>NW_026555332.1:1643888-3043303 GCF_029017545.1 Prosopis cineraria
AATTAAATTTTCAAGTTTTGTAATTCCATGATGTATATTTTATTTTTTACCCCTCCCTCTCGATTTTTTTCTTCTTTGTATTAGCCCTCAGCATAGTCCTCAACCTTTTGATGATCGACTTGCCAGATTTGACGAAGATGACGACGACGACGACAACCTCTTCTCCATCTCCTTCATTGACGACAACGACAAGCACCAGATTTGGAGAGAGAATACAGCCAACATTTGTTCTTCATCCTCCTTCTTTGTCAATGGTGACGATGACGACGGCGATCTCCATCAATAGCGACGACAAGCACCAAATCTAGAGAGAGAATATAGCTAACACTTGTTCTTCATTCTCCTTCTTTCTCGATGGTGACAGTGATGATGACGATGATCTCCATCAACAGCATCCATATCTTTCTTTAAAAATCCATATACTAACCATAGGCCATTAAGTAAGACTTTCTAAAAATCCAGTTCTTCTTTGAACTTCACGCTAAAACATCTTTTGTGAAGATCTGTAAGCTGGAATTGACCCAGTAGGTTGCCATATATTTTAAAGTTGTGTTCACAGTTGTTTGTAGCTTATCGGCCTCCCTAATAATTTAACCACTATAGCAAATCCCATTCTCTTGTTGAGCACCTCGAAACTTTTGCAAAAAAATTTATTGTAGGTATAACATCATTCATACCAATTTCACATTTTCTTTCTCCAACTTTATATCATCCTCCTCATCAGCCCTATAACCGACATTCATAAGTTTACCCTTGGAAGAAGGAACACAAACTTTTGGTTGTCTTTCGTTGATAACTAGCTGAGCTTTACTATGCAATGGGTGGATCTCAAAACATGTTTGGTTGATCTTCATTTTCCTTGTGTTGAACTTCATCAACATTCATGAGCATCTCAATGTTCTCTTGCATTTCAAGAATTAGCCAAGGGGACTGTGTAGCAAAGACATGGGATTTATCATCAGAGATAAGGTTTTTATTAGATAGGAAAACATCAGCATCTATGGCCTTACCCTCACCTTCATCATTATCTTGAATTTTTACTTTCTTGGTAGAACGATCATCATCTGGTTGTGGTGGTGGTTCATCCTTCAGAAGGCTTGTAAAAGATGCAAAGCGCTCGCCTTGCTGACTATAGAATCCCAAAAATACAATACCTTATTTTTTATGTTTATCTTTACGTTTTGGCTCCAATTAAATCTTAGAAAAAATTATTAAATTTTTTTTTGTCCTTAGCAGGATGTATTGGTGGAAAATTATTTAATTTTAAGATATAATTAATGAGTCTTAAGGTTTTCTTAATTGTAATAATATATATATTAAAAGTGATTTATAAATGGGATTATTATGTAAACATTATATAATAAATGGTTTGTCATGAAAGAGTAGTTACATAGCACTCATGGAGATACTTATATATAAATCATCTATCAATAAGATCTTAATATTGGTGATGAAATTTAAAGCTACGACCTTATAAAGTATGAGCCAAATACTTATTAACTAAACTAACTTTTGGTGATCATATTGTTTATGCTTTATAAATTTTTGCATTTCACATGATACTTTAAATTTAAATTTGCAAGTCCAAAAAAAAAACAATAGGGGGAATAATTTTTATTATTCATGCACATGTGTGGTCGCACATATGTGGTACTCCCTTTATCTCTATATATAAGATATTTTTAATCAAATTATGCAAATTAATAAAAGTTAATTATCTAATTAAAGGTACAACAACTTTTCAATTTTTACCCTGATTGTTGTAAATAAAAATGAATCTTTTTTCAAAGTAAATTAATAAAAATACTTATATTTTTCTCTTTTTAATTTAATAATGGTATAGTAGTCCATTTATTAAAAAAGGTACCAATAATCTCTTATATTTAGGAATAAAAAGGCTCTATAAAACTTTTTATATACAGGGATAGAGCGAGTATGTTATTAGGAAACAATAAATCTTCACATCTTTATTATGATTTGGATTCAGTGACTGTATTTAATAAATGAATTGAGTGTCTATATTATTTGAGCCATTAAAATTTAAATTAATGATTTTAAATTCATACTCTGCTTGAAATTAATGAATAAATAAATTTTTTTAAATTGTTAATTTAAATTTTAATAACTTATATAATACAGACACTCAATATGCATAACAAATATAATTACTAAACCCAAATCCTCTTTCGTCATACCTTTGGGTAGAATTCTCCGTAATATATTGCATTGATGGAACAGAATGAAAGAGACGCACTATATTATAGATCCCTAAAAAATGATGATGTGAGGTACGTGCTTAAAATATATAATAATTAAATTAGAATAATAAAAGAACTTCCAGATTAATATTAGGTCAACATTAAACTTACGTTGGCATTATGGGATTTCCAAATGCAACATAAAATTTAATCTTGTCATCTTGTTCGCCTTAAAAATTGGTGACTAATAAATTAAAATTCGTTTGAACTTTGAACCAACAAATAAAATATCACAATAAATTTTCAGGGCATATTATCAGATTGGGTCGATTAATTGATTCCACGAAAAAACATGGTTTGGTAAATCGATGTAAATATTGATAAAAAATACTCATTCCATCTTAAATTATAAGATACTTTTGAAAGAATTTTTTCATCCCAAAATAAAGATACTTTGAGTAAATTAAGGTTTTATTAAATATTTTAATTCTAATAGTGCCCTTTCTCTTTTTATAATTAATTTCTGTCACTTCTCTTCTTAATATATTAAATGATAGATATTTTAAAAATTTATTTTTTATTTTAGAAAGATAAAATTATTAAATGTATTTAATGAAATTTATTAGTTTGTAAAATTTTATCCAAAAATATCTTATAATTTGAAACGGGAGGAGTAATATAATTTATAAAAATCAAATGCAGTGAATTATTTGTAATAATTTGTCACCAACGTCCCAGGATTCCTAAGCTATTTTAAATTATTAGAATAAAAATAATTTCAAATAAAAAAGATGTTTATTATTTCATGTTGCTTTTTTTATTACTTATTTTTTGATCTTTTGTCAAATTAAAGACAAAAGGGTTCATATTCAAGCTAAAACTATTACTATTCCTTGATTAGTCAGTGGTCAGCCCTGCACTAGCTACTAACAGAGATATATTATAAATTCATGATTAAAAAGGTAAAACTTTTAAATTTTAATTAAATTATTCTTGATATCTTAAATTTCAAAATTACCGTATTACTCTTATATTTTTGTTGCCACCCTTATCCTTTTTTTTTTTGCCACTCTTATAATTATGTTTGTTGCTCCTAAATGTTATATTCATGTATTTTCTTAAAATAAAGAAAGAAAAGTTATGCTCTCTATATTCTTCTTGTTTTTTTTTTCCCACCAGCATGCTATCTATCTTCTATAACAAACTAAATTAAATCTTGAAATTAAATTAGGTTGTAGTTTTTTTTTTTAAATGCCATAATATTTCAAATTGATTTTAGGCTCCGATAAGGGTTTTTTTTGTCATATATGATAAGAAAAACAATTGAATTATATATCTATATAATTCAAACTTTATTTAAAAAAATTGCACTATTCGTAAAATACAAACTGTCCGCGTGACTCACTCTATGTTTCACGCAAAATCTATTTTCTGAGAGGAATAAATACTGTGCAGAAATTTCAATGCAGATAGCAAGTTAAAAAATTGGAATATACAATATTAGATGTAAAGAGAGTTGGATAATGAAGTGTTTAATTTAAATAAAAAGTATTGCATGTACTTTAGCCAAAGCTTAAAAAAAAAAAAATGAAGTGGAATATACTCTAATGTTTCTGTTTCAACGATCTTATCTATTTGAATACTAAACATGGTAAAAAGTAAAGATATAGCAATGAAGGATATTCATGTCGGCTAGATTCAATGATTAACTTTGACTCTTTTTTTTTAAATGAAAATAGAGCTATATTAGAAACAAAGTAAACTGTACAACATAACAAAATCCAAAAGAGGCCACCACCTCTCACTATCGACCCTCATTAACGTTGACTGTTTCAGTAATACGAGGAAGCAAAAGATGCTTTACTTTCATCCCCAGCGTGTTTTTGGAAACTTGGAATTTCAGCGTTGACGTGGAAATTTTGTTAAATGACTCAGGTCTCTAATACAATCTCCTAATTTTTTTTTCCTCTCTTTCTTTGATTATTATACCCTGCTTGTAATGCGAAACACTTTGATATTTTATGACAATAAAACAGTGTAACTTGTTTTTTTTTCCCTTTACAATGCTTGAAAGAAAAATACTTTAAAATTGAGCAATTTTATTTTTAAAAAATCGTACAAAAAATGAAAACTACACCATTTTATCATTGTAAAATATTAAAATTTCTTTTACCATACATACATACATAAAATATAAGAGTATCATCTCTGTTGTTGTGAAACTTTTGATAACTTTTCACAATTTTTGAAAGACTTATTGTGTGTTTAATTTTTTGTTGGCTAAAAATTATTTTATCAAAAGTTTATTTATTAAAAGTCAGTTCAATGAATATAAGTTATTATAATAAAATTTATATCTAGATATATTTTTTAAAAATAAATTTGATAAATTCAAATTTGTTTGGATATATTATGTATAATGAAATATATTTTTGAATGTATAATTATAAAAAGAGGTATTGATTTATAATTATTTATAATTTTTATTATATAAATATAATATATTAAAGGGCAAGACTTAGATACTTAGAATTATATATTTAATATATTTTTATGCAATCAAATTAAAATAAGTAGATTTTAATGTGTTAATAATATTAATAATAAAATTTATTATAAAAAATAATTTATAAATAATATATATGTTATGATTTAATTGAAAACAGAAACCTTACATATACAAAGTTAAATATATAAGTTTTTTCCTATATTAAAAATGGTTAAAAATGTAATAAAATTGTTAAATAACATGAAATTTGATATATTAAACAATAAAAATTAAAAACTAATATGAAGTTTGATGTATTGAAAAAATATATAAATATTTAATGTTCATTAAAATTAAAATTAAAATTTTTTAATGGTATTGTGTGAAACAAAATGGAAAAAGCAGAAGCAATTAAAAGAATACAATACACAAAAATCAAAGGAAAAGGAGGTTTTGGTTGAATTTTGAAGGCTGAAAATGCAGATCATATAAATAAAATGAAGATATTATGGACAAAATTTTAAAATGTTTTAGAAAAAGCTTTTGAAAAGCTACTATTTTTTACTTTGAAAAAACACACTTAATAATGATTTGAAAAGTATATTTAAAATAGACTTTTAGATAGAAATTCACAACAAAAAAAATGATATAAGTTCAAACCGCATTTTAAAAGGAATTTTTTAAATGGTAAAAGTAAAAACTAAATAGGTCATTAAACTTTGTTGGTAAGACTCTCATGTCAACATTCACTCACTTCATTGCAGCTTTTAGAAGTTATTCATTGAATGCTTGTTAAACTACCCTCTCATCAATCCTATAAGAAGAACCATGAATTTTTTTATGCGCAATTGGCGGATTTCCATTAATCATATGTTATGATAAGCAAATTGTTATGTTAATTGGCTAACTCATCAAGTCAATGAAAATAGTTTCAATATTAGAATTTTTAATGATCTGATCCATCTTTAGGGTGTAGAGATTTTTTATGTTCAGATGTATTTTGATTTGTTTATAGCTGTATGTTTTTAACGTAGCCTTGTCAGTTATCAATTAATATATAACAATACAATGATTATAAAAAAATTAAAAAACAATTTTAAAGGTGAGGCATTTAAAAAGCACTAGAGAACTTGCATTAAAAAGTTAAAAAAAGAAACTCAAAACCCCATGGCCCATGGCCACCTTAGGCCTTGAGATCTACCGTGGCATTGATCAGTTTTTGAACTCAACTCACAACTTTTTTTCCCCTTTCCATTTTTAAAGATTCTTTCTTTGTTCTTCTGGCCTTTTTTGAGCCGAAAGTAACCAAAAGATTCACTGTTTTGATAGTGGAGTTGCAAAAGGAAATTAAACCACTTTATTGTTTATTTTATTTAATAAGATGTCGGTTTGGATAATCACTTATAGTAGCATCGCTTCCGTCTCTTTTCGTGCATCATGTTGTCTCTGCCAAGATGGATAACGCCACTAACTTGTTTGAAAACCTGTTCTAAAAATAATTTTTTATTTTTTAAAATAAGAGAATAAAAAAATTTATTTGATAACGTGTTTTTTAAAAATATTTTAAAAAATAAAAAATAAAATATTATTTTAAAAAATAGAAAAATAGAAAGAACTTTAGATATTCTGTGATTATTATTTTAGAGAATGAGAGAGAATGAAAAAAATACCTATTTTTATTATTTTTTATTCTTAGAACATATTTTACAAAATACTAATTCTCAAAATAATAAAATAAAAATAATTTTAAGTAGCCCCTCATTTTCATAGTTTTTATCTCCCCAGATACATGTTCGGGTTTAGTGGGTTAAATTTCTAATTGCATTGACCCTGAAGATAAAAAAAGAAAAAAGAAAAAAATGACAGTTAGGTCCAAAAAATTGAATTAATATCAATTAAGTTTTTGATAAATTTTTTTACAAAATGAATTATGAATATCAATTTAAATAGTTACAAACAAAAATTTCTATTACAATCTAAAAATTACATTTGATATTTAAGTACTTATTTATAATTAAAACTTTTGGATTTGTAATAATTTGAATGAAAATTTTCAATTAATTTTTTTTAAAAATTTGTCAAGGATTTAATTGGTATTAGTTCAATGTTATGAAACCTAACTATCATTTTTTCAAAAAACAATGTTGGTGGAAATGAATATTTTAATCCCAATCCCAATACCTATATGTGGAGTTACTTAATACCATTAAATTTGGTATTGTAAAAACAATCCTAGGATTGATTTTTATAAGACCAACATGCCCTTATCTTTGCTTCAACAACTCGCTCATTTTCACTTTGTCTTCTTCTTCTTTCACTAGTTCAGATCATCCTCTTTATCAGGTTATCACTAGCTCCAAGCCTTCTCAAACTCCATTTCCTTTGTCTTCATCTTTAAACCTAAATTTGGCATCACCAATAGTTCAAGAGTCCAAATTCTATCATCATCTTTCTCAATTTGAGAGTCTAGCTTTGGTTTGAGTTTGTTGTGATCGAGAGTCTAAATTCCATCATTGTCTTCCTACAGTTGTCAAAGTTAGATCCATGACTTGCAGCGTTTGTTCTATCACTTCCTAGTCATTAAACAAGTTGGTGCAAAACTAGGTCTTTCTAAGTCACTGAATGACTTGTAGCATTTGCTCCATTACTTCTAACTCTATAAGCAAGCTCGAACGAGATTGACACTGGCGAGAGAGAGAGAGAGAGAGATAGTAGAGGGAGAGGGTGATCACAGTAGGGGAAGGGAGGTAGAGTTGGATTCAATAGCGACCGAGAAGATGGGTTTGGAGTTACAATTTTTTATTAATTATAAGGGTATTATAGTCTTCTGATAATTTATGTTTAATTATAAGGTAAGTATTCTTTTTAATTATTACGCCTTACCAAATGTAATTTTAAAGCCTCATTCCCACTCTCAATTCCAATCTCAATCCCTTTAAATTTTGGCATGCATACAAAATAGGGCCTAAATGTCTTATATTTTGGGCAAAAATAATTTTCAAAAAATGTCCTACATTTAAGATTGCAAGGAGTATGTTTTTTTATAACTAAAGCATGATTAAATTAATAAATTTACATATTTGAGGCTAAGTAGAGCTCGTAAATAAAGCATTTGTTTTTTCTTTTCTTTTTGCATAGAGTATCCAATATTCTGAGTTTATCTCATATTGAGCTAAAAGGGAAGTCAATAAGACAAGTCTGAGTTAAGGCAAGATTCTTTTGAATAAAAGCTCTATCACTAACAAATACTAATAATGTTGTACTTTCAAGATGTTTGATTAAGCTAATATAGTTTTATTACTAGTCAAACCAAGTGTTTTGGTGGTTAATTAAATCTTACTCCCTTCAATTTGGTTTATAGGTTGTACTCTAAAAGCCTAAAGTGGTCTATTTCATAATTCACTGACTGATGGAGATGTTTTATTTTAAATTAAAATCCCCAAATTACTATTGTCTTTACTATTCCTTTCTATTGCTTCTCTTCAACTTTTCTCTTGCTCTTTTCATGACAATTTCTCTCACACTTCTATCTTCATCTTCTCTCTCTCTCTATCTCTCACTTCACTCCTAGTCTCTAGATGCCTCTCTTTTGGCTGAGCACTTGTCACAGTTGGCCAAAATCTCACTATTCAAGTTCTGCATTGTGTTCGATGGAAAATGGTTTTGAGAGTCTATCACAAGATGAATTGATGGGGTGTATAGTCTATGATTCTTTTGATGGGAAATGGTTTTCCACAATTCAACCTTATTGGAGAAGTAACCTCTCTAAATCAAAAGATTTTAAAAGCACCTCATCTAGAAGATACTTCATTTCTGTCTTCAGACTTTGTCAAGGTGGAGTATAAAAAGAAAGTCCACTTATTTTATTTGAATAAAGAGGTAATTGATGATGATGAAGAAGTAAGCAGTGACAATGGCATCATGATTCCAGGGTTTGGGTAAGCATGTAAAAAGAAGAAGATTATCCACTCATTCAACCTTAATGAGTTTCCATTTCTAAAAGAGGAATATGCACATCTTATCAAGGAAGAGAAAGAGCATAAGCGATTTATGTATGACACTTTGCATCATATGCTGCATAAAGATTAAGTATGTTGAGTAGTTTGAAATTTCTACTTATTTTGTGTATTTTAGTTAGTCTTAAATTTCTACTACTTTTGTGTATTTTGGTTAGTCTAAAGTTGCTACTATAAATGTAAAGCTTGTTTTGATAAATGATATTTTAGTTTATTTTGGTTAGTCTAATGTTGCTTGTCATACATATACTACATATATTGATGAGGTTTCATCTCAGCTTCATTCAGGCTTTCATTGACGTGTGTGACCAAATCTTGTATTTTACTTTGTTTTTTGTTTTCTGATTATGTCCTTTGGTTTACAACTTGTTATGCAAAACTCTTGCAAGTGAATTGGTTCTCCCATATATGAAGCTATGCTAGTTTTTCTATTTTTTTTCATATGATTTATGATTGATAGCTTATTCTTTGTAAGACTTAATAAAATTGTTAATATGTTTGCTATGAGATGCTCCAATAGAAATATAATATGTGGGGTTTTTTTTCACAATCCTATTATTGGAGAACATCATTGTAATCACTTGAGAAATTAAAATTATATTCTTTCCTTCCTTATATTATTCCCATGTGCAAATTATAATTTGTTGTAGAAGTATTTTGCCTTGGTATTATTCTATAAATTATAGTTCTCTATCTTTAATGCATGGTGTGTGCTACACCAGTCTAGAAGTTTGATTTCCATTCATCATAAAAAAAAATTGTTCATCCACATATTGACTATTAATAATGTATGCTGCAATTTAAATAAGAAGTTGTAACATAAAACATTGATGACCAAAATGTAGAGGGTTTATAAAAACATCCACCCCTTTAATGTCAAATTGAAACGTGAACCAACTACCTATAAAGAAATAAAACATCCACCCATTATTGTCAATCATCTATCCACTTCTTGTAAGTTCTCCAACACTTCTTCGATCAGGAAAGGTTTATCCTTTCCATCATACTTTTCTTTAGATGGCTTGGTTTATCCTTGTTTGAATCTTTGTCCTTTATAATTTCGATCATAGTAGCTTGTAATGTTAGGAAGATCTTGTTTAATTGCTTATATGTGTAAATTTTAAATGATTTATCTGGCCTTGATAACTTTTAGGTGCTTCTTGGTGTTATAGTGCTTGAGTGGCTCTAAAATACCCAAGATCCAAAATGTTTAAATCACATGAGTCTGAAATCAAGCAAATATCAAACCCATCTTCACTTGCCACCATAAAAAAATCCTCATTGTTGTCATCAATATGACAAGGAAAATTATCTTATTAAATAAAAATGGTTTCACTCGCATGACTTATTGTCCATTTTTCTTTGATTTCTGGTAGTACTATATCAATTAGAAAAGATTTCATGACTTCTTTGGTAATTAAAGTGATTGGTTTTGTTTTCATTATGCCTTTGCTTTTGATGACACTCCTTCTCCTTGATGCCTCATTTTTAAGAAATGAAAACAAACCAATCTTCATAGAAAAAATTCCATTCCCTTGTGTATCAAATTCAGGTTTAGCCACAAAATTAGGAACATAACCTTGCCAACATAGTTCTTATTTTCACATGTTTAATGTGGTGGCTCCTCCCTTATTGCCAAGTAGTAGGTCATGGATTTCTTGTCATATAAAACCATTCTTCATCAACATGGATTATGTTGTGTATAGATTGAAAAATTAAATCATTTGATATATTTTCTTATTCAAGCATGGACAAACACCACCTCAATCAAACAAGCATGCTTTGCTCCTTCAAATGTGGCTTGATTGCACTTGTATGGCACCACAGAACTCCTTTTTTTAAGTCTAATAAGTGATATCTTATTAACCCCCAGTGCATTTGCAAAAGACCTGTAAGTAGCCCATTGTTGTACAAGAATTGCAACGACTTGTTCCATGTTCACTAATGCTCCCTTTCTTCTATAATTGTTTGTCTTTTTATGAGTACCATTACCTATTTCCTTAACTTGACACCAAATATATTGAATGACTCTCATTGAAGCTGAGTAAGCTTAAACTATCTTTCTTGTTGTAAAACTGTTCAACTTACCATGATAGCTTGAGTTCAACAAAATCTTATAAATGATTATATGTTCTTCATTTAATAAGAACCTTCTTCTTTCACATGGTGGCTTCCTTGGTGATTCATTTGGACTGTCTCCCATATCTGTCTACGTTTCAATGTGATGACATGTCATATGATTTAAAAAAAAAACGTCATAGGTTTTCATCATTTTATTGTTTTCTTATGAATCTAGCTAGGTGAATGAGTGATAGAAATTGCCTACATTCTCTATTATTGGGCAAGATAATCTCATTTGTCAACATTAGCTTTTTCTGTGTGATAATTTTGGTTTATACTTCTTTAGCTTTGATTTAGTATCTCAATTTGACAAGTTTTTGGCTAGGTGTATGAATACAAACTCTTTAGCCTAATACAAGTTCATGTCTCTTTTATTGCCTCTAGCAAATGCAATGTACTACAAAATCATGATGTTGTAAAACTTTTGGAAAAACATGGAACAAAACCCCCCATTTTGTAGCTTGATTAAATATTCTTATCATTGACTTCAATTTTTTTAACATTGAACTGAAACATTTCTCATTTGTTTTGGATGGCTTTAATGTATGTCCAAAATGTTCATGAAGTCCCAAAATATGAGATTAATCATTCAAAACTCGATTTTACTAGTAATGTTAACCTATCAAAGGTATACACTTATGTTTCATTATGACGTGGCACATGTTGCTGTCAAAACACTTGGAGAGGAAGTATGACAACATTAAAATTTTTATAAAAAAGATAGCCATCCTTATAATTTCTTTCTTCATTCATTAGAATATGTTGATATTCACTTTGGTTGTTGTTCAGGTAGATGCTCTCATGCATTAGAGGAGCTTTTACTGAGGAAATATTGATTGACTTCATCTGCCTATTTACTTCATTGTCCCCATTCTTCCACATGGTTGGAACATTTAAATTAAAAGAGAGGTACCTTTTTTCTATGGTGGAAGGCCTACTAGTGGTCCCTTTTTGTTTCTTGGTTTTGTTTTTTTTCTATATCTGCAATGTGACTCCCTTTTAAAAGGTTATGGATTTCACTTTGTTATCCACACCAAATGTTAAAAATTCCCATTCATTTCATTTTTTGCATCTCTTGCCACTAAAGAGATAAAAAAATAATATCATATAATTTATTTGCTTTTTACTTTTTACTTAAATATTATGTTTGAAATTTTACTTATTTTTATGTCTTATATTTTTGTTATATTAAACTATTAATATTGACAAAATTAGTAGAAATAACAGCATTGGAATGAGCATGAGTACTTTATTAATAAAGCATGTTGCACATATCTTGAAAAATGAAAAAAAAATGTTTTTGGATTTGTTTGATTTCTATTCTCATTTTTTATTTTTAAAAACTATTTTGTAATACAGTTTTTAAAATAAAATAAAAATATGTTTGGTTATGTGAAATAAAAAATAATGTTAAAATTAAAAAATAAATTGATAATGATGATACCAGACAATTAATTGTGGTGATTAATAATAGAAATTGATCAAGATAATTATAATTTTTAATAATTAAATTTAATGTATTTTATAAATATGGAAAATAAAACAAAAACAAGTTAAAGTTGTTTCTATGTTTTTGTTTTTAAAAACAATTAAATGAAAAAATTTATTTAAATAATTTTTTAATTTTTTAATTTTTTTAAAAAATAATTTTTAAAAACAAACAAGCTCCTTTGTTTTGTATTTGTTTTGTTTTGGCAGGTTCACCGAGTCCGTTTCCAGCCGAGTCCGAATTCAGGTCGAGGCTATTATCGGACCGGATCTGACGTTGGTTGTTATTTTTGACTTCGACTCTAACTCTTCAATTTTGGAGTGTACAGCTTTACGACCCCGACATTTTTTTTTAAATAACTCTAGGGTAAGAAAAAAACGTGTTGATATTGGCATCTGAGCTGGTCCCACCTCCGCCAGGTTGATTTTCCAAATTCTACTCAACCAACAAAATTAAAAATCACAGCCTATTTATTAATTCATTCATTATCTCTCCCGCTCTCCCCCTATATAAGAAGGGTTTTACACTCTTGCTCCTAGCAAGCCTTTCATTCACCATTTGAAATCTCCAAGAAAGCGAGTTTTCGTATATTCCCAGAAACTAACTATCTAATCTCTCTCTCTCTCTATATTTGAATTTCTCTATTCGGTACCTGGGCGAGTCAAATCTTAGTGGATCGGGATGACACAGTGGACTCGCCGCGAGGACAAGCTCCTCGAGCAAGCTATCGTAATGTTTCCTGATGATTCCCCCAACCGCTGGGAGAAGATTGCTGACGCCGTCCCCGGCGCCACCGTCGATTTGGTCTTGCAACGATACCACGATCTTCTACACGATGTCGCCGAGATTGATGCTGGTCGCATCCCGATTCCGGCCTTCCCTGACTTTCCCTCCGATGCTGAGCCCTCCTCCTCCGATTGGAACTCCGCTAGTCAAATTTCTTTTAACTCGAAGCCACCCAAGAATTCTGATACCGACAGAAAGAAGGGCACGCCTTGGACTGAGGAAGAACACAGGTATGTGGTGGCTACTGGCTAGAAAATTCTTCAATTCGATTTTCCTATTTCTGTTGAGTGTTGACTGTGCTTGATTTTAGACATTTTTGTTATGAACGTGTATGTTTTCCGAGAAAACAAATAGTAGATAGGAAAGAACTTGTCCAGGTTGGCAACGGGTTCGGAAAATTGAAGTTTTGGTTTCCAAGGAATTAGTCGAAAACTTGTAAGCTTTTTTGTTTGACTTATTCTTCACGCAATTCTGAAGTTTTTCTGAAGTAAAGCTGTTTAATTCATCTCACTGGTCTTATCGTTCAAACCCACTAATTCTTATGGCGAGCTTTTAAATTCTATGCTCCTACCTTCTTCTCTAAAGCCCTAGGTCCTCCATCAAAATTTCTACGTCGAATCCACATCGGCAGCCTTTGTGATGAATTTGATAAGTATTGGTGGGACCCAAGAAAGAGACGTGGTGCTGCCTTTTTTGCTCTGCAAGATGCTGTTAGAATAACCGAAAAGAGAGAGAATTATAAACGTGAATCCATGGCTATATAAGAGGAGAGGACGAATGAGTAGGGTGTGGATGATTTGAGTAATCTTTTCTCTCTGATGTATTCTTTCCTTCTGATCCCTCTGTATTTCTTCTCTTCTCCTTCTTTCTAATTTCTATAATTCTCTTCCTCTGCTGTATTCCCCCTGTCCCCTTCCTTTATCTGCTGTCAAGAGCTATTTGAGTGTATGTATATATTATATATATATATATATATATATATATTCAGGTGTTCAATTTGTCATGGCAGCCTTCTAATGGTTCAAATCCAAATTTCGTTTCACGAATTGTCAGGTTCCTTTAAAAAAAATTTCTTCTAAAATATGTCATACATAACTGCTCACCTAAACATATCTGTTGTTAAGAATAGTTTGCCAAAAAAATCGTATGCATTGCAATTTTTTAACCTGCTTTTCATGACAATTTGACTCATATTTTGCCCAGTCTATGATGCATTATTTTCTGTCGTTCCGTCCACATGAGGGGCCATCACCTTTTATTTTTTTTCGTTGATCCTGGATATTGGGTGTATGGATTACAAAATACCCTTATCTTACAAAATGAAAATCACCTTGAGCTAAAGGCTAGACCAATCAATCACACTTGAATGATGCCTTCACCATATTCAAGTTTTTGTTTTGATTCTTGCATATGATTGCTTTTTTCTCGAAGAATGCGTAGGGTTAGATCCAATGACTTATTTTGATTTGTCTTTATTATGTCCATTGTCCTGTCTTGGTTGCTTTAGCTTTCAAGAATCATGTTAGGAATGGAATTGAAACCTTGTCCTTTGCTTGTTCCTTTTGAGTTATCGTTTTGATGGTTAATCTGATCATGTATCTGCCCTTTTGTTTTCTCAAATAGGCTATTCCTAAGAGGATTGGAGAAATATGGCAAGGGAGATTGGAGGAGCATTTCTAGAAATGTTGTGGTGACTAGAACACCAACTCAGGTAGCTAGCCATGCTCAGAAATATTTTAATCGCCAAAGGGAAAAAACAAAGAAAGAAAGGAAAAGAGCAAGCATCCATGATATCACAACTGCTGACACCAACCTGGAACTTGTAGATCAAAACCAGGTCGCTCCTTCAAGCCTTCAAACCCAAGTTGCCTCTTCAGGTCTTCCAGTGCATCAGTCATCGCCAATGCTCCAGTTTAACCCACAAAATCCTTCAATTGATCCAACCCTTGGGTTTGGGTACCCAAACTATGCTTTTCCTATCTAGAGATGGATTTTATGCACTGTTGGTGTATAAATGACTTCATTCATCCTATTTTGCAAGTTTTTGGAGTATTTGTGTCGAATTTAAAATATATAGATGACTTCATACGTCAGTTTGAATTAGCCACCAAAACCCCCAAGGGCTGAACAAATAGGACGAATGACCTGCAGATTGTTTGATAGGCTTTTGATTGATCAATCGCAAACTGTAACATTCCAATCTGTAGGTTGTAAAATAACTTGTATGTTTTGTATATAGATGACTTGATTCATCTTATTTATTAAGTCTCTAGGATTTTGATGGGTAATCCAAATTATTGTACCTTACAAGTATTAGGCAAGAGTGTTTCCAAGATTTTAGGCTTTCTTTTAAAAAAAAAAAAAACTAGGCATTCTGTTCAAATTATTTTGTGGACCAGCAGGATCAACTGGTTAATAGTTGTGATGAACAATTTCGGGTTGAATTGTTTTTTTTTTTTTGGGTCAGAGTTTAGGGTTGAATTTAAATAGCAATTTTATTTTCTCGGGTCAGCAGAGAATTTAACTAGGAAACATAATAAAATTTTGTTGAAATATAAATGATATTTGGATCTAATGTTATAATTCTCTTGAAGTTTTTAAAAGCTTTTTTATTGTTGAGGAATTAATATAAATTATTAAATTGCTCTTAATTCATGATTTCAAATGTGAACTAGCAAATTGTCATTGCATTCTCGTGATTTTTTTAAAAAAATTGTGAATCTTAAAATAAAATTTATAAATGAAAATTAATATTTATAACATTTGAGAAATATCAGGATTTTTAATGTGAATTATTGTTGAATTTTCATGATTTTAAGGAAAAAAATTGTGAATCTTGAAACAAAACTTATAAATGATAATTAATATTTGCAATATTCAAGAAATATCAAAATTTTAAATAAAAACTTGTGAATTGCTATTGAATTTTTACAATTTAAAAAAAAATTATGAATTTTAAAATAAAATTTATGAATGATAATTAATATTTTGAATTAAGAATAATTTAATCATTTATATTAATTTTTTAATGATAAATTTTTTTAAATTTTTTTTAAAAAAATTAGAATATTTTAAAAATTAAAATATTATTTATATAATTTAAAAATATTTTATTATTATTTTTTCATTTAACGAAATTCTTTGTCAGATTGATTTATCGCGTTCACTTTGTTTGCTTGGTGAGGTGAGAGAAATTGTTGACTATCGTAGTAATGTTGAGTACGAGGGGAAGGCAGGAAGGCCAGAAATGATAAGTTGGCAATCTGAGCTTATCCAAAAGACGGCTAAGACGAGTCAAAAAGAAAAAAAAAAGGAAGTGTTCAGAAACGTGGAGAAATAAATGATTACCGAATTTCAAGTAGAAATGAGCCAAACTTAAATTTAACATTAATTTATATTTTATATTCATTCGAGAGGGCTTTTAGTCTTCCACTCACATTTGTAATTCTAGTCCTAGTTATTTAAACATGACAGGGTTTAGCGTTGATGATTGATTTTTTGTTGTGTCTTTGTAATATGCTTTGACATCATAATTTGGTTGCTTTAACTTTCCAAAACTTTTCTTGGAAAAAGAAAAGAAAAAAGAAAAAGAAAAAGAATTGTAGCATCACTTTGATTAGATTATTGGTATAATCACTGGAAAATGAACAAACACAAGTACGTAGAAAATTTCTCAATTCAATTGCATTTATTCCTTTCCCCCTGTTCTTCTTTTGAGTGTTACTTGATTTGGTAGATTTTCTTATAAACTTGTTTGGTTCTCAAGATATTAACGACAAGAAAATAATAAATGGGGAGGATATTATAAGACCCAAATGGCTCTGCTTTTTATAAGTTCTTGTATGCACTTAGTGTATCACACCATTCATATTCTATTTAATAAAAACTTATCATATCATATAATTATAAATATAAATTAATTTTAAAGTTGATGATGATAGGAAAGAAAAGAATTAAAAAGATATCTTATTTCCAAAATAATAATACATAATTATTTAATTAAAATTATATAATTTTAATTAAGAACATGAATAATATGATGAGTTAAATTTATGTAAGAATTTCTTCCTCTGGTTTTTTTTTTTTGGGGTAAACAATGCAAATTTTCTTTACTTCCAAACTTGCCATGCCTTAAAACCCTTCAAAAGGAGTGACTAATATTGACTTCACAATGAGTCGTTGCGTAGTATTAATTCCTTGATATGACGGGGCTTTGTGTTTTCAAGTATTTGTTGGATTAACGTCAGTGACTGATTCCGATACGTCCATGTCATGTGCATCGTGGTCTTGTTTTGGTTGCTTTCAACTTTCCAAGGCTCTCAATGGAAAATGAAATAATACATCACTTTCATTACTGTGATCTAGAGTTGGAAAATCAGCGGCCCCCTTTAAGGCTTAAGTTTTTAAAATTAATTTTTTTTCTTTCCTTTAAAGCTTGGTTTTTATTTGAAAGGTGTAGGATTAAGTTGTAAGTTTTATTTTAAAAAAATTTAAAAAAATAAAATAAAATTTAACACTATAAATTAATTAAAATATTTTAAAATTAAAAAAAAGAAAATTTTTGTAATTTTTTAAAGATTAAATGACACATATTTAGAGATTTAATAATAAAATTTAAATCTTGGTTAAAAAACAGTTCATTTTTTTATAAATATATAAACATAATAATTATAAAAAATAAAAAATTAGAAATTTTATGCTGTATACTAATATTTATTAAATTATATTAAATTAATTTTAGATTAAATTTAAAATAATAATAATAATAATAATAATAATAATAATAATAATAATAATAATAAATAATATAACACGTGTAAGATTAGGACTTCATGCGAGTAGGTTCTTCTTGACTTTAAACGTGTGTTTCACTAAAAAAAATTAATAATAATAATATAATCAGATTTAAAGGACTGTCTAAGTTCAACCTTTTTTTACAAGGCTTATTAAGATCAGGCTTCAAGCTCGATTACTTTTAAAAAAATTAATTTTTAAAGCTTGAAATAGGGCCGCCAACCCAGGCCTAGTCTTTATTTTTAACTCAATTTTGATAATCAATGATTTTTTTTTTGTTAAGAGGGAGGGCCTAAGCCCGAATTACAGAAATTTAAACTGTTAGGGAATCAAATCCCATACTTTCTTCATGCACCAAGACCCTCAAGAAAGGAGGGGTGGTGTCATATAAATGTGAGACTTGTAAGCCATCCTTTGCAAGATTATTAGCAATCTTGTTCTTCTTTATTGCTATCCAATGGCAATATAAGTTCCACTGAAATGTCAACATGCTTCTAATTTGCTATAGCACCATACTTCCTTGTTGGAAAAATGCCTCATCTTCATGTAGTCTGTCTATAATCAGTTTTGAATCTAATTCTAAAATCACATTGCTGAACCCCATATCCTACACAAATTAAAGGCCCTTCAAGATAGCTCATTCTTCCACCTTATGGACACTATAAATTCCTAGTTTTTGCAAAAAAACCAACAATCCAAGTGCCACATGTAACATCTCGAGTTTTAATTCTCTAATTAATTAAACCTAATTAGGGTAATTAAGTAAGTTGAAGTGGTGTGTGGCCAGAGAGGTTTAATAATTATATTTCGTGGTATTTCAGCCCTAATTGTGGGTCTAATATCGAGGTGGGCCACCCGGGCATCGAAAAGAGAAGAAAAGGGAGAGTTGAAGTTGTTGTGCCACACGCCACGGAGCGTAGATCGTCCACCACAGCACACAGCCATTTCTGAGCGAGGGAAGACCTTTCTGTGCCATGTGCCACGGTACGTTGTGCGTCTGCCATGGCGTATGGCCATTTTTTACAGTTTATTAGACGCAAAATGAGATAGAAATAGAGAGAAGAGGAAAGAAAGAAAGAAGGGATGCACCAATGCTCTACTAAGATTTACTTGGGGATGACTTTGAGAGTATTTTGAAGGCTACAAACACCCAAGGTAAGTACCATACTCATTAATCTTCCCATTTCTTTCACATTTATGAGTTTCTGGTTAGGGCTTGATAGTGAAAGTGGGATTTCGGTCCATATAGGTTATGGGTTCGAATTTGTTGACTCAAATAGAGTTAATGGGGATAGATTAGAGTATATAAACCTAGGTATAATGAGTTTTAGTGTCTTGGATTGTTAGGCACCATTAATACCCTAAAATTCCATTTATTATGGGTGGTTAGAAGTTTATGATGTCATTAATGAGAATTTAATGGCTCACTAATGTTATTGGGGGCTAAAGGTAATTATTAAACCCAATGGTTAGGCTCGACCTCTTGTAAAGTGAAGGTTGGCCAATTTAGAAGTAGAGATTGAGGGTTCAAATGTTTGAGTTTGTTATGTTGATGAAATTCAACCTGGTTGATTGAAGTTTTGGCTCTTGGTCACTTATTGGAGTGAAAATTCAAACTTGGAAGCTAGTTGATTGAGGGGTAAACCTTTGACCTTTCAAAGGTTTGAGGTAACCAAGGAAAAACTCTACTTTAGGTAGTTATATGTTAATTGATGGTTAATTAGTTGATGAATGTTAATTGTGAATGTTACATGCTTGGAATGGATTGTTAAAGTAAACATTATGCACATTAGTTTCATTGAGTGTATGAAAAAGCTATTTTTGGCTTGAAAATGCAAAATACAAAATCAAGAGGATTTTACTATGAAATTGCTTATACCTTTGAAAAAAATGAATGTGATGATGTGTAGAGGTATTTGTGTGTTATTAATAAAATAAATTTGAGAAAATGATGAAAATACACACTTGGGTAGTGTAAGGCATGAGACCAACGTGGTTGTTATAATAGTAAGTGAATGAAAGTAAAAAATAAATACAAGTAAGTATTGATTATGGCATGATCAGTGGCGAGAGTTCACTTAGGGATTGAGAGTAGAGAAAAATCTATATGATATTTAGGCTACCCTCAAGGGCACGGGGACTATAGCCTTATCCCACTGTTTGTCAAGGGATTGTCCCATAGTTTGTCAAGGGATTAGAACCTAGTTATCTCTACCGGTTTAATGAGGAGAATAGCCTAAGATAGGAGACACCTTAGGGATTTGAGAATAGGGGAAGCCATGGTCTGAGAGTGAGTCTTATGATCTTTGACCAGATCACACCTCATGATTTGTGAGCTTGGGTAGTCTAGTCACACGGACAGAGCCCTAATTAGTGTTATAACCTATGGTTTCAGTCTAAGAAAATAAGAAGGATATAAGGTTGGTTGATCATTGCCTAAGTAAATATATGACGTGCCACACGTGCTAAATGGTGGCAAGTCACAAGAGTATGGGTTATGTCACATATCTGAGAATATGGTGACAATTCACCTAATTATGTGAGTAAATAAGCTATAGAGTGATAAATGATAAATTGTGATATATGTAGACTTGTTTTACATATTTGATCTCCTTGTGTATGTATTTGTTTTATAATTGATATATAACTACATAGGGTAGGTTTAACATTGGTTACTGAGTGGCTAAACTCACCCTTCTGATTTAATACTTTTCAGGCTCTAGCTTTGATGTTGAGAGGGAGAGGACTAAAGAGGCGGGAAATTAACATATTTTTGCTGTATGCCTTTAGTTTAGCTTTAATTGTGTAATGGTATATGAATTCTAATTTTAGGATGCATATTACCATACTTGCACTATTTTTCTTATTAGAAATGTTAGAATTGTATTTTAAGCCCTTAGCCATTGTATATGTTGATATATATATATATATATATATTATAGGGTCAAAATACTAGTGTATAGAAATGAAAATTTGAACATGTTTTGAATGATTTGAGTTAAATGCAATAGCAAATTACCTCCCCTTTTGTTTTTGTAAATTGAGGTTGAGAGAGTGAATTTTAGTTATACTGATGTTTCGATGCTTGTGATATGTTGTACTGGTAGTCCTAGGTCCATTGGACATGGTCCAGGTATTAAAAAAGCTTTTGGCACTTGTTGAGGGTTTTGGACACTCATTTTTGTGTAAAAGTGTTGAAAAGTGCTTAAAATATGTTTGGATGTCTAACTTCCTAGTGTGACTTGTTTTGAAAGTGAAACTTATGCTATTAGCTAGTTCATATAAAAATCTTTTCATAGACACTTAGATCACGTCATTTGAACATTAGACAGAGAATCAGGGTGAGTCAGAAGTTTCCCTGATTATACTATCAAATGATAGCAGAACCAATGAAAATTTCATGCAACACATCACGGCGCATGGTGCCTGAGCTACGACGCGTGGCACAAAGAGCAACATGCCGTAGCACACGTACATGAGCTGTGGTGTATGGCTTTGAATTGCAGTATATGTTTTGTTTTTCAACCGTTTTCGACTTCTTTCACTCCTTTGAGGTATCCCATGCTTTCGAAACTTATTTTTACTCTGATATGAAAGATTTTGATTGATTTTAATTTGTTTCTATTTAGAAAACTTGGGATCCCTTACTTTTAGATTAAATCTTGATAATCACTTTCTAAGCTAATCCTCTAATTACCATGAATTTCATTTATTAATTATGTTTAGTGGGGTGAGAACGTTTCATCACAGCTATCTCTAATAACACCACCACATCCCGCTAAGGAGGATGTTGAGGTGATAGCCCTATCTATATTCACTTTGACCTAAGTAGGTAGGGGAGGAGACCATAATAAGTTAGCTTCCTACAACATCTCTGAGCTGTCACTATTATCATCCATAACCATACAACAGTTATGTAAAATATTCACAATAATGCTAGCTGGATTAAAAGGTTTTTGGAACCCCGGGTTGAAAATAAATTTATTTCTCTAAAGCCATAATTTCCAAACAGTAGTACCCTATAACAGATTCCAATCTGAGGTAGAATGAATAACCAAATTAGCTTTTAGGTTCATAGTCACCCAATTAGAGAGGGATGTTGTAAAGAAATGATTATGAAATTTCCTATCCACCGGCTGTAGCCACAAGTCTCTAGCATAGTCACAATCCCTCAAGATGTAAAGTACATCCTCTGTACCATGTTAGCACCAATCACACATAGGAGAACACAGAGCCTACTGGCTTCCCCATGCATTTATTGGCAATTTTTCTTGAAAAACTAACCAAATATGAAACTTGATTCTTTCTAAACCTCGCCACTTCTAGATTAACTTAAAAGTAATATTATAAAATGTTGGATTGTTTTTTTCAATTATAAAGTGAGCACTCTTTATTAAGAACTCACCATTAGCATTACCAGCCCAAGACACTGTATCAAACCCTGCGTTCATAGAAGGAGGTAAAATAGCAACAAATCTTTAGAAAATATCTTTTGAAAATAAATTAGCCATTCTTGAAAAATCTCAAGTACCATTCAGCACCCAATCTGCCACTATACTCTCTTCCTCTTGTGTAGAAAGAGGTCTTAAACAGACCTCACTGAGTTTTTGTTTAAGTAAAAGCCAGATGTCATTAAAAAATTAGACATGTAGTCCATTTTGAACATGCCATTTCTTACCACAATCTACAATCTCTTTTTGCTGAAAAATGAATTTCCATAATAGAGAATCTCCCTGCTTAGCAACTAGCAATCCTTCCTCCCTTTGAAGCAAATATTTATCTTGTAGAACATTAGCCCACAAACCACTAAAGCCAACAAGCAGCTTCCAAGCTAATTTACCGCCACATGCCTTATTAAAAGAAGCTAACCGTTTCAAACCTAAACCCCCATATGACTTAAGCATTGTAATTCTTTCCCAGTGTACCAGGTGATAACTTCCTCTATTATTACATCTACCTTAAATGAAATTTCTTTGTAATCTTTCAATTTCATAACAGATGGTTTTTGGTAACTTCACAACCATTATTAGGTAAACTAGAACAGAGCTTAAAATAAATTTAGCTAAAGTGACATACCCTGCAATTGTCAAATAATTAGCCTTCCAGTTTGCAAGCTTAGAATTCACCTTGGCAATTATAAATTTGAAGCATTCTATAGGTTTCTTATTCCTTGTTAGGGGAAAACCAAGGTAGGTGCCTATCTCATCAGAAATATTCATATTCAATATAGCTTTAATTTTAACTCTCAAGTTGCCCGGGACATTTTTGAAAAAAAAGATAAAAGATTTGGCTTTATTCACTTTAGCACCCATGGCCTTGCAAAATCTATTTAAGAAATTCAAAATAACATATGCTTAAGGCTTACTGGCTTAGCCAAAAAGTAATAAATCATCAACAAATATGAGATGTGAGATGGCAGGACCATTCTCTGAAGCATAGATAGGTTTCCATTCATTATTATCCAGAACATCACAAATAATATGAGATAGTCTGTCCATACAAAGAATAAATAAGTATGGAGTCCCCTTAATGCAAACCTCTATGTGATTGAAAAAAAATCAATCTGATTTCCATTCCACAAGACATTATAAGAGACACTAGATATGCAATTTATAATAAGAGAGCTAAGGTTAGAGGGCATCCTAGCATCATGAAGCACTTATTGGAGAAAATCCTAATTGATTCGATCATAAGCCTTCTCTAAGTAAATTTTTAATACCATGAATCTTTTCTTTCTTCTAGCTTTATTTATAGTGTGTAATAGTTCTTGTCCAATGATAATATTATCTCCTAGGCATGAAACTAACTTGGAAAGGGGAAATAATCTCATCCATAAGAATCCTCATTCTCAGAGTGAGAATTTTGGTAATGCATTTGTAATGTACAGTACATAAGGTAATAGGTCTGAAGTGTGTAAAAAATTTAGGTCTTTCTCTCTTAGGTATAAGGGCTAAAAGAGCTTTGTTAGAATATGCTAAAGAAACATCACTTGCAAAAATATTGCGAACAAAGTTACATAGAGATTGCTTTAAAATATTCTAATTTTTTTGATAAAATACTGGATAAAAACCATCAATTTTGGGGGACTTGTAAGGACTCATAGCAAATATATCTCTTCTTATCTCTTTATTTAAAGGTAATTCAGCTAGAAAATTCTTTCTCGCAGCATCAATATTGGGAAAATTTCTCAAAGTGTTCAGATTTGGATACTCCCTGTTCCCAGTAGAATATTACTCTTTAAAAAAAATTAGTTACTAAAGACTTCAATTCATTTTCTTCATCAATCCACTCACCTTCAAAATTTTTTAAAGACACAATGCAATTTCTCCTACGCCTCATTGTTGTCTTTAGGTGGTAGAACTTTGTGTTTCTATCACCTTTTGTGATCCATTCAACTTTAGATTTTTGAAATCATTTAACCCCTTCTAACTTGAGAACTTTGGCAAGCTCCCTTTGAAGTCTAATCTCTAACATTCTTAAGTTTCATGATTGCGGGTAGGATTGGGAACTTTGGATGCCATTCAATCATTCAAGCAAGTGCTTTTTCTTCAACTCAACTGATCCAAAGGTATCCTTATTCCACTCTAAAACTTTCCTTGTAAAGTTAACCAGGTTTAATTCTAGATCATTATCACCACTCCAATTGTGAAACATAAAATTGCCAGAATCATTATGCTATAACCACATAGTTTCGAACCTAAATGGTTTTGACCCATATTGATTGGTTGTTGAATGAAAGGGACAATCAGAGGGGGATTATGGTCCGAAAATTGATTACCAGGAAGCACTTTAACTAGGCAATCAGGGAAGGTTGAAATGGATGAATTATTAGCCAAAACTCTATCCAACCTTTCAAAAAGATGTAAGGACCCATGAAGCTGGGGACCCTTCGTCGTGAACTTCAGCCTTAAAGCCCCCAAATCAGTAAGTCCACACTCTTTAAGTATGTCACGGAACCAATGAAATTTGGCAGAGTTTCCTCCCCGACCACCAAAATGCTCTTCCATAGAAATTATGTCATTAAAATCACTATACACCATCCATGGCTCATTAATAGTCGTTGATAAAATTGATAATCTACTGCATAGAGTCTCTCTGAGTTGAGAATTAGGAATTGCATAAACTATAGTAACAAGAAAGCTTACTTGTCTAGTCATGCAAACTCAAACATGAAAGAATTGTCTATCTTTTTTAAGCACAGTGATCGAGATTCTACTACTTTTCCATGCTAGCACTAAACCTCTGATCTACCAATACTTGGACAAACATTAATTGCATCGAACCCCAGTGCATTTAGTTTTTAGAAATGAAATGGTTCAGAGCATCTTGTTTCTACTAAAACAATGAGATTGGGCCTAGACCTATCAGATACCATTTTTAAATTGCGTAAAAGACCCTTGCTACAGGCCCCCTAGCATTCCAATATATGATCTTAATCATAAAGACCCAATAAAATATAAGACCAATTAACCCATTAAAATTGGGTTTCAAGCACATAAGACACCTCCAAAGTGCTTCTAGAATTGCTCATAAATTGGGCTTGGCTAGATTTAACAAGCCCAAAACTACATTTACTTGGATCCAACCCCTCCATAATAACGTCCTTAAGGTCATGTTACTCTGTATATGCTGTCAAGCAGAGGGAATTTTCCTGCATATGGTCCCCCCTGACATTCCTCTTGACTACCCGAATCATCACTCTCACCTAACGTCAATATCAAAATCTCATTATCTCTCATACCTGTATCCATTATCTCCCTCGTTCTTTTCTCCACCGTTCTCTTAAGTTATTGCTATTTTCTTACCCTCGGCTAACAATTTTTTTGCCATTTGATGCTCCACCTTTTTAGCCTCCTCTTTACTTTTTTCTTTTTTCACCTCAGTCTTCTTTTTCCCTCTACTTTGTCTTGTCTATAGGTGTTGAGGTTCTCATTATCTTCACATACAATAGATGTGTCGTCTATGTCCGCGTTTTATACCACTACGTCCTCTTTGTCTCCTCCCTCATTTGCTAAAACATCATATCAAGACCTTGCCATTCCTTGTCTCAATGCCTCATCTTTCTGCTTTGAAGCTTTGTGCTGTCGATGGTGCTTCTACACCACTCTCCATGAGTCCTGAGGAACGTTAGCATGATTTTGACTATGAACTTTTAGGTTTGCACCCTCATTCCTCACTGTTTCATTACTTGTATTACATATAGTTCCTCTACTAACACCCTGATTTTTTATAGGACAACAATCAGCTCGATGACCATAAACACACAATTCGTGCATAAAAGATGCAAACCTTTGTATTGTAAATAATAATCTTCCCCCTCTAACATGAACCCTAGCATAAATTGTTTATCCAGAACCACAAGGGCACGTATTCGAGCATAATGACCACATAACTGACTGAAAGTGTTGAGGTTAATCTTTATCGTCTTCCCAATCCTATCTCCAATCATAAAGAGAGCTTTCTCGTTGTAGTTTTCAAGGAAATGCTAGGAAGTCTCACCCAAACTGCAACTTTATCAATAGTTGCCTTGCTCAGTTGAAACAAGTACCCAAGGTCTCACAGTTGGATAGTGATCGTAAATCATCCATGGACCACTAGTATAAGCATTAAAATAATCTTCTTTATTAGACAGCTTAACTACAAAGCAACCATGCTCAATATCAATCAACCTTATCACTTCTCTCTTAGCCTACAAGGACTACAGTTGAGACTCTAAAGCTTTAAACCAATAATTCTTCCCAACAACTTTACAATGAGAGATTTTCCCTAAGCTCTGTACAAACTTTTCTTCATACTACTAGAGAAAATGAAGGTTGAAAAATTGCATTTCGGATCTTCTATTATTTGGCAGTCTTCCTCCTCCTTGTCATTAGTCTTGGTACCTTATGAACTTTGCGTGGAGATATCATCTAGGACCTCATTCTCAACATCTTCAATGTCATCATCTGAAAGTTCCTCTTGCCTTGATATCCCTTTTAGCTTCTCAGCAAAAATAGGTCTCATAGCACCTGTAATACCATTATCTTGCTTTTCATCCAGTTTAGGCCATGAACCACCCAAAATATTGCTACTCTCACCTTTTTCAGTGTTCTTGATTTTCTTGGAACTTCGAGTAAGCTAATCATCTTCCTCGTTTGACGGAGGCTGTGGAAGAAGAAGAGAGAGTTTTCACGACGTAGACATCTTTCTCTTCAATGACAATTTGATGCTTGTAATCAATGATTATTATTAACTGGATGTGAATTCTGTAAATAGGATATTTCCGTTTGGACTATTGATATATGGATGGGAAGATTGGACCAACATTTCTATTTTCTACTTTGTGAGGACAAGAACACTGAGTAGCTTTTCATTAGAGCTGGGCGGGCCGTGTTACTTTAAATCAAATTTAAAATATTTAAACATATAAAAAATTCATATAACAAAGCTTGATCTTAACATCTCAAGACTTCATTAAAATTATAATATTTTTAAAGATCACATTGTTATTTATATAATTTAAAAGAATTTTATTTTTATTTTTTTAATTTAAAAATGAATATATAATATAAAAATTTTAACCAGTTACGTTATTTGATAATTACAAGGAATAAGAGTTACGTTATTAAACAAAATATTACTGATATCTGAGTGGGTCCCACTAAGATTAATTCAAATTCTATTCAAAGGACCATTTTTTTTTTTAAAAAAAATGATGGCAAAAACAAAAGGAAAAAAAAAAGAAACTATTTCTCTTTCTCTCTCTCCTATATCCATATAATATATACACACACGAGTGAGGTTTTCATGCTCATCATATGATTATCACTATAGTGTTGAGCAACTTGGATCGTCTAGTTTCAAATTTACTTGTTTTACTTTTATATTTTATTTTAGGTTAAATTATACATTACTCTCTTAAACTTTAAATCATGCATACATAATCTCCTTAGCCTTTAAAATTTTATAATGAACCCCCCTCAACTTTTATATTTATACAGATAATTCTATATGATTAATTTTATACATTAATTATTTATATATAACTAACATTTTAGGGGGTTATTCGTATATTAATTAAAATATGGGGGCTTAAATGAACACAAAAATAAAATTTAAGAGGTATATAATTAATGACTAGGAGTTATTTACATAAATCTTAAAGTTCAAGGAGGTTATTTGTACATGATTTAAAGTTTAGGAGAGTTGTGTGTAATTTAGCATTTATTTTTTATTTATAAAAATAAAAATGATAAATTTTAATAAATTTACCCTATTATTAATTTGGACAGTATAAATTTTATTTGAATAGTCTAATTTAATATTAATAATTTTTTAATTTTTATAAATTGACTATCTAGATGTAACAATTTAAATTTAAAATTTTCAATTTACAACATTTTATTTTTTTTAAACAAAAAGTTTGAATATTATCTTTATTTTTATTTTTTAATATTATAGTTTGTAAAATAAAATTTTATAAAAATTACAAAAAAAGTTTAATATTAAATTCAGACTAAACAGATTACATCTAGATAGTTAATTTATAAAAGTCATAAAAATTTAATATTAAGTTGAACCATCCAGATTAAATTTATATTATTTAGATTAATGATAAGATAAATTTATTAAAATTTTATATTTTTTTATAATAAATATAAAATAAAAATTTAAAAAATTTAGAATGTTTGGACTATCATCAAGTGATGAGCAATGAAACCAAACACACATACACACCTAAATCATGAAGAATCATCTAAATTTTTGCACCAAAATCTTCCTATCGAAATACAAGTGAGATAGAGAGTTCGCAGGAGAGTAGAAACCTGGGACCCTTTGCCTTTGCTGCATCGTCGACTGGAACAACAAATCTCTACTGTAGCTGTCTGCAAACATGCCAGCAACTCCCTCGATCTCAATCTCCCTTTCACCTTTAGTGTACATCCACGTCGGTATCAATCTCTCTTTCTCCCTGATCGGAGGTCTCCAGCGTCATATTCTTGATCAGCTCATTGTCCCCTTTGTGTTACCATGCTTATAGAATCAATAGTTCCACATTACTATACCCTAATTGTATATTGATGACTCTATATATTTTTTTTTTTGCATTTTGAGGATTTTTATTTATCTTTTAGAGATTCATCTAATTATTTATGTTTTGTTTTGTTTTGTTTTAGAGTAATTTTTATTGTTAATTTGAGTCATTTTTTTTTATTTTAGGAAACTCTACTAAAGCTTGAAAAGGGTGGAAAAGAAAAATATAATAAATTTAATGAAAAAATTAAATTTTTATGATTTCCTACTACAGCAGCTGCCACAACAAGTTAGTGTAATAAGTTAGTGTTACAAAGCAAATTCTAAATTAAAAATAGAGCCCGTTACAATGGATTTCACATCAAAACGCATAGTTTTAGTTTTTCTATTTGATAAAAGCGGGAAACTAGCATTTTTTAAATGAGGCTTCATTTTTTTACATTCTCTAAAAGTCCAGAGGTGATTTTGGAATGCTTAAGGTGATTTTGAAGCTTAGGAGCAAAATAACTCATCAGTATCCACGTTTTCATTGAGTTTTCCTTCATTTTTCCCCTTCTTTCTCCTATATATCTGATTTTGTCCCATTATTCTGTTGTTTTGTGACTATATTAACCTATACGTGGTTGAACCTTGATACTCTAGAGTCCTATAAACTCATTTACTTTGATTATATCTTGATTTACCAATTACTTTGTAATTATGGATGTTTTATATTTTAATTCCAGTTTATCTTTGTGTTGCTTGATGGTTGGCCACCATTAAGTGATAATTTGGAGGAATAGAATGAACTTAGGAAATGAATTTCTATTTGGACCATTAGAATCAAATGCTTAGAATTAACTATAGTTAATTTTTTCTAGGACAGTAATGTATCTAAAGGACCTAAGTGGTTAAAAGAGATTTGAATTTAATGCTTTTAATCTAAGTTTGGCAAGGAATTGTTGGGTTAGAATTAAGAAGTATTTTGGGTAATCCAAAGATATTCAAGATTAATTATAGTGTTTTCAATCCTTAAAACTAAATTAAAATCAATTTAATCGGTAAGTTAAGTGCAACAGAGCAAATGAGGGATTAGAACTTTAGAATGGTTTCCTAATTGTTTCTTGACTTTAGTATGCTTCAAAATCTTAGTTGCCTACTTTACATTTTTTTTATTTTTAATTTGAATCATTCACCACTATAAATTGCTTGCTTAATTTGAATGAAATTGAAAATTTAATGCTTATTTGCCAATTTACTTAATTCTTTATGGGATCAACTTTGATTTCCCATTAGGTGCAATTGCGACCCGTACATTTGCAATGTCCTTTTAGTTTTTTTTATGTGGTTTAAGTTTTTTTTTTTTTGCGTCATTGTCGAGGAATTAAAGCTATTGATGATTAGCATTAAAGGACATTTAGTAGTTCTCAATTAAGCATTTTTTTTCTTTCCTTTTTCGTTTGAGTTGTTGTAATTTTCTTGGTTTAAATTGATAGAGCATTAGTAGCTTAAGTTTGGGTCTTGTAAATATCATGTTCAAGTTGTTTGTTTGTATTTCTCTTTTGATTTGTGATAGTGCTCTATGTTTGGGGAAAAAAAAGTTTCAAAAATGAATTTCAAGTAAAACTCAAATGATTTTAATATTGAGAAAGAAATGAATTTCTTATCTTTAATACAAGATGAATTGATTGCTGTAGGAATTATTTAAATGAAAGGAGGCAATATAATATGCAATTGAATGCTCGTTATACTCCATATATTGATTCTTCTCAATATTATGGCTTTTCTTGTGTTTATTGAGGTTTGGACAAAGTCATTCTTGTGAGAATTGTCACTTTGGCAAAGCCTCTAACTATATAGGGGATGATTTCACTAGAAGCAAAACTTATTTTAATAATTCTTTTAGTTCTAATTGAAGTCTAGAGAAACACGAGTCTTAGAATCCTTATTTAGATGATCATTAAAGTGAAATGACCCCACCTTTTTACTCTTATCCATATGTTAATGAAACTATGCAAGAGTATAGAGAGGAGTCTTGCTTGGAAAGATTATTTGAGGAACTTATGGATTCTTTAAGAAAACTTTCATATTCACAAAAAGACTTGGCCACTAGTTTTGAGTCAAATACTAAAAATATTGGAGTATATGTGAGTCAAATGTTAGAAGATTTTGAAAAGATAAAGCAACAAAAAACTTTCCATCATATTTCCCCATTGATCTTTGATGAAAATTATTATGAGAAAGCTAATGATAAGGAATTGCATGAGAATATAGATAATGCAATAGAAGGTGATAATTAATTTGAAACTAATTTGTGGGAAAGTAGTAGATGTCAAGAAGAAGTTCCAGCTATGGAGCCTAATCTTTGTGATTTTGATGTTAAGCTTGATAAAGAGATCCCAATGCTTATTGCACATAACCCTCCTGTTAAAATTTTGACTTTTATTTATGAGAATCAAGTGGATTTTGTTGGATGCTCTGCATTTTTAGAAACTTCTATTTCAAATTGTTGGGATGTTCCTTTTGAGCTTTCTTTAAAATTATCGAATGCTTGTACTTAAAAATTGATAATAATTAAGGAACTATATGTAATTAATATGAATGAGGAACTTCTACATTTAAAATCTTGTCGCTTGAAAAGAAATGAAGACAAGGTGATTGTGGTGTTAGATACTTATGATTAGATATTTGTGTTGAGAAGTCTAGCTAGAGACTATAAACTAAGCGCTTTTTAGGAGGTAATGCGAGTTATTTTCTTATTAAATTTTGGTTTTGTTAGTTTTCTTGTTTTGTTGTTTAAGTTGGTGTTTGTTTTGTTTGTAGGCCATGCCTCTTTAGGAAAAATAATGGTTGAAGAAAATTGGGAGTAGTCAAGCAAAAATATACATAATATGTTTAGATGATCTTTCTTTTTCCTTCACTATTCTCCATTCAGCTCTTATCAAAGGAATTTTTTTGTGTCTTTACACTCTCTCTTTCTTATTGATAACATTAGGGACAATGTTATGTTTAAGTATGGAGGAGGGTATCATTGCTTTTTGTTGTTTAATTTGCCTTGGTTTGAAAATTTTTTGTAATTTAGTGTCTTTTGTTTTGTTTGCTTAAAAAAATTGATGAAAATCTTGTTGTTTTTGTTTTAGTTTGCGAATATTTTTAAAGCTAATAGATTTCAACTCAAGAGGATTAAGCTTAATGAGGAATTAATCTTACTTTCTTATGATTTTAGTAAATGAGCAAGGATCTAGGCTTAGATAATTAACTTAAAGGAATCCATAAAGCTTGTGAGTAATTTGAGTCTAAATGTTCTTTTCGTTGAGAGACAGTACATTTATTGGAATTACATATCTAAAACTTGTCTTAAATCTCTCTTGAGACTTTAAATGCCTTTTTGCAGCACAAAGATGATTAAGGCCTTCTTTTTCATACCTTTTATGGCCAAATGTCCCACCTATTCACATTAAATTCCTTGTGTTTACCCCTTTGAGCCTTAGCCTTTTCTTAAAAATAATGAATAATTTCATAGCCCCTTATTTGAATCAAAATATCCTTTTATATTTTATTATTTTTTAACCACTTTACTTTGTGCTAAGTATGGAAACTAGTGAAGGAGTTAAAAAAAATTGATGAAAAGGAGTTCATGTTTGTTTAGAAAGTAATGAATATGTAAATGTTTTGTAAGAGTTAAAAAAGAAAGAAGAAAAATGATGAAAAAGAGAAAGAAGGGAGAAGAGAAGAAGTAAACAATGGATACAAAAAAAAATGAAGATGAATAAAAAGTATAAGAAGAATAATAGATTAGTTGATTAATATCTCAAATGGTAACTCATATTCCTCAGGATCTATTTGATAATTCTTAGCATTAATTGAAGTTGGTTTCTTTGTCCTATACCCATTTCATTCCATCATCCTACCTTAAGCATTATAACCCTATTACAACCCTTTAATAAGTCCTTTTGATTTGTGTATGCATTAGGACAATATAGTGGAGATTGAGATAAGAGACAAGCTTATGGTAGATGGGTTTCAATAGATGGAATTGAGTGATACATAAGCCCTTAAAACACTTTAAGAGACAAGTATAAACACCTAATGAGTGAGGGATAACCTTTGGTGATTTAGCTTGGCCTAATTAGTTGCTTTTCTTCTAAAACTCTTAGAAGGTGGGAAATATTTCTTTGAAGGTGAAATTTTTGAATGTTTGAAATTTTTTCTTGCTTTACAACATTTGCAACACCTTTTTGTTTCTTTCATTTTCTTGTGGTTTTTGTGGCATTTGATATCAAAAATCTTAAGGACAAGATTTGATTTAAGTGTGGGGGTATGATGACTCGTTATATATTATCAAGACTGGATTTAAGTCCCTATGAATAGTTCTTGATTGTAATAAATATTCAACAGTTTTTTCACTGAACTTGTGTAAAATGTTGATGAAATAATCGTTAGATATATACTAATACCTACTAACTGATAAAATTATGAAGATTGGTGCAAAGGAAGAAGGCAAGATGAATTTCTAGAGTAGGGAGGTAGATAAGGTGTTTGAGAATGCTCTAGCATAGTTCTCAAAAGATTGCCCGAATTGGCGGGGAGGATCACCAAGGTAGTTCTTGGCACCACCAAAGAGATGGTTTACCAATGATTTCAAGTGCTGGTTCACGACATTTGCCAAATTGATTTGGGTTGGATTTTGCTATCAAACTACTAGGACTCATTGTCGTCCTCCTCCAACCAAGCCCCAGTAACCAATTTCGAATGGCAGCCACCCAATGGCACTAAGAAAGAAAGGCAGCGATTAGATCATGAGAGAGCATACGTATGTACATATTATGGGCTTGGATTTCTATTTTTGGAAAATTTTTTTAAATAAAACATTGTTTAAGTTTTATGCTTTATATTTAAATATTTTTAAAATTGTTGTCCTTGTTTGTTTTTTAAAACAAAACAAAATGAAAATATGTTAAAACTTTTAAGTAATGAAAAAAAGTTTTAGCTATGCCAACAACTATTGCATTAAACACATGTATTATTGTTTTAGCTACTTTAACTTTCCAAAACTTTGTTCAAGAATAAATGAGAATGAAATCTCATCCTATAACTATTGAAATATTAACAAGTTTGATCAACTAGATTACTTACAAATTTGGTCAACTAGACCAACATTTTTAACTCACAAATCAACATGAAGATATCTTCAAAATACTCATATCCATGTTAAATCAAAGCCTTTCATTCTTTTCCTCAATGACTGATGCAAGCTTCAACCAAGCAAGTAAGCTCTCTTTCACTTTAGATTCATTTTTCAGATTGTTCTATTGTAGAAAATGTGCCCAACTTTTGAAAGCACCACTTATTGATGTGCTATTTCAATATTTCATGCTCCAATCAAATTTAAGTTTTAGGAAATTATTTCCAGTGGTTATCATCATATTAACTATAACAATACCACCTTACTTATTGACCATGAGAAAAAATTGTATTACCTACCCTTCTTTATGATCTTTGTGTGCCTTTGTTACAAATCCATTAATACAAACTTTGAATTCTTCATATATATTCCCTCTTCATGGCTCTTCGCTCTTTAACAAGTGATTGATGAACTTTATAACATCCTAAGTTTTTTTATTGGTAATTATCAATGTTTTCAAGAATAGTTTAGTCAATTTAGATAAATTATTGATTTAGTGAGGTTTATGGGAGACTAATATATTTTTTTGAATCCTTGGATAGCCTTAGAAGAGGGCTAAGTTGATGTTCAAGTGGGCCATAGTACGAAAGAAAGTTTAAATTTTATGAGATTTTCTGTGCCATGCACATGCAAAATCTACACTTATCAGATAGCAAATCAGACTCAAAAAATAGAAGAGAGAAAGAAAAAACTCAAGAGCAGCGACGAAAAGAGACTTGTGGCTACTAAAGCTTACTTTCAATATGATTTTGGAGGTCTTTTAAGCTTCATATATATTGGGCAAGCCTTCCTTTCTTCTCCCTCTCCCTCTTTTATGCAAAAATCTGGATTAGTGAGGTAATGAGGGTTTTGATTTCGATTCTCTTAGGTTTAAACTGAACCCATTGATTTATTTAAAGTCTTAAGAGTTAAATTAAGCCTTGAACCCTAAGTTTATGAGTTTTGTGGTGATTAGAAATTTTTGATAAGGGTTTGGATGAACCCTAAGTATAATTTGAGAATTTTGAGATAATGTGGGACATTTGTTAGCGAATTTGGTATGTTAGAATGTTTAATAGGATAGTTGGAGTGTTTGGGAATGGTTGATGTTATTAGAAAAAGAATTTGAGTATTTTAGACACTTAGAACCTAGAGAATTCAGAGTTATCTGGAGTGATAATTGATGATTGACACTCGATTGTATAGATCGAGCATTGTTCGAGCTATATCGCGAGTATAGAACGTGTGGAGCTAACGTTGAACCACGGTAACCTTTTTATGTGTGACAAAGGGTTGAGGTAACGAAATAATTTACACTAATTGATTATGTTGCTTAACTATTTGTGAGTAGATATGTAGATTTGAACTTGAGATTTGATAATCTTGCATATCACGAAATGTGGTTTTGTGCATGAAAATATATTTTTGCAAATGATGAGTATGATGAAAGTTATATATGAATGAGTTGAGAAATTTAAAATGTATATGTGATATATATATGTTGAGTATGGGCATGATTATGTTAGGGGGTGGGAGTTCACCCCTAGGAAGGAGTAGTAGAAGTCCATATGGCATTTATATCCTTAGTATCTAATAAGGCACGGTGTTGGAGATTTTCTCCTCAGTATCCATGTGGGATACAACGTTTGAGAGGAACGCTCTTTAACATCAATGATATAGTGTTAGAGTAACGACACCCAATTCATATGCGATAGGGGGAAATTATAGTTCAAAAGTAGGATAAAACACCTTTGGCCGAGTGATTCTACGATTGAAGGTGAGCTCAGATCAATGTGAATATGCACTTAGTTTAGGAGCCTATGATTTCGATCGGAGTGATATGAAGGCTTAGATGGTAGAATGATTATGCTAGTAGTAAAAGATTTATACTGACGAAAACAGTATGTGGTGATATGCTAAATGTATATTTTCAAGTTTTATAGTTTTACTCTCTTATGGTTGTGCATATTAATTAATAGTAGTGAATTATTCTGTTACTGAGATGTTTATCTCACCCCATAGTTATATTTTACAGGTGAGGGCTCCGGCAGGGGCAAGGGAAAGAAGGGGTAATTAAAGAGTAAAGAGCGTTATAGTATAGCTCTTTCTTTCTCTTTTAGGTTGGTAACGAATGTTGCCATTATATATTACCAACTTAGGAACATGAAATTATTTTGGATATCACTTCATGAAATTGTGATAAGTGTGCGTATCTTGGTCTAATATTGATGTTGTGGATTAAATATGTGTGATTAGCTAAGTAACCGTTACAAGTGAAGAATTTGAAGAGATTTATGTGCCAAAATGTCCAAGTGACATATGTGTTAGAATTTATCCATCTATTTATGTTGTGAATTGAGTTTTTAATGGTCATTTTGAATGTGAATGTTTAATTGTATGTTATGATTCAATGGTCATGTCATGTGTGGTCCATTTGAGGTGGTCAAAGTGTCTCTGGGGCTAATGGCAATTGGAATTTTGAGTTGGATACCTTTGTGTGTGTTTTGATGTGAAAACAAACTATTTTGGATTTGGGTATTCATCTTTTAAATGAATGATTGTTTGAGTATAAAACTGGTACCATTAACTAGAGGGCTCAAAGAGCTTCGTATGGACACTTGAATCGCCCAAATCGGACGTTAGATGGCAAAACAGTGCCCTCCTAAAATTCAGAGGGATGTCATGATAGCAATCTGCTATCATGACAGTGGGTGCACGCTGCGGCATGTGGTTGTTACGCTGCGACACAAGAGGCCTTTGAGGGACTTGTTCTTTTGTGCCATCCGCCACAGCGAGCGCATCTTGTGCTGTGGTGAATGGACTAGAATTGTAGAAGAATGGTGTTTTAGCCTAATTTTGACGTGGTTTGTTTCCTATGCTTTTGTATTTACTATTAATTGATTTATAACAATGGTTTGAGCTCAAACAATATTTTAAAAAAGGTTTTCTTGAGATTTTAATATTTTAAACTAATTATTTTTAAACTCTTGAGTTATTTAACTTTTTTAGGAGATTTTATTTAATCCTAGTTATCACAACGATGTGTGAGTGTTGTCTTAGTAATGTCAAGGCAGACATTAAAAACTTCATCTTTCAAGCAATCAACCTTCTGTGCAAAGTACCATTATGGCAAACTCTAATGTCTAAGCTAGTGCTTTAAATGTCAACATAGATGCAAAATCATCAAACACATAGCAAGAGAGCTTATCAACTGGGTAATTAATTTTGAAATTAACTTTAGAGAGGAGAAATGTAGAACTAAAGTAATATTGGTGTAATAAAGTGAAAATAGGACGGCTCTTGTTCTGTGGCTTCTATAGCTTGTTTTTTGTATCCATTCATTGCCAAACTAGAGATCATTGTACTCCATGAAAGTGATAAAATCATATTTTATTGCCTATTATCTTGAACACCTATTAAGCTTTATCCAAACAAACTGAGAAATGTGATAGTGTCTATAATAACTAGTGGCTTCAAAAGAATGACATCACCACTTGAAGAATCTTGCCCCAAGGATTAAATATGGCTTATCTATACATGGCAATGCTAACAATACAAAGAAATTGGTTCTTCTCATTCATACTTTCAAGATTTTGCTTATTGCAACATCATAGATTATCTCAAGAACATAATAGCAAGAAAATTGCAAAAAACCTAAGATAGAATATGAGATGAAGAATCCTTCAACTAAAAGGTCTTGACTAACTCCAAAATTTAGATTCAACACATGCGATTACTTAGCACAGCACCAGAGGTTGTGAATTTTTAGAACTTAGTTATGACTAAATTTTTCCAAATTTATGCTCCTTTAAGATGCATATGTAAATAACACCTTAGCCCACTTATAACTAGCATCCAACTACATAGCCATTTGCAAATATATGGCTAAAACTGTGTAGAAACCTATCTTCTGGGAATGAAGACAGCACTTGAGTTTGATAGGAAACTCTCTGATCAACATCATAGATAGATTTAAATAACATGAATGTATATAAAACCAATCACATGCATATCTCAAAACATTATAAAAGATAAGTCCAAAAGAAGCTTAACGATAGTGAGCTAAGAATCTTAAAACACCCACGGCAACTCTCCAACTCTTTCTACAATCCTGGTAGCCTCATGACCAAGAATACATGGGAAGAGACTCCAAGTATTAGCATCTGAATGACATAAAGCAGTGTAAAGAATCTTGACTCAAACCTCACCAACTTATGGTAGGGCCACATGAACGTCTTCAATAGTCAATGGCTGGTTGGGTTCCCAGACCACTATAGCTTTAAAGGTAATGACTTGACTTGGCCCTTAGAACCATTCATGTGAGTGATAACAATGATCAAACCTATCAACATGTGCAAACTTATGCTAAAAAACTTCAATAATTCAATGCTCATAATGGAAAGCATCCTTGGATCTCCCCACGGCTGGATTAGTCAGAAAAGCTTAGAAAGGAGCCACTTGAACCACCTGTTCTTGCTCAAGAATCTCCACAATCCTCCTCCTGTTATTGCTACTTTTATCATCTCCACCGCACTAAATTCTTTAACATTTACCAAATCCTCCATTATTAAGCAATCAAAAGTGACGCACCCAAAATAGGACGCAATCATCAACTCTGTTGATGTCAACATTGTCCAAGCTCACATCATCCATGGCAACAAGTGGGCTATAGTTGCTGCTCATCTCTTCCCTAATGAACTCATCAAGGGCAGTAATGGCTATAACACATCAACATAATTGAGGAGATATCCCTACAGAGAAGCTCAACCTTTAAGAATTGATGGTGCCATCGATGAAAATCAACAATGAATGAAAATCAAAGATAGCAGATGATAATGATGATGACGTTGCTAGTTATGGAGACAAATAGATCTTTCATGGCTTGGGGTTTTCTACAAATGGAGATTGAGATGAATCTTTGAGGACATAAGTTAGGGCATTCGCTTCTACTTAATCGTTTAAGGAGGGTCAGATCTTTAATCTCTAGGGAATGGATCTTGGTTACCCATTTGGATATTACACTGTGAATAGGCATTTGAATCTTGTTTTTCTAGCCCAAATCTTGATTCTTCAACCATATCAAAATTCGCTTTACTGAGGCCCAAAACTAGCTTACTCATTATGCCATGTTGACTAATAAAACAATGATGAATATGATGAATTGATGATTAAACAATATGATGAACAATACAACTCTAACTTGGAGAAGAAAACTATGAATCCCAACATCTCTTTGAGATAAGGAAGACCTTTGTTAACCTCCTTTAGAGGTGGGATGCAACCTCCTACACAACTTAACAGTGTAGTGCCCTTTATATAGACTTTTTAGAGTCACTAATAAACCTAGTGATTAACTCTAATCACTTATAACATTCCTTTATAGTATTCTCATATTGGCAATATATGGCAAGGGAAATTGGGTGAATAGTGCTAGAAACGTTGGGGTGACGAGAACAACAAATCGAGTGGCTAGTCATGCTCAGAAGTTTTATATTCGCTGAAAGAAAATTGAAACCAAAGTGAAGAAAAGACAAAGCATTCTTGACTTCAATTTATTAGACATCAACTCTGAATTTTTGAGTCAACTCCGGAACCAAATTGCTCAGAACCACCTCATTTCTTTAGATCCTCCATTATCATCACTGCAGCATCAACACGGTCAGGTTCAGCCATGTTTAACACACCAATCTAACTCATCAGTGTATTATGATTTTCTAGTAACGCAGCATCAGTCACCAAGCCCTCAAATTTTTTTAAATCTTCAATCTCAACAACCTAATTACTTACTGGCTCATTTTGAACTTCCAGTGCTGCATCAGTCACCAACAATGAATAATCCATTAGGCATTTAAATTCTTTCAAGTCTTCAATTTCAACAATCTAATTACTCACCAATTTATTCTGATTTTCCAATGCTATATCAGCCACCGATAATAAATCACCAGCTAGTCCTTCATATGCCTTCCAGTCTTCAATCTTAGCAACCTATTTACTTACCAATTCACTTTGATCTTCCAATGCTGCATCAATTACCACTAATGAACTATCAATTAGATCCTCAAATTCCTTCAAGTCTTCAATCCCCACAACCTAATTACTCATTGTGATCTTTCAGTGGTACATCACTTACCATTAATGAATAATCAATTAAGCCCTCAAATTATTTGAAGTCTTAAATCTTAGCAACTTAATTACTCACAAGCTCCCTATAATTTTCCAGTAATGAATCAACCTCAATTGCAGAAGCCAGGCCAATGCATCAACTATATATCAGCCTAATCCACGAGTTTATTATGGTCTTTTCGGTCCACTAATCACAGGAAATGAATCAATGGTACCGCTATAAGCCACAAGTTGCTCATAATCTTCCAGCGCACCATCTATCATTGTTGATCAATCACAGTTCTCCACTGCAAAACTCACTGATCAATCCTTGATATCATTTTTATTATATACCTCCCTAATATGTTGTTAAACTTGTCTCACGTGTTGGAATTTCATTAGTACTAGCTACGAGTTTTGCCTATCATCATCATCATCATCATCACTATTTATACCAGTTCTATGGGTAGCAGCTATTAATTTGTTTCATTGTTTAGGTCAGCATATCAATTGTTTTCTTTTACTTGCGCTCGCGAGGCCATCCAAATAAAATTTACGTGGAATAGTAGTGGAGTGCTTCATTACTTTAAATGTAATGGGATATACAATTATTAGTTTCCATACTTTCTCTCAAATATCAATTTAATGTTTATATTTTAGGATAATAACATACATATATTTTAATAAATATTTCGTGATTTTATAAGTTTTGTTTTCTATATTTTATTATTAAACAATTTTTTAATAAAGTTTATGAGCTTATAATTCAAGTTTACGTTACAAGTTTATGCATGTGTTATAAGTTAATTTATATTCACCAATTTGACAGCTTTTGATATAGAGATGTTGGGGACTTGAATAGAAATGTGTATAATGATAAGATCATTTTCACTAAAAAAAAAAAGATGCAAATTAAGCAATATAAAAGGTATATTGATAATAAGAGTAAGATAACAAGAAAGAAGAAATGACGCTTGGTTTAACTAGTTAATGAAACTAAATCATTTTATTTTTAAATTTTAAATTCAAATCCTAGAACAAACAGTTATATTAAATAAATTTGCTAAAAGTATTTTTCAGGTTTCGTAAGATATGGACAATGATGGAATAGAAAAAAGAATAAAATAGAAGAAGAATTATTTATTTTGTTCATGTCTGATTGGAATTTACAATGCAGAACATGAAGAATTTATATGTGATATAGACGGAACGTTTGAGATTTTTTTTTTTAAAAAAAGATATTTACGCTGCTGAGCTTTCACACACACACACACACACACACAACCTTGAATCATCATCTGAACAGTTAATTTGATACTTTTAATATAATTAATAAGTTAATGATAACTTAAATGATTTCTATTTTTTTTCAATCCAATTATCCATCTTGCTGCATTAAAATTCACTTCTAGTTGCCTCCACTTTTAAACCAATTAAAAAATAATTACCTACGATAAACAAGTTAGTTATGATTTCACAAATAGTTATATTATGTCTAATGTCAGATACATATTGACAATATATCAGTTTTCACATTTGAAAGTCACTCCAGCTGTTGGCTCCAACGTGGGATAGCCTACCCGTAAATTTGTTGATAGTAATGGGTAGGGCTGTGATATTTTGAATTTTCAATTTTATATTATTTATTCGATTTTTTTTGTTTTATATATATATATATATATATAATTTCTTTAACTTTATTTATAAATTATTTTTACCAATTCCATCAATATTAATATAATAAAAATATAAAAAATAAAATCCTCAAAAAATAAATAAATTATATAATATTATTTTTTTATTTTTTTTATTTTTTTAAAATAATTTAAATATTTTATTTAAAATAAAATATTGTTATTAATTTAATAATTTATAAAATAATTTTTAAAAGATAATTAATAAAGTGGATCGAAAGAGTATCCTATTCACACGTAGAATTTTATTTTATATGATTTATGATTTTGTACTAGATAACAAATAATACACGATGCTTGGCAAGCACAGTGAAGCAAAAAATCGTTGATTTCTGCAGAGGGAAAACTGCGACTACGAGGCGGTGTGCTGCGTGAATTGCGTGAAGACTGCAGAGGCTGAAGCATGTATCATCCCACCAGAGGTGGCGTTCGCGGTGGTCGAGATCGTGAGTTATCAGTTTTCAATTTTTTGAAATTAACCTTACCCAGAATTGCCCTATTTCTGCCTGATCTCCACAACGCGTTGTGATTTTGATTTTCTTTTTAAATCTGGGATGTATCAATTGGGAATCTTTTCCCCAATAATTATTTTTTTTTGAATTAGAAACTAGCACATAGGGTAGTTTATTTTTGTTTCTCTGAATCTGTCAAATTGACAACTGCAATCTATCTCTTCTCTGTATCGTTAATTTCTCGTTGTTCTCGTTGCTGATGTTGTCATGGCCTGTGCAAAGTTTTTGTTGGTGGTAGACCTTTTAATAACCTTTGGATTTTACAAACTTCAGTTGAATTCGGGGTATCTGACTTGAAGAGAATCGCTTGGTTACAAATGCCAAACTGGACAAACGATTAGCGTACTTTAGTTCTTTGTTCTGAATTTTTACCCATTTAACTGACAGCTTTATTTGAAATGCTTTGGGTTTTCCTTTCACTCATCATTTAGAGGATTTATGGTCTATGTTGTAGGTCCGCTGGCTTCTGTCAGCTTGCAGCCAGCTTCAGCTTTGTATTTTCTTCTAGCTGTTTATTTTACACAACCTAACTTGTGCATGAATTATAACTTTCTTTCATGATGTTAACTGCTCCTTATCTTTTTGAAACAAACAGCTTAGTAATTAAGTTCGCCAGCCAGGAAAAGACTCCCGAGAATTCAAAATCCTAGTTACAAGCTTTCTTATGAGAGATGTAACTTCTAAATTCATGAAAATATATGTCAATCATGCCTTCACCTTTTTAAAGTTCTAGTTCTACATTGTGCTGGGGAACCTCTTCATCCTGTGGCATGAAAATTTGTCTATCTGCATACAAAATACTTCTAAAGATAGGTCTTGGGTACATTGCAAAGCAAGTATTGGGAACCTCTTCATCCTGTGGCATGAAACACCTTCAACTGACAGCGTCATTTTGGTGCCAAAGGTGCTAGCCTTATACCCAGCCCAAGGGGCCACTGCCAAAACGCAAGTGCCTTTTGCCGCCTGACTTAAGCCAGCACTTCTAATATTATGGGAGTGTTATAGAATTTAGATTGGAAAGAGAGAGAAAGAGAGGGGAAGTAGAGAAATGAAATAGAGAGATAAAGAGAGCAAATCCAAATAGGTAATTCTTATTGGAAATTGAAGTCTAAAATTAGGTGCTCTATTGCCTCTTAGTTATAAGTATTATTATTATATGAATATATGTCCTAATCTATCCAAATCCTACTAATATAATAATAATATAATTAAATATCAAATCCTATTTGAATCATATATCATATCTAAATCTATTTAAACCGTAATTAAATATTAATTATTTTCTTATTTATTATAATTAGATGACAATACCCTCCCCCAAAAGACCCTTGCCCTTAAGGGTCAAGTACACAGAAAATTGTATCAATTAGACCCCTAAAGCATCCTAATTAAATTGCCTTTGAACCAAGTAAAAAAAAAAAATCATTGGCGGCAAGGAAGTGGAGATATATGTTCTCAGCAGCAAAGTATAGGGTAACAATGATTGAATCTAGAGAACATGCATTAATGGAGAACTTAAAACAGATGGTAGTTTACAACCATTAACTACGAAAGAATCTTAGGACCCATACAACGTGAATTGTATGACGTCATTGTGCTCTATCATTTACTAAGTTTTTAGAGATATTGTTAATTAAGAGTTGTTTGTCAACAACTTCTATAAGCATTATCTTTGGCTTTCCTCCACTCCTTTTAACAAGGTTTAAATTATCCGTTTCACTTTCTTTACTGGTGCCTCCCACAGTTATATTTGTACATGTTCAAACCATTTCAAATGATTTCTACCATTTTTCCCTCAATAGGTACTACTCCAACTTTTTCTCGTATGTGCTCATATGGCATTTTATCTTTATGTGTATGCCCGCACATCCATCTCAACATTTTCATTTGTGCTATTCCAACTTTATGCTCTTGCTATCTTGTTGAAACCCAACATTCATTACCAAATAACATAATTAATCTTAAGTAATTTGATAAAATTTTCCTTTAAATTTATTTAATACCTTATGATCGCAAATAACTCCTTTAGCGTTTCTCTAATTAAACTATCCATCTTGCATCCTATGTATAATGTCCTTATCAATTTTTCCTTCATGTTAAATAATAGCTCCCAAATATCTGAACTTTTTCACTTGAGATATAATATGATCTCCCAATTTCACTTTCAAATTATTATTGACCTCTTATTAAAATTATAATGCAAATATTTTGTCTTACTTTTACTCAGGCAAAAACCTTCTGACTGCAATGCCCTCCTCCATGACTTAAATTTTCAATTAATCTCTTCTCTTATCTCCACAATAAGAACTATATTATCTGTGAAAAGCATGTAATTGGGGATTTCTCTTGAATATGTTTACTCAAAACATTTAGGGCCAGGTCAAACGAATAAAGACTCAAAGGTGATCTTTGATGTCATCCAATCCCTATAGGAAAGTGTTTTATTTGACCATCAGATGTTTTTATACTAATGGTTACCCCCTCATACATATCTTGTATGGTTCTAATATAGGCAACCCGTACTCCTTTTTTTTTCAAGACTTTGCAAAGTATTTTTCTTGATACACGATCATAAGTTTTTTTCAAATCAATGAAAACCATGTATGAATATTTACCTTTGTATCGATACTTTTCCATTAATTCCCTTAGTAGATAATCGTTTCTATAGTTGCCTTATCTGGCATGAAGTTAAACTGATTTTCAGAAATACCAGTCTCCATTCTCAACTTATGCTCAATCATTCTTTCCCACAATTTCGTTATATGACTTATAAGTTTAATCTCTTTGTAGTTAGAACAATTCTGAATATCCTTTTTATTTTTGTGAATAGGGACTAAAGTGCTTTTCTTTCAATTGTCAAGTATTTTATTGGATTGAAATATCGTGTTAAATAACTTAGTTAACTACCACATCCCTTCTTCACTTAAACATTTACATACTTCAATGAGATACAATCAGATACATTGGCTCTACCATTTGCCATTTTTTAAGAGTTTCATTTACCTTACTATCGCGTACCCTTTGATAGAATGACAAATTTTATTCTCCTTCACGAGTTACTAAAAGTTACTAGATGAACCAATTGAAGGAATTTGTGTTGACATAACCATCAACTACTTAGAGTTCTTGGCTCTTCTTGATAACATTGTGACAATTTACTTGGGTGCTGGTTGAAAAATACCCACTCTTTTCTTGAATGATAGAACCTTCTTGCAACATTGGATATATATCTTGAGTTAATGGTAATGAAGACCCTTATTCTTTCACTTTATTTACCTCCTTGATAGCCTCCCAATCCTCTTGCAAGGAAGCTACCTCCTTCAAGATTGGTAGTGTTTCACGCAATACAACACTTATTTCTTTTAACTGTCGAGCAATACTCTGAAGTTGCTTTATATCAAAACCCATCCTCTTTGGTCTAAGGAAGGATGGCTTTGATATCATTGTTATAGAATTTAGATTGGAGAGAAAGAGAGAGAAGGGGGGAATAGAGCAACGAAATAAAGAGGTGAAGAGAGCAAATCTGAGTATGTAATTCTCATTGGAAATTAAAGTCTAAACTTAGGTACTCTGTTACCTCTTATTTATAAGCATTATTATCATATGAATATATATCCTAATCTATCCAAATTCTACTAATATACTCCCTTCGTTAAAAAATGTAAGGCATTTTTAATTGAATATCATTTCTAGCACTTTTGAAAAAAAGGTAATGATTACATTTTAAAAGACTAAAAATGCCTGATATTTTTTAACATCCAGCACTTCAAAAAATGCCTTACATTTTTTAACGAAGGAAGTAGTAATATAATTAAATATCTAAATCTTATTTAAATCATTAGTCATATTTAAATCTATTTAAACTCTAATTAAGTATTGATTTTTTTCTTATTTATTATGATTCGATAACAGTGAGGCACTAGGTCTCTGTGGTGTCTTGCCTTAGCATGATGGCTTGTAATAACATTGAACAGATCATACTCTTATATGGAAGAAACAACTCTCAAAAGAGGAATGCAGCAGCATGCTTCTAACTCATGAGTTACTAGTTTACTAACATTACGAAATTGGTTTCTTACCCCTTAAATTAAATGTATGATGATTGGAACATTTGAGGAAAGGGAGAGGGCTTTGGGGAAGGGAGAAAGAAAGGAAGGGAGATTTAGGGAGAGAAAGGAGGGAGGAAGGTTGGAGTAACTCAATGAATTTATTCCTGAGTGAAAGAAAGTAACCCTCAAAGTTTTTTGCTTTAATGATCTTATTGAACTACATGAATTCAAAGCCCAAACCTGTATATATTTATGTAAATCCATTTATTTTGGCATTTTGAATCTGATACGATCATAAGAACCAAATGCTTGGGGAAGAATTTAGGGAAAGAGAAGAGAAATAATATTATTACAGGAAGAAGTGCGAGAATGTTAAACACTTATAACTCTAATAAACCAAAAGAAAAGGTTGAGCCTGACAAGAATCTTACTCTTCCAATTCTAATAGCCAAGGAGGATCTCTAAAGTGCAAATCAGATGCATAAATCTAAGCTTCACATATACATTCTCTATTGATAATAAGTGATAACATGAAATAATAATAGCAAAACAATTAGCAATGGTAAAATAAATAATCACAATACTAACAAAGGGGCACATTGGTGCTTTTAACATGAAATGATGTCTATCTCCTCACTGTCCCCATTCTTCCCATTCTGTATTAGCCGTTCAGGCTCCATGTTCTGCCCACAACTTTCCTCCCCTGTTTGTCACTAATGGACTACAGTGGTACTTTATCATAATGTGTCTTTGATGATCGACCTTCTGATCAGATCAATTTATTGATTTTTTATGCTTTTCTTGTGATGTACAGAGTTCAGTTGGGATGATGTTAAAGTTGATAAACATAGGGAGAACTATCTTGGTCACAGCATCAAGGCTCCTGTTGGCCGATGGCAGAAAGGTAATATTGATAATTCTTTCAAGTTTACGATTTCATTAAGAATGCTGTGTATCAATATCTCAATATATATATGTATATATATGCATGTTCTTGGATACTAGTGATTGCTTAGTCTTGAGAGTAAACATGAATGAAAAGATATTAGTGTTGTTGCCTTAAGATGGCATATGGTGGTTGAGGATTTGTGTCATGCGGTTTATTCTTTTACAATTCCAATTGGCGGTTATAATTATATATACTTTGATTGCTGATATCAGGACCAGGAACTTCAACTTTTATGAAACAATTAAACTCTCTGGCTCCAAATACATTTGATACTGTGACTGGAAGAGCTTAATTTTCACTTTCTCTAGGTCATATTTTATCAAATAGAAATATCGGTCACAGTTGGAGAATGTCATTGGCTATGTTCTTCTGCTCCTACCTTTGACCCATGCAACGTAGTTTTTTTTTTTTAGTTTATATTTGTCCACTCTGTTGTTTGGTGGGTGCGGAAATATTTTCTGAAAACGTTTACTTAATGATTCTGTTGATCCCGTAAGAGAGAACTCTTAAGATAGTTCTGTAAAGATCTCCAAAACTCCCCTTATATATTTTGGTAATTTTGTTATTGCAGTTTTCTTTATAGTTTTGAATTGAGACCCAGTTGTTTAATATGAATTTTGTCTTGTTTAAGAGTAATCGGGTCAATCAAAATACTGGTTGGTCAGTCTTTGCATTATGTAATGTATTGGTATGAAATTTAAGAGTTGGTGATTGAAAAAACATTTAACAGTCAGTAAAATGATGCTTAAGCTGCACCTCGGTTTAGGTTGCCACATTATCAAGGAAGAAGAAACTTTGAAACGCAGTGCTTTCATGGCAGATGAGCAATATATAGATATGAACAAGGATTTGAAATTGCTTGAGAACTAGAGGGATGTGTTTGGAAGAGGACGAGTGGCAATTCAATTGGTATAGCAATTGTAATTCTGAAGCAAAGGAGTGGTGACTACTTGCATGAAGAATTGAGCTCCTGCTGCTATTTTTTGGATCATAAAATCCATCATTCTTGGCTTTAGATGAGTTTTAGAATTTAAAATGTTTCTATACTCTCTTTCCCAAGGCCTTTTTTTGGACCATAAAATCCATCATTTTGCTCTTTAATTGTCTTTTTTTTTTTTTTTGTCACGTAGCCCTTTTTACCATCTTTCTCTCTCTTGGATTCTAGTAGGAGTGAGTTGAAGATTCAAAAAGCCTATCTGAGATTTTCTTTTAGTTTGGCGTGGAAGAATTGAAAAGAGAAGAGATCACTTTTTTAATTACTTGGGAGTTCTTCTGAAAGGCTGTGGAGGGGTTCTGGGACTTGGAAATTTGGCATCCAAAAGCATTGTTGACTGTATTTTCTGAGCCAAAACAGAAGAATGATGCTTGATATTTTTATTCAGGGGCAACAACAAAATACATATATAACTGAGAAGGGATGCCTTTCTAGACCTCCCCACTACTTATAAAAACCCATTACCCATGAAAATATTTCTCAGGGATAGATAGCTTTGGAGATGCTGATCTCTTTGATAATGGGTGTTGGTATTTATTTTGGGTTTTGGGAGGATAATTGTGCAGGAAATCTTTCAGTCTATCTCCTGCTCATTTTGGAATTTTTGTTTCCACTGTGTCTATTCTCCTTAATAGAGCGTTTTGGCCATTGTGGGACTCTTGCATAAAGAGGGATCTTACGAATAGGGATTTTATAAACTAGAATTCCTTCTGCTGCTACTTCACCCTATGGACTCTTAGCTGTTATTCCACTTTGGAAAGGGAAGTTTGGACTCTTGGTTCTTCCCCCACATTTCTTCAAATGCTCGTTTCATGACCTTACTGTATAAGTAGTAGTGGCGAAACTATTGTTCTTGAGAAGTTTGTTCATAAATTTAAAGCTCTTTCAAAGGTTTTTGCTATCTCCTCGTAGGGTACTGCAATGCTGATGGATAAAAAGCTATTTTGAAGAGCATTGATCGAGTTGATTGTTTCTTTAGACAGCAGCAAGCAATAATGTTGCAAATTTAAAATTAAGCTGTCATTTCACTATTATTTGACCATTTAAGTTTCCATGGTTGGATGCCTTCAACATTCTACTGAATATAAGCATATGTTGATAGTTTTTTCTTTTTCTTTTTCTTTTTAAATGAAAGATATCTATAATTGATACAAAACAACAATAACAACAAGCCTTAAGCCACTATTAGATTTATGCACAAAAAAAAAAAAAGATTAAAAAAGAAATCAGTTCAATTTATTCGTTACCACATCCATTGAATAAAAGGAGGGGGCATGCTGATAGATTTTGTCACCTTTTTAATGAGCGTTTTAAATCTTTTCAGGTAAAGATCTGTTTTGGTATGCAAGGGACAAAAAGTCCATGAATGCGGAGATGGAGGCTGCGAAAGAAGAAATTAAAAGAATTAAGGAAGAGGAGGAGCAGGCAATGAGGGAGGCCCTTGGCTTAGCTCCTAAGCGTGCAAGCCGTCCTCAAGGTAACAAGCTTGATAAACATGAGTACTCAGAGCTGGTGAAGCGTGGGTCTACAGCTGAGGATGTGGGTGGAGGCCATGCTGACGCAGCAAGGGTTGATGGCCTTGGTTTTTCAAGGTAAATTAATTGGGCATGCAACCAAATATTACATTAACTTTTTTCTACTTCTTGGTGATCCTTTTGCTGATTTTACGGTACATCATAATGAATGATGGGATTAAACATGTGTGTATACCAGTTCTTCATTGGTATGTGTATTGATAGGCTTAACATATTTTGTAGAGTTAAGGGTATAAATATAGAGGTTTTCCAGCCCAAGTAGAATATAACATGCTGAGTTCAAAACATCTGTTCCTTTGTGGGACTGGTGACATCTGTATCATGCTCTGTGGCACACACCCTCCAAGCTGTAGTAGAGAAGATGGTCACCTAGGATAGGCGGACCTGGATATTTGTTATTTCATATGACATGCCCGCCTGAGATATTAAAGTTTTATGTCTTCAGAGTATATGAATAAAAATGCAAAGTTTATTGGCCCGGTTTGTGTTTGACATGCCACAGTATGGGAGTAGGCAATCGTGCTAGGTGGGTAAACTCGTAAATGATCAACCTCTAAGTTATGATGTTCCTGGGCAGAAGCCAATCCAGGGTCATGTTTCTGTAGCCGTGTTAGGTGTAAGAACGTTCTCTGCTCCAAGTGTTTACATTCTTTATTATCAAGATTAATCAATCTTATTTTTCTGTAAAATTATCCATTTGTTTAGATTTGTGGAGAATAAATTCTCTGTACAATGAGCTTGATCTAAACTTGGAGAGTTAGAGGTGGTGGGGTTGAAAGACACCCACTTATGTGCTATTGTCTCTTTTCATCACTTTGTTGGTGGAAGGAAAAAAAAAATCTCTTTATCACTGGGTTGTTTCTCTTTCGTAGATTGAGTCTACTTATATTTCATGTGAATCATTTATATCTATCTGCAAACATCCTTGTCGACCTTATTTGAATAACTTTCCCCCCATATTCCTACAGAGCACCCCGCCCTTGGAACGAATCTAGTTCTTCAATGTCCACAATCACAGAGAGTCTACCGAAAGTGGAAGAAGCATCGATGGCAGTTCAATCAGCGAGGAGGACTGAACAAGAAGAAGAATCAGAAGATGAAAAGAGCAGAAGAAAGAGAAAGAGGCACGAGGAGAGGAAGCAAGAGAGACGAGAAAGGCGTGACAAGAGGCATTCTCGTGATTCCGATGACAGGAAGATGCACAGGAAAGAGAAGGAGAGGAGGAGACATGATTCTGATTGATCAAATGTCTTCTTACTTGTGCACTTTTTCTCATCATTTTATGCCAAGTAACTTGCTGATTTTAATATTGTATTTTATCATATTTTTATACAATTCAATATTGTATTTTATATCGGCAACTTCTTCGCAGTTCCTAACTCTTTGTATCCGTATGCATGTAGTTATTACTTGTCACCTTATGCGTCTCAGGTTTGGAGTTTTGTTAGGACTAATATCCAAATTGGGAGAATTACAATTAGTTCTTAGATAAGAAAATTGACACAAAAAAAAAGGGGTTTTTTGCTTTGTTAAGTTATCATTGACATAGTATTTTTTTTTTTTTTCAAATTAAGAAGAGTAGAAACTAACGGTTTGGGATTACAAATAGAATTGAACATGTAATTGTACATTTAGAGGGAAAATTGTTTGGTTTAGTGGTGAAAGCTTATATAATCTCATTTGAACTCATGCAGGTGATTTTGAAGTTTATTTGCACTGGTTCGACTATTTTTTGAAAACCCTGATTAATTGCAATTTGGATTTTTGGCTGCGCATTGAGTAAACGTTACTAAAAGGTGCTTCTGCATTTAAAAGGGAAAAAAAATCACAATTGAGTTTTTATTGAAGGCTAAAATACATGAAATTTGAACTTTGGGGTAATTGAATATTACTCTCTATATTTTTAAATGTTTAAAATTAATTTTCTCTAATTTTTAATTTTATTTTTCATAGCCTTTATAGTTTATTAACTTTGTGACGTTGTTAATAGAATTTGTCATGTTGTATTAATAAAATACACATGGCAAATGATATAGAAAAAATATTTTTAGTAATTTTTTAACACTATTTAGGGGTGGAAATTGTAACTGTTATTTTTAATACACATGATGATGTTTTCATTTTTTTTTTTTGGTTAAGGGACTTTGTACTCATTCACTATTAATACAATTTAAGAGAAAAACTGTAGTTTATTATTCTTTATCAATTAAAAATATTTTATATTAAACAAATGAATAGAAAAATATCTAAAAGTTGATATTGATAAGAATTATATAAAGAAAATTTATACTTTGATATAAGAAAACTATGTACCATTGATAACCAAAAAAAAGAGAGAGAGGATAAAATGAATACAAAAGTAAATATTTACAATTAATACAAAATTAAATAATTAAAAAAATAATATAATTTCTATATAATTATTATTTACTTACATAGAATGCCACATAAACTTCTATGTGGCATTTTTTAATCTAACATAACAAACTCTATCATAACATAACATAGTAATTAACAATAGGAGCTTTTAAAAATAAAATTAAATGTTGGAAGTTACATATTAAAGTTAGGAGGTGATATGCAATTACTTTAAAATTCAGGAGATTTTATATATTTTAAAATTTATTAGATAATAATTATAGAAAATTAAATAACTTTATAAAAACCATACATTTTAAATAATTATATATCTAAAAGTGATTTTAATTGATACAATCTAAACAGAACCAACTTTCTCATAATCACCTTTTTGAAAAAAGTATTCAAACAAAAATTATGATTTATCAACATCACTTTTAATTAATTTCACTTTTTAAAATTATGATTATCTATAATATCACTTGTTCAACTTCAATTTAAATGGGCACTTAGCATTCAAGGAGAATTTCAATTAAGGATTTGAGAAAACACATAATTTTTACGGGTCTTCAAAAAATTTAAAACTTTAGTTCAATTCTCTAGAATTATTTTGAAAATAAATTAAATGTAAAAAAGATGAAAATACACTCCTTCCAAATATTTAAAAAAGATCACCAACCATTATTGGTGATCGAAGCCTTGCCCGCGATAACAGCCACTGGACCTCAGTTCCGGAGCTTTGGCCACTAGCTAGGACCACCGTTGACAATGGCTGGAGAATTAATTGTCCAAAGGTAGCTAGGTGTAGAACCCATGACCCTTTAGCTCGCCTAAAGGTTATAGATCACCAAACCATTGAAACCATTTAATCATATAATGCATAAAATTATATACTCACTCTGTTAAAAAATGTAAGACATTTTTAGTCTTTCAAAGTATAATCATTGCCTTTTTTTTCAAAAGTGCCCTTATTGATAATGATTTTATATTTATTATAGGGTATTTAATAGGGGTAAATATGAAAAGATAGGGTTAGTTGAAAGTAGATAATTACTTTATTGAGAGTGAAATTCAATTAAAAATGTCTTACATTTTTAACGGAGGGAGCATATAATAAACTTTATTTTCAAACTACTTGATTATTACGTTACTTGTTAATACCTTAACAGAACTTATTAATTACTTAACTTTTCTTGTTAATCCCATGATTCTCACAGTAGAACTACATTACTTATTATTCAAGTAACTATACTTGTTAATATCTTAACAAGACTTGTAAATTATTTAACTTTCCTTGTTAAGTTCGTAACTTCCACAACATAACTACATTACTTGTTAATCATGTAATTGTAATTATTAATACCTTAATAGGACTTATTAATTACTTAAATTTACTTGCCAACTCCATGACTCCTTCAACTAAACTACATTACTTGTTAATCATATAACTTTAATTGTTAATTATGCAACAATACTTGTTAATTGCACAGCTTAACTTATTAATACCATAACAAGACTTATTTAACCGTTGTTCCGAAAAAGCAACTAAATTACTTATTAATTGCTTAACTTTACTTGTTAATTTCTCAACAAGTAATTAACAAGTCCTGTTAAGATATTAATAAATATAATTACGCGATTAATAAGTAATATAGTTATGTTATAGGAGTCATGGACTTAACAGGAAAAGTTAAGTAATTGACGAATCCTATTAAGATATTAACAAGTATAGTTACACGATTAATAAGTAATGTAGTTCTGCTACGAGAGTCACGGGGCTAACAAAAAAAGTTAAGTAATCAACAAATCTTTTTAAGGTATTAATAAGTAAAGTTACGCAATTAACAAGTAACGTAATAATCAAATGGTATGAAAATAAGATTTATTTTATATACATACATATATATATATATATATATATAAAATTTTATGTATTATATGATTAAATGGGTTCAATGGCTTGGTGATCCATAATGTTTTAGTGCGCCAAGGGGTAATGGGTTCTATACCTACCTTAGCCACCTTTGAAGAATTAATTCTCTAGCCAACGTTGGCAGCCAGAGCTCCGATGATGGAGGTCTAATAGCTGTCATCACCAGCAAGGCTTCGGTCACCGACAGTAGTGCTCCAGCAATGGTGGTTGGTGATTTTTTTAAAAATATTTGAAAGGAGGGTATTTTTGTCTTTTCTGTATTTAATTTATTTTCAATTTAGTTCTAGATGAATGAACTGAAGTTTTAGATTTTTTGAGGACCAACAAGAAATTATGTGTCTTCTCAAATCCTTTATTAAAATTCTTCCTAGTATTTAATTGTGTTGTAAATGATTTATGCATAAGTAGATTTTATGCCTCATGCAATGCAAGAAAATATTAACCCTCATTTTTTATTCAAAGAGAAGAGAAGATTTTAATGGGTTTAATTTTTTAAAAAAAATAAACAAACATTATAAATTGTTATTTGATTGATGTAAAATAAAAAATTAAAAAATCAATCAAAAACTTTCTAGCCATAATTATCCTTTTTTTCTCTAAAATTGAAGTGATTAAAATTTAAAATCTCACCTGTCAACCATTTTCTTTGATCACACAAATCATAAATATTAATAGAAGTTAAATTATGAGTAAATATTAATTTGATAATTTTATAAAAAGTAATAATTTATAGAAAGTGTGAAATAAAATTGTATAGGTGGTTACAAATAAATAAATAATTATAATAATAAAAAATAACTATATAATTTTATTCTCGAGCATATTTGTGGCTAGAAAATAGAAATAAATAATAACTTGTTTTTATTATAAAATGGGTTAAAATATATTTTTACACTTGAACAATTATTCGAGAAGTACCCAATATCCTAAACTCTTTGTTATAAAATTTTTTTCCTAAAATAATTAAATATAGTATATTTGCCCTTGACATTACATATCCTAACTTGATTGTTAAAAATGCTGACTAGGGTTTAAGTTTGACAAGAAATACCACCTTTTATACTGAGTGGATTTGAGTTAAGATGAATTTTTGCCACGTTTTAATTATTGTATGGGCAAAATTGCTACAACACAGATAATTTAAGATATTGGATACTTCTTAAAAAATAGTTCAAGTGTAAAAATATACTTTAACTTGAATCTACTTAGCATGATAGGCGGCATTTTAATTTAAATCCCAATCAGCATTTTTAATTGTCGACATTAGGATATTTAACATTAAAGACAAACGTGTTGTGTTTTAATTACTTTAGAGTTTAATTTGTTATAATAATTAGTTTATGACATTAGGTATTCTTTGAAGAATAATTCAGGGGGAAATATTCACTCAACCCTTATAAAATGTGTTATCTCATATAAAATCAAATATAGATAACAATTTATTTTAATCTATGAATTGTTATACTCATGCAAATTAAACTTCTTAAATATATATCTTGTTTTAGATTTTTTTGATTTTTTTTTCTTTCGATCAGAGAATTTTTTTTTCTTTCAAATTGTATGAACATTTTATTTTGTATTTGCATTGGCTATCCATGCATGATAAGAATATAGATAACAATAGAAAGATAAAAAAAAAATAATTTTCACTGTAAGAGGTATTCATATTTAATATTTGATCGTGTCTCAAATAAAATTGTATCTAATAAAAAGATATCCTTGAACAATAAAAAAAAATATAGACAAAAATTTGTTTTATTCTTACACAGATTATTTTAAAATATAATATCATGTGCATATAAAAAATATAAACAACTTTTTATATGTGACACCCGCATGAATTAAAATGTAAACAACAAATTCTTGTTAAAAATTTTGTTACCTATAAATATAAATAACCACTTATTTTATTCAAGGATTTCTTATCCTCGTACATATAATAATGTAAATAGCAAGATATTTTTTTTATATGGTTATCTAATAAAGTCAAATCTAAATATTGTTCAACAAAATTTAAGGTAGCTTTCTTAAAAATGTTTTTTGCATTCACACAATTTTTTTATTATAAAATTTTTCACCTAATCAACAACTTTCTATTTTATGACTTGCCATTTTGTATATATTAAAAACATAAATAACATATTTTGTAAACAAAATTTATGATCATTTCACTTTGTTATTAAAACTTAAAAATTAAAAATTAAATTAGAACATGCATAAATAAAGAGTGTGTTATAATACTATCATTCAGTATAGATGATAATTAGTTTTACTTTATAATTTGTTATTTGTTGCATATTTAAAAATGATGATAAAATTTTAATCCCTTAACTTTTTTTCAATAACGGTTTAGTCCTTCAAATTCATTGTTTAAAGAAGAGGTCACATAACATTAAAATATGCTAACATATACTTCCTCTATTTAAAAAAGTAAGATATTTTTTGAGGGTTGAATGTTAAAAAAAAAATAAAATATTTTAATATTTTAATGTGTAATTAATGTGTTTTTTTTTCAAAAGTGTAATAATAAATAAATCAATTTATATTTATTTTAAAATAAAGCATCATATTAAATAAGGTTAAATATAAAAAGATGATATTAGTTTAGAGATAATTAACTATTTTATTGAAAAAAAAGTTAGTTATAAATGCCTTATATTTTTTAATAAAGGGAGTGTAAAGAATATTGAGTTGACAATCATCTAAATTAATGATAAAATTAAATTGACTTAAAGGAAACATTGTTTTCATTTAGCCGTATATAATATATCAAGTCATCAACATACCTTATACCTCAAATTAATTTAAGAATCAATTTGTGTTTCAAATCCTAAAAGACTAAAGTGACCATTTAAAAAAATGTAGTAGATTAAATTAATAAAAATTAAACTTAAAAACTAAATCAATAACTAAACAAATTTGAGAAATTAGATATTATGAAGTTTTTTTTTATTATAAATTTACTATCTTAGTGGAGGTAGTCTTAAATTTTTTTTTATTTGTAAAAATTAAATATATAATTGTCTTATAAGTTCCTTATTTACATTTTATTATACATTTGACATTTACTATTTATTTATTTATTTTGTTTTGGTCCTTCATCACATTTTTAAAACCGGCCTCCCCTGCAATTTCTTTTAACATATAAAATTAAAAGTAAAAATTTAATAATATTGGGTTTTATAATACTCTGACCACATTTACAATAAAAAGTAGAGAGATTAAAGCATAATTTTAAAATTATGATTGATTATAGTTAGTTGTCTACAGCATTCAATGTTGGCAATTTTATCTTTTAAATAAAATTTTAAAATTTGTTTGTAATAATAATTAGATTACAATAGAATTATAGTAATTTTATATTGGATTTATATTTAGTAAATAACCTAATTCACTCATTTAATAAATATATCAATTATATCCATTGAATTGTATTAATGCTTAAAAATTATCAATATATATATTCTCTCTAAAATTTCAAAATAACTCAACAATCAAAATACTTCTAACATATATTATCCCATCTAAAAAATTAAGATTTGATGGTTTGTTTAATAGTATATGATAAAATATCTGACAACAATCTAATTAAATTAAATTGTTATTATCATGTCATGTGATGCTAATTAAATGAGAGGATTTATCTCATTCATTGAATTGAAATTCAATTTATCTCACAAAATCATTGTAGTTTTACTTTAATTCATTGACAAATTTTATTATATACTTCCTCTATTTTAAATATAAGCAAAATTTTCATGTGGGATGTTGTGTATTTTTATTAAGAAAAAGTATTCAATCAAAAGAAAAGAAAAGAAAAGAAAAACTGCAAAACAATAATTAAAAAATACCATTAATGACATCTTTTCTTAATTGCACACTCATTAAAATGATAGTATCATTAAATTATGAAAAAATAAATCATTAATCACAAGTATATATTAATACACTGGTCAATTTTAAATATAACCATCAAGATTAATCAAATTTTTTTAAAATTTGTAAATTGATTAAATTTTTCTTATATATAAACATGGAGAGAATAAGTCGATTGATTTAAACAATAAAACATTCTATTTTATAATTTATTATTTAATTTGTATTTTATACACAATTAATTATCTTATACATATACAAATATAAAAAACCAATGACAAGTCTCATACCTTTATTAAAAAATCTACTAGGTCTCACATATATTATTTTTAGGGAAAATATCTATCAAATATTATTAGAGAAAATTTATATCAATTAAATATTACTTGTTGTTAAAATTAGGGTTGTGCAAAAGTTTTTCAATCCTGTCTGATCCAGTCCAACTCAAGATGGTCTAAATCTTTTTTGGTCTGTATAGATACTAGTCCTTCAAGATTAAAAAGACTGAAAAGACCTGACTAGTCTTCGGGTTGGACTGGACAAAAGGCTCGGCATTCAGACCACTTGGTCTAGTCTAGTCCTATTAATTTTTTATTATAATTATAATTAATTTATTTTTTAAAAATATTTGAAGTGTAATTAATGCTAAGGAGATAATGTATGAAAATTTATTGAGTTTATTTCTAAATTATTGTAATGTAGTGTTGTTGAATTTTATTGAGTACTGTTTTTGTTAAAGTTTATAAGTTTAAATCATTTGGATTATAACAAGAAATATTTTTTTTTATTGTTGAAAATTATTATAGATTTATTACTATTATAAATATTTTTACTATTTTAATTTAGTTTATTATGTTAAAATGATTATTGTCTCTCATAGAATAAAAAGAAAAAAAGTTAAATGAATACTAAATTGACAGGACCAGTCTCTTAGTCCTATGGACCAAGTCTAGTCCTATTAATCTTTGAGTTATCACTGAATAAGACCAGACTACGGGTTGCCTAACCCAGTCCATGAAGAGACCGAATTTCGAGTTAGGATGAAATTCAGTGCCGTCCTGTCTTTTATGTAGCTCTAGTTAAAACTTAAATGAAGACTTGTTAATGTTGGTTAATCTTTTATCAAAAAGTATCTATTCAAGTTTTAACAATAATTTATTTTAAATTAATAATAATTTATTCAAGTTTATTTTTTTATTTGGGTTTTCATAACAATCGGTCCTTAATTGATATAGATTTCTTCTTCTATCCTTGATTGCTATTTTTCTTTATTTTTAGTGAGAGATCAACTTATTAACATGCAATCATTAAATAAAAGAAAAGAAAAAATCATGTTTAGTGAGTATAAATATGACAGGATCAGTCTTTGACCAAGTCTAGTCCTATTAATCTTTGAGTTATCCTGAATAAGATCGGACTACGGGTTGCCTAACCCAATCCATGAAGAGACCGGATTTCGAGTTAGGATGAAATTCAGTGCCGTCCTGTCTTTTATGTAGCTCTAGTTAAAACCTAAATGAAGACTTGTTAATGTTGGTTAATCTTTTATCAAAAAGTATCTATTCAAGTTTTAACAATAATTTATTTTAAATTAATAATAATTTATTCAAGTTTATTTTTCATTTGGGTTTTCATAACAATCGGTCCTTAATTGATATAAATTTCTTCTTCTATCCTTGATTGCTATTTTTCTTTATTTTTAGTGAGAGATCAACTTTTAACATGCAATGATTAAATTAAAAGAAAAGAAAAGAATCATGTTTAGTGTTCATTTATAAATATATAAGATTCTTTGAAAAAAAAAAAAAAAAAAAGCAAAGGCCGATTGGCACCGTCCTCACAGGGGAAATTCCATCCCATTATTAGAATAAAGTGAGCGACCACCTACCTCCCTCAATGGTCAAAGCAAAAGGTATCACATGGTAACTCAATCTAAATTTTTAATCTTAATTAGAAGCACAAACTATATTTTCATTCTTTGAATTTTATTGAAATTTCAGTCTAGTCTTCAATTTATTTTAAATTTTTGACAAAAACATCCTCTTGTTTGGGTTTGTGCTTTTAGTTTTTTCCCCCTTTCGGCCTTATGACTGCGACTTTGATAATTACTCACACTTCGTCTAATTACTCCAATTTATAGTGATGTTTCACTGACTGATGAGTTTACAAATGAAAGAGGTTTGTTTGTTTTTTTTTTTGTGGGTTTAAATTTCATAATAAACTAGAAATGTGTGCCTATATATGACACGAAGACACTATCATGTGGAGAATTATGATACAATGGCGTACATATAATAAACTTTACGATTTAATTCAGATTTACAAACAGTCCAAAATTACAGTAATCAAGCACTTGAATAATTAAAGATAAATAGCCAAATCATGCAACATCATCTGCAAACTAAGATTTTTTTTCTTTTGACAGAATTCATATATTTGTAGATAGACAATGAATAGATTTGTTGACAATAATAAAATATAGCACGAGATAAATACTTATTTAATAATTTTCTTACGCAAGGATATATTGATTTAGATAAAAGTTTTGGCAAAAAAATCAAAATTCAAAATATTAAAAAGGTAGACAGAAAAATATAAGAGCTGTGCTAGTAGAGATGAATAAAATCAAATATTAGTCACATTATTTATACCACTTAAAGTTGTGCAGGTTTATATTATATGGCTCAATAAGTTTGTCTTCTTCAAGCCATTTGGGCTTATCAAACAAGCATTGGATTCAAGTCAAATCTTGCCTTGTTTTATTAGAATTGATATGATGTCTTAATCCAACTCAACTCATATGAATCTCATAATGCTTATGAATAATTATAAACAATGATATTTTTCTTTTTTTTTATTTGTTAGGAACAAGAATTTTACTCCTCCAATAATAAAGTCTAATTTCTTTTAAAGTATTGAGAGAAAAAGGTAGATCATTTATAACTAAATTTGAACCCTCATCTATTTAAGTGATAAGAATTTATACCATTCACATGCATTAAAAGTTAGTTAAGCAATGGGATTTTATAATTTTTAATTAACATTTTTATATCTACTATTAATCCAAATTTAATTATTGTTAGCCTCAAATAGAGTAGATATGATTTTCTTTTTATATTAGCAAGTTTCGATGTAACTCATATGTCAAAAATATCTCCTCAACTTATTTTTAAACTTGGAAAAATGACAAAGAAATTCTGACAATAAAATTATGTGAAATGTTATAATTTGTTTCAAGTATTTGAGAGCCTTTCTAACATTAATAATTTGTATAAAATGACTAAAATACTCACCATTTAAACTAAATTAATAATTTTTTATTCAATCCTAACCATTATAAAAAATAGTCATTACTTAAATTAAAACAAACTTATCTTATCATATAAAAAAAAAGATCATATATGAAATGATCGCTATATAGCTAATAATATTTACAACATTTAAATTTTAATAAATCCAAAGTTTGCATAAGAAAAATTATAATTTTTTATTTCATTCTAGTTATTATAAAAAATAATTATTGTTTAACTTAAAGTAATAATTAATATTTAATTTTTTTGAGGTTAAAGCTGTTATTTTTTATTTTAAACTGAAAATATTATAGTCATCTTATCAAAAATAGTTAATGTTATAAAGATTTTAAAAATTTAAGAAGAATTATGGTATTTGGTTTATTACATTACAATTTGCATATTAGATTTTTTTTTTGGGTCATTTTGAGACATGCTTGGCCTCATCGAACTTCGGACCTAATTTCCCTAATTTTGTTAAAAAAAATAACTTAAAGATTGAATTAGATTAATGATTTTTTTTTTTTGCCAACAATGATTAATGAATCACGTTTTTTAGGGATTAAAAATGTAAAATTAGATGTTCCGTCACTTACAAGCAGAGCCTACTCATCCTGGCCCTGTGCTCTCTCTCTCTCCCCTCTTATAGTTCCCACTTTCTGGCCGGGAGAGCAAATTTCCTTTAACAAAGCCTCCTTTCTCTCTCCCTCTGCCCGTATAATTTCAGAACAGAAGGCTACATATCGAAGATTAAGAATTTGAATCTCACGAAGCCGTGAGAGCTCTTCTTAACAACTGCAATATTATTCAATCCCTCGTCGAAAACCAAAAAAAAAAAAAACAGAAATTAAGCGGTAAAAATGGTGTCGGCAAACAAGGAGATGGCTGTGTACTGTTTCGACACCCTCGTCGCTCACTACAACAGCGAGGATGCTCCTCCCCCTGCCTTCGATGAGGGTCAACAGTAATAACTCTCGTTTACATCTCTTTCTTCACCATATCTTCGCACCTTTTTTTTTTTTCTGTTTTCTTGCACGTGGGTATTAATGGGGAGGATTCTTGAATTGGCTCATGATTTTGCCGTCATGGTAGTTTTTTTAATTTTTCTGATCGGTTTAAGATCATAATTTTGTGTGTTATTTGTTGGCTTTCCTTTGTCCTTGATAAATTTCTCGTCTTTTTTGTATGTTACTTTCGCTCTGGCTTCTAAGCTTGTATAAGTAATCCTGCATTGGTGCGTCATGGTTACGGGTGACCTGTGACATGGCATTTCAAAGAACGGAGAGAATAATTTTATAATCTTGCCAAACTTCTTGTTCAGAAGTTATAACTAGCATTTTTTGTCAAACGTGATGAATATAACTCAACACTATAGTTTTTAGACGATTACCATACTATGGGTTTACTTTGTGTAACAGTTGACTCTGATGAAAATCTCACAATTTCAGTAGTTTCCTCCATGATGACTAAATTAGATATGAGCATGCATGTAGCTTTTGCTAAATATTATGGGGTACATATTTTTCTAAATATTATTAGCTTCTTTATTCTTTATTTATGACTCGTGAATTTCTATCTCTTAATTAGATTAAGACTTTGTTGTCGTTGTCCCTGGACTTTGAGCGTTCTCTGTGTTGGCAACTAGATCTACAAGTCTCCTTTATAAGCATGAGCTAACACGTTGAGGCACATAATCTATAGTAATTTCTAGTGCCGCTTGGTGAAGCTTGTTACCCATTAGAAGGAAAATTATGTATTTTATAGAGAATGCAATTAAGTTTCTGAAGAATCCTTGTTATCAGGGAAATAAATAGATTAAAGGTACCACTAGTGTCTTCTGTACATCTTTTCAGTGAAATGTTGAGATTTACAGTTCTTATTGACTTGTCATTCATGTAGGTCTCTTCGATGATGAATATTTTCAACATGTTTGCATGCATGTGCTGAATCTATGGATATCCTAAGTTGTCTGTATCTATTGTTATAATAGGCTGGTTTTGGTTATTGGAATGATTGTCACAAAATTCACATCTCATTTTCTATTTAACAGTTTTCCCCTTAACTGTATTTTAAATTTTGAATTCGATCTTGGATATATGATGACTGAGAATTTGGTCATATGGGATTCACATCTGGAACACTATTATGTTATTTCAATAACATTTTTGTCTTTTATCTTCCTTTTCCTTCAATATTGTGTCAGAATATTCAATATTTATTATAAATATTGTATTGCCTTCATTTGCCTTTACTTGTATTTATTAGGCTTTATTAGAAAGTATTGCCCTTCTTGTATATATAGTCAACATGTACCTCAGTATTATAATCTATGAGAAATATTTTCTCTCTCAAGTTCTACATGGTATTAGAGCCTGGTTGGCTCCATTTTAGGGTTTTTTTGTTCTTCTCAAACGTGGCACTAGTGCTGGACACAGAGCAGCAGAGCGAGGGTGAACGTGTGTGCAAGCAAGGAGTGTGAAGTAGATCATAGCCCACAAAGGGACCTTCAGCAGCCTCCGATTGGCCCAACCCCAGAATGCTGTCATTATTGGCAACACGTGTGCGATACTCGCACAAGAGCTTCATTTGGCATCATAAAGTGAAGGGTGGCGCATGCAAGCGCATGGGGTTTTCTCCAATGGTAGTCTGTCTTCTTGGCGACGACATGTGTTTTCTGGCCAAATTCCATTAGTCTTTGTGTTTGGGTAACATTGTTTAGAATTTTTGTCATGTGTGGTTTGCCGTTCTGAGTGTTTTTTGGCCACTATGGTTCGTGTGGCACATTGTATCACTTCAAAAAGCTAAAGAGGTTTGCTCAGTGTGTCTAGATCTACAACCCGAGGCCAAAAATTCTAAGTTTGAGTCTGTTGTGGGAGGTATGTTAGATTTTGTATCCTTAGTATTAGTGGCTGAAAAAGGTAACTTCTTTCAAGCCCTAAAACCTTGTGCTGAATCTTTGCAGATTGTTGACTCTGGCACCTTAGATCATATGATTGGTTGTCATGAGTTGTTTACTTCTGACATCCTATGTGCTAGGAATGTTAAAGTAAAGATTGTAGATGGCTCCTTAGCACTTGTAGCAGGAAAAGGGAGTATTTGAATTTCATACTCTATAGGTCTTGCTTGGTATGAAGGATTGAGGGATTGGGATTGGGATGGAGTAATGCCAAGTTTTCATGTTTGGTGGGAATGAAAATTTTAATGCCGAGCCCAATCCCATCTAGGTGGAAATACCCAATACCACCTCCCCTTGTTATTAGAAAATCAATCCCCAGATTTTAAATTTCTAGACCAAATTGCCCCTTATTCCATCCCTCTCCCTGGTTAGAGTCGTCCCTAGCTCTATTGTAGACGTCGTGCTGGTGATGCTATGCCGGCGACATTGTCTTCCACTCGTGGCAACCATCTTCAATCATTGTCCTTGTGTCTCAGATCTCAAATAGCAAGGCTTGATTTTCTCCCTCGTATCTCAGATCTCAGATCTTAGATCTCAAATCCTAGAGCTTCAAGACTGGTAGGGCCTTCTCCCTCATGTCTTAAAAATTTTTCAATTTGAGAGAGACTGACCTAGTGATCGTCTTAGACCTTCACCATGCCTTTCCAACTTATAGTTCTAGAAGAATAGGGCATTATTCTTATCTTTTTGCTATCGGCCATGAACAAACTTGATAGCAGAGCTTTGCAGACAAAGGCTAGTCACCTCATCTGGAAGAGTGAGAGAGATTTATGGATGGTTTGGCAGCTTTGGAGGTTGAAGAGGAATGAGAAAGACAATTCGAGTTTGTTACCTAGTTTTTGTTGGATGTTAGTCTTAACTTTTTTTTTTTAATCCTATATCATACCAAGCATAATTTTAAAACTTAATCCCCCTCCCACTCCCACTACCAATGCCATTCCCAATCCCATAAAATTTAATTTTTTGTACCAAACAAGGCCATAATGTTGAAGTCTATACTTCATGTGCCTAAGCTTGATTGCAATTTACTTTCGATCAATCAATCAATTGACCAAGCAGTCAAATTGTTATGCTAAATTTCTCCCATGCCACTATATGTGTCAGGACCATTCATCTAGAGAATTGGAAGTGCTAAAGAATATGAGAGGCTCTATAATTTCGAAGTCTCCACTCGAGTAGGTAACTCATTGGTTGTTGGTAACTTTACAGCCACCTCTAAAGTTAATAATTTTATGGTGTGGCAAAAAAGATGGGCCATTCTCATTTTCATTACCTTAAACGTTTGTTCCTAGCTATATGCCCAAACCTGAATATTAATGACATTCAATATGAAATGAATGAATTGCCAAACACCATAGAACTTCCTTTCCTAGAACCACACACCCACTAAACCGTTCACAACCATTCATAGTGACTTGTGGGGACCATCTCGTACACCCAATTGTACTGAAACATGGCCTATTTCTTTCATTGATGATCATGCTTGTGTCTTTTGGGTTTATATTTTAAGAAACAAGTCTGAGGTTGCATCCACGTTCATGAACTTCTTCAACATGATCAAAACCCAGTTTAACACCATCATCCAAGTCTTATGCACCGATGATAGCACTAAGTGTTGTAACCAATCTTTGAGTGCTTTCCTTCAAATGCATGGTATTGTCCATGCCAGTTCTTGTGTCCATAGGCTCCAACAAAAATGGGGTTGCAAAAAGGAAAAATCACCATATACTTGGTGTTGCTAGAGCACTCATGTCTACTTGCAATGTGTCTAAGTTTTATTGGGGGTACTATTTTGACCACAACCCACCTAATTAACTGTATGCCTAGTTGAATTTTATTCTTTGAAATTCCTCTCCGCAAAATTGGGAATTGTTTTCTCCACATCTCATGTTAAAACCAGTCTTTTGCTTCGTGTGTTTGATTGCATAGCTTTTGTCTATAACCACCAAAGCATTAAACTTGAACCCTCGAGCTATCAATTGCATATTCCTGAGCTATTTTTCTACTTAGAAAAGATGCAGATGCTTTGACCTATCTCAAAACACACATTTGTTAGCCTTGATGCCATCTTTCATGAAGATACTCCATTATATCGCAATCCTTTGATTTAGAAGGAGAGCATAGGTGAATCTTAGACTTGGGAACTAGAACCTAATCAAGAACTGGTGCTTCCTGTTTCGTTGCAAGGGGCTTTACCTAGACACATGGTCTAGGTTATAGAGAAACGTTTGCTCCGGTGGTAAAATTGAACACTATTAGAGTCTTATTGTTTGTAGCAGTTAATCTCCACTAGCCTCTTTACCAACTTGACATAAAAAATGCCTTTCTGAATGGAGAGTTGAAGGAAGAAGTATATATGAGTCTATCTCCTAAGTTTGAGAAAGGCAGAGAAAATCAAGATTGTAAATTGAAAAAGTCTATATATGGCTTGAAACAATTACCAAGAGCTTGGTTTGATAGCTTCTCAAGAGTCCTAAGGCCCGAAGGTTAAAAGCAAGCCCTGTCAAATCATACAATGTTTGTTAAAGTCAAGAGAAACAAGAAATGTATCCGTATTGTCTATGTTGATGACATAATACTCACTAGAGATCATTTTGAGGAGATAGGAAGAGTGAAGGCTGCCCTTGGCAAGAAATTTGAAGTCAAAGATCTCAAGAAGCTAAAATACTTTTTTGGAATGGAAGTTGCTAGGTCAAGAAGAGGAATATGTGATTCTCAGAGAAAGTATATACTTGATCTGCTGATGGAGACAAGTATGTGGGGTTGCAGACCTGTTGAAACCCCTATTGAAGTCAAAAAATTGAAGAAGAAACCTTAGGAAAGGGAAGGTGAAGAAGAAGAAGAGGAGGCTGAAGAAAAGGAAGAAGCAGCTGACAAGGAGAGATATCAAAAAATTGTTGGAAAATTGATTGATATATCCTCCCCATAAGAGGCTAGATATAGAATTTGCTGTCAATGTAGCTTGTCAATATATGAGCTGCCCAATGCAAAGTCATATGGAGGTAGTCTGTAAGATTTTGAGATATTTGAATGGTACTTTTGGTAGAGGGTTGTTCTTCAGAAAATATGAGCAAAGATCCACAAAAGTTTATACCAATGCAAGTTGGGGTGGAACCTATAAAGATCAAAGGTCAACCTCTAGTTATTATTCATTTGTGTGGTGTAATTTGGTCACATGGAAAAGTCAAAAGCAAAGAGTTGCTTCAAGAAGCGGCGTTGAATTTGAATTGAAAGCTTTAGCTCAAGGAATAATTGAATAGTTGTCGCTGAAATAAGGTTGAATGACATACAGGTTGGAGCAAGCTCACCATCAAAGCTCTATTGTAATAATAAGGTTGCCTTAAGCATGGCCTTAAATTCAGTATAACATGACAAGCCTAAACATGTAAAGATAGACTGACACTTCATTAGAGAAAAAGTGAAAGCAAGAATTTTATGTTTGACATGTTTGCCTATGAAGATGCAAGTAGCTGATGTTTTGACTAAAGGATTAAGTGGACCTACATTTGAGAATTATATAAGTAAGTTGGACATGATTAGTATCTGTGATTTAATTTGAGGGTAATTGTGGGAATATTCAATATTTATTGTAAATATTGATTGCCTTTATTAGCCATTATCCATGTTTGTTAGGCTTTATTAGAATTTATTGCCCCTCCTGTATATATAGTGAACATGTACCTCAGTGTTGTAATCAATGAGAAATATTCTCTCTCAAATTCCACACATTGTTTTAATGGCATGTTTTATGTATCAGTGCACTACTGTAAAGGAATAATTGGTCTTCGCCAATGCAAGACCCTCATTCCATGGGATCTGTGAACAAGATGACTGGCAGCTCTGGCGTTTTATTTTAGATTTGTTTTTAGGGTGGTAAATTTACTTCTGAGGCTTCTTTTGTTTCAAGCCCCCTCCCCTTTCCACCCCCCACAAAAAAACCCAAGTAATGATACTATTTTCTTATTTTAGATGTCATAAAAAGGTTTTCAATAGCTAGTTGAAATTCATGTTTGCATAGATGTTTATATAATTCGAATTTTGATTAATTATAATATTAAGAAAATAACCCTTTCAAAAGTTATCCGCTCTCTTAGCGTTGAAGTTTTATTTGTAGATTCTACTCAACATCAAGGCATGCAATCAAGCAATAATCATGGAGAATAAATATATCATGTTCATCCTTAATAATTCAGTTCTTACTTTACTGGTTGAATTTGGTGAACAACTTCCTGATTAATGATTGAAATGTTGATCATTGAGGGTTGAAATCTTCCCAAAAAGGAAAAAGTGAAAGAATTACTTTGGGTTTTCGTTAATCAGTTTTCTTGTGATTTCTTTCATTCAAGTGAACCAGTAATGTTTGAACTTTGTTTCCTCTTTTTTCTTTCTCTTTTGGTTATTTAGAAATTGAAGGGCACAATATGGAAGCCGCTTTGCAGTTTGGCCTCTCTACTTTATGGAGTGTATTGTTTGTTTAAGAAAGTATCCCATGATACTGGAGTTTGTTGTGGGGTCCTGAACATGTAGGGCATAAGATGTGTGGTTCTCTTACAAATCTGTTTTAATGCTTTACTTCGCCACAAATTCTGTAAATGATAATGTTTCTTTAACTCCATATTTCAATGATAAGTTTTCTATATAAAATGTGATCTTCCCTTTTGTATATATTTATCCTCGCAAATCTGCTAATTTGTTGCATGGATGATTGGTTATAGTGTGTCTATCTTATGCTTTGGTAAATAAGGTTTGAGACTTGTATATTTTAAGAAAGAAAATATTTCTGTTTCTTGTTTAAGTGAAAATACTTTGGTTTCAGCCCTTTGTTTGTTACCTGGAAGAAAGTGGTGAATGGTGGGGAGCCTCGACTTCGAGGTTGTATAGGAACACTAGAAGCACGCTACTTGGTTAATGGCTTCAAAGATTATGCACTGACCAGGTCTGATGATGTAATTATGCATTTTCTTTAGTAATTACATAAACTGCACTTCCTTGAATTATGAACTACAGTCTCCATTCCACGTGGTTGGGAGGGGAGTTTTCTTCTCTTTAAGTGGGACTGTGTTACTTGCCCCTGTACTTAAAACATGTTGAGAAATGCTTGTAGCAGGCTTGTTTATATATGAATTGTGTTTCGTATTGTAAGGACATAACCATAAACATAAATATCATTCAAGGAATTTTTGGATGTTTCTTTCTTATAGAGATCTTTCCTTTTTCAAGCATCATATTGGTGACAAATCTGATGAGTTAATTAGTATCTTCATAAAAAATATTGAATGGCTTGGTTCTGGATAGTTGCTGGTATTCTCATGCAACATACTAGGGACATTGTTATTGAGCTTAGCTTCTGCTGTTTGTTCCTTGCTAGTTACCTTTAGAAGGCTAAGGTTTTTCTAGGCTTAAGCTTTTGTACTGTGTGCATCATTTGTAAAATCAATTTCAGTTATCTGACAGAAAAGTTTACAGAAAATATACAAGGTTTTGATTCTTAAATTATGTTATAAATATTATCAGAACCTTGGGACCTATTTATTTCAATAGCTCATGAATATGCTGATTTTTAGAAGAAAAAATTGAAGGACTCGCTTTATTTCCTTGTCCTGCAATTGGTTGACCATTAATCTTTAAATACTCCTTCATTTTTGTTCTTTGAAATATTTCACAGTGCTCTCAAGGATCGCAGATTTCCACCCATACAGGCTAAGGAATTGCCTTATTTGGAGTGTACAGTATCTATTCTTACTGATTATGAAGCTGCTGACCACTACCTTGATTGGGAGGTATGTGCTGATTTATTTGTTTTATGCAGACCTTTTAGAAAGAATGTAAAAATAATGTCCATTAGTTGAGCTGTCCAACGGTGATCCTGCATTGTTCTCAGTTCAATGTTTGGTCTGATTTTTTTTTTTTTTGTTGGTAACGCTGCATGTTACTGAATTTTGAGATAGTGGTTCTCATTATAGATGCCCGTTACAGAGAAGGAATGGTTTGTTTTATTGTTTTGAAAAAGATCGACTGCAAAGCTGATAAGCATACTTTGACGTCTTTGTCCTTTGATCCTTTGACATCTAAATCTCACAACAGAAAAATTAACCAATGAAATTAACATATGATGTAATCGATTCATGCTTATTTATGGCCTTGAGTTTCCATTTTATCGTATATGAGTTTCCAAACTCTAGCATAACGCAACATTAACAAACCTAAGATCGATAAGTGATTATGTTTTGTTTTATTTAGGATCGTATTATATATGATATGAAACTTGATTTAAAGTGGCTGAAGCATAAAAATTGTTTCTTGATTGGAGAGAGGAAATTGGGGTTATAAAGCATCTAAGTTGGAACTCTGAGGCCAAAGGAGATTTTTGTGCTGATAAAGATTTTTTCTTTTTTGCTAATATTTCTTTGCTTCACAAATATGCTCAGTATGGAAACCCCCCCCCCCCGTCTTTTATTTTCTTTTAGGATTAACCTAAAGAAGACAACCAGGGAGTAACTTTGATTGCTACATTGTTTGCACATTCTACATATTTGATGTCTGAGTTTCTGCTTACTAATGATAGGCTTGTGATGATTTTTTTTTTTTTTAATCCTCAGTGGCTGTGCTGACAGTTCATTATACAGTTGTTTTATGTAATATTGTGGATGAGGTTGAGTATTTCAAGTACAGAAAACATTAAGGGACCAGGCAATGTGCAATGAATGCAAAATATTTGCTTATTTCTTGGTTTTGTGTTCGTTTTTCTTTTTGCACTTTAGATTTCATTCTACTATTTTTCTTGCAGGTAGGAAAGCATGGTATAATTATTGAGTTTATTGATCCTGACCATCATACAAGGCGAAGTGCCACTTACCTGCCTGAAGTAGCTGCCCATGAAGGTAGCTTAGATTATGTTTACTACTCCCTCTGTTCTTTTTTCTTTTTTTCTTTTTTTCTTTTTTCTTTTTTCTTTTTCCTTTTCTTTCAAGAAAATTTTTGTTTCTATTTATCTGTCTCTTTAAAAGTCCAATAATATTACTATTTTTTCAATTACACCCGTCTCTTTATTAACTTTAGAAGTTCAAGGCATCATTAATGACTAAAATAAATTAAGAGGATACTAGAAAATCTAAAAGGAATCATAATATGTATTCATTGCATTTCTTAATCGGTTTGTAACTTTGAAAGATTGATGAAAAGAAATGGAGGGAGTATTAGATATAAATTTAAACTAGGGTGGAATATTGCTGATGAAATGAAGGAGATTCTCAAAGGTGAAACACAACTTCTATAACTTCACTCTGACAACTCCACTTTTACAAAAGCACAACTCTTAACCTATCCATAAAAATTTGCATAACCTTTAAACTTCCTCCTATTTACTGGAATTTGCTAAAAATTGTCAATCACATCTTTCTAAATACACTAATATTCATAAATTTCGCGCACAATACTTTTTCCGCATACTTTTTCCAACAAGTATTCAGTTTTTTATAATTTGAACAGGTAACATGAAGAAGTTTCCTCTTAGTTCTTTGCTTGCTTATGGGGAGGTTCTAAACGAGTTAAAAAAAGAAAAGAAATCTGGTCCTTGAAAAAACTATGACTGAAAAATGAGTATTTTTTCTTACAACTGCAATGGCTTTCCTGTAATCACTGACCATGGAAATTTTGTCAGCAAAAATTTATGGAGTTGTGTAACGAAATGGCAGAGAGCATTATGAGATCATCTGTTGGTGATATCCATCACTGGAAATGGATGTCCTTTTTATCACGCAGAAGACGATATGTATAATATTTATTATTGACATTCCTGTCCACACAATTACTTTTTTCATTCTATTTTTCCTCTTTGACATGGTTTTCTTATGCCTCTAACTGGTTGATATATAGTGAAATATGGGTGAAAATCCGACGATCTGTGTCTGCATACTTTGGTTATAGGTTGGACAAAAACAGAGGCCATTGACTCTTTGGTCCGCAAAGCAGGCTACAATGGCCAAATTACCGAGTCACTCAGGAAGCGTTTACAGCTGACTCGTTACCAAAGCACTTTATTTACCATGAACTACAGTGAGTATGTCTCCTATGTGAAGGAGACGAGAGGCGGGCCTGCCTTTATTCTTGGGGCAAAGCCACATCACTGATGCTTCTTACAGCCAATCTTTGCTGAAAACAAAGAATTCCTATACATGATTCTGATTCAATTGTCTGTTGGGTTGGATCTGATTTCTTCTCTAGCCCCAGATACTGTTGTAATTGTTGCAACTTTTCATTCTTCAAATTCATTTGATTTTGAAGAAACTTATTTATCACTGAACTCAGCTTCTGTGACTGTCTACTACTATCCACCTTTTTCAGCAGCGCAAGTACGCTGCGGAAATCTCGAACTGTTTTATATGTAACTCTTATGAATGACTGATATTTCAACTTTTTCTCTGCCATTTCATTTCAGGTTATTTAAAGCTGTTTTTTTTTCCTTTTAAGTAAAAGTGTCTGAATTGTGCAATCAGAGTAGGTGAGAGCTCTATGGTGTGGTTTGGTGAGTTTGAAAAGTTCAAAATTTGTGAGCACTTTTGGATTATTAATGGTTTATTTGGACACTTGTGCCAATTGATTTGGTTAGTGACTACAATTTGCTCGGAGATGTGAGGGTTTAATTTGAAGGGTAAATGTGCAAATTTGGCTCCAAATTATTTTTCCAAGAGCATATGATAGTTTAAATTATCAGATGGTGCAAAACAAATTATAAATTTTTAAAAATAGAGTATTTAATAGCCCGTCATTAATTTCAGTTAACAGACGTTATGTGGGGTTCATAATGACACGTAGCATGACATGTCAGCATGATAAAAGTATAAATTTAGCTATGAATTATTTTCTGAGAAGCATTGAATATTCTCTACTATAAAAAAAAATGAATCATCCAACACCTTCCCTTCAATTTTGACCAAACATTATTTATTTTTGTACTTATGAAGCCCATAAAGCATTAGTCTCTCCATCTTCTTGCCTTCGTTTTCAATCTCAATTCGAGAAGAAGAGATTTAAAAAGTTTTTATCTAAAAATATTCATGAAGACGATGCTGACAAAGTAGAAGAAATAATTCATGAATAAATTAAGTTATAATCAAGCTTTTTACATGCATAGTAAAATTAAGCTTTTATTTTATTGGCATCATTCTTGTGAATGTCTTTAGATAAGAACTCATTGAACCTCTTTTTCTGGAGCTTATATTGAGATCGAATACAAGAAGATTGGAGAGATTAATGCTTTGTGAGTTTCATAAATATAAAAATAAATAATATTTGGTTAAAATTGAGGGGAAGGTGTTGGATGGTCTATTTTTTTATATTAACTTCTCAAAAATAGTTCGCGGTTAAATTTACACCTTTACCTTGCTGATGTGTCGTGCCATGTGTCATTGTAAGTCTCACATAACGTCCATTAGCTGAAGTTAATGGTGTGTTACTAAATGCTCCATTTTTGAAAGTTCGTAATTTATTTTACACCATCTAATAGTTTAGACTATCAAATGCTCCTAGAAAAATAGTTTGTAATTAAATTTGCTACTTTACCTTAATTTTAATGGAAAAAATGATTAGAGATTCAGATAAGATATTTTATGGGATACAAGCGAACAAAAATTGTTTTTTTAATTTTTATTTTGTGATCCAATCATTACAATAATTTGACTTTATTGAAAATATCAATTCAAACCTTTCAAGCTTTCCTTTGCATGTCGAATTGAAGCCATCTTGTCTCATTTTAAGGAGCAAGTTATAATAACTTTAATTTTAGACAGGTCACTTGTAAGGAATTTAAAATTTTGCAAAACTAAAAAAAAAATATTTTTAAATGTCCAACACTTGAAAAAGTTGGTATTTATATCTTTTGACTATAAAGATGTTTACTACAGTAATATGTAAAAATGATGTTTCTTTAATTAAGGATTACATAGTACTTTTCATATTGATCATTATCTAATAAATTGTCTCAATTAGAAACTTTATTAATCATATTTCCCAATTAAAAGAATTTAAAAAATCTTATTAATTATATCTTAAATAATTCAAAATTTCTTTTTCTTTTTAATCATGATATTTCAAAAAGTGTCTTATAATGCAGAACCAGAAGGAACATGCGGGAATGTTGCATGATAGGGGGGAGTTTTTGAATGCCTTCGGACTAGCCTGAGACAACGGATATATGTAGACTATGATTGAATTAAATAGTTAAACTCGGATTCAGCTGATTATGAAGAACTAGGATCGAACTGGCAACGCATGTTTAGCCATGCTAATCCCAATAAAAGGTGGCCTCCACAATCTTTCCCAACCAATTGAATCGCTCATGACACATCCTTCTCACAATTGAAAGTAGTAGTTTTTGTTTCAAATAGCAAGTAATGACAATTGAGTGTAATCATAAATCTTTAACTTCCCATAGATGATTATTAGGATAGATGGCAGTTCATCACGCACCAAAGCCACTGGTATTTCTTATTGTCCTCTTGCTTTATTAACATTGCCCAAAGGAGATGAAAGGGGGGCAAGGAAAAAGAAAGAGAAAGCACTTGATTCTTAGCCATACCATGCATTTACTTCATCGTAACATCCAACAAGGCTGAGAAAGGATCTCATTGCTGTTTTATTCTTGGATAAACTCATACAGACAAAATCATAGTCTACGGATACCTTCCCATCAAAAATTGCTCCGGTACCAATAAACACCCTTCTGATGTTCGTCTGGCTCCACATAGATGCACTCTCCTGCTTCCCTCCACAAGGCCTTGTAAAACGGAGTCCCGTCAAACTGGTAGTACTCTCCAAGAAGAGGCTTCACCGCTTTAGTTGCTTCCATTGCATGGTAGTGAGGCATTGTGGAGAAGAGATGATGGGTCACATGAGTGTCTGTTATGTGATGAAACACCTTGTTCAGGATGCCATAGTCTCTATCCACCGTCGCCAATGCTCCTCTCAGCCAGTCCCATTCAGATGAATCATAGTGTGGCAATGCACAGTGAGTGTGCTGCAAATAAGTGATTGTCACCAGGAAGCTGTTCACAATCAGCAATGGCACCCCATAAACACAGAAAAGCCAACCCACTCCTTTCACACTTGCTATGTGATAGAGCACGTAGGTTGCGCCAAACACACAAGCATCAGACAGGTATATTAGCAGCCTCTCACGGTTAGAATAGATGGGGGCGTATGGATTGTAGTGGCTTGCGAAACGATCATAGTGTCTGCCAGAAACATTGAAGGCCAAGTACAAAGGCCACCCAAGGGTGAGTGTAATGAGGAGAGTGAGAGCCCTTCCCAGTGGGTTGTTTAGGTATTTGCTGCACCATGCCATTTTGGACTTGGGTTTCGGGACAAACACTTCATCACGTTCGAGGGATGCTGTGTTGGAGTGATGGCGGCGATGGCTGATCTTCCATGAGAAGTATGGGACTAGAAGTGCAGAATGGAGGGTTAGACCTACCAAATCATCAAGCCATTGGTAGTCACTGAAGGCATGGTGGCCACACTCATGGGCAATCACCCACACACCGGTGAGAATGCAACCTTGGAGAGCCCAATAGATGGGCCAGAGAAAGTAGGGAATTGGGTGGGGAAGGAGATGGAAGTAAGTAGTGGCAGTATAGAGACTAAAGGCCAAGAAAAAGTCACGAGCAACATAGGAGAATGAGCAGAAGAGGGAACGCTCAAAGCAATGTGGAGGAATGGCTTTCTTGAGTTCCCCAACTGTGAAGGGTGGTTTTGAGTATGGAGACCTTGAGAGAGGCTTCTGTTGCTCTCCAGATATTTCTCTAGGTGCAGAAGCAACACGGCCTCCGGCTCCCATTGTTTCCTCAGACTAGCTGGCATGAAAATAGGATTAGGTAAGTTCTGAATATCTAATTCCAACACAGGAATCTTTGAAAATACCACTATAAAATAAATGGCAGATGAATAAAACAATGATCAGAAAACAATATTCCAGAATCTGAAGGTGGTCCTGTGTCTGCCATGGCATGACAGGAAATCACATGCAAACAAAGAAGTGGTCCTGCCAAGTTTGTAGGCCTATGACCCTTCAGTTAAACCCAAAAATGAAGGGACAAATGGGTGTGGGGGGAAATAATCAACATATTATAATATTCCCCTAAGCTCACGGGAAAATAACCAGAACAAAATTAACACATTTAGAGTTCATATGCCCTGCAGACACAATTTAACTTCATGACACGTAGCTAGTATCATTTTTCCTCTATTTGAAAGGGTGCTCCCAGAATTGATTTGGAAACCAACATGGAGGATGTTACACCGAGTTAGAACACTATATTAGAGTTTCAGAAATAGGTTGATATGTCGCATGTAAGGCCAGGGATTTCTGATTCACAGGTTTGCTAAATGTGTGACTCTAACCAGCTGACATACAAAACTAAATACAGTGATGAATTTTACAGGAGGGCCCACTGTAGTATGGCAAAGACCTATTTTCCAACCTTCCATGGAAGTCCAACACAAGTTTGTGGCACTCATGATCATTTACTGGCCACATATTTTATCGAGGCTTTTCCTTCAAATAAAAGAACGAAACAAAGGTCAAGTTCTTCGCAGGCGTGACTTTCGAGTTCACATGCAAAACAGCAACACGTGCATATTTCTTTAGCACGATCACAGTCACTCAAAAAATTCCCCATATACCACAAAATCAGAGTCATCGACTCTTTTTCAAAAATTCTCCATGTAAAATTTGTCATAATCTATGTTAAGAACTTCGAGCCAAACATGAGCAATGTCACATAACTTTGGTACATCAAGTGCATCAAGTGCTTAGGATGCTCGCTCTTAAGTTCTTAAAAGATAATATGTGAACATTTTTCCAACTCTGCCTCGCATCATAATCATTTACCCTTTAGATCTAAAATGTTTCTTCTTGTGTCATAAGTCTACAAGAATCAGATGGCAAAGTCCTAACCAAGTAACTACACCCAGTTTTAAACAAAACAAAGATGCCGGAAAACCTTACAAGGGGATGAAAACAAGGTAGAAAAGAGTAAAATATTCAAAGTCTCAGCAGTTCACGGAAACCAGTATGGAATAATCTATGCAAATAGAAGTAAAAAACTTTTTAGACCATACTGCAATTTGTATTTTGTTCATTACAAAAGCAAAAGAAGCAGAAAGCCATAGACCATATCAATGAGCTTATAATTACAATATAACAGTCACGGACAATGAGAAGGTAGCAGCTGTCTGCAATAAAACTACAAACAAAACAAGAGAAAAAAAAAAAAAAGCAGCAGCGATGCGTTTTATTACATCTGTTAGCGATACACACGCACACATTGATATAGAAGACTGATAATACTATACATGTCCTTCCAATGTAATCAAAGCATTAGAATAAAATCCAAAAGAAATAGAAACAGACATGAGAAGGCAATGCACCTCGTGAAGACAAAAGAGGGCGAGAGAAAAAGAGAACACATATTCCAATAGCATCTCTGTAACGCTAAGAGATATTCTTATACTCTTATACTGATCCAGGGTTCTGTAAAAGAAAAAGCGTATACGACTCTCCCAATAATGGAATAGGAATCTTTAGAGTATCAAGAAAATTGGTGAAAGGTTAAAAAAAAAAATTGAAACGAAACAGGTTCTGAGTGACAAAACCAACAGCAATACCGATGACTCAGCTTAAATTAATCTTTTTAAAAAATAGCAGATTTCTCACGCAATCATTTAGTCAAGTGCCTTGAAAGATATCGAGGGGGGGAAAAGGGACATGAAATACGTTTCTTATTTTCAAGAAATACGGTTAACATCTGATTGGCAAGTATAATAAAGGCATACGTGTCGTATGGAAAAATCAAACACAAAACGAAGGAAACGAAAGAGGATAAATGTCAGCATTTTCTCAGATGTCGTGGAGATTAAAATCAACGAATTTCCTCCCGGCAATGAAATCAAAGCTGCTCCGAATTCATTCGCTGGATTAATCATTAAAGCAAGAAAACCGAGTCACATTACAAATAAAAACCATAATCGTTCGTCCTTGATTCAGAAAGAAAGCCAACACATCTCATCGAAGAAATCAATCAGGTCGGCAAACTCACATGCATTAGTTACATAGAGATGCAATCTTTGAAAAACAGATACAAGAAGAAGAAGACAGAACGATGAAATGCAGATAGGAAGAGAGAAGGAGAGGGTGAGAGGAAACTACCAGAAACTTGAATGGTGATACTGGAGAGTGTTGTTGATGGCGTTAAATTTGCGTTATTGTGTGAGAAGGAAAGAAGAACACTCAACAAGCGCTGCTTATATGGACGAAGGAACGAACGAAACAAAAGAAAGGTCACACTCACACATGACACAACGCAAGCACCCATCTCGGAATATGGGTCCTTAGGATTCCAAAAGAGAGAAATCACAATCAAGACCACTTGACCCAATTAAATGTTTTACCTGATCAATATCTTTAACATTGTTGGCAAAATAATAATAATAATAATAACTTTAATATTACTGTGTAGCATCAAAAGACTTATACTCCTCTGATTTTATTTATAGGATAGGGAGAAAAAAAATTTTAATTTTATTTATAAATTATGTCATTTAATTTTTATCACAAAATTCGCTTTTATCTTCCATTAAATGTTGAAGAAAGAAAATATATATTAAAATATGTGTATTTAATAGAGCAAAGTTAAGAACTTATTAAATTTAATATAAATTTAATGAGTTTTAAAGTTTTTTTTGATATTAGTAAAATATGTTGAAAGTGACTTATAAATAAATCAAAAGAGTAGTATGTAATTAAAATTTATTATAAAAAAATAAAATCACCACTTATATATATTTGTTGTGGCAGGGAATTAATTGTTTATTAAGATAAAAATAAAATTTACTTTTTTTTAATGAAGACTTGTTCACCAAATTAATAATTCATCTCTACCAAATGAATATTTTGGAATTGTTAGTGAAGAAATTAATTGTTTTTACAATAAAATAGGACTTTTTTTGAATAAATACTTGTTTACTAAATTACAACGTTTATTCCTCTCCATTATCAGATTAATTTTTTGGAGTTGTTAATAAAAAAATTTATTATTGTTAGAATGAAAATAACATTTTTTTCTTGAATTAAGACTTATTCACTAAATTACAATACTTATTCTCTCCATTATCAAGTTAATTTTTTAAAGTTATTAATAAAAAATTAATTGCTGTTAAAATAAAAATGGAATTTTATTTTTTAAATAGGTACTTGTTAAAAGAGTGCGAGTCTATAAAGGCTAGTTTTATTTTTTTTTATAATAAATTTTAATTATATTTAATTCATTTAGTCTTATGGAAGAATATCAAAATTATTTGATTTATAGAGCAATTAATTATATCAAAATTATTTAGCCCGTGGTTGTTATTCGCATTCCAAAATGGTGATTCATAGAATAGTAATGAGTGACTGAGTAAATGTGGGGTCCGGTGATTCGGTGGGCAAAATACCATCAAATATCTGACCTCTTTCGCGAATTCTGCTGTAGTGAGTTTTGCTTTAGATAGTTTAGATCTAGAGTTCTGCATATGCAATTTTTAGTCAATATATTACATTATTATTCTCTACATCCCAAATTATAAAATAATTTTAAAAATATTTATTTATTTTAATTCATTAATAATATATTTTAAGATTATTTTTTAAGTAAATAAAAAATTAAAATAATATTATAATGTAATAATTAATCATGTGAAATTATTTTTATAAGTTTACAGTTTTATTTTGAAAAGTAAATTTATAAAGTAATTTTATGCTCTATATGCAAAAACTTATCTCAAATTTTCTCAAGTCAATTTTAAAAATATTTTGTTATTATAAAATCTAAGATAATTTGATAAAAAAATTTTATTAATAATACTTTTACAATTTTATTTTTCAACTGAAAAATAAATTAAAATAATTATAATGTAATGATTAAACATGTATAAATATTTTTAAAAGTTTGTAGTATGATTTAAAAAAGAAAATTATAAAGTGTAATTATTCAACTTTATTTACTATTGGTGTACAATGTTGTTTCAAATTACGTTTGAAACGGATGGAGTACCAGTTTTGGACTTTCTGCCAGAAGTCACGGAGATTCCTTGGAGAGAAATATTTTATGTTTGGGACTCGAGAGCACACAAAACGCCGTGGGTCCCATACTCGATTCCCTTCTCATTTTCATAATTATTATTTCATGTTTTATTCCAATTAATCTTTCGTCGATATGAACTGTCTTTAACATAGAAAGCCACGTTACTGCGGTATGTACGCCTCGAGATACCCGGATTGATTACTAAACCATACTATCTCGAGGTTGTCGATTAAAATTATAAATGAATCATAATTAAATTAATTATAAATAAAATATTTTATTAAATCAATCATAAAATATTTTATTAAATCAATCAAGACATCATATTAATAGTTTACTAGTTTAATCAAATAAGTTAACCTGAGTTTTCCATGCTCGGTCACAGCATAACTTATGCTTATTTTTGCTTTTGCACCATTGACACTGCTAAATTTCTCCATCGTGATGAAGTCTTTCTCTTAAGAAACCATACAAAGAAATGGAATAGATTGATAAAAAATAAAAATAAAATGAACTAAAATTGAGTCACAGACTAACAGAGAAGTGTGAATGACAGGGAGAGAAGAGTCACGCAGTAAGAAGATAGGAATGATGATTTATTTAAATAAGGCTATCAATTTTCAATTTAAATGTTTTCAAAACTATTCTCATATTTTATTTTTAAAAACAAAAAAATTATAAATATCTCAAGTTGTTTTCTTTTTTGAATTTTAATACACATTACATTTGACTATTGTAAATTACTTCTAGCTATCACCATAATCATTAACTACTATCAACCATTCAGATTAAGAACTGATCCGGAACTTGATAACTAGCAGTTTTCCACGTAATTATTTTACAGACTAAGGTAGTGACATTATACGTTCCAGTGTCAAGCTATACGTGCAAACATAATTTCATCTTGTACATCCATTTGTGTTATATACGTGTTAATACAGGCTTGCTTAAATTAAACCTGTCAACATTTGAAACCCTTGCAAGCAATAAGCCACAATATTATAACCAGGGTAAGGACTGCACCTCCCACCATTAGCTTCATTTGGAGATTCTGCAGCCACATCTTCCGCCTTAGATGCCTGCCTTGCCTCTGGAAACTGTCAGCCTAAATTTGGGAGGAAACACGCAAAATCACATTATCATTAGCAAATTAAAATGCATAGATATGAATATGGGACATCAAATGGGCATGGATGCTATAAGCCAGTAGAATTTGAAGCATCTTTGTGTAATCTAAGTATCATGTCATGTCTAATACAAAGGCCTGATTATATAAGCGGGAATATGGTAGACATTTCTGCAATGTTTGGTAAATAGAAAAATGCTTTCTAAAAAAGAAATGAGGATTGCACCTATCTCCTTTTTTTTTTAAATTACATTTCTTATTTCCATTCTACAAAATATTTTTTTCCATCTACCAAACATTAGTTCAAGTGTCACTATCTTCGTTCTGCACTAGTATGAACAAACAAGGAGGAATAGATACCTGGAACTGTAAGCTTTCTGTTTTATCAACCAGAAGTTCAATCTTCTCGCCACGATCCAAAACCTGCAATCAGGTAACGCAGAGGCTTTTACTTGAGTGCTCCTTATGAGCGACAACTTCATGCCTTGCTTTACAGAGCAACATAAGAGAGACTAAGCTCGAGTCAACAAAGACTTGAAGCAGATAGAAACATTTTTTATGATGTCAATCTCAATATCAAGAACCAACAACTTGAGTTGTCTTGTATTAATGATCAAAACCTTTTTAAAAATAGTTTGGTTTAGAGAAGAGCCTAAGCTAACACTTGTAATGGACATAGATGTAAAGTATGTGTATGTGCACATTGAGGCAGGTGCAAACATGTGTTACAGTGCTTGTAAGAAAAGGAGTATGTGGATAGTAATTTTTGAGTGAAAAATAGAAGACAACAATAACTGTCTTCCTCGTTTTCCTGGGTCCGAGAACATCTGACCACATTTTGGTGTACCCAGGATTTGAGCTCGTTATGTTGAGGGAACTTCAAAGCAGGTCTAGCAGAGAACTATTAATGCTCCAGTAAACACTCCACGCTCTGAATTCACTTCACCATGACAGATATCATCATCATTTCTAATTTCCTCTTACAAAAGTGCTATAATTGGTCGATAAAAAGTCTCTTGTTATATCCTAACTATTTCATATTATTATGAATGAGGCAAACATATTTCACTAACAAACACATCCTTGGGCAACAGACACTGCTTGAGACAACCATATTGCACAGAACCATCTTTTAGACTAGCATCTATTATATAAAAGGTACTTAACACTAACAACATGTTAGGGTTGATCGTTGGTAAGATATGGGTAGGGTATCATAGTCTTCATCCACAGGCCTTGAGAAAAATATTTTTCTTCTTCTCATCCCCAGACTAATAGCCTAGTGAGCAGCAAACTGAATACCTATCCCCTTCCCCAATGAATATTGAAATCCTCAGACACACAGTTTTTGAGAGTTTAAGACATGTCTATATAAAACTTATCCAAGTCTCACAATCATAAATATTATTCAAATAACTTGAATAATATCAATCATAAATATCAACATAAATATTCATGTTTTATATAGATATCAATCATAAATATTCTTCTCCTAAATATTATCCAAGTCTCACAGTCATAAATATCAACATACTTGAAAACCTTCCCACACCCTTAAATTTTTCAGGAACATACTGAACAGGTAGACATTGCGTGTAACTATAAAGCATAAACATTTTGATCATCCCTTCAACAGTCCAAGAAACGTGTACCTTCTCAATATTGTCCATCATTATCCCCTTGACCTCAGTTATTTGAGCCTTTACTTTTGATAGTTTACTTATTTCCTCAGGATGTTTCATGCAATATTGCATGTGCTCCTTCAGCTTTGGCCTGCACAAAAGAATAAATACAAAAGTTCAAAAAGCCAAACAGCTATGAAGAAAACCAACCATATATACATACCCAAATTCTCTGTCTAAATTGTATGCAATGCCAAATTTGTCTTCGAATAAGTCATCTTCATCAGCAAGTGGACCAGAATCACCACTCGTAATACTTGAACCATAAATCTGGTTAAAGTCATCCTTCACTCGTTCAAGAAATATGAAAGGCACACTCCTTCCAACTGATTCATCCGCAACCACAAGGAAAACTACATAGCAGAGAAACTCTTCAGAAAATGACATGTAAACCAATCAACACCAGTAATACATAAGAATGCTAAGAATAGACAATACCAAACCCATTGTCTATGAGGAAGTTAAATGTATGCCCATCACATGAGAATGTGTACTTGCTGCTGTCGGACGGTAGCTTCTGCAGGCATTGAACAGCAATCGTACTGAAATTTCCTGTATATGGTGTGTGTTCCGCTAACACAATAGTCCCTTTAGCAACAAAGCTATATATTAAACCCCGCTGACTCATCTCTAAATAGCTCCACCGATTAAAGACTTAGCCAAGCTGTAAATCCATAATTAAATTAAAAAATATCATAAAATAAAATTAGAAGGAAAAAAACCCCAAATAACAGTCACCATATTAGAAATTTCCAATGAATAATTCAGGAATAGAGCAAAACCCGCAACAAGCGCAACTTTGCAAGTGGCAAGTTTTAACTCAAAAACCGCTAACAGCACCATTTTCTAATTGATTCGATCGGTTGGGATTAGTAATTTGATTATGCACAAAGGTTGTCATAGTCATGTATCTAAATTAGGGTAGTTCACGTATGGATATTAGATAGAGGTGCATAACTAGATACTGAAAGACCACCTAGCTTCCTTGTATGTATTAGTATCTGTCGGTTCAAACTTCTAAATTAAGAAAATAAAGCCAGAGAAAGTCAAGAAAATGAGAAAAATTAGAAATTTAAGAGTTGAAAGAAATTCATCTCTTCCGCACACAGAAAATCCCCTCCAATCTCTACTCGCTTCCAACACTTGAAGAGGGGATTTCCAGATAGCACTAAACAAAAGAAGAGAAAGGAAAATTCACGCACTCCGGGATATAACAAAGACTAATCAAGCTGTCAATCCAGAATTCAATCAAAAATAAAGGAAAAGAAAAGGAATATTCATCCGAACCAATAGGGAAAAACCCTTCATCCGATAGTCACAATCTTAATTTCTATGTATGAATAAAGCCGTAATTCAGGTCAGAAGCCAAAGTAATGATGAGTAGAAGGGAAGCAACTACAGCACAACTACTTCTTTTTTTTTTTTAACGAATAAAGCACAACTACTTCAATTCACAAAAATATAACTGCAATTTTTCGAAGCGGCTCAAGCTACAATGAGCTTGTGCAACGGACAACGCTCGCTCCTAGTCCAGATGTTCAGAGCAACAAATTCAGCATCCCGTTTCCTCTCTGGTTGCGCATTTTCTCGGGAATGCAGAGAAAGCAAATTCCAAATTGAGAATGGACCAAGAAAAATTTCAAGAAAGCCAAAACAATCCCAGGCCGATCCAATCTGAGAAACTTGTATTGTTCGGGAAGAATGAAAAGGTAAAGAAAAACAAAGAGATGGGGGTGAGAGAGGTACCAGAAGTGAAATTTGCGAGGTTTACTTCCTTCCTTATTGTGCAAGAATGGTGTCTTGATCGAAGATGACTTCAATTTTATCGGTTTCAACATCCAAGCGCCGTCGTGGTCGTGGTGGGGTATGTCAAACGTGGAAGTGGCGCTCTTATTGGTCCTTTCAATTTTTTCTTTTTTGATATATAGACACTCATTATTTGATTTCCATAATTCTTAAATATACAAGAAAATAAGTGTTGTCTTATTATACACATCCTCTTTTTTGTTCAAAAAAATTATTATACCTATTTCTTTCACAAAACATATACAATTAGTTGAATGAATTTTGCACATTTATTACCACTTTATAGGATATAAATAAGTAGTAATTATGTTTAAAAATTTTTTATATATTAATTTTATAAAAATTTTCACCACACTCATCAAGTTTTTACTTAGATAACATTTTCAACTGTTTCACTAAAATTAAAAAATAACAGTTAACTTATCAAATATATCTTAGAATGAAATATTTTTTTTAACTCTATTCCTATTAAAAATAAAAGAGAGATATACATAATATTCAATTAGCTATAAAATTAATTTGATAACAAGAATAAAATTGAAAGATAATAATAAATAACCCTTCTTATACCTTATATTAAAGAACAATGAATCTTTTTTTAGGGTACCTTATAATAGCAATGGGAACTATATATTTGCACCAAACTTTAATACCAAGAATAAGTAACAAAAATATTGAATTAATGAAGATTAATTATTTAAAAAAATTGATAAATGAGTTATCAATATCAATTAAAACAATTGTAAACAATAATTTTATTAATTACATTTAAAATCTTAATATCTTATTTAAAATTGACAATCTTGAACTTGAAATTATTTAAATCAATGTTTATGATTCATTTTCAGGTTAAAAGGTAAGAATGTCTTAAAACTTTTTTACAAAAAAAATTGAATATCCTAAACTTTTAATTCGAGTAATATTGCGACAAAATTTTTAAAAAAATATAATATTACCCCGCCATTAATATTGCCCATTAAATGTTATTGTTTGACTAACAGGGTTGACATGGCCTCTCTTTTATCTCTTTTCTCTATTATGCTTCCTTCTCTCTCCCTCTCTCTCTCTACTCCATCAATGTCCATGAGTCATACTCCTTTCCTTCCTTTTATGAAGCAAGTCGTCACTCCTTTCTTGTTCCTCCTTTCTTCCTTCATGACTTAGAGAGTAGCTTTATAGATACTTTATTGAGGAAGCCATCATGCTTATCAATTAACCTCTATCATTAACCTCAACAGTTTAGACCAAGTACTTTGATTACACAAGATAAGTATGGTAGATAGAATCAACCATAGCTATTTCAACCTCTAAAAATATTTGTAAAATACCTTTGAATAAAATGGTATCTCAAAAATGATTCAAATTTAAAAACAAGAATTTAAAGACCCTTTAAAACACTTAAAATTAGATTATCAATAGTTATACAAGTACAAGGAAAACTTTTAGCATAAAACAAGTTAAATAAGGGTAAAAAAGATATTTCAGTAAATCAAGACTTATCCATTGTGGCTTGTGACATAAAGGCCATGGTATAGTTTGTCATGACTAAGACAAGCAATCACATCCACCACAACCAATTAAACATTCTATCATGACGTACATGAGTTAATAACACAAATTTGACAACAAAAATAATCTAACATCTGGAGCATGTAGTTTTCAACTCAAACCTTCAATTAAAGTGATCTAAGTGTTCACACATAGACAATTAAATATTATAGCTATTGACTCTGATTATGCCTCAATATGGTACCAAATGGGGACTTTGGACAATTGAGACTTTGTGCATTTACATATTACCATATTCTCAAATCAACCATATGCCATCATCCAACCCTTAGTCATTAACTAAGATAACAACCATACATAAACCACATTTATAAATAAGAATACTAAGACTCCACAAGCATCAAAAATTTAATCATTAATCTTAAATCACACACTTTTCAGATTGGCTCCCATCATAAAATAATAGGAAAGTCACAACAAGGATTGCCCAAATCAACATTTAGGCTCATGCAAATGCAATATATAGTTTAACACTTAAACCCATAATATTAGCAATAATGAGTATCCATTATACAAACTAAAGAGCTAGAGACTTAACTGATGAAGTTAAGCATCTCTAGTCTCCAATGCTTCCTCCTTAGCCTCATACTTAGTATTTCCTAGAAAGTATTAAACAACGAGAGTGAGATTATACAATCTTAATAATCAAAGCTCATAAATTTAAGTACATAAATAGTGTGGCAAATATAAGCACATAAAGGCAAGAAATCACAATTAACAAGCTTTTAATATTCAGCATGCATCATGAGACTATTAATCATTAATCACAAGGCATATAATGCAATGATGATAATTATACGTGATCAATGCATTCCATCCTTATTCTTCTACTTATATCTTCTGATTGAATCCATGGACTATCAAATTATATAAGACCAACCCATGTGACCAGATTAGACCTGCTCTTTAATTGTGGAGGGTTACCCAACCAAGGTACCCCTTTCCTACTATTAGGCCATGCACTCCCCTTTCTCTAATACTAGGATCTTATAGTTGCCATAACCCATATTGTCCCTCATAGGAAACCAATGATCCTAGGCAAGCATGCTCACATATACCGTCCTTAAGAGATAATGGATACAATCGCACTGTAATCAAATATGCCAACTACCGTGCACAAACCTCAATGGTGGCTACACCATGTGAATTTTTTATAACGCCCTTACTCATTCGAGTAAACTCCTACCCATCCATGATCTTGTAACATGCTCATTACTCAATCACACGTTATAGTCACAAATTTGATTTACTTATTTCATAATCAAGCACATACTATCAGGCCCAGAATAAATAAACCAACATTAAATTTTCATACCCATATATAAGCTCATGCTCATTGATATATTGTCAACATATACTCTAACAACTTTTTTTTATAATATCACCCTATCAAGTCATGTGTTCATACTCAATTCTTAGAATCGTGTCATAAATATTCAATCACTTACTCATATATCTACATTCTCATACACATGCTCATTAATTCACATGCCATAATCAATACTAAATAAGATTTCAATAATCATAAAGTTATCATCATGTCATGCTTAATAACCACACAACCCAAACCAAATCAATCATTCCATTTCATTATCAATAACCTGATAACTGCATATCATTTAATGTTCAATAATCATTACCAACATGCTTGAATATCCACGTCATCATTTTCATCATAAACAATAACATACAACTCATAATTGTAAGCAAGAATTATATATAAGCATTTCACTTCTAGTTACCTCTACTCTTGGTAACCACTTTTAGAGTATAATTTGAATTTCAAAAGAGCTTTCCAACAAGCCCAAAGAAGTCCGAAGCAATCAATCTATAATTAATAATTAATATATAACATTAATCACTAATATTTCTTAATTAACCTTAATCATAGTTAAGGATTTACACCCTCATTAAGCGTGATTAAGCAAGAACAACCTCAAAACTTAGCTCCAATAACTTATTTAACCTTCATTAAACCTAATAAACACTATTAGCTAACCTCATTAGCTTAATCTATTGCAAAACAACTCTAGGATTTCAAATCTAAGCATCTCTTTATGATAACTATCATTAAAACCACCTAAATAACACTTATTTAATTTTAAAAAGGCCTTATAATTTAGATCTAAGGGTTGCGCATCCTCAAAAACTAAAACTCAAATATGATGTCTACAAAAAACTAGCTTAAAGAGGGGTTTATAAAGTAGAAAAGGGATTGCGGAATATTACCTTAGTGATTAGAGGCCAAAAATGTGCTTAATGCATATCCTTCATGAAACCCAAGCAGAGCTTTCCAAAATTGCCCCAATCCTCTCAAAAATTCACCTCTTCCATTTTGTTTTGTGACAGAAAATTTAAATCTAAAAATACATCATTCACTGCAGCCAATAGTATAGTTTCACTAACCCAATTTCAAAAATTAATAATTAATTCTACACAATTTTAAAAATTATAAATTGGGACTCTATAGAAAGCTTGAGGTGTCTACTTTCTAATACAAAAATAATTAATCAAAAATATTATCATTTTCCCTTTGAAAACCTATAATTACAAAGGAAGCTTATTTTTTTATCTTCTTCCAAGACCTAATTCATTATAAAATCATTTTCCAATGTATACAAATACCAATAAACTCCCTTAAAGTATAATTAACTCAAATGATAAGAATTTGGGATGTTACATACTTACAAAACTAGATTCCTATTTTTTATGGTTTTAAAAGAACATGGCCATTTAGGATCTAAAGCCTACCACCTTCTCCAATCACCATTTTCCTAACTTGATTTTCAACCATGAATCTCTTTATTTCTTCAACATCATAATATTTCTTAGTATTTGCAAGCAAGACCAACCAATTCTAGTTTTCCATAATCAAAACAATTCACATTAAATAACAATTGAATCAAGTTATGCTTATCCCAACCATACCCTTACGTTCTGCCCCTTATACCTTATTACCACTAGGTTGAGCCTAAAATGTTGATACACCTAATTAAAGTTGCATTGCCAATAGAGTAAAACTTCTCTCCTTAAAAGGAAGTGCCTATCATCCTAGTACCCAAATTAGGGTAACAGAGAACTACAAGAAAGGCCAACCACTACGTGTTTTGTAAAGGCATACCATGTGGCAACGGATAATTAATCCACTATCTCCAACACAACAACACCATCGATAATCTTACACTAACCACCTTATTTCATCTTTGCATCACATTTCAAAAGTCAAATTTTAAAAATATACAAGCATGCTTAAAATGAACAAGCCATTATTACATTCAATTCCCAAAACCAACAAGTATGCTTGAAAGGATTAAATCACCATTAGAAATCATTTTCATGGTCAAATAATCACTCAACACAAATTAGCATGCTTGAAAGAGACATAAATAATTATATAACAATTCAAATATTATACAAGCATGCTAGATGGTTCACAACATATATTTTTAGTCTAGAAATCAGTCAAACAATCCCTCAGTGAGCACAACATTCTCAATATAGTTATACATGCATATTAATAAAAAGTAGATATCCCAATATAAGAAATAATAATTCAATGTTACCTCTTCTACACGTGCACAAATCTAACCATCACACAACAATTCAATCTTAATAATCCTACGGTTCCTAATCGATGAAACACAACACTTGCTATAAACCTTAATCCAAAACTGGCTCCACTACCTTCAATATTTATATTGTTTAAAAGCTCTCCTCATATAGAATAATTTTTATGAAGAGCGTTTTGGAGTTAAGAATAATTATGAGCACCAAATCAGGCCCAGAAGAGCTTTGAGCTTTTAAAAATGGTGCTATTGTGCAGAACAGAGTAGAGAAGAAGAAGAAGGTGCTCATGCAAATAGTTTTTGAAATTGAGTGTGGGTAGTGTTATTTTGTTATGGGTCCTATGATTCTTCTTTCTTCCTCTTCTTTTTTTTTTGGCTTATTTTATACAACTTTTATCTGTTATAAGATTATAGTACCTTGATCTCATACATTTTCAAATTATCTTCCATAAGTTTTTGTAAGTCTTTTTTTTTCCCTCTCAAAACTCTCATAAAATTTAAATGAGTACACTTAACTCCTATATTTTACTCAAATACAAATTTTTATAATATTGAAATCATTATGATCTCTTAAGTAAGGAAATAATTTGAATAATTTTATTTAATCTCATATAGCTTCATTAATTTTTCTTTTCTAAAGATCATGGCTTGATGTTATATCTTCAAAATTTAATTCTTCTTAGATAAATTTTCTTCCCTCAAAAATTATCTAGTAAATTTTAATTACTTGAAATAATCTCACCAAACTCAAATCAAATCAAATTTACTAAATATTCATTTTCTTTAATTTGGTCAATAAGTCAATTTCTAACTTTACTTAAATTCTAAAATTAAAATTGGAATGTTATACAAAGAATGGGAGTCAAAGTGAGATTTTGCTCACTGTATCATACACTGCGACATGGCACAATGCACCACAGTGTAAGATGTCAAATTTTGATAGATAAGAAGCGATCAAACTTGAAAACTAGAAGGAAAATTTGAGAAAATACAAGGGAGTTTAGGAGTTGGCAATTTCCTCTGCTAGGTCATCAAGGTTTGAGTATTTGGGAGATAATTTAGACTACTAATCATTTAGGTAAGCTTCCTAACTCCCTCTTCTAACTCTTCATCTTGTTTTCCATGGGTTCCTATATTTAATTAACTTTATTATGTTATTAATAAAGTTTCATGTATCAGATTGATGAAATACATAGTTACATGAGATGAAAGAAGTATTTTAATTAATTTTTTAAAACAATTTAACACACATGATGATAGTCTAATTTTTTTAGTTGAGGGACTGTATTATCATTATTCACCATTAAGACAATTTAAGAGAAAATGTATAATTTTATTATTCTTTATTAATTAAAAAAGTTTTTTATATTAAACAAATAAAAAATATCTAAAAATTGTTATTAATAATAAGAATTATATAAATAAAAATATATCCTTTAATGCAAGAAAGCTATGCACCATGGATAACAAAAAGGCATGGATAAAACTTCTTATAAAAAAAAGCATAAAACTAATACAAAAATATATATTTAAAAATAATATAATTTTTATACATTTATTATTTATTTACATGAAATGCCATGTAAGCTTCTATGTGATTTTCCTTAACATGACGTAGAAAACTCTATTAATAATATAACAAAGTAATTAATAGTAGCAGACTTTGAAAAATAAAATTAAAAATTAAGAGGTTAATTTTAAATATTTAAAGGTGATAGTTTAAAGGTAATAGGATCATAAGCAACTATATTAAAGTTCATGAGCTTTTTATGTATTTTTAGCCTTTTTATTTTTAAGAAACACACAACTTACTAAATTTCCTTTTGGTAAAACTTACTGAAAATTTAGTGAGATGATAAAATTTCTGCAGCAAAGTTACCCAGATACTATAACAAAAAATAAAATTTATTCATATACTATACTCTATAAAATATTTACTCAAATACTATAAATTCAAAAATTGACATCTATCAAATTGAGTTTTAAAAACCTTCTGACATACAACTCGATATGTATCAAGCCAATTTATATGTGAGATAATTTTTTTTTAAAAAACAAGCATAGAGTGGTAGAAACTGACACCCTCTTATTCTATCTCTCCTCCCCTAACTCACTACGTTCTCTTTCTCCCCTCTTCCCTCCCTCTCTCTCTCACACGCATGCAGGCGTGTTCATGTATTACTTCCTCCATTTAAAATATAAAATATTATTTAAAAAATTAAATGTTAAAAAATATCAAATATTTTTAATTTTTTAAAATATAATTATTTTTTTAAAGTGTACCTATTAATAATGACTTTATATTTAATATATGATAATTAATAGAGATAAATATGAAAAGATAGGGTTAGTTTGAAAGTAGGTAACTACTTTATTAGAGGGTGAGATTCGATTAAAAATGCCTTATATTTTTAAGGGGGTGAGCAACGTTTTCTTTATTTAAATATATTATTAACTTCTTCATAAATAATATGAAATAATATAGAATATACCTTAAAAATAATTTATATAATATATTAATTATATATTATAACCAAATTCCTTTTGAAACTATTAAGAATAATAATAAATACTTTTAATCTAAAAAGTAAAAAAATTGATTTTACCAATGTTTAAATTTTTATTAATTTTTATATAAAAGTTATTTAAAAACATAACCTAAATATATATATATATATATATATATTTTGAGTTATAAAAATCATATAATTAATTTTAAAGTTATATAATCTATTAATAAAAATATAGAAGTCCATAATTTTTTTAGAAAAAAAATAAGGATTTTAATCCTTAAAGATTATCATATTTAATTAATTAAATTATAAAAACTTGATTAAAACAAAATAAATCATAGGCGCCTAAGTCAAAATTGATAAAAATTAAAGGACCTGAAAATTAATTTTTTCTTATTATTAAATAATAATAATATTTAAAAATAAGTTTTCATATTTTATTTTAATAATTTTATATGACACATGGTTTATGTATTTACTATTTATTATTATTTTTAAGGTATATTTTATATTATTTCATATTATTTATGAATAAGTTAATAATATATTTAAATGAAGATAATGTTGATATATGAAAGAGAGAGAGAGAGGACGTAGTGATTTAGGGGGAGGGAGATAGAATAATGTAAGTCCTGCCACCCTATGCTACTTTCTAAACAAAAAAAATTATCACACTCACAAATTAGCTTGATACACACCGAGTTGTGTGTCAGAATATTTTCAAAACTCGGTTTAATATATGTCAATTTTTGAATTTGTAGTATTTGAATAAATATTTTGTAAAGTGTAGTATATAAGTAAATTTTATTTTTTATTATAGCATCCGGGTAACTTTTTTCCAATTTCTGCAAATACATTCAGATAGTCCTACTTTCGCGCAGCAATATCTCAAACGGGCCAGCAAGACAAGACTAGTCATTTTTCAGTTCATTATTATCAGCTACATGGGCCTAAAATGGGTTGCTCAAGTCCAGGCCCAAGGTTTATGATACGTTTTGACTTTTTGCCCACAAAATTAAGAGGTCCAAGAGCCCAATTCTCCTTGTTTTGATGTGTGTTTGTGTGTGCAAGTTTTTCATAGAGGGGAAAAATAAGACTATTTTTTATTTGATTTGACCTAAGTTTGAGGGAAATAAGGCACCATTTGGGTACTGTATTTTTTATATTTCAAAAGCACTTTCTCATTTTTGGGGTGTGAAAAGTTGTTTAGGTGTAGTTTAATAAAATTAAATGTGTTTTTTTAAAATTCATTTTGTTATTTTTGAAAAGTGGGATGTTATTTGACTATATTATCTCAAATTTAATTTCTTATTTTTTTATTTAAAAATAGGTAATTTATTAAGAATATAATTGCCATTTAAATAATGATAATTAGATATCAAATTTTTAATATTATAAATTAAATAATTAATCATATTAATTTTTAGTATTAATGTATAATAAAAATTACAAATCCTTATCACATTTTTTAAAATTATAAATTTAAAAATTAAAAATAATTAGAGATCAAGTTTTTAGTGTTATAGACCAAATTTTATGTTATTTAAAATATTTATCATATTTTTTAAATATTTTAAATATATTACATTTGTATAATAAAAATTATAAATTATCATAAATTAATATCCTTTTTAGTAATTGTACATTCAAAATATATTTTACTATCATAATCCAAATAACTTTCAGTTTATCAAATTAAATTTTAAAAAAATATATTTAAATATAAATTTTATTACAACAATTGACTTTCACTGAATTAAATTTTGGTAAATGAATTTTCAATAAATAAACTTTTAATAAATTGAAAATTAAGCATGCATTAAGACTAAGGCACCAATACATTGGTGTAATTACAGTTTAGGACCAAAACGTTTCAAATTTCAAAATCCTAATAAAATATCAAACATTTTAGTGACTAGACACGCAAAATGAAATTACTCAATCAGCCTTCTCTTAAAATGTTTTATAGTAAAAGCTAAAAGTTTTGTTGCAAATTTTTATTATATAATCAACTGTAAATTATATGAGATGAATGTCAAATTCCTCCAACTATATATTTTCTACATTTTTCCCATTAAACTTAGTTCAAAATGCAGAATATTTATTATTTTTTTGAAATTATTTTTAAAATTTATTTTTATATTGTTCAATGGGATTGTGAGAAATATAATTTTTTTAAACACTTCTTTACCATTTTCACTCTTCATTAAAGTTGTTAAACTCGTGAGTTTAAATAAACTCATGACAGACATATAAACTTGAAAACATAAAATTAGATTGCAATTTTAAATTTGCTTCTATTAGTAAATAACATTTAAAAGTGCATGAGCAAATACTTAAAATATAAAATACTTCCACAATTTAATTTAAGTATATTTTAAATTTAAATCTATCTACATTCATAGATTATTATATTCAACATAGAAATCTTAAAATAGCATAAATTATTTTTGATATTTTTTACTTCTTTTTTTAATTAATGTTAGTTTTAGTTTTTTTTCATTTTTTTATTGAAACAGGTCCTATTGCTTTTATGAATTAAGTTATACATGTTATATACCTATCATGTTTAACAAGTTTATGAGTAAGCTAGCATAATTTTATAAATTAGAAATGTAAAAATAATAAATTTAGAAAGTTAACTCATAAGTTTAATTAAATTTTATTTAATTGAAGTTTATAGGTAAATTAATGCGATTTTGTAAGCCAAACATATAAAAATGATAAGCTCGTAGAGTCAATTCAAGAGTCTAATAATAATGCTATTCATAATAAAGGAATTGAAGGCAAAAAATAAAAAGCATGTCATCTTTTCATGAAAATGAGAAAATAATTATTTTTATTGGCATGTAAAATATAATTAAAAGTGTATTTTTGTTAAAAAAATATTTTTTAAAAAAATTTGACACTAAAAATCTCACAATTTTGCAATTAATGTATCGACTTGCAATTTCTAATACGAAAATTTTTTTTTTTCTTAAAAAAAACCCTTATTTAGCGAATACACGTGGAAATGGTTTTACATTAAATGCCCCCACAAGTCAGGAAAGTATTACATAATAAAACCTCAAAATTTTTATATGCCTCCACTAAAAAATTTGATTTACCCCCATCATTTCAAAAAATTCACTTACCCTTTTATAAAAATTCACTTCTCCCATATAAAAATTTATGATTTAAAAGAATAAAAAATTTATCCCATCAAAAAGTAATTTTTTATTTTATTATAATTTTTATTTTATGCCTTTTTTTAGCATTTGATTTTATTATGTTATATCCTTAATAAAAATAAATAAATACTTAAAATTATTTTATAAAAATATTAATATATTTTTACATATAAATTATGCTCCCACCAATTTATTTTTCTGGATCCATCACCGACACGTAGATACAATAACTCATAGTGACCTTTTGATATTTGATATTAACATGTAAAGTAAATTTGTAGCTGATATTTTAGCTTTTAATATACAAAATTGAAACCAAAATATATGCGTAGAAATTTCTTTTTAAGCTTTTAAAATTTGATATTTATATATAAAAAATCTGCAACTGATATTTTAATTTTAAAAAAGCTTATTTAATTAACTTCGTTCACAATTAGGAAATGAAAACAGGTACAAGTGTACAGCAAGTACAAGTCTCTTAATTAATATGGCAAATCTATTGACTCACTTCTCAAGTTTCTTTTTTTTTTTTTAAGTTGAAAGAATTTCAGTTAAGGAACATCATAAAAAATTAATTTTATGTGAGTCTAATTTTTTTTTGAAATTCAGTTTAATTTAGGGAAAGAAAGTCAAGACAATTCTGATAGCGAAAAGATCAAAATATCCCTAACTTATTATATAGAATCAATAATTGTTAATTTTGTTATTCTAATTATTAATTTATGAATATGAGTTGTAAATTACACAAGATAACATGTCAATAATTATATAAGACTTAACATTAGTTTTTCAATCGCAAGTAATAGTATTAATTGTTAAATTATTAACTTTACTTGTTAATTTACTAATATCAGTTATAAATTATTGACAAGCCCTTGTAATTCAATAATATCAATTGTAAATTATTAATAAGTTTTATAATTTATAATTGATATTATTAAATTAATGAGTAAAGTTAGTAAATTAATAATTAATGTTACTGACTATCTGATAAATACGTTTAATTTATAAGTAATATTAGTAAATTAATAGATGCAATAAAAAATTAATCACTAATGATTTTGTATAATAAATAAAGGATATTTTAATTTTTTTTATAGTCAGAATTTTTTTAACCTCTCTCTCCTGAATTAAATTAAAATTTAAAAATTTTTTAAACCAACCTAAAATTAATTTTCTGCAGTGATCCTTAATTAAAATTCACTCAAAAAAGTTCATTCCTCGAGTTTCCTCTTCCATCAATGGCCGTGCTTCCCCATGCAGTGTCCACAAATCTGCAGCCCCAATGCCAGACCACGAGCTTTTGCTGATACAGTATGATAGGAACGAGAACAAACTTAAATTATGTCTTCCGTTTTAAGCATGTCTACATATTTGAATAAGTTATAAATAGTGTTCAAGGTGATTGTTACCCACCAACTTTACTTAAAAAATTACTGAATATTTTAAATTTAATTATAAGTTAATTATATTTTTTATTATTAAAGATTTTTTCTTTTATCACCTTGTCATTAATTCACTATCTATTCACCATCAATGATCTCCACAATACTTTTTCATTAAAAAATGTTTGAGTTTAGGGTGCCACTAATCTTTTGAATAAAGTTGAGGACAAAAATACTTTTAACACAATATTTTATAATAAAAATATTAAAAAATATAGTATTAGGCTCATTAATGGTGAAAAAATGATGAGTTAATCATAAAGTGACCATTGAGAAAATCTTTAACATTAATGAATATAATTGATATATAGTTAAGTTCATGAAATCTAGTGATCTTGTAAAGTTGAAAAGCAAAAATGATCCTTAACTTTATAAATATTAAAATAATATCATCATAACCAATCATGCTTATTTAATCTCCTTAGTAGTTAGTATCAATGTTGCCCAATCTACGCATTGAATCAGTTTGGTACTGGTTCGATGAATCATGATTGAACCAATCTCAATTAAAATAGTAAATTTTAAAGATCATATATGAAATTAAAAATATTAAAATAATATTTAACCATAACATTGTCATATATGTGAAATTTATAGTTAATTACACTAATGTTATAATAAAATTATTTAGTATCAATTACAAATAACTAAAATTATCCAGTATGTCATATTGATTCTCTAACCAAACCAAACAAGAGCTTCTGTTATTGGCTAAAATTATCAATAAATCATCATATGTGCAAGTGACACTAAAAAAGCCATTCAGAATAAAAATAAAAAGCATAAAGTAACATAATTTTGAATTATTGAGATTTTTTAATAAAAATGAAAAATGGTTCTTGATTAGTTTTGGCAGGTACTTGATTGATTTACCATTCATTTTTCTCCTGACTTTGCATCTTGACCAAAGTGGAAGGCTGGTTTCAAGTTAAACCAATTGAACCGGCTAGTCCAATTAAGTCAAGTATTGATGTTTATGTACATATTTTTCAATAGTAAGATCCATTATGGATCTCTTGAAAGTATCAAGTTCAGGACCTAACGATGTTTAATATAATTGTAGGTGATGCTTATTTAATCTTAGTATCCCTATCTCTTCTTAGTTGACTGTGCCTCTCCCTAGAGAGTAGAGACAAGAGCTCAGCTTTACCCAACTGAGTACTTTATGGTCAAAAGCTAAACTCCATAACGAAACAAAGCAGGCGGGAACACCAAATGTTTTATGAATGAATTTTTTTTTTTTAATATAGTTCCATAAGGTCATCTTTTAAAAAAATTAAATGAAAAATTCCTGCTTGAAAAGAAATTGAATTTCATTTAAAAATATTGTGAGAATTTTATTGTGAGAATTTTATTAATAAATGAAATATACCTTTGTAAATATTTTTTAAACGTGGGGCCATGCCTCATTTTTTATAAGCTTTGAAATCAAATTTACCAAAAAAAATTTACAAACAAATTAATTTTGATTATTTGAATATTTTTTTTATCTAAACTTTTACCCTCACAATTGAAATCAAGTTTCTTTCTTAATAAGGCATCTCCAATAGATATTCACTTTCGTTGATTCAATTCAATCCTTTCACTTTACGCCATCCATTATGGATTTATGATACCATTTACAACACAACAAAAAACAGGCCCTTCGGCCTTCCTTCTCTCTCTCCCCCTCTGAGAGATTATACAGAGTAACACAGGTGAAATCTAATTGCTCAGTCGCTTTCGGCTTGTTTGCTCTTATCTCTACCAACTATCAGTATTACTATTTAAGCTTCAACTGCCATTACTCTCGCCCCATCCCTATCTCTCTCTCTCTCTCTCTCTCTCTCCCCCCCCCCCCCCCGTCCCTGCTTTTTTTTCTTCCCTAAGAAATCTCATACCCTTCTCTTATTCTTCTGTTTGTTTCCCGGGAAAATCTTCATTCATTGCAATTTCATCCTCATTTGGCTTCCGTTTTTCCTTTTCTGCAATGGGTAATTGTGTGCGTACGTCGGAGAAGTTAACGGCCGAGATTGTACCCCACGACGGAGCTCAGGCTTACCCCACCGTTCGGTTATACGGCTCGCCCAAGAGCGTTCTCGCCGCCTACATTCGTTTCGCGCTCGTCCACAGGGCCGTCTCTCTTGACTTCGTTCCCTCCTCCGAAAGAACCACGTTGGCAGAGGAGTTCGCGCGTGCCGGAGCTTCCGATCCGGAGAGCCCGGTTACACTCCAGGTGGGATCCGATACCATTTCAGGGACCCGAGAGACATTGCTCAGGTTCATCGACGCACGGTTTCCGAATCCATCGCTGGCTAGGGCGGCAGCGGCGGCGGGAGGTGGAGGAAGGGAAGAAGATGAAACAACGCCGTTGATGGTGAGGGTCACGAGGCTGCACCACAAAAGCATACTGTGGCATTTGGAGAGGATGGTGAGGTGGGCGGAGGATCTGGCGACACGTGGAGGGAGGAAGGCCGCAGATCCGACGATGGGGAGCCCGAGGATGGAGGTGAAGAAGTTCGCCAAGAGCTACTCTCAGCTGCTGGAAGTGATGTTGGAGCACGCTCAGATGGAGGAGAGGGTCCTCTTCCCCATCTTCGACATGGCCGATCGAGGTAAGGACCACGCATCTTACTGCGTGTGTTGCCACATTCTATTGAAACTTAAAACTGCTTCTCCTACTAGTTTGGCTTTCAATATCATAAAGGGAAGAAAAACCTGCTGAATAATTTTAATCTATAGTATCATATACTGTTTGAATTTGTCACGATTTATATTCAATTTCAATAATCAGACTTGTTATATCACATGATAAGGAGATAGAATCCGAACACGTGAATTTCTGTAAATCTGTTGTATTATTAACTACTTTATTTCAGAGAAGTTCTCTCAGATGTCATAGTCAATGAACTCTCAGGGAACTGTGCACGTGACTTTTTTTTTTTTTTTTACATATGATGGTAAATGATTAATTTCACAATGAAAAGGATAGTATTAGACGGGTGATTTGATGGAAATAATTGAAATTGAAGCGTTATTAATACGCCTGAATGATCGTAGTTAATCTTAATTATTGTGGATGTTGTAAATCATTAGGCATCAGGTACTTTGTTAATGTAATTCTCATAGTTTATTATTATATTATAGTATACTCAATAGTTGCACAAAAGTGAATTAATATGTTATATACAACTTAATGATTTATTTAAGTGACCAAGAATTTACTTGGACCTATTTAGTCATGATTGGATTTAGATCTGTTTGGTATTTTTAAGTATATAACATCACATGATCACTGTTGTTAATTTCGTGGAGGGGTTTCAACTTTCAAAGCGATTTTCTTAACCTTATCTTTCAATCTGTGAAATGAAGTGAACAATATTTCTTTATGTTCAACTTTTCTGCTACGAGATGCTCAATGCAATGTTGGAGTTTTCTAGTTTCTTATTAACAAGGGAAAAAAAGTAAGAAATAAAGTGGTATATCTAGTTTGAAGTCTTTACCCACATTTTGTATTTAAAAATAAAAAAAGAGAATAGGAGAACATGTTTGCTTGCTTTGTTTTGAAGCAATGCTATGAGGAAAATACGAGTGAATGAAATGTGACATAAACATACATGCATAGGGCTATCAAAAGCTGCAAAGGAGGAACATGCCAGGGACCTACCGCTCATGAATGGCATCAAAGAAGTCATAAAATCTGTTGGGGTTTTAGATTGTGGAAGCCCTGGTTACCGAGAAGCTCTCTCCAACCTCTCTTCTAGGCTTAAATTGTTGCAGGTAAAATCATTAATTATCACGACAAGCTCCTCAAAATTTGGTCAACAACAATATGATACGAACTATGTATGAGCTTAGTTAATTGTTGATTTTTGTGTATCCAGGGGCAATGCAAGCAACACTTCAGAGAAGAGGAAGTAGAATTGCTTCCATTAATGGAGGCAGTTGAGATGAGCAGAGAGGAGGAACAGAGCGCGGTGGAGCAATGTTTTGAAGTGATGCAAGCAACACACAATCGTCTGTTCAAGTTCTTGCTTGAAGGTCTCCCGGCTCATGATGCTATGAAGTACCTGGACTTGGTCAGAAGTTGCAGAAACGGAGAAAAAATGGAATCCATGCTTCAGATGATTGTTCAGTGAGAGTGATGAGCTCAAACATGATATCTTATTTGCCAACCCCACTTTGTGTATAGAAAAAGTTAAAATCCCAAAAAGGTTTAAAGTGTTAGAAATGAGTTTGATAAAAAAAGATTGGAGTTACTAATTAAAGTTGGCATGAATGATAGGAACTCTCGTCACATGAACAAGTGATTGGGAGTTCAAATTTCAACTTTCATATATGTAGTAATTTAGTTAGGAGAGGTCTATCATTTGCTTTCAATATCTCAAGAGAGATAATTTCTGTTGTTTAACTATTTCTGTGAAGATGATGTGAGATTGAGAAGTCATGGTGTGCTGGTTGATAAACAGAGCACATGTAAAGCGAATCATGGTGACCTCTTCTTTTGTGGAGTGAGTGCACGTTCTTGTGAGTGTCAGCCTGGCCTTTTGGAGGAAGGAGGGCACTTATTCTCTTATCTTTCCCTTTTGGGTAAGGTTGTCACATGAATACGTTCCAAAATTCCTACTGTCTGTCTACCCTTATCCTTTTTCCTTGGAAAAAAAAAAGGTTCAGGTTTTAATGGTGTGTATATTTGCTCTGGAAAACCAGAAATATTACGTTTAAATTGTCATGAAGAAGAATTATGATTATAAGTAGAAACTATGAAACATTCACAAGAATTTTGCAGGGTATTCTGGTGACCCCATTAATTGCATTCATGAACATTATTACTGCCACTTTAGCTTCAGGCTATATCCTTGCCAGTGCCACTACGGCACTCCCACCTTCCTTTATATCACTCAAGTTCTCAGCAACATCAACCGTCTTTTCCCCCTTCAACTTTGCCACTAATAACTTTTTTATTTTTAAAACTAATAAAATAATAATTTTACATATATAAGTACTTAATTTTATTCATATATTAGATATTGATAACTATTTCATAGTTATATAAAACTTTAGTTGAAACTTTAATCTTTAAAAAAATATATTTTTCAATTATATTCTCATTAAATATCTTATAATAACAATAATTTGTTTAAATTTTAATAAGAATTTTTTTAAAAAATAATAAATGAACTAAATGTATAGTTAAAAAAATTATAAAAATTATTATGTCATGAACGAAATAATACTTCTAAAAATGCCACGAGTGGGGATATATTTTAGTAATATAAAGGCATAAATTGAAATTGGAATTACTAGCACAAATCAAGCTCAGAAAGACCGAGAATTACTAGCATAAATCCAGCACAGAAAATGCCTTAAAACCTTCCGCAGCGCTCCGCGCAGGCATCTGAATTTTATTGTAAATATTATTAATTGATTAATTAATTAAAAAAAGATTGGGAATCAAACTTTGTAACCGATGAAACCTCTGACTCTGAGTGTATTTTGATTAAAAAAAATACTTTTTTAAAAAATAATTTCATGAAAAAGTCAAATATATGCTAAAATTTTATTCCAAAATGAATTTCAATATTTAATGTCATTCTCCAAGTGGAGGACCTAATGATTAAAACTTTGAAATTATAACGTAGAGCGAGTTAATTTTCAAAAAAGAAATTATCAAATAGACGTAACAAACGTGCAGAGCACTAGCCAATAATTGATTACAAGAAATTGTTCATGATCGTGCCACAACACGTCACGTTCAATTATTAAGTCATGGTGTAACACTCACATCATCATAATTTCATAGTTGTGATATCCTGTTACAATGTTACCCACACATCACTTGCACAACAGCGCTAATATTTCACCATCACTTCTTGAGTACCAACCACCTCTATCTTCAACTTTCAATTTTACTAACCCCCCCATCATTTCTTAATCCTTCGTTTTTTTTTTCCTCTTGTTCAAATTAAATTTGATTGTTACATTTTATATCTCCTTGCAATTACATTCTAACTACTGAACCTTATTAACGCCAAGTTACATTACACCATGACTTTGTTTACCACGAATAAAACCATGTGTTACCATCTTTAGTTTTCCTTGTTTACCATAAAACCCAACCTCACCTTTCTTCTTCTCCTAACCTGAAAAATTCACTAAAAATTTATTATTATTAATACTCTCCTGTCTTAATTTATAAAATATTTTTTAGAGGTGATTTGATATCCCAAAATATAAAAAACTATAATAAAAATAAAGTTTCATTAATCATATTAATATCACAATTTCCTCCTTATTACATTATCTCACTCTAATATTTCACAAGTAAAATTATATTAGATGAAGGGTGTTTTTAAAAAATTTTATATTTATATTTTTAAAAAATAAGATCGTAAATGTATATAATGAATTTTATTTATATGTGTGATTTTTTCAAAAAATATTTTATAAACTGGAGAGATAGAGACTAGAGTATACTTTTGTGAAAAAATTGTAGTTATATTTACAAAAATCGTTAGATTGCACAATACTTTCTCCTTGCAAGACTAAAAGTTTAAAACATACATTATATTAATCTTTCAACTGGTCACAGTGAAGAGATATCCTCACACATTTTTGTTTTATATCTTATAAAGTCTTGTTGGAAGAAATATGTTGAGAACAAGTGAAGTGTGTGGTAACAAAAATATGTTGAAAAGTGTAATTGGAACAAGTATGTTGAAATAGAAATAGGATGGATTAGAAGAAGCCGTGGGGTGGTTTTCAGAGATTTGATGTTTTATCCTGTGGGTCAAGGGACAGAGATTTTGACGTGAGCGAAATCTTTTTTCCTGGGAGGCTGTTTTCTTGGGTGAGGAATGAATGGTCAATTTTATGGGAAAGGGACAAAGAAGGATGATGGGTGAGAAGAAGAGGAAGGGGAAGAGGGCGTGCGGGAAAAAGAAAAGAAATGGAGGAAATGTTGCAAGACCGAGCAAGAAGCATCCGAGGAAAGCACAGAGTCCAAGTCCATCAGAACATGGCGATTTGACCGAAGGAATGACGATGGGTGGACATTGATGAAACTCCACAAAAACAGGCCCACCCCATTCTGTTGGAGCTCGGCACATCCGCTGAGTTACTGGACGGTTCAGATTTAATGGTTTTTATTTTAAATTTTTTAAAATAAAATAAAAAAATTAATCTTTTAATCTTTAACTTTTAACTTACTTATAACTCAATTCTCAATTATGACTCACTGCAATTCAGTTCTTCAACTATAACTTACTGCGACTCAATCCCTTAATTTATTCACCTATAATTCGACCCTTATTTTTTAATTTTTTTAAAAGTTTTTATCAAATAAGATGAATAAAAAATGCTCATACATTATTTAAAATACCCTTCTCTTGCTCATTGATGTGAAATATAAGTTAACATGAAAAAAAATTAATAAAAATTTAAGGACTAATTTGTAAGTGATTCAAAAGTTGAGGGACTAAATTATAAGCGAGTCATAGTTAAGGACTGAGTCACAGTGAGTCATAGTTGGGGATTGAGTTATAAGTGAATTAAAAGTTGGAGGATTAAAAGATCAATTTTTTTAAAAAATATATATAAATTTGAAAAATTTTAATAAATTTATTTTTTGTCTGTACAATCCAGATTTAACATAAATTATCCATATTTAATATCAAATATTTTATAAATTAATTTTTAGATATTTAAAAAAATTTAATAAAATTATTTACCTGTCTGTCTGTCCATATTTAATATCAAATATTTTATAAATTAACTTTTCAGATATTTGAAAAATTTTAGTAAATTTTTCACTTGCCTGTACTGTCCTGATTTAATATAAATGATCTATATTTAATATCAAATATTTTATAAATGGACTTCTTAAATATATTTTGAATAGTATAGGTTTAATATTAAACTTTTTTATAATTTTTATGAATTAAATATGAATCACTCATATTAAATCTAGAATATTGATAAATAAATTTATTAAAATTTATATAATTTTTTTATTTTAAAATATATAAAATAAAAGATAAAAAATATTAAATTTAAATCATTTAAATGTAGATTGAATGGTTTAGATTTGGGTGTGAGGGGGAAACCGAGTTCATTCATGTTTGCTTCGTGTGCGCTGGACCAAACCATCCCTTCACACGTTACCTACACCACGAGATTCCAACACAAAAAGAAATAATTAAATACTGCTCTCTCCTCCTAATAATTAAGATCGATAAATATGTTTGAGATTTATTTTTTTCCCTTAAATGTTCTTTATGTTTTTATATATGGTTATCTAACTTTGTCATATTAAAGTATTATTAAGTTCAATTGAAGATAACTTTTCTAAAAGCATTTGTATTTACACGATCTCAAATTAGAGATTTCAAATTTAAAATCTTAAATAATTGTAGTTTCTTTTGCTACATTCGAGTCTTGATTAGCACAAGTATACAAGGCAATGCAAAGGGTGGAAAAAAGGAAAACGAGAAGTCATTAGAGCATCCAATCCATAAAAATTTGGATTTTGCTAGTGATTCAAGTGAACAGGTGGTATGATGAGTGCTCACTGGATGTAAATCCAATAAACGGTGGGTGAAGAGGAAAGAGAATGAAGCAGGAGGGACAAATCAGAAATCCTGAGATTCAAATCAAGCAATGAGCTATGCCAGCAAACAAGCTTCGCGAGACGATGGTACAACAGTGACAACAAACAGGTGAGATGAAGGCAAGAACTAATTAAAACAAAATGAACAAAATTGAAGGATCTAATTTAAAATTTAAAAAATTATAAAAAAAACTGCAGATTTTTTTTCTTTTTCCTTTGTTTTTTAACATATGGATACGTACTTGATTGATTCTTCCAGTAGTTATATTATCTTGTGCTTTGGGAGATGAGAGACTGGACTGGCGGGTGATTCTCATGGCGGGAAATTAAAAAGATCGCGCGCATCTTAGAGCCGCCGAATGCCCCCCGACGCAACTGACAATGGGCTCTGAGGCGATCCTTCTTCCCAAATGGGCATCCCAGCCTTGCATCATGGGAATCGACGAAGCTGGCCGGGGACCCGTTTTAGGTTATATTTCGAACCCTATTTTTTTTCCCCCTTTACTATTGTTGTTTTTCTATTCCAGTACCATTCAGCTTTCCGCGCTTGGTTTTCCGACATTTTTAATGTGGTTTACCTAAATCTAAATCTCTTAATGGATTATCGTTTTATCATTTCGGGGGGAAAATTTTCAGGACCCATGGTGTATGGATGCTTGTACTGTCCACGCTCATATCAGAAGACCCTCGCAACGTTGAGTTTTGCTGGTAAGTTCAGCCTTAAACAATTTTGTTCACTTTGCGATGGTCATTTGATGCGATGCTGGTGATAGTTGTATGAGAAGAGCGATGACAGAGCTGGAGTTAAAAGCTTTTATATAATAGTAATTTTTATAAAACTAGCAATCCCGTGGCAGTTGGTATCTCACTTTCCATGTGAAAGTCAATTGAATGCTTATTTAACACTGTTGGGAATTTCTTAGGAATTTGTTCTCCAAAAGTCAATTGAAGGAAATTTGTAATATGTTGCTATTTTTGTGGGGATGCTGATAGATCGTTGATACGATCTTGTCATGCTATTTACTTAAAGTCGTGCGGCCTTAGTGTATCTCAAGTTAATTATACATTGTGATTTTTTGTATAATAGTTGGTTGTTGGGTTCTAAGATGGTCCTGCATTATGTTGGAACTAAATATCTCTCTTATACACTGCAAATTTGTCTTTTAAATTTTGTAATCTTAAATACTCTTCTCCTGTTTCTGACGTCAAATAATATGTGTCAACTTAATGCAATGATTTTCCATATATAAACCTTAGGTTGCAAGATTTTGTTGTTTGACTTTGCTTATTGTAAATGAGAGATACACATTAGGTTGCAAAGCTATGGCCCTGCATAACAATAAAGATAACTTCCTTGGTGAAATGAGAGATTACTTCCTTGCAGAGAGACGCACATTGTAAATGAGAGATACACATAGCACATTAAAGGCTACAGAAGTGGTGTTTTGAAAGCTACGTTCACCATGCAAGATAACTTCCTTGGTGACTGTAGTCACTGCACTTTGTGGAGCTTCATGTCAAATACTGAGTCTCAAAATTTTGTTGCAATGAAGACTCATTACTCATGTTAGTGTGTGGCTATTTAACTCATGTTAGTGTATGTCTAGGATGCTTGTGTGGTTGGTTATTTTCTCTATAATCATGGGTTGGACTTGGTCCGTAGAACCAAACGAGATGCTCCACGGAGGATTCAGTTTTTGGTGATTTTATTTGAAGAATCCATCTAGCTCAAATTCTTAGGAGCTCATTATCCATTCTGTATGCTGGTCTTTTAAGAAATTTGAAACCTAAAGATAAAAGCAGAAATAATTCAGTTTGGCATGTTATGCAATCAAGAAGTGATCAAAGCTTCAAATAATTACAATAACAGGATTGTTTTTTCCTGGGGAATGGTGGCTCAAGAAACAGTTTAGACTTGAACAATAACTTTAACTAGTGCTCATGCATGGACACACATGAATTACAAAACTGCATTGCAGGTTAGGCCAAAAATGTGCTGTTGCTTTTTGTTTCACTGGGTTTCCAGTGTTATCATTTGGCACTTTTCTGGTGCAGATTCTAAGACACTAAAAGAAGAGAAAAGGGAAGAATTATTTGATAATCTAAAGGGAAATGAATCAATTGGATGGGCAGTTGATGTCTTGGACCCAAGGGAACTCTCTGCTAAAATGTTGAAGAGGTGAATTGAACATAACTTAGCACTTCAATCATTCCACAATGGCTATCTTGTCTTGAAGTCTTCATTTTTCATGATTTTAACAGGAATAAGATAAACCTGAATGAGATATCGCATCAATCTGCTATGGGCTTGATTGATAGAGTACTGAAGATGGGAGTTCTTCTGACTGAGGTGAAACCCTGTTCAACTAGTGTCAATGTCAAATACAAGTTAACTGAACTATAGCTTGTCTTTCAGAGGAAAAAAAAATGTCAATTTTAGTTCTTTTGATTGGATGTGGCAGAGTTGACACTGTTGAAAACTTGGTTGATATTGTCCTTCATTTTTCTCCTATTTCTTTGCTTTCTGATCTTATTCTTCATCCATGTAAACATTCTTCCCATGACTAACCTTCCTCACTTGACAATCATACTTCATGAAGCCCTGTTCTTTGGAACCCTGCTGTCTGTTTCCCTAATTTTCGTTCTCTTGAAATCTTTTTGGGAATTCATAAAACTTGTAAACTCATGATTACAGTTGCCTCCCTCATGTATCTTTTTACAGAAATAGTGTTATTTGGAAAACAGTTTAAGTTGTAAAAGTATTTACCTTCTTTAAGATGTAGCTGACTTCTTTGTTTTGCCCTTTTTTGAGTCTGTCTTGCAATATTGTGGACTGACAAGTTTATGTAGATAACTTCTATACTTGAAACTAGGATGTGGAGCATGAATTAACCTGGACCATTAGTTAAAGATTTTCTCAAATATATTTTGATGTTGCATGTACTAAACAACATATCTTTCTATGTCATGACTTTAATATGTATATCTGCCATACCCTAATTTATTGAAATAGCTGAACTCGTAGCTCCTGGATTTGTGGTTGCAACTTGCAATTTACCCCTGTACTTTCACAAGTGATACTTTAACCTAAAAGCTATAGGCGTTCAGTGAAGGATGATTATTGTTTTTACCAGTGTTTCTAGTATTCTTCTTCATGTGAAAGCCCCCCTGGGAAGAAAGCAAACAAAGTTTGAACCAGCCTACTTGGTGCTGAAATTTCATTTTTAATTGTGAAAAATGGGGTTGCAAGGATTGAACTCTCAATCACTTGGTGCTTGGGACTCGGGTGTCAAGAATGACTTCCACCATTAGGGATAAGCTATCAATTAGGGTCTTATTAATATATACAGCATGCTGCATGCCTCAAAATCACCATCCTCAGAAAAATTCTTTGGTTGTCAAGTCTGAATTAAATGACCATAAAATCCTGAAGCAGAAACCCTCTCTCTCTATCAAGTAGTTTTGGATGCACTCTTTTTTAAAAGTTTTTTTTCAGGACATCTTTTTGCAGATTCTAAGATTAGTTTGGGAGATGAAGCTTGCAGTTAGTACTGTTGTTATTATTATTATTTTGGTCATATTAATGCATCTATACTACAATTACAAAATAAAAGGGTAAGCAAAATTTTATACGTCCTTTTCAGGTTTATATAGATACAGTTGGAGACCCAGAAAAATATGAAAGGATGCTGTCTAAAAATTTTCCATCTATCAAATTTGTGGTTGCAAAGAAGGCTGATAGTCTCTATCCTGTTGTGAGTGGTGCCAGCATAGTTGCAAAGGTACATATCTCCCTTTTTATAATTGCCTTGCAAACTGCAAAATCTGGCAGCTCACTTGGAATGCCTTTTTTATTTTTTTTATTTTTTTTTTCACTGTTAGGTCACAAGAGACCGAGCTTTGCGGGAATGGGTGCTTGATGAGACTGCTGAAAACATGCATAGGAACTTTGGTTCTGGATATCCTGGAGGTGAGGAGGACATGACTTGTTTACCTCAAGCTATGTATTTGTCCTTATAAATTTCTGTACTCTATTTATGGCAAAAAAAAAAAAAAAACCTCAAGCTATGTGTTTGTATATTTTCATTTGTGCAGACCCCCAAACAAAATCGTGGTTAGAACAACACAAACATTCTGTCTTTGGATTCCCAACACTGGTCAGATTCAGTTGGGGAACCTGCACTACATATTTTAAGGATGTGGTGGAAGTCTTATGGTCAGTTAGAAATATACATCTTTTCAGAAATCTTTATAGCATGTGATCCATCAATTCGTCCACCCTTGGATTTGTTAATGCATTCGTTTTGCTATTATGTCGAAGCACATCTTGGGGTTGCATCTACCCTGCACCTTTTTGTAGAGGGAAGCAATTGAATGTGTGCTGCTGTCAATAAAATAACTCTCAATCAGCCTCCTGATTGACGTGAATCGATTACATGACAGTATTTTGGGAGCACCAAGATTCTATTGTAATCGCAAATTCAAACTGACTCATCTTATAATTTGCTTTTGTTGTGGAGTTCTTGCACCAGGACTCTATATCCAATTTTAAGAACATTTGTGGGTTTCATGGTTTTTTTTTCCCCCTAATTTTCATTCTCTCTTAGGCAACCGTCCTCCCTCTTTGATCTTTTTATTAAAGAATAAAAGAAGCAGAAACTAGACTTGAATCTTGATGAGCTTATTTCCTTTAGATCCCTCTGGGGACGATGGATGAAATTCCATTCACTTGCACGGCCATTTATTCATGTTAAATGACAACCCCCCTTCCTCTTTTTCTTTCGTTTTGTATCTTCTGAGTTACAAACTTTATGTGGGAATTGTTTATGCTAGTCTTTCCTCATTCACACTTGTCATTCTTTTATAGGGAATCTGATAAAATGGATGAAGGGGAAGGTAGTAGTAACAGTGGCAAGCGGCAATTGAAATTGAGAAATGTAGGTTTCACCACAGCCAAGAGAAAAAGCGAAGAAATAGAATCAAATGGCAAAGGTCGCAGCCGGTTTTTCCAGACTCGGAAGCTTGAAATTGTTTCTGATTTCTAATTCTAATTTTGATATTTAATTCCCTGTAACATTTTAGAAATTTGAAATTTCTTAGTTAAGTTATATGAAGCATGTAGCAAGTTCAGAGATTTTCCGAACGGACACTTTGTAAATCATCAGATTCATCCTGATTAGATTTTATATTCGTTTCGTGTAATTTGTGAGCTGATTAAGCGACATAGCTTATATAAAATGTACTTCACTGCATTGAAAGTTATATTCGATCATATGGATATCCTTGTTTCTGGTGGAAGTGGAACGTCTTAATTTCAGAGGCTTCCTTGGAACCTCCAGGTTTATTTCGTCTCATTATTTATTTTGTTTTTTGGATTTGGGGGAGATGAAACACGTATATTATATTTTCTTTTAATTAACAATGATGAAAGTATTTATTCTCTTTTCGGTAATTGAACTAAAAAATGAGTCTAGTGATTTGCACAAAGTCTGATATTAGTTCATAGTTTATGGTATGTGGTTTTTATATATATATATATATATATATAACTTCGCATTACGTATGGATGATTCCTCAAGATTTCATTTTCTCACTATTTCTTGCCCCTGGATTATTTCTTCCCTCGCTGGTTCTGCATTGTTGTTTACTTCATGTAGTTTACACGCCGCGCGAGCACAGGGTTCGTTAATTCTTGTATTCTAACAAAATCCTGGAAGAGAAGGATGTTGTCTGGAAAGAATTACACCTAAATCCCAAATAACCTCAATTCAATTGTTAATGGAGCTAACTCTTTTCTGTGAAATTTTAACGTAATTCCCCCTTTTGTTTATTGTGATCAATTCATTTGTTTTTTGACAAAACTCAAGTTGTTACAGTAAACATTCATGAACAAATTTGTTACAATTTCGTGGCACTCTCTTCATAAAATCTTCTAAACCATGCGAACAAAGCATATGTTCATATTCGTGATGCTTAAGTTCAATTTTAATAGAGAAAATGAGGATTGATAAGAATCCAGAAGATCACTCGGTTACATTTCTGATATTGTGACAAAAACATCAAACTCAGGAACTGGGATGTGAAGGCCAATGAATACTTCCATCATGATGTACAACACTAGACAGGTTAAAATTAAGCGGAAAAATTCCAAAAGCAAGCACGCATCACAATAAAGTATACTGACACACCAGAACATTTTTGGAAAAAACTCCGAAGAACCAAATAGCTTTTGCATACCATGAAATAAAGACTTTCACTTTCTATGTGAACAAGCATAACTGTACAAGAGTATAGAACCCCATGATCACCATAATTAAAGTAGGAAGTTCGAGTCCTTTGAGGTTGCAGGTGGCATCTCCATGGTGGTTCTGATGCTGACGATTGTTGTTGGCTGCACCAGCCGCATAAACAGGGATAACTGCGGCACCACCTCCTTGGGAATTACCATTATCACCATTGTTGGGTGCTTTGACACCGCCTGTACCTCCATGACTAATACCTCCTTCTATCTTACTTCCTCCATAAACATCTGTGTCTTCTACCTTGCTTTTCTGCACCAATTCTGTACACAATGTAAACCCTACAGTTTTAGACACTTTTTTTTTTTTTTAATGGTATCAAAAATCAATCCGGGTTGGCTGTTCAGGCCAATAAATCAGTGAACTAATCCCCTGGTCAGTCTACTAAGAGTTTTGGATGGGTCAACATATTGAATTTAATATATTTTTTCTCACCTTGCCAAGCCTAAAACATCTTTTTGAGTTAAAAAAATAATAATCATGAATGGCGGTTCAACCAAACCCTTGAACCATTACCTTGCTTTTTTGTTTCTTTCATGTGCTTCAGAAAGCAATTAACATGGTAATAAAGAAAACTGGGGCTGTGTTACTTGCAGAAGAAAATGCTGTTTGATATATAAATTTAATTATTCATGAAGTGAATTGAGGACTTGCTGTAGTAGAGTGCAAAAAAGACAATACTGAAGGTGGGGATACATGTTGTGGCGTTGGATTCCCTCAAGAGAACAACTTTCTCAAGAAAAGCAAAATAGCAGAAAAGTAACTGTTGTTTGTTTCCTTAGAACTTAGTGCTGTTGATGAAAAGGAATTTCAGCAAGAAACTTTGCTTACTGGGGGACAAGAAAGGACCATGATTTATCGCACAAATTCAAAGTCACTCGACAAGATCTCTCTTTGATACCTTAAAACAGGATTTCTTCAAACAGTAATCATGTCTAAGGAATCTGCAAATAGTTACTCGTCTTCTTGTTATGATTCAAGATAATTTTTGTGCAGATTAAGATCATGCAGAAGGACATGAAAATTCAAAGATATTTCTTCACTAGCCAAATGACAGAATTCTCGGTCATCATTCCTTCCAGGGCACATTTACCTTCTGCCTCAAATCGTTATTTGTACATTTTCTATGGGATGGTAACTAGCAGATGTTCACAAGACTGAATCTGTACGTTTGATAAGAACAGTACCTGAAGGCAACGTCTTGTGAACTGGAGACGAAGACACAGAATGAAGAAGATGTATGAAGAAGATAATAGAAAAAACCAATTCTGTGACACCCATTTGGCTGTTTTTGTTTCTTTTTCAGAGATTCATACAAATGATCTGCGTCAGTCACCTCAATGATCCTTCGTTTATTTGAAAGCTCGAGTCTTGGCAGTGTTGCAGCACTTCACCTTCTCCCACTGAGGAATAGATAATGGTAGGCAAAACTGCAGTTTAAATATATCTTTCTGGGTAGAATCTTTGCAAATCAATAGGTTGAATAAATATATTGATACATGAAACAAAAGAATAATAGATTATAATTATTTGTGCCTCATCTTGAGTGAAAAAAGTAGCTTTGTGAAACAAAAGCAAGGTGATTAGTGATTACTGACAAGTGAGTGGTCCAGGGTATTAAGCTAAGTAATAAAGACCACTGAGTGTGGAATCTTTTGGAAAGGGGTTTGTCTGACCGTCTGTAGTTGGACGCTGAAGCCACCTATTTCCATGAGCGACACGAATTCATCATATTATAATTAAATAAATCAAAATGAGTACATGCGTGTCACTATATTATAATTCATTATATTTTACACAATTTATTTACATCAACGCCCAGTTGTCTTAATCATGTCACCTCCTCCATTTAGAACGGGTCTTGGACTATTGACATGCCAGCATACAGTGTGTGAATCTCCATTTTCCACGAGAAAAGGTTAGATTAGAAGTGAAATTTAAAAAAACTTTAATTGTTTACCGTAAAAATATTTTTTTCTCCTAATCTATATAAGTTGAAGGATTAATTGGCTCATTGGCCAAAAAAATCTTATGTCGGGAAAATATAAATTAAATTTTTAAAAATTTAAAAGTATGATTAATTCACATTAATATATAAAAAAATTTATTATTGATATATAATGATATATTATTGAAAAAAAAATAAATTAATTATAATATAAAATATAATAAATATTAAGTTATTTGTTTAATTTAGTCTAATAGGCTATACTTACCAAAGGCCCTTTATTTGCATGATCACTTCTAACATAATTGTGGTTGGTACTTAATAGTTTTAGTGCTTCAGGAAATTGCTGTGACTCACATGCATCAGGAGATATAGATCTGTTTTGCCACTTTTATTAATAGTACGCATGTAATTTTCCTATTTCATTTAAGATTAAAGATAAAAAAGAATCTCATTGCTTTCTCTAATTTTATATATTATAATTTTAAAAAAAAAATTAAAAATTGTTAAAAAAATTTATATCAATTAAAAATTACTTGTTATCAAAATTCGAATGAATATTATTCAATTCAAGTTAGTCCTTTATTAATAAGTATTTATTTAAATTTTAATAATAATTTATTCTAAATTAATAATAATCTATTCAAACTTTTTTCATTCAGTTTTAATAATAATTAATTCTTAATTAATATAATTTTTTAATAATCCTTAATCACTATTTTTTCAAAAAATTAACAAGCGTAGGAGCATATCGAATGAAAATTTTACTATAGAAATTATTTATGCATGAGGACGAATCATAAGCGGACAAGTTAAGTAGACCCCCCGGTCCGGCCGTCCCCCTGACAAAGGATGGGTCCCCCCACTATCGATATACATTCCCACCCAACCATAAAATAAACTATTTTTTAAAAATCTCATCCGATTTAAAATATAAAATGTTGGATAAGTTTTACATATTATTTATATTTTATTATATTTCATTTAAGTAATTAATAAAAATATTTTAAATAAATTAAATATTATGTTTAAAGAGAATTACATACGGGTTTCATGTAAAAAATTTAATTACTACAAAGTTGATTAATAATTAAAATAAGGTTGCTTCAATTGTTAATAAATCTGATAATAATTAATTTTTTATGTAGAATCTCAACACAATTCTCACTTATATTTATTCCACTTAAAAGTATAGTTGAAAAAAATATAAAAAGATTTAAAAAAAATCAAGATTTTAATTAATTTTTTAAAACGTAATTTAGTTAATGATCATTTATATTGGGGTCAGAAAGAAAAATATTTTGTGTACACACACATATATGTTACTTGCACAATGCATTAGAATGGTGCGAGAGAAATGGGAAGCCTTCTCCATCTCCTTCCATGTTTGCTATTACTTCTACGGGCTGTGGTGAGAGGATGGTGACGGAGAATGATGACACGACTACGCAAGAGAACAGGTGAGGGCCATTTTTGTCAAAAATCAAATTGGGTAAAGAAAATGATTTTATCAGTTATCTTTATTTCATGAAAAGAAAAAAATTAATTATTTAATCTTACAATTTTGATTTAATCATAATTGATGTTATTAGAATTAAACTAAATTTAAATTATTAGGCCAAAAAAAAGAAGAAGCTAAATTTAAACTAGATTGATATCGAACTAGAAAACCGTCATAATAGGGAAATGGCTCCTCCCAAACTCCAAAATTAAGAGATCTCAAAAACGCCCTTGTCCCTTACTCCAATCCCCTCCTTTGGTTGCCATCCTCCACCATGTTATTTCTATTTAATTTGATTCCATGTTATTTCTATTTCATTCCTTGCTCATCATAAATCTTCCACTAACTTAACATAACCAAGCAATCTCTAAGTTACTATCCTCTCTCTCCTCTATCTCTTTTTAGACCTTCTCCATCATAATCAAACATGACAAAAAGGGGGGAAAAAAAGGGATCTCAAAGAGACTCTAAGAAGCAATCTTTTGTACACGATTGTGATTCTTGGGAGTACCATAGAATTTTGACAAGGCATCTACCAGCTGCCAAAATGGTAGATGAATCAAGCACAAGCCAGTTTTATCACCTCAATGATTCCTCTTCTTATCAGCAATCTTTTGATGATATGAGAACACAAATCTCCAAGGGAAATTTCGGGTCCTTAAAATAATTTAAAGTCGAATATAAAAAAATCACATCATTTGATGTTAAATATAGCATTGTTGTCGATTGTCAATTTTGTACGTGTCAGCATAAAAAATTACATGCGCGCACACACACGGGGAGTAGTTTTCAAGCTTGACCATTGTGTTTGGTGTTACATTAAATTGATTTCGCATTAAAAAAGAGCAACCACAATCCAATAAAATTTAAGCACTACATATAGCAAAGAGACAAGTTAGAAGGATTTCAAACATGGAACACATTTTCTACATAGCAATGAAACTACTGCTCTTCTTAGAACAAGCGCATTTCTTAAATCCTCATAAATACTCGGATGCTAAAAGGTTCTTTAGCTTGAAAGCTGCAACTCCTTACCATTTTGGCCTCTTCTCCAGCATCTGTCGATATCTCTACAGAAAGAGACTTTTGAATTCCCCATTTGCAAGCTGGCATAATTTATTATACGATTGAGTGTCTGCAAAGAAGGGAACATCATAACCTATTTAGATGTGTAATGATGAGTTCGATCTATCAGTCATGCCTAATTTTCAACAAGAGTGAAAATTGACAACCAAAACATTGAGTAATTTCTACTATGCTCATATGCTTGTGTCTATTCACAGATAATCTGATCCATGTATATATAGATAGATAGATAGATAAGATCTGATATATATTTTGAAGACTGAATTTATTTAGGAATTTCCCATTTTATCTCAGAAGATTTTGAGCTTTACAATTATACATGCATCTTGAGATTCTCGCTCTAGTTTTTCTTTTCAAATTGACATTGTTACAATCTCAAAATGCATCTAATAGAAAAAAGGCCCATAGAATCGTGACTAGTTTTAAGAGATTTCTTTGTTTTAGATAATTAGGGATGGTATAATGGTAATTGCCAGTGAATGGCGCCTAGGCTCATCCCATATGATAGAACTAGGCACAAAGAACACTGGACTGACTTGTGTAGATAAAATCGATGACTTTTACGTGCTTGGATGAGTTTCATGCAATCAGATTTAGTTCTCATGATTTCTCTGAGTTATTAACAATTAGTTACTCATTATGGAAAATGAACATTTATTATAACAAGGGAAATGAAAAGCTAATATGCTTTGTAGTGCTTCATACCGAATGTGTTGCCAAAGTCAGTCCATATCTCAGCATTAATCAATTGGTTGCTCTCTGCAATGCCAATGACTTCAATATAATTCATAGCAGGAACTTGTGGCAACCCTTTCACAGTTAGCTGACTGTCATCCGTGGATTTTCCAATGGCAACAGCACCATCAGATTGATGAACTTGAAACACAGCTCGAACTTTCTTCCCTATGAAATTGGGTAGCAACTCGGCGTTTACAAATGCTGCAGGATTTGAAATGTCCATGGCCTGAAAGCAGGAAGCAATCAAATTGACAAGAACTAGGTCTCATGTGTACTTGATGCATTTCTTCTATGGAGACAGGGCAATCTTTTCCACCAATAAGTGCATCTTGGGATTCTTATTCTAATGCTTTAGTTACTAAGATAAAAAAAAATCTCAAAATGCGTCCAATGGTTAAAATATTGACAGGTTGAGATGAAAACATGCCAAAATAGCAGTACGGTTAAATGATTTTGTTGTTTTTTGAGATGATTGCTTTGATGTTGTCATGCTATTTTTCCTTCTGTTGGAAGTAAAATATGTAGCAATATGTTGAAATGATTCAAGAATCTGCCCCAACCCATATCCAATTATATCAAACACTCGGAAAAAAAATTACAAACGAGAAATAAAGAAAGCTATGAAGATGAATCTCGAGTCATACAGTCTTACAGGTATTTCCACAAACAGAACAAGTGCACAAGAGAAAAGCCAGAATTCACAATCGATCAGGCCGAGTGGCCAACCTCACGCACGTGAAAATAGGAAAAATCAAAACACAGCACAAAGATAACATCTTTGAATCAAAAAGCTTATGACAAGCCAAAACCAAAAATTGATATTACAGCCAGTCACATTTCAGAGGACCTGAACCAAAACAGAACTTTACAAACAATCAACAATTCAAATATTGAAAACCACATGTCTTTCAGAAGGAAGAAAATGTGGGGAAGATGAATTGCTGCGAAGATTAACTATGGGAACTGCAATCACAGAAAAATTTGTTAAACCCAACCCAAAAGAAATGTTAGAAAGCAAATCGGAAATGCAAAAAAAGAAAAAAAATCAGAGAAAGAGAAGAGATTTTTGAAGGAGATGAGAAGATAAAGCCTCTCACCTGTGACTGATGAAAAAACCTGGAACACTATAGTGTTCTTTATCGTGGCCGCCTTGACGGTGTTCTGCGAAGAATGGAGAAAGAAAAGGCGGGAACGTAGTAAATGGACTCTTTTCTGGAGGGAAATAATTGTGGGTATTGTTTATGCATTTTTATTTTTTTTTGATTAAAAAGATTAGCTAAAAGCCTGTTTATGCATTTTTCAGTGAAAAATAAAAAACAGAACGTTTTTCTTTTCCGAATAACATAAAATCGAAACTTCATAAAATTTACAGCCAATGAAAATGATAGTATCATAATTTATAATGGAACCTTCGGCCAAAAAAGGGTTATTATCATCCTTTCAGCAGTTTTTTTTTTTTAATTCCAGACTACAAGAGTTGAGTAAAATATTTTGGGTATTGGATGATGGGGTATTTTAAGATTTTCATACATACCTACATATGTATAATCTCTATCCAATATGAAAATAAAATTACTTGTCGTTGCAAATTTTTAATTCACTGTTCATCTAGACATATACCCATTTTTAATGATTTGCTGTTTTTTTTTTTAAATCTTTTTCAACTTGTATGAAAAAACTGTTCTAATTTAAAGTAAATAATGATAAAATATAATTTAGTTAACTGCAATACTTATTATTATATGAAAAATTAGACGTGTTGAAATAAATTACATTATTCACAATTTATGTATAATATAATGTGTTGGAATTCTTATAATCTATATTGACTGATTATGCCGTATAGTTATACTATAATAATAACAACAAATCTTATCCCATTAGGTAAGATCGACTATATAAATTACATGACGATGACAATGTACTCTATCATTTATCAAACTTTTAAAAATATTATTAATTAAGAGGTCTCAATCAACAACTTTTAAAATTATTCTCTTTAACATTCTTCTACCTCTCTTGACTAGAGTTGGGAATAAGGGTCGGGCTTGGAGGCCCTATTTAAATAAAGGTTTGGCCTTTAAAAATGAATTTTTTTAAAATAATCGAGCTTGAAGGCTTGGCCCTAATAAGCCCTGTAAAAAAGGACTCGGGCTCGGGTAGCCTTCAAGCCCTGTTATATCATTATCATCATCATCATTTTCTTCTTCTTTGGTGGAATACATGTTTGAAGCTAATGACCTGCTCACCTAATTCTACACGCATTATATTATTATTAATTTATTCTAACATTGATTTAATATAATTTAATAAATATCATTGTATAATATAAAATTCCTGATATTTTTTTCTATAATTATTATGTTTGTGTATTTATAAAAAATGAACTATTTTTTAATCAAGATTTAAATTTTATTACTAGACTTCTAAATGTGTGTTGCTTAATTTCTAAAAAATTATGAGGAATTTAATTTTTTTAATTTCAAAATATTTTAATTAATTTATAATGTTTAATTTTATTTTAAATTTTTTTTAAAAGGACTTGCGAGCCGGGCCCTAAACTCTTTACATAAGGGTCGGGCTTGATACATGAGGTTCAAAATGGGAACCACTACTTCCAACTCTACTCTTGATAAGGCTTAAAATTATTTATTCTACTCTTCTTACAGGTGTCTCCGTAGTCATTTTTGATCATGTCCAAATTATCTTAAATAATTTTTCCATCATTTTTTTTTTCAATAGATGTGATGCCCACTTTCTATCATATGTTATTACTAAAGACTTTATAATCCACTAATTATAAGTCTCAAAGTCAAAATAGACATAATAATATCATACTTATAAAGGTAGTTTCAGTTTATCAAATAACAATAAATTTAAGAGACTGATTTTGATAAAATTAATTTTGAAAGACTAAGTGGATAACTATGATGAACTTGGCAAGAAATTAAAAATTTCATTATCTCGGTTAAAAAATATGTTTCTTTGAACACCGTTTTCAGTTCTCACCTTAAATTCAAGCTAATGCAATTGTCAAGTATTTAATCAGCACACAAGCATGTCTCGACAACACGTACGGCATATAATCATATTAATGATTAATGATACTGTGAGCACATTTGATGGTATAATACTTGGAATGTTCAAATGAAAACCATATTATCCACCTCTACGCTCCAAGAATGATCATAATGGAAGGATTAGAATGAGATAGTTGAACTACTTATTCATTCTATGAATAGGCCACACCAAGACTAATAAGAAATAACGCTGCTCTATAATTTATCACAGCTTTTATTATATCGACGAAGTTGTCGTCCCAACATAATCTGGGGTTCAATCTCATGATCATTATGAAATCACTCTGAAACAAGCACAAGAACCAGAACAGTCTCACATTTCCTTACTAGACTGACACATATTCAAGCTCATGTGAAACTAATCAAAACCGTAAATTTGATTAGCAGAGCTCATTCTCCTTGTGGGTGTGAACCACACAATCTGATGTTGGATATGAAACACAGGTCAGAATATAGCCCTGCTCCATCTGCTTCTCATCCAGAAAGGATTGATCTGATTGGTCCACAGATCCTGTAACCACTTGGCCGGCACAAGTAGAGCAGGCCCCGCTCTGCACGAGTAAGGTAGCTCCACGCCTGCATTTTCAGCTGAGTCTAGAATGTAAGAGTCATCAGGAGCTTCAAACTCATTCTCAGTGCCATCAGGTCCAATCAGTTTCACTTTGTACACAGCCATGGCAGAAACTCTGAAGGATTCAGATTTCAACCCAAATAGCTTCGAAACACACTTCACAGAGCCTAAGGATGACCCACTCTTAAATAGAGCACAAGGTCTCCTTGTGGGTGTGGTTCTAGACAAGGAAGCTGCGGGAAGTCTCACATTGGCCACGTTCACAACCGACATCTTTTACCTGAGTCCATACCAATTTAGAGAACATAAATGAAATCATTCAGTAACAATTGATAGAATCGAAGAGGCCAATCTGTGATTCAGAATTGTCGTCTTGTCTATCATGTCATCAAGTTGGACTTCCTAATAAACAATACCAACGTCCTTGAACTTATGAAATGCAATCCTAATGCAATATGAATACAAGCAACTGCTATCAAGTATCAACTAACAACCAAGCAATTACAGCTATAGGTCCCTATACTATTCCATCATTTTCTTCTTCCAATCCACGCACCATTTCAAATGCTACAGTATCTTTGATAGCTAAACGTATTAAAACTCAAAATTTTCAATATTTCACATGGTCGTCACTTTCAGAATATGACAAGAAAAGCTTGAATCAATCATTAAATAATATAATCATTTCTCCAACACCGTCTACCGGTATTTGTCAAGCCATTATTTCCATCAAGCCATCCCCTAAATCTTGATCATGACTTAGCCACTGTTCAAGAAGCTAGTTTTCCAGAAGTTTGAAAGAGTGAAAACACATCATAAATATCTGTAACTTAAATCAAATTTATGCATTCAGAGAAACTACTTCTCGTTTTGTCACTCATCAAATCAATTCAATTTACGAGCAGACAATCTAGATCACCACTAAACATTCCGCGATTCTTGCAATCCCCTTGGGTACGCAACAGTGATAACCCCAGGCGCGCGGTGCACAAATACAAAAGCCAAAAATCGTTGCCACAAAAAAAAAAAAAAAAAAAATCAAGCATCACAACAAATAAACACAAGCATGTTAGCTTCAACAAAAGAAATGAATAAAATCGCGGAACGAATCCAGCAAGAGAAGATAGAACACAAGAGATCAGTGACGGAAACAGGAGAAGAGAAGGAAGAGGGAAGCTAACCGTTTGAAAAAGCAAAGAATGAGAGAGGAAGGTGCTGGATGCGCACGGACGCGCACTACTACAGGAGTGTGAAGGATGGTGGGCTTATGCGAGAAAGTGACCTTTGGATCTTCAGGGGGGCGGCTTCGGCTTACGTGTTGTCAAGTGACTTCTGATGAATTGGCCGTATATTTGACCAAGGGACTACACTGCCACATCAATATTTTTTCTAAACATTCATACATATTTTTTTTTGTCAAATATTTATACATTATTGATATTAATTTTTTTCATTATCCACATGTATTTTTTTATTAAAAAATAATCATTTTAAGGCATAGCGGTATTATTGATATTGATGTTTCAATAATCCATATGTAGAGTAAATGGTCAATTGCTCCATTTGTCAATATATTTTTGTATACTTTTTGTTGATGTACTTTTATTTATTAAGCTTCTCAAATGTTTACTCCAATCCTACATAATGGAATAAATTTGTTATTAATATCTATTCAATTTAAAGATTTTCCCTTGACGTAAATCTCATACGACAATTTGCCATTCAATGATCGCTACATGATTATCAATTGCATAAGTTTAAAAAACTATTAAAAATGCATATATTATTTATATAATATAGCTTGCAACTCAGATATTTTCTAGTGATAAAAATTGAAATGACCCTTTGATTAATTTTCAAAAGTTTAAGAATCAAAACTAAATGAAAGAATAAAAATATTAGAGAAAAAAATAAATAGAAAAAATGTATACTGGATTGTCCTTAGTTTAATTAACTTATTTATTTTAATATAGGATTTACAATTTTTTTTTTTCATTGATGAAGGTCCATCTAGTTTATCTTGTTTACAACATGAGTTTCTTTATTTTTTTCTAACCAAAAGCCCCAAATGAAATGAACTAATATTAAAATATTAAATATGTTGACTTATGACTTTGTGTCGTCAATTTGTATTGAGTGAAATTATGACTAAATAGCTTAATAGCATTGTTCACCTTTTTCCATTTAAGTTTCAAGTTCAATTTGTTAAAGTATAATCCTACCCCAACACAAAAATTAACAATACTTTCACAATTCAAAGTCATATATTTTAATATCAATAAGGTTATCTTATTATTCCCGTTAGATTTTTAAATCCCTAGTACTTTTACAACAAAGGATATAACAAAAACCAATTAAAAAGAATACTATAGAGAAAAAAATTTACAAGGCCTTTACCAAAATATAGCAAAATATAGGACCAATAGTTGTGCTTTTTTTCTAAAATATAAGTAAACTAAAATAAATTTTCCCAATTTCTCAGCGATTCATGACTAATATCTTCTTAGAATTTTAAGTTGTTTGGCGCTGCTAACAGAGTAGATTCTTCCTTTTTCAAGTTAGCATACAACTACAAGCTAGAAACAAGATCAGTATGTCACACCCTAATATTTAGAGTATGACCGATATAAAATATGAGATAGACTCACATTCATGAGCCTTAAGTAACTAAAAAAAATATTAAAAATTAATAATATAATTTACATCTAAATTTAAAATTTATAAGTTTTAACTATTTATAAAATTTTGACAAAATTTTTCCATAATAAGACTCTCCCAAAATTTCTACAATAACAAAAACTTGTCAGCCAAATCAGAAAAAGAATTTAACTCCATACCCAACAGATTTCACAATGATAAAATAAGACTAAGACCTAACCACGGTATACATGAAACACTAAATTACAATTGTATAAATATAATACATAATTACATCAAATTAGATGGCCAATATACATACTTCCGCCTTCAAAAAAAAATTGTGCCCTTCAATGATCAGTAAAAAATGCAAAGTTAACTTTAATATCTGAAACCAAAGACAATTTTTCGGTGAATAGTGTTCTAATTTAATGTTGAAAGAAATAATAAAAAAGCAATCAATGAGGCAATTATAAATTTATTAAAATAATCAATTAAAATTAATATAACCAAGAATACATAAATACAAATGAAATTATTAAAATTACAACTCCAAATTATTAAATTTCTACGCATACCTAAACCTCTTGGGATATATATATGTATATATATATTACTCATTATAAAATCCACAAATAAAAAAAAAATATCAGTTTGCTTTTGAAATCAACTCTAATGAAAATAATTTCGAAAATCCTTTCTCTGACGAAACTTAATTAGAACGATTAATAAAATAAATACACAATCCACAAGAGTAAGTAACATATTCAGCATGGCAAGAAGCCACGAAAAATAGATGCAAGCATAAAACTAATGAGTAACAAGCGTGAATTATATCCACGAAACTACATCTCCATTTCACGTGTTTGGCCGGCACATGAGGCTGGCAATTCCAATACACCCTACTGGCAAGGTGTATTATCACGTGCCAAGAGTTAATAAAACTATCATTAGTATCTAACATTTTGAACTCAATCCCCTTAATTAAATCAAGCGTACATAGAGTTGAAATATTCATTTAAAACTATTTCTTTTAAGGTATAATATTCAGCTATTAAATTTTTTTTTTCAATTTTTTCTCCATGCACGAATCACCACATTAACCATTGTCATATAAATTATGAAATTTAAACACTAGAACTGTTAGAATAGATAATCGGTTAATCAATATCCAAATCCAAATATTCTTAATAATAACATAATTCTTAATGAAAATAAAGCAAATTCTGTAATGAACTAATTAATACAAAAATGAAGTCAGAAGAATTGTATAAATCATAAAAAATATAATTAACAAGAATATTTTATATAATTTTATAAAGGAATGATATAAAATTTAAATAAAGAAATTTTATAAATATTTGCAAGAAATTATGAAAAACCACTACGTACTCATCTTTCATATTTTCAAATAACTCTATATCTGGCTCCTTTTAAGCTTCTTAATCGCACATTGTATTGAACACCTAGTGTGCATCCCAAATTAAATCACAAGACAACACAATAATTTATAAATTATCAAAAGTAAATTCTCAAGAATCCAATCAATCCCTCAATAACATAGATAAATTCTTTTATAATATTCAATTTAAATTCACAAATGAATAATACCCAAGCCAATTCATGCTTCTTGAGAGACCTAACGAAGTTATAGAAAAATACCAATTCAAGTATCTTCTCCAACAATACATTCATCAGCACAAGCTCTTTAAATTATTTGTAATCAAACTCCAACAACTCACTAGATACATGTCCACTCAATGAATGACAAACTTTAAAAGAGAATAGTTTAATATCCACTTTCTCATGTACAAGGCAGCATTGAACTTAATCATAATGTATATCATCATAGATAACCATAAGCCTCACATTAATCTAGAATACATATTCTTCTTTTTAAGCATGGCAAGTTCAAGTTAGTAACCCAAGCTTTCCAGCGCAATATATATATATAGATATATGACACCTTTCCAATTTTTCAACAGAGAGATGCACAACCTAAATACAAGTTGCAGTTATTAATAAAATTAATATGTTTGATTATTCTATTTCATCCAAATCCTCTTCTACACATTTTGAGCAAACACCCTATGAGCAACTCCATTCACACTACATAAAAAACCCCTTCCTCTTCAAATCTCTTACTAATATCCATTATCAATACTTTTTTTTTCCAAGCTTCTCAAATCTCACGCCTTGTACAATCAAAAATTAAACTCTCAACAGAACATCACTTGAAACTCACTTCTGTTTTATAATAACCGAATGCTTAAGGCAAAATTACTAACCTTATTAAGCTTCCAAATCTTCAATTTATGCTTTTTCGGATCCCCCAACACCAATACTTCGCGCACAGCAGCTCTACTCAGCAACAAGCCCATGACAGAAATAGGGAGAAGAAGACATCGCAGATCAAACATAAAGGAGGAAGAAGGATGTCCGACGCAACCCAAACCACGACAAGTATAGAGAAAGAAGAGAACTCCCATTCAGATCCCACGCACACCACGCCAGCATCGAGGAAAGAAAGAAAAAAAATAAACATAGAAAAGTGAAACAACAGTGGAAATTATAGCAGACTCACGGCGGTAAAGAGATGAGCAGGAACGGCGAGGTTTAGAGCAGAGAAGGACATCAATGACAAGGAGAGCAGTCTGACGGTGAGGGAGGAATTCAACGGTGAGGAGAGGAGAGGAGCAAGATGTCGGTGAAGAGGAAAGAAGGGAGAAAGAAGAAAAATAAAATGGGATGCTCCGTGATTCGAACGGCAGGGAAGAAAAATATCAGCACAAAAGAAAAATTAGGAAATTTACCAAAAAGGGCTCAAGGAAAATTATGAAAAAAGGCACAATTTTTTTTTTCGACAATTTAAAACTAATCTTATGATCAGAAAAATTTAACTCTGGACCTTTACGAAAATTACTAACATAAATTTCACTAAACTATCACTCTCCACTAGTTATAAAATTTTGACAATTAAATTTAATATCAATTGAGAAAGAAATTTAGTTAATTTAAAATTTAAAGTCACTGTAAAGTACATGAAAGCCCCCAGAATACAACTATGAAGTACTGTTAACTAGAGCTCGGAAACGACAGCTCAAAAAGAAACAATGAGAAGGTATGGTTTTCAGTTGTCTTCATGAACTACTAGCATTTGAAAAACCATCAAATTGTGATCGACTCAAGGAACTCACACCCATCTCTCCTCTCTTCTTAGGCGCTGATAACCGGTGCTTCGACCATTCTTCTAGCACCTTCCGATGGAGAGCATTCATCCGGATGTAAGGCCGTTTTTGTTTGATCATCTTCTCAGCATTTTTCCAATCTTCTGCAATACCTAGTGCCACTAACAGTGCACACATAACGGCAACACTTCTTCCATGACCTGTTAAACAGGAGAAACATATTAACAAGCTATATCATCTCATCATGCAAGTAGTACATCATCTGACCTGAATAGAGTCTATGCAAGATTTTATAACTGCATTGTCTTCTTGACCAAAGAATTTAATTAATCAATCTGAAAAATGTTCTTGACTTTCACGCAAAGGAAAGAATTGCAAAGAAAACTAATTCACATTATATTCATAAGAGTAAACCAATATTTCCATGCAAAATCAAGAAAATTTTTGTGACTGCATAGGACCACACAGGCGAGGAGAGATATGAGAGCTAACTACATGCACAGTGATGCCGAAAGAGGAAACGGAAAATTCTCAAAATTCAAGATCACTCAAATGTATTAATAATCAAGAATAACAACTACTGACCATATGCACATTTAAAGAAAAAGTAGGGGGCTCAAAAGGCTTAAATCAAATCCTTAATTGAGAGGCACCCAAGTTATATGGGATGGGAATGCTCCTCCAAAAACTAAAACTAACTATTGAGGTGGAATAATCAACTTACTTAAGTACCCTATAGAGTATTCCTTGGTAAAAAATTGAGACCTGGCATCTCACACTACTTTGGTCTCTATCAATCGACTGTCCTTGAAGAGTCCACACCACCATGGCTTTGTTCTACAATACCCAATTGATTTTTGCATTGGTTAGAACCCGCCATAGGTAGCTCTATTTAGAACCACTGACCACTAGCTATGATATCAATTAATAAACACTGAAGTGGCTTGCTGGAAGTAACTGGATTAATTGCTGAAAAGCCCAACAATGGCCTACATCCAGAGTTGCAGCATTTTTACGATTGCAACTTCAATAAATATTGTTTATTTCCTTATTTAATCAAACATCCTTTATCCAAAGAGTTTTGAGATTATTCTGTTACCAGGATCCGGGTAGTTTACATTTTCTGATATAGATACCATGGGATTTGACTGGATAAGGTTTATTTTCCAGCAATCCTTAAATACCTATGCACCCTAGATTGATTAAATAAGAGAGATACACCCAGAACAATTATTCTGGGCAGATTCTCTGGAAAATAACATGAGGCAAAAAACCCAAAAGCAAGCAAGCTGTTGAGGTGAGAGAATCAACTCACTCAAATAACTACAGAGTAATTCATACACCTCATCGTGGAACTAGGCATCCAATACTACCTCATTTTTTGTCATCTGTGTTGTTTAACCACTTAATTAACAATTCTTCAGAGAAACAGAACTGAAGCTCTGAGCACGCTAGATACACACAACCCCTGAAATGTGTAACAAGTTAGCACTCAGCACTAAATTCCAGTGATGTAGAAGACCCATGACCAGTACCAAATTCCAGCCTGTCTGCAAATCAAGAGACTCTCAAACAGACAATCAGAACCTGTAACTTGACTAACATGCATTATAAATATTGGAACAATATTTAGGGTAGGACAAGTTCGATGACCCTGAGACAAACTTCAAAACACTTCATAACTCCCTTGCATGCACTACTAGCCAGCAGCAGCGTTGCACCACAGTTATCTTCTTCATTCCCACCCCCCAAAGCAACACCCACCTTCCAATCCCCCGTGAGACGTCACAAAATCTATTTGCTATTCCACAGACAACTCCTTGCAAATACACTCATGATTCTCACTTATAATTCTATCCAGAATTGGAGTACCAAGAAGAGAAAGAGGAACAAGAGCAGGCTAGTATGTGGTGGTGGTCACAAGATATTTTCTTTCTTTTTTCTTTTTTTCTTTTTTGGGGGGTGGTCGGGCATTATGGATCTTAGAAATGGGAACCATGTGAAAAACAGAAGATAAGGAGAGAAATGAAAGTTGTAAAGGAAGAGTTCAGATAATCTTGTAACCTTGCCATAGATGAACATGTTCTACCATCATGATAAAATCTGTGAAAAGTGAAACAACATAAAATAATGCTGGGAGAGAAAAAGAATGCATACATATGCGCAGAGAGAGAGGGGGGCTAAGAGAAACTGGTAAACTGTGTGTAAGCCTTGGCCTCTGAACTGAATGTTCCTATAAAAGGCCCAAGAAAGAGAAATTTAAAGCCAAAAACAAGGGGAAGAGGGAAGAAAGAGAGAACAAAGACTACAAGATATCAATTCATAAGAGCTTAGCTAATCTTACAAAGACAATCACCAAACAAACCTACCAAAAGGAGTCTACAGAGAGGCCACAAGTAATTTTATCCCAATCGTTTGATAGAACATAATGGTGTACAGTAAAGCATGGGAAACACAATAGAGTGAAGAGCATACCAATGGCTAAGCACCATCTCCAAATTCAAGCTAGAATAAAGAACCATCTCAAGATGGGATAAAGGAGGAAATAAGAAACTAGCTGAACTATTTAACAAACAGACAAGCATAACTATGAAGAATTATGAATATGCTAGACTTTGAGAGAAAATGAAAAAATAGAATAGAAATGAATTCAATGATGTGTTATTGTGGTTTGTAGATAAAGAAATGCAGTTTGCCTGTCTTTTACTTATTTTTTCTTTTTTCTTTTCCCTTTTTTTTTGGCAATAGGAAGTTTGCCTGTCTGGTGCAGCATAAACTCATCACAGCCAATTTTACTTTTGATAATTACTTTTAAATTTTTGGTCATCGACATAAAATAGATGGACTTAGGACAGATTAAGTTATAAGTAGAATACGAATGCAAGGCACCAGAAAGACACATGATCTCCTGAAATAACAAGCATGATAACAGAAAACTATCGTTTCAAAGTTTGAAAGTCACAATGTAAAATAGTTATAAAACTAAATAGATTAGATATCATCTATTTAGATATCATCTTATCCTGTGACTGACAAATCCAAAGGATTGGTGTGAAAAAAGAGGAGCTTGCAGGTTTGAGATAAGTGTTATGATTTGGCAACAACTGTAAGTTCAGAACCAGCAATTTTTCATGGGAGACATCAAGAATAAAGTCCATATAATGATTCTCTGCTAACATCATATGTTAGGAAAAGAACCCAGCCAACATTTGATTGACCACGTAAAATTTCAAATGTTCTAATAAAGGAAAATTGAGCAGATTAGAGTGCGTCCAAATGTAGAGCCATAAATGTGTAGTACCATAAATGACAAACTAAAGCGAGAAGGAAAAACGACCAGATCCGTTGAAAGTCGTCCATATAATTAAATTATGAAATGCAGATGATGATTAATGACTGGCACACTTCTGCAGCTGATAATATATCACCAGTTCCCATGCCCTTGTGCAAGTAAAACACAAGTAGAAATGAGTTATAGAACATATAACAGTGAAGTGAAGAAACTAGAAACCTAAACAAGACTTCACGAAAGGCCAATGCGAGCAGTCCAAGATACTTCTCTATTAAACTTCAATAGCTTACCATATGCGCAGTGGATGAAAATGGGCCTTTTGAGTTCTCTCTTACGAATAGCCCACTTAACAGCGGCTTCTATTTCAGCAGGTTGAGGAGCCCTGGTGTCCCAAGTTGGAATACATAGATATGCCAAACCTGAGAATTCTGACTTTCTAGGCAGTTCACAGGTGCAATCAATAATGGCTGGATCGCCTGGTGGCAATTTCTCACGTGAAGATGGCCACCCACCAACATATAGTCCCTCAGAAATTTCACTGTAAGGAGCTTCCCGGCTTCTCATTCTCCTCAATGTTGAGAAAAGTCGAACAAAGTACAAATATGGGCTGAACATGATTAATGCCCAAATGGGGAAGCTCCCATCTGTGTTCTTCCCCAAAAGCATTGGAAGATTGATTGATGGGTGTGAAGCAATCGACAGCAAAAATGATACCAGAGAGGCATAGAGGAAAGGAACAGTTAAAAGCATGAAACCAAGGCTTCTAAGGTACACAAAACTCAGAAATAGCATCGTAGCTTTCAATCCTATCAGTACAGAGATACCCACACCCATTTTCTTTAGAATTTCAGAACAACGACAATGAGAAAAACAGAAGGGTCAGGAATTTATTAGATTCGCAAGCTCCTAGGGACGAAAACGGCTCCAAAATTTAAAAAAAAAAAAAAAAAAAAGAAAAACAACGCGAAGATAGACGCGCTTTGGAAAGACAGTTCTCTGATAGTTGACCAAGTCGGATCAGTAATCGCAGGAACTGATACTCTCAAGATAAGAGAACCAAAGCCCTGCGCGCGCGTTTGGGTGTGGGATGGGGAGGAACGCCGTTGGCTTGTGGCTAATTAACTTCCGTGATGGACGTTCCCTTTTTTTTTTTTTTTAAAATAGAAGGCCATGGTAAAATTGGTGCAGACGGACAATTAAGTTATATACAATTAATAAATGGGCTATTAAAAATTGGAATATTTAAATTGTCAAAAAAAACTTGAGGAGACTCATCTATATATTTATTAGCTTTTCTGAAGATGTGGACTGACCATGTCAATAATTTAAAATCGCAGATTTGCAGTTAATTTACCAGTTGTGAAATGATCTAACCATGTCAATAACGTTTAATAATTTAATTTAATAATAATATATTAATTAAGATTTAATTATTTGATTGAATTGAAAAATAATATTATAAGAATTTCATTATTTTGAAATTGTAATTTGTATGGTTATTTAATTATTTGAACACAGAAAAATCCAACAAAATAAAAAATACTTTAAACTCGCATGTCCTTTACTGAAATTATTAATTTTTACACTAAAATTATCAATTGCTATTATATAATTTATAGTGAAGCTATTCAGTTAACAACTAAATTACAGTAATTAACAACTATCACGAAAATGTATAAGGGGATAATGAGGGAAGGTAAATTATAAGGGATATCTGGAAAAATGAATTGTTTAATGCTTAGTCCTTATTTTGTTTTCTCTACTTCAAAACATAATGACTTATTATATATGATTATAAAATTTTAAAGATTTGATTGATAAAAGCTAAACTATAAGAACCAAATAGATAATCAAAATAATTATGAAGGACCAAAAGCTTAATTATTCCAGAAAATACTAATTTAAATTTTAATAAAAAAATTGAATAATTCTAACAGAAAGAAATTTTTGAATATTTTATTATAATATTTAATATTTAATATTTAACTAGACTCATTTTGCCAGAAATATAGATACAAGGTTGATTATTATAGCGACATAAATCAATTGATTTTACTTCTTTAGAATACCCACGGTACAGAGTACTTTGGTATGACTTTTGAATTCAAGTAATAATTCATAAAAGATGCCATTCAAAATGGTATCATCTTATATGAACAAAATATATATTATTGAGTCACACCGGTCGTCTTGGTCTTGTCACCAAATACTCACATTTTGGGCATTATCGGGCATTCAAAATACAAGGATCAAGATAATATATCATTTGTGCCAAAAAAAAAAAAAGGACAACAACATATCAAATGGTCTTTAAGTAGAATAAACTAATAATATAAATCTGGGGAATGACATGAGGCACAGCCCAGGATCTGGATTTCCACTTACAAGTCTAGCTTTAAGGAAGATCAATGGAAGTTTTAGTTCCATAAAATCCAGGCAGCAGAAAGACATGTATGGATCTTGAGCTCATTATGATTGAGTACAAGAACAGTTTTACATTGAATTATTATTTTACAACTATGTTCTAAAAGTGGCTCACCCATCTATCCTCAGTAGCTATCAATATCCGTCTCCGGCCTCCGCAGGTAGTAACGCAGACAGTTCACTAAAACCTGCAAATTCAAGCATGCAAGATTTTGGATTCCAAATACGAGCCAAATTGGTTCCATAATCAAAGCGGTCATGTTTGATAAGTGAACATCTTGATTTTTAATTACTTGAAATTGAGTTTCTATTCAAAGAAAACTTGAGTATTAGATTTATGAAAAGAATCAGTATTTACATTTTATTCAGGTCACATACAACAGGTAAATAGGTTTTTCAAGTTCCTATTCACACGTACCGTACCACTTTATGCTCCATTTGGTGCAGAGAAATGAAAGGGGTCATAATTTTAGTTTCCCCACCCCCACCCTTTTTTTGGTTCCTTTTACCAATGCCTAATACACTTATTACTTAACAGTTCCTACTTTTTTTACTATTTTTTCAAATAAAGACACGAAGATCATTTTACCCCATCCAAATCACTTCTTGTTATTTCAAACTTTCCTGTTATGTACATCAAAACGAGCCATCACTAATAGGGGGATTGGTAAAGTTTATTAGTGTCTCGGTGTCTTTCAGTTCCCTGAAAAAAATTATCTAGTACTTAATAATCTCTATTTTCAGAAGTATTATAAAAAAGAGAAGAGGGGCCGCTACGCAAGGGAGGTGCGTGCTAGCCTTCCCAGTCATCATATTTCAGCTTTTATCTGAATTTTACAGAAATAGACAATTAATTACTGCATTAGTTTTCCGGCAGCACCAAAGTGAAAAATTTGCAGCCCCAGAATTGCAAAGAAATTGACTGAGTCTTCATTTCGTATGAAATCTAAAAGTACCTGAGACATTGAATTGTTTAATGCCGCACCTCCATAGCTGACATGAAACTTATCCTTAGCAACCAAACCCTGAAAGATGAAAGGCGAAGTTGATCATTGATTATCTCAGAACAAAAGGAGAGAGACAAGGAAAACAGAATGAAGTAATACTTCTGTATCAATCTCTGCCGATTCAACATCAATGTTTATATCTGCAATGACACTGATGATTTCACCTAGCAACCCAGCTCTGTCTGCCGTCTCTATGCATAGCAAGCTGGTAAATATTGAATAGAAAATGCATTAAATTATATCAAGCACCTACTATGAAAGCACTCCCAAATATTGATTAAAAGAGAGATCAGAGAAATTCTATGACACACTCACAGTGATGCCCTATTTAGTAGAGAGGGAGGGAAAGAATTCTCTTCATATCTTCGCAATATCTATCCTACCCTGGTAATTATTATGTGACAACTTTTATCCTTTTTATTTAACAACAAAAAAAAAAAAAAATAGGGATACGAGAGTCATTTATGATCTCAAAATTGCTTTTTGCAATTCCTTTTTCATTACATTCCCCTCTGTTCTATAAATCAGAGAAGCCATGAGAGATAGAATCCTCAGTGCAAGTAGAAACACCCAACGTCAACAACACAAGAAAACGGCAGTAAAGCAGCAGAGTAGCCTAATTATAGCTAAGTAAATGAAAGGACAGAACATTTGTTGGTTCATTCTCCACAAATCCACCTCCTTTATCCTCCACTTCCTTTCAAACACTTCAAAACAGAAAGTGCCAAAATGAACTGTAACTGTAAAATCACAAGCCACGGACCTCCTCTTAGGTCCATCTTCCTTGACATGTATACGTGTTGCAATATCAACGTCAAGCTACATAGAGCAACAAAGGGAAGTTATTGTTAGTGAGAATTGCTGACAAGAATGCACAAATGAACCAGATATGACATAAGAAAGTCGTTCCATAAAGCTCTGGAGTATATCTAAAGCCGAAAAAAATATCAAACATTTTCCCTCCAATGGTTATTGAAAAAAAGGATCTTAAGTATCCAGTTCTAAAGCAGCAATCTCTCTAAAAGCAGCCATGAAGGAAGGCTAAACTAGAAAGGTACCAATCACCTTCTTTTCTGGAGGTTTAATTCCAAACACCTCACCCATAGCTAACTGTGCGCTGCACTCCTATAAAATGTATACAGTACTTGTAAGGGAAAAGCATTTGAAAAGTGTAAATAATGAGAAAAACTCAAATACGTACACCAGATAAAAACCCTAGAAATAAACATCTATCAAGCATACTTACAGGATGATACTTCAACAAATTGCCAATAACAGTAAGTCGAATACTCTCAAGCATATCAGGATCTTCAACTTTGCGTCCAGTGTCTCTGCATAATAAAATAATCAAAACCAATATTTAAAAACCAGATGCATTCAACTTTGCTATGTTAAAAGTAATGTTGATTATAATGATACATTGGTAGTGATTAATATCACTTCACAACTGCATTAAATCAGAAACTTTTTTTCTTTTCATGTTTTATGTATTCAGTTTCTCCAAAAATATCAGACAGTACTCAATGAAGGAGAAGACGAACACTCACAATTGAGTGATGAAGAATTTTGTTTGCTTAACAGATCCTTCAGTGGAAACAGTTCCCTTTGAGACATCCAATCCCAACTCTTTTAATGCTTTTATCTGCCTTGACATGAGCATGAGTCAATTATTAATTATAATCTATTAATAATAATTACTAATGGTGTAGGGAGAGAAATAAGTTCACATCTAGATGCATGTATAATGGAACCCTTAGGCAACTTAATAAGAACAATGTTTTAGTAAAAGAACAAGTGATTTTCCATTAAAATCACAATTAAATAGTTTAATGTCAACCTTCCCACCTCCACGATCATTCAGTTTTTTTCTTTTTTCAATGATATTAAGGAAAGGAGAAAACAAAGTAAAAGAAGATGGATGACAAGTAGGAGAGGACTGTGTGTGCGTGCCAGCATGAGCAAAAACCTTACTAATAGACATAATATAGGATGGGATCAAGCGAACTAATTCTTTCTATACCCACATGTGCGTGCTTGCTTGAAAAGCTTACTAATACTTCAGGATAGTAGCAAGTGCAAATCTTCTTTAACCATCACAATCAAATAGTGTGAACATCTCTTAAGTAACAGAATCATGCCTCAAAGATGTCAGATCAAGAATGCATTGAGTGATCCTACTATATTGCAGGAATTCAAAAGACATTGAGTTATTAATAGCCACATTACTGTGTCAACAAGGGCTCCAAGGCGATCACCAAAGCTAATCTGAACAATAGTGGCATCGGAATCTGAATCTTGATCAATCAGAACTATTGGCATAGGAACATTATCGAGATTTTCATCAGACTTCTGCAACAAGAATTTCCAATCGCATGTTCAGCTGTATACATGCATAAAAGCATATCGTATCCTTGCTTCGAGGGACCAAACCCATAAAACACCGAGGGTACACATGACAGTAAGAATTAAAAATTGGAAGATCAGAATATCATATGTTCAACAGAAACAATAATCTATTTAGTTGTCAATATAGGTTCAACTGCCACGTGGGCTGTTGCAAGCATAAAAGAGGAAAAAATCATAAAAGACTGACAAGTAAAATACAAAAGTTAAGATACGATAGCCTTAGCTTTATCTAATTGCAATATGACATATCATCCACATGCATGAATTAATCAGCCCTGTTCCATCAACCATCTAAGAAATTTTTTGCAAATCACAGCTAATAATAGGGGATTGAATGTTTCAGATTTCAATTCTTTCAGCTAACAAACATTCTAACACCAGTATGGAGAAATAAGCTTGTTACTCTTGGCATCTTGATAATCACAAATATTAGCCATAATTGAAATGATGGCAAGAAACGCATCACCTACCACTGAAGCAGATCCAACAGAGTTCAAATCATATGCGGATGCATTAATAACAATCCTGCATAACGTTTAAACCAATGGTAGGGGTGAAATAATATATAGACTGATCACAATAAAGCTATTTAAAAAAAAAAATTAAAGCTTCAGCTTTAGCCAACCTCACTTTCAGAAATCATCACTCTGATGAAAACAACATCAAAAGAAAGTGTTCTAAGAGAAATTCAGAAAGTCATAACACAAATCAACCATACTTTTTAGTTGAGTTTTTGAACATCTTGGTTTACAAGCAGTTTATGCCTTAACTTATGAAGACGACTTCATTCACTTTTCAGTTCATAACAAATTAAAAGGGTAACATGCTATATCATCCATGAAAAAGCATCAATTTGGACTAATCAGGCTAAATTGCTGACAGAGGAAAGAAATTATGTGCAGAAGAGCCTTAACATAAACATAAAAAATAGGCCACTCAGATGGAACATCTGCATTGAATACACATGTTCATAATACAAGAGACAATAATGACTCCCGTAAAATAGCTATTTTAGAGCTATAAAGCCTTTCCTTCATGCTATGCGTTTGCCCTGTCGAATTATTTGAGAGAATTTGAGGCTAAGTATAGATGGAAGGCCGTATGATTTTGAGAACAGCAAACTTCAGAAGAGAAAGTTGTCGTGCAAATTCTTAGAAAACAGAAGATAGAAGAGTGATAGAGTTTAACAGTAAAAAAAGCATATAAACACTCCTAAATGTGCTGACTCCTGCATACTGCGTTTCAATGACCAAAAACCAAATATGATGATGATGAGGATGATGAGATCGCTAGTTAACTCTTTTTCCTTTTTCCCTTTATTTCCCACGATGAAAGATCATTACATTCAAATGGAAAACAGAGTCAAAGCAAAGAAGGTACAGTTTAATTACAGAGGTGGTTGAGGTAGATCAATGGGATGGAAATTAAGGCGGAATCCATTTTATATCTGTCCGTAAAGGAAGAGAAGTAAACAAAAGGAATGATTTATTCCCCTGAGAGAAAGAAGAGGGAAACTCAAAGTTCTAAAAGAAATTCTACGAAGTTCTAATTTCACCCAACAGTAAAATCACTCAATCTAATCATTTACGTTCCCAAACAAGCACGTGCTTCCGCTTTATATACATAAACCACACTTCTGATCATTTTCCATCAAAACCACCTCAACAAAAAGACGATCACGGGCACTTTCATCCAATTCCATTTCCTAGTGAAAATCACATTTCATTCCATTCGCTTGCATCAAAATTTCGGGAGCAAAAAAAGAACAAAAACGGCCATAATAATTCATACAATCGCACTAATTCCAAACAAAAGAACTTGAGAGGATCAAACCCTGCACAAACGAAGACAGAACTTTGTTTACCCCACATTCAGATTCGATAAAACCAAACAGCTCAAGAATGAATGCATAAGAAAAAAAGACACAGGCATTTCTTACATTCTCCGGGAGAGAGCTTTCCGGGATTGGCGAATGGAGGCAAGAGATGATGAGTGAGAAGTAAGAAAGAGGGGATTGTGATGCCTGGTTGAGTGATGGGGTGTGAAGGAAGGAGAAAGAAGAGCGTTGGTAGAAGCCATGGATGAGGATGGAAGGATCGGAGAAGAGAGAGAGAAAGGTGGCGATTGGAGCGTCGTGATCTCTGGGAAACTGAGTTATGAGAGGGAGTGTGACGGAGCCGATGGCATCAGAATCTCAGAAGCCAAACAGTGTGAAAATTATGTCTTCTGCCTACTATTTTAAAGAATTTGCGTTAAAATTCTCAAGACTAAAATTATTTTTAGAAACGTTTCCAACTCAACATACTACCTCCTTACTGGTTTTCTCAAATCAGTTGGCGGGATGAATTTATCTTTGTTGTTGATATGGTGGTTGTTTTTGTTGCTTATCTGTTTTTGTTTTTTAGTTTATGGTTTGTTTTTTCTAGGTTTGGTTTGTTTATGCTATTTGGACCTATCTGTATTTTGTTTTAGTTTTGTTTGTTTTTTCAATGCAGTGGCCCTAAAAAAATAGTGTGACTATTTTATTGGATTTCAGTATTGCAATCTTTTTACTGCGTTTTAATAAAAATTTGCTTTTTGCTCCAGAAAAAATTAAAGTTATTATCAAATTTAACGTAATTTATTAATTTTTTATAACAATTTTTTTTACAAAGTCACCGTTAGATTTCAACGAAAAATGTTAAATTGATTTTTTAGAAAGAGAAAAGAAATTATATTCCAATAAAAAAACTACATTACCATAAGCCGTGCATAAAATATGTTAAATCTACTACCTAACCTTATATGGCTATTTTTCTTACAAAATAATCATTTCCAAATTAAATGGATTTTGACTTTAATTTCTGTGGACTAAATTACACTGTCTTTCTTGAATGACATGACTCATAATGGTTTAGAATAAATATGATTTGTCATTGGTTTTATATTTTATATTGAAATTAACTATAACAATTCCGGGCAAGCATGACATTTGACTTGTAGTTGTATATTTGGGACAATTGCATCCAAGGCCCTAAGAAGTAATATAATATTAGTTAAGGCCCAAATAATTTTGATTTTCTTTTACAAGTCCAAAGGCCGTAAGTGATAATTTTTCAAAGCAAATGACAAAGTCACCGCTTGAGTGGAAAAAAAACACTATACACTTAACTCTCCATCACTCAGAAAAATTAATACTCTCTTTGGTCTAAAAGATAAATAGCTTTTGAGAAAAATTCACATGCTAATTAAGTTATTATTTTTATAAAAATATATATTATTTACTTTTTTCACTCAAGTCTCAATTACCAAAACACTCTATAATAAATAAGAAATATATTCATACAAAGATTTATATTAATAACTAGAGGAATAAATTGAAAAAATATATATATACATATATATATACTAGATTGTTTATCTTTTAAACTAAAATTAGGTGAGTGAAAATATTTATATTTTAGACTAAAGGTAGTGTCACTCAAGGCCTTCCGGCCTATACAAAAAATCAAATTAGTTGGGCCTTAATTAATATTACTTTACTTCTAAGAATTTTAAATGCAGTTCTCCCTATATATTTGTATAAATAAGATTAAAAAGCGATCACTAAAAACAATCATAAGTTCCTAATCCTACTACATTTAACAAAAAAACTTTATGATAATTAATAGGTTTGACTTTTGAAAATATCATAAAGACTTTTCAATATAAACATATTACTTGATGGGTTTTTAGATGTAGTTTTGCCCAAACCGAACGAGGCGGGGTCTCTCTTCTTCTTCTTTTTTTGGTTGTTGGATTTTTTATTTTTTTATTTTTGGCCTGAGGGGTCTTTTTCCTTGGAAAAGGGGAAGAGCCGGAATCTGGTGGTGAACGCGAGTGACGCTTTATTGACAGAGTTGGGCTACCCTTGAAAGCCACGTCAGATTCAACTCTTGTCTTCTTTTCTTAGGAAAAATGACCATTTAGAACGAAACAAAAAAAAAATGTTATTTTCAAATTTAAATTCTAAAATGTCAATAAAAAATATCGGTCCATATGTGACACCTAAAAAAGTCAATTCATTTTTTTTTTGGGGCGAATTAAAACAGTCAATTCATGTAAGAGAAATATATAGTGATAAAATTTCAACTCGTTTATTAGTAAATCCCAAAAGCTAAATTGATAAAACCACGTGTATAAGTTCGAAATTCTGGAGATTTAGTTGGGATTGTTATATAAGCATTTTTTCCTTCCAAATAAACTTTCAGGATTTTTAACTTGTATATTTTATTTTTTTTAACTCAACTTCCATTACTTTTAGAATTGAAGAATGAATGAAAGAAATACCTAATTGAAAATGATTTTAGTCGAGCTTCCAAGATTTTCAACTTATATGAAAAATTACTTAATTAAAAATGATTCCAACAAGTACACCGAAAAAAATTATTCCAACAAAGCTTTAAATATTTTCATCTTATACGCAAAATTTTTCAACTTACTAAGTGCTTACAACTTAACAACAAAATATAAATTGAAATTTCTACAACTTTTTTTCTCTTACTTGAATAAGAGCTATTTGATTATTGGCACTTTTATCGTCACCAAGGTATCATAGTTCTTAATTAACAGTTTAAAATTCTAGAGTTATATGGCATAATCATCTTTGTTATTTGGTCATAAAGTGTTATTTTGCCCTTTTTAAATTATTCCCTTGAAATGAAAAGGTACAATAATTTTGATGGAGTTCGACGCTCACCATAATTGGACTATATGGAACGTCTTTTCAGCTTTTGGTAGCATTGTCTCCAAGTCCAAATGTCATATAAAAAATAAAATTATTATTTTAACTCAATATTTAGAGATGAATTGAAATGACCCTTTCATGGGATGGGATGCAAATTTGATAATCCAAACAAGCAGGTTAGGTCTTTACTTGTTGGCTTTTGTTCTTTTTTAAATTGGCAACTTCTGCTCGCTGGCTTCGCTCCAGAGGATTTGCCTTACCAATAAAATTATTTTTGCATATGCGCACATTTTATGATGGTTTGATTATCGTTATCCAATCATTTATTTTAATTATTTTTAAAAAGAGACGAGAGAATTATTTTGCTTAAATCTTTTTTGTTACATTTATTTTTGTTACATTTAATGATTTAACCTGTTGTGCTAAAGATGAGTCTACACTCCACACTTCAATATCAAATTATAATGATTACGTTATACAATAAAGACAAATCAAAAGACTATAGTTACTCATCCCGGACAAATTAATCATAAATTGATATTTTAGTCAGGCCCATAAAATGATAATGTTATTTTACAATCGAATTACTAGACAAGGTACGAAAAAAATTGTAATCTGTTTTATTTTATTTTTTTAACTGAAAAGATACGATTTCATTAATATTGAAAAGGAGAATTACACACACTAGAATCAAACAAGAATAAGAAAGTAATAACCCGTATACAATCCTAAAGCAAAACAAAGAACGCTAAAGTATAAACTAAAAAACAGAAAACAAAGTACAAAACAGAAAAATAACAAAAGAAAAATGACTCAGATTAGGACTGGTGATCTGTTTTATTTGGAGTAGCAGAGTTCATCAAGAAGAAGATCAACTTTAGCTTTTGGCTTTGCTACAAAAGAGACGTTTAAAATTCTTGTTCGTCTTACAAAAGGGGGAAAATCCGTAATCATTTAAAAAACAGCTTCATCACTTCATGTCTTTGTCAAACATATAGGGGTAAACTAGCTTGTTTTTTTATTTTAAAAAGAGAAGAGAACTTCCTCATCCTGGCCAAATAGGATCAGTGGATGGCACCGGAATGAATTCAAATTGTACAAGAAACATGTACTAGTGGCTTTTTTAATATATAAATAGAAATAGAACATAACGAAGAAAATCATTTCAAACAAAAGAGAAAATCGTGGTGCACTTACATAAAAAAAAAATAGTGAAAATAAAAACTATTAAAATATGAAACAACATAATAGATATTACAAAGTACCGAATCAATTGAAAGCACATTCCATTGCCTAAACCAAACATGGTCTTCTAATGTGATGACCCAAATTGACGCCAACAGTAAATACAGGGAATACAACTTGTGGAGTTATGGTACATAAAAGTCAAGGCTACTTAAACCCATTATGAGCCGTTGGTGGAGAAGGCATTACTTATCTGTATGGTGGAACTCCTAGCATTGGCTCCAAGGGAGCCAATTGGTGTTGCAGGAACTGATAAACTGATTCAGTGGTCACAGCAGCCACCCGAACAATAAGACCGGTTCTCTGCACAAAATAAGAGCTAGCAGTTAAAACCTTGTATGAATCGTAAGACAGCCATGAAGCCTTCATGACTAAAACGAAGGTTTTGAGGTAGCAGCAATCAATGAGGCACCAAAGCTTCAAAACCAGAATCATTGGTCTAGTACATATCTGAAAATTTTACCGGATATGACACAACACTTTCCTAATACTCGAACATGGCATATTTTGTCACGTTACGGTGTCAACAATGCCCCAAATCGGTGACAATCTTCCAATATGGTTTTATTCAACTGTTTACTCTGTCAAAAGGCAAGTCACCATGCTAATTTTTGTAACTAAGTATTTTCCAAAGGGCAAAAAATTAATTATTTACGTGTTTGCTATCAGGCATGAAGTTCTCTATTCAAAATATAAATTATAACATATGAAAGAACTTTTTTGAAATAGTTAATCTTGTGGTGCAAAACTTTTAAAAAAATCCTCATATCTTTTTTTTTTTTGTTTTTTTAGAGAACTCAACAGCATACATGTATAAGGAAGTTTATCTAAATTTTCTCCGATAAATTATTGAATCCCGAACCCAGCAGCCTCAACAAATTATAAAATCAATGTGGAATCATAACTGAATTCCATTAGTCGTTAAGGTAAGGTAAAAAAGGACATAAAGTAACACCACTGATATTTTATACTTTTTCATTTCATATTCCAACATTAAAATCTACGAAGCAATAGTATTGCTTCGACACTCTCCACTTCCAAGTTTCACCCAATAAAATGTAATAGAAATTATTTTGGGGAAGGACTTAAAACTGGGACCGCTCAAGTCAGACATAAATAAACTCAACATGCCTTCAAATAATGACACAACAATCCGTTATCTGGACATTTTATCAAAGCTCATGTGTTAATAAAATAATAACTACCTTTGGACCAAAGAAGCTGCTAGATGCAATGAAGCTTGGTTTTGACATGCAGTACTCAGAATTTCTTCTAGTTTGATGGCTCAAAGTTGCGGAAGGGTGTAGTAATTGCTCGGACATTATTCTTTTCACATGATCTTGCACTAGATTCTGAACATGCTGCAGCTTTGGCCTAAAAAAGTAAAGTATTGGGTACAGAAATTTGTAATAAAAGAAGATCAAAGCATAAAATAAATCACTCACCCTAGGAGTACAATCATTGCAATTACTTGGTAGTTCTGCATGTAACCTTCCACACGGCCAACTTTTTCTGTATCCAATAAAATCTGTTTGCATGACTGAGACAACTCAGCACTCAGCAGAATAAAAGAAGAAAAGGCGGATAAGCATAACATGCATGACATGCGTGCGCACATACACAGAGATGCAAAACAATCCCATTGCAATCATCACTAACGGCATTTGCTGCAAGTATCATCTGAAGTCTCTGTGAGCTCTTCGTTTTTGTTTCTTGTTTAATGCGTTTCTCATGGACCAACAGCTCTCTACTATTTGCCTTAACTTCTTATTGTAGAGGGGGCATGGCAGATGTAATTAAAAGAATTGCACAAGTTACATAAGCTGTTTGAAACCATCTACTACTTCCATATCTACCATTTTCTTTTACCACACTTTATTAGCATCTTGCAAAAATGTCTAAAAGAGGACCACTTCTTCATTTTAGACTTCAGAGGAGGGAGGTGATGATATTAAATGCCTTATGCTATGTTTGGTTAAAGGGGAGGGAAAGGATTTTAATGGAGGGGAGATGAGCAGAGGGGCAGTAGCAATCCCCCCAATTTGGGAGGAGGGAAAATTCATTCCCCTCCCCTCCAACCAAACACAATGTTAGACAATGATTCCTTACCAAGAGGTGTTTCTCACATGAAGGGTTAAAGGATGTGATTTTGCTCCCAGGCATCAATCACATTCCCATTTGTGTAGACTATGCAGGCTAGAAATGACCAATTGTCAAAAAGCGAAAGTGGCATTTAAAATTGTTTGATCTGACAGACAAATTCAATGAAAACCTCTGAAAATTATTTTAACATTGAACCTTTGAGGTGGCAGAGTTTCAGTTTGATTCTCTCTATCTTCTGACTCATGGCAGCTTGCCCTAGTTCTGTTACAGAAATTTTTGCCATTGGGTTATCCATACATTCACCTGGAAAGGGAAAAAACTCATCTCTTTCTTGACAGATTCCATTCTATTTTCCATAAATTGTACCAAACTTATACAACAACGAGATATCTCAATTTTTCCACAATCTTGTTAATCCTAATGTTTTAGTATCCACCAAAAATGTCATAAGCTTAAATTTGCATAAAACAGAACTTGCCAAATTTGTTATGAGTAGATTAACCATTTGAATCACAACATAGCCTTTAGAATTGGAGTACAATAAATAACTTCTCAAGAAATTTCCAGAAAGTTTCTGTGAATAAAAAAAGAAGAAAATAACTTCACCCTTAAATCAACAATCCTAATATTTTCTTCTTATATTCTTGTATTGGTCAGTTTTGCTGCATTTTGCAGCTTTGTCAGCATTCTCCCATTTCATACATTCTCTATATCGTTTCAAAGGATATATTACCCTCCCCTCATTAAAATTCTTCTCAGTTTATCCGAGGAGAAGTTAAAAGATACCCCATGCATCCCAAATTATAAGACAATTTGAGACAAGATTACTATCAGGTGCTCAAAAATAACAAAGGAAATAAAAGGAACATATCTATTAAGATGATATAGAACAAGAATCTCGTTCTATACTTCTTTCAATAACTACATTTAGGAGGATCTCCAAAGGTTTAAAAGACTATTTTTTTATTGATGATATGCTAGCTTTTGAGTTGCTAGTCACATTCATAAAGCCAAATACAATCCAAAATACTAAATAAAATTTAGATAACTAGATAAGTAAATAGAAACTAAATAAAATCTCCTAAAATCAATATCTGGATAAAATATTGAATCAAATAAAAATAAAATCTCATGAAATATATCCTAAAATATTTCCAATTTAAATCAAATAATAAAATCAAACTCAATTTATCTTCTGATGCTTCCTTCTCGAATAAGTCTTTAATGGAATTCTATCTAGAATTCTATCAATTACACATATCAATAAAGCTCAATAATGACACTTTATAAACTTACTTTTTCAAAACAAAAATATAAACTTTCAAAAATATCCTTAATTTAAATCTGTATGCTTAATTATTATACCACAATCATTTCAATTCTCTCCTCTTGAAGGATAATATTGAAAAAGTATCATTAATAAAATATTATTTTTGTCAAATATTCTTATATTTTGGGACAATAAAATACATTTAAAGTTGTCTTATAACTTGGGATAGAGGTAATACAACAGAAGAGGATGATAAGATTCTCCTTTATGAAGACCTGAAGTAGAAATAATGAAAAGACAGTAAACTCTTGGAGAAATTAAACTTATGCACTTTGCAAATCTGCCATATCCAAGAATTTTCAGAAAAACTATCATAATAAGTGGAAACAAGCTATATTCTAAGAATCGATACCATTACCGTATCTAGAAGCAAAGGTTGATCATCTTCTAAGAATATGTTATTCATGCTTCGGTAAAAATTGAAGTCCCATTTTTCTCCACTTTCATGGCGCCCACTTGTGAACCAATCAACAATGACCAAACTTGAGTCTGTAGATACTCTGAAGACTTGTTTCTGAGAGTATCTTGCAGTGGAAAAACATGTCACTGGATCTGGAATAATGGCTAAGAATGCATCGCTCCCAACTCTTGCCTACTACATGGAGTAAATTTATCATTGCTGTTATCCATTGAATCCATCAGACACACCAATAGCCACATCAGTAAAATAATACTATTCTCTTCCAAAATAAAAGTGTCTCATCTTATTAGAACTATGCCAGAAAAACTCAAAACTTTAATTCATTATACTACTGCCCAAAAAAAAAATCTTTAATTCATTATACAACCGCCAAAAAGTATACCATGTTACAAGCTCAAAACCATAAACCTTGAAATAAATTGAGTAATGTTAAGGAAAACTTTTCACTGTCATTTAAAACGATGACTTGATGAATCAAGCCAATAATGACAAACACAGGTCTTGGTCAATAAAAAGTTAAAAATGAACATACGGGACAGAACACACCATAATGTCCAAGTAAAGTTTTGCTTTATTATTATTCTTACCTCCAATACTTGTTCAGAGCACTTTGATCCCACAGATTTATAAACCTATACAAGGACAAAGCATCCGCCATTTCTCCAACCAGTCAGCTAATGTATTGTGTGCATCTTACACAGAAGTAATCACAGCTAAAAACCACTCATTTCAAAGGAAATAATAATGATAAATAAAAAGGCAGAAATTAGTTTACCTTAGTGGAAGCTTGGGTGGTTAACACTGCGGTGCAAGCATTTCCCACAGAAAGCTTGCATGAAATGCGATCACCCTGCATCATAAGAAAAAATCCAGTAATAAGCAAATATAGATATGTAAAACAAAACTCATCGAGAAAAAAGAACAATCCCAAAAAAGAGAAGGATCATACAGATACAATTCCGCCTCCATAGGTAAGTGAGTAAATCCATACAGCATCAGTTTCCGAAGAACCTACCTAAAAATGACGACCAGTGAAGTCAGAGATATTGAACTCGATCTCTAATTCCCATGACTCAAACGTCAAGCTAATGTAGTTGAAAAGTATTGCTGAGAAGAAGACAAGGAATTGAAACCTTTCTGGGTAAGATAAACTTGAGAGGATATTTTGAGAAGCATCTAGTCGCCGTTGACCGGCCTCCCACTTTTTCAACCACCAAAGCACCCGTTTCGATGTCTTCATCGTCCTCACCCTTACGCATTTTCTACTTTGCTGCGAGATGAGAAGAATACTCGAGCCGCGCTCGTGTTCAGGGCCGGAGACAGAGAAGCATGTGCCTGCCGCGTTCAGTTTCTCTCCCCTGTGATATCCCGCCGCTGCGTCTCCGGTCCATCGAGCTGAAACGCTGCCGTTTGTTAATTAAATTAGATGGAAAATTAGTTTTCTGTTCCCTCGTCTTTTTTTTTAACCTGTTCCCTCATTTAAACCCAATCGCACGAGGCTGGTAATTTAAAAACCATAATTTTTTTTATAATTCAAAAGAGAAGTATGATCCTGGCCTGGGTTATGATTAAAAATAGATTTTATATTAATTTTTAGTTTTAATGTAAGGAATAGAGAGGGAAAAAAATTAATGAGTTTAATTTCTAAAAATAATAGAAAAATAAAATTTTTAATATAGATAAAATGCAAAGAAAATAAGTGAATAAAATTTCTTATAATTTTAAACGACGCTTATTTATATAATTTTTCATCAAATAGGATGTTTAAAAGATGTTCTATATTATGATTAAAAAAAATTAGTATTAATTTCATATTCACTACTCATTTTTTATTGTTCTCACACCCATTTTATTAGAAATGTCCTCATAATCTTTTATTTTTATTTATTATGTAATAACTTAAAAAATTATTATAAAAAATATATTGAAAAAAGAGGTCACATGGTTATTGTAGAACTACAGTAACCATTCAATGTAAAATACAATAGAGGGGAGATTCTTCTAGATGATTGAGAGGGACTGGTTTAGAGTTTGATGCCAAGAACGTGACCGAAGTTTGTGGTTTGAGATGTTCAAGGCTATCTTTACTTATATAATTGGTCACTACTTTTATTTTTAAGTTTTTCTTTTTTATGTTTGGGTATAAGATGGTTTATTTTCTGTAAATCATTCTAGGCTCAGCAATGCCCTTCTTATCTGCATACAAAAATTTCTTCACTTCTATAGAAAGTTCTAATTAAAAACTCATACCTCCCTTCTTCCTGATGCTCAAATTCGCTAAATCATCTGCACAGCAATTCCCTTCTCTATACGTATGAGACACTCTCACCTCCCAAGAAGGATCATGCAATTTCAAAACATTTGATAATATTCTATTATCAGATTCATTACAATCAAACAATTTAAACAACATATTTACCACAACTGAAGAATCCAATTCCACTATTAGCTTATGAACATTCAGTAAACAAGCCAGCTTGAAACCTAACCATGCGCCCCAAACTTCAGCATCTATAGCAATACACACACCAACATTATTATAGAAACCACCTAACCAATTTCCCCTTTCATCCCAAATTAATCCCCCACAACCAGCAACACCGGATTGTCCTTTTGCTATATCATCAACATTCAGTTTTACCCAACCAATCTCAGGAGCAACCCAACAAATATTGCACCATATCCTCTTTCCTCCAACAAGTTCATCCCCGAAAAAAGCAGAATTAATACTATCCAAATATTTCAAAATAGAAATTTCAGAAATCAAACCTGTATCAAATGAAGGATCAAACAACATCTTATTATGCCAGTACCATATAAACCATGCCACAACTCCAAACACCATTTTCCAATCACTTCTACCACTCAAATTCCATATGAACCATTCCTCCTTCCCTAACCTGATAAAATCACCCTTCTGATCAATTTTCAGCAATTTTTCCCACACTGACCTACTCCTATTATAGTCATGCAAATCATGAGTATAAGGACCTATAACACACAAAAAAGTGTAAAGATCTATAATAAAACGCGAGCAAAGTACAATAATTTAAAGTTATGTTTTCCCAACAATATCAATAACAATTGCTATTGTTAAATGAGTTTTTCAAAGTTAAATTTGTTTAAATATTATTTAAGATTAACCATGTTGCCAAATGAATTAAATGGATTAGCTATATTTATTTATTAAAGGTGAAATGTTTGAAATACTTAATCATAAAATTTTAATATTTAATTTTGCAACTCAAAAAACTAGAAAACTAATATGAAGATAGATAAGTGAATATATTAGTCATTAATATTGTCTTAAGTCCCAAAACTTCTTCACACGAACCTGAGGACACTATGTGTGGGGTCATTTCTTTGAGTCTTTGGAGGAATAGAGATAACATAATTTTCAACTAGATTAATGTCTTGGTGTTTGAGTTCATGGCCAAAACTTTTAGTTACACTAAAGTGATCCAAGATAACATTGACAATAAGAGAGATATTATTGGACTAAAGTCTAAAATTCAAATCGCTTGAGAGCGACCACCATCTAGCTAGGCAAGGCTCAATATTGATAGTGCAATGAAAGGGAGTCCAAGGTTGATGGGGGTGTGGTGGGGTTTTTGAAATGATAAAGGAAAATGAATTGGAGAATCTATATCTCATATAAATTTGGAATGTCTAGTAAGGGTGCATGTGGTTTTCATCCATTTAAAATTTAAAATAGACTTTTGAACTTTTTAAACATTAAAAGTTGTTTGGATAATTTTTTAAGGAGCAAAATGACTTTTTGAAAGCGAGTTAAAATAAATTTGAAATGTGAATTTTGAAACTCTATTTTGGGTGGATTTCAAAAGTCCATTTTAAATGTTAAATGAGTTGGGAGCAATAATGAGGGGAATAATTGGGTACCTAACTTTCTAAATGACCATGATATCCTTTGATCCATATAACTTCATACACTAATGAAGAAAATATAATTAATATTAATGATGATAATGACAAGCATACATTTTCATTATCAATTTCAAGTACAAATTTAAGCATGATTTTTAATAGAGAGATAAATAGGGTTTGAGAGTTTATTAGAGATCAAATTATATATTATAGATCAAACGATTAATCAAGTATATTTTTTCTAATATTAAATTATATATTTCTTATTCTTATTATTTAACATCTTAAATTTCATATTATTTTAAATTTTTTGAAATTTTTTAAACATTTATAATATATTATATATGTATAATAAAAAATTATAAATTATTATAAACTAATGTCCTTTTCAATCATTGCATATTCATAAATACATTTCAAAAGCATAAATTTTCTTTAATTCAAACAACTTTTAATTTATTAAATTGACTTTTAAAAAAATATATTTAAATACAAATTTTATTATAATAACTGACTTTCACACTGACTTTTACTAAATAAATTTTCATCAAATTAAAAATCAAACACACACCAAATTTATATATAAATTTGGAATGTCAATCAATAATAGATGAATAGTAAGTTGTCGACACTGTCCCCAATTTTTTCTTGGCACCTTCCCTTGAACATGACCTTCACAGTGAATTATCGATATTGTTCCCGTCTTTTTTGCCTTTGTACTTTAGACAACTCACTCGCTGTTTTGAAATGTTGAGAATCTATCTTCCATTATAGGAAATTACAATCGTTACTGTACATCTACAGTAAATGTTCATTTTACTTTATATCCACAGTAAAATCCATTACATTTAATAATTTTATTGTTTTAAAAAACAAATCGTTTTTAAAAATATTTTTAATAATAAATTATTAAATTATATTTATTAAATAAATATTAACAACTAAAATTTTTTTAATATTTTTATTTCAAATTTTTATATTTTTAAATTTATATTTTTATTTACATTTTTTTAAATGACTTATAACAACACATTATATATGGGGAAATAAATTCTGAGCTATAGTATGTTGTTAAAATATTTTCACATCTATTACACTTAATATTTTTATTTTTTTCAAAAACATATATTTTTAAAAATATTTTTAATCGTAAATTATTAAAATATGTTTATTAAAAAAATAATAACAAAAAATGTTTTAAAATTTTTATTATAGTTTTTTATTTTTTTAATTTCATGAAATTCTTAGATTTTTAATTTCATTTCATTTTAAATTTTTATTTTAAAATTTCTTAAATGACTGACAACAATGCATTATACATGGGGTAATAAATTATGAGCTATATTATGTTGTTAAAATTTTTAATTCTCATGAATAATAAATTACTAAATATTTCTTTGCATTATTATTTAAACTAACTTTTAAATTGAACAAGAAGAAATATTATAGAATAAAATAAGATATTATTTATAATTTTAACATGTATCAAAATAAAAAAATAAAAAATAAAACAAGTTGTTTATTATATTTTAAATTTGCAAGGGAAAATAAATTTTGAATTGCAAGTTGCTGCTAATATTTTTTAATATGCATCTAGTTGACAAATTAAAAAGAATGACAAGTGTTATCTAAATTTTTCAATATCATTTTAATATATTGTTTATGCTTTAGTGAGTTTGGTGTTAAAAAATAGAGAAACATGGTTGAAAGTTTTTAATTGATTTTTCTTTTTTCTTTTTCTCTTTCATTTTCTCTTTGTTAAAATGTTATAATTCTTTTTTTTATAAATTAAAAGTTATAATTCTATTTTCCTATATTTTTAAATCAAACTAAAATCTCTCCTTCCTCCCTCTACTTTTCTTGAACTAAGTAGAAAATTAATGTTATTCATTCATTATATAAAGTCACACACTTTTTATTGTATAGTTATCATCATTTGGATAACTCTCCACTCTCCCTTTCTCTATTTTGTTTTTCATGTTTTTCCATTATATAAACTTTTATACAATAATGGTTTGGACATTTGAAATAAGAAGTAATCAATTCAAAAAGATGGTGTCACGCGAATGAAATTCACATCAATAAGATATAAATTTTATTCTCTTGAACATCTAACATCTTTTTTATAAACAAAATAAACAACTTGTTAAAATTTAAATTGTTCCATTTTATTTTCTCATCATTGAAATTTTTTAGCTATGGCTTTTTTCATTTATTGAAAGAGAGATATATTTATTTTGTATATTCTCTTGTATGTTAGAATCTACAAAGTTGTTATATAATTGTATTTGCGTGCTTTACATAAAGGATATAATCATCGTAAAATAATATAGAAGTAACTAATATTAAATAAATAAGAAAATAGTATAAGTTGAAAATTCTGCCTAACAAATTAAAAAAAAATATGCAATTGACTAATGTTTTCAAAATTACAATATTTTACATTATGTATGATGAAATCTTTCTAGTGCATCGCATGGGGATAAATTTTAAGTCATTTGTAATTTAAGAAAGCATAGCCTTCATGAAGTTAAGTTTTGGAGTGTCTTCCATGGAATCTAAGTGGTGAAGAGTTTAAACTTTACCAAACTCATTGTGGAGAGCAATCGTTTGAAAGGTAGTGAGCCAATTGAGAGAAGCAATCAAGCAGAATGAATCAATCACTTGGACTTATTAGTGAAGAAGATTAGAGGATGCAAGACACATTTGCAGAATTGCAGGGGAAGCAATACATGTGCTAGCTAGTTTGGAATTAAGCAGAACTACGCTTGCAATGTTCTTTTGAAGCCTCCCCAAAAGCTCTTGCAGTGGTTGTGTAAAGATGTTAAGGGTTTTCATACCCTTGTGTTATTGTTATCTAAATAATATAGTCTCGGGCTTTGCACCATTTTTCATAAAAAAAAAAATCTTCAAAATTAATTCTCAATGAATCCATGAATATACATGATGATTATCAAGAAATCTAAAAAATACCTTTATTAATTACTCCCTCCGTTTTTAGACATAAGATATTTTTTAAAATCATTTTTGTTTACAAATATAAGGGATTGTTAGGATATTTAATAAGTTGACGATGATACCCTTATTATTTGGGGAAGGGCAGAAGGAATTTACTTCGGAAGTATACATTGCTTTTGCACCTTTGTCCCATCATTTTCGAATCCATCATCTTATTCATACTCTTCCTTAAAGAACAATGGTTCATGAGTGCCATCAGTGAGCAAGGGGTCATCAGGTATTGAGTCTTCTTCTTCACCATGGGATACTTCCATTGCAGATTCGTGAATATCTTTGGCGAAGGATGGTACAACATTCAAGTCAAATAGAGAGTTTGGAGCTTTACTTGAAGGCGAGCATTGTTCATGTACGTGACTTGGCTCTACGTTCAAGGCAATCATAAGGAAGATGGCTCTATGTTCACAGCTTTTTCTGTGTTCTATCTTGAAGGCAATGATGGTTTTATGTTCAAGGATGGCTATATATAATCAAATCACCCTCCTCCCCACACCTTTGTTTCTAGTTGCATGTTGTAAAGGACAACAGAGCGTGTATCTTGAAGGCAACGCCTTTTCTAAAGCATCCCATCATTCTTGGTCCAACTTGTTTGTGGGAAATTGTTATTTTATTCTTCAGGGTTCAATCTGCCTTTGAGAATAGATACAAACATGTTCTCTTATTGGTCAATCTTTTTGGTGCAAGACTGCTATTTTATTGGTTGACAAAATTTATTTTTTCCATAATTATTACGAATGGAATTAGATAATTGTTGTGCTTTTAAGTAAATAATTAACTTTATATTAATTTACGTGATTTAGTTTCAAAGATCTTATATATAAGAAAATAGTTTTATGTAAGGGCACCAAATGCAACAGACTCAAAATGATCTCACAACAAGAAGGCCCCTCAATATTAATTATCAATTATCTAAGTATTAATTAATTTGTAGAAGGAACTAAGGAAGGAAGCACACAAATCAACCCAGAGGAATTAAATTGTTAATATATTGTTTCATTGGAAATCTAAAAATAAGAAAGTATTGATGATTGTCAACAAATTTAAAAAATATCCTTCTTAAGCATCATGCAGGGCTCCAAATGCAAGGGCAGGACAAATGCGCGAAATTCAAAATGATTTCATATTTCCATCCTACAAAAACTTCCTCAAACATTAATTATTAACTATTAATTAATTAATTATTAAATGTTTTTACAATGCCAGTCGGCAACCCTTATAAGGAACTAAGGAAAGAAGTGCACAGGTCAACGTGTGGGAATTGAATTGTTCAATGCAGTGTTTCCTTTTCTTTTTCTCACCAAAAAAGAGTCCATTTTATTATTCACCAGAAAACAATTACGCACACTAATAACTAAAGCAAAAAAAAAAAAAACACTTAAAAAATCTAGATGCAACCTAACACACAAAAATTATCCAAAAAAACAGTAAAAAAAAAGTCACTAAAACAGTCACAACCTTAATTAATACTTCCTTACCAACAAAGGTTTATGGCTTTTGTCTCCATCCCTGCAACTTCTTAATAATTTTGCCTTTAACAAATCCAAGAGTAGAAACCTTGGATCTACTCCAAATTAATGGCAAGCCAAGGCACTTACCAAGTTCAATAACAGCTTTAATGCCTAACACATCTTCAACCTTCTTTTTGACATCAGAATTGGTGTTAGTAGAGAAAAAAAATACAAGAGTTGTCAAGATTCATCTTCTACCCCAACGCAACACTATATAAATCAAGAATTAGCTTGAACACTCTACAATTATCTTTCTTTGCTTGCATAAAGAATAATGCATCATCTGCAAAAAAAAATAAAATAAAATTATAGTTACAAAAGTGAAAAAAATTAAAGAAACTTGAAATGATAAACAAAAGTAGAGGGACTTATTACATCAAAATAAAATAAAATTATAGTTACAAAAAACTTATATTTTTCCTAGTATTAACCATATCATGTTCATTCCTAACCCATAGATACTTAATTTATTTTCACTTCTTTTTCTCTCCATTCTTTATTTTTAAGTACTTGCATAAAAAAAATTATAATAAAAAACTTTGGGACTTAATATTTGACCAAGAAGTCAAATTTAATTCAAAGCATGTACTAACATCAATTGCTCTACCACCCTTTCAATCAACGGACAAACTACAAAGAGTAGCATATAGACAACGTGACTTTAAATGTTTTTTTTTTCTTACACGTGTGATATTTCAACATTATCAAATAATTCATATTGGAGTGCTAAATATAAGACACTCATATTGTGTAAAAATAATAAAATATGTTGTTCGAGGATACATTTTGAAAAAAATTACATATTTAAGATATTTGTTTTTAATTAAACCAATACATATGGATTTTTTATATATTATTTATCCTATAAAAATTATTATTATTATTTCTAATATTTTAAAATAGAATTATTTTAATTTAATTATATAAAAATATAGTAAGCAAAGTAAAACCAACTTTTCTCGTAAGTTTTTTAATATTCATGATCACGAGTCTTAACAATTTTGGCGTACCAATGCTGAAGATTTTTAAGTCAAATAAATTATCCAACAAAATATTACATCATCATCATCATGACCCAAAAATCCAAAAGAATAAAGTGAGAAGAAAAGAGGTTGAACACGAGCATCCGAATTTGAGCATGAAACTCCAAACATGTCGAGTGTCAACCCTCGAGTTGACGCTGACACATTTCCGAGACTAGATTAAGGGCCCTGATTTCTTCTCATGTTCCAATCTTCTTCATCTCTTCTCTCGGCTCCCTAAATTTCTGTGGGGCCCCTTCTCTCTCTCCACCCCACCCCCCAGCGGAATCTCAAGTCTCGTTTCAGGGCTCAAGCGCAATCGCCCACTCTTCGTGCGTACACGTGCTCTCTTTTTCCCTACAATTCGATCTCCTGCTCCATCGCTTCGTCAATGCAGGTACCTAATGGTCGCGTTTTCAACTTTTTCGGGAATTTCGAATTCGCGATTTTGTTGTCGCGTTGCGAATTTCGCGGGTAAAGTTTCATGGAACCCTAATTGATAATTTTTGCTGGGATTAGGGTTCCGAACTTCGTGAGGTTTGTTTACTGGATTTTTTGGTGGTCAATTTGAATTTTCGACCCTTTGCATTCTCTTCTGTGCTTAACCTCATTTTCGTTCTGTTTTTGTTTTTAACGGTTGGGTTCGAACTTTTCTAGACTCAGTGTTTGTAAAGCCTTTTCTTTTGGCAATAATGCGAGGCTTGCTTAGTGACGCATATTTTCCTGCACTACTGGGTATTGTAGCTCGGACCATTTTTCTTTCTTTCTTTTTATATTTTTTAATGCGACTATAATTGGACATTGAACAGGACTCATCCAATATTCTTTAATCATGTTTATAATTTATAATGTAAGGCCTGCTTTCTACTTGTTATTTATTTTCTAAAACAACATTTATGTATTTTAGTATCTCCACCTTCGTAGGTTTGTTGCAGTCAAAACTGTCTTGAGAGTTCTTTCACGGAGTTGTGTACATTTTTATATTGCGGATGCCTTTCACTTTATCGGTTAGATTATGCTGAGTTATTTAAAGTTCAAACAGTAGAATTTGTATAACTTCTAAAATAAATTATATTAATAGGAGCAGATGTTCCATGCATCTTAATACTCTCACTTGTTTCTGGTTTAGTGACTTGTCCAAGCGGCTACTCATTGCATGAGTCACTAAAGTGGAATATGGTGGAAAATACTCTCACTTGTTTATGGTTTAGTTACTTGTCCAAGCGACCGCTCATTGCATGAGTCACTAAGGTGTAATATGGTGGAAAATACTCTACTTTTGACTTGGTTCAAATATCTTTAACATATGTCGGGAAACTCTAGATTTGATATAAGTGCCGCTAGTCCAGAGGAATTAGTTTTCAAGGGGACCGTTCCGTATGGGCAGAGGGGAAATTTGACGAGCGGCAGTTTGGAAAGGTCTGGAAGCTTTCGGGAGGGCAATGAGGGACGGATGTTTATTTCCGGTGCTAGTATGTTCCGAGGAAATTGCACTTCTGCATGGGATTTGCCTCCACTATCTCAGTGTTTGATGTTAGACCCTATTAACATGGGAGATCAGAAACACATTCGGTCAGGTGAATTAAAGAAGGCATTGGGGATATCTTGTGGAAGCACCCTTGAAGATTGTTCTTTTGGAGCATCTAATCTGAAGCCTTCCTCTCCAGTGGCTACCGAGGACCTGAAACGATTCAAAGCAAGTGTTGTAGAGGCCTCTGTCAAGGCTAGGTAACTTAGGGATAACTTTGTAATACTGATTGTTTATTCAAAGTTCAAATTGTGCCAACAACTCTTCTTTATTCAATAAAATTTCCAGGTGGAATTGAGAGTTTGCGTATGCGCTATGTGGCATGCACTTGAATGCAAAGGTAGGCTGCAGCACCACGGCTTGCTGGGCAAAGCTACAGCTGTGTTGTTGCAAATTTCAAATGGCACACCTTGCACTAGTGCCTATGGCAAGTGCTATTGGGGTGCCATTTGGAAGAGCCACATTTCTGACCTCACTTCTTAGTCTTTCCTCTGTCACCAAGTTTTCAACCTCTTTGCTTTGTTTCAGTCTTCCTTTCTGTCTCCCCAAGCCTTTTTATGTTTAGTTTCACTGCCTCTCTGTTCTGCTCTGTTTCTGAATCTGCCTCTCTTTCTTCATATGTTGTGTTCTCTTTCTTACTTTTTGTTTTTTTCCTCTCTCTCTATATGTTTTCTGTTTTTTAAACTTTTTATTCCTTCTCTGCTTCTATATTTGTTAGTTCTTTTGTTGTCCTTTTTATTTCTTACATATTTTTCCTTATATATTTTAACTGTAAGTTAATTCTTTTAGTTGAACAAATTTTTTGATGGAAATAAATAAAGTATATATGTTTGTATGCATGCATGCGTGCATGCTACAAGAGTGCTTTGTGCAATGGTGGTCAAATGCCTTTGACAATTATGCTCAAATGCGTATCATTTTCAATGCCTTGTCTAAATCATTGAATTTGGGTTATGAGGTCCTTAAATTTCTTAAAATCTGGTATATTTTCCCTTTTGCTTTGTTCTCGCTTCTGTAGTTATTCTGTGTAACGGTTCTGAAATTTGAAGATTTTTCTCAGGGGGAGATCAAAGAGGTTGGATGAATCACTACACAAGCTAAACAAGTATTGCGAGGCTTTAAACTCAAAAAAGCAACTTAGGAATGAGATGCTACCAAATGAGAGGTTGGGTGGGTTGAACTTGTTAAAGATGGGAGGTCAGATTCACCGCAACACTTCAGAACTTGTGAATCAAAGGCTGGAAGACAGATCCAAGAATGTCACTCTGAATAAGCGCTTTCGTACACCAATTGCTGAGATACGGGTCTGTAGCCAGGTTTCTTACTTAGTTGACTGTTGATTTGTTCATAACATTTTGATTTGATTAAATACATTGCATTTCTTGCCACAAAGGTGTAGAGGATTGAATCGGCAATTGTGCTGGACATTTTAAGTGTATTCTTTAAGTGCATTGTAATGTGAACTTTGGCAAGGATATGTGTATCTGATGGCTAGCATGATAAGAAAGATATCATGTCTTGATTTTGATATGTACAATATTTTATTTCTGTTGTTATAATTTTTCCTTCTCATTAACAGGTTTTTTTTTTCTTTTTAAAAATTTAGTTTTCTTGGGTGTGTTTCTCTTAGCGTCAGACACTAAATCCTAAGCCAACAATCCTCAGTGGCAATGGGAAGAATGCATGAATTCCATTTAGTCTTATAGGTAAAAATACATATGGTGGAATTTTAAGGACGACTGAGTTGGGCATTAAAGGAAGTTGGAATAAAGGGTATTATGTTGGAGCATGAGGCAACCCTAATGTTGCCGAAAGTGGTGTTCATGACATGACCATCAAAGGATATATAAAGAGATATAATTTAACACTCAAGAAGCGAAGTAATTTCTACTTTCAGAAAGATGGGCAGATATGTTGTTTTGTTGATGCCCCTTCAACTTGCTTCTATATTTGCCTTACATATTGGGTAATTCAAGATGAGATGCTTTGAATTGCTCTTGTGACTTATTTAAATCCAGCATATATATATATATATATAAAGGCACAGAAATCTTGTTATAGTTTGTAGTTACTACATACTAATAAATACTACATTTTCCTTGCTTAATCAATTTCTTCTAATTTTTTCCTAATTCTCAAAGAGACGAGTATTCTTCTATCTAATTATGGCTTTACTGAATTTGCACTTTTTTGTGCGGAAAAACTCCAGGCTGAAGGACAAAATAATATCTTGAGGCAGCCTTTGGTTGCTGGAAAAGATAGAGATACCCTTAGGGACGGTGGAGAAGATTGTGATTTTGTTGAGGAGAAGATTCGTAAATTGCCTGCAGGAGGAGAGACTTGGGACAGAAAAATGAAAAGAAAACGTTCCATGGGCACTAGTTTTGCCAGATCTAGTGACGGGGAAGGGGAACTGAAAAGGGTTATGCATCTCAAGATAACCAATGAATCTGGTCTGCAGTCATCTGATACTCAAGGTTTGAGGTAACACCAGTTTTTAAGATGCTTTGAATTCCAATGATGATATAAAATGAAGATTCATTAGTTCTGGAAAGTGATTTAGTCGAGCATAAACTGATATGATTTTATCACACTTATTTTGTTCCTTCTTAACTTGCAACCGTCTAACTGCATTCATGATGATTGTCTGTTGTGACTCTTTTAGTTACACTAATGTCATTTAGTTACAATCTACTTGTTTTAAATGATGCTGAATGTGGTTGTTTTGTGCCTTTTGATAGACCCTGTGTCTAACAGCAAAGAGTAACCTGCTTGGAACTGTCTGTCTCCTACAGATCAGGATCATCTGGCAATAATAGCAAACTTGATCTTTCCTCTCTGCCTGCTGGTTCAAATGGATATGCTACTGCCAAGAATGAGCAGGAAAAGGTCCAAAGGGATTCAATTGATGGATCAAATAAGGAACGGGTTATACTGAGAGGAAACAAGTATTCAATAAACCCCTTTGTATTCATGATATGTGTTGCCTTGAGGCATTTATCATTTATTTAATATGATTATCACATCTAACATTTTCTTAATGATATTTTCTTTTCCTTTTAGGTTTAATGTTCGTGATAATAATTATATAGGTGGTGGTTATCCATTGACAAAAGGAAAGGCCTCAAGGGCCTCAAGAACTGGTCCCTTGGTGGCTGCTAACTCATCTATTGCATCTCGTTCATCTGAAGCACTTGATTCCTGGGAACGACCTTCAAAGGTGAACAAGCATCAGTCAGTTTGTGGGAATATGACTCGCAAGCGATCTTTGCCTACAGGATCTTCCCCACCCTCTATGGCCCAATGGGTTGGACAGAGACCTCAAAAAATTTCTCGCACTCGAAGAGTAAATGTGGTATCTCCTGTCTTGAATACTGATGACGTACAGATGCCTTTAGAATGTTGTTCTCCTTCTGATGTTAGTACCAGAATGACTTCTGCTGCTACCAATGGATCACTTTTTTCCAAGGGTGCTGCCAACAGCAGCCAACAAGTTAGAGTGAAACATGAAAATGGTTCCTTGCCACCCATGTTATCTGAAAGTGAAGAACTTGATGCTGCTGAAAGTAAATTAAAGGAGAAAGGACTGGAAAGCAGCGAGATCGATGAAAAGGCTGCTAATAATTCTCAGAATACAAGTTCTTCTGTCTTAGTCTTAGCCACAAGAAAAAACAAGACACCCAGCAAAGAAGAGATTGGAGATGGTCTGCGAAGACAAGGAAGGAATAATAGGGGATCGTCAATATTGAGGACTAGCTTCTCACCCTCAAAAGAGAAGTTGGAGACTACAACCTTGGCAAAGCCACATAAAAGTACGAAGCCTATTTCTGAAAAGAATGGAAGGTATTGTATTATTAGTTTTCTTTTTATTTTCTGATGGAAAACAAATGGTTCCTAAATGATAAACGTTATGGTGATCTTTCAATTTATGTATCGGGAAACTTACAATTGATTTATTGTTTCAGTAAGTCTGGGCGTCCTCCTCTGAAGAAATCTTCTGATAGGAAATGTATTACTCGCCTTGGGCATCCATCAACTGGTGATTCGCCTGATTTTTCAGGTATTTCTATTATTCTATATATTTCAATTTCAACTAATTTACTACTGTAGTGAACTTGTTTTAATAGTATCCTGATAAATAATCATGCTTAAAATCTACCTTTATTGACCTATTGGTATGCAATCAAGTGAATCTAAATTCATATTTAATTGTTTTGCTGTTTTCTGCATGAAATGCTATATAAAGGAAGAGGAACGTGAATTTTAATATTGTTGACCTTTTGCCATAAATAGAATGGTTAATGCAATCCATTTATTACCACTTTAAATTAAGGAATTCTTACAGAATGTCCATAGTAATTCTGATTAGATTTAAGTCATGTATTAAAAATATTATGTTGAGAGTATTCATTGAGTCACACTAAGTGTATCAAACTTTATCTTTTAATAGTAGAATGCTTCAACCGATAGAAATCTCCAATTAGCATGATGTGTAATTTGTAATCAAATAAATATAGTTAGTTGGAAGTTAATAACCTTTAGTAGGTAAACAGTGTTAGGTGTGAGTTAGTACCATGCATACAAATCAATGTATCAATCAGAGGCTATGTGATACATGGGAATTGGGAATAGTAAGGATAATTAGGGGGTAAAAGGGTAGTTTGGGAAGGTAGTTATATTATCTATAAATAGGGTCTCTAGGTTGTAATGGGATCTTGTGAATGATATTTCTATTTTCTCTCTCTATTTCCCTTTTATCTTTATCAAAGGTATTAGAGCCTCTTCTTTGGTTGTGGAGTGGCTAGAGATTCAATCCTTTGATTGTATTGGTGAATTGGAGCATTGCCTTGAGATTCAGCAAGCCATGCTTGAATCTACTAACACTTGTCTAGCCTAACACTTTGAGGCTATAGGGGAACTCAAACAAGTAGCTTCCCATCTTGAGAGGTCTATGCAAGTTGTTGGTGTGTAGTTGTTCTTGTTCATCTTTTGGTTGCCAGAAAATTGATCCTCACAGTAGTCACAAAGTTTTCATAGTTGAAGCAGGAAACTACAGTGGAGGAGTACTAGCGGAAGTTTAAAAGACTCCGGTTGCACACAAAGTCACCAAAATCAACAACCATCAATTTCTTTATTAATGGATTCTGGTTAGAAATTCTACAATTCGTTGAGCTCTTCAATCCGAACAACCTTGTTAATGCAATTCGTTTAGCTAATTTTCACGATAGATATGGACCGAAGAAGTGGCAAGACGTTCCTAAAGTTGAACCTGTGGGAATTGAGGACTCCAAGATTCAACAATGAGAATCAAACGTGAATGACAAAGTCAAGGATGAGAGAGTTGTCGAAGAGTTTGATATCGATATGACACTCATCCTTGCTGTTGATGTAGACACAAAAGACCAATGCGCAGAAATAAGGGATGTCAATGCCTTGAAAGAGGATGATGTTTTTATGGATATCATGAAAGACCAAGAGAAGCAAGATAGTAAAGAGGTGGAAAAAGACAGAGTAGCAAAGACACTGAATGGTTCTTTGAATTCTTTTACATCTTTCTCTCCTTATTTGGTGTTTAGCACAATGCCAACAAATGGCTATGATGGAATCGATGCAATTCATTTTGCTAATTTTTACGATAGATATGGACCGAAGAAGTGGCAAGACGTTCCTGAAGTTGAACCTGTGGGAACTGAGGACTCCAAGATTCAACAATGAGAATCAAACGTGAATGACAAAGTCAAGGATGAGAGAGTTGTCGAAGAGTTTGATATCGATATGACACTCATCCTTGCTGTTGATGTAGACGCAAAAGACCAATGCGCAGAAATAGGGGATGTCAATGCCCTGAAAGAGGACGATGTTTTTATGGATATCATGAAAGATTAGAAGAAGCAAGATAGTGAAGAGGTGGAAAAAGACAGAGTAGCAAAGACACTGAATGGTTCTTTGAATTCTTTTACATCTTTCTCTCCTTATTTGGTGTTTAGCACAATGCCAACAAATGGCTATGATGGAATCGATGTAATCAAGGACCAAGGGAGGAGGATTGCGGGAGAATACAAGGTTCAAAATGAACTTTGGTATCAAGATTTTCAAGATGAGAGTGAGATTTCAAATTTTTTGACATTGCAGAGTGGTGGCAATGGTGATTGTATGATTGATGAAAACTTGCTAAGGCATGTTATCGCCGCACACAACATCACTCTTGACTTAGTAACACAATGGGGTTGGTATGTTGACGAAGGCTTACTCCAATGGCAGCTTCTTTAGTGTTTCAACCCTTCCAAGTTGTTCACACCATTTGCACAACAATAGAGTTTCAGTGACTTGATAGAATAAGGAGGGTTTATCGAGAATGGCAAAGAGGAAAGGTCACTTGTGAGTTTAGGGTTTCGCCACTCTAGCATCTTCTATGGGAACTCTCCTCCTCCTAGATTTCTGATTTTGTAGAAGTAGAGGTGGAAAGGTTGCTATCTATTGTGATGTGTGGCTCCTTTGTTGTTGCAAGGATCCTTCACCTTGACTATGCAAACTTCATTGTACTTGCTGAAGTTGTTTGCATTGTTCATCAACCAAAGGGGGTTCGACCTCATGGTTGAAAGGGGAATGCCAATCGATCAAGGCAGTGAATGGCTCATTAAGGATGGGGGCGTTGTCGCCTTTGCATGTGAGTCGGCTATGGTTGTTGGTGTTAGTTTAGGTGAAGCTATACAAGAGATCATGGGTTTTGGGTTTTCATTTGAGCTTCTTGAATATTTTGTTGGGTGCGCGCGCGATAATAATTATACTCCAAGAGTCAAAGTTTTCCATGATTCCCAGATTTGTCCTGGGCGTCCTCCAAGTATTCTCCATGTAGTAGCCAGCAAGCCCCTTCTCATATGTTTTGGATAATTGTGCGCTTGACAAAAGTGTGGGAGCTTCTACGTTTTTCTTTTGTTTAAGTGTTGGGCTTCTCAAGCATTCTTGGGTCTAAAAGCCTTTTGGAAATGGGATGTTGTGGGTGGTTCAATTAGGTTGGCTCATCCTTGACTCTGGCTAAGAGCACATTGATTCTATTGCTGCTTTCAACTTCTTCAGCTTACTAACTTTAGTAGTCCAGCCTTTTATGTTTCGTTCAAAAAAAAAAAAAATCTTATTTTTGATGTATATTTTACTTTCAGCTTTTGTACTGATCCTTGAGGATAGCAATCTTTTGTTAGGGGGGAGTATATTGACACATGGGAATTCGGAATAGTAAGGGTAATTAGGAAAATTAGGGGGTACAAGGGTAGTTAGGGAAGGAAGTTTTATTATCTATAAATAGTGTCTCAAGGTTGTAATGGGATCTTGTGAATGATATTTCTATTTTCTCTCTCTATTCCCTTTTCACCTCTATCAATATTCTTATGAAGTAATTCAGATGTGCTATTTAGATTCTCCTCTCCTCTCCTCTCCTCTCCTCTCTCTTTCTCCTCCTCTCTTTCATATTCTTTCCACTACTACACATCATAGTAACAACTTCATTATTTTTAGGGCTTATGACTGAGTATGTGAGCTCTTTGATTGCATGCCACAGCTTGCTTAACATTGTCTCCGAAGTGATAAAAACCCGTATAATGAGAAGCCGACATTGATCACTTCATTCCTAGGTTGCACAGATATGGGTACATGTATTGGATACGATACGACATGAGATGGTGACGCGATAAATGTTAAAAATTTTAGGATATGGGTATGGGGATATATGTATTAAAAAATTTAATATTATTTATGTATATCTACAACAACAACAAGCCTTTATCCCACTAGGTGGGGTCGGTTACATGGAGTGCAAGACGTCATTGTGCTCTATCATTTACCAAGCTTTTAGTGATATTATTAATTAAAAGATCGTGTTTAACAACTTTTAAGAGTATTCTCTTAGGCCTTCCTCTACTTCTCTTAACAGGACTCAAAGTTATATGTTCCACTCTTCTCACTAGTGCCTCCCGTGGTCTTCTTTGTACATGCCCAAACTATCTCAAACGATTTTCTATCATTTTTTCCTCAATAGGTGCTACTTTCACTTTTTCGTGTACGCGCTCATTATGTATATCTAATTAAAAAGAAATAAATAAATAAATAAAATTAAACTAACCTGAAGTAATTAAAAATCCAGTAGCCAATACAATTGAAAAAAAACCAATAGCCTATGAAAAATACCTAAATCCATATGGCCTTCTGCATCAATTCATCGCCTAATCAATAACCTAACTTTTGGCCCAAAAAAAGCAATAACCTAACCACTAACCATAGCAGAAATAATAGAGGGAGGGGCAAGCAGGCGTGAGGGAGAAGTAGAGTAGGGTTGGAATAGAGAGAGAGAGGGAGGGAGAGAACTTGACAGGCAGTTGTTGACAGAAGGTCGCCAAAAATGGTGAAAGCAAACAAGCAAGTCACTGGAGACGGTGAAAGCAAAGCAGAAGCAAGAGCAATGAAAGGAGAGCGACAACGTGTATCGGGACATGTATCCGTGTACGATGCGTATTGGATATGGAAACGCTAGGTTAAGTGGCACATCCGTGCTTCCTAGCTTCATTCAAGTCACTTATTTAACTAGTTCCTTTTATCTGCTCAAACACCTGATTCTTAAATTTAGACATTTGAAATTGATGGCATAACTAGAAATATACACATATCCTGGGAATTCAAAATTGAAAAAAAAGCAGCATGCAGCCCAATAAATCTCTGGGGATTCAGTAGTCAGTACTGTGCTTAGCTTCAGGACTGGCTCCCACCAAATATATATAATCATAACCTGAATGGTTTTGCTAAAATTTGGGATGGATGTCGTAAGTATGTCTTGAAAATGGCTTCTGATGTGGCATCTTTCCAGAGAATATCCTGATAGCTTATTCTAGAATCTAGTGTTGTCGTTTCTTAGAAGAGAATGTATTGTTGCACGCTTGCTGATAGTGTGATGATGCAACATTAATACAGAACAATAGAATGATTGTTAATATTGTAAGATTAGGGAATTTGTATATGGATTATGGATTTAGGTGGAAGACTGGTAATCTATCCTTTAGTTTATGAGAGGTGAGGTGTGTGAGGGTAAAGGGGTTTGCTAGGTTGTAATATGCTGTATAGGCTAATACTGACTTTTTGGGTGCTGTAAGTGGCAAATGCAAATTAGTGGTCTCACACCTAAGGTTCATTGCGTTACATCTGGGAATTGATTGTACAACTATGGTTATTGACTATTGAAAAAAACATTCCCCAAATGAGTGTAAATAGTAGTTCTGTTTTTTCAATTTTTTTTAGGTGTAAAAAATTCCTTGCTTCATATAAATAGTTTTAGCACTTGCTGTATTATTCAATGTTTTCAGGGGAGTCAGATGATGACCGGGAAGAACTGTTAGAAGCTGCCAATTTTGCGAGCAATTCTAGCTGTGGGTAACTCAACTTGAAGTTGGATTGTGTTTTTGCGCTTGCTGTTCATATATGTATCTGTATAATGGCTTAAATGTTTCTTTGTTAGATGCTGGCTGTTCTAGTTCGTTCTGGAAGAAATTGGAACCAATTTTTGCTCCTGTCAACTTGGCAAGTGTAGATTACTTGAAGCAGCTGGTGGGTGTGTCAATCATGTTTTTACTCTTACGAAATTTAAGCAGAGCTTAAACTTTGTTTTCTTTGCTTCAGGTTAAATCAATGGAGGAGGATCATGGTTTGTCTCAGACATTTAGTCTCACAAATGATGTCTCGGTAATATTTTAGAAGCTATGCTTTTCAGCTTTTCACTGTGGTTGCTGAAATTAACCCTTGTAACTGGTGATCAATAGTTTACTCTCAACTATACCTTATGGATTTGTAGTCTTTAATTAGCATGCTAATCTGCAGTTCTTATTTCTTTACCATTTATCTGCATTTAACTTGACCTGCAATGTTAGTGAATATAATTCCCACATCTGAGATTTGTGGTTAATTGATTTGCACACTTTCTGTCGGCATATTTTTTATCTTGATGTTTCCTATTTTCTTTGTCTTTTTCTATGATTTTTCATTGTCATGAGCTTACAGCTCACTGGCACACTTTTGATGCCTAATGTCAAGTGCTGTAATTAGACTTACTTAATCTCTTGAAAAGCTCTGGAGCATAGATGAAATTTACATAGTTAAAGGATACATGAACCTAGAAGATAATTCTGGGAATTATTTAAAGTGTCGTTTTTTCTTCTCAGGATGGACTCTTGCTTAAGAACAACTCTCTGTTGCAGTGTCAGAAGGAGAAAAGCATTTCAATTCAAATGAATTCAAAAGAAATATCTTCAATGATTGACATGGATGGTCAGCATCTGGATAGTGCCTTTTTGCACAAACAAGCAGATTCAGGAGAAAACAAAGATGCACCATTGTACCAGCGAGTTTTGGCAGCTATTGTCCTAGAAGATCAAGTTGATGAGACTGATGATTCTCTGGATATTGAACACAAATCTCTGATAGGGGCTGAATTTGAATCTCATAGTGTATCTAGTCCTCAAGTTAGGACTCAATGTGCTTCTGATGTGTCATATTGTAATGGGAATATTACATTTACTAATGGCTTGAACATCCATGAGCAAGAACTTGATGATGTTTTACAAGTACATCAGGGACTGTTACATTCAGACACTGCATTGTTCCCAAAGTTATCTAAAAATGGTTGTGGTGGGTTACTAGCTGCAAATTTGGATTCTTCACATTCATTGTCTTTCAACTGCCAATTTGAGAAAATGAGTTTGGATGATAAAATCTTGCTGGAGTTGCAGAGCATTGGCCTTTATCCTGAGGCAGTGGTAAGCCTTCAATATGATTTTACATGATATGAAAGGCATCCTTTCTAGCGTACTGGTGTTTTTTGTTTGTTGTAGCACCCTGCTGCCCCTCCCTCCCTTTCATGTCATTTTTCTTATGTAAACATTAAAAATGCAAAGTAAATAAGATGTTCTAGAAGCAGACATTTTTGTGCGGGCTTTGTATTTATATGAGTTTAATGATCAAGTTTGGTTTTGAGGATTTTGTATTTTTTTATTTCATCACTGACTCATCTTTTTATGGTTGTCTTTTAACAGCCTGATCTTACTGATGGAGACAGTGAACCTATTGACCAAGATATTATTCATTTGCAGAAATGTCTTGACCAACAGGTTTTGGTTTTATTATTTAATGTTTGATGTTCTCTAAAGTATAAGGAAGGCATTCATTTAATCATATTTCCTGAAGTGTATTGTCTATATATGACCACTTTTGCAGGTTTGTAAGAAGAGAGAGGACTTAATGAAGCTTATTCAAGAAATGGAGAAAGTCAGGGAAATGGAACAACGGTAGGATAAGTTATAGTTTAGATGTATACAGTTTACTAGGTCTTCAAACTTTTGAGATATATAAATTGGAGTGAAAAGATGCTCATGAATAATTAACTTGTTGTATTGCAGTGCCCTTGAGCCAGTTGCTATGGAGAAACTTGTTGAATTGGCCTATAAAAAGAAGCTGGTAATTTGCTTCCCTTGTTTTTTTCATTAGTTGGGTGTTTGGTTCTTTTACGTATTTGTATTTAATCATTGTCTGCCGCATCATATTGTATTATAGGCAGTCTCAGCATGCATGACGCCACTTGATATTTTTTTGTTTGTGCAAAATTTTTGCTTGAAAGATATTGTGCAGATATTTTTGGAATAAGCGAGGACTTGAATGCTTGTTTAGTACTGCTAGAAATGCACAATGGTGTAAATATATTTGGGAGAATGCTAATAAAGTCCCAAAAAGATAAAATGACAGTCAAGTTCTCGATAATTTTTTTTAAATAAATTGTAAATATTAATTCAAACAGTTATAAATAAGAGTTTGAAAGCAAACTAATTGTCATATTTAGAATTTTAATATTACATTTGCAATTGGAGATTTTAAATTTGCAGCTGTTTGAATTGGTATTTACAACTGATTTAAAAAAAAAAATCAGGGACCTAACTGTCATTAATTTTCTCTTTTGGGATTTAACTCTCCTTCTCTCAATGTATTTTGATGTGGAATTGTGCTTAATTTTATTTTCTTTTTAATTCCTTATTTTAGTTGAGTTAGGAGCAAAGTTATGAAAATTGGACTGGTCATTGAACCGAATGAGCTGCCAATTCATGGTTCAATTTTTGGACCATGATCGGACTGATTATTATCATTAATAAATTAATATATTTTGAATAATATATTCTTAAAATAATTAAAAAAATTATCCATAATCATAAAAATGATTATTAAATTCAACTAATAGTAATATTTAATTAAACAATAGGAATATTCATTAGTACTTCATAGTAATTAGTATTTATTGAAATTGTAGATATTTATTTTATAATTTATAATTTTAGAATATATTGCATATGTTTTACTTATTTGTCCATTATTCTTTGTTTCCTGATGCTCATTGGTACAAAAGGCATAAATTATAACTTAAAAACATTAATTTTTTCAAAAGTAAAAACTGGTGACCGGTGCACTAACCAGTTCAGTACTGGTTAAGCTGGTTTGCCATCGGAAAGAATGGTTTCCCAACCAATTCCTGGTGCAACCGGTCGAACCAGCTAGTTTGGTCTAGGTATCATAACCTTGGTTAGGAGTATACTCCCGGTCCTATTTGTAGGACACCTTCTAGAAGTAGTTTTGGGTCCAAAATATAGGATACTTTGTAATAATTAGGCTATTTTTTTCAATTTTACCCTTCTTGATTAGCGTGAAGTATTTAATGTAGTTGCATTGTTATTTAAAACCAAGGGCAAAAATGAAAATACATCGCATTTTTTTTATATCAAGGAAAAAAACTAACTTTTCTTAAAATGCATGAAATGTTTGAAAGTATCTTACAATAAGGACTGGAGGGAGTGTTTTCTTAGATAGAATTATAAATAGTATTTTTATTTTCCTTTTCTTTCTTTCTTCTTCCTTTTACTGTGTGTGAGATATTTGGAATATTTGAGCATTTACTTGCTTGTTCTGGGGCTGAATAACAAGCTTTCTTCATAGGCACATTCTTACTAGATTTTAGCTCTTTGATTTAGTTAAATGAGACAACGCAGTGCTAATGAAGTTGTTGTTGTGTTGTTAGTGAATAAAAGTATTTGTTTGGGGTCAAATAACAGGTGCTTGATAGATTTCATTTTGGGTATTAAAGGGAAAGTAATGGATATATTTTTTGAGTTGTTGAATTGAATTTAAACCAGTTTTGTCTGTTGAGTGTGTCTTTGTTGATTTATTTGTTCCTTTGGGTTGTCAGGGCTCAGGAAAGAAGTGAGTTACAGAACGTGTGTTGTTTGCTTTACACTTTCAAATTTTTGTTCCTGATCATGCAGCAGTGATATTGTATTTGACTATTTGGTCTCCAGTTCCCTTTTTGGCACTTTCAAGAAAACAATTGCAGTATGAAATAACCCTCTCTAATTTTGATAGGCTACTCGTGGAAGTAGTGCAGCAAGAAATGGACTCCCTAAGGTATCAAAGCAAGTTGCGTTGGCTTTTATGAAGAGGACTCTTGCTAGATGCAGGAAATTTGAGGATGCTGGGAGAAGTTGCTTTATGGATCCTGCTCTTAAAGATATTCTTTTTGCTGTGCCTGCTCATGACAACTATGCTGGCTCAGTTGCCGCTATAAATCTACCACAAAGTCAAAATTGTGAGGGAGAGGCTGTGCTCTCAGGTTGTCTAATTTAAACATGATTTAAGTCTTTTCATTTGGAAAGTTGATTTACTTTGGTAGTGACATTCCAGAAGTACTTTAACTTCACTTATGCGATTCTGTTCATGAACTCTGCTATATTTTAATAGGGGATCAATACTAATCTAAATATCACAATAACTTGGTGCTTGGCATTTGCAGGTTTCATTCCTTTTAGGGAGCAATATGGTCTTGATAATGATCAAATTGGCACTAGTCCAGTGGGTGTGTTTGAGAATCTAAACCAGCTCTCCGACCATGATTTTGCCAGAACAGGACCAATACTAAACCGAGGGAAGAAAAAGGAGCTGCTGCTTGATGATGTTGGTGCTACTGCTTCTTTGAGATCTGCACCAATTCTTGGTAGTTCTTTCATGGGCGGAGCAAAGGGAAAGAGGAGTGAGAGAGAGAGGGACAAAGACCCTTCAGGAAGAAATCCTGTCGCTAAAACTGGTCGACTCTCTGCAGGTTGTTCTAGGGGTGAGCGTAAAACGAAAGCAAAGCCCAAACAGAAGACGGCCCAACTGTCTGCATCTGTAAATGGATCTCTTGGCAAGTTGCCAGAAAATACTGATTCTGAGAACCAGTTCGCTAGTGGTTCTGGTGAAGTGAATGACAACGGGAACGCCAGAAAATGTAAAATTGAGTCTGTATCTCATGGTCACACATCCAATAATTTGTCCATGGAGCCTGGGGCAAACATTGACTTTACAAGCTTGCATGAATTTGACTCAATAGAACTGGGTGTAGATAATGAACTTAATGAGCATCAGGACCTGGGCTCTTGGTTGAACATCGAGGAGGAAAATCTACAAGATCACGATGCAGTGGGCCTAGACATACCAATGGATGACCTGTCTGAGTTGAATATGTTCTAATGAAGGCGAATCCAGGATACATACATTCCCATGGACAGTTTGACTTTTATAAACGGTGCTGTGTCGGAGGAAGCTGCTAATAGAATTTATACCTCTGATTATTTGCACTTGTAATTATGCCCATTCTTTTTGTATACTTATCTACAAAACCAAAGAGGGGGAAAAAAAAAGAAGTGTAGTCCTCAATTGTTTATACCATTCAGGGATTCCCTCAGGTTGTAACTGTTAACAGTTTAATCAAAAAAATTTTGATCATTTTGTCATTGCTGTTGACTTGTAAATTTTCTCATCCCTTATGTCACGATCTGTCTACACTTGCATCTCAAGATGTTCATCTAGTTCTCGGCATCTTGAAAGGTTTTCATTTAATTGCAAACCACTGTAATTGTGATATGGCTGCTAAAGATGTTAACTTATGCAAGCTAATGAATTATTTCTAGGGTTTATGTTGGAGCTGAGGAATGAAATTTCTTCACTTTTTTCATGGATTTGAGAGTTCTTGTGGCCCCTCCCTTTGTTTTGTTCATTTTGTATCTTTTCAATAATTTCTTCAATGAGATTTTGTATTAAGGATATATTCTGAATTGAAGCAGAGTAGAATTTACTATGATTTTCAGAGACTGTTATGGTTTCTTTACTGAGTTTGTGGAGATTGCATTTCATACTGACCAGTCATTTTTGTCCCCCTGTGAATCTAGCTACCATGGTTCAAAATTTCAATTTCTTACTCACTATAGTAACAGGGAAAATACCGAGTTGTTGATTGCAATTTTCGGGTCTATATTTGATATCAGTGTCCAAACATGGGTCATGCGGCTTGGCAGGGAAACATGAGCTGCTTTGTCTATTTTTTTCCATGATCTTACACCTTATCATTTCTTTTACTGGTAAATTGTCTTTACATTTCTGCCCTGTATTGCAAAGTTTATGGATTAGAATTATTGGACGGACCTGACATTGGCCAAATTGATCAATCTTTGTCTTAACTTTCTGTCTTATGCAGTTCTTGTTTGAATTTTTCATACCGCATTGCTGGTGCTCATGCAGGTTGGATTTTTGAGGTAGTTATGTTCTGCAATTTTTGGCTTCTCCACATATCATTTATTGCATATAATCTAATCACTTCATAAAAAAACATAAATTATTTTTTGAGGGGTTGAATGTTAAAAAATATAAAATATTTTTAATGTTTTAAGATGTAATTAATGTATTTTTTAAATTCACTTAATAAAAAATAATTTTATATTTATTGTCAAGTTAAACACATTATTAAATAATGATAAATATATGAAAGATGATATTAATTTGAAGATAATTAATTAATTTATTGAAGAGTGATATGTGGTTAAAAATACCTTATAATTTTGAGCAGAAGAAGTATATATTATTCTAGTCCAAATTATAAGACATCTCCAATCATATTTCACATACCAATAAACATAGTAATTATTTTCTTATTTTCATGAAAAAGTGACATGTCTTGCTCTTTTTATCCCTAGCTCCTTTTATTAAGAAGATTGAGAAGAAGTGTTTTAATCAAATTACATTTTTCATGCTCACATTAATTAATACAGGGATAATTTTTTTTTAAAATAATTTAAAAAATTATTAAATATTTATATTTTGGACGGAGTTTAGTTAAAAAAAAAAAAAAGAGTCTTGTCATTTAAGTTAAAAGGAGTACAAGTTTTTGTGTGCGCTCGTGCTCACGGGGGATCGAACACGAGCTTATGTGCCACTGCAGGGAACGTCCAATCCAATTATAATACAGTACGGGCATTGTGAACGGACAAACCCGAGCTTCACTACTTAGGACCTCCAGTGATGGAAAAGCTTCCAACTCCGAAACTATAAACTATGGATTCGATTTTCACAGACTGCCTGGAAATCGGAGGCTGAGCGACTATTTCTCTACTTCCATTTTTGTTTTTCTTACAAAAAAATTGATCTTCACGCACCTGGAATTTGTGTCCGTGACATGTCCGATACTGATACTTGCATTTTTTTTTTTTTGGGGCTTATATAGGTGATTCCCACGAATTCCATGACGCAAGAGACGCTAATAATTCGGTCACATTCACATTCTACTTTTACGTGAAAGGTGTGTGTTCTAAGCCTCTATGATTTTTATCGTATTCCGTGATTATCTGTTTTGATCGTTCATTTTAGCCCATTAACACTTTTTTGAATAGTTACTCTTATTATTCGGGGGGGGGGGGGGGGATAAAGAAAAATAAGTTGGCTATTGCATGCAAGTTTCTATTCTTATTCTCTTCTATTACACTTGAGTCTGAGTGTTCCTTGTGCAATTTAGGGTAATCAGTGGTAGTTTGTGATTGTCTTTTTCACCTCGTTATTTCTGTATAACCATGGAAGCAATTTAACATCAAACAAGGACCAAAAGATATTGAAATATCATTGCTGGATTAAGTGGACTGATTTGAAAATAATTTTGGAGGGAAAGAAATATAATGCATGCCCCCTCTTTTCTTTTTCTTTTTTAAAACTTGTCATTTGTCAAATAATTTTTTGTTAAATAAGAATGAATACTTGTTAAAATATGATTTATACTTGTACCTTCCCATGACTAAATTCTTTCAAATTTTTGAATTTATGAATTAGGGTGTGGAGAGATTTTAATGGAAAAGAGGGGAAGGGGGAGGGATTTTAATAAACCTTTGTTTGGTTTTGAAAGGGAGGGAAGTGTAATAAATAATAAGTTGACAATTTTATTCTTCTAAATTTTAAGTTCATTTTTATTTTTTACTTTGATTTATTATTAAAAATAGTTAAATTATATTTTAGTAACTTTATTGTTTTAAGGATATGGACTTATATTAATAACATTTTTTTGAAGAATAAATGCATTAATATTATATTTTAATAGTGTATCTAATGAAAAAATATTAAAATTTTTTACAATAAAAATTATATATTATTTTTTGTATAGTGATAAAATTTATTTAATTATAAGAGAGAGGGAAAAAAAATAATACATGATTTTTTAATATCAAATATGTTTTAGAATTTTTAAAATAATGAATAAATAATTTAATTATAATTTTCTCTCTCCTCTTCCCTGAAAAAAAACCCCAAATTGGAGGGGAATAACCAAACAAGGGGCTTCCCTCCTCTTCCTTTAATAAATACCAACCAAACAAGGGAAGAAAATCAACTCCCCTAACCTCCCCTTAAAAAATCTCTAATCAAATTAGTGAATGACTTCTTATTAAATGCGAATAGATACTTGTTAATTAATGAATGACTACTTGTTGAAACATGATTTACATTTGTCCCTTCCCACAACTAAGCTTTTTTAGATTTATATTGAATTTATCAATTAGCGAATGACTTATTATTAAATGTGAATGGATACTTATTAATTAACCAATGGTTACTCGTTGAAACATAATCTACAGTTATCTTTTCCTATAACCAAGTTTTTTCAGATTCTTGAACTTGTCAATTAGTGAATGATTTCTTGTTAAATGTGAATGGATACTTGTTAATTCACAAATGGCCACTTGTCAATTAAAAAAAGAAAGGCAAGGGAATTATTGTCTTTTCTCATCTAAAATTATTTTCAAATCAGTCTCTTGATCCTACAGTGATATTTCAGAATCTTTTAGTCCTTGAATGACCAAGATTCTGAAATATCACTGGGGGTATTTAATAACAATGATTGATATTTTCCCTTTTTGTATTTTGTGCTCCTATTCAAAACCATTGATTATTTAGAAACCATTTTTTGGATTATACATGTCTGTGTGTCTATGTATATATACATGCACAAGATGAAGAAGTGACCAAGCGAGTTTAATCTATCAAACATTGTATCTTGTTGAATTGCTGAAATCTTGGAAATTGAATGTGAAGCTACCTTTATAGGGCATACAAACAAAAAAAAAAAAATGGTACTAGAGTTGGTGCATCCATACTTCTTTTAGTATGCTAGTAACTAGTTTTGGGATTGAATAATAAATGAAACTAAATGGATTTGTGGGTATTTGATGGGAATAAGTGCCAACGAATAAACATTTTTGGAGTTCTTGAAATGGTAAGGTGAGGCATTTTCATTAGATTCATACATTTTGATAGAGGTAAAAGAGAAATAGAGACAAAGAAATAGTAATATCATTCACGATACCCTATTACATCCTTAAAACCCTATTTATAGATAATGCAACTAAATTTCCAAACCACCCTTTTATCCCCCTATTATTCCTAATTCCCATGTATCACAGGTAAGCATGATAACTTCTGATCTGTAGTAAACACTCAAGCTTCAGATCACAGGATGTTATGAGCTTGCTGCCACTAATTACCGAGCTGCCAGAGTAGTGAACGAAGATTGACAATTTCTGACAACTCCTGGCTTCATTAAAGCAGCTCAATGGTTTTTCATGGTTTGGTTTTCTGACAAAGAATAAGAGTCATAAGGTTGTATTTATGTTGATAATTGATCGGGGAGACTCATTAATGCATAGAGTTGCTGAGACACAAGTATGGCTTGCATTGCTTTCATGGGCGACCTCCAAGGTATTGTAGATGTTCATTTAGTGCCAGATGAATTCAAATGTCTCTTCTGAGCATGGAGAGGGGTACGACACACTATAGCGACGTAGAAAATTACACCTAGGCTATCCTTTTTGGGTAAAAGGAGGCTTGAATTATGTCCTGCTTGAATGGAGACAACACTTGATCTTGTAAAATTGCAATAAACCTTAGATTCTCATACCTGAACCCTAATTCTATTGGAAAATGATCATGCCAGGTTGGCAATATGATGCCTTATCTAATCTTTCCTGCTCCCTATAGAGTATCTTCTGGTACTTTCATTTGTTTATCATCTCTCGTATTGCTTCCCTATTGACCTTCCTATGTTATTGATACCTCTATCAACAATTGTTCGTGCTAAAGTGCTAGTTAACCTTACAAGATTGAGTAGTCTTTACTCTTTTCTATAATTGGTCATTGCTTAGTTTTTTGGGAAAGAAGACCCACTCTTTAGTTGGGAAGGTTAGACGGACCAATTAAGTTCAGATTTTTATACATGACACAAGAATCAGGATAGCCAACTTGTTCTTTCCATGTAACAAATGGTCATCATTTCATTCCTTTAATGCACAAGATTTTGCTATGGAGTTCAGTTCATCTGCTTGTCACGCACGTCCTTTATGAAGTATAAATAATTCACAATGAACTTCTTCAGTTGATGCTTAAGATGTTGTTAAGCATTCAATCCCTGGAAAAAAATCTCAAAGCCTCGGACATTTTAGCATTCAACCCATGAAAAAGCTCAAAGCAGAAAGACGAATGAAGAGCACTGGGATGATTTTTTATGGGAAACTGTTTCTATCGTGGGATGAGTTAGCCAAAAGAATGTTTTATTACATGGTTGTATTTATTTATTGTTTCTATTTTAGTTGTTATGCGAAATCTGAGCCAGTTATAAAAAATTCGTTTCACTTAAGTGGTGGGTGTTTCTAGTTAGATGTTTTTTAGGATTTCAGATAGGAGTGTAATTAAGCGTGCTACTGCTGGTTTAGAGGAGGTCATTTTTTCCCCTTGCTCTTTGCAGATGATAGTATCATGTTCTTATTGGCTGTTAGACTTAGCTTCATAAATGCTAATTACATTGATCAATTTTTTGAGGCCTATTTCAGGCAGAAGATTAATTCAACGAAGAGTGGTGTGGCTGGAATCCATGTAGAATGCTCAATTCTTTTGTCTTGAGCTATTTTGACTAGGTTTCAGGCTGTACAATGGCCTCTTAACTCAAAATTCCACTCATTTTTTGAATTTTCATGTTTTAGAGAATGGAATAATACAAAAAAGTAGTGAGCTTCAGTGTGTCTTGTCTTCGTTTAACTCTGTTGCTTTCTCTGCAAGTTATGATAGGAGAGGTTGGAATCTTTATTTGTCTGATAATTTTTGGTGTAAATCTTATTTTCAGTTCCTCAATCATTCTACAAGGATATGTTTATTCTTGATAAACCAACTTGGAAATCAAAAGATCTTTCAAAGGTAAAATTGATTGTTTAAACAACAATTTTCAATAGGATAGACAGCAACGAAATGTTGAAGGTGCAATGGCTCCTTATGGCTCCTCCGTTGTCCTACATGTCTGTGATATGCAGATCCGAGCCAGTAACTATGCCTCCAATTATTTCTTCACTGTTCAACAGTAAGTTGCCTTAAGGATATATAAGCCCTTTGGTATTTTGGATATAATTGGATGTGGTGTTCTAGTTGTCTCGATCAATTTCTTCTTATTCACTTTAAAGGATTTGGTTATAAGAAGGGTAACGATGTTGTTTGAATGTGCAATTTATGGAACTCTAGTTTGTTTGGATGGTGGGGAGTCCCCGTATTTTCAAGGGCACATGTTCACCTCTAAACATGTTATTGAATCTGTGAATCTGCTTGGTATAAAGTCACACCTAGAGTTCTTTTCTACCCCAAAAAGAGTCATGATTTTTGTGTTTATTTTACTTAGAAGAACCCCTTAACTCTTCAGGCCTTAATTCAAATGAAAAAGTGACTTCCATAACGAAAACGAAGTATTATTAATTCAGTTTGTCAAGCTTACAAAGCAAATCACTTTTAATATGCTTGAGGCTTCTCCTTTTGTGTTTGTATCAAGGTTTCTGTAAGGATGTGTCTTTCAGCTTTGTAGATGGATTGGGTTGATTTTATCCTGCTTATTTGTGTGTGTGTGTGTGTGTGTGTTTTTTTTTTTTTTTTTTTTGGTTTAAAAAAATTGTGTACCAAATTGTACATTACCTCCTTGAAGTTTGGGTTATGTGCAAGTAACTTTCCTAACCTTTTACAATTTTGCAAACCCCCTAAACTCTTGCATTTATCAAAATAACTCTCATGTCGTTAATTTGTCCATTATTTTACTAAAATAATATAATATAGGGTTTATTTGAATTGAATATGATAAAAGTTTAGCAGGTTATCTTCACATAACTCAAAGTTTGATAGGAGTTATATGTACAAGAAAAAGTTTAAGGGGATATTTAGTCAAGAACATATTATGCTCCTCCAGTGAAATATTGGAATAATTACTGGCAATAGGTTATGTGCACAAATTTTCAAAGTTTAAGGGGATTCTTTATTAAGTTTTAAAAGTTAAGGTGGTTAATTTAAACACAGGTTGAAGTTTAGGAGTTTTATATAATTTAATCTTATATGTTAGGAGGATAGATTAACACTCTTTTGTATTTTTCATCATTCTAGAGATACTTCTTTTATCCGCTTAACCTCTACCAAAACTAAACCATGCATGGTTTATGTCATAGCATTATTATTAACATTGCATTTAATTTTTATAGAGTGATTTGTAATATTTTAATTGTGATGAACTATCTAGTTTCTTACCTCAAATAATAAATGAATGTTAAGTTATAAGAAAATTTGTATGTAAATATTTGACCAACTTTAAATTTAGGGAAAGTATAATTTTTTATCGCTATACTTTAGTGTGTCCTTATATTCTCTGCGCACACGCATTCTATTTAATTTTTTTTTTGTTGAGTTGGTAATGTTATGATGAGTTGGAAATTATATAAGGAAAATGTCTGCTAATTTTTCAAGCATATCCAAATATCCTATCCAATTTTATATTATTAAAAAAACCTCAAATTTCTAATGAAAAATTTAAAATATAGGATTTTTGTGTAGTTTCTGAAAGTAGAGGGTTATTTTCATTGGTTTTATAAACTCAAAGCAACATTAATTTATTTAGCATCTCATTAATATTGTTTTGGGATCATTTCATATTTCATAATATTCATGAATACAGAATCAGATTTATTCAATGCTCATACATGATAAATTCGATGAATGCAATTAATGAAAAATCCTTTCATGTAATCATGGCATAAATTTTGACTGGACCTTAGAGGGGAGTGAGATCCAAACAAAGTTTACTTACGGACCAAATGTTTACACTTTTTCCACCAAAAAGAAAGTGGATATGGTTTTGACTCAAGTAATAAAGCCAAACCAAACTAGTTAGTCAGATTAGAAAGTTGGTGAACTGGTCACTAGATTAGTTTGCATAATATGGTAAACCATCCTATAAGATAACTTGTCAAGACCAATTAAAACTTCAAAAATTGTGGTTCAACCAGTTAGAATGGTAATTTAAAAGAAAAAATTTTCAACCATTATTGTCATTAACTATCATTACATCTTAAGCTATGAACTAATAGGCAAATGAGAAAGAAATGTGTATGTTACAAAATTATATAATAAGCTCAAGCATCATAAATATCTCATATCAAATAATGATCACATTTTTATTTTTTAATTATAAAATATTTATTAACTTTTTAAAAGATATATTTTTTCTTATCTATAGTCACTTCAAAATTTTGAAGTTTTTTATAGTTTATTTGAAATCAATTTTTTTATATCTTTTGTCATTATTTTCATTTTCTTATTTGAAATAGTTAATATATAGTTAGAAATATATTTATTTGATCATAATTGATTTAATCACTGTCAAACCATTGAGTTTAGAATTAGTAGTTTTTCAACCCATGGTCTAGTTTTTAATATCTTGCTTTTGACCCCAAATGAGGATAAGGCACCCCATAAAAACAGTTGTGCCGTACCATCTCAACCCTTAAGTCCTTAAATTTTTTTTTCCTCATCTAACTGACTTTATATACTTTTTTGGTCCTAAATGTAGGAGGGAGTTAACTAATTTACATAGATTAAGAAAATTAGGTTACTTATTTGTATAAAATATACACTAGTTTCCCTAAAATGCGCACTTTTAATTATATGGTGGCCATTCAACGTTACAATTCAAGAATCTACACGAAGGATAGTTTGAGAAAGAACTAAATAAATAAGGGGGACAAAGGAGATTGAGGCTTTACATTTCGGACCCAAACAAATCCCTTAAAAATTTAAAATGAGGGAGTATCGAAGTTTCAGATTTCACATATCCTTTCAATAATGTCAAATATTTAATCACTTTAACACCTTTAATCCAGCCCACAGATTTCTTCCTAAATACTGACTAAAGTTTTCAAATTTCTGAAATAATGTTGACCAGGATACCCTCATAAATTCTAATGTTTTCTGACACCACCCATTAATAAGTCAGAAATAGGTTCAGTGTAAGTCAGATTCAGATTGTGAGATAGCTCTCTATATAAAGGAGAGATGTTCAAGAACCAGTATGCACAACAAAAACAGGTCTCCTTAAGCATAACCATGTATGAGTACATCGATGATGAGTCCAAAAGAAAACTATCGTATAAGAAAAGAAAAGGAAGTGTCGTAAAAAAAATACGTGAGCTCAGCATCCTTTGTGGTGTAGATGCTGGGGCAGTCGTTTACAGTGGCCCCTCTGATCCTCAACCAGAGGTTTGGCCGGACCATGAAGGTGTCGAGCAGGTGATTGAGAGGTGTCACTGTCAAGCTAGGCCCGCCTTGGAGGGGACCTTGAGCAGGGAGGAACCAATACAGAGTAGAATTAACAAAGGGAAAGAACTTCTGATGAAAAGGCGAGAGGAAAATCGTGGAGAAGAGATTTACCAACTCATGATCCTCTCTTTGGCAGGGAAAGCGATGCCCAGTCTTACAGATTGGCTTGATACGAAGATGGCAGTTGAGCAGAGCTTGAAGAAACTTAACTGGAAGGAAGGAGAGTCTGGCAACGTGGACTTGTCCATTCCACCTTCTGCAATGTCAGACAAATTGCAAGTTTTCCGAGAGGGGATGTTGACAGACCAATTTCAGCAGTTCAGCATAGACACTACCAGAGAGGCAGAAGCCTATTTTCCAGCTGCAACAACATCTGAAGGGCTTTTCATCAATAAAGAGAATGATCAACATGTGCAGTATTGCAGGGGCATTGGGAATGTGGGAGATTATATGGGCATTGGTACATGTGAGACTCTGCAGCCATCTAGCAGTGCCAACCCATATATTCCAACTCTACCAACATCTGAAGGATTTTTCATCAATAAAGAGAATGATCAACATGTGCAGTATTGCAGTGGCATAGGAGACATGGAAAATTATATGGGTGTTAGTACATACGAGACGCTGCAGCCATCCAGCAGTGTTAACCCATATATTCCAACTCTACCAACATCGGAAGGATTTTTCATCAATGAAAAGAATGATCAACGTGTGCAGTACTGCAGTGGCATAGGAAACATGGAAGACTATATGGATATTGGTGCATATGAGACGCTGCAGCCATCTAGCAGTGCCAACCCATATATTCCGACTCTACCAACATCTGAAGGGTTTGCCTTTAATGTACAGAATGAAAGGCTGACCGACCAACTTCCGCAGTATGGCATGGACATAGGACATGTGGAAGATTATATGGGAATTGGTGCATATGAGATGCCACAACATTCTAACAACGCCAATTACCCCTATGTTCCATAGCTTGTAACTCCTTGGATCTTGGGCTTTGTTATTTTAGTTTTTTTCGTGTTTGGCTCTCTGTTTTCGTACAGCTCATAGAGGAATATATTTCACTTCTTCGCGCAAAAAAAAAAAAAAAAATCCTGTTGTATCCTATGAGGCGTTGTGAAATTCTTGTAAAAATCATCTCTTTAACTCATCATCAGTCAAAAAAAAAAAAAAAAACTTATCACCAGTCATCAGCATTCAAATCAGCTTAGTGAAACTTAATGTCACGCTCCTGTTTATATAAGTTGATTGTTTGAAAACTCTAAGATGAAGCTGATCATTTTTTATACCATTGCCGATAAGAATATGACACTCTATCCATATTAATAGTGAAAGATGCGTGTCCTCGTACTCATATCATATCCCCCGGGGGGGGGGGGGGGCGCATGTACAGGCAGGTTTGTCACCAAATCAGGAACAAAAGTTAAGCCATGCTCCTTGACTGGAAGGAGAAAAAACGAGAGACAAGGAAGCCATGAACAACACAAAACTGCCTTACAATGTCTTTGGAGATCCTCAAAAGAAACCCTGCAAATAAACCATTGGCTGAAATCATGACCTAAAAGAAAGACTCAAGACTAACTATTATCTAAAGAAGATTTGAAGGAAGAAACTTTATACTAAAACTGACATTCCATTCCAATCAAAGCCACCACAATTGTGCAAAAACAGCACAATGCTAGAAGAAACTTTGTGCTCCTTCCTTTGCTTGAAATCCATAAACATACGAAATATAATGCGTTACATATGGCATTAGTTAGTGACTAATTCAGATGGTTTCTTGCCTTTCATTATCACAAACTTATCATCTTAATCAAAGGATTTGCCATGAACAAAAAGTTTGTAGGCAAAATGATATCCTCAATCTTGCTGCATGTTGAAAATTGTCATTGAGGTTGATCAATACTACACTTGCAAGTCTTTAGATAGTTTCTTCCTGTTATATACACTTGTTTATGTTAGTTTGAGGGAATCTTCATAATCATTGGATATGGTTATGTTATGAGAAGTGGTCATTTCATTGAATTTTTGTTATGAAGTAGTTCATTAATTAGCTCTGAAATGTGTGTAGATTCTTTCTATAATAAACTGCCAATAAAATGTATAATTTCCCATGTTGATGCTTATGCTCTTAATATTGCTGTGCTAAACTGAAGTAATATGAATGATCTTGAGACTCTGTCTCTAAAATATGGCTCTAGATGTTTGTGTTATTTGTTGTCAATGTTCGAGATAATCATCTTTTGCACTTTTAAGTTCTGATAGAGATTTGAATTAGATGTTTTAGAATCTTTGATGAGCATTGGCTTTGTTCAAATGGATTGGATATTTTTATTGCAATTGTGTTTATAGGTTTTACAAGCAATGAAGTGCTTAGATACTGCCATTTCCCTATTTTTTTTAACCTGTTCATGTAAATTAATCACATGATGCAGAACTTTGAGGCTTGAGGAAGAATCTTCTCCATCCCTTGTACTTTCCTTTATTTGTGATGTCTGAAAAAAAGTATCGATAGAAAAATATACTCCTAGAGAAAAATTGAAGACAGTCTAATAGTCACAAGCACTTTAGAATTTTCAAGTGTAACTTTAACAGTTGCATTTAAACATGAAGCAATGTTTAACATAGTTTAATTGTTAATTTCATTCCCTTGCTCTTTCAGTGGGATTGAGTTGATTTTCTTGGTTTGCACTCTGGTTTTCCTCAGCTGGCCTATTGAAGGGCTGTCTAGAGGATTTACTTGGGACTGAAAAGCTAGTCTGAGGTCAATACGTTCTCTCTTTTTTTCTTGGTTCTTTTCGTTGTATGTTTGTTATAGGGTGATTACTTTATTTCAGTTATTAAAATTTTTCCTCCTATTTAATGACTCATTTTCTATGAAAAATGTGTTAATGCCCCTCATATGAAGATCTCAATAATTTATACTCGTGAAAATCTGTGATAGGATGACGTAGCTGGATTTGAAGTTGTCAGTTGTCACCAATGTATACTCAATGCTTGAAGGCTTGTAGGTACAGTAGGCCTGCATTGCATTTTTCGTTCGGAGTAAATGGAGGCTTTGGATTCGGGGCCAGGAACATTCCACAATAGCCTTTGAATGACTGTCTGGGAATAGAAGCACTGTGTTTTCAAAAAGGTTGCGTTTAATGTCATGTTAGTTTTCTGGTGAAGAGAGAAAGTAGCGCTTGTAACCTTTCATGGTTAAAGAGTGCTTGATGATGAACATAGGCTTAAAGGGCTTTTAGGCTCAAGTTTGCTGTAAGAAGTGTCTTCTTTGGCTTCTCTGTTTTGTTATGAGGCATTGATGAGCTTTGGTGAATGATGCCATGGCTGTGATGTACCGTCCAATTGAAGAATTAAATAATTATCAACCATCACGACCCATTGATGTTCTTCAGGTTTGTGGGATCCTAGACATCACTATGTATGAGTAAGAAAGATTTTCAAGGTTGATGTTAGTAAGACAAAATATTTGGCATAGCTTTTTTCTTTTAAAAAAAAAAAATCTGAGAAATCATTCCTTGTATTGCTTTGTCATAGCTTTTTTTTTTTTTCCTTTCAATAAAGGGGAAAAAAACCTAAGATTTAACATGCACCCTTTAAAGAAATTTGAATTGGTGTCGATGCATATTTAGTTGCTTGCTATGCATGTAGTCTACAAGTTACATTGGTATTTGCTATATCTTTGTGGAATACAAGTTACAATGATCACTCAATGATGATTATAACTCCTAAACTTCTAAGCTAACGATGTGGGTTTGATTCCCACTGCCTACTTCTTTCATATCTTAGATATTATAGAATAGAATTAATGCGTGTGTGTCTAAAACTAATTAATTTTTGTTACTTAGTTTGTAACTTTAAAAATAGAATATAATTTGAAAAAGAAATATAATTCTTTAATGCATTCTAATTATTTAATCTAATTTAATGAAAAAATAATAAAAATAGAAATGCAATTTATTATTAAATTGAATACACAATTCTCATATCACATAAACTTAAAGGGATATTAATTTATTAGCATCTCGTGATTTTTTTTAAAATAATTAGTTTATAATTGTCATAAAATAGAAAATCAAATTTATTAAATGCTCCTAATAAAAGCACATAAGTGACTAACATTGACTAGGAATCCCTTAAACTTAAAAGGAATGTTAATTTATTTAGCATCAAATTATTTTTCAAGAGAATTAGTTCATGATTTTCATAAAATGGAAAATAAAATTTATTTAAAATTTTCTAATAAATACATGTAAATAAATAGCATTGATTAGGATTCCCTTAAAAAATTCTAATATATTTTGTGACTGTATTCAATAATGAGTTCTTCTATCCAAGAGTTGTTCAATGTATGTATTTTGCAATTTTGAATTCAAAATGTGATATTCATCTTATTTATAAGTCATTTTTAATATTTTTATTTAATTAAAAAAAATATTAAATCTCATTAACTCTGTTTAAAAATTCATAAGTTTTAACTTTACCATTATTAAATATACCTACTTTAAAATAAAATACTCTAGTATTTAATAAACTTCCCTATATTTAATAAGGCAAAATGGTAAAGATAAACATACAATTATTGAAATATCTTATAAATAAAACTAAAATAAACATTTTCCTTTTACCTTATTAATAAGATCAAAGGAGTATGTTTTTAGGGATTTGTTCATAATTGAATATACGATGCCCAGATCACATAAACTTAAGGGATATTAATTTATTTAGCATCTCATGATTTTTTTTAAAAAGAGTTAGTTCATAATTGTCATAAAATGGAAAATCCAATTTATTAAATGCTCCTAATAAATACACATATACGACTAACATTGACTAGAAATCCCTTGACAAATTCTAATGTATTTTGTGACATCAGTCATTAATGAATTCAGCTGTTCAAGAGAGATTCAATGTATATAATTTCAAATTCAGAATATGAAATGGTTTTGGGGACCCCTTCATATTTAAAACACAAAATCCCAAACCATATAAAATCAAAGGGATGAATTTTATTCTAAAAGAAAAGGGGAGTTAATTTATTTAGCATCTCATATTTAAAAAAAAAATACTCTCCCTAATCTTATTTGTCAGGCATGAGAGAAAGTTATTTTTTTCTATTTATAAGTTACATAATTAAATTTTCATATCAAAATTTCACTTTTGCCCTCCATTGAATGCTAGAAAAATATATTATTAAAAAATATATATATTTAATAGGGATAAAATTGAGAACTTGTTAAATTTTCATATAGAGTTAATGAGTTTTTAAGGTTTTTCTTGATCATAATAAAATATGTTAAAAGCAACTTAAAAATAGAATTAGTGGAATAGTTCTTAATAAATTCCAAATATTTTTTTCATTATAATTTAGTAACTTATTTGGGAAATATCTTCTTTTTTTTTTTCTAGAATTGTGGGAGAAAAACACCTTATAAAAAAGATATTATACTGCTTAAAATTGGCATGAGGATAAATATAAATTCAACCCAAGTGTAGTTTTTTTTAGTGATATAGTATTATATAATTTACCATTCAACTTAATATTCCTTTGCAGAAGATATTGGACTGGCAGACAAAGGTTAACTCATTGTTGTCAGAATTTCGGGAGTTATTCTCTAGTGTCGACAAAACCTATTAATTCCTCATGCTTGCCAATTAAAACTAGAAGAAAAACAATAACAATATCTTAACGGTAAACAAATTCATTCTACAAGAAATCTCATTCAATCATACTTGCTAAACAACTTTTGTCCAAACCTTCCCTACACATTGCTTGAAATAAAATCATGCAAACTAAACCAATTGATTCATGATAATTGATAGAGCGTTGCTCTTGCATATTGTATTGATATGCTTTTTGTATAAATAATTTTGATTGAATATTAAATATTAAATAATGATTATAAAAGCACAATAAATGTCAACATATTAAAAAAATATGTATATCATATTCCAATCATATAAGCTAAATATAATACAGTATGAGTTTATTTTATTTTCTACTAAAACATGACTTTATTTTAGGAAAATTTATGCATAAGTCCTATAAAAAAAAATTATTTACAATTAAGTCCCGTAAAAATTTAGAAACCACAATCAAGTTCCTTGAAACTTGGATATAATTTAAAATTAAAGTGCAAAGATAATAATACCTTTATGTATTAGATATATGAAGTTATACTTATAAAAATTTAAAGTCATAGTTGTAAATTACTAATAAAATGCTGTAAGTAATTAGTATTAAACTTTATTAGTAATGCATGATTGATTTAACTATTAAATATATAAAGTTATAATTATAAAATCTTGAAGTAACAAATTATAAATTAATGATGGGATAGTTGTAAATAATTTAAAGCATGATCAATTTAATTATTAAATATGTAAAGTTATAGTTATAAAATGTTAAAGTCATAGTTATAAGATACTAATGATAAGGTAGTTGTATGCAATTAATATTAAACTTAAAACACATGATCAATTTAATTATTAGATATGTGAAATTATATTTTAAAAATTAAAGTGATAGTTGTAAATTACTTAATAAAATATTTATAAATTAATAGTTATAAATTATTTGATTGATATAGTATATTTTTAACAGAGGCATTGTTATTTTTACACCCCAATATCAAATTACACTCAAGTTCCTTAATCAGTGTGATTTTTTTTTATAGGATTTATTTGTAAATAAATTAATATAATTTTTTAAAAAATATTGTTAATTAAGAATGTGATTAGTGAAAATTTTTAATTGAAATAACATTAAATATTATAAAATTTATAATTTTAAATACAATTAACTACCTAAAGTATAAAATTAATAAAAAATGTTTTATTTTTATTTTTCTTGTTTATTTTTTGAACTTGGATAAATACCCTGAAATGAAAAAAAAAAATCATAATTTGGCCCTATGAATTGTGATAATGATAATGAGGTTTCAAGAAATTTCTTTAAGATTACTTTATTTCTCCTCTATAATAATTTTATATAGCTCACAAGTTTGGTCTAAATATTTACAAATTTGATTTTACCAATGACTAAAACAATTTAGAGATCACAATTTTTTATAAATAATTTTTTTAATTAGTAAAATTTAATTAATTTTATACAGTCAATGAGTTTGGTATAAGTATTCGCAAGTTTGATTTTATCAATGATTAAAATAATTTAAAAAATTACAACTTTTTATAAGCAAAGTTCAACTAATTTTATATCATTTGTAAGTTTAATATAATTATTCGTAAGTTTATTTCCACCAACAATTAAAATGATTTAGAATTTTACAGCTTTTCAAATCATAGACAAGTACTAAAATAATTTCACACATAAATTTAATAAAAAAAGTTCCTTTGAGCTACATTGTCATTATTGTATTTTATGAGATTAAATTAATTTTTCATGATTTATCCATTCTTCTCCCTTTTAACTTTTTAATAAAAAAAGGGAAAAATATCACCAAAGGACATAAGAGGTATTTATATCAAAGAAGAATCATGATATTATAATTTTTCATTACACCACCTTAATCCTTAACCAAAAATAAGTTTTTACAAAAAATGATCAAATTACAGTTGAAGTTTAAAATAACAAATGTTCATCCTGTATAAATAATAAATCATTCAAATTTTAACAACAATTAATTAATAACAATACATTTATAATTTAAAAAGATTGAAAAACTGCTAGCATGTGTTTAATAGAATAAGTGTTCATTTCATATAAATAATAAGTTATTCGAATTTTGATAACATCAAATTTGTGATTAATAATAACATATTTAAAATTTAACAAGATTGAAAAACTAACAGCATGTATTTAATTAAACAAGTGTTCACCTTGTATAAATAATAAATTATTTTGATTTTGACAATAATCAATTCGCGGTTGATAACACATTTGAACTTTAATAAGATAAAAAAATTAATACCATAAATTTAATAAAAAAAGTATTTATATTACATAAATAGCAAGCCATTTGGATTTGGACAACATCAACAACACATTCGAACATTAACAATCAATTCTTTTTTTTTTTTTCATTAAAAGGAGCAATTAAGTCATCTTTCATGCAAATTTATTTTCAGCCAAGGATTAAAATGAGTAAGATCTTAATCTCAAGGCCCTTCTTTAATATAAAATACCTCCCATGGTCCTCCAATGATATTTTCCCTAAAAAAATGCAGTTGAACAGTTGAGCTTCCCTGACGGAGAAACCAAAGCTTCCCTGCAGCCTTTGCAAATGCAAGCAGCAGACTTGAAAAATCTGAGGAGCCTCGTATTCTCCATTTATCTGTCACTCTGTGTTCTTCATCTTCTTCCTCACTCATTCCGCTGCCTCACGATACTCACTGAAGAAGCTTGGGAGTATTTTGAAGCCCAAAAAAAGCTTCCTCTTTCACCCTCGGATTCATACTAAATTTTCTGGGGGAAAAATGATTCAGCATTCGATTTTGATGAAACATCTTCAGTCTCATTCCCGACCCATTTCAAAGAGTCCCCAGATGTTGCAGCTTATACAATAGCCCTTTACCTTCAACTTCATCAATTCGATGTGAGGCGGCGGATTCATCGTTGTCGTTCTCTAAGAGTAGTGGGGAACAAGCGTCATTGTCGTTGACGGCAAATTTGATGGAATCGGGGAAGAATAGTGGGCCGTACCCAGGTGGGATGGGCCCGTACACCGGTAGAGATCCGAATGTGAAGAAGCCAGCGTGGTTGAGGCAGAGAGCTCCTCAAGGTGACCGGTTCGAAGAGATTAAGAAATCCTTGTCCCATTTGAAACTTAACACTGTCTGCGAGGAGGCTCAGTGCCCGAATATTGGGGAGGTTCATTGCTACTTTCTCTCATTTTATTCAATTATCCTTGTTCTTTTCCAGTTCAAGTTCATAGCTTCTATCTTTTCTCTACTTAAACACTAGAAAGAGGAAAACACTCTAAATTCATTAATAACCGATAAGAACTGATTTGATGAATAAAATCGTAGACGGCTGTCAGTTTTGATTTTTTTTATTATTATTGGAACTTCTATAGAAGTTTGTTATTGAATTGAGTTAATAACTGCTTTCCTTATATATTTGAGATACAAAATTGATCCTAGATTAGTTTGTTTATCCTTTTCGAATTGCATGTAATCCAAAGGTGAATGGTGACTGTAAATTGCTTCCTCATCTGGCAGTGTAAGAAATTGATATATTATGACATTGCATTACATCGGCATGTAGCATGTTATTTTGAGCTAAGTTTTCTTTTCTTTTCTCTGCACAATGGTCTTTGTGAGCAATGTAATATCAAGGAATGAAATCAAGAACGAATATATATTTTTGGAATGTAACAAATACCTACGTTAAATTATGTTAGTATTTCGAAGGGTAAAAATAATGTTATTGATATTTGGATTCTAATGGATAGTGTTGGAATGGAGGGGGTGATGGTATAGCAACAGCAACAATCATGCTTCTGGGAGATACTTGCACCCGTGGATGTAGATTTTGTGCTGTGAAGACCAGTAGAAATCCAGCACCACCTGATCCAATGGAACCACAAAATACTGCCAAGGCCATCGCGAGTTGGGGGTGTGTAGTTTGAATTGAACTTTACTTGCACTCACAAGTGACATGCATTTTCATATTCCTTTTAAACTTTCATTTTTTTTAACTAGCATCCTGCTCATATAAGAACTTGAACGTACTTTAGTGTAGGTGAAGATGTATATGTCTCAGTTTTGCAGCATCATTTTGCTTGAGAGGGAAAGAAGTAGCACTGTGTTACTTGCCTGTGCTTATCTCATTGTTAGGGAGGTTTTATTTAAGTTGATCTTTGGTGTATTTGTCTGAAATCAAATGCTTGGATATAGAAGGATAAGTTTTAGATTTCCTGTTGTATGCTATTCTTTTGTTGCTCTTTCTTACCAGCCAGAACATGGTTCTTTAACGCTATCATTTACAGATATGAGGTGTTGGAGAGCTTTATTTTATTGACGACCCCCCTGCTGGGTTTCATTGTTGTACTTTTGCTAAGTGACTTTTGTTGATGAGGTTTTGTCTTATCTTTCCCTCCTCTTTATTTGTCTGCCTCTCCTCCTTTTTCTTACACAATTTCTTTTACAAATATATATACAGTAAGTGCAAAAATATTATGATAGCATGCAAGGAGCTGTCGAACAAAATAAGAATGAACACATTTGTCCCTGTCTTTGAGTAATGTTTCAAATGTAAAATTAGTTTGGACTTTAATAGCTGCAGCGTTTTCAAGTTGATGAAATGTATAGTTTTTTGACCAGGGATTCACTTTCTTGATATCTTTGGTTCCAGTGGCCGTAGTTTGACGTGGGTGTTTTAATCTTGACATTGTTTTCTTATAGGAAACTGTCATCAATTTTAAATCCCCTAAATTTCTATGCAAAGTGACTGGAACACAGATTCCCTCAGTTGTATTTGTTCAGTTACATTTCCTTCCGTGTAGCCTAATGACTGCTTGATGCTTGTCATAATCTTTATATCTTTTATGTTGCGCACTTTACGACACTGTAATGAGTCATTGATAGAAAGTGATAGATAGGAATCATTTTGTTGCAAAAATTGACATTGTCATAATCATTTGCTTCTGATAGGCAAGCGTTTATGATTTAAGAAATCATCCTGGTAGGTGTCTGTTCCTTCAGCATCGAAATATGTAAAACACTACTAAACTTTTTGTAAACTTCTGTAGTTTCTGAAATCTTATAGAGTTCACACCTTTGTGCAAGTGCATTTCATATGGAAGCAAATCATTTACTTCTTTTTATATTATTACAGTCTTCACACGAATTTTACTCGATGTACTTCCTTGTTAATTACAAGTTTCCTACTTTTTCAGTGTAGATTATATTGTTCTAACAAGTGTAGATCGTGATGATATACCTGATGGAGGAAGTGGACATTTTGCTCAGACTGTCAAAGCTATGAAGGTTCATTAACATTTTAAACTGTTGGTTTAAGATGCATTTTCCCATCTATTGCAAATAAATATAGGTTGTTTCTTTTGTTGTTTTTGCAGAAGCTGAAACCTGAGATCATGGTTGAGTGTTTAACATCTGATTTCCGGGGTGATTTGAAGGCTGTAGAGACTCTGGTTCACTCAGGCTTAGATGTCTTTGCTCACAACATTGAAACAGTGAAACGGCTTCAAAGAATTGTTAGAGATCCTAAGGCTGGGTAAGTTGCATTGCTGATCCAATCCAACTATTTTGTCATACAAAATCAGAAAGTCAACCATTTTGTATTTGTTTTGGAGAAACACCAATGAGGGGCTCCATCCTTGGATGTGACTGAGATATGTATCTATATGCTGCACACCTGAATCTCTAAGCTAGGTTTCCAAATTGATTTGGCCAAAACATTTCCTATCAGATTCTGAGCAAATGCTCTAAACCGGTTTGGAAAGTTTGGAATGTCCTAAAGTTATTTTGATGTGTTGAAATGTCTCAGAAATCTAAAAATGACTGTCAAATATATCGAAACCTGAACAAAAGGAATGAACCACTGATATGTGCCATGCAAGTTCCTTGTGTATTAGTGTTTGGATGTCAGATGCTTGTCCAACTCCAATAACTTTGTGGAACATAACTTTTTTATTTTACAAAAAAGGAAAAAGAAAAAACCCAGCAACTGATTTAGAAGAAATATGGGTGGGATATGGCCATTGTATAACTGACACCTTGGATTGAATCATTGAAACTTTGCATGAAACTAAAACTTTTCATTGAAGCAAAAGAACTAAGGCATTTGGGTTGAAATTTCTGTTGCCATCTTCTTTGAAATTGGTTCCTATCTTCCATTTCAACTTTGGTCAAAGTTTCTATTTCCCCGTGGGAAAGCTTCTTCATGTCTACTAGTGGATCTGATGCTCTTCCTCTAGCTATCATGGAAACTTGGATAGTATAGTTAGCCTAACTCCAACAATGAGTAATATGAAATACTCTTTGAGGTACTTAAGTGAGTTGGTTTTCCCATCTCAATAGCTAACTTTTAAGGGAGAGTTGATTATCCTAAGGGCATTGATCCTGTTTTTTTTTCCCCAATGTTGTCGTATCGCTATATCAGTATAATTTTTTATTAGCATTTACATTGCATATATGCTTCATAGACTGAAATTCATAATATCAAATTGGCACATAGAGCCAGATGAAAAACAAAAGTAAAAGGAAGAAGGTTCTGCGTAAAAGACTGCAAAAATGCCGGCCAAAGCCACTGCTTTATTGCTTAATGCATGATTTAAGGCGTAAACAATCTGTTTTCTTAGGCTTATTTTGAATTACCATTTGCTCAGGTATGAACAAAGCTTGTCAGTTCTAAAACATGCAAAACATAGCAAGGAAGGTATGATAACAAAAACTTCTATAATGCTGGGCCTTGGAGAGTCCGATGATGAGGTGAAGGAAGCCATGGCTGATCTAAGGTCCATTGATGTTGATATTCTAACACTCGGTCAGTATTTGCAGGTGCGTTGATGTAAAATACTTTGGTGCTTTCTGTCCCAGCCTGCTAAAAGCATTAGAAATTGGATCTTAAACTCCTGTCCAATCTTGAAGCTCCTTATTTCTTACAAACGACTCTGAATTTTCACTAATAGCATTTCACAATTTTGGAATTGCAATAACATGTTCTGGGTTGTCTTCAATTTGTGCAATGTACAATTTTCTTGTTGACATTACAACTTGTTACCTTTCTTGTTAATTCAAAATATGTTCCCATTGCAGCCAACTCCATTGCACTTGACTGTCAAAGAGTATGTCAGTCCTGAGAAATTTGCTTTCTGGAAAGAATATGGGGAATCTATTGGTTTTCGATATGTAGCCAGCGGACCTTTGGTAAGCTCATTAATTAACAATGCACTAGGATGCTAGTCTAGTATCCTCCTTTTTCATGACTTGTTTACATGATCATCTCGATCTATTGTGGGACTGTGACAAATCATTCAGATGGACAAATACAATGTTTGGTAGATGGGAAAATGCTTTCTGAAAAGGAAATGACTAACGCACCTATCTCATTTTCTTTATAGATACATTCTCTCTTTCTTTTGTAGAAAACACTTTTCTGTGTGCCAAACGTGCACTAAGTGTACTTTGTACTTTATTGACAAATTGCCCTGGATAGGCCAAGATCAATAATCAGTCGTGTGTGTGTTTACGGTTTGAATTAGCCTATGGCCGAAGTCCAGTACGGTTTTAGTTTTGATCTCAAATCAGTTTTGATTTAGGCCCATCATTAAAGGTCAAGTAGTGGGCCAAGGACCATGGGTAAATCTCAGACTGGCCCATGGTAATTCTTTTTCATAATTTAACAGATATTGCAATAAAGGACATATCTCATATAAAAAGACGAAAAATGACTAAAATTAGTTTAGAGTCAATTTAGTAACTTCAACAGGCATAGACATATTTGTCCAAATAGCCAGTTCTTATTTTGTTTGATTTATTGGAAATCTATATATATATATATATATATTATGTAGTGACAAAACAGAAACTAGAGAATGAATATAATGCAAAATTTAAATGGAGAAAAGATGATATATTTTTGGGTCAAACCAACTTGGCCTTACAGTGCATAGACCTAACAGAACGGGCTAAATCTATGCCATTGATCCAAATGTTAGGTTCAAGCCTAGCCCTATTGTGCTGGGATAGCATACATATGGACCAACCTAATTTGCGAGTCTCTCTGTGTGTATAATATATAATCCTCTGATCTTTCATTATGAACTAATGAATTATTCACCTCACTGGAAATCCCTTCCTGTGTTTCAGGTACGATCTTCATACAGGGCCGGAGAGCTGTTTGTGCAGACAATGGTGAGAGAGAGGACAAAGAATGCTACTGGCTCAGCCTTGTAACTTAGAGCTCTGTGATTTGGAAAGTGAGCGACAACGAAGAGATTGCCACGCATACAATTGGTGTTGAGTGCTTACTCCAATGGTTATGATGTCTACTTCTATTGTTAATTATATAATCAAATTGCCACGAGAAATGCTGCGAGCAATTTTTTCTTATTTTATGTGTATATTTATTCATTATATGTTGGAAACATTAAATGATGACAATCGCTGGTGATTATTCTTTTCAGTGATAATGACTGAAAGATTATAGGCTATAGAACTTGATCATTTGTAGATTTTCTAAGGACTAAAGAGTGTTTGTGCAGGGTTTTGACACTGATCTTCATGGAACTTGTTCGTTTTGAAGCTCTTATATGTACATCTGCAAATAAATTTAGATGCAAGTTATTTTATTAGTTCTAGTAATTAGTAAATATAATAATTTGTTACGTCCATGGGAAGGCACTCATTCGATCTCGACACTGATCCTCGCATATGTTCCCTTTTTTATGTTGGAGAGTTTTGAGGTCAACTTTCAGAATCCTGTCGATGATATGACCCAATCTCCAGAGAAAAGTCTCATTGCAGTAATAAATAAGCGGGAAGATTAGGGATACGAATCCAGATGGCAAGCTTGCTAAGTGTTTGACTGTGGGGATTCAAGCTTGGACTCCATCTTTGAACAAGGTAGTGTGCCTCTATGACCCGCGGTAACACACAAGCTAATGATTTAGGATATATGAGACAGTTCACTTGGGGGGCGGAAATGGCGAAAGTAGTCCCCTCAAAAAAAATCTCAATCAATCACTTTGAAGGTTGGTCAAACCCATTAAGAGGACGATTCTCATCCTCAGTAGCTTGCTGTTTGAAGGCCTACTTTCTTTGACCAGAACTGAAGCAACGGTTTGTCATCTTCTCATCTGGGCACATCACGTGGGAAACAATGACAGATGGTGTGTGAGACATTCGAATAATATTTAAATTCCTATAAACAGCTTAAAATGATTTTTTTTTAAATATTGACCTATTCAATATAACTAAAATTACTATCAATAATATTCAATTCTTATTGCCTTTTTTTTAAAAAAAATTACTGTTTATACTTTATACTCTACGGTGGATTGCACATGGGAGGCATTTAAGAAATTATTTTTGTTATGATATTTTGATTTATTTTTGTGAACAATATTTTGAATCATTTCATATATGGAATTATTTGCAATAGGAGACTTGTGACATTGACATTTTGAATTTATATAGTGCCTTTATTTACCTCCCCTTTTTTATGGACCTGTCTCTCTAGCCTTATTTTAAAATCTTATCAGATCAAGGAATTTCATGTTCCCTTCAAAGGTTTACACAGTAACCATTATTTGAGGCACAATCTTCCACCTACATTGCAAAACATCATATGCTTATTCTGGTCTTTAAAACAAATTTCTTTAGAAAAAAATTAATTCTCCATAACACTTTGTATCACATCGATTTTTCATATCTTGCATTCTTATTAGATAAAAATTGTTTATTATCCATATAATTATATTAGTGTGTGTGCGTGCGAGAGAGAGAGATATATATAAAGTTCATAACTAAAACACAACAAATTAATTTTATGCGCCAATACTATCATCATCCAAGATACTGGGACCAGTTAACAAATAATAATTCTCTTCAACAATCTCGAAGTACATCTTTAGAGAAAGAAAAATCTCTACCTTTTCAACTGCTACTTTGATACTTAGTTTTCACATCAAATTCATTACACAAGCTAATAAGCAATGAATGTTCTTTCTCCTTTTATCACTTTGAATCCGTTTCCCTCCACCAAATTTCTAATAATTTGAAGCACTAAAGATAAAGACAGGGGATGGAGGCAATAATTCAATATTCAAGATAGGTGTGCATCAAGCAATATTCAAATCAAAGCAAAAAGAAGATACAACTCAATCCGAGTTGAGTTGGTGCATCAACTTGTTCCTCTTTCTTCCAATTCAAACAAACTCGTCGTGTGTGTCTCTCTGTCTATAAGTAGTTTGATTCCCCAATAATCGATGCACCAATCAACTAGTAGTCAACTTTCGAATCTCATTCACCAATTTTGCGAGCCAAAACCTCCATTTCTTTCTCTGATCATCTTCAATTTCTGACACTAACAATGAAGAATACAGTTTTGTTACTCCTTTTCTTGCTTCAGTCCATTGTTGCTTTTGGTTCTGACGCAGATCCAGTCATGGATTTTTGCATACCGGTATCACCATCCAACCCTTTCTCCTGCAGAAACGCATCCTTAGCCACAGTCCACGACTTCACATTTTCCGGGATAAAGTTTCCCGGAAACTTCAAGAAATCCGGGTTTTCTGCCACGGCCGTCAATTCCAAGCTCTTTCCAGGTCTCAACACTCTCGGAATGTCGTTCGTGCGCGCCGATTTCGACGTCGGAGGCGTGAACGTGCCTCACTTCCATCCTAGGGCGACGGAAATCGCATACGTGCTGGAAGGTAAGGTTTATTCTGGATTCATCGACACCAACAATAAGATTTTCGCGAAAGTAATTGAGAAGGGAGAGGTCATGGTGTTCCCGAGGGGTCTGGTTCATTTCCAGATGAACGTGGGCGATTCGCCGGCGGCAATTCTAGGAAGCTTCGATAGCCAGAATCCTGGGTTGCAGAAGATCCCTAACGCAGTTTTTGGATCTGGGATCAAGGTGGAGCTTCTGGAGAAGGCTTTTGGATTGAGCCCCAACGAGCTTTACAAGTTGAGGAAAAGGTTTTCTTCTGGCTAGCTTACTTAGTCATTCACCTGTTCATGCAAAAACTCCAACACAACAATGTGGATTGAATGCAAAAATAATCATGAAGTGTTGTGTGAATCTGACAGAATGAATTCCAAATTTTTCAAGTATTGTTGCTTCTTAGAGATATTATAATCTGTTCATTAAAAACAAAGCAGAAGCTGCTTCAGGATTGATTATCCGAATCGTAAACAGTAGAAAATGTTTCATAGCAGTTGCTGGTTATGAATAGTTGTAAAAGAGCTCACCAGAGTCTGTGTTCCGTGTATTTGAATGTTCATTTTTTGAAAGTGGAGCTTGCAGACGATGATTATTGGCTTGTAATTCATACTTGCGGGTCAAGCTTACCTCTGGCTTTCTTTTATTTCCTGTTCCCTCCACTACCCTCGTTTCAATCACTCACTAATTTAATTTTATAATTTTTTTTAAAAAATATTTTATTAAAATTATTTAATAAAATAATATAAATGATCAAGACAGAAAAATAAAGACAAATAAAAATAAAGATGGAGAGAACCTCCACCCAAACTTTGTCTGTTTAGTTTTTTTTTTTTAATAATCTCTTATGAGACAACTTTAGAAAAATTTGTTATTTTAAAATATAATATAATTTGAAAAAAATAAAATTTTATTAATAATATTCTTTCAATACTACTCATTAAGTGGAGCGAAAATTAAAATAATATTGTAATAAGTAAATTTATAAAGTTTTATTGTTGTAGGGGCATTTTTAAAAGTTTGCAATTTTATTTTTAAGAAGTAAATTTATAAAGCTTTATTGTTGTGTTTTTTTAGCTTACATTCTCTTATCTTAAATTTTCTTATATTTTGTGACAAAGATAGCATCTAAGTAGTACACTCTGCTACCTTGCCACAAAATATTGAAGTTAAAAGATAAACCCTTCACAGTTTTGATTTATGATGTATTACATACTCCCTTTATTTTTATATATAAAATAATTTTTAAAAGCTTATTTTTTTAAATATAAATAATATCATGATATTTTTAAATAATTAAATAATTTTACTCTTGTTTTAAAAAAAATATTGATTGTGTGCTTTACCTAACATAATTGTAATATTAATTGACATTATTTGAAAAAAATTAAGAAATTACTTTGATTCAAGTTATAATTTAATTAAAATTATCTTATATTTATATATAAAAAAGGAAAAAATATACTATTTTTATTACTTTTTTTTAGGGGGGGCGGACCGATGAAGTGAGGAAAGAATATTTTTCTTAAAACAGAAATGCCATCACCAAACATCACAATAGTAATGATAGTGATTAATATGTGACTTTTCCAAATAATTACTTCTTTTTCAGAAAACTTTGAATTATAAAATCCATTTAAAAATTTTTTAAAAAAATCAAAATAGTGAAAAACAAGCTCTTAATTAACTGTCAAAATATAAGTGTGTTTATTAGTTCTACCTATTTACTGGATGTCCTTTCGGCTTCTTGGACATCTTTTGACATTGTTTTTCGAACTCGGCCATGATTGATAGGACTCAAGGTCAGGCTTGGAAGTCTGCATATTTTTTTAGTTTAAATTTTTAATTACAGTAGTACATATATAAACTCCAGAGAATCCAAAATTAATGTTTAAAGAACTATATTAAGCTAATAAAGTCGACACAAAGAACTATATTTAACGAAAAATTCCTCAGTGTTTTCAAGCCCGTTTCTCGCCCAACTCATATGAACGGTTCTAGGGCCAAGCGAGTGAGCAACGAGAAAAGTTTCAAATAATTCCCCCCCCCCCCCCCTCAAATATTCATAACATAGTTCCCATTAGTTTGTCAAAGCTCTAGTTAGGTTGAAAGCTTGTCATTGCACATTGTTTAAAAGATTTTTATCGAAAGCTATCTCAAAAAGATTGGTAAGTTCATGTATCTAAAATCCAGATTCACAGCAGTTGAGTCTGAAGCGACCAGGTTATCACTGTTTGTGGTTAGAATATTTTTGTTAGATAAGTTGATTTGTGTGTTAATAATTTGTGGAATCTAAACATGATGCCTTTACTGACGTTAAAAAAAAAAAAAAAAAGTGATGCTTTTACTATGATTGTACCTTAATGGACAACATCATTTCAAAGGAGTTGGCAACTGCTCCAAAAGCTATCATGGTGAATGATGCTATTGTGTTTGTTGGACTGGGACATGTGGTTGTTGCACTCATTTGACCAACTTTACAAGTCTCCCGTGCGCATCTTAGTGCAATTTCTTTGCTCGGAGGACCAAGCTAACCGTAACCGTGATCGTAGGCGCTATCAACTTCAAAAAAGTAATCAACTCCTTCTTTTTTTTTTTTTGGTTGGTTTTCTTTTATTTTCTTCCACCTCATCAATACTCATTTTCAACCCTTTTCTTTTCTTTTCATTCAGCAATAGTGGTGACCAAAGGCTTTCCAAGGATTTATAGCTCTCTTTTTTTGAATTTATAAAAAGGAAATTAGAAGGTTGATCAATGGTTCAAACTACATTACTAGCAAAAATCAGATTGAAGATATTTTAGTTGGCATATATCAACTTTATTAGTTTGTTTTGTGGACAAAAGCTAAATTGTCAAAGTAATATAATAAATGTTAGTGTATGAAACTACTTTTTAGCCACAAAAAAAAAAGGTGTATGAAACTACTTTTTTATTTAATTTTTAAGGCCTATACGCTCAAGAAAAAAAGTGAACTTGATAAGCTAAATATGAAACATCTATCACTTAGATTAGTTCGAAAAAATATGTTTTCACCTTATTCAAAAGACAGGGAGACACTTTTTGGGTTTCTAATTGGTTGAAAATCAAGAAGTTTAAATTATTTTTTCACAAGAAAACAATTCTTTTAGATTCAAGATTATTTTGCCTCTCCTACCTTCAGATGTTACTTCACTGAATTGTTAACAATAACTTTTCAACTTCTCCTAACTTATATCCTCTTAATATCATCTGCCATGATTAGAAACTTTTGAATAATCTTCAACAAAGATCTTTCACTATAGAAGTTCTTAACTATAATATTAGCTTCTTAATTTCTCAGTTTGTCTAATGTTCATTTCATATTTCTAAGTTTAGGTGTCTTAATTCTAGTATTGTTCTTAGACCTATTCTATCATAGGAGTCTTTTTAGCTTTTTAAGAAAGTTATTTATTACAAAGCTAATCCAAGTGGCATATAAAAATAAGCTCAAAACAATATTTTTTTTAAGTTAATCCAGGTAATGGTTCTTTTATGCTTAGTTCATCAAATTCACTTTTTTTTTTTTCCTTAGTTTGAATAAACAAGCACCAACGTACTTCTGAAATAGTTCACAAACTTGTAACTTATGATAACCAGAATCCATTACTCTGCTTACATCACACTCATTAATAAAATGTAACTTTTGCTTCAAAATGACAAGAGATGCTTTGGCAGCTTGTGAAAATTCGAATGCAAATCCAAGCACAATGTTATCCATATGATAACATAAATTAAAAATAGAAAAAAAACCTAAATCAGGCATGTGGTTGCAAGAGTAACCAACCAAGTGAGGCTCTAGCTAGATGATAAAGATAAACCCTGACCTGGAGTAGTTGAACTGTACTGGTTAAACTTGAAAACCACAGAAATTTTCCATCACAGTTAAAGCAATGCACTCAACATCTCATTCCAAATATCAGGCACCCCAGGAAGGCACCAATGGCTGCAATCTGAGGAAACTCCTGCTCCTAGTTTCTGCTTCTCTTCTTGGGTTATCAACTTTCTGTAGATAGAAGGATGCCCATCTCGTCGGAAAGCCGTCATCGTTGTGATATCCTGAAGATATACGGGAAAACTCATTCTCTTCAGCACTCCTTGTAGAACTATAAGTGGTTCAGGAACATGCTGGTGGCTGAAAAATGGCAGAGGCTGCTTCTGGTTGTAGCATTTCCATCCATTTTGCCTGCATATAAAAAATCCATGAACTAGAAGAGCAGAGCACGGCAAAGTCATTTTGCACATCTGACACGCCCATCAAATACAACATGATACTTCAATTTGTTATCAGTGATCTTTAGATGATTAAGGTGAAATATGAGGTAAATGAGAGTAACTAATATACATGTATGTATAGTAAAATAATGCGCGTGAAGATGTAACGCAAACTTTACATGCAGTGATACTTTGTGCTTTTTTTTTTTTTTTTTTGAATGCATGATGTAAATGATTCCATTTTTATTCTATTCGAGAAGTATCTGTGATTTTTAATAGGAAAGAGATTGTTTGAAATATGAGGCAAATGAGAGTAACCTGTACCTGTTATGCCTTGGTGACATGCTTCGGAAAATGACTCGGGTTTTACGAGGGTCAAGATTTAAATCCACCCATTTTGCCCACGTACTGAGTCCTTTCTGATAAGCAACCATGGGGTTCATGTTTCTAATCAAACTGTTTCCTTCCATGTAATAATCCCACCTGATGTTAACAAAGGCTTGATTAATTAGAGTGTTGAATTTGGCAATCATTGATGGGGAAGGAGTTAAAGAGGACAATGCTTATTGATAAGTGAAGCTAAACTTGAAGGAAAGAAAACAGGTGATGCAAAATTCAATGGGAAGATTTTGAGATTATAAGAAAGCTTTCTTACGAGCTAGTTTGATCAGAATGAGTCCACCAATGAGCTGAATCAAACAAGAGAATATCAGCTCCTCTCCAGTATCTTGCATTCTCTTCAATCAGATCCAAATGCAAAATTCTCTTATTTCCAGGCCCTGGTTTGAGTTCTACCAACAATGGTGCCCAGAAGAACTCAATCGAAGTCTCAAAATCCTGTCAATGAGAATTGTAGGGTCAATCACTTGTAGTTCTAGAGAAGGAAAAGAGAAGATGTTTGATGGATGTCTTACCATAGCATGGAAGGCCATTAAAGGACCGTTATAGGTTACCCTCTTCCTAGCAGTTGGAATAACTCCTTGTACTAAACAAACAAGAGATTCCCACTGGTTTCTCATGATAGAATCACCCACCAGTACTATTCTCTTCTTTCTCATTTTAGCGAGAAACCTCAATGCATCAAATCTGTGTCATGTTACCAAGAAGCCACAAATTTGTGATTAGACATGGCCCATGACCAAGCATAAAACTGATTTACAGCCTGATATTTACACAAGATTCCCATGTCTCTGCCAACAAGCTTTGGACAGAGATACCTGCAACACCCGTAAACTAAAACTGAATTGCTACATATTTCTCCATCTCTTCGTGTTGTCAACTTTCGATCAAATAACAAAAAACATAGTAATTAGATTGTAAACAAGATATATGCTATACTAACGGAGTTTTGAGCAATGGCTAAATTTTAATACAAACTTGCTAAGCAGAAACAGTGCCATTGTTCATTCAGGCATCTAAGCAAGCTGTTATGGTGATGTGAGGAGACAGGTACCTGGGGATGGAACAACCGTATGGCTTCCACTTCCACTTCTCATAATCGGAATCAGGACGTCCGTTCTTCTGACAAGTAACGGCGGTGCTCAGATAGGGACAGCTTGAATCGTAGAGAGGATAAGATTGATCGTAAATCCATTTTCCCACCGAGAAGTCACATTTCTTCTTCCATAAAACCCCACGGCTCTGGACAATGTTGATGTCGTCTGCTTGGACGGCAAGCCCAGGTTCATGATCCTCGGGGTTGAGCAGCAGAAATGCAGAGTGGAAGAAGCTCAGGAAGATGATGGTGAAGAAGAAAAAGTAGGAGTGAAGTCTTGGTTCCGCCATGGAAGCACAAGATGAGAAAGCAGAGAGTGTGAAGGGTCCCAAAGGACAGAAGGCTTTTGTAATACAAGATGCTTTTGGTGCGTAGAAGAAAAAGTGATTCGTCAAGCCATGACTTGCGGCAGTGGACCATCCTATTCTTCCTTTTTCTTCTTACACTTTCTCCGGTGATTGATTTTTTTGTGTCTTCTTTCTTCTTCATGCAACTAACAAATCCAAATTTATCTCTCCCTCCCTCTCTCTATATATACATATACATACACACATACATACATATATATATATATATATATATATAAAAGTTGGCAAATGTTGAAACATTTGCGCCTAAGCCTCCACCCCGCGATTTGAGCATCGATAACTTGATGCCGCTTGACTTAAATCAAAGGAAAGATGACAATTAAGGAGCATGAGGCTATTAATTACAATTAAAAAAATTTTAAATTATTGAAATTTAATAATGATTTATAGTGCTTACTTGAAATTAAAAACATTTATAAGTTTAAAAAATTGTCCTTAATTGAAAAATAAAAAAAATAATACTGAAATTGCTATGATGAATTGAGATTATTGTTAATTTTAATTAAAAAAACTAAAATTCACATTTAGGAATGGGGTATTAAACTAAAATTTACTTGTAAAACTTTAAAAAGCAATCATGAATATACAATAATCACTTGAAAATTTATTAAAATTATTTTTAAATATGAAGCCAATTACTTATAAATTTTTGTACTTGTCAATATGTAGGTAAACTAATTGAAAAATAAAAAAAATAGTACTAAAATTACTATCATGGGTTGAAATTATTATTAATTTCATTCTCAAGTGTGAATCATGGTTTTCTTAATTAAGATTAACAATAGTCACAACTCATAATTATAATTTTCATTTTCAATACTTGAAGGCAATTTTGTAAATTATATATGTTTTTAATTTTAAATAAGGATCCTGATTTATTATTACAATTTTAATAATTCAAGGTTTTTAATTGTAATTAATGATCTTATGGGGTTTTTAATTGTCATTTGCCCTAAATCAAAGGTTCTTGGCTATGAGGAATGGCTTAGAGTCTAATAGCATGAAAGTTCCTGTAAGTGGGACGTTGATTCCATCCCATTTATAACTTCGAATTGTTAGTGTTTACTCATCCAAATAATTTTAAAAAAAAAGTTCTTGGCTATCAAGAAATTATATTGGACTTTGACTAATCCACTTTAAGCGGAATAGGACCATGAGCATGATGAAGATTTTGTCCAAGTTCTCTTCCATCAAATTTCTCCAAGTGTTAAAATACACTAACAACCTTATTTCTTTGCTCTTATCATATTAAATATTTATTATTTTACCATATTAAAATATGGACCCGATTTGTCTCTTAGTGCCATCCTCTTCCGCCCCGCACGCACATCAGTATATTTTTGTTTATTTTTTTCTTCTTTTTTTTTTACTTGTATTTTTTTTTTTTCAAAACCCCACATGCTCATGTAAGTGTAGGAAGGAGATTAGGAGGGAGTCAGCTCAGGGAGGTGCTTAGAAGGAAATTCAATCTTTTTTTTTTGTAACTCATTGGTATTTTTTTATTAAAGATAATATTATTTAAGGCATTGTCAGACATTAAATATGCACACATCTCTCAATGTAAAAACTCAATCCTTAAAATACACATCTATAATTTTTGTCACAACTATATTTCAATATTCAAATTCAAGCCTACTTGTTAAAAAACCCTTTATTAGCTCATCTACACGCTCATTAGTTTTTGTAATCCCTTCTCTCTTGCGTTGTCATAATTTGATAATTCTTCAATTTCTTTATCGTTAGACGATAGATATAGGTTTTGTACATTGTATATCACTTTGTTTTAGTTTTTATATTTTTGTATTGATTGATTATGAAAAAGGAATAACGATGCCCTCCACAATCAAAGTTGAAGAATGTGTGTAAAGTTAAAGCATCATTACCATTAATCCCTTAAAATTAGGCACTATTAGTGTCAAGCCGTAAGCTCTCCAGGTTCCCTGGTTCTTTTTCTTATGGATAAGATTATTGTTTCACATCTATGATGCACAGATACTAATTTTTAAAAATACAGGATACGATGTGTTTCCAATACATTTATATATATTTATAAAATATAGTTTAATTTAGAAAATATTTAAATTAACATGCATACATAGTCCTTTATAGTAATGTCAAGCAAAATATAATTATTAATTATAATTTTATTTTATCTATATCTAATTGCCTGCTGTAACATCCTAATCTGTAAATAATAAATAAAGTATGAAATTAAGTCTTATTGAGGATAAAAAAAATAATAATAATAATTTATATTATTTTGAGGTTTAAATTAAGAAATGAATTTGTATTTGAAGTTATTTTAGAATTAATAATATAGTTAGACATTTAATTATGAATTAAAAATTTAAACTTCAAATCACATAAAAAATATTTAATTAAAATATAATTTTAAAATTTAAAATATATAAATATATATGTGTATAAAAAAAAATGGTGCATGGCTCTTTTTTTAAGCCCCTACGTCATTTAGATATGGGTAGAAGAATGGTTTCTTCATATATTAAATGCTAGGAACGTGCATCAGGAGGGGAGAAATGGATGTTGAGGCAATTTGTAAAAATTACAACTCATGACCCGAGTGATTTGGATAATTCATTTAAATCCATAATTAGTTTTTTTTATATAATATAATTTTAAAATTTAAAATATATAAATATGTGGGTGTGTAAAAAAAAATGATGCAAGGCTCATTTTTTTAAAATCCTACATCGTTTAAATGTGGATAGAAGAATAGTTTCCTTAACTATTAAATGCTGAAAACATGCATCAGAAAGGTGAAAGAGGGTGTTGAGATAATTTGTAAAAATTGCAATTCATGACCCATTGGATATGTATGAATTATTTAGATCCCTTAGGTCATGAGTTGTAATTTTCACAAATTGCCTCAACACCTTTTTTCCCCCTCCTGATGCACGTTCCCAGTATTTAATACTTAAGGAAACCATTCTGCTATCTGCATCTAAACGATGTAGAATTTTAAAAAAATGAGCCTTGCACCATTTTTTTAACATACGCATATATATATTTATATATTTTAAATTTTAAAATTATATATTAATTAAATATCTCTTATGTGATTTTAAATTTAAATTTTTAATTCATAATTAAATGCCTAACCATATTATTAATTCCAAATAACCTCCAATACAAATTCATTTCTTAATTTAAACATCAAGATAATACAAATTTCTGTTATTATTTTTTTATCATCAATAAGACCTAAAATTCCATACTTTATTTATTATCTACAGATCAGGATGTTACACCTCTCGCCTGTTTCCTACTAATAGATATAGTATTAAGGATAAAAGTGTAAATTTGGCTCTCAATTATTTTTTTTACAAACATTAGTAGCCTATAGTATAAAGTGGTGTGAAATAAATTTTTCACTTCAAAAAATGGTTCATCCCACGATCTTTGTCAATTTTTATTTGACGAACGTTAACTTTCCATATCAAGCTCACAAATTTTTGACTAGAAATGACACTTGGCACTCTACATCAATAAATAAAAATATAAATCTAGTCATAAACTATTTTTAAATGAGCACTGGGTAACCTCTATGGTAAGTGATTATTTTATAATGAAATGGATATAGATTTTGGTTTAAATTTGATTATATCTATTAAGATTTCATATTTATTTAATTAATATTTATATATTTTCTTCTCATTATTTAATTATATGATAAGAAAGAATTTTGTTACAAATTTACTCATATTTTTTTTACTTTGTAAAAAGAAAGGGAATAAAGCAAATAGAAGAAAAGAAAAAAAAATAGATACACACCTATATATAAAGGGGAAGGAAGTGATGTGATATATAAATATATATACACGTACATTGACCAAGAAAGGAGAACAAAGAGAGATACATACGTGAAATAATATATATATATATATATTGTTAGAGTCTCATGTTGATAAAAAATAAGAAAGATATCTAATCATTTATCAAAGTATTTTAAAAATTCTCTCTTAAATATTTAAAGCCTGTAAAAGCATTCTAAAAGTTAAAAATGAAATCATTAACAGTTTGTTTGATTAGAAGGGAGAGAAAGAATTTGAATAAACAAGAAGGGAAGGGGGAGGGAGTCCCCCAATTTTTTGGGGGGGGGGTTTAGGAGGGAAGGGGAGCCCCTCTCCTTATTTGGCAAAGGGGGAGGGGAGGGAAAATTTTAATGAATTTTCTCTCCCCTCCAACCAAACGTTATATAAGGAATTTTACAAATTATAATTATTTTTTTTGTATTCTTTAATTTTTTTTTTTTTTGTGATCATTTTTTATGACTCAGAATTTTAGAATGATGTTAGTTAATTTTATTATGTATTTCTAAATTATCTAATTGGGATAGGGATGTACCCCAATTAGAGAGCTAGTTTTCTATCTTCTTTATTTTGACTCTTGCATTTATATTTATAAATATTTTTATTTTTTTAATTATATTTATTTCTCTTATTCTTCATACTGATTTAATGACTAGCCACCATTTAATCAAATATATAGGTAATTTTGATGGACTAGGAGATGAAAAGAGAAATTAAATCTAGAGAAATAAACATAAATAACTAAATTAGGGATAATTTTAGAAATTTATGGTGACTTAAACTATAACTTCACAGCTTAATTAGTTGCTTGGATGTCATGGGAACAAATTCAATGATAATTAAAAAGAAACTAATAATTCGGGAGAATATTAGAACACTTTAAGAATAGATATCATTATAATTGATTAAAGAGTCAACTCAAAGGGTAGAAACTAGCAATATATAGGATGAATCCTAAACTCTAATATTTTAAGTGATTGTGTTTTCATCATCATTATTTTATTAATTTATTTTTATTATTTTTTTATTAAATAATCCATTTTATCTATTTTTCTCAAACTATTAACCATTTAAATTAATAAAAGTACAACTTTCCTGTGGGTTTGATGTAATAGACTTGATTTTTTTTAGCACAAATTTTTCACAAAGGAAACCTTTCCCACTTTTCCTTTATAAATAAACATTTTTTTCAAAAGTATATATATCTAAATAAAATGACAACGAGAAGACTTAAGGTAGATGAAGCCCAATAAACAATTTGCAGCAAGTCCAAGGTTCGACAATAGTTAATAGATATCATCAATTCTGCTAAACACACATTTTTTATACCATTAATATATTCAGTCCAAAATAAAATGGGCTTGGCCCACTAGAAGAACATAGTCTAGATCAACATGTTTAAAAATTATCTAACTCAAACAAAAAGATTAAGTAGTTCTAGTCAAATAACCTATATCAATTATCCAAAATAAAATTTATATAAGGTTCTTAGGTCATGGCAACTATAATCACAAAACAAACAAAAAACCATATACCAAGTCGAGAGAAGAGAGCCTAATGTCACGAATGGTATTTTCGTGACCGTGTAGAAACCAATGTAATGAATGATCCGCTGGTTAGCCTCGCACAATCGGGGTAAAGGGGGTGACATTAGCATTGGGTGCATTCTACCTTAGTCTTTGGGCTAAGTGCACAACTGGTCGGGGGCTAGTGCCGCCTTCCTGATGGGCCCATGACAGGGCGAAATCAATAGGATTCGTATGTGGTAAGGCTTGTCCTGAGGATTATGGGGTCCTCTAGGACGCCGCACGAACGCCGTGTGCTGCGCCAGACTCTAAACCCGTGATAGAGTGGTATCAGAGCTGGACGTACTTTACTGCCGTGTGCCTGTGGAGTCCCACGTTGGGACTAGTTGACCTCGGCACCGCTCCAAAGGCCTGCGAGGTGTAAGTGGGTCCAAAAATAGGGACTCGGGCGGGAAGGTTGGCTGTGGTCGACTCCACTCCTGTTGGCTCGCGGGTGCGAGTGGGTCCGAAGAGTGCAGGACTCGGGTGGCCATTCAGCAGTAAGATGATGTGTTTGTGGCAATACTGTACGTGCGATTCTTGGGCGGAGTCTTTCTCCCCTAGCACGAGGGCGTGCTAGATTGGGTGTGGGAGAATGTCACGAATGGTATTTTCGTGACCGTGTAGAAACCAATGTAATGAACGATCTGCTGGTTAGCCTCGCACAATATAAGTAAAGGGGGCGACATTAGCATTGGGTGCATTCTGCCTTAGTCTTCAGGCTAAGTGCACAACTGGTCGGGGGCCAGTGCCGCCTCCCTGATGAGCCCATGGCAAGACGAAACCAGTAAGATTCATATGTGGTAAGGCTTGTCCTGAGGATTATAGGGTCCTCCAGGACGCCGCACGGGCACCGTGTGCTGCGCCAGACTTTAAGCCCGTGACACTAAGCTCACTTCTTCTGTGCCATTCTTGTAGCTTCACTTAACTGGTCACCTAAAAATGATAAGAAGTAACATGTGAGATCAAAATCTCAATAATTATAGGTTATTCTAACATATACTAACATACTTTTTGAAACCAGTGCACAAACATATCTATAGATATGCATATATATTTCACAATCAATATACAAAACAAGGAATATAGGATTCACAATTATATAATAATTTATAAATCAATATCAAGTTAAAACAATAGTGATATATTTTCCAACCTCACCTTTATGATTTCAACTCTCTTATTATCACTACTTGGAGCCTAAACTGATGTTATACTTGCCAAATGTATATTGCCATCAGAATAGAACTCTCTTCCTTCAAAAGTAGGTGCCCATCGTCTTAAAATGTCAAAGACATTGGAAACTTCAAGAAAAAAGCCAACTATAGTAGACGCAAACCACACAGCATAAATATTCAATCATCAATCTCAAACAACGATCACATTACTATCCATCCTTATTACCTCTTTACGTTACATAAAACAAATGTTACATTTCATTCATAAGAAGATCACACAAGTATTAATATATATATATATATATACAGAAACACAGTAATAAAATTTAGTATTTCAATATATAAAAAGATATTCTATTATTACCTCTTTTCAAAGCTATAACAATTCAAACGTGTAGGAAATGTGTTAGCCATAATAACAAATTAATCTATGACATCAAATGATAGAAATACCATTAGATACATACATACATATTGTAATTGTCAATTAAATATAAAATTCAACTAAAAACTTTTTCAAATTAACACCATATCTTTTCAATCTAAATCTCTCCAATAAAAATTTAAAATTAAATTAAATTAACTTATCTAAATCCCAAAAAACACAAGTTAATCAATATAATATCCTATACATCAGAAATCATAAATTTTATAACTAAAACCTCAATTTTAAACTTTCAAATCAGTAATAGAATAAATATAAACTAATAGAATTTAAGCATTAATTTATCCCCATTTAATTTATAGTTCTCATTGTTAAAAGCAAATACTTACTTTAAGTTCTAACCTTAAAAATTTGCTCTACTTATCAAAATATTATTATCATTATAAAGCTTAGATGAGTGAGAAAATATTTATAAAAGAAGTTTTGAAAATCAAAATAGTTTTAAATAATGAAATCTTATCTCAAAGTTCCTTCAAACTCTTATCATGACTCCTCTCCCTCCCACCTCCCGCCCTCCCTCCTCTCGCTCCGCTCTCTCTCGCTCTTTGCTTTTATTTACTCCCTCTACTGCCTCTCCTTCTTACTCATTATTATTATTATTATTATTATTATTATACTTAACATTTAAGTTAACAAGCCTTTACCTTTTTTAAAAAAAATTATTTTCTAAAAGCACATCTTAACATAAAATTATATTCTAAGTTAAACTGAAATGTCTATTAATTAATTTATTTATCTTCAAACATTTTTTCTATTTTCTATTAATTATAATTAACTTTAAAAATTAAATTAGAATGTTACAATTATCCCTTAATTTAAGAATTTTTGTCCCTAAAATTTAATCTGCCCATAAATATATGTATACTACAAATGTTAGTCATAGGTCTACCTACCTATCTAAATAAGTGAGGATAGTCTTGTTTCATTTTTTTTTCTTTTGTCTCTCATGTTACATCACCTGGTGTCATACCTTTCCACACCACCTTAACCAATTTGATGATCTTGTTCCTTAATTGCTTATATTTAGTATCTACCATTTGCTCCGGCTCTACCCTATAAGTCATGTTCTCCCTCAACTCAACCTCATCTGGTTCAATGATATGATATGGGTCTAGGTGATACCTCTTTAATTGAGACATGTGAAACACATCATGAACTCTATAAAGTTGTGGTGGCAAGGCTACACGGTAGGCAACTAGTCCAAATCGCTCGAATACCTTCATAAGGACTCATGAACTGCAGTGTTAATTTCTTAGCCTTGATTGCTTTACCAATACCAATCATTAGTGTTACCCTAAAAAAAAACATGCTCCCCAACAAAAAAATTGCAACGGTCACCTTCATCTATCTGCATAGCTCTTTTGCCTACTCTATGCCATTAGCAACTTTTGTCTAATCATCTTAATCTTCCTAGTGGTTGATCCACCAAATCAAGACCCAACACAATTTTCTCACTTAGCTCCATCCAATATAGAGGGGATCGAAACTTTCTCCCATATAAAGCTTCGTATGGAGCCATTTGGATGCTTGAATGATTACTATTATTATATTATAACTTAACATTTAAGTTAACAAGCCTTAACCTTTTTTGTTTAAATTCCAATTTCTAAAAACACATCTTAACATAAAATTATATTCTAAGTTAAACTAAAAAATATCCTAATTAATTTATTTATCTTCAAACATTTTTTATTTTCTATTAATTCTAATTAACTCTAAAAAATAAATTAAATAGAATTTAAATTTGACACATGAATATTACGGGTAATTTATTACTTTGATCTCATACACTTGCGGGAGTGATCACTCTACTATAAAAAATGAACCATTCAATACTTTTCTATCAATTTTGATCAAACATCATTTATTTTCAGACTTATGAAACCTACAACTCGTCATCTCTCCAATCTTTTTTGCCTTCATTTCAATATTAACTTGAAAAAAAAGGGCTCAAAGAGTTCTTATTTGAAAACAATCACGAGAATGACACCAATGAAATAGAAGAAGAAGAGGAAGAAACCAAGGTTTTGCTAAATCTTGTGGCAATTTCAACAAAGTAACAATTTGAATTGTGATGCTACTATGCATGGAAGAAGTTTGATTCAATTGCTTCATTTAAATAAAACTTTTCTGTCTTTCTCCTCTCTTCTGTTAATTCATTGTCATCATCCTTGTGAATATTTTTAGATAAAAAATTTTTGAACTTCTTCTTATCAAGTTGAAATGGAGAATGAAGGCAAGAAGAAGATTTAAGAGATTGATTGGTTGTGGGTCCCATAAGTCTAAAATGAATAGCGTTGGTCAAAATTGATGGGAAAGTACTTGATGGCTAGTTTTTATAGTAAAGGCTACCCAGTATTCCTTGAAAAATAGCTCATGACTGATTTGCATATTCATGGTCGAGGTGAAAGTGCCACATGTCATTTTAGTCAAAAATTGTAGGCCTCACATGGAAAATTAATGTCTATCAATTGAAAATTAATAGAGATTGTTGGATGCTTCATTTTTTGAAGTTAAGAATTTATTTCTCACTACTTTATAGTATATGCTACCTAGTGCTCCTAAAAAAATATTTGAGTGCCAAATTTGCACCTTTTGACCTAGTATCAATATCTTTTCCTCATTGGCCATCAAAAGATTATATCCCAATGTTTCATGACTACTAAAAATGTAATATTATTTTTTATTATATCCAAAACTCATTTTTTAAAAGAAAAATTTAATCTTTGACTTTAAAAGTAAATCAAAAAATGATATTAGTAATAAAAAAATTAATATCACATTTTTTAACAAAATTTATTTCTTTAAAAATTTTGGCTTTAAAGTATCAACTCATAATCTAGAAGTATTAGATATATATTGAAAATTAAAATTTTTTAAATTAAAAAAAATTATTTCAATTTAAAGTGTCAGTGTTTCATGGATTCACAATAAACAAACTTTGAATAAATACAATTTTGGGGGGGCCAAAATAAGCTTTTAAAATTAATAAATTTCAAATTCTATGGCTGCCTTTAAATATTCGAAATAGCTTCATGCAAAGCAACGAGGGAGAGAAACACACGCACGCACGCACGCACGCACGCACAGTGTAAGCCCAATTTTTATGGACTTCCTGTTGGAAGTGAACGTAATTATACAGAATTATTGACCCAGATAAAGCCAAGCATTGTTGGGCCAATTGGAAATAACTTTTTTATTTAAAAAATCTGTATTTGCATTAACTTAAATTTAATGTCTTATACTTAAGCACTCATAACCAACCATTTTCATTAAGATTAAAAAAAATGAGAATCTTCATGAAAAAACCAAAAAAATATTGGACTTGCATAATGCGTTTCAGTAAGGAATCGTAAATGTTTGAAGGGTCAGATTTCTTGGTTCAACACTTGTGAATAGTGGCCCATACTCCGGTCCAAATAGCTTGGATATTCATATAAGTTTGTGGCTGTAATATAAAAACATAGTTAATATTAACCAAAATTATGTTTTCTTATTAACTTTATATATATAGATTATAGATTATTTGACATTAATTTCTACATTCTAAAAGATGTTTATTATTACAAGAAATTGCATTTTCAACTTTTTTTTATAATTTTTTTGGGTTAGGTTAAAACTTATAAGCTAAGTCTTATCATATTCTTGACATACAATTCACTTAGATGTAAGAACCTGAAGGAAGTTTGGTGACCGAAAAACTTATTTGTCTCTTTTCTTTTAACCACCTAGCCGTTACCGTTTTTGCTTTGAATATGTGCACAACTCAGACATTGAGGTACTGTTGGAGAATTCAGGAAGATTTTGTTATAACATTAACATGCATAAGATAATAAAGTTTGTGTTTGGTGCATGTGAAAACATTGGAAATGAAATGGACTCTAAAATTGAGTTCTATGAATTTATGTGAAGTTTACAATTTAAAGAACAAAAGAGAAAATTTTATATTTTATAAGAAATAATAAAATGAAAAAAATACTAGAAAAAGAAAACTTCGCTAAGATTCATAGATATATTTTAAAGGATTTAAATTCCGGAGAAATAAAAATACAACATCCATGTTTGGTGGCAGGTCTCTCTAAGATTCTGAATCCTACTCCAAATCTAAATATAACTGAAAAAAAATTGTTAATCATTCTATTATGAATGAAAAAAAGACTATTTTATCCTTGATGGATCAATCATGTATGTGAAAATGAGGGATAATTTAATCTTTTTCATTTTAATGCATTGCCAATATTTTTATTTGTCAAAATATTTAAAATTAGATTAGTTATTAAATTGGTTAAAACATTGGTTTAATAGTTAATAATAAACATAGTAGTTAAAATTATAATATCATAAACAAATCATTTTATTAAATTAATTAAGATACTAATTCAACAATTTAATAGTTCAATCGATCGGTTAACATGGTTATGTTTTTCTTATCACACCAAATATAACTCAATATAATATTTTGTTTCTTTTTCTGTGCCTATTGAACTTTTTTTTTTTTCAATACCCAACTCCAACCCATTCTCATCTTCATTCAATTAAAATCTTCTTTCCTTTGAGATTATACTTAGATCTTAAACCCAAATATTTATATCTGGATATTTATCCATTTTCCCTAGATTTACAATAAATCAATTAATTGCTTTGTTTAAAATATAACAAGCTACCAATGACCATATAATTTAATTGATAGAAAGTTGTGTTAGACTCAGTGAATTTCGGTCTCCCCAAAAGTCTATTTGCAAGAAACAATTATTTGTTGGATTTGACAAAAGTACATTTTAAATATAAATCAAATAATTTTTTAGAGTAAAATAAACACTCTATTAATTAATAGAAAGTTGTGTCGGTTGCTTTTATGATATTTTTTTCTTACTTACATTTGAATTATTTGGAAATCAATATAATTTTATATTCATGTGGTTTGATAAACAAAACATAACAAATGAAATTAAAATAATTCCAGATGTGTATGCATGTGTATGAGCCAAAATATCCATTAGATTAACGGCACGCGCTCCACCTTGCGCTTGCTCTAATTTTTTAGATTAAGTTTTCTCGTACAGACACCTGCGTGTGGCACGCGCAGTAACTTGCAATCTTATTATTCCTCATCTCTCACTTCAATTTCAGAGTTTGGTGATTTGGTCTCTACAATTAATTATCTAAACCGCTCTTACCTAAATTTGCTATGTTTTCCTTGCTATCATTAATGTTTTTCTTATCTTCAACTAATAATACTCAATTTTGATTTCTTTTAATTACATAAATATAACACTTTTAGATTTATCTTACTTGATATTCATTCCGTCTTTATATATAAAATGTTTTTAATCAAAACACACATAAATTAAAAAAAATTAATTATTTAATTAAAAGTACACTAATATTTTAATTTTATTTCTAATTATTATATATAAAAATGAATCTTTTTTTAAATAAATTAATGAAAAAATTTATTTTTTTAATTTAATAAGTGTATAATAATTTATTCATTAAAAAAATATGTTAATAATTTATTATATTTAAAATAAAAAATTTAAAAATCTTTTACATACAGAGACGAAAGGAGTAAACTGTCATTTTTGTTTAAGTGTTATTTTTTATAAGTGAATAATCTCTTAATGAAACGTCCCATTGCTTTGTCATTATTGATGAAACTTCACTTTCAACAATTCTTCAGGTCAACGTTAACTTGTCAACCAGCTGATTTGGTGACGGGGGTTCCACTTTTAACAATACGGCCGGACATAGCCCTTGACAAATTTAAATGTGAAAATAATTTTATAAAGTTTAAGGGAAAAGGAAGAATTAATCTTTGAAAGATTATATTTTTAGAATCAAGTTAAAAAAATAATTTTAGAATGTTAAATGGTTGATTTATTTTATTTAAGGTCGCATAGAAGTTTAATTAATGAATTAATTATAATTTTATTTAGTGCTAGAATAATTTGATAATTCTTATTCATGTTACTTTTGTTTAGAGATATGCATTCTTTTATTAAAAGTAATTGTGTTTAAGCAATAGCCAGACACTAAATGTATATATCCAGAGATCAGCATCTTCACAAGGGATTTTTTCATACTAATCTCCGATCAAGAGTGGATTGTTTTCTTAATTTTTGTATTGAGAATCTAGGATGTAAATTTTGTAGTTAAACAAGATCATGCGATCGCTCCCTTTTTGTAATTTTTGATCAATCTCCTGCTTTTCCTAAAAAAGTGATGATGATGGAAGACGATCACTTTCTCATTGTTTTCCTATTTTGTGATTGTTGTACTTTTTTTTTTTGGTCAAGTTGTTGGTTGCATTTGACATCATATGATTATTAGATAGGATAATGACAATAAAATTTCTTGAATTATATAAATGATAAGTTAATCATTTAAAATATCACAATTCTATTGAAATCCTTAAAGGCCTCTTTATTAACAAATTTTAAATTAAATAGATTATTTTATTTTTATTGACAAGTTATGATTTTTTGTTCAGTTCTTGTGATTTTTTAAATAAAAGTTGTGATTCTTGAAAAAAAAATTGTGAATGGGGTTTGTTATTTTGAGAATTTATTTTTTAATAATAAAAATTATATTTAATAAATTATAATTTCTTGTTCAACTCTTGCAAATCACAAAACAAAAATTGTTATTTCTTAAGTAAAAGTTGGAATTGAGGCTTATTATTTTTAATAAAAGTAAAATAATTTTTTCATTTTAAAATTTATTGACACAGAAATCTCTAAAAACTTCATTAAAATTATAGTATTTTGAGGGATCGATTGTCATTTATATAATTTAAAAAGATTTCAATGTCATTTTTAATATTTCAATTTTCATTATATTTTTGATTAGTCAAATTATGAAATATTAGTCTTTTTACTGAAATCAAATCCAGGTTGATTAATTATTCCCTTTTAATTGTTGAGAGAACCATTCTACTTCATCACATTAATGTACAAGAAAGTTTATCTATCTTTACCAAAAGAAAATTTAATAATAATAATAATAATAATAATAATAATAATAATTAGTTTTAAATAAGGGTAAATGAATAAATTATTTCTTTAATTTTAAAAGCACTAGTGTCATGGATTCAAAAAATTACAAAAAATGACCAATCCTTATTTGTATTTTTGAATCTTTTATTATAATTTTTTATTTTTTATGATTTTTAAGATCTTTTTTTTAATAAATTAACTGTTAAAATTAATATTTGTTAATAACATAAGACAGATTTTTTTAGAAATTGAGACAATAATTTATGCAGTAAATGAATTTGGATCTATAATCTCATTAGAATTAAAATTCTGGGGCTAATTGCCAAGTTCCCTCAATTACTCTAATAAAAATAATAAAAAAAGTGAACAATCTCCCTGTTAAAAAAAAAAAAAAAAGTGAACAATCTCACTGCATGCCAAAATGGTTCCGCGAGAACGCTCTGAACAACGTTAACGATGAGCGGAGTCACCAGCAGCAGCAGTGAAGTCCTCCTCATCACTTCGGCTATATAAGAAATTAAGAACACTCAAACTTCTACAGTCAACTTCGCTCCCTTCAATTGCTTTGGCCTTTCTGATTCAGATCCCTCACAATCGTTCCCATCTCTTCCTCTTCTTCTTCTTCCTCCTCCCCCTCCTTTTCTGCCGTTTTCTCAGCCATTTCATATTCCCGGCAAAAACACACCGATTCCTCCCATCTGGATTTTTCATTTTAAAGCTACAGTGCGTATCTATATCTGTATCGCTTGAATTTTACTGGATTTTTCTTGGAGATGGGAATGGCGGGCGAGTCGCAGAATTGGGTGCTAATGGTCACTGCCCAGACTCCAACCAACATTGCTGTCATCAAGTATTGGGGAAAGAGAGATGAAACCCTAATCTTGCCTGTCAATGACAGTATCAGTGTTACACTTGACCCCAATCATCTCTGCACTACTACTACTGTTGCTGTCAGTCCCAGCTTCCTGCAAGATCGTATGTGGCTCAATGGCAAGGTAAAATTGGACTTCTGCTTTTATTATATTTGCTGCGTTTCTGCGCTCTTTTCTTTTACTCACTTCCATAAGTTCAGACGGAGGAGAAGCTTGAATACTATGAATGGGATTTTCATCTACTGGGCCGGAGGGAACGAAGAACTTCCCCGCCTTAAGCTAATTTTTGGTTGCATAGAGCTAAGCATATTATAATCATATAGGGATCGGACTAGATCAGGCTGGTTGTCGTAAGAAACTTTCACTGTCCCTCCTCTTATGCTGAGAGGATAACTTAAATCCCGAACACCGTGCTGCTTCGGTGCCACTGTCACAGTTAAAATATATTTTTTATACTGTTCAAATGGATTTTTACTGATCGATTAACTTAGTAATCATACATGATGGGCTGCAACTTCGAGTAAAGCGTGCTTTTAAGCATTGATAAGTACGTAGCTTTTGGATACAATGGATGTGATGCAAAGGCATGCTGTAAAAGCATTTATTCTGTTCATTTCGGTGGCACTGGCAAATTGAATACAACATCAACTTTCCCCCCCCCCCCGGGCCCTAAAAAAAAAAAAAAAAACCTAGAATGTTGGTCCTATTCCAGCTGGTAAGCATCTTTATTTTGTTATGGATGCAGATCCTCATTTTTTTCCCTCCCCATCAAAGGAGACTCTTTTTTTGGGTCTAAATATCATATTTAATTCTATATACAACTAAGAAAATGGGAAATGATTGTCACTTGAGGCAGTTGTAGTACAATTGTGACGAATAACCATTATCCTCGTATCAGTATAGTGGACATTTACCGATATTCTCCACTTCGATGTCACTTCCATACTCCTGAAAAGTCTAAGTCAATGGGAACTGCTTATTTCAATTTCTTTGCCCTGCACTATCTCTTTTAATGAGAATTAAAAGGTCATTGAATTTTATCTAGAATTATAAGAAGAGAAAAGGGAGACTTTTTGGTGCGCAAGAATCTGGTATATAGAACTATAATTAAGTATTGAATCAACTTCTTTTCTCCCCCTTCAATATTTATTTGGTTGATTCATGGCTTTTGGTTTTACACTTTTACTGGTTAGTGTAGGAGATTTCTCTTTCTGGAGGCAGGTACCAGAACTGTTTAAGGGAGATCCGCAGTCGTGCTTGTGATGTTGAGGATAAGAAAAAGGGTGTTAAGATCCTGAAAGAGGACTGGGGCAAATTGCATTTACACATTGCTTCATACAACAACTTCCCTACTGCAGCTGGACTGGCCTCTTCTGCTGCTGGCTTTGCCTGTCTTGGTAAACTCATTCTCTTTATTTTATTTTTTAAATATGAATTGGCTTTCTTTCATGCAAAAGTTGTGGCAGTAAAGTGGCTTTCATTAGTGGCTTTGGCTTGTATACAGAAATGTCTTCATTCAGGTTCCAGATTCAAACAAGATCTCATTCAACCTTGTACAGAGTGTTTCACAAGTTGCATGGATCAATCCATTGAATCGTATTTGAATTGTTGGATTTGTTTAGTAGTATAAATATGATCTAAACAAGTCATAATGTTCATTGTGGAAATTTTGATTAAGATGTTCAAAATTCAAAACATTTTTGAACATATGAGCGTGCCTCTTGACCAGAAAAACCATAAGGTCTCATAAACCGCACACGGCCACAAAGTTTTGTTATCATTAATCTTTCCAAATCCTACAAAGTGAATTTGGGGAGACTGAACTAAAGAACTAGCACACTCTTGAGTTTTCTCCGCAAATTCCAAAATGCTTATTCCAAAGGTCATTTACTGCTTGCTGATGAAGGAATAAGTGGGTAAATCTTCTGACTTGAATCCTCACGGGTATGTTGTGGGAAGAGCCATATGGAGGAATCAAATCTGCAACATGTCATTAGTTTTCATCCAATTAAAAATTGTGGTCCAAAGAAGGAATTTTACCTTAGAAGGAGCTTCGGAATTCTGAATGGGCTTATTGTCTTGTCATTAGGGTTGACCATTTTGACATGATTGTTAAATAGATAGAGTTAGGGCTGAACTATATGTTTTGTAAGTAACTCTAACTTGATTTGAATGATTGATCTAACTATACAAATTGCCACTGTGAGCAAATGATCTTGGTGCATTAGTATTAGACTAAATATTTATCATGGGATGTCATAGTGATGCAAATGCCTTATTCTATGCAGTTTTTGCACTTGCAAAGCTTATGAATCTCAAAGAAGATCAAAGCCAGCTATCTGCTATTGCAAGGTCTTTCTTGTGTCAACGATTTTAGATTTGCAAGTTATTAGAAACATTGTCGGAAAATCTAGCATTTAGATAAATATTTAATTGCAGTTTGGGAAATTGTTGTTGCATGTAGGCAAGGCTCAGGTAGTGCATGCCGCAGCTTATATGGTGGATTTGTCAAGTGGATAATGGGAAAAGTAAGCTTTTTTTTCTCCTTTATGATCGCTGCAGGTTTTTTTTTTTTTTTTTTTAAAATATAATATGGACCGTCATTTGACGACTCAATTTGTGATTCTTATTCTTTTAACATTTGAAGGAGGAGAATGGAAGTGATAGTCTTGCAGTTCAACTTACTGATGAAAAGCACTGGGATGATATTATTATCGTTATTGCTGTGGTATGTGCCTATTTTATTTTTCATCTTATATATATATATAAAAGCACAATATGGTGGCACTATTCATTCTGCAGTGAAATGAACAGCGCCTACAACAGTAAATGCCCATTTTTAACCTTTTCTGTGGGTCCCACTGTTCTTTAAATGAAATACTTCCATTTTTATCTTTTATATCAAAGCAAAATTCAATTTTAATACTTCTGTGGCTCCTTTTTTTATATTTACACGACACTTTCTAATTTTCCTAACTAGTATCAATTTAAAATTATAATGTCAAATGCTAATTTTTTAAATTAAAAAATAGGGTAAAAGAGCAAATTGGTCTTTAAACTATTGGTCCAAGAGCGTTTAGGATTATAAACTCATTTTTGGTGCACTGTTTTTTTAAACTTTTGAAAATAGTGCAATCTAACTCCTATCATTAACAAAAGTTAATTTTGACTGTTAGTTGATCAGAAAATGACAAAAAAAAGACCTTCAAGATTACAAAAAGGATAAAAAAGTATAGTAAAGGACTCAAAAATTACAGACAAGAACCCAAAAAATCTAGAAAAAAATCAAGAAAATTTTATTGGTCATTTTTTGTAATTTTCGAGGTCTTTTTTTATCATTTTTAGTCAACTAACACTCAAATTTAACTTTTGTTGATGGTAGGGCCTAGATTGCACTGCTTGCAAAAGTTGAAGAAAAATATTGCTTAAAAAATGAGTTTAGGGTTCTTGATGCTCTTGGACCCTATAGTTTAGAGGCCAATTTGTTTTTTTACCCTTGAAAATAAGTTACTTGATATATAATATATTAAAGTAAATGATAATAATAAAAGATATAAAAGTAATTAAAATAAAGAGAATTTGATTTTTAAATATGGGTACTTCTATCATCTAAACCTTGATATGCATGGGTAATATAAAACTAAAATGTTATATGTGTGTTATTTTCTAAATTATTATTCTCTCCATTCTAAATATTTTATAAAGGTATTTATGAAAATATAATTGCTTTGTCCATCTCCAAAATCATAGGTTATAATTCCTTTTTGGAGGGGCAATTGAAACTTTTTAGAAGGGGCAAATGAAATTTTTAGGGCCACTATTTGTAATTTCCTCTTGCCTTGTGGGGGCATTTGCCCATGATATAACTCATAGGTCCATCTTTGATATCGTTTAAGATTTTAATATTGAGCTATTTTAAAAAGCCACTTTGAATTTGTCAGTTACTTATTCTTTTTAAGCCATTCGATTACAAAAAAAATATTTTACCTCAAACCATTTTTATTTTATAAATTCTATCAGCTTCTCTTTTTATTGTCATATTTTTACCTTACCTCTATCTTTGCCTTCCAAACATTAATGGAATATAAAGGAATGATTATTGATGAAATGAAATAAAGTGAAGTAGGACAAGGTGGAATAGAATGAAACGCTCTTTTATATGGATTTTTTTGGGAGAAGGAACAGTTTCATTTAACCATTGTTTAAGAATTGTTGTTAAATTATGTTTTTCCTATTTTAGAGTTGGGGAAGGTGGAAGTATCGACGAATGGGAGGGGGTGAGAAGGATAAGGGGCAATTTTGTAATAATGTTATTTATTTCAAGCTATTTTATCCTTGACCCTCAAAAATGGGTTTTTGAATAGTTGAGGATGGCTTGGGAGGCCATCTTGAGCTATTCCAATCATTTTTAAAAATTCTTTCAAATAATGATATAATGCTTTTAGCCATTCCGTTCCATCCAAAAGAAATCCCAAGCATTACCTAATTGAATAGATGAATTTAATACTGGGCGGGCACTGTTAATTTCTTTTGGCAAAAATGCACTGTTCTGGTATTTTCTTAAAGTGGAGCCTCTAGCTTGAGCTGTCCAGTTTCTATTTTTCCCTTCTGAGCTTTATTTTATAGATTCTATTTTGTTTTAATAAATTATTTAGTTATATATATTTTTTTTCTTTTCATTAATTTTAAACTTTGCCCCACTCACTCTTATTTATATTTCCAATCACTAGCCTAATCTCTCTCTCACACCCCCACCTAGAGTTCCAACAGGGCAATCGTATATTTTGAAAACAAATATGCCATCTTCTGTCTTCCTTGTAACACTTTCTGCTCTACATCTTCTTCAAGGTGTTAAGAACATCATGGGCTGTATTATTTGGTTATCTTCAAATATTGAATAACGGAGGACTTGGGCTGTACTTAGATTTTTTGAAATGTTTGAACTGTGTTATTTCTCTTGTCATAAGAACTTCATGTTGAACTGGAAACTATGAGCATATCCTGTATCAAGCCCTGTACCCTTTTTCTGATATTTTGTTGTTGGCTTCTAGGTTAGTTCGCGGCAGAAGGAAACTAGTAGCACCTCAGGAATGCGTGAGAGTGTCCAAACTAGTCTGCTTTTACAACATAGAGCAAAAGTAAGTCACTTCCTAACATAGTATGAATTTTTCATCAACCATGATACCCCAGTTTTTCTTTGCACTAGAGGCAGGCATACCAGTTTTTATATTTCTATAGCAATGAGATTCTCCTTGGTTTCTAAAACTCCAGTATCATATGTATGAGTTATTCAAAAACATATCTTTCACATATAAATTCTCAATTTTAAGCAACTTCCTACTGTTAGTAATGAAAGCTATGAGCTACAGTTGTTCCATCAGTTTCAAGTTAGAATAAAGTTAGAGTAACGCAGGAAGCTTAATGTGCACCGGTGCTTGCGGCGCCTGTTCCTTTGGCTTTAATTATATAAACAGCTGTCCCATGGTATTTTAGTATGGATAATTTTTTTATATTTGTCATTTGAGCTGAAATAGGAAATAGTGCCAAAGCGCATACTGCAAATGGAAGAAGCCATTAGAAATCGTGATTTTGCATCTTTTGCCCAATTGACCTGTGCCGATAGTAACCAGTTTCATGCAGTCTGCCTGGATACATGTCCACCAATATTTTACATGAATGATACATCACACAGGTAAGTTCAATAATGCTGATATATGGTTTGTTTTATTATATCTTTTTGTTCACCAAGTGTAGCGTAAGTTTGGTTTCTTAAAATTTATTATTGATGATTAAATTACACTTCAGGATTATTAGCATTGTTGAAAAGTGGAACCGTTCAGAGGAAATGCCCCAGGTTTGTTATACGCTTTCTTGAAAAATTTTGAATTACAGTTATGCTAAAATATTATAGACTTCCTGTTTGTAAATTTCATGTTTAGGTGGTATAATCCGCAAAGACTCAAGATTTTAATAACGTGATGTACCACTCAAAACGTCATTTGTAGGGAAAAATGAAATCTTTAATATATTAACAAACTAGAACACAACTACTGAACCTCTTGCTTTAGAGATAAAATGAGATGTATATTATGACATTATTATTATAGATTACTGAAAAAAACCTCATTGAAATATTTTCCGCACCATGCTTTGGCAATATGAAGGTACAAATTGCTTTACATCCTTTTATATTGTAAAAGTACTTGTCCTGGAGAAGTAGTCCGCTCTGTGTCTTGCTTACAAACTGAAGAATGTCCAAGGTAGGAGGTTGAATCCAAGCCAGGAAAATGGCCAGATGAATGGTCTGCTCCCTCTTAGTGTTCCAAATCCACCTACCCCTTTAAGATGCAAGTACGCTTTAGCTACTAAGCTTCAAAAGAAGCCATAGGCTGATTTTGAAGTGGGAGATTGAAATCTTGTCTTTTTCAATTTTTAACAATTATCAACTAAATCCGCAGTTATTCCCTTTTTGTTTGCCCCAAAGCAAAGTAACATCTTAATAATCCTTGACTTGCATGCTTAATAACCTGCTAGCTTTTGTTACTTTACCGAAAGGCAATGAAAGAGGGAACTTTCCCTATCTTCAGTCTTGTGGCACTTGACGTGCTTGCTCCCCATTGATTGTCAATACTTGCCAAAAAAGTGAACATGGCGTGAAGCACAGGTGGATCAAGTTATACTTGGAGCTTGAATAAACCTATTTTCTCTCTTCCATCCAGTTCTCAAGTATTTCCTCTTCATTTTTTCCCCCATAATTCAGTTTCCTGTGTCATCACATCTTCATGTGCAATTTATGTATAAACATATTTAAGTAGCCTGCTTACATGCTTTACTTCCTGGCGTTCATGTATTTATATCACACGCAAAGACACAAACAAGTAGGTTCCATATAATATATTCAAGCTTTTTTTTTTTTTTTTAATCTAATGTTTTGACCGGCTTTCACTCCCAGGTAGCTTATACATTTGATGCGGGGCCAAATGCAGTCCTAATTGCACGAAATAGGCAAGCTGCTGCCCTTTTAATTCAGAGGCTGCTCTACTACTTTCCCCCAAATTCAGATGACCTTAACAGGTATTTCCTGTCAAAGTTTTGCAGGCTGCATGCAAACTGAACTTTGATTGATGCCAATCATGAGATGTCTTCTTCACCCTGGAAAACGTTCTTCATGCAGTTACGTCATTGGTGATAAGTCAATTTTACAAGATGCTGGGCTAAAAGGGACAAAGGACGTAGGAGATTTGGCGCCGCCTCCTGAAATTAAGGATGATATTCCATGTCAAAAATACAAGGGAGATGTCAGTTACTTCATCTGTACAAGACCAGGAAGAGGACCTATTTTGCTTTCTGATGAAAGTCAGGCTCTTCTCGACAGTGAAAATGGCCTTCCCAAGTGATTTTGTCGGTAGTATTCCCATGGTTGGCCACTTCCTGATCACATTTCGTTTACAGACTCTATTACTTGAAACATGTTCACTAGGTTGCCCATTCTCGGGTGCCCACCGCCCCATGGCATCATTATTTGTTCTTTCCAAATTTTCAGTTTGTGTTGTTTTATCTATGTTTCTGTAGTCATCAAGCAGGGTAAGGCCGTTTTCTTGGAGATAAATAAGCTTGTCATTTTTACCATTTCAGCTTGCAGGCAAAATTGCCAGCTTCCTGTGTGAAACATGTCTCTGCTTGACACCCCCCCAAAAAAAAAAAAAAAAAAAACTAAAGGTGTTCACGTCATTCCTTATTCATGTTAAGTTGTTCTCTTTTAATTGTACAGAGAATCATTCTATTCCATCATGTTTGTGTCGTAGAAAAAATTATTTATAGAAAAAAAAGGCATTTTCAAAACTTAAACCTTATGCAAACTTTTGTTTTAGCCTATGTGATACACGAGTTTTATATTGCAATTTTTAGAAATAAATGTTATTCTTGCGAGAAAATCTTTATCAAAAGAATAACTTTTAGTAGACATATTTTTTATATTATCTTATACGAAGTAGGGCTATGTAATTATCATATTTAATATTAAATTTGCATATTAGAGTCAAGGAAATGGTAAAAATTAAGTACATACGGTGTAAATGGATATGATGGGAAGCAAATTAATAAAAAATTATAGATATTGATAAGGAAATTTGAGAAAGTTGAATTAATAATGAATTTTATTGGATCATTTGAACTATCTAATAACAAATTAGTTAGAATTCTAATATCCATAGATTCTTTATGAACTCTAGGAATAGTCCTGTCTTCAATTGAGATAATTTAGTTATCAAAATCCTAAAGGACACTAATAGATGTCTTGGAGTTTGTTGCTAAAAGTCTCATGTTTCTTGTCAGTGTAAAAAGTTGTCCATTATCCCAAACATATGAAATTTAATGATGGCAAAAATAATATCTACTCTCGATCCACCTAGAATGACAGGAAATGTTTGACTAAAGTTTTTGCCAAACACAACAACTTTTAACTTTAAAATATCCTTTAAACATTTGTCAAGAGCGTCAAAATAAAACTTGTGCTTTATTGGAGCCTTATCTTATAATAGCAACTTCAGTTTAGTAATTAACAACTTTAGTTTAAGCATTAACAATATAGTTTGTCATAACTTCAATGTAGTCATACAATAACAACTATGTTATTATTATATTAACAACTTTAATTTATGTTTAACAACTACAAATTCTACACTAACAAAAATTACTCCAATCAATAAGGATTTGACCTATATATAACCCACAAGATTGAAGAATTAAATCTTGTTGCTAATATGAAGCTTTTATTGCTGAATGATTTATAAATATCTCTACAAGTATTCTTTAAGTTTGGAGACATGTCCTTGTCATAATAAGCTCTTAGGATATTACTCACCTAAATTTTTTCTTAAAAAAAAAAACAACACTTTCCATTATTTCTAATTACTTCATTTCATGATACTATTTTTTTATTTACCTATTCTAGACATATTTATTTGTCATTTTCCTAAAAATATATGCATATGCATGTTGCCCACTTTCCCAGGTTAGCTATCAAACGCGGTGCTCAATCCCTATGCACCAAGATTGGGACTGGGCCAACTCAATATTAAACTTAGATTTAGTCTTTTTTTTTAAAAAAAATATCAAATAAATTTTAAAAAGTAAGAAATAAATTTTATTTACTAAATTATCTCCATCTAAAACTATATTATCTTAAAAAATATTTTAAAAATTATAAAAGCTCAACAATTATATATTATGATAGAAAACAAATTAACATTTTGAATTCAAATAGTATATTTATTTTTAAATCTTTTTTATGATAATAACAAAGTAATTTATATTAGGTATAATCCATAAAGAAAGAAATCTTATAAAATTAATTAATATAAATAAAAAAATATAATAATATATGAATATATTTTGGCTGAGTAGGGCTAGGTTTGAGCTCAACCTGATGTCTAGCCTGACTCGATCTTTTATTAGACTTGCCGAGTTATCAAATCAATATTACATCCCTAATTAATATTAAATGTCCTTTATTATCTATATTATTCATAGACTATGATAAGTTTAAAATTTTTATTAAAGTTATTTTTATTCATATTTATCTTAATTTTAAAGTTATTGGAGTAATTTTTTATCCATTTGAGTATTAATATTAATTTTTTATAAAAAATTATTTTTAAATAAATAAGTTTTTTAATATGATCTAAAATTAATTGGTCATAATTTCATATATATTCAACGTTGAATTAAAAAAGTAATTAAGTTTTTATTTGATAAGAATAATAGAATTTCCACCAACAACTTTTCTTCATCTAATTACTAAAAAAACTTTTTAATATGATTTGAAATTAATGGGTTATAATTTCATATATATTCAACATTTAATTTACAAATTAATATTTTTATTTCATAAGAATAATAAAATACTCACCAATAACTTTTTTCATTTGATTATTAATGTCTCAAACAAACCATTGCATAATGGACATGATAAGGAAGTTAAATGTTATTAAATATTACACAACTATGATTATTTGATAATGAATCTCAATCTCTCTCCCCCGCCCCCAAAAATAAAAATCAATAGAAGAAGAAACCTTGAGATAGACTTGCTATGGACAAATGGAAGACTAAATAAAAATTAGCAACTTAAATACACGATTGAACGGAAAGATTATCTGTACAATAAACTTGTAAATAGAAAGTTAATCAAAGTTAGAATCGTAGAATGAAATCATAGCCAAAATCAATTTAATTTATTTATAATTGGCATATTATCTATGTTGGAGGAAGTTTTTTTATTTAAATTTCCAATCTAATTTAATTATCAAATTTATTTGAAATTTAAATCAAAAAACTTTTTTTCCTTGAATGATATTTCTTGTTTTATTCCTCGGGCACTACAATAAAAGTTCAAAATCACCACCTATTAAATAATTACATAGTTTAGATATTTAAATGGTCAATATTATTTTTTTATCAAACTATTATATTACTTTTTAACTCACTTGAATTAATATTTAGGAAATAACCAATTAATCAGGGTTTTTTTATCCCAATAGCAAGTATTCAAATCAAATTCTTATTTGAAGTCATGTATGTACAAACTCAATATTGATTGCTGGTTAAAAAAAAAACTCAATATTAATCTATAGCATTTTCATGTAAATTTAAATTTTTAAACTCCTATCTCATTTCATCTCTATTATTTTCTCTCAACTCTTCCATCATTCCTTTCACAATGATCGATACCATTCTCTTTAATTATGAAATATTGTATCTTATAGAATTCAATCCAAATTTAAATAGTTGAAATTCAAATAATATTTTATAGTTATGTAAAATAACTTGATAGCATGGAATGAATAAGTATTTAAAAAGGATTGATTGATCATGCATCAAATATGATAGCCTCCAATAGAAGGATACGTATAACAACAACAAAAAAATATAAAATATATGCAATGAAAATATATAACATTCCATACCATTAAGGTCATAGATAACTTATTAAGTTATTTTTCAAATTTTATATAGTGAATAAAGAAATTTATTTTTTAAAAAAATAAAAATATAATCAATGATAGATGGAAATACATGTCACTTTTTTCTACCAACTGAATTTTAGTTATGAAGCTTAATTTTTGAAATATCTTTAGGATATGTTAAAATTTTCAGAAATAATGAGGTTTCTTTATTATATATATATATATAAAAAAAAAAGAACCTAGATTCAAATTTTTTTGGAGTATTTATATACTCCCTCCGTTTAAGAATATAAAATATTTTTTGAAGAGTTGGATATTTAAAAATATAAGACATTTTTAAATCTTTTGAGATGTAATCATTGTTTTTTTTTTCAAAAGTTCCTTATTGATAATAACTTTATATTTATTGTAGGGTGTTTAATGGGGGTGAATATAAAAAAATTAGGTTAGTTTAAAAGTAGGTAACTACTTTATTAGGGGGTGAGATTCAATTAAAAATGCCTTATATTTTTTAATGGAGGGAGTATGTGTGTGCACGCTCAATCATTTGAACCTAAATTTTTGGCATATCCTTATGGTGGATGAAAACTTTAAATAGATATATATTAATTTGAATTGAAATATGATCAGGTTTGAATTTCAAATAGATAAAAAAATAATTTTATACGCATTTAAAAATTAATAATTCATCCTGCATGCTCCTAACTATATATTTTATATACATTAAAAATAATAAATCATCTCAAATCTAACCTCAATCTTGACTCTAAAGCATAGAGTCGTAGAAAAGGCATCTGAAATACAGAATTGTATAGCAAATTTAAAAATGTACACATGACATTTAATCCTACTTATATATATATATAATAATTTTATAAAGTGATCCTTTTCAATATTTTAATTTTGATGCCGTTAGTTTTGTCAATAAAAGATGATCATATTGAATTTTTAAATATTTACAAAATTATTTTTAAATATTGAAATATTAAATTTAATTTTTTAAATAACAAGAATTGATAAGAGAATTATCATTTGAGATTGAAGTAATAGAATTATGCAACTGAAATTATATTTTACAAAATTAAAGTACTAAACTAAAAACTAGATAGATTTAGAAGATAAATATACACATTTCACTTTATTTATACTGTAACATAATATAATATTTTGAGTCATTCATAATAACAGTAGCAGTAGCTTGAGCAGCAATAATAAATTAATAATAAAAGAGAACAATATCAGTGCATGCCATTGATGCCAAAATGGTTCCGCCAGAATGCTCGAAACATCATCAACGATGAGTGGAGTGCAAGGTTTTAGAAACTGAAGTGGCTACTAGTCCGATCTAAGACCAGGATAATATTCCATCACAAAAATACAAGGGAGATGTTAGTTACATTATCATAGATATTTTCTTAAAAAATTAAAAATATTTACATTGTCATATTTTTATTATTTTTAATCTATAAAATATCTTAAAATAATATTTATAATATATTTTAACATTAATTTTTAAATTTTAAGACCCACATATTTTTTTTAAAAAAAATTGAGTCTTCTATATCTTTTAAATATCCTAAAAAATAGATTTTATATTTTTTATAAAATAAAAATAGTTAATTTTACAGTAAAAATTAAATTAAAAATAATTTTAAAAATAAAAAAAGTGTTAATTCAAGTTTTCGGATCATCTTAAATAAGTTGAAAAAAGTTTGAGCGAAGCTCAATTATTCAAACTTTTTCATAAGTTTGAGTTTATTTTGGCCGGCTCAAATTGAGCCTTAGCTTGCTGAATTATAGGCTCTAGTAATTTGGGGTTGTGGTGGTTGTTGGAAGACCTTAAAATGACCCCAACAGCTTTTCTTCTGGAGGAACATAAAAGAAGAGATGAAAAGCTTTGTTCAGAACTGTTTAATTTGTCAGCAAAATAAATATCAGCCTCAATCTCCGAGAGGGTCTCTTCAGCCTTTGGGAATGCCAAAAAATATTTGGAAGGATGTTTCAATGGATATCATCACTGGTTTACCCAAATCACAGGGCATGGAAACAATACTGGTGGATCGTCTCAGCAAATATGTTCAATTCATTGGTATTCACCGTCCCTTTATTGTGAAATTAGTGGCTGCAGTGTTTCGCAGAGAAGTGATACGTCTTCTTGGGTTCCCCAAATCCATTGTTTCTGATCGTGATACTATTTTCCTTAGTTCTTTTTGCCAAGAACTATTCCGTCTCATTGGCACACAATTAAGTATGAGTCCTGCATGTAATCCTCTGACAGTCAGCCAAACTGAAGTGATGAACCGACCCAGTCTTCCATGTTTCTTTGCTGAAATATGCCCATGGGTATGACTCACAAGCTCCTCTTCCTCCACTTCCCATTAATGATGAGTGGGAGTTTCAAGTTGAACTTGAACAGGTGCAAGAAGTGCGTGTTTCAGAAGCTAACAGGAACTAGTGATTGAATTACTCATCTAGTGGAAGAATTGTCCTCTTGAAGAATCAAGTTGGGAATCTTATGATTTGATTGCTTCTTGGTAAAAAGGTAGAATAGAGAATCTTAAACTTTATAAAAAAAATAGAAAAAATTAAAGAGAACACTTGTAAAAATTATTAAATAAAACATTTTAATTAATAATATTTTTAAAAGTTTATTTGATAATAGAATATAATAACATTGTGTAATTTATGTAGCCGATCACATCTAATAAAATAAGGCTTATTATTATTGTCAGTTTCCATCCTTCCACGTTAACGACAAGGCTACTCTGCAGGGGTAATGTTAGAGTTCTGAATAGTAAGGACAACCGTCCTTTACTAGTTTTCTCTAGGAAAAGACGCAACAAACTTATTTCTGGGGAGTCAGTTTAATGTCTTAGGATTTTATTATGTTATTTGTGTTTTATATGTTATGCTTCGCACTAAGTGTCTTGTTATATGAGCTTTTTTGCCTCTGGTATGAGGATCCTCCCTCTATAATTGTTTGCTTTATAGTTCAGAGTGACACATAGTAGAACTGCATAAAGTTCACGTACTTTTGTCACCTCTACTTTTTCATAAATTCCACAAAAATCTTATAATTAAAGAAAAATAAAAAGTTTTAAACGCGTCTCATGATGAATTTCAACAGATTTTTTAGGAAGAATGACAACTACACACTTGATAAGAAAGTTAATATCATGATGGGACTTTTTAAAGACTTTCAATGTCGAAATATGGAAAAATGAGGATTGAATTTTGAAAATTTAAGTTGTTATGTAATCCTGATTTAATGTTAACCTTGTTAAATGATCTTGAATTGTCATTCTCCAGATTTTTTTATGTTCATTTAAAAAAACAGATTTTTTTTATGGAGAGTTGCTTTTTCACAATAACTAAGGAATTGAAAACCTTTTTCTTGAGTTAGAGCCTGCATTTTTTTCTTTCTCCAAGGGGTTTTCATTCTCATTTTTGCATTGCTATTCCCCAATAAATTATTTCACCTATTGAATAAAGCAATGATTTTGAGTTTTGACACACACAAAGAGTCTGACAATCATTTGCATATGGACAGTTACGCACAACTGCATGATCACTAGGAAACACCCCTGCGATCAAGGCAATGTGAAGCTTCTAATATTTAGCAACCTTAAAGTTATGACAAGTGTTGAGTTGCAGAGAAATTCTAGTCAGTTTTGTTCAAATTATAAGTACGAATGAAAACACCTCAGGGAAGAACTAGAGAGAAAATGCTAGAATGTGAGGTACTCCCAATATGGTACTTTAAAAAAAAAAAAAATAGAATTAGTAAAACAATAAGGATCCTACCATCTAAATTAACAGTTTAATAGTTAAACCTTGAGTACAGAAAAAACACCTTTTCCAAACGCAATAGTGATACCAGATTCAGAGTTTTAATTTAGATTCCTAAGGAGTTTGGCCTGCTAATCATACCTGCAGAAACATAACATATGGTCTGCGAAAATATGTACATGAATTCCAACAATTAGATCAATGAAATGATTTGTCCACATGTCCAATTTGAAGGTACTGAAACCAACTAGCCCACGCTAGCAGCAGTGCTAATACTCTTTTTTACGTTGGAAAAACTTCAGAAGTATGATAAAATAAGAATAGAGAAGACAATCTTTGGTGGTGAAAAAAAAAAAAACAAAAACAAAAACATGAATCTATTAACTTGATAAAAGCACATGAAGACCTTTGACTGTAAGCTTGGCTGAAGATCTAACTTCACCAATTTGGTATAGCGCCTAAAATTTCATGGAACCTGATGGGAAGCGAAGCGCCAAGCAAAAATTTTAAACATCGTTGATACTAATTCCCAAAGGTTTATAAAATGTAGCTCCATGCGCTTCCACTTAATATGCCAGCTGAAAGGAACCACAGTAATGACCAGCATTTTCACTGCTTGGCCTCTTTGATGCTATTGGAGTTGCCTTTTGAACGCGGGAAGTTAATCAGAAAAGAGTCCATAATAATCTATAGAAAGAATTAAGTTAGCAAGAGAAATGACTAATCAGAAACATTTTGCAGAGAAAACATCAATAACCTGGTTTAGATGTGCTGCAACACAAGGAAGAACCAATAACCCAGATTCACCAAGTGCACCACGAAGTGGTTCTATTACTGCCACCATTACTGGTAGTGTTTTCTGCAAGGAATGACAATATATCAAGTTACATAGGCTGTCACAAAAAAGGCCCACTGTAGGAATATTCAAATGACAAACTTTTCGAGAAGAAAAAGCCTAATATGTCATGATTTGATCCTTAATTCCAAAGTACTCTGAGAAATCAAGGAAATAAAGATTTAGTTTCTCACCTGACTTGCAACTAGTATAAAAGCGATGGCATTTTCTTCCCTAGAAAATACTGACTCAATACCACCAGTGATGGCTGAAATACTTCGCACAGCAATGATATTGAATAATAGTAAGCTCAGATGGAGAAGTCTGCAAGGCATCAAGACATCAAATTCTCAATTATCACAATTCTCATACCTCCACGTCCTCTGCATCAAGAAGTCTGAGAGGAAGGCTTTTGTTCCGACTGCAACGCTTAACAGAATTAAAATGAATTATCTGCGATGGACACGTAGGCCTAACAAACAATCATCAATTTTTGCACTCCAAAGATGCTTTTTAGAATAGACTTTTGACATCTTTCACGTGCATTGGCTTTGCCAGCCAGATTGCGCCATGTTATATCATTTTCTTGTGTTCCATCTTCCGTGTTTTCTTCCCATCAATACAAGAATCCCTCTTTTGAAGACAGATAAAGCAAATACCTATGGTTATGTTACATAGTCTTGCCTCCTTTTAGTCATTACTCCAAAAATGAGAGTAAACAAAATTTCCATTATAATAAACAAAATAAACAAATCTTGAAAAGTCAGAATACAAAATATGGAAATGCAAATATAACTGCCAATTCAATTTGTTGTTTCAGTATTTATTCTAATACTGTTGAATATCATGGATGACACCAATTAAAGTGAGTACGTGACGTTGTAATGTAAAATGAGAAATTTATCAGAATGCAAGAAACTCCATAAATGAAAATCTTCAAAAAATAATCAATCAATCAATTGATAATGGACTTCAAAATCTAATCCATGAATTATATGCATGAACAGATTAGGTCAACTAGCACAGTACCATAACACATACTCAAATCTTTATTAGGTGGTAGTACTGGATGTGAGATAGTTGTAAAATAAATATGCAATCACTATAACACTACTACTCCCTCCAAACCCCAATAGAAAACATCTTCTAGAAGATTTGCTTGGTCCAAAATATAGGGCATTAGAAAACTTTTATAATTATTTTTTCAACTATATTTCTATTTCATTTATTATTCTTTTTGAAAAAAATTATGCATTAAATTTTAATTATCATTATCAAAGCACTTATATAGGGTATTAAATGAGGGTAAAATTGAAAAGTAATAAATTTTTTTTTCTTAAGAAACTAAAGTTTCAACTGACATTTTTGAAAACCATGAATTAATTATCAATGTCATATATTTTGTTCGAGAGAGAGTATTTAAAATGCTTTCTTGAGTGCACCCCCTCTAAGCATGCTTTGTCATTTGTATTCCCTGACTGTGAATAAATAATCATCAAAATCAATGATTTTATGCCATATATTTTATCTTCTTTCATTCTCTCCACCTTTTTTCATAAGATAGGAAACCTAGGATAAGACTGACAACTGAATCATAAGCTCCCTCTGTATTAATCTAGTTATTATGGTATCTCTTGGAGTGCACCCTACCCAAGGATATTTGTATCAATTTATATTACCTAGGTATATAAATCATTTGACATCAACAGTTACATGCCTTCACATGCTGAAAACCTTTCTCACAAACTTCTTTAACATGTAAAGCTGGCAGAATCACCAAATTTATAAATCTCTTTATCGTATAGTTATTTATGATTAGAGAATATTTCTAGATATTTGAAAATATCGGTAAATATATGATAGAAGTGATTCTAGGGATAAATTTTTTATTAGATATTGATCGTATTCATTAGGCATTGATGTGTAGAGGCTCCTGCCTGTGTATAAATTATCTATCATATTTGTGAATAAATCATGAAGAAGAAGAACGTGCAGAACAAACATTCCCCATTTCTGAGTAAATCATAGAGAGAGGAAACACAACAGTTGTTAAGTTTTCATAACAAAAATTGCAACGAATGGTGGAATAATGCATCCCCAGAATTATAGCATTATGAGAGATGAAAAAAAAGTGGATAGAACATACGTTCCCAGTCCAATTGCGACAACAAAAACTCTTGGTTTCACCATTAACAACAGTGACCTAGACCTGCTCACTTGTATCCATGGCACCTGCATGACATTAAATTCAACAATAAATTTCCTATAAAATTTGAAGGTCGAAATGAGCCAAGGTGCTGACTCAAAATAGATCTGAAAATCATTTCAGAAGACCTATGAAATTAAAGCTCTCCAAATAATTGTTACATGGGATATACTCCCCACATGTGGAGGAGTACAGCTTCAAATCAAAATTCGATGATTAGGGAATGCAACCAAACATCTGCACATTGTTGTGGGATTGGAGAGAGAGACTAAAGCTTTGGACTCTTTCAAAAAATTGACTTTGGCGAACAGAGAAAAATTAATTCATAATGCATGACAGCATGACAGATTAGCATTGTAATTTTTCTGGCAGCAAATGCAGAAAATGTTATGAAATTTAGAGACTTAAAAAAAAACAAAAATTACATGGTTTTTCCTTGAAAATAAATGACGTTCAACTTAAGAAATAAGCGGATAAGAAACAGACTTTCAAGTCTCATCTAAATAAAAACTATAAAATGTTATTATCAGAACTCTAATTCTATCAATTTGAATACAAGAAAAGACAAAAATTGAGCTAGGGACACTAGATCTCAAACAGATGGATGCCAAAATGATGATTATTCAGGTAACAAGCTAGATAGTAAAAAGGAATTTAAACAGATTGTTAAGAATGAAGAATCAACAAAACTCAAGTTTTGATAATAGAGTTTTTATCTTTTTTCTTTTGGTGAGAGATAAAACAAGAAACTTTAGTAACATGAGAAGAGAATACAGAGAGTCAAAGGATAAGAATTCCTCAAATAAACCAAATAAAAACTAGGACAGGCTGAAAACAGAGTAGCATATGAATATTCCTAAATAAGGAATTATAATCAATAAAAAGAATATATGAAATGCATTTCTTGCTTTCATCAAAATTAATATTCTGAACAGAACAAAATTTAAAGAACTAAAAAACTCAACCAATCTTCACCCCAACTCGGAGCAAGGAGATGAATTCACATTGCATAGGTAATGGTCTTACTAAACTAAGAAAAAATGCGTTGATCCCTGAGAAAAGTTTACGGTTTTGGTCAACAAAGTCAGCTACACCTGAAAGAAAGATATTATTCATGTTATGACATAAATTACAGCTCAAACATGTAAAACATGCAAGAACATTATCTAGGAGCAAATTACTTGACAAATAAATATTGGATACTGCTTGTGCTATAAATCCTTTTAGAAACTTGGAGTCCTATTTCCTTGTCATAACCAACCATACTCTATATATGTAATAGTGAGGGTCAGATTGCTTGATTTTACCTCACATAACATTATTAAACAGACTAACAGCTGAAACAAGCTTAGACAATGTAACACACCTTTAAAAGATTCACGTACGACCTGACCACACAAAGGAATAAAGAAATATTAAAATACTTCTAGGTAGCAAATTACAACAAAAGGATGCTAGTATTCTTCTTCACAGACCAAATTAAGCTGTGAGATATTAAACAAGGAAGAAGAAAAAAGTAGATATAACCACCAAGATATGTATATAATTGAATACAAAGTGGTGAAACAAAAAAAGAATAACAGCAGCAACAACAACAAAAACAACAATAATAACAAAGAAATAAACCAAATAATTTGAGATGTGATAAAGAGAGAGATACAAATAAGTTGGGGAATGTCAGGTGTAACTTTTTATAGGACAGCCTTTATTTTTTCTCACTCTCATGAACTTATACATGAACTTCAAGTAACAGCCAGCTAACATATGGATGTAACTAATTGCTTGATATAAGCAAATGAGACTTTTTTTTTTTTTTGTTAATGAGAAAATGAGACGCATTTTAACTGAAATGTATGACATGATGGGAAGAGTATATTAATTCAAGAAACCAAAAGGTGAGTTTATCGTGCAATACTATGTAAGCAATGCATCAGTCAATTAACAAACATTGCCATCAAAACAAATCCAGCCTCTTAAAACATTCTGATGATGGAAATTAAACATAACGCAAAGCCCAAGGATAGAAAACACAACTTTTTAGCCTGAACCACATCAATTTGTGAACATCCAAATAATAGAATCATTCTATCAAATCTCTATGAAGGAGAAAACAGATTACCTTCCCCAAAATGAGGGGGACTAATATGGTCAGAAGAAGACTTTTAAATAAATGATCAGTAGGTACAGTTACTCCAACTCCATCAGCCACAAACTTTGTGATGGAAAATGGGACCTAGGAAGAAGATGAACATTAGCATCGAATGCAATAAAAAGCACAATAAAATGATAAATAGATCAAATGAACAAAAGATTGCAGAACTACAATAGTTAAAAAAGAGGAGATAAGGAGCAAGGAATAAAATCTCAATGACAGTTAAATGAAAAATAAATGGGACATGGGGAGAAAAGCCTGCATATCAAACCAATTGAGTTTTGCTGAAATTACAAAAAAATCTCTTCTATTTTTAAAATATATGCAAATCTCCCCTAAAACAAAATTTCCTGGCATTTTAGTCCAATAGAGATGCTGAATTAGCTACATAGGATTTCAAAGTTCTGGGGCCTACGAAACATAATTGAAAGATGTATAAATTTATTATTAGCAATAAGAAAATTCATTTGCAGCAACATGTTTGTTCTCTTGAAATCTACACAACAATACAAAAACTCAAGGATAAAATTGAAGAAATGTTATCCAACTCTTACTGACTCACAATGAATATTCCTAACAGATTAGATATTACTGTCATTGCAAGAGCCAGAGCAGAGTTTCCCCCAGCAAGCTGCAGAAGCAAAATGGAAAAACTCAAATAAAAGTAAATCCCAGATCCATATCTGTAGGGACAAGGCATTTAACAACTATTAACAATACAAAGGTTTAGGACAACAGATGGAAAAAATGGATAATCATTACCTGGGTGAGTGCAACACCACTTGATAATGTGGTTGGCATGCAACTAAAGACAGCTAATCCTGTAAGCCAACAGAGTTTTTTTTTTTTTTTTTAAATCTCAATATTGAAGCATGTTACTGACTGAAATTGAGATGTCAATGACAAATACATGGACCACCAACTACCAATCATTGGAACAAAATGCTATATATAAGATCAAAATGGTGGGGATGAGGAGCTAGAAATTGTGAACAGCGTTGAAAAGAAAGTACAGGTGGATAAAAAAAGCCAAACATGTAGTTATTGGATGGCATTTTTAAAGTTTTCAGAGCAAAAAAAATTTTTAAGTCAAAAAATAACCTGAAACTTTGAGTAGGAATAAGTATATTAGGGTGCATTGTCTAGGGTAAAAACAAGTTTTTGATCAATAACTGATCATATGGCAAGGAGACCCAAAATACACATCTCCTCTCACATTGCATATTATCGTTAGATTGCAATAATTTATCATTTTTAAGAAATCGTTGGGTTGGGGGGATTTTTCCCCCAAATGAATCATGTGAATATCAACAAGTAACAATTCACTCTCTCTCACTGCTCTCCTTTTCCAGTACAAATTCCAACTCAGAAGCTTATGCTGATGAGTGAAAGGCCCATTAATAGTTTATACTCCCTCTACACCAATTTATAAGTCACTTCTAACTACTTCATCAAAACCAAGGAGAGGTAGTTAAATTATTGATGTTGTCTGAAAAAAACAAAAGAAAGAAATTTTCCAATTTACCCTTATTAAATACATCAACATTAAAAACACTCTCTCTCTCTCATGTTACCTTTCACTCTCTACTCATCGAAAATTATGAAAGGGTAAGCCAGAAGAAGGTAATTAATGATCCACCTTTCTATGCATAGTAACTTATAAATAGGACCAAATGCTTTTTACGCAAAATTAAGCAACTTCATATATTTCTGATAGGCTCATTGCTGACTTCTAATATTACTAATGTAAAATACTACGTCAACCATTAATGTGTACCACACCTATCTGCCTAAACAGCACGGCACAATATCAATTGCTCCAAGTAATGTTTGAAAAGAAGAAACACATTATTCCTCCCATGGTACATGTTGCATGCATTCAGTCAGTTGATTTAGCATTACTCATAGCTAAAATCTTTTTAGTTTTCTTTGATAGAATTTGTTGCTAGAATCATTATAATAAAGCTGTCATCAAATATTCAAAATGCTATAATGACCTGAAAATAATTCAAATAACATGATTATAAAATCACTCCTGCTTTAAGTAGCACCAAAACCACCAAACCTGTAATAAATTCTTGGGGTTGGAGCTGAATTTGCAATATCGCCCTTGAAAAGTTAGGCGTCAGGAACAGTATTGACACCTATATGAAGAAAAATGGAGAGTATTACCCATTTATTCCAGCATATATGTCAAACCAAAGCAAGTGATAGCCCTAACCCCACCGGAAACAAGGGATAAGAAAGACAGAAACATAGAACAACCAAATGTTCTTTTGGGGGGTGGAGAGGAGGAGCACATATTGGCCTTTTGTTTGTTCTCTGCTATTCCCATTACAACAGAAACCCAATAGGTGAAACTTTCCAATATTGTATTCTTTCATTTAAAAAAAGCAAATCCAAACACAATTACAACATTGAATCCCAAGTTAAGACAAAAAGAAACTATTATGGAGAATCAGCTTACAAAAGGCAGACTTAAGAAATTCAAGGTCATACTAGCCCAAAGAGACCAACGGGCCATGCTTCCACGGCTGCACCAATTTCCTTACTACGCAGCATCAGTCCTAAATGATAATGCATGAATCATGATATGAGAAAAATAAGGGTGCTGTGAGATGGGAATCATAAAAGTAAAACAGCATACAGAGAGAGAAACGCCCTTCGAACCTAACCTGAGATTATAAAAATTCCAAATGGACCAAGTTTTGACACAGAATATTTATCAGCTAGGCAGCCGAGGCTTGGATAGGCTAGTCCGAGTGTCACTCCAGAGATGAGAGCTACGTGTCACAATCAACACAAACAAAATTGTTAATCATTAAAATTGATTTACCAACGCAAAAATCACACAGCCATGAAGTAAGCGACAACTTTTTTTTTCATAAAGTTAAATACATAGAAGAATTGCTACCCAAGGGTAAAAAGTTATTCCCAGCAAAGCTCAAGATGGGTTGTGCCCAACTCAATCCCTTCGTCAGAGCCGAGAGATTGGTAGGATTGCTTCCATTACCATCTATCTGAAACCACTGCAATATCTCTAAGCCACCATACATATACATACTTGCAAATTGCAGCCAATGATTTTTAAAATTGAATTTAAAACAAAATGGGCCTTGATTCGCATATGTTGAAAAAGCCAACATCATAAATTCCAGCTGTAACTAATATTTTCTCGGCAGTAACGCAACCGCCTAAACTACACGCAAACACACGCATAAATTCATCAGAACTTAACCAGAAAAATCATAGCCATTTGAACTCAGATAAGAGAACAGGCACAAAATTACATCTTTGCACAACTAAACTCATATCCCAGCTCAAATGGCCCCACTTTTAATTTTCCTGTCAAACTAGATGAACCCATGACGCGAAGTTGTGAAGGTAAGTGAATTGTGAAATTGTTCAAGCAGCATTGTTTACTCAATGATGATTGATAACACAGTTGCAAGAAACAAAGAGCAGTAGAAGGAGATTGAACCTGGCCGGAGGGCTGACAAGCTCTAACGATAGCAGGTAGGAATCGTGAACGGCGAACATTGCAAGTCAGTGAGGAAAAGGAGAGAGAAATGTCGCGAAATTTTACATCGATGGAGAGTAAGTCAGAGTTCCGATGACGGAAAGCCGACGCGGGGGCGGGAAAGCCAGTGACAACCAGAGCCTGGATGGTTCCCGCCATAAGACTTGCCGTCGAGTTCAGTGGCTGACAATGCTGCCTAACCCATGTTGACTTGATGGAGCTATATTGTGCTCTCAAAAAACCTTTTTTTATAAAAAGACAATCCCTTTTTTGGCCAACAAAAAATAGGTTAATTTTCTGACAACAATAATATTAGATTAGATCAACCATTGAAATGGGTTGAGTTGTGTGGATAGATAGATAGGCATGGGCACTTGGGCAGGGTCCGCATGGAGACACTTTCGGTGAGTGGTGACAAGATTTACCCCTGCCGATCAGTATTTAATATTTAATAATTTTAAAGATATTTTATGTTTATTCAGTTTAAAATATTCATATTCTATTCAATAGTAATACAAATAATTTTAATAATAAAGATATAATAAAAATTACTCAATACTACCAACAAGTATTGATTACAAGGAATTATAATCGTTTAAGTAAGGAAGTTTTGAACTTGAAACGGGTACATATAAATATAAAAAACGTATTTAAAAAATATGTTCTCAATTGAATACAACAATACCCTTAGTTAATCCTTAAAAAAAAAAAAAATCTCCTCTCTTTACCTAATGTGTGTTGAGATCTCTTATCTATCTGCCATGTGCTTTGAATATATCTTGCATGTCTATCATTCTAAAGGTAGTCTAAACACATATCAAAATTCCAATAATTACCTTATCTTTTGGGACCTAGGATAACATTGGGTGGCTTGATCTACTCATTAAAAATGAGAACTTCAACTTCATGAGTCTATTGTCTGTATTGCATTGCTATATTATTGATTTTTCTTGATTTGATCTTCGGTCTATATTGCATTGCTTAAATTTATTAATACATTTTGATTAATTAATTTTAATATTGAGATTTAGAAATATTATTTTATTGATATTTGAACCAAACTTTATTTTACCCACTAATTAAATGAAAAACACTAATCAAATCATAATTTGTAATTATTAATAATTAGACGTTAGAGATAAAATTGTTTTTACAATAAAGGCTTGAAACGTTATTAGAATTTAGATTTGATTTCACTTAAGAAAGCATTTAAAAAAACTTTAAGAGGTGTTAATATCAATCCATCAATCAATCAATTTATGTTCTTCTGATTGACTGACGGGAGCATTAACTCTATCCATCTCCATGTCTTCATTAATTCCGCTTCTCCATTCACTGCTCTTTCCCCATGCATCTTCACGTCTCTCAATACTCAATATCTTCAAGAAATATTAGGCCTCTGACGGTTCAAATTCGGTGCAAAGTGAGAAAGGGAGTGAGAGAGACACAAATATCTTCATTCTTCTTACTTGCACGGTAAAACCATGACAATAAACGAAGTTAGCGATCCCTTGGTGGTGATAGAAGATTTGGGTTTGGTCTAGGTAGCATGTAGTCGAGAGAGGAAAGGTGGATCAAAGGATGAGTAGCAAAGGAGGGCAAAATTGGGAAAATCCTTAAGATCCTGTGCATGAAACTCATGTCCAGAATCACAATAGATTTGAATGCTCATGTCTGAAATCCAAATCTATTTGATGAATGTGTGATGCCAAAAAGATGTAGTAAAAATGATGAGAGGAAGCATCAAAGAATGCGGACTTTATTTGAAGTGATCAAGGTGGTTGATGGCATTTCATGTACAAAAATGTTCTATGACAGATGGAGTTTTAATTATCAAATTTGCTTTAACTGTAATTTATCTAGGTGTGTTGCAATTGATATGGTATAGCAAGTGCGACCTAGGCAACTTTGGCATCAAAACCACGTAATAAATATTTTTATGAGATTTGGCTCGATGCTTTCTTTATGTTTGTTTACTTTCTCATCCTTACAACAACATTGTTGGACTCCTTAAAGATGGTGGCAGCTTATATATATGATGGCAGCGCCAAACAAGAAAGGATATGATTTTTTTGCCACAGTATAATTGAATTTTATAGTGCCACAGTATCCAAACAACATGGAGTAAATGTTATTGTATCATTCATTCAAGGAGACTGCAATGCTTATGATTCCATATTGTTAATGAGTGTATTGATTGGATGACTCCTACTATGTTTACAATTTAACACTATTGAGTATTTTGAGTATTCATTTAGCCCTCTCATAAAAGAATTGGTTGAACTCCATCTTCTGACATATAACTATTATGATATTTTCATTTCATAGACGGTAACCTTCATGTGCTCTCTTGCTAAATTAATTTTACTTTCCATCTTGGTTTTCTTTTTCCATATGGTAGCAACCTATTGACATGTTTATTGTAAATAGAACTTTTTTTTAACATAATTGTGCATTTTAATGTAAAGTTATACACAAAGTATAATGGAAATTTTTAATATTAATGCAATTTTAATATATTGATTTCTTACTATTTAAAACCTTGAGAACTATTTCTATAACTTTTCATTTTCATTTCGATCAAACAAAGTATAATGATAGTGTTCTCAGCAAACGCATAATGGAATGACAATTTTTTTTTTTTGGATTTTGCTTTTGCTTCATTATTTAAAAAAAGATGGTTAATGCTGTAAATTGTGGGGAGAACACCAACAAAGGGTCCTCAAAGAAATTTTATTTCTGAACAAAATTTCTAACAAATAAACACTAATAAGTGAAGTTATTGTAATCCGATTGATTAAAAAAAATTAACTTTCATTAATTAATAAATTTTAGACTAATGTTAATATAAAATTTTTTTTAATTTATTAATGAGATTTAATTTATTTTTTTATTTTGTATGTATTTTCAATTTACTTTTACGAGAGATACAAGAGCAATCTCATTTTAAAATTTTTTTGATCGTTAGCATTAACTCCATCTGGCTATCCTTCTCCATTCACTGTACTTTTCTATGCCTTTTTAATTTTTCTAATAAATGAGATTTAATTTATTTTATTATTTTTTATGTATTTTTAATCTATTTTCACGGGAGCATTGATTCAATAAGAGTCCCATTTTTAAATTTTCTTGATTGTTAGCATTAACTCCATCAGACTATCTTTTTATATTCACTGTACTTTTTCATGTCTTTTTAATTTTCTTTATCAATGAGATTTAATTTTTTTCCTATTTTCCATGTATTTTCTTGATTTACTATACTCAATATCAATTAACTATCATCAATTTTTATCCATAAACATTAACGGCAAAAAGGAAAAAAGAAATAAAAAGAAGCTTATATTTGATTTAGATCATCAATCCTTATCTCATGATTTTGACACTTCAAACTATGCATGTTTCACATACATTTCGCCCTGACAAGAATGACTCTTCATCTTTCACATTGAAGAAATGAGGTGGAAATGGTTCCATAGACTATATATATTCAATTATATATATTCAATTCTTTAACCATACATACATATATACATATGAAAATATATATATATATATATATATATCTTTTCCCCTTGGTGAGAAAGAGATATGAGTGTACTTTCTTATACATTTCAGGCACAAATCATTTTCTTTCTTCTAACCTTTTAATATTTATATTTATAATATTTATAAAGATTAAAAAAGTTTAATAATTTAAAATATTAGCAATAAATTTTAAATTTAATCAAACACAAGATGTGTATAAATAAAATATCCAAAAAAAATGAATAAATAAAGAAAATCTTGAAAAATTTAGCCACCTTTTGATATGTCAATATCAAAGGCATTGATAATATTTGCCTCAAATTTCTTAATTGTAACACAAACAACGTATAGAAAACTGTCTAATTTTTACAATAAAATTTTCATTACATCAAGACATCAAGTATAAAAAATGTTTGGATCTAATAAATAATTTAAATTTATTAACTTAAACAGTATCTCAATTATAATTATTAAATTTTATCAATATTTAAAAATTATTAAAAAACAATTTTCTCTGAAAATTCAAAATAATCTCATCATCATAACAATATTCAATGTACACTAACCCCTCCAAAAATTTGAAATCTATTACTTTTTAAATATTATATGATAAAATATCAGATTGCTATTCAATGGGGTATTTTGTACGAATGGATTTGTGTTACTCATATCCAAATATATATAGAAAAGGATTAATTGTGGCCTTAAAAACGCTTGAAAATACGAAACCGAATAAGAAAACCATTCATTATTAATTGTAAGTTCGCAAAACTCTGGAAAAAAACTATATATATATATATATATATTTATTGATATAGTAAAAAAAAAACCAGCTTCATACTGTACTTAAAGAGTTTTAACATTTAACAAATTCTAATCTCCCATGATTAAGCGATTAGAGATAGACCACACGATGTTGCAGAGATTCCTAAAATCTCTGTTATTATCTCTGATTGGCGTTATTGTCTTAGAGGTTTTCTCCAGAGTTTCTCCACAAGTTCTCGCTCTCAGCTTCGCTCCCACTGCTTCAAGTCTCACTTTCTGATAATAACCAGACGCCAAATTCTGCTTAGCACCACCGATTTCAGCCATGGCTTCCTTGTACATCTCAGCGCATAGCTGGTACTTCTCTCTCACGCTACGATCACCGGTGATTTCGATTATCGAATCTATCTCGTTGTAGGTCTTCCTCGCGTAATTATGAGCCTTGTTGATCATTGTTCTAGCCAGCGTTTGAATGTTGGACATGTCCACACGAGGATCGGACTCGAGAGTGCGAAAGCAGAAAGGAGGGTCTCTGGTTTGGAGGCATATCACTTTGATTTCGTCTTCTGTCAGTTTGGCTGTTGAAGGTGTAACGAGTGAAAAAAGAAACAACAAGGAGAAGATAATGAAAGGCAGAGAAGCCATGTTCGGTAGGTATTTTGGTGAATAAACAAGCTTTGGTATATATAAATAGGAGATGAAGACTGTTTGGATATCAAGTGCAGAGATTAAAGAAAATAGGCGTTATTTCTACGTTAAAGGAGGTTTACAATGAAGTTTTTGTCAGTTAATTCTCAGATCAGTTTCTTCATGAATGTTACAAATATGTGTAAAGATATATGTATATAGAATTAGAATATGACGAGAAGCGAAAATAAGGAGTAGATGAGAAAGCAAGCATAAGCAACGAGGCCACGGTGTTCATCCCACCGGCCGACTTCGATCAGGAGTTTAGTGCAAACTCGAGTGGACCAGATCACAAAAATGGCGGCGATGACGAAGATGGCTACACCAGCTTGAGGAAGGAACAAGGAGAGAACCGATAGAATCACCATGGGAAGCATACAATAGCCCAGCAAGCTCACGCACCTGTGCAAATCCAGAGTCCCATTACGACCTGCGAGCATGTTGAACACAACGTACAGGAAAAGCGCCGCCACCGTCACCCACCCTAAGATTATCCCGAAGTGGATCTTCCCCGCCAGTAATTGGAACAATCCAAAAGCCATTAATAGTAGAAACGGACCCGATAGATCGGCGTCATCGTGTAGATTCGGGTTTATGCGGACCGGATTCAGGATCGAGCTTGTTTTGTTCCAGATTTGCCTCGTGTTGATCCCTAGTTCTTCCAGCAGAGGCGGTTCGTCGAACACGTTGGTGTTCGAACTGACGTTGCTGCTGATCGACGTCGACCCGAATTCCAAGGACGTGAACGGCGTCGGCGCGGCGGACCCGACGTCGAATGACATGAAGGAAGTGGTCTTGGAGTTTCGGGGCTGAAACGGCGCCATTGGACGGCGTTGTTTGAGGCCGGGATTTCCGCCGGACGGAAAGACCACACAAGGGACGTTGAATTCCTTCGACATTGATTCACTTTTTTCTCGGGAAATTCTCGTGAGGGAGAATGAAATTAAGAATGAAATTGTGATCGGCAAGAAAGAAAACTTATAATGGCAGCTATTTCTCGATAAAACTGGGTACCTTCATGAGACGAAAATTCTCCAGGAGGGAGAATTTTTTGAATGGAAACGAAATTAAAACTGGAAAGAACGAGGGCTTCAATAATAATAATTCAGAGAAAGTAGAAGTTATAAGTTGAGTTCAAATAGCTGGGGAAGTTTTATTTCAGAGGGAAAATATTAAGAATTCGAAGTGCAAAAACTGGGAATCAATCGAATGAAACTTTTATGGAGTGAAATGAATTTTTCAAGGCAAGAGAAAAATGTGGCTTTAAGAGGAATAGTGAGAAAAATAGAAAGGTTAGATCCTGCTTGCATGAAATGAAACCAATCTTTTAAGGTAGTTATTGTTTATCACAGACACGGAGACTTTGAACCGTAAAAACAGTTGCGACTCTGCATAACCGCCATTGCTTTCCCTAAACAGAGGGTCTGGTTTCGGTGCTAACAATCCTGGTGAGCACTGAGCGCTGAGATTTCGATCGGCTATGTGGTTCTGATTTAAAGTTTTATTTTTATTTTTTAAATAAAAATTATAATTTTTTATAAATAAAATTTTTAATAAATCCACTTTATTACCAACTTGAGAAATATAATTTAATCTAGTTAGTTTAATTATATATTAAAAATTTTATAATTTTTATAAATTAATTACTCAGATATACTTTGTATATAACCTAAATTGAATATTAATTTTTTAAAATTTTTGTTTTGGTGAATATAATATTAAAAATAAAGATAATATTCAAATAAGCATTTTCAAAAAAAATATTTTTAAAAAATTATTAATTAAAAATTTTAAATCTAGACTGTTCAAACTTCAAAATATATTTAAATAAGGATAAATGTGTATTTTTATCTCAAAAATATTTTTTGAGAAACACCCAACATCCTAACATTTTTGTTGAAATAATTTTGCCCACGAAGTTATTAAAACAAAGTATTTTAGTCATTTCAATCAAAATTTTAATAGTGAAAGTTGAAAATTTGATAGAAAGAGCAAAAATTTCTATTTTAATAACTTTTAAAGATAAAATTATTCTAACAAAAATGTTAGGATATTAAACGCTCCTCAAAAAATACTCTAAAAACAAAAATGCACCTTTATGCTTTAAATAATTAATTTATAAAATTTTAAAATTTTAAATATTAAATTAAATCATCCAAGTTAAATTTATATAATTTGAATCGATCATAAAATAGGTTTATTAAAAATTTATAATTTTTATTTTAATAAATCCTTTAAATCTAGACCCTTCAAATTAAAATTTGGATGGTTCATATCTAAGCATCCTTATGGTGCTCTAGGGTGCTTAGAACCAAAACCAAACCGATTTGGGACAATGTGATTATCTCTTTTTTAATTATTATTCAATAAAACAATGAACCCATGTGATCAAAATTTCTAGTACTCTTTTTGATTAAAAATATAATGAAATCAAATCTTACCTTTCAATAAAATAGTTACTTATCTTCAAATTAACACTATCTTTTTAAATTTATCCCTATTTAATAGTGTTTTACTTTGAAATAATATCAAGTGATTTTTTATTATGATACTTAAAAAAAAATACAATGATTACATATTAAAATGCTAAAAATATTTATATTTTTTAACATTTAATATTTTAAAAAATACTTTATATTTTTTAACAAAGAGAGTATATGTTTGGTGTAACATCCTTCAATATATATATATATATATATAATATTGGATTCCTCTCAAATTTTTAAAAATTCACTGTCCCCTTGTATTTTGCATAATATTAACCTAAATATTATGTATTTAATTCTCCTGTTTTGGTTAAAAAAATTGTGGGCATCCATACCTACTATGTAATAGGTGATTAATTTTGTGTAAATATAATAAATTTATTTATTATAGTTTTTTCTATAAATTACTAATATTTGCAGCTTTAAACTCTAGCCATTTTTTTTAATAATAAAGTGGTTCTTAGTCACCTTTCTCATATTTAAAGCTACTGTTACATGTAGGAGATAGAGAGATTGGTTAAACTTTGGAAAGAAAGAGGAGAGAAGTGAGGCTTGCTACACATGAAGGGAAGAAAGAATTGACATAAAATAATGTTAAGAAAAAATTTCAACCTTCTAACCAATTAAACCTCCTCGAGGGGGGTTATATTTGTGATATCAAAGCATGATTTCTGTTATGGCTACTATGACTTCTATCCAACTTTGTACTGTGAGAAAGTATGTGGGAGAATATTGATAGTACTTATATATTTATATTGTTTACGTTTATAATATTTTAATTTTCATTCTTTTTGGCATGGATAAAATAATTAATATTAAGACCGATCACTTTAATATTCACTGCTTTACTATGCAAAAAGAAATGGTTTCAAGTTAAAGAAGTAATCATAGTAACAATAACAACCATATAACAAATGATTTGGTTACACTGTTGAAAGGATGATTGCTTAAATGAATGCACAAGAAAAAGAAAACTATTGCTATTAATGAACAAGTTATTGCCACTGCTCAATTAGTATAAATGTTTTAAGAAAGTCAGGATGAAAACATAAGTTTTATTGATAGAAATTAATCACCTGCTATGAAATTCTAAAATTTTGTCAACCTAGGGAAGGAGAAGGCTTGCTGCACGTGAACACAAAAAAGAGTTGACATAAAGTAATATAAAGAAACAAATTTCAACATTCTAACCAATTAGGGGGAGGGTTATATTCGGTTATTGGAATAATATAATTTAGTTTTTATAGCTCTTAAAAGTTTATTTTATAATTCAATTCTAATAGTTTATTGACTTAAGGAGTTTTAAATTAAAGTAAAATAAATTAAATAAATAATTGAAAATAAATTCAGAAACTAAAATTTATATTTTCCCAGATTTTTGTTCATGTATTGTACTCTCATAGGTTGCGGATTTTTTTTTTAAATATTAGAATTCATAAAATTTTAACTAAAATGAATTAAGGAGGACAAACATAATTATCAATGGCGCCTAATCATGAATTGAAAAGAATTATCTTTGATAAGAAGATATTAAGAGTAATTAATCTTTTGATCATTAAAGTTTTGACTCACTTAAAACTCAATTTTTAATTTTAATTTAGTGTAATTTAATTCTTAAATTTTTAACCTATATATAATTCAGTTTTTAAACTTTTTATCATTTCTAATTTTATTGTGTCATCCATAACTCATATCGTTAAAAAATTATTTATGTGGATAATATATATATATATATATATAAATATATATAACAAACTGCAACTACTGATCTATGTCCTTCATTACTCGCTCACTCACCTTCTTCTCCATTTCCTCTTTTTCTCTCACATTTTGCAGTTGCTAGGCGGTCTCTCTATACAAGAAGAAGGGAGTTGGGAATCATATAAACAATTTTTGACATTTTTTGCCATGTAAAATGACTCAGTGCAGAGTCATGGATGATTAGAATGAAATTATAAATGGTGAAAAATTTGAGAAAATTAAAAAATTTAGGAATTGGATTGTACTTGATTATAATTGAGTAACCGAGTTTTAAGTGAGTAAAATTTACCAAAATATTAATTTTACCTTATCAAAATGCACTAGCCCAGAATATAATTATCTTCAATTGAGGTCCCAAAAGAAAAATTATCTTCAAGCTACGTACCCGACTCAAGTGCAGTCTGAGGCAATGTTTGAGGTATCAGAACGTTGATAGTCATTGCCGAAGCAGCTGAACTGAGCTTTCAGAAACCACCGTGAGGAAGGAGATGGCAGCGATGGCTTGGCCGCATATACTTCACTCTTCTCCGATGCTTAGACCCTCCTTGCTCCTTCGAAAGCTCTCTCACTCCCTGTACTCGTCCTCTCTATGTTCAATCCCTTGCAAAATCTCCACAACTCGTCGCTTCTGCTCTAACTTCGATTATGTTCCCCAGGTGCCCCTCTGTTTGTTTGATTTTTAATCCATGTATTACAAAATTTGCTTCTTGGTTTTAGTTAGTTTTGTCAAATCTAGTGTTCGTCGCTGGCGAGTGAACCAGGCGTCTCCATAGTTGGTGATCTTCTCGATTATTTAAACGAGTCCTGGACACAATTCCATGCTACGGTAATCTAATTTCTCTTTTTGTTGTTCTTGTTCTTATGTGTTCAGGCGGAGTACTGGGCTGTGTTTATTTATTTTCGACTTTTTTTTTTAAAAATGTTTATTTTGCATTGCACTACGTCATTTCCCGTCCTAAGTGGGTTGGCGTCACGGAGAAAATCGCACAATTAGCGAATTCATAACTTAGTAAACGGCTATTTCAACCTCTGGAGGTGTCTCTGTTCTTGGGCTCTGTATTATCGTTTGAATTACTTGACTTTTATGGTTCGGGAACTTTGGGGCAAGAACTACCAGCTCAATAGAAGCCCAGTTCGAGCTTGGAACATTTATAACATGTCATCATAACTATAGTTAAAGTAGAAATTTGTATACTCAATGTACCGCTATATTGTCAACTACCAGACTAAATGCATGTCTTATATTACGGTTTCATTTAGAACTTTTATTTTTCCTGCAGCTGAAGCAAAACGAAAATTAATTGCTGCTGGTTTTCATCTGCTAAATGAGAATGAAGAATGGGACCTAAAGCCTGGTGGACGCTACTTTTTTACTCGAAATATGTCTTGCATAGTTGCTTTTGCTGTTGGTGAAAAGTGAGTGAAAATTTCATTGGTTGGAAGTATTCATCTTCGAATTATCGCAGGCTTCTTGGATAAATTCATTTTTGTTTTTTCTGGTTTATAATAGAAACATTACCAGAAACGCTGACACTATAAAATGAAAAACAATGGGCATTCTCTTTTCTGTGTTTTTAATTTTCTTTATTTCTACTGATGTGCAACTAATTGTTTTCCATACTTTCTAACTTGCCCTTTGAATATGGCTATAGATATTAGGAATTTAATATATTTGTACTTGTCACTTTTGTTTTTTTTTTTTGGGACAATGTACTCCTCTTGTTTTAAAATGTCCATTAACTTATACTATCTCTTTTGCAACTTGAATGTGTGTGTGTGTGTGTGTGATGGCCATTCATCTTCTAATTGTAGGCAAGTTGAGTGGAAAAATATTGATTAAATGTTTCTTATTTTTGCAGATATAGTGTTGGCAATGGTTTTCATGTCATAGCTGCACACACAGACAGCCCATGTCTAAAATTAAAACCCAAATCAGCATCATCCAAATCAGGCTATCTGATGGTTAATGTGCAGACATATGGGGCTGGATTATGGCATACGTGGTTTGATAGAGATTTGAGTGTCGCTGGGAGAGTCATTGTGAGAAGTAGTGGTGACACTTATTTGCACAAGCTTGTCAAAGTGAAGAGACCTCTTCTACGGATACCAACACTTGCCATTCATCTTGACCGGTCTGTTGCAACTTTGCATTTTGTCTTTGTTACTTCATTCCATTAGGATTGCAACTTGAATAGCATTTATATTCTTGCAATGCGATCATTTTGTGTAGTCAAATCTTCATTTCGAGTGAATTTTTCATACTAGGTTGTATCACCACCTTTAAGATTTAATTACAGGAAATAAAAAACTTTTATGGCACTTATGGTGGGTAAATCAACCCTTTTCAATACTCCATAAAGCATTGATGTGAAACAATGACATCCAATATTACCTTATATCCTCAATCAAGGAGGGCCAAGGTCCTAGTAGTTACACTCTATGACACTTCACTTGGCTTTCCTACAAGTTAGAACTCTTTGTTGGTAGTCCTTTTGGGAACTGTTGAGGCACTGACCCCTATCTTTGATACCAATTAATTGGTATCCAATTTGAATGGAGCAATATTCCCCAAAAGCTAGCAATTGAGGTTGAAGAACCTCAAGGGAGCCACTTAAATATTTGATAGAGTATCCTATATTACTCATTGTGAAATTTAGGCATCTCATACTACCTTGGTCTCCATCCTGCACATTTTAAAATGGGTGTGAAGTGGCCTAGGGTTTTTTTTTTTTTTTTTACCCCCTTCCCTTTTTCCCCATTTGGCGTTAATTTTCAGCAATAAATATGGAATGTTGATTCCATGAACCTCTCTGTTTGTTTTATTGTTTAGCACAGTGAACCAGGATGGTTTTAAACCAAATCTAGAGACTCACTTACTTCCGTTACTTTCAATGAAACTCGAGGAAATTTCTGATTCAAAAGAGAAGACTGCAATATCCAAGGTTGCTCATCATTCACTGCTTATGGAGGTAATTCATCATTTCCTATGTTGGAGTTGAACATAAAATTTATTACTATGGTAAGGGCTTGACGAAACTAGCAGAGCATGAAAATTCTTGCCAAATGGGCTCAAGACAATGTTTGTTGACACTTGCAAAGGACGTTGGCAGAAGATTTTGTCTTCAACTGTTAGGCGTTGGATTTATGACTGGGGACTCCTTTTGGGTCGATAATTAATACTCAGGAGAGAGGGTTACTTGGAGTGGTACACCTTCTTAGTTAGATTACCTGAGTTCCCTTTGCCCACCAAGAAGCTAGTAGGTTTTGCTTAGATGTTTTGGAATATTGTTAAGAGAAATTAATTAACCATGGATTGCTAGGTTTTACATTCGTATGGTTGGTTACTAAATGAAAATTGCTGTGTGTGTGGGTGTTTAAAAAAGGGGTTAAAGGGAAAATTTATCTTGGAAGTTTTTTGTGAGATATAACTAGTATCCTTAAATTTTGATTGGCACAATATTACCTTGGGAGTTTCACAAATGGTGCAATTTCACTAAGAAGTAACGTTTGACTAGCATTGATAGTTAGTTGAAAATTCTAGCTTGAGGTTTTGAACAATTTTGCCCTTGGAAGTTTTTCTAAAAGTGCAATTGGTATCCTAAACTTTCTATTAATGCAATGTTTTTGGGTTAATGTTCAAATCAGAAGAAAATTCAATAACCCATTATCATTGTTAAAAATAGTTTATATTTCTAGATTTTGAGCTAAGATTTTGCTCAGGGATGCTTTGACGTAGAATCAACTCTACCCCGAACACTCCACAGACTTTCTCTTGAAGTTCTGACTAGCCTTTATTTTGCCCATGAGCATTTCAACTTGCATATGCTTAAATATAAACTGTTCAAACCTACCCAGTGGACAACATAAACTAGCCTAGATTTGGACTTAGAGGCGTTCAATGTAATTCTACGTAAAATCTTCTTTTGATTTTGGGTTATAACAAGTTGAATTTTTCTTTTGATTTGAAATTTGATAACCTAAAAACATTATGACAATCAAAAGTTTAGGATATAAATTACTCCTTCAGACAAACTTCCAGGGCAAAATTGCCCTTTTAACATTCAAAATAACAGTCAACATTGGTCAAACGTTGTTGTAGGGAGACATTGCACCATTTTTAAAAGTTCTAGGGTAGTATTGCACCAATCAAAAGTTAAGGATGCCAGTTGTACCTAGCAGAAAACTTCCAAGGCAAATTTGTCCTTTAACCCTAAAAAACAGCTTCCATCTGGTTAATTTGTTTAGAGGCAGTCTTTAAGCCTCATCCTTTCCAAAATCTTCTTTATGTTAGTTGTCAATATGAATGAGGAGCTAAGTTTTCAAAAGTATCTAGCCCTTAGCAGGTCTCCTTGGAATTGTTTTACTTCCTCTCTTGCTTTATTATAAGCTTCATGAAGTTGATGGGGATAATATATCTAAACCCTTTTTTGATATCAGACAACCTGGCACTTGTTAGTTGTTACACAAAGCTCTCATGGAATATTACATCTGAGCATCAACTTCTCAAGCAGTCCATGTACTCTGACACATCTAATAAATTATCTGTTAATGTAAACGTAGCTTCTTTCATCTCTGCTGGTTGTCATTATTTACAAGAATCCTTGACTTTTACTTTCAGGTTTTGTCAGATGAGTTGAATTGTCAGGCTGATGACATAGTGAGTGTTGAACTGAATGTTTGTGACACTCAGCCTAGCTGCGTTGGAGGTGGAAACAATGAATTTATATTTTCTGGAAGATTAGATAATCTTGCTTCAAGTTATTGTGCCTTGAGGGCACTTATTGATTCATGTGAATCTCCGGGCGATTTAACCAATGAGCATGCAATACGAATGGTTGCTTTGTTTGACAATGAGGAGGTAGTTTTTCTTCTTCCATTAATTAACACGTTTTAAGTTGTGTACAAATTTGATATCATCCTTTTCTAGTAAATTGGATTCTAAAAATGTCTCAAATATCCATTATTTTCACTTTAAACATGTTTGAGTTTGCCTTCTTCCAACCATACAGTTACTCTGTAAGTCTGTAACATATGGAATGTCCCTAAATTCTTAATATTTGTAAATGCCACTTTAACGTTGGAAACTTCTGGACAAGATCAACCCTTTTCTAGTACAGCACTTGCTTTGTTGCAAATAAAATATTTTGTTGTTCATCTCTGATTGCAATGTCTAACTGCTAAAATTTAGGTGGGTTCAGGTTCTGTTCAAGGAGCTGGTGCACCTACCATGTTTCAGGCGATGAGACGCATTACAAGTGGCTTAACTGATAGCCATGTTGGGGAAGGCTCTTTTGAGCGCAGCATTCGCCAATCATTTCTGGGTATAATGTCATGTTTGTCAAATAACTTCTGACAATTTTCTCCATGATTCCATCTTTGATTACTCTTTCAAGTTTTTTTGAGTATTTGGTGAAAGACAATTACAATATGTCATACAGTTCGATGCCATGAACTTAGTACAGGTTTATTGCAAACACAATCAAGTGTCATGCAATGTAGGTGGACTGGAAAGTCATGGATTTAGACTGGGAATTGAGTTGTTTAAAGATTATCAGTAATGATATTTGGCAAAACAACACTTCTGTTTGGAAAATTTTCTGTCGCTGTTAGTTGCATGTAATTACAATTTGAAACTAGCTTCACCTTACAGTCACACTTCCTCAACTATCATGAGATTCAAAGTGAAGATTATTTGGGAAAAAGAAAAACAATGAGGAACTTGAGAAGTTTTGGGTTTGAATGGAAATGTGCAGATCAATAGGTTCCACATGATTCAGAAATTTGTCATCCACTAAGATGTTATCTTTTGTAACACAGTTATCATATTTATTAATAGCAAAGCACACTTGCCCTCTTTATCAATGAAACTTTTGTAATAACCAGGCAGACATCTCAGCTCCCGTCACTAATGCTACATCGTACCAAGCCGCATAATTATCTTCAGACACAAAATAATTTTTATCAACTATTTTACTCTTCATGCACCTTGAGAACCAATCATTTATTTCTTTCATCAATCTCTTTAATGAGATTTAGTCAATGGTATGAGTAGAATTAAGTCTCTTTATCAAAGCCCTATTATATTTAATGAGTACTTAATCATTCACTCTTCCAAGGATGTGTTGAGTAAATTTTGCAGCATTCTTTGTAAGATCACTTAAATCAAACACACTTGACATTGTCTGGAACTAAAAGCCATAGTGTGCTACTAGTGACCGTGCTATATGTATGTATGTATGTATCAATGATATTCCCTGCTTTAATTAAGCATATATGCATGAATAATGGTATTTATATTATTTCTAATCTATGAACAATAAGTATCCTAGATTTGTTGTTTAATCTAACTTTAAAGATGGGACTGCTAAAGCATCTTTCGTATTCTGTCTCTAATAGTGTCTGCAGACATGGCCCATGGGGTTCACCCAAATTTTACAGAAAAGCATGAAGAACATCACCGACCTGAATTGCAAAAAGGACTTGTTATTAAGCACAATGCAAATCAGCGCTATGCTACTAGTGGAATAACATCTTTTCTTTTTAAAGAAGTTGGAAAAATCCATAACCTTCCAACTCAGGTGAATTCATCTATGTCTAAAGTTGTTGATAAGTTTCATAATTTCTTAACGTAAAGCTTATGCACATACTGTCTGTCCTGACTCACTCTGAATTATTTGAGCCAATATGTCTTGCAAAAACCAATTGTTATATCCCTAAAAAAGAGTACCAAAGCCAAATGGAATTCTAGAAATGAGACATCCTGGACTCATTGGCCTGAAACTCAAGATTATTAGTGTTTACATGAATTTGCTTTTGTCATATGTTTTTCTTCTTGGTACATTTTGAAAAGAATTTTCCTTATAATTAGATTTGGCATTCAGCCATTAAAGCTATGGCGTTTGATTCATCTGACGAAAATTCTGGCTCTTACTTTCGTCTTGGTATGTTAGAAGGTGGCAGGGTCTTCTTGCATTTGCTTTTCTGTGCAAAAATGATTTTATTAAAAATTGTAATTTGAGAGATCTGCCTCTCTCAAATGCACAACATTTAAGCAAGGTAGGATGATGTCGTCTTGTGTAGGTAGGTTCTTAGTCTTGTCAGTGTGGGGGGATCTTTCCCTAGATTGATCCAAGACTTTTTGTTGTTTTGTGTCCAATTATTTCATTCTGGAGTCTCGTTGGCCAAGCAGGATCCATCTTCATTTTGGCTTTTGTATATGTTGATTTAGTTCCCCTGTTTTTTGATCAAGTTAAATCTTTGCCGTAACAGTGTTCTGTCTTTAGTTGGGAAGACTGAAGTTTGTCAAGTAGAAATTAGGAGTCCATAATTGAGAACTTTTTTGTGATACTAGATTAGGATTATGAAAAAGGGGGTGCTTCAAGAGCTTATGGTTTTAGATACTGAGATATCAGGGTTTTGTAGAGGACAATAACCAATAGGTTAGCATGAAATTGATGAGATTTCTATTAACAAGGATATTAGTTGGCAACAGAAGAGTGGGAATAAGTGGGTAAAGGGAAGGAAATGCTGATTCTCAATGTGACAAATGGTAAGACAAGAACTTTGCATAATGAATCGGAGGCAGAGAGATAAGTGTTAGGGGTAACGTTACAATATCAGAGGAATAAACACAGTTTTATTGACAGCTTTATATTGAGGAAGTCACAGACCTTTCTTTGGGAGATTAGATTAATGTCCTATTGCTGATTCTAGGGCTTTTTGGTCAGAAGGGCGTTTTGATGATCATGTTAGAAGTGTTATTTGAATGATGGATAAGAAGGCCTTTGATAGAGATTTCTTCTGCCAAATCTCTGGGAGAGAAATTTTTTGTCCTCTGTGTGGCTTTCAGCAAATGGTAGTAGTTTCAGAGGTTTTTTCTAGTGTGGATCTTCAAAGAGATTGGAAGGCTTTCTTATGTGGATCTTATGAAGTATTCTTTGAGCTTCCCCCTTTGTCTGAAAGCAAGTTTCTAAATCATTGAGGCAATTGAGTCATGTGCCTTTTCACTTGCAGGATGGATTGATAATATGACATCTGTGTTTTCTTTGTTTCCCATTGAGTGTCGTACTTAATTGAAACATACGATAGTTAATATTTGCCCTTCTTTAATGTAGGAATTTGTGGTTAGAAATGACATGGGATGTGGATCGACCATAGGTCCCATACTTGCATCTGGGGTTGGCATCCGAACTGTTGATTGTGGAATTGCTCAACTTTCAATGCACAGGTATCTCTGTTCAATAAAAAACACATGTATCAAATGATTTTGCATCAATTTATAAGCATAGTATATAAGATTTTGAGAGACTTTATCATATGTAATCAGTAGCTTTGTAAATAAGAACTTCCAGCATTCTTTTAGATGTACATTATAAAGGAAATATACTTGTCGACCTCTGAAAGTTAGATAAATCAATTTCTGGCCCCTGATTCTTAGAAATATGCAATCAATATTGAACAGTACAGGTTTAACTCCTTGGTCCCATGATATTATAAATACACGATTTAATCCCTAGAAGTATTGCTTGTTAATCCCTGGACCATGTCTTGATGGGGAGAGCTAACGAATAAGGAGTCAAAAAATATACGACCTGAAACGTATTTTTAATATTCAATGACCAACTAATTGAGGCATGCATTTTTTGGGAATTGAATTACATATTTATAAGATTCAATGACCTAATAAATGATGTATGTTTCTTTCAGAGATAAAAAATTACATTTCCACCACTTTATATTCAAGGGAAAATGTGCTGTGTACCTTCATCTCGCTGTACAGCCATGTGCCATTTATTTAAATATGGTCGTGTCATGCATGAAATGGCTTAAGGTGTCAGGCAATGAACTATACTGTTTTTACTTCATCTAAATCAAGTAGGATACTTGTTGGTACTATTTATACTTCAAGAATGCTGATCCTTCACTTCTAATTTGTATGACATCCGTCACTTGAATTTGAGAACGAAGTACTTGTTTTTTATTCGTGACCAATTTTGTTCCCCTTAAGATTTTGTGTATTCTCATCATTCCTTGCATATTTCATGCTGGAAAAGAAGGATGCTGCTTTCTGTAGCAATCAATCTTTGCTCCAAAAAGTTGTCGGTATGCAGATCCATGACTATAATCCTAACTGTTATCGATCTTCTAATTGCAGTGTGAGAGAAATATGTGGAAAGAAAGATGTGGACATAGCTTACCAGCATTTCAAGGCTTTCTATAAAACCTTTTCAAGCATAGACAAGACGATCAGCGTGGATTTCTGAGTTGGATCTCCTTGGTACCATGACATTATCATGAAAGAGTTCCACTTCACTTCTGACTACCGAGTTCAAAAGGTGCCCTGTCCACGACTCCATTAACCCATCTGACCCGGTGGGGAGCTGGTAATGAATCAAAACTAAGCATTTTTTTAGCTCCATTTTACTTCAGTGTCAGTTCCGGCAATAAAGCTTTGATTGGCATTATTGAAGCATTTGTATTTTATTTCTTATCTATTCTTTTTATCGGATGATGTAGTAGTTCTGCAAATAAGTTAAACATCACCTACTCAAATGGCTTCTGAAATATAATTGGGATTTAATTTAGACTTCGTGCATGTCTTGATATTCATGGATGAGAATTTGACAAGAAGGATAATTAATTACACACGTTTTGAACTTGAAGGACGCTTTTTTTTTTGAGGGTGCATTAGAAGGACGCTTTCAATCTGTATATAAGATAAAGGGTTAAATTGTCAAAAGTTCTACAACGATCTAATCAACAGTTCCTGGACTACTAATGATGCAGTTTAGCTGATGTTGGACTTACCATCCCATATTACCATATGATAAAACTTGATTTTAATTACAAGATTGGAGAACAGGGACAGATTAAACCGTGGGCTACTTGGTTATATAAATGAAGTATTACTTTATCCCAAATTTGATTAAGGAAATATATTGATTATATTAATAAAGTAGATTAAATGGGTGTACAATAAGTGAATACCAAACATCGAGACACGGGGAAAATGACTAAAAAGAGAAAGATAAAGTCTGTAATATCCCTCGTCCTGTTTTAATTTACAGGAGGACAGGTATTTTTTTATCACCAAAATGATCAAACATGACTTTGCTGTGAACATCAAATGTCATTATTACAACCACTAGTGATTCAAATTCCATCCAATGATGTCAACAAATGAATGGATAAAACGAGATAAGCGAAAATGCATGGATTCACCCCACACATGCAAACCAAACTTGAAAATTCAATTTTTTTCACCGCGCACTGACTGAAAAATATCCTTCCCTTGAAAAATTATTTTCCTTGATGAGGTAACAACTAAAAGCACGCAGAACCCAACCATAACAATCATACATAAAATGACCATTAACGAAAAGTTTGCGACTAATAGACGACAGATATTCAAATGAATGGCAAAACGCAAGTTAAATATACAATCAAACATACAGAAAAGTCCGCCATATATATATAGTACATGTTTAGGATTATTCACCAGGCTACTGTAATGTCTATAATTGGCAACTGAAGCTTGAGCAACTCCAGCCAGGCGAGCATCAAAGCTCCTGCAACGCAACAGCAACTAACCTGCCAAGCTCTTTTACTGCAATTCCTCGAGCGCTGAAGGTAGCTGAAGTTTAAAGGAAAAGAGAAAAATTCATTAATGCTCACCTCTAGAAAATTTCAGAGGGCAAAAAATTGCAAATGTATTTTATAGTAATGGGAAGAAATAGCAGTCAGAATATATACATTAGTACAGAAAGTGGTAAGATAAGTGGCTGGACATCATCTTGTGATTATTGCCTTCTTTTCCAAATTTTAAGATTTAAAAGTCATTAAAACAGCTTAATCGGTCTGGAAGGTACTCTTGTGCGATTAACAGGCCATACCTTCATCCAACTTAAGCTTATACTTCATCAGCTCTCAAAACATCTTCAACTCATTCTTCATCATCAAGCAATAAATGAGCTCAAAATAAGTTGAATATCCTAAGGGAAATCATGAGTCATTTAAGGTGCAAATCGCATCCTTGTTCAACCGAGCATGGAAAAATGGATCAATTGTGGTGGTCCAGAATTTCAAGTCCATTCCAGTCCAACTCGGCCAACATGCCTGCACTCCAGTCAGCTTAAAGTGAATATGAAGCTAAGAAAGCCCATCATCTTACACCATAAAGCTCTGGCTGATTGGGTGCAGGCATGGCCCAAGCCCCTCACCGGGGCCGGGCCAATCCAAAACTTGCATCAGGTGGTTGTTGATGAGGCTGCAGAAGCAAGTATATAGTGATCAGAATAAGACCCAGATGATAATTTAAAAATCAATGATATTATGAAGCATATCAGATATTTAATTGATCCAAACAGATGCCTACAAATTGACAAAACCTTACTCTAATTTGTCATGACTGATGTATATCCTGTCCAAAATAAATTACTATCCTAAAAAAGAGTTCCCTTCAAACTGAGATTTCACTGATAAACTCAAATGGGGCTTAATCAATTTAATGTACAAAATATGAGGAACAAAGAAGCCTAGATAAAGCATGGTTCATATATGCATAAGCTGCTCTTGGTGATACATAAACACGCTGACATAGCTGGGCATGCACTTTGCCAAAACATGAGATCGAATACAACCAGCCCTAAGTTGGACACCTTGGGCCTTGCATACCTGTGCAAAGGGCTGGTGAATATGTTCGTGATGGATAAAAGGCATTCCAGGGCGCTGACAAGGATACTGAGATGAATGCAAGAACATAGTTGATGAGGAGTGTGCACCAACTTGATTGGGACTGAATGGCGACAACATGGGTTCTGGATGTCCATACCCAATACCAGCAGGTGTTGATGGAGCTGCCCATGGTCCAGGTAGGTGCTGAGGAATTGGCCGCGGTTGGTGCTCATTAGAAAGTTGAGGTCCATGTGTAGATCCAAGCTGTGGAAACTCAGTGTTGTAGTTCAACACAGGCGTATACATTGGCTGAATGGCATATGACCCTCCATTGAACCCAAACCCAGGATCAAATCTTTGCATGTACCTGATGCAAGTGAAAATAAAAAAATAAGTCAACCAAACATACAGGACATAACAACTTTCATTTTAGTGGCTTCCAACTATTCTAAAAACAAATCTTGAAAACTTGAAAACAACATATGTAAGCATGGATCTACAAGCTTAATAGCACAATTTTATTATACCTCAGGATTTGTCTCAATTCCACTAAAGGTATGGATGTAATGCAACCAGTCAGCAGATTTTGCATCATCTACTTTTGTATACCATGAGGCTGATTAAAGTTAGGGCTTCAATGGACAGCTGACCTATGGTGACTAACGCTACTTTTGGTCCAACTGTAGCAAGTCCCAATTTTACGCTAGGACTACACTGACTTGCTTGGTTCACAGTAGATATTAACAATATTAATGATTATTGATTTGGCCAAATTATCCCCAAGTTAATACTCTCCACACAATTGTAGCTATTCTCCTCCATCAAAACTCAGCTTTAATCTATCTACCATGTATGCATAACCTTTACCCTTATTAACTTTTGGATTTGTCCATGGAACACATTTCAGTAACCTTAACCTAAATAAAGGAAAGGACAAGTGCAAAACCGCAGTTCATTCTGATCCACGAGAGACCAGAATTCAGACCAGTTCTTCATGTATCTGGAAGGCATTATGCAGCACCAAATTGCATGCTTTCTTAAAAACCATATAGATATTTTCTAAGTTTAAAACATACTTAAAGACAACCTATAAAATCTGGAACATATAAACTCTAGAAGGAATCAGTGACTATGTCAAGAGTATAAGATATCTCCTAAAAAAGAACATGGATGATTTCTAAGATAAGCATGCATTGTTGAAGCATCAAGAACGGGTATGAGAAGTAATGACGAAGGAATTTGATATAACAAACAAACAACTACATGGACAAATTGAATTTTTACTGCATAATTTGTGGCTGGTTAACTGGTAGTACATCAGACGCTAAGATAAACTAGACAAAAAGCATGTGTTCAGGATCCTTGATCACATAGGTCAAGAAGTTCATGAACAAAAAGCACGGGCTCAACAGCAAGTACTCACCTAAAAACATCAAATAATAAATAATAAAATCCAATGCCTACGAACAGCTTTGAAGAGATGTCAATTTATTCACATCTAAGGCCAAATAGCTTTTGTGTGCGTGTGTGTGACAATACAATGGCAAGTAGAAGATGTACCTATCATAGCTTCTATCATAATCAGGATCCTTGCGGTCAGTCTCACGATCCCGGAAAATAGCCACCCTATTACCTTGTTTGTACCTACCAGCTGGCTCCTTCTCTGCTGCCCTACTTCTAGCCCTACTGCTATTTGTTGAACACTCAACCAGCCCCCTTCCATAGCTTGCATCAGATACGGAAGGAGATTTATCTTCCACTCTAGAAATTCCTACGGAAACAGGCAAAGGGTTATCATGCTGCCTTGCCTCACATTCAGGTTTCCCAATCACATTACTAGCATTGCTGCCAGAATTAAATATCCTAGCACGAGCCCTATTATACTCCTCTTTCCTTTCCTCCACACTTTTGGAGTTGTTACTCTTTACCGAACTTGAATTTGAACAACTAACAACCTGTGAATGCTTATGTGGCCTCTGTTTAATGGCAACCTTCATAACTGTGCTGTCCTCTGAAGGTAATTTCACAGGAATGTCAGCAAGACGAATAGAAGGAAGCCGACATTCAGAAGTCTTTCGGACAATTATTTTGGAACCAGACCCATCTGGCAAACTATTATCCAGTAAAACCATTGACTGCAGTGAATAATGCTGAGCAACCCGGTGTGCAGCCAGCCGTAAATATGAAGTAGGCAGCTGCTGAAACTCAAGCTGCTGTTGCTTAGGATCCCGGATGAATTTCTCTACATCTTGCTCCATCCTCAAAACTAGATAATTTGAATTTAACAAGCTTTGTCAGATTAGACCAACATATCTTTCTAAGAATATGTATAATGCATTCATAATTCCATAACAAAATAACTAGAGTGGCAACATCAATAGCAATAAAACAAAGTTCAGAAAAACCAATGTAACGAAAGAAAGAAACGAAGAAAAGACAAAAGAACAAGAAACCATCAGATTTAGAACGAGCAATATTTTCTTCGTTTATCCTTAATGTAGGACAAATCAGTCCTTAACTTCAAGAGTACAAATTAAAAACCTGGAACACAGACACCAACACCATGTCGCTAAATTATAAATGAGGAAAAATTCACTATCATTCGCACAAAAAGTGATCACGCCAACAAACATACAGAAAGCTTATAATTTTAAAATATAGTCATGATGCAGCAAGACAACAATCCGCCTCAAAAATAGACCATCTCATGGATACGGAATTCCCATTAATACCCGGAATTTCACACGTGACAACCCCCAACAGGCCCGAACACAAGATCATAAAACTATCCGAATTCATACACATGCTCATAAAACTGTCTTTCTTCGACAAGTACATATGAGCGCCACAGATTCAATATTTAACCATCTATCTCAGGTGCACGTATACACATAACATACTTGACAGCCGTTCGCGAGGGTTCTGAATAGCTTCGCGGAGGAACTGGTCAACCTGGTTGATGAGATCCTCCGAAACCTTCTCTCCAGGCGAGGAAGTGGACGCTGAAGTAGAAAACGACGAAGTGGTCGAGCCGGAGGCAGCTGAGGAAGACGAAGCGTCGAGAGCATCCTGCACCTTGGAGTCTCTGTTGGAGGAAAGCATCAAGCGTCGCATTGACTCGTCCAAATCGGCGGCCTCCCATGACTCCGGGGCTCCGAGATCCTCTGCAGAGCCCTCCATGGCAAGGAACAGGAAATCGTAGGGTTAGAGATTCAGGCGAATTATTAAAGAAGAACCGCGTCAGAAAACGGGATTAACGACGAAACCATAGAATCTTGAAGAGTGAATTTCATGAGGAGATTAAGTTAGGGAGAGGGTAAGGAGTTTAGGACCAAAAGGTAGTGATCAAGAAGAGCAAGGAGGGAGGGAGATAGGGTTTGACGCCGATGAGGTTCCAGAGGAATGAGGATGGCGTGCGCCAGTTACTCTCACCCACGTGTCCTCGCTGTACGATTTGCTTTTTATGTGTCTAGAATTTAAATTTGCTGTAGACGCACAGATCTTCACCCGAAAAACACTTTTACTATCACTATAAATTTTTATTTTAATTAATAATATTACGGTTAATCAGTAGTATTTCCTGAAGATAGTGGCATGGCATATATAATATGTTAATTTTTCAAATATCCAAACATTTTTTAATTTGATTAATAGTCTCTCAATTATATACTAGTTATCCATTTCACCCCACGGGTGGGTCTCATGCATGTACAAACCCAAAAATTCTTATGTTTATGTATTTTAAAGTAATATTGATCAAATAAAATTTCTCAACGTTACTCTTATACAAACACGGGCTACTTTAAAATTATCAACCATTTAACAATCCAACTCACAAATCCCTAAGCATAGTGACATAAACTTATACTCATAGATTGTGGTCAGATTCTTTTTGATACATATGTTATTAAAAAAAACAAGTGCAGAGCATACTTAAATTTTGATATGATAGAAATAAATATTATTGAATCAAGCTTTCAGGAGAGATAATAAATTGTAGAAGAGGAACATAATAGAGAACACGCTGATCTTATTGTTCAAATGAGTTCTAAATAAGTTTTGCCTTACAACATTGCGTAGACTCCTTTTTATAGATGAATGGATGAGGATAAAACGATACACTATTATCGCATGTTTGATTATTATTCTAAAAGCTAAAGTAGACATAATTAAAAGTAAAGATACATTTGATAAAAGAAAAACTAAATTGACTAAAATAGGACAGTTTTATAAAAAAGTAAAAGATATTTTTAACAAATACAAAAGTTATTTAAAAATGATTTTGATAAAAGTAAAGTAGATTCCACGTGAGACTAAAAGTAAGATATCTATTACTTTATATGCTTGTAGATGCTTTCCTGATATGATGACAAGTTGGAGTGCCTCCTTTCTTCTTCCTTGACAAATTCTGTTGAAAGGCTTTCTACCAACTCTTCATCTAGTGACTTTGTCTCTTTGTTTGCTTGTTGGCTAGTTTGTCCTAAGGTGAAAGAGTCTCTTGCTTTAGGAAGCTGCTAACAGAATTGGAATTCTATCTCATAAGGGTCTTGATTGTCTAGAGAAAAAAGTCATGGGTCTTGAGATTTCTGGTTTTCAGTGTTTGTGAAAATTTGATCCATACATGTGGTATATCCTTTTTGGACAGCAATATTAACAACCCATTTAGGCATTTGGTATTGTAAAGCTAAGGATCATTTGGAATAATAAGTTAGAGAGGAATAGTAATGTACACCTAAGATTTGAATTTATGCCTAGTAAATTGTTTAGATCATTTAAAAAAACTTTTTAACTCAATTAAAACTTGTTTTTTCATGTGATGGCCAATCAGTAGAAGTTTCCATAAGTAAGTCTAATTTGCAATATAGAGGCTCCTACTGCTATCCATATTGTAAGGACGATAAACAATGAAGGAGTAAGTTCTTTGCTTATATAAGGGTAGCTTCCATGAGCCAAAGTCTTCAATAACCTTGTATAATTCCTTGCGCCATCAAGGTAGTGGTGAAAAACCACTCAAGGAATTTCTAAAGATTAGATTCTTCATTCCTAGTCTCACATAGGTAATGATAAACAAGAAACGGTGGAATAACAAATGCACATGCATAAAGGACTGAGAGGGACTAGAGGTACCATATAGCTTCTTATAGAATAAGACCTTTGATGTATGAAATGATTAAGTATAGAGTCTACATATCAAAGAACTTAAGTTATGGGTAGATTTGAGTTTTTTAAAAGAGAAGATAGAACTAATAAAACAAGCTTCTATTAGCTAATCAGCATACTTTTGAAATAAATCTGGCATTTGACTTAGGCAAGAAAACTAGTTTCCTAAGCATGATGTTATGGATGAAAAGAGGTTGGTAGTATGAAGGTGTTACAAGTTGGACTTTTTTTTTAGGTCGAGTGAGATAATCTGCAATGGCATTGTGGTTTATTTTTATATGTCAGACTATAAATTTATAAAGGGCAAACCTGTCCTTCCATCGAAGGAGAGCTTCAGGGAGTATCTTTTTATTCTAGTCAATGATCTTTGGGAAACATGTATTGTCCATTTCTACCACAAAGTGATAGGTGCTGAGATGAAAATTGAATTTCTCTATGCCACATTTCACAGCTAAGACTTCTTTAAAAGCTATGTGATAATGCTTTTTAGAGGATTTGAATTCTCTACTAGTATGACCATGATAGTATCTTTTTTCCATTATCTTCTTCAACAAGTACTGCTCCCCAATAGTCATTACTTACATTAGTTTGTAAAATCTTTTGTCCTTTATCAGGGATTTTTAGAGAAGGATGTTGGCACATCTATTTTAGATACTAGACAGCTTTGGTCTGATTGATTCCCTAACGTAGTGGATTTTTTCACAATAGCCTAGATAGTTGGCTAGTGTGATTTGACACTTGAGAAACAAAATCCATGATATAGTTTGCTATTCTCAAAAATTGTTGAATTTGATTTATGAATAGATTCTTATTTGAAAAGTTCAATGGTTCTTGAGCAATATGTGGGTTGGGTTACTACTGGTTCTTAGGCAATATGTAGGCTGGGTTAATACTGTCTATCTTGAATGATCATACCTAAAAACTCTATTTGGGCTGCACCAATATAGCTTTTTCAGGCTGAAAGCATAATTTCATATTTCTAGATTATTTTAAAGAATTAGACTACTAGGTCTTTATGTTTTGGCTCCATTTTTGAGAATGGTAGCATATCATTAATGTAGATGAGTGTACTGTTGATGATGAGTTTAAAGATACAAATCATGGCTTTTTGAAATAATGATGGGGCAGTTTTAAGCCCAAAAGGTGTAACACCCTCAAATTTACAAATCGATTTTTCGCAAATTATTAATTCAACAAATCATTTTTTTCATTGAACCCTTATCATACCCTTATCATGGTAGAAAAATTTCTACCATGATACATCCAAGACAATATACCACAGGTCTTAAAATATCTCAAAAAAGTAATTAGAACCATGAGGGACAGACAGGATTCTCATGGCATGATATTTAAATCAGGTCATGAATCAAGAGGGACAAACATAATCCTCTTGGTCATATAATTGCATTTAATAAAAAGGATTAGAGTTTACATGTTGTCAAAATAAGAAATGTCCTATATTGGCACAAGATACATTGCATAATACAAAATGAGAGGCAACGTAAAAGATGGTGTCTCATACACCAAAGTTACACCTCTGGTGCTTTCTCGACCGGACTCTCTCCTGTAAAAATATTAACCATGGGGAATGAGACTTAAAAGTCCCAGTAACCAAAAATTAATATGTAATAATGCATGCGGATGTAACTAATCATGTGATTGCTAAGTGGGCAAACAAAACATTTAACCGAACAATACTTTCAAACAAACCGAACAAGTATTTAATTTGCATGACTGCACCTTATATCCTCCTTTCGCCATGCTCGGATGCCAAATCACCCGGCCAAAGGTGAGTTGGACCAAGCGACACGCCACTTATTGGGTCCAATGAGGGCTTACCACGTGGTAATAATTAACCGAATAGAAATTCCCATTAACACCATACATTAAAATACCCTGACAAGTCATGCATCATTCAAATATCCAAACAGAAATATATCCGAACAATAATATCTCATCATGATAAATAAAAAATAAATTTTTAACCCACTTGGCAATGATTTCACGGAAGTATATAACAGTATTTATTTTTAATAATTCATAATTTTTCCAAACAACAAAACAACACATAACCATTCACAAACACACCCATCACAACACATTAATAATGGTTACCTTGTGTCTTGAATAACAAGTTCCCCTTCACAACTCCTTTTTCACCACTATCTTTGTCAATATAATCTACATAATTATTTCACAATACTATATATTAATTTTACATTAAAATAAATAACTCTAATTTAAATAGTTAGAAAATCTTAGATCTATAATCCATATTAACACTAATTTAAGATTTATGTCTCATTTAACTTCCTAAATTCTTTTCTAAAATTCTCGTACCCTAATAAACTATTTTTTTATCCTCAAATCACTTCTAGTATCATAATTTCATCCTTCTATATTCTAAAAATTCGTCCAAAAATAAATTAAATTTTAAAATTATCCTGAAGCCTCAAATCACCTTTCTATAACCTCAAAAATACCTATTCATACTTAAATAAATATTTAATAATCATAGGTTTATCCCTACATCTCAGATTCCACATAAATTCAATCATATAGATCTAGATTTTAACTCAAAAATTCTTAAACATGAGTTTCAACCTCAAGAAAATATTCTATAATATTTATTATATCCCTAAGAGTTTTAACCTATATTTTTAATCCATCATATCATCAGATTAACTATCCTATAGAAAAATCCTAATCAAAATATTTACTCTATCCTACAAAATAATCATATCACTAGAAAGCTAATATTATTTAGAAAATAACTATAAAATTAATTTTTTAATTAAATAAATTTTTAAATGCTAATCTAAACAGGAAAGTTAGAACATACCTGAAGAAAAAGAAAATAATTCCCCCTTGCGAGAAAACGCCAAGCAACGTGAGAGGAAGAGAGAAAAATACTATAAAAATGGGATTGTGAGTCCCAAAATTATATTAAAAAAAACTATAGGTTTGAATTTAATTATTCAAACCTTTGGGCCAAAAGTTGCAATTTCCTCTAAATTGCATCTCAGTCTCTCATGCTTCCTAATGCACACACCCCCTCCTTTTTATACATGAAGGCACCTCTTCTCTTCCTCATCTAACCAATGTGGGACTTAGAAACAACAACCTTCCACCCCCTTTTTTTTGTTCCTTCTACCTTCTCTTTTTTTTTAACACACACATAAAAAAAATTATTTATGTATTATATCTTAACTAAATATTGCTTATGTGGTTTTAAATTTAAATTTTTAAATTCATAATTAAATACCTAATCATAATATTATTTCTAAATAACCTCAAATAATATAAATTCCTATTATTATCATTTTTTTTTCCTCAAAACCTAAATTCCACAATTTTTTTATTATATAAAAATCAGGATGTTACAAAAGGCATAACCATCCATTGATACTAAGCATTCGGGTTGCAGAAGGCTATCTTGTAATGATTTTCTAGATCAATTCATAATTGCCAAAATTCTACCTTGAAACCAAACTTTGAGAATATCTTGGCCTGCTTTAGATAGATTCGGTAAGTGATGATCTTTGCAAGAGAAAATTTAGCATCTTGTAAAAAAGTATTAAGAGGCTAATAATCAATGATTAGCCTATTCTTTCCTTATTGTTTTTATGATCTTTTCTCAACATAGAATGCTTGACATACCCAATCTGACTTGGTTGGTTTGATAAGCCATTATTTTAGTAAAGCGACACATTCTTGCCTTACTAGTACAAGATCTTCTAGATTGATTTCAAGATGAGATGCTTTTATAGGATTAATGTCTTTATTCTTCTTGAATGATAGTTTGATAAAAAAAAAACTCTTTGTTTTTCATAAAGGGAATAGATTGTGAAATTGATCATAACTTTCATAGCAAAATTGAAGAAGTTGATCCCTGATTTGTTTATAACCTAGAGGGGCTTGTTGAATTTTTAGGATACTTAAGATGTTAGTGTATTTTTTTAAAGAACTGTTAAAACATTATTTTCCCTTAGGAAGTATTTGAAAGTTCACTGTTTGTTGATAAACATCAAAACCAACAAGGATATCTTTAACAGGTAAATCATTGCTAAGAAGCTTAGTCTAAACAAAAGATGCAAGGAAAAATCTTATACCAATTTTTTTTTAATAATAAGATCTATCATAATGGATTTTCCATCAACTATATAGAAGTATTTTTCAAGCTAGACCCATTCTTTCTTAAGAAGTATATAAGGATTTATGACACTTCTACAAGAATCATTATTAATGAAGGCAACAGCTGAAATAGGCTTATCATATTTATTAGGAAGGATTTGAACTTTTATGTTGTGCAGAGGTGGCTCAACATAATGAGATTGTTGGCTGCAAAAATTTATTAGTCCACAGGAAAGTAGGTTATAAGAGTTTAATGGTCCAAAGAAGGAACCAATAGTATAGAGTGGTGGATACTGTTCATCATCAGAGTTAAATCTCTCTTTTGATATAGAAAGAACAGACTATGTATCTTCATCTCTTTTGTAATATTCTTCAAGAGTGAATTCAATATTATGATCATCATCTAGAGTAACAATTTCAAAAGATTATAGTAGTTTCATGTCTTTCTTAGATTTATTTAGATATTCTATCCATGGAAAAAACACGTGCTTGACTTTTTTAACTTCGAGCTTTTAAAGTAACACAAAAGAACTCTCTTCTTTCTACCAAAGAATTTACGCCTGTATTTGTGGAAATGACATTTGGATTGATGAATTCAGATTTAAAGGTTTATGTTTAAAACATCATATTTAAAATCCATGTATTTAAAATTATTTGTTTAGATAGAGTAATTTAATTAAAAAAAAAAAGATGAGGTGACAAGCTAAGAATGAAAACAAAACCAAAAAAGTGAAAATCATACTGAAAGTTTTGACTGGTTCAAATAAAATTGGGTTAGATCATATGGATGTAAAATTCTTACTAATTATTTTCATATGTGTTATTTATTTAACAGGAGATGGATAGTGTCTATTAATTTTGCCTTTAAAGATGTTATTAGTAATGCTGATCAACTTTAAGATTGCCAGTTGAAAACTTCTTCTACAGCTGAGACAAGCTTAAAAGTTTGCCAGTTGAAAACTTCTTCTACAGCTGAGACAAGCTTAAAAGTTTCTTGAGGAGATACTTCAATTGTTACTACAAAAGGTCTGCTAATAACCTTATTTCTTTCATCAATTTTGCATTCTAAAGGAGAAAATTCTTCCCCATATAGCCTCATCATAGCTATACAAGGAAAAACTTGTGCTTGAGCAGGCAAAAATGTTGGAGTCATAAGTTCAAGTTTGTCCAGCAGAAGGAGATCTTTATGGCCTAATTCTTTAATAAGCTCAAAAAGAGTACTTTTTTTTAATGGGAGGATTTGAAAGTCCCCCATCTTCTTCTATTATGTTTTAAGCCATGATTATCATCATCATTTATGAGGAGGATGCTTGTATCTATAGGGAGATCCATGTTGCTTGGGCTTCTTAAAAATCTTTCTTTTACCATACCAGTCATTATGATTATTAGAGTTGCCCCAAAATTCACAATCGTAATTGAGATCACATTTTTGAAGCATAACCCCAAATCAAGTGACTATCAACATGGGATATAAAGACTGGCTTGGCTTCTTGTATGAAAACTCAATATGAGGATCTCGCTTGTGGTAGATATAAGTTGGTGCTATCTATAAGATTCTAGCAGAGGTCTGGGCTAGATTTTAAGATCTAGGCCTTCTGAAAACTAAATTTACAATCCTATCCTGTAACCTATATAGAGTAGGAGACTCTGTTGTATGGATATCCTTTTAGTCAGCATATAACTTTTTTTATACTAGTTGATCCACTCTAAAAGCATCAATTGGGCTAGCTTTTCTTGATATAGATGTCTTGGGATCTATATCACAAAGGATTCACTAGGTCTTTTTAAAAAATGTTCATAGGGCATCCTTGGTTGAGTTAAGGAAGTAAAGATCAAACAAATGGTTTTGTGATCTGTAGATGATCTAATGATGAAAGGTGGCTATCGTGGCTGATGGGTCTTGTTTTGCTTTAACAATTTAGATATGAGCTTTTAATTTGGTGGAGAAGGTTGGATCTATTAACTTGATTTTAAAATCAAGAACTATGGTAAGGATCACGCTCCCTTAACCAAGTGTAACATCCCAAAAAGTTCAACCCCGATTAACTGAGCTAAACTAGGGTAAATTGGTATATTAAAGTAGTGTATGGCTAAAAGAATCTAATAAATATTTTTTATTGTGGTTTTAACCCTGGATTTGGGTCCGAAATGAAGTCATGTCACTTGAACATTAAAAAGGGATAAAATTATAGGAAAATAGTTTTGTGCCATATTTGCCATAGTGCATGAGTAGTAGAATAAGAAGGAGAGGCCTCTTTATGCCAAATACCGTAGCACATGGCAAATTTTTTCAATAATAAACATGAGAATCAAACAAGAAAGGAGAAGAAAGATAAAAAGAGAAATGAAGAAATGAGGATTTTCTCTGCTAGGGCACACTATTTCAGAGGATTTAGGGTTATTTGAATATGACTACACCTAGGTAAGTCTTCACCCACATCTTCTCTTCTTGTCTACACCATTTTCTCTGGTTGTGAAGTTAGGATTTTTATTGGAATGATGATTTTCAGTCTATAGATATTATGGGTCTAAACCATTAGCTTAAATAGAGTTAACGAGAGTTATTTAGATTATTTAAATATAGTATTAATTACATTATGAATTTTGGTGGTTGAAAGGTAATAAATACCTAAAAATAGCCTTTATTTAGGTGGTTGGATGAATTGAAATGCCATTAATGATGGTTTAATGACACATTGAGACTAATGTGAGTTAAAGGAAGCTAATTGACTCTATAGGTATGTTAGAAAATGAGAGATTGTGTTTTGTGTGAGTTGGAAGTGTTGAGCTAGAGTGTTGGGATTTATCTTAATGAGGATATTATTAATTATTAATGTGATTAATTTTAAATTTAATTACCCATCGACACTATTCAAGGTTGAGAAGGGCTTTAGAAGTGTTTTATTTAGAGGATAAACCTTTAACCTATCAAATATTTGAGATAATCGGGGAAAATTTAGTCTGTACATATGCTTGTTTAGTTGATTATATGTTGAAATGAATTGTTTGAAACCAATCAATGTTTGTAAACTCACTTTTGATGCAAATTGTGGCAATTTGATAACTTACGTGATGTGTATAAAAATATGTTTTCAATTGATGAAAATGATGTGTGTGTGTGTGTGTGTGTGTATAATCATAGTAAAAAGGAAAATTGTGAATTGAGGTATGTGGTGAGTATGATTTTGTTTGTAATAGTTAACAGCATGATATAACGAGAATGATGTCTAAAATTGCATATTATGTGTTAAATATTTGTGTATAGCATGATCATATAAGGCGAGAATTAGCTTATAAAGAGAGGAGTAGATATTATAGATCCATATAATATTAGCAACAAATTATTGGAGTCGAAAGCCAGTCAGGCTGCTTATCATTAGAATCAAGAGATAGCTATTGTTCTATTATTCTTGAGGATTGTCCCACTTATTCTTTAAGGGACTTAAACCTAACTAATTTTCATCAGTTTATAGGGAAACTAAATTAAAGGTATGACACTCCATAGTTATTAGTATTGGAGGAAACTGTGTCTCACAATTGAGTATAGTAGCCTTAGTCAGGCAGCTCCTCATGAGTAAAAGGCTTGGGTAGTCTAAGTTCATGGACTACTAAATAGCCACCAATTTCATATCAGAGATATTAAGAGGGTATAAGATTGATATTGATTATACATATAATATCCAGCCAAATGATTGTTATTATTGTGGTTTGGCATGAATTTGAGAAGGACACATGATTGTTAGTATTGTGACCCTATGTGTGTCTTGATGCTTTTAATTGACGAAAATTTTTTATGTATGCTTGTGCTTGGCCACATAGTTACTAGTATTGTGGTTGTGGTAACATTTTGAAAAGGAAAACAATGCTTAAAATGAACTTGGCCACATAATTATTAGTTTTATAGTCTGGGATGATTTGTGAAATGAATATAAACTTGTGAAAGCTTTATTTTGCCAATGCATTACTATAATTGATTGACATGCATTTAAGGTTTTGTGTGAGCTTTTTGCACTGGGATTGAAAATATGACACCCAAGTTGTGTTTAATTAGTAAAAGGAGTAATTTTGAAAATGGGTATCCAATTTATAATTGAGAAATGATTTAAATGTAAAACTAATACTATTAGCTAGAGTTCAGAAAAAGCTTTTTATAATACTTAAATTACTTCAATCGAATGCCGGATGGAAAAATGGGGCGTGTTGGAAGTTTTCCCTCGGGTGTTGTTATTAATAGCAACATTGCTGTCAAATTCGTGCAACGTGGTGCGACGTATCTATTATAAGCCATGACGCATCACTGTGTTTTTATGTTGAAATGTTATTTTTCAATCTAATTGTAAATTCTTTGTTACAAGTCGGTACCCCTTCCTTTTGTATACATGTTCTACTTTGATTTTTTATTCATAAAAGTATATTTGAATATTTTAAAAGTTTGAAAACTTGAGATCCTATTTATGTGATTTTTACAAACTTAGTAATTGTCTTGGGTTATTCTCATGATCACCTTGGATTTTGACCTTACACTAGAAGTAGTCAACAAAGGTCTAATTAAAGCGTTACTATAAGATCTGTAAATGGTATCTAGCAAAGCTATCATAACTATAGTAGAAATACTTTTTTCTTCCATGAAGGGTTAAGATTAGGCAAACAACTCCAACATGAAGATGTGTATAGCCTTAGTCATTCCAGGTGTTTGATCAAATACTAATGGATTTCAAGAATAAAATATTGTTCAGCAGGAGTGGTTGAAAGACCACACTGATTAAGCTTAGAAGTCTGAATGACTTCTTTTACTTAAGGATGTTGGGCAGAGATTAAGTATCTAATACCTCTAATGAAAGAGTTAGATTTATGATACTGAATGTATGGGTTCAAAAGAGGAAGGTCTATATTTTGAATATGAGCATTTCTTGGTAGGGTGGTAAATTTTATAAGGTTTTTTATTTTATTTGAAAGGGTTTGCTTTATAAAGGAAGGAAGGCAATACAAAAAAAAAAAGGTGAAGAAAGTCAAATAGGTTCAGAAGAAATATTTGAGGTTTTTGGTATTTCACTCATGGTTTCTAGGTTTTCCTTACTTATTTTCACCAATATTTTTTATAAATTTAATTTTTATTTTTTAAGGCTAGATTGTTTAAAATTAAAGGATAAATAATTTTTAAATAGTTTATATATTTTAAAAAAATTATTCTGTTGAGATTTTATAAAACCTAGATATTATTTTATGTTCGATTCATGATATCTTCATGGATCCCTATTTATAAAAAATAATTTATTATTTAATTATTTTAAAATTTTATAATATCTTTGTTAGTTTATTTCCAAGAGTTATTCAAAATAATTTATTATTTAGTCATTTTAAAGTTCTCTAATTTACTTCATTGAATTATTTTTTGGAGTTATTCAAAGTAATTTCTTAAAATAATTAGAAATTAAGAAATTTTTAAGTAGATTGGGTGTGTCACATTATTTATGATATGTTCAACAAGAACATAACATTCAAATGGAATTACATATAAATTAATTTTGATATTAATGATAGTAAAAAATAAAAAATAAAAAATATATTTTATTATAAGAATAAAATTAATTAAAATAATATTATATGAGATTTTATTTAGATAATTTAGGGCATGTTAATTGAATAGACGTAGGGTACCAAGCTACTTTAAAATTTCTCTTAGAAATCTCCTTTTATTCATATTTTCATTGTTTTTAAAAGTTTGAACAAAATATAATAAAAGTTCATAAAATATATTTTTTTCAAAAAAATAAGTGAGTTTTTCATGGAAAATCTTAAATAAATGAGACTTTGTCTCTTAAGTTTCAATTATTAATTTATTTTTTATTATATAAAGAAGAAGTAATACTGTTAAAATCTATTAATATGAATAAGAGAATATTAATGGTAGTGATGTATATTAATTAAAAAGGTAATTATTTAAAAAAACGTATTTAGAAATTTCAAAAAACAAAATGCCAAGACACATATAAAAGATTAAATTGAAAAAAATTAAATTAATTTCAAAACTAATTTGTTTTCATTTAACTACATATGCATATCAAACATCATCAATATACTTCACATATTAAATTAATTTAAGAGTCAATTTGTAATTTAAAACTAAAAATACTAACATGATAATTTAAAAAAAAAACATAATGACCATGTCAATGAAAAATAAACTTGAGGGACTGAAAGTTTTATCATCTCTTTACTTTATTTTTACTATATTTTGAAGTACTCAAATTAAATTTTAACAATTTGAATTTGATTATTTATATTTTTTTATAATTTGACATTTTAATAATAATTTTTAAGAAATAAATCTAAATCTTGATATAATAGTTAGATGAAAAAGAAAGAGAGAGAGAGAGAAAAGATCGAGGATAGAATTCCCTGACATGCTATAGGCCAAAAGGATAAGAAAGGACATCACTTCATTTTCAGCTGGGGCAAGCGGCATGTCCCATGCATGTTCATTGATAAATCAAACTAGTTTAGAAATAAACGCTACATATCATAATCATAATTAATATTTAATAAATGGTGAGAACAGTTCTTCATTTTTGATGAAAGGAAAGACTCAATATAAGCTCCATACAACGCATGGAATTTAAGAAACAAAGCACAAGGAATGGAAGAAGAATGCCGGGTCAATAACGGAGGGAAAAGAAACTATCGCTTTCATTTAAGAAGTCAAACAAAAAAAAAAAAAAAGAAAAGAAAAGGGACAAGATGATACATCAATAGATCAACCACACATACACATATATTAGAAATGTGAAGAAGGGAATGAAGGAATGAATGAATGGGGTGGTGGTGGTGGTGGAGTGGGATGAGAGAGTTAAGGCCGTTGATTCACTTACTATTGCCGTTCTTCATCCATGGCGTCGCCGAAGAAATGCCGATTTCTGTTCTCGTTGATTTCACCACTTCTGCTTTGTGTCCTCCTCACTCTTCCTCTTGCTCCACATCTCTCTTCATCGTCGCTCTTCAACAAACAGTACTCATCTCTCTCTCATCTCTTCACATACATGCACACATGGATTTGAAGTGTTTGCTGTCTCTTGTTCTGTCTTCTTTAATATCTCAAATCTCAACCTTTCATTGTTGTAATTAATGGTCAAAGAAATTTGATCTAATAAATCCCTCATCAAATGAAGGTCTGGGATTTGGGGTCGTAAAAGAAATAGCACACACTCAAATCCAATACACACACATACATTTCCCCACTCTTGTAATTTGCTGTTGTCATGTGGCTGTGATTTTTGATTTAGATCCTCCATTGATCAGCTTTTATATACAGATGAGATTGATCTAATGACAAAAAAAATCAATTTGTGTCTCTTTAACGAGAATTTCTTTCTATTATATATGTAATCATGAAAACCAAACCTTGATGATATGAGAAATATATATATATATATATATATGGAAATGTAAGGTGGTGGGAATTTTCAAGATGGTGGTGCTACCGCTACTGGGTCAGCTTGCTGACGAGTATGGCCGCAAACCCTTGCTCCTCCTTACCTTTTCTGCCTCCATCTTCCCTTTTGGTATTTCTTCTTCTCTGCTTCATCTTATAATAAGCACACTTGTGTTATATATATATATATATATGTATGTATGTATGTATGTATGTATGTATGTATTTAACATATTACATACCTGGCTAATCAATATTTCATATATTTATTTATGAAATTGTGATTTTGTGGGGGGACAGCTGTAATATCGTGGAAACAGACAGAGGAACATGTGTATGCCTACTATGTGCTACGCACCGTTTCCTCCATTATCAGTCAAGGCAGCACTTACTGCCTCATGTTTGCTTATGTGGTGAGCCTTTTTCGACCTTATGATTTTATAAATTATAATAATAATTTTAATAATTTTTTAAAGCTATATGAAATTAAAATAATTTTTGATTGATCAGGCAGATATTGTAGAAGAGAACAAAAGAGCAGCAGTGTTTGGGTGTATCACTGGTCTTCACTCTGCTTCACAGTTCATAGGTGATGCCTTGGCTCGCTTCCTTCCTGCGCACTACATTTTTGGGGTATGTTCTTGAGTTCTTCTCTCCACCATAAGTTAAGAAATTGGGTAATTATGCTATTAATTTTTTTCAAGAGGCCGATGCCATTAACTTTTTGTTTGGAATGAAAAAAAAAAAAGGAAAGAAGAACATATATATGAGAAAACTCTTAAAATTAATAAAAACATTATTTTTTAAAATTTATTTTCATAATTTTCTTTTCTCTCTATTTTCTTTCCACTTTTCCATCTATCTAGGAAAATGCTAGGTAAAGTATTATCTACATCAAGTGTGAAACCTAGAAATGTCAGCTTTTGAATAATCCTTATAGATTAAAAAAAAAAAAAACTCGTAAGGACCATAAGCTGACCTAAATGGTGTTTGTTTTGCTAACATGGATTTAACACTACTAAATTAATTATGTGATACTTTGGAATAATTACTTTGTGCTAGCAGCTGATGTGTGAGTTGTGTACATCAGTACATGTGGGCAAATATAATAGAAATGAATGAACCATAAGAACTAAAAGTAAAATACGATTAAAATATATAAGGATATATGGAGTCAAAGTAGCATCCAGCAGGCACAGATATACTATGCGAAATATATAGAAGTTGATGAGGAATGAGTATCTTGGGGTGAATGAAAATTATATTGCAGGTGTCGACGACGCTGTTGATATTTTGCTCAGCTTACATGCTCGTGTTCCTTTCTGAAACTCTGAAGTTAGCTCCAACCAAGGATCAGCACTCGCATCGCTTCCCTAAGCTCACTCATATTCTCCATCAACGATTCACTTCTATGACCAATGCTGCTCGACTTGTCATTTCCAGGTTTTATCTCATATATATTTCTTTTTCCCATATATTTTATTCTTTAATTATGATCAGATTTTATAGTAAACATATTATTTATGACTAAACAAGACAGTTGCATGATGAACTCCTAAATTAATCCGTGATTCTTCGTTCAGTCCGACATTGCGAGGCATAGCTCTTGTCTCTTTCTTCTATGAGTTGGGAATGTCTGGCACAGTCACCATCTTGCTCGTATGTCGATCTTCCTGCTTTTTTTTTTTTTTTTTCAAGTTAAAAATGAGATCCTTAAAGTAGACAAAATTGTATATAACTACTTAAAAAACTGTGAAATAAGTTGATTTAAATCATTTAATTTCGTGGCTTGAATTTTCGGTGCAGTACTATCTGAAAGCAGTTTTCGGCTTTGACAAGAATCAGTTTTCAGAAATTCAAATGTTGGTGGGGATTGGTTCAATCTTTTCCCAGGTATGTATACACACGCACGGTACGCCAAGTCATATCAAGAGGCGTTTGATTCAATTAATTAAAGGAGTTAAATCAATTTATTTAAGGTGCGAGTATGCCAAGTCATATCAAAAGGAGTTTGGTTCAATTAATTAAAAGAGTTAAATCAATTTATTTAAGGTGCCGAATTCAGATATTAAAAGATGTAATTACATTAAATAAATATATAAAAAAATATTTTAAGTTAGTTATGAGGCTATTATTGTTGATAATAATCTCATACAATGAGGGTTCAAATTAATATATTCAAATAGTGATAATATTCTTAAATTTCTCAAGATGTAAACAATAGAACTCTGAAAAAGGGGGGAAAAACACGCATCCATAATTCTCCTCTTTCCTTGATATTAAAATTGTTAAATCTTGAGTTTAGAAGAAGAAACTAATCCCTCACAACATGTGAACCAAAGTTCAAATTCTTATTAATACATAAAAGTATTCATGTTTAATATTTGATCATTTGTACCTCGAATTGGATTGCTTTTAACAAAAACAAAATAAAAAAACATGAATAGAACTATATTTGTTTTCATTCGTAGTTCTACCAAACATGTATTTTTGTCCATTCTTATTGCCATTTCATTCTCATCTTCATCTTAATTCTTCCCATCCTATTAGAATTATTTTCTCTCTACCAAACAAGGCATTAGGTTATTGTCCATTATTGTCCATAGTCAACGGTGAATGGTTAGAATGTCTATATCTAATTTCATTGAAAAATAAGAAGTCTCGTTCATTGTTATATGTCTGTCATATGTTTTGATAATTGCTGGAATGTTATACTATTCATGTTGACTAAGAAATAAATATTATATCACTGGTTGTATATAAATTTAAAACAACATTATTTCACCTAATGTAACTGAAATTGGATGGGTTTGTTGGTTTATAAAGAAATATTAAATACTCTAAATGATAGTTAAAATTCAACTGTATATAATTTATTTTTTATAAATAGGTTCTAAAGTAGTAATAAATTTAAAAAAAATTGTTAGATGTCGGGTGCTATCAAGTTTATTAATTATATATAGATTGAGTTTGGTTGCAGATGGTGTTGGCTCCACTGATTAATCCAATGGTTGGAGAGAAAGTGATACTCTGCTTTGCATTGCTTGCATCCATAGCATATGTAAGCACTTTGGATTATAAAATTTATTTTCTCAATATAATTTTCTTTCCTTATATTCAAATTTGAAAATCTATCATTTGGTTTTTTTTTATCTGTGCAGGCATTGCTCTATGGACTGGCATGGGCTCCTTGGGTAACTTCACGTTTTTTTTAATGTAATGCAATTCTTATATGGGCTCTTCATGGGTTGGCTACCTGCCTTCGTGGGTTCACACATCCCTTTTTTGCATTGGGCCTTACTCGTTTTTGTGTGCGAATAATATGTGTGTAGTGTTGGCAATTGAAGCCATTTTAATGAATGCAGGTGGCGTACTTGAGTGCATCTCTTGGTGTCTTCTATGTCCTGGTGAAACCTTTTGTAAGTACTGCATCTTTTGCTATTTATTTTATGCAAATATTTGTTTTGGGAATTCAACTTACATAAATTTATCCATCTCATTCGTGGTTTAATAAAACTTGCAATTGAAATTGTAATTTTTTTTTCCATCATTACCTATACTTATCTGTAAGTTTAATGTGTAAATATTGTGATAAGTTGAGTTTATAAAAAAAAAAGTGAAGTTATAAATTTGACCACTAACTATTTTTTTCAAAAGTATTGAATAACTTATACTATTAAATGGTATAAAATAAATACTTAACTTTTAAAAACAGAGCATTCAATAGCCCACCAAGTATTTTAGCTTTATTGTCAGAATTGTTAGATTATATAATTAAAATATGGCATGCATATATTAATTTTCATAAATAAATGCACTGTTCTTCAAATAAAAATATCTTTGCTATCTTTTTTTTTATATTTTTTTGACTAACTATTTTTTTTATTTATAAAACCACCTGTACCCGTTTTTTATTATCGCGATAAAAATTAAAAAGGTTCTTAACTCTACTCCATAGAAGATAATTTTATAATTATTGAATTGATATAATGATTATTCATATTTCTTGAAATGTAGACTTATGCTATTATTTCAAAAGCATCAAGCTCAGCTAATCAGGTTTGTTCCTAGCTCCTTCCTCTTACTTTACGTCAATAAATAAATTTAAATGACAAAAAAAATCCAACCATTTTTGCTTTCTTGTCATTAATTTAAGCTCGTTAAATAAAATAATAGAAACATGTTCACAGTTAACAACAACATATACGGTATCAAATTGAGTCCAACTGAACTCAAATTCATAGTAGCGCATTGTAGCGAATACTAAGATTTTTTTGAAACTACAAATTTCACTGATGTAGATTACGCATGTTAGATGTTATAATATATATTCTTTTTGTTTAAAAATATAAAATATTTTAACTAAATTTTACTTCTCAATAAAGTATTTACTTATTTTCAAACTAATTTTATCTTTTCATATTTATTTCTATTAATTATCCTACAATAAATATAAAGTCATTATCAATAAGGTCACTTTTGAAAAAAAATAATGATTACATATTGAAAGACTAAAAATATTTTATATTTTTAAATATTTAACTCCTTAAAAAATATCTTATATTTTTGAATGAGGAAAGTAATATTTAGGGTAAAAACAGAGATACTCCACTGTAACTGTCAGACTAGGAAAAAAAAGTACAAATAAATATGCAATTGTATTAAATAAATATGTCATAAGTATTTCTGAAGTACTCATAAGGCGGACATTGATAATAACAATTTCATATAGTATGAATTCATATTAGTTTAAACATGATGTAATAATATTTATACATTTCCTAAGATACTTGACAATAAAATAAAAAAAAGTATAAATAAATAACTTAATTTATTACTGTATAAAGCACTAACACTCATTGGACATCTACTCATGTGTGCTTAACATTATCATGCAATATGGATTCACAGATTTTCTTTAATATTCATACACTCCCTCTATCCTAATTTATAAAATATTTTTTAATAAAATTACATTTATGAATAAAATTTATTAAATACAGTTTATAATTTTAATAATTTATCTATAAATAATGAGGGTAATATTAAAATGATATTATTAATAAAATCTTATCCCTTTTTAAAATGTCTAATGTTTTGGATACTAAATTACATCAAAAAAATGTGAGATGGAAGGAGTATTAATTATTGGAAATGGAAACAAATTTAAATATGTTATGATTATTAGTGAGTCCAAGACTGATACTTAGTGCCTATGACAGGGAAAATCACAAGGCTTCATTGCTGGGGTCCAATCTATTGCTCATTTGTTATCTCCTATGATCATGAGTTCATTGACGTGTAAGTCGAAAATCATCTTCAATTGTTTTTTAATTATAAAACCTTCTTATTAATAATTAATAATTATATATTTCAAATTAATTAAGCTCATAATTAATGCTCATATATGTATTTGTTATTTCAGCGTGGTTTTTATCTAGCAGTGCTCCTTTTCAATGCAAAGGCTTTAGCTTAATATGTGCTTCCATTATCATGGTAATTAATTGATTAATTAATCACGCTCCACTAATCCTTTTTATTCGTGTATTTTAATTAATTTATAATTTGCTAATTTGGAGATCTCTTTGTGTTTGATTTTGATATGATCAGATGATTTCTCTCTGTTTTGCTTGCTTATTGGAGCCTCGATCTCATTCAATTGATGATGTCGAAGTCGATCTTGAAACTCCTTTACTTAATTAATGACAATTAATTTAATTAAAAAATTGAGGGTTTGTTATTATATTATTCGTGAACCCCTCTTCCTCTTTTATCTTAGAACCATAACAAACTTGTTTAATTGGCCTATGTAAATGCCCGCGATAATTTTTTGTTTGGGTATGATTTGAAAAGAAATCTGTGTATGGTTTGCAATTAAAAAAATGCACAAATTAATGAGGTTCTTGAGTTAAACAAATTAATGTTCATTTATTATTATTCAAGAAGAATTTATAGAGAAATGTTGTGAGGTCCCAATATCATTATTCGAATTTAAACGATTTCTCAACACACCTTTGAATTTGGACCATGTCTTCAAAAATGTTGTGTTGGAAGCTTGGAACCTTTCTGCTTAAAAGAATGTCTAAATGCTCAAAATTTCTTCCAATTAATATGAATATATTAATTGAAAGTTTAAAACAAGTTATTAGAAGTTTGATTTATAATTTTTATGACTCTATTTATGAATAAAATCTAACTGGAAAAATGTGTATTTTATACCTCTTGAAGCAAGTTAAGATATAAGTTCAAAAGTCACCTAAAATTATTTGGAGCACTCCTCCTATTATCAAATAAGCAATATTGCATAATAAAATTTTTTGGAACAAATTAATAGAATTATTTGTCATTAAATATAAGCAATATTTCAAACTTTTGGTGATCTTCAAAAAATATTCTTCATAAATAATTATTGGACCCTCCATTTTCCAATAAAGAATAATAACCATTTTTTATTGAGAGCAAAATAAAAACGATATAATACTTTTTAGACACTAAAAAGTTTCTTCATACATGTGCTTCCTTTCCCTCGTTGGTAATTAGGAAGTTAGGGTGCTATGAAAAAAAAAAAAATAGAAATCTTGCTAGACGTTTTATTTACAAAGAACCATAATTAAGATGTAAAATTTTATTATATTCTTACATAGATTTTCTGTGACCTTCTGATGCCTGTTTGGTTTGATTCCGTACAAGAAAATTATCCGTAATTCTAATATATTTTATCATTTCGTTGTTTTGTTGGTTTCAAGTAATTTAAATGGGATTATATTTGGTAAAGAAAATTACCTCAAATTTTGTAATGGGGATAACATCAATAAACCAAAGTAAATTACATTTGGTTTGCACATATTGACTTTGTGGTTTCTGCTAAAAGGGTTAGTATTAATATCAATATGTGGGTTTCTGTGTTTGATAGTGTTTATTTGTAGTTGGTTTTGTTTGAGGTAACATTGCACGTTCATAATTCATATCAATACAAGTAAGTAAAAAATTTAAAAAAATTAAATGAATCAATTGAAAATCATATTAGAAAAAAAAAATCATGCATATTAAAACAAAATGTCAGAACGGGACATGAGATCGCTTCAAGACATGTGTTTCGTCCACCGGCAAATCCGTCCCTCTTCTTGTCATCGGCCTCTTCATCTCCGTCAACCGCCACCAGCGTCCCTCCTCTCGTCGCCGGCATCTTCTTCTCCATCAATCACCGCTGCCTTCCCTCCTCCCTCTGTCTTCACTGCCACCCTTTTTATCTCTATCCACCATCACCACTGTCCCTCCTTTCCCATGTCTTCTTCTTCGTTGTCGAACTCCTAGCAATCGCCCAAAAGCCAAGAGCCACAAGCGTCACTGAGCCTACAAGCCACAAGCTATAGTCCTCGAAGTTGAGATTTCTTTTTTTGGGGTTTGATTGTCTATTGTGCTGTAGTGGATGTAATGGAAGATAAATGAAATTTTTTTATGTTGATTGGCTCTAAAATGGTGGAGGAAGACGATGATGATGGGATTGGAGAAGTGGGAAGGATGTTTTTTTCAAGGGAAAGGCATGTGTGCCTTTTTATTTTCATGTTAATCTAATAGAATATAAATACTAATTTTGATTCTTAAATCTTTAAATATCATACCAAACAAATTTATGTAATGGTTTATGTAATTTCCATCACATTACAGCATTATATTTCATTACATTCACCAAACAGGCCATTAAAAAAAAAAAAAAGCGATGGTGCTTCAAATGATTTTTTCATTAGTTTTTTTTGCCAGAAAAAAATTATTTTAATAAAATATCATTATATATATAAAAGTAGGGTTAAAGGCTACGAGAAAATGCTAGGTATTTATTTTTAGATTTATTGTAATTCTATGCTTCTGAATATCTTTTATATGATTCTATATTTCAAAGTTAAATTTGGGATTAGGTTCAAGATTATTTATTATTTTTTAATGTATATGAGATATATAATGTATAGTTGTATAGTATATTGCATAGAAGTAAAAAGCATTTTTTTTTGGTATATCAATTTGATTTTATACTTTATGCTTTTTATATTTCACTTATATAATTTTTCAATATTCTTCAATTTTTATTTTTCCTTTTTTGCTCAACACATGTCAGCTTAACATTTTTAATAAAAATTTGTGAGCCTTGCTTAATTATTCACAAATTTTTCATCTAGCACATATAGATTGAAATACTTCCTCCATTTTAAATTATAAGACAATTTGAAATAACATTACATATATACATAAAACACAATAATAACACTTTATAAACTTTTTTTTAAAACAAAATTATAAACTTTTAAAAATACCCTATACACTTAATTATTACACTACAGTATCATTTTAATTCTTTCTCTACCTAAAAGATAATATTAGAAAAATATAATTAATGAAACCTTATTTTTCTCAAATTATCTTGTATTTTGGAACAAAAAATTCCTCTAGCTTTATTTTATAATTTGAAATGGATGAAGCATATAATTTATTTAAAAAAAAGTAGCATGAAATTTAGTTGATAAAAAAAAGTGACGTGAATTTCCATCTATCACTAATTATACTTTTCTCCTTTTAAAAAAGATATTTCTTTATTCACTATATAAAATTCGACAAATAACTTAGTAAGTTATTTATGACATTAATGGTATGGATTGTTATATATTTTCATTGCATATATTTTATATTTTTTTTTTGGGTCATAGGTATCCTTCTATTGGAGGCTATCCTATTAGATACACGGTTAATCAATCCTATTTAAATACTTATTTATTTTATGCTATCAAGTTATTTTATATAATTATAGAATATTGTTATTTGAATTTCAACTGTTTAAATTTGGATGGAGTTCTATAAGATCCAATATTTTATAATTAAAGAGAATGATATTGATCATTGTAAAAAGAATAATGGAGGAGTTGAGAGAAAATGATAGAGATGAAATAAAATAGGAGTTTAAATTTTTAAGTTTACGTGAAAATACTATAAATCAATATTGAGTTTTTTGTTCACTAGCAATCAATATTGAGTTTGCGCATACATGAATTCAAATAAGAATTTGGTTTGAATATTTGCTATTGGGATAACAAATCTTGATTAACTTTTTATTTCCTAAATATTAATTCAAATGAGATAAAAAGAAATATAACAATTTGATAAAAAATAATGTTGACCATTTAAATATCTAAAGTATGTAATTAATTAGTGGATGGTGATTTTGAAATTTTATTCTAATGCCCAAGGAATAAAACAAGCAAAAAGGAATTATGTTACTATTTAAAGAAAAAAGTCTTTAGGTCTAAATTCCAAACATATCTGATAGTTAAATTAGATTGATAGTTTAAATAAAAAAAATCCTCCAACATAAATAATATACCAATTATAAATAAATCAAATTGATTTTGGCTATGATTTCATTCTACGATTCTGACTTTATTTAAGTTTATCATTCATAAGTTTATTGCACAAATACATGTATCCTAATTATCTTTCAATCCCATCATGTATTTACATTGCTAATTTTTATTTAGTCTTCCATTTCTTCATATCAAGTCTACCTTAAGGTTTCTTCTCCTATTGATTTTTATTTTGCAAAAAAATAAGTGACATTCATTATCAAATAGTCATAGTTGTGTAATATTTAATAACATTTAACATTCTTATCATATTCATTATGCAATGGTTTATTTGAGAATTAATAATCAAATGAAAAAAAGTAGTTGGTGAGTATTTTATTATTCTTATCAAATAAAAATATCAATTTTAATTAAAAAAATGACCATGAAATGACAAATAGTACCATGAAAATGATAAATAAATATGTTCAAAATAGATAAATAAAAAAAATAGTACCATGAAATGAAGTAATTATGTTCTTTACCCTCTACAAAATAAAAAAAAAGTATTATCTTTTTAATAAAGAAAAAGTTTAGGTGAGTTATATCTCAAGAGTTTACCATGGTTAGGGCATGCTTTTACACTCAAAGAATACTTCCAGATGTACTTACAGATTATCCACCATTAAGGCTCTCACATTAACAGCAGGGTTTTATCCTTCAACCTTATAGGTTATATATAGGTCAAATTCTTACTAATTGAACTAACCTTTATTAGTATAGAAATCATAGTTGTTAAACATAAACTAAAGTTATTAAGAACAAAGATGAAGTTGTTAATATAATAATAACATAATTGTCCTTGCATGACTATAATAAAGTTATGACCAACTATGTTGTTAATATTTAAACTAAAGTTGTTATTATAGAATAAGGCTTCAATAGCATAAAAGTTTTATTTTAAAACTTTTGACAAATGTTAAAAGGATATTTCTGTTATGTTTGGCAAATACTTTAGTCAAACATTTCCTATTATTCAAGCGGGTTGAGAGAAGATATTGTTTTCATTATCATTAAATCTTCACACATGTGGGATAATGGTCAACTTCTTACACTAACAAGAAATATGAGTCTTCTATCAACAAATATTAGAGCATTTATTAGTGTTCTTCAAAATTTTGCTAATTAAATTATCTCAATTGAAGATAGAGTTACTGTTGAAGTTAGTAAAAAAATTTGTGGATATTAGGATTCCAACTGATTTGTTATTGGATGGTTTAGAGAAACTAATAAAATTCATTGTTGATTTGACTTTCTCGCATTTCCTTACCAATATATATAATTTTTCATGTTTTAGATATATGGCTATATTAGCTCTTGTATTGGCTATGATTAAAGAAATAAATAGGTACATGTTATCCCTATTCCTTGAAGAGGGAGTTATATACTTGAGCTTTAATAGTGCTGTACAATATAATAGGGACATGAATTCACTTGATGACCTTCACTCTATAGATTTTTTAAATTCAATTATAACATCAAGCCTCTTGAATTATAAATAAGGCTTAAAGTGGGTCGCCTCAATTATTTTTAACGTGAAACATTAATAAGTTTATGGAATTATGCACTGGCATTTGTCTTATAGTTACACGAATTGGAAAACATGTTATCAAAGTTCAAGAAATGTCTAGATCAATTGCAAGGATGAAAATATATATCTCGTGCATTAATATATGTTTATTTGATTCCAGGCTGCTATTTACCATAAGAAAGAGGCAATTTTCTATTAAGTTGACTTTTATAATGACTGAGCTAGGGTCATAGATTGCATCATGAGGGTTTGTACTTATCTTGTCATATTTTCACCCACAACCAATTATGCGTTATTTTTTCTTGTGTCTGAAGTAAGGAGAGTTTAAAAATATTGGTTATTGATGAGGATGGTCACTTCATATATATAACTTCTAATGTTATTTATAGAAAAATATTCAATAATTTGATCTAATTAATTATAATTTTTATTAATTTGCCTTTCACTGTATCCATTTATATCATATGCATTTAGTTTTTATCATTTCTTTAACTCTACTATGCATATTTAATATTAAATATAATAATTACATAGTCTCACTGTGTATGAAATGATATGAAGAATATATCTACTATAAATTATTCTTTTAAAAAAATCATCTTGTAAGATTGAATTTGTTTATAAAAATTACAGTATAAAATCCGTACATCACACGAGTAATTTACTGGTTATGTGTAATGATATACTCCTAAAGTTATAGTCTTACGACGCGCTTACATCAGCTTTTTTTAAAAAATAAAAAAAGCACACTCCTGCCACAAAAGCATTTTTCGCACGCCATGATAAACAGAACCTGGAGACGAGGGAGCCTATCCTATTCACTAATAACTTCAGCAAGTTTGGATAATTGCTTCCAATGTTGCTCACAAGTGAGGAGTTGAAGGCAGAGTGAGCATTCAGAAAAGAGAAAACTCGTATATCATGAAAATCAATCTTGAAGGAGAGCTTTGAGCCGAACCAAAACATGGATGTTCTATTGATTTCGCCTTCGTTAAATGAATCTATGGCCTTTTCCATTCTCAAACCTCATACTATCCAACTTCCCCACCTTCCCTTAAACCCCAGATTGCGCAATTCATCGAATAACACAACCCCTTTCAAGCTTTCTTCTTCCTCCTCGTCTTCCTGTTTCTGTAAGTGTTTCTGTTCTAGAATAGCGGCAACTTCAGTAACTACTTACACTCCCTTGGCTTCTGCCACCACTGAGAACCGCCACTGGATAGTAATCATGGAAAAGCCTCCACAACGGGTTGATTCCAAGCAGCAAGTTATTGATTATTATGTTCAAACTCTGCAAAGAGTTGTTGGCAGGTAAATGTATCATGGGTTTTGTATCTGAACGATATTTGATTTTTTTTTTAAGTCCTAAAAGTACGATGAATTTGATTCCAACAGTGAGAAAGAGGCTCAAATGTGTATTTACCATGCTTCGTGGGTTACCCACTACGGTTTTTGTTGCGACATCGATGAAGAAACTTCTTCCCAGCTCGCTCGTAAGTTATTTTTTTTTTATTGGAAAAATAACTATTCGACTATTTAGCTTTACTTCAAATTTCGTGAGTGGATAAGTTGTTTTTGGAAGTAGCAAACTTTCTGTATATTTTTCCTTTGGGATTCTTGGGTTACCTTGACGAAAGATCGATGGACAAAGAGTTTCTTATTTTCAAGAGCAACTTGTGAACTTACTAATTTTTTGAGATTAAAGCTACTTGGGCCCAACAATTTGACAAATTGTTAGGTTCACCTGTCTTAATTGCAGCTGATTTGCTTGTTTCTGTGATGATGAAATTCATCCTAGGTTGAATTTATCTGCATTTGCTTGTGCTTGTTATGTTTTATGGTTCCCTCAAAATGGAGTTGAAGTTTGGTTTGTAAAAGGTGTAGCCAACTCGCGATACAGGTATTGTTGTAATGGAAGTAATTGTTTTGCATATATGTTTCCAGGTATACCTGGCGTCATTTCGGTTAGGCCTGATCTGGATTTCAGCTCTCCGGAAAAGGATTATAGATCATCAAATGGGTGGGCAGATAATTTGTCAAAGCTACAAACTGGGGCCACTTTGTTGTTCCCTGCTGGGAATTCAAAGCATTGGCTTGTTCGAATGCATAAACCTGGGGTTGGGGTTGTTACGAAGGCTCAGGTTGTGGATTATTATGCTCAAATTCTAGCCAAAGTCATGGGAAAGTAAGGGGAAATTTTGAGCTCTACTGTTTTTACTTTCTTAATCACCTCTCCTTTCCCTCACATGACAATCATCTTTGCAGTGAGAAGGATGCACAAATGTGTATATACCATGTGTCTTGGAAAACCAACTTTGGCTTTTGTTGTGAACTTGATGAGGATTGTGCACAACAGCTAACTGGTTAGACTAGTGAAACTTTACCCCCCCCTTTTTTTTGTGAAATCAAACTATCAACTATCAATGCAATCATCATATTTAATCAATGCTTCTTGTTGTGCAGGCGTGCCTGGTGTATTATCAGTTCAGCCGGATAATAATTTTGAGTCAGAAATTAAAGATTATGCAGGTTTGTGAGTTGTGAGAGACCGTGATGGTGTAAATTTTTTGCTTATACGATTTAAATTGTTGCAGTACATTTGGAACATGTTATAGGGCAGAAAGAAAAAAGAGGAAGAGTGGCATGTATGAATGTTGATTTTATTTTATTGACAGAATGTACTGCCACCACTTGATCAACTTGTCTGATGTCTCCTTGTATTACTATTGCATATTAACTCTTTTGGCTGTGCTTTTTTTTTTTTTGGTTCATATGAGCTGTTATCCTGCATATTTTTTGGCATTAGTTTTGCATAACAAGTTAACTACTAAAAATGGACTTAGTATACAAGCACTTCAACAGCTCACCCAAGTGGACCTATATATCTACCTCAATTCATATACTACTAGGGTGTTTGCAGAATAGGTTACCTTTTATGTAATTTATTGTTCCATTGATGTCAATAGCTTCATTATATTTTATTGATATTTACTCGATTTTAGGGAAGAAAATTGTCATTAGTCAGTATATCTTTCTGTTTTAATTATTTTTTTTATTATATTGAATGGTCTCTATTCTTCTGGAATAGACTGCATGGGAAAGATCAGTGGTCTTGCTACTTGCCATATATTATAATGATAGATGAATCTGAATGCTCTAGGGCTGGTTTTAATAGACGACCAACTCTTCCCCCCCCCCCTTTTGGTAAAGAAAATGGCAGCAAGGCCTACTCTATTCAAAGACTATCAGTTAGGGTGCCAAAGCCAACTAGCTCTTTTTATTAATCAATAATGTGTATTGAACATTGTATTGGCTATATTCTAGAGTAGGAAATGGTGTGACTCTTTATGGTCTCATTCATGATTTAATTTTCCTTAACGATCCAATGACTATTAGTTTGCACTAATATTTTATTAATGCTGTTTGTGGTTTTCTACTAGTCTCTTTCTATTTTGATCTAACTACATGTCAAACAGGTGTGAACCTTGAAAACAGTTTGAATGTGCTGAACTCTTCTGAAGCAAGTGAGGCAACTCCTTTGAAAACCAAAAAGCTTTTTGTGACAGGTATGCTATTCCAAGCAAACTTTATTTATTGGTCCATCTTACATTTCCTGTCCATCTTGCTGGTCTTGTGGTACCTATAAAAGAAAACAACAGTGTAAGAACCTACAATACCAAAAAAAAAAATGTAAGGATCTATAGCAAAACACGAATAAAGTATAGGGATCCAAAGTTATGTTTTCCTTTCATTTTATTATGAGTTTGCAGTCGCTTAAATTTTTTAGAAAATCACCCATGTTTAATTATCTCCTGAAGCATACTTTCCTTCATGTGGGAGATGATACCACCTGACAATTATTGTATTTCTAACAGGCCTATCATTTTATACATCTGAGAAAACCTTACGTGCAGCGTTTGAAGGCTTCGGTGAGCTTGTTGAAGGTACCTTCACAGTTCACATGCGTGTGCATGTGTAAATTTATATTTATTCCTATTTTTTCTCACTATGTAAGAAAATGGGACCTGGCTTTTACTAATAGATGGTCATACTTAACAGTTAAAGTTATTATGGATAAAATTTCTAAAAGGTCCAAGGGTTATGCATTTGTGGAATACACAACAGAGGAGGCTGCAGCTGCAGCATTGAAAGAGATGAATGGCAAGGTAAAAAATCTCTCTCTCTCACACACACACAGACTCACACAAGTGTTCTTTTCTTTCCATTTATTCTGCTTTACAATTGTCAATGAGAAAGAGTGAAAAAAGAATGCGATCAACATGACAAGACAAAGTCTTGAATGTTTAGAGATGTTAATTTGACAGATTATCAATGGATGGATGATAGTTGTGGATGTTGCCAAGCCTAGTCCGCAAAAATATAATAGGGGTCGTGCCAGACCTGTGTAGCCTGACAAGCGAAAGCCATGCCCATATGAGGTATCAACTGTTTTGAGCTCTGCTGGGACAATGTTATTTAGCAAAATGCATTATTGATTAAATATCCTTGTACTACAAAATACTGAAAATCGGACCGGTCATTGAATCGGCTGAGATTAGAGGTCAGAGGTCAGGGTTTAGGACTCAGCCATTGATTTTGGGGATTGACGTTGTAACTTAGACTCATTAATCTGCCTACGAACTGGTTTTTTTTTTTTTTTTGAAGAAAAGCAAAGAACAAATTATATTACGGGCAAAAGATTACAATACAAGATACAAAGTCCATGGAGAAAAACTAAAAATTGAAAAGAAAAGATCAGCATGAACAAGCTTAATATTAAAATGTGAGAGGTTGTAATGGAGGAAGTATATCCTTGGAAACAAGGCAAGTAGAGCCCAGATGAAGCAAATCTTGGGTACTGAAGATCTTGCTAATGAATTGTTTGATATCTAAATCTTTGTTACAAAATTCACAATCTTATCTCATTTGTTTTATTCTTACACACCTTTATTAATATAATTAGACATGAGTTTCATGCGTTGCGCTGAATAAGGTAAGTTATACTGTTTATAGCTTGTTAATAGTACAACCTTCTATAGACTTTATATTGAATTGACCAGTTGATCACAAATAAAGCTACTGCTATTCCTTTAAATTCAATCCCTCTTGTCCGTAGCTTGCCTTCAAACTGCATGCTTAAAAGCCCTTGGGGATTGGAAACTGAAGTGGAAAGATTGAACTACTCACGTGGTCATTGAAACGAAACTCTCAGACCATTTCACTCAAATACTCAACATATCAAGTGGAGACCCGTGACTAATTTTGTTAGAATCCCTTCTACAAGCTACTTCATTTTAGCTACATTTCACGATTGACTTGCCGATCTTAGAGTTAAAGAAACATATAACATCTCTGCATGATGCTTCCCGATGTCACTCACTCATGCTATTTCAGACATTTTTGTTTCTCACTTGTGCTGTCAGATTTCTAACAATGCGCTCATTTCTCCAAGCATGTTTCAGGTAAATGCTCCTGAGCAGTTAAACTATATTTACTGTTACAGACCTCACTGCTTGAGAGTCCAAAACCCAAAACAAGAAAGTAACACGCTGCGAATGGACTGGCATCATATAATAGTGTCAACAATCTTTCACTCTCCATTTATGTGCGGTTTGGGATTATTTTCAGTCGTTATGAGCCTTTGAGACGATATACCTACCATTCAAACCTATTTTCTCTCCCAGTAGAACACATGCTGCCACGTAAGGTTCCTCCCATGACGTGAGATGACATGACAAGGTTGTAATTTGGGGGTAGATTTAGACATTACACTTCGTTGCTCTTGTTGACAGGATTTCAATTGAAAGAATTCATCATTTGTTCGATTATTTCAAATTTTCAAATTGTTTTTTTAACTTAAAATTGCTATTTTTATTGTGAAATTCGCAGCTGAAAGATTTTCATTCTTTGGATCTGAACTATGGAAATTACACAACTGAGCAATTGAATCTCTCAATTAAGAATATTCGTATTCTCATTTTCTAGTGTCAATATTTAGATACATGATGTGAAAATTTTTGAGATACTGTGTAAGAAATAATAAATAATATAACTTATTTTGAATTATATACAAATATTTGGAAGTCACTTTAATTGCCAAAATGGTACAATCACTAGTACTTATCCATAAATAATATACATTTTTTTAAAAAAAAATGCTATGAGAATCTTTGTACTTAAATACTATTTACTATAAAATTTATAAAAAAAATTAAATTATTCACAAATCAAGAACGTTGATGCTAGAATGTGGCTATCTACTTCAACTTCTTATCCTCATACATATAGTGGTAACAACTCACGCAATTAACTCAACCGAGCACACGTATTCAAGAAAATACTATAACTTCTTATTCATAATATACTTTTTTTAATTCATAAAAAAGAAAATGCTTTTTGGGAGAAAATTTACACTTTGTTTCTTTCAAACAAACACTAAGATTAGAAGTTTTTTCCCCCAAAATCTTTAACCAACCAAAAGATCAATCGAAGGTATATTAATACAATAAAATCTACAGATATCATCATCTTTTCTTTTTCATTTTTAATAAATATTATTTACAAGGCAGAGGGTGTTACTAGAACTTCCTAACCATATGGTGATAACAATTTACTGAGTCATGGTATTAAACCACACGGTATTTGGAAGCCAATGTGACTTCGACTAAGAAAGACCATGAGAGTGGCAGAGCTCCCTCAACTATCTAACGTAGTTTCAGGCTTCAAACCCTATAAGCTATTTATTCTATTTATCAAGGCTTGTCTATTTTATAATGGGTACATAAATTGTCCAGAAGTGACTGCTTATTTCATTTGATAATAGCAGTCAACCCTCCTCTCCAAACTCCTGGGTAAATCTCTCATGCACCTCGAGATCAGCTTTACTTACTGTTGGTTTCTGCCTTCTTAATACTTTATCAAAATCTTCTCTTGTTATCGGTGGTGGCACAATCTGCACCAATTCCCAGAAATAAAATGAAGGAAATCAGGAGAGACATTGAATCACATTTCCACTTGATAAAGAATGAAATTTAGTGTCAGGACCAACAGAGTGCCCAACAACAAATACTCTGTTTTGAATTACCAATCAAATCAAATCAAATCATATAACCATAAACATAACATGTAGATGGATATATTCTTTTCTAAACTCGAAATTTCCTTTTTCTTCTTAGGCATCATCCTCTAACATTCTTCCTATCTTATCAGAATTTAAATAAGGATTTGTGAAATCAACTTTCAAATTGGTCTCAAACAGCAAAAGAGAAGTTAACGCCATTCAGTTAAGATTTTATAATGAAATTCCTTCAGCTGTTGGCATACTTAGCACGTAATTCTCCCACGTACATGATGGTAATGTCAGAAGAGATATTATAGATGCAATTTCATTTTGAATCCATATCTCCTTGCATGGCCATTATGTCATGTAAGAAAACCAAATCCAAAATTTTCTACTAGAAACTTTTAAAATCCCTCATTTCCCCAACCATTATGTACCTTTGAAGCAAGTCCTTGTGCATCAAGTTCTTGCAGGTTAATGTTAACAGCTCCTTTTTCAGTAGGCTCACAAGGGATCCACATTCCCTTTGAGGTTTTCCTAAAGAATTTGGAATCCCTGGTTTTACGAACTGGTTCAAAAAGTACATCCTTAACCTGAAAGGGGAAAAAAAGAAAGGTGAAAGCTTATAGGGATAGCGATGCCAAAAGTTTATACACAAATAGTTACTTAATAGAAAGCCAACACTTAGGATGCCAATCAAGGAATCCAAAACATATAAATCGAGTGAGTACTACTCACACAAACAGAAATGTCTGAACCAGAAAATCCATCTGTTTTCAGAGCCAATTCCTCAAAATCTTTTTCAGTCAAGTTATGTGGGGTATCTCCAAGATGCACCTGCCCATATTAAATATCCTTACAGAGATGAAATTTTGTAAATGGAAGATATTGCCATGGTTATTATGTTCTGCGGACACGCAAGGATATGTACATCATTGAAAGCTTTCACACCTTGAACATATGCTGCCTGGCCTTCATGTCTGGGAGAGGTATGTATATTCGCTTGTCAAAACGTCGTCGGATGGCCTGCATGGATTTATTTTAGTCTCAACCTAACAATAATTACCATAAAAAAAATTTCTTCAGTATTTGCCTGCAGAATTTCATATGTTTATTTTCCAACCTGATCCAGAGCATAAGGAGTATTGGTGGCTGCAAGAATGAGAACTTTCTGATCTTCTTTACCCACACCCTGACACATACTCAAATGAAACAGAATTTCAATACGTTAAAATATATTGCTACTTATAAGTTAAGACCTTCTTGAACCAAGAAAAATGTATAAAATATGTGTATACGTTACCAGCCAATTTGTATTGAGAGATAAAATATGACAAAAGCCATTCACAGAGAAAGGATACTGGAAGATCTATCGATTTGAGTTCAAGAGCAGCTGCTGTTTCTCAACGTTTAAGGGCATCATTGATTAAGGGAAAGTGAAGCATTTAATATTATAATGCCAAGGCTATAACCTATTGGATGCACAATCATTAGACCCTAATTAATCTTGAATTAAAGCAGTTGTAAATATTTCATACAAATGCTGATTATGATCCAAAGATACCAGGTGTAGGCATGATCAACTCATTTAAGCAAATGGTGAACTCAATTTGATACTATTCCATTGCAAATCATGAAAGAATGACTGCCGCATACATGTGGTTGGATATACTAGTTAGTATGATTCTTCCTTCTCAAGGAAGAAAACCTTTTCAAAATCCAAGGACTAAGATGCCCAAAAGACTATATAAATTATTGAATGTTAGAAAAACCCTTGAAGATGTAATTATAAAATGCCCCAAACAATAGAGATATAATTTTTAGTGGCCATGTAAGATAGGCCTTCCAGTGAACCAAACCTACCTGCATTTGTACAAGAAGTTCAGTTTTGATGCGTCTAGATGCTTCACTTTCATTGCCTTCACCTCGTTGGCCACATAAAGAATCTATTTCATCAATAAAAATAATTGAAGGAGCACTTTCACGAGCCATTTGGAAAAGACTGGAAACCAGCTTTTCACTTTCGCCCATCCATTTAGAAACTAGATCTGATGATGAGACACTGTAGACAAATAGCAAATAGAATTGTAGCACAGAAAGCGACCCCAAAATCATGTCTATGTAGTTGAAACATTATATCAAACATCGGCTTTGGTGCACGAGACTTGAGAGTGATACAAACACCACTAAGTTAAATTGATTAGTTGGAACCATAAAAAAGTTAACTACATTATGACTAGATAGCTTAAGGTTAGAATGGTTCACAAACAAGCAATTATGATAACGAATATATGATTATAAAAAGTAAATAAACCTCTTCCTTCCTGTGTGTGCCATAAGCATAAATGGCTAACTTGTAATCCTATCCTAAGTTTTGCCATGATGAGCTGAGAAATTGTATAATGTAAGTGCTCCTTCTATTCCATTTAATATACATGAATATAATACCTGAAGAATGTTGAGTCTGCCTCTGTAGCTACAGCCTTTGCTAAATATGACTTCCCTGTTCCTGGGGGACCATACAATAGAAATGCTCTCCATGGTTGTCTCTTCCCTAAGCAAGTATCAGATTACACGAGATTGTAGTCAATAAAATTGAAAATTGGTCGGGTGCTTTATATGCTATAAATTCTTTAACTGAGGATGATCTTAGAAGACTCAAATCAAAAATAAAGAGTTTTCATAAAAAATTTCAGTGAAGTCAATAACTATTGATCACCAATGAATTTCCTCACCTAGAGGCAAACATAAATGAGTTATGATGATTGTTAAACCATCTAATTAGCAAGCAAGACTGATGAGTTCATTGGTTATGAGATTAGTAGTTTTTTCTACTTAATTTTCATACCTCAAAGAATCAAACAAATAACTAAGGACAGTTTCTTCATTGCCAAACATTTAATTCATATAATTTTGCAAGCATGCAGACAGTGTCTCATGGCAGTATTGACAGACACATGAGTGTGTCCCATCTTTATCATATAACAAATAAAATACAAGAAAATAATTTGAGGAGCTTACCCGTGAAAAATTGAGGGAACTTAACAGGCAATATCACAGCCTCTTGTAATGCCTGTTTGGCGCTCTCAAGCCCAGCAACATCACTCCACTTGACATTTGGTTTCTCTTTGATTATTACAGAATCAAGACCAGCCTTCAGCTTTGCTTTCTCCGGATCATCCTTATCTCCAGCTTCTCCACTCTTTGGCTTTGTATTTGGCCTCACAACATTAGATTGAGTTGCGCCGCCAGACAAGTTGGGCCCATTTTCTCTTTTGTCAAGAATGGCACGTATTTCCTCTGCCCTCCTCAAGTACTGAACAAATTTTTCGGTTATTATTTCCTTGATGTTGGGATTCTTCTCATACTTCAAATGGGTCTTTAGGTATTCCAATGCATTCATATAAAGAGTAAATGCCTTCTTATAGTTTCCAGCATCATCCTCATGAACCGCCTGCTTCACATACTCTGCTGCATGCTCCAAAAAATTGCAATACATTCTGCTCTAATTTCAATGAACGCAATTGCTTCTAGCCCTTTCAAGAGTAAAATTCCAAAATCTCAATTCTGATTTAGGCGATTTTTATCACAATAACAGGGACATAAGCATATAACAACAGAAATTCCAAACGCACGATGCTAGGGAAGAAACACCGATATAGCGTCCCTTCGAGGTTCGATGATCATCTAATACGCAAGTAAAACAGCCATAATTCCGCAATAAACGCAACAATATACCTTTAAAGCTTGAACTGCAAAATACCAACCGCTTCAATGCTCATCGTTTAGCCGGGGCAGCAAAAGCTTAATTCCTTGAGTACGGTGGGTCAAACGGCCATACAAGTTACATGTATAGCTAAAATCTTGAAGCAGAGAAGAGAAATTGCAGTTTGAACGAGATCAAGATAGCCGCTCCCTTAAGGATAAAGGAGATGAAAAACAGTTTCAGAATCATCACAAAAAGAAATAAAAGATTTAGGCTCCGTTTGGTATGGAAGAATTCTGAGGTTGAAAGAGTAACTGGAATTCAATCATCCTCGAGTACTCTCTGTCACATTCTTTCTTTTCTTTTCTTCCTTTTTTTTTTTTTTTTTTTTTTCCTGTTTTGTTTTGACACATAGCATCCAACATCCCAGCCACTAACCCACGAAGCTAGATTAATTCAGATCGAGATCCGGTTGACCCATTTTTGGAAAGCCTCTTCCCCACCTCCTTAAAAATTTACAATTACAATACTTGTTATATTTTCAAGACTCAAACACGAGACCTTATTTAAACTAAGATAACCTCTTATGTTATGTTTAGATGTATATAAATTTAAATTAGAGTTAAATCTATTATTTGTATAATTAAAAGGGAGAATGACAAACAAAAATTTTGTAAGAACATTAATGTTAAATTAGAATTTTTTAACATTATTTTTCTTGAATTTTAGTATTCCTTCTACCATATTTCAATACTAAAGTTTTTAATTTGGTATTACTATTCTTATAAGGTCCTTACTTATTATTATCCTTAATTAAAAATGTGTGAATTTAGATTTGATTCAAAACCAAATTCAATCCTATCTCAATTCCTTTATAATTTCAAATCATATTTAAATCTCTATTATTTCAAATTTTAATAGAAGTTTCTTTCTTCCCTTGTGTTTGTTTGTTAAATTCACTACCTTCTCGACTTTGACATCGCTGCCTCCAACCAATGTCTATTAGGACCATAAGAGATTACCAGGACTAGACTGCCATCAACTGGCACTTGCTTGCCAATATTAATAGGGACCGACCGCCAACACACATAAAGATCAAATAATCAACTTTGACCTAGACCATACGGACGACACCAACCAAGATTAAACCACAGGCGTCGCCTTAGACTAGATTGTCAGTGTAAATCTAGATCATATGGCTGGCAAACTACCAATGACAGACTGTGAATGGAACTAAATGACCAGGGTAGACTAGGACTAAATGATTGACATTAACTTAGACTAAGCACCATCAATAATTGAGACAGGATAGCTAGACATGTTGGGACCAAACAATAGGGACAAGGTAGTCGGGGACGACCTAGATTAGATGGTCGACATTGACTTGGACCAAACCACCACCAATAACCAAGACTAACTATAGGAGATGGATTGGACAGTCGGAGCTAATCTAGACAAGATTGTTAAGGACAACCGGGACTAAGCCTCCAGCTTGGACCGGGACCAAACCGTTAGCACTAACCAAGACCAGAGGGTCGACTTATACTGAGATCAAGTTGTTAGTACCTATAACATTCATAAAAGATTAACCCCAATTAGCTAAGTTAAATGGGTTAAATGAGTAGACTAGTGTGATGTGTGGTTACAAAGAGCTAATAGATGTGTGAGGTTATGATTTTAGTCCTAGGAATAAGTTCGAAGCAAAGCTAGGCCAACCAGATGTCGAAAAGGGAGAAAAACAAATAGAAATGGCTTTGTGCCATATGTTGCAACACACAAGTCACCAGAACATGAAATGTGCCTCTTTGTACCACATGTTGCAACACATGGTCAAAATGTTGCAGAAATAAGAGCGTGGATTAGATATAGAACAAAAAAGAAACAAAAGAGCAAATGAAGGGGAAAACCATGAGCTCTACTAAGGCTTGGGATTTTAAAGCATTAAGAGTGTTTCGAAGCTTCTAAACATTAGAGGTAAGTTTCCTAAACGTCAATATCTCTTCTCTCTTCCATTTTATTGAATATAGACGTTAGGGTTTATTAGAAAAGATAATTTTTTGTCCATAAAAAGTATGAGTTCAAATTCATTGACTTAAATAGAGTTAATCAAAATTGTTTGGATTATTTAAACCTAAAAATTATGAATTTGTGAGTTTTAGTAGTTAAAGGGTAGTAATTACCCAAAAATCCACCATAAATGAGGTGGTTGGAGCAACATGAAGCCATTAATAGCTAGTTAGGAGTTCAATAAAGTTAATGTGGCTTAATAGATATTAGTGAACCTAATGGGTGTGATTAAAAATGAGGGAATTATGATTTTGAAAATTAGAAAGTGTTGAGTGGGTGTTGAAAATTATCCTGAAATGGATATTAATGGTGGTTAATGTGATTAATTGTAAACTAATCACAATTTGACACTATTTAAGCTTAGTGAAACTTTAGAAGTGTGTATTTGAGGGGTTAACTCTTGACCTCTCAAAAGTTTGAGGTAACCAGAAAAAATCTCTCTTGTGTTTTTGTGTGTTAATTAATTTATTGATTTATGCAATATAATTGAAGTATGTAAAATTATTTAAAATGCAAGTATGACACATGAAATTGTATTCTCCCTTTGATAATAAGGGAAAGTTTTAAAATAAACATTTATGATGTAAAGTTCAATGAATGTGTGTAAAGGGGAGTTTAATGAATGTGTGAAATGTAGAGTTCAATGGATGTGTAAAATGTGGAGTTCAATACATGTTTGTAAGCAGAGTTCAATGAGATTTTTTCTAGGAGTTTGAGGATGCAATGTGATATGGAGTTCAATGATTTGTTGTTATGTTTCTATGTGATAATCATATGTGACGTGAGTATATATTAAGCATGCCTGTAAATTGAGTATTTTGCATGCTAAGGAATATTGCATTTTATGCATTACATGATCATGAGAGGCGAGAGTTTACCTAGGAAGGGGAGTAGCGAGTTTAAAATCTACGTGGTAAGGCTACAATTGGAGCTCGATAGTTTGCCTAAATATTATTACCCTTATTGTCCTATTGGTTTGATGAGGGATTGTCAATTGTATAATAAAGGACTTTAACTTACTCTAGTTTCTACTTGTTCAATAAGGAAGCTAGTTTAAGGAGAATGGCATCCCATAGTGTGAGATTTGAGGAAAACCATGATTCAAAAATAAGTTAGACAACTTTAGCTGGGTAGCTTCTCACGTGTGAATGGCTAGAGTAATTTTATCACATGGATGATACTAATATGTAATAACCCATGGTTTTGTGTCGGAGGTATAAGGAGGATATAATGAAAGTTTGATCATGCATATTGTGATAAAAGGGCATATGATTATCTATATTGTGTCCCTTATTTTGAGAATATGTGATAATATGAGTTTAATATCATAATTGTAAAATTTATATTGCCATTTATGAAAATGAATATTGTGAATTTGAGAAAAAAATATTGTAACTTGTGTGAAAATGAAATTTGAATATGAATGATATAAGTGAAATGATATATTATCTTTTGCATTTAAATTAATTGACATATATTAGTATATACGGGTTAGCTCATTGGGATAAGATCGAGCGAAACAATCTGAAGCTTAAAATTCTATCCTAAAATAGTATGCCTCATTTGTTTTGATTATCATTATGTGTATAATTTGTATGACATTGCCAACTAGGAAGTTTATGTTTTTGGCTTACCTACACTATGAGATTGTTGAATTATGTTGTGTATTTTGGACCTTAAATTGTATATATACTCATTGTGAATTCTAGAAAAAGGTTCAAATATTAGTGTAAGTGAGAGGTGAGCAAATATAAAAATTTATATTGATTGGTACAATGATTATCAAATTGAGGCTCTCCTTTTGTTTTTGTGATTATGAGGTTGAGTACTGAAAATGTATTAGATGTGGTGTATTGTATCTGTCCATTATAGTTTATTGGTGTGGTCCAAAGTATAATTTAGGCTTTTTGCACTTAGAATGAATTAAGACACCCAAGTTGATAGAGGACATGGAAGCAAAATCAAGCTAATTTAGGGACAGAACCCTAAAACAAAATAAAAATACAAGAATAAAAAGAAGGAACGAAAATTATGAAAAAAATAAAGAAAAAAATGAAATAAATAATGTGATAAAAATTCAAGGAGAAAATCCTTTAAAGCACTTGCCTCTAGGAATCTCAACTTTCAAAAACACCATAAGAGTTGATTATGCTCTCATCACGTCTATTTTTCACACGAGATGCCGCTACAAAAGCATTAAGGCTCACAAGAGTTATAAACTCTAAAATAAATAATTTCATTTAACTTCTCATCTATCTACAAGGGGGAGCATGCCTAATATATATATGCTCATAAAGAAGACTATTTTCTTAAATTAAAGCCCTAATTTCCAATGCTAAAAGGAGAATGAAAATAATATAAAATAAAAAAGAAAATATTTAGCCACATAATTTAGGAGATGTCATCCTAAAATTATGGGATTATAAAATTTAGAAAATAATACAATTAATTATAATGTTTGACTAGACACAAAATAAGAAAATTATGACTAATCTTGCTCCTTAAGAAAAGGAGTCAAGTCAAAAGACCACTGAATTAGGAACATTAAGGAGACAATCAAGAGATTATAAGAGACTAAAATCATGCCACCCTTGATTTTTTCACTAGGGTTTCATGCCTCCTTACTTGAAAGAAGCTTCACTTATAGTCTTCCTTTGCCTGGGCTAGGGTTTGCATCTTTTGGGTTTGACTCTTCATGAATTTAGATCTTAAGCACATTATACGCTTAGATGCTCTCTTTTAGGTTTGAGAGAAGTACCCAATGCTCTTCAAGCTCTTAACTTCTTGCACAAGGTTGAACAAGGATTGCTTTATGGCTTTAATTCAGGCTCGTATTATTAGATCTCCAATATGTTATAAAAGGTCTTTAGGCATGTAGATTAGAGGTGTTAGGCTCCTTGACTTAGGCTTATTTCATGTCACCATGCTCACGCTTGCCATCCTCAAGTTTCAATGTCATGTCATTTATGTCACGGGGTCCATCACAAGTTGTATTTGGATTGTGTAAAGGAGTGAATTGAGAAATGGTATTCATTTTTTATTGAAAAATAATTTGATTGTAAAACTAATGTCATTAACTAGAGCTAGAGAAAGCTTTCTGTAAATACCTAGATGCTTCAATTGACATCGAACGAAGAAAAGGAGGTACATGGGAAGTTGTCTTAATTGCTATCATGTTGTAAAAAGGTGCAATGTGTCATAATGCATAGCAAGAGGCAAATGATTTAATTATTATAAAGTGTTTTACATTTTAGAAAAATGATTTAATATTTATAAGATGTCTTACATTTTAGACAAAAAATTACTTTTAAAATGTGTCTTGCAAATAGGAGTGGATGGACTAACTATCATATAATAAAATTCTTATTCTCATTCAAATATATTATTTTTTCTCTTATTATCTGTTCTAATTTATGATAAGTAAAAAGATCATATGTTTAGGTAGTGTTTGAGAGTTTTTTTTTAGATGGATGATGATGTGTTAGAAGAAGCATGAATTAGACATATGTAATTACTCAATATATCTTGTAATGAACATGAATGTGTAAGTTTAAGACTATTCACTATTGAAATTATGCATTTGCATCATTAAGTGAGATGACATTTGCATACATGATCATATTACTGGAGTCACCTTAGTAAGGGAGTTGTGATTTATTAAATTCCATGTGGTACATTAGCTACTACTACTGGACTTATGGGGTTGTAGCCATTACTTGTATTGTTGTGCATTGTAGAAAGTTACTTTGTAAGTAACTAGTTGTAAGGACATTGTGCCCATTAGTTTTCGTGGAGCAAGGCTAGCATAGGAGGGGACACCCCATTGGTTGTGGCTTAGGGAAATAGTGTTCTTTTAGTGATTGCCATAACCCTGGCCCAGTGAGTCTTCATTAATTTGATTTGGCTTAGGGTATCTGCCACATGGACTATCCCATTGATTAATGTAATGTCCATCTGACATACCAGAATAACACACTAACTGGCCGTTATGAAAATCAGGATTAATTAAATCTCAAGTAAAAGTTATAACAAGTAAGGGTTTAAAGTAATTAAATTAAAATATTAGGATCCCAGAAAACCCTTTTTGAAAATTTATTTGAGCTCAAACTATAGTTTAAAAAATCAATCAATATGATAACAGAAGCATGAAAATCAAATAGCACTCTAAAACAAGGTGATACAATCTGAAAATTTTTCAAGATCTGGCCATTTGTCGTCACACCCACTACAACAGATGACATAGAGGGATGAATTCCTCAATAAGTATTGTGCTGTGGCACAATGCTATGCATCGTGGCGTGCACCTATTTCTTGTCATGACAGCACTTCAAACTTTTAGAGAACGTTGTTTCGCCATCCAACGTCTAATTTGAGTAGTTCAAGTGTCCACACGAAGTTCTTTGAGCTCTCTACCTAATGGCATATCTCAACAAAAAATCATTCATTAAAATATGGACACCGAAACTCAAAATGGTTTGTTTTCACCTCAAAATACTTTCAAAAGTGTCTAAAACACACTACTAAATGTCACTAGCTCCAGAATTACTTTGACCACCTAAAATAGATCACACACAACACACAGGGCTATTTATATCACACAAATAACCAAACATACTCAAAACGACTGCCAAACCCCAATTCACAAAAAAGGTGGATAAATTTAATATAAATACTATTTTGGTCATTTTTACACATAAATTATCACAATTATATCACTTGTAATTGTATCCTGGTCGAACACACTCAATCAATCATAATAGCATCAATCTTAGGTCAAGATACATACTTATTTCACATATTCTTATACAGTGATAATAAAATAATGTCATGCTCTTAAGCTGGCATAATATTATGGCATATTCATTACAAACCAAAATGACAAGGAGAAGAGATATACAAATAAGCTCTTCGCTCTTTGGTTGATCCTTCCTTCCCTTGCCCTTACTAGAGCTCTTACCTATACAATATAACTACAGGGCAAGATAAACATTTTAGTAACAGAATAATTTACTACTATTAATTAACATGCACAACCATTTGAATTCAACAAATCCTTTCGTAAACACAAATCATTTATCACTAGCATAATCATTCTTCCATCCGAACCTTCATATCACCCCGACTGAAACTATAGGCTCTTGAACCAAATGCACATTCATAATGGTTCGAGCTCACCTTCAGTAGTAGGATCACCTGGCCAAGGTGTCCTATATCACTTCTGGACTATAGTTTCCTCGAATTGAGGTGTTGTTATTCCAACAATGCATAACTGATACTAAGGTGCATCACTCTCTAACATCGTATCCGTATGGATATTAGGAGATAATATCCAACCCATATCTCACTAGACACTAAGGAGATACATGCCATATAGACCTCTACTACTCCTCTTACGGGTGAACTCCTACCCTAACATGATCATGCTCTTACTTTTATATATTTCACATACTTGTGAAAAGTCACGATCTTTTTACATAAAGACTCAAAAATCTTATCATTTCAAACATAATCTCTAATGCACAAAGAAAATATCTTTCACAACTGCCAAGCTTTCAAATACATGTAATAAATATACTTATCTACTCACAAACAGTTAAACAATATAATTAATTAGTGTAAATTATTATGTTATCTTAACCCTTTGTCAAAAAAAGGTTTCCATAGCTCAACGTTAGCTCCACACATTCCACGCATATAATAACACACGAACAACCCTTAATCTACACAATTAAATGACAATTATCATTATCACTCTGATAACCCCGAATTCACTAGATTCCAAGTATCTAAAATTCTCAATTCCTTATTTAACAATCAACCCTTTAAAACACTCTAACAATCTTATGTAATATCCAAAAATACCAAATCATCATCCAATTACCCAGATTATTTCAAACCTTCAAATTATGCCTAGGGTTCGATCAAACCCTTAAAAAAAATTCAATCACCATAAAACCTATAAATTAAGGTTAGATGCTTGATTTAACTTTTCAAGACCTTAAATAAGTTAATGGGTTCGTCCATTGCTCAACCACAACTAAAAACAAACCCCTAAATGCCCTAAAATTAGGAATTTGCATAAAATGGAGAGAAAGAGGAAAGGAAAACTTACCCAAGGTGTAGTAAACCCAATGTGCCTCCAAGATGCCCTAAGATTGTGCCCTAATTACCTTTAGGTCTCCTTTATTGATCTCTAATTTTTCCTTCCTTCTTTCCTCTAGTTTCAGTCTGTTTTAGTGAGTATGATAAAGGTGATTTTTTGCATGTGCGTTGTGGCGTGTTGACACATCCATTGCGACACATGACATAGAGAGCCCCACCATAATTTAAACTTTCCTCCATACAATGGCCTGTTAAAACTTCAACCTAGCATTCTTCTAAGGCTATTCAAGGATCTAAAAATTATATCAGCCTCCTATAAATGTCATTAATAAAAAAATCATTTAATTTGACTAAAATATCCTTAAAAATACTAATAATTCCCATATTAAAAACTTAGGATGTTACAATTAAGCTCACAAATCTCATGTCTCAGGGTATAAGAAGGATATAAGGGGGACATTGATCATGTATTACATTTGAGAATCATTTATAGATTATTTGATTATGAATAACATGTGGGAATTGTGACATCATGAGAATAAAGGCTTATCAGCCTGACTAAGTATGATGGCTTGTAGGCCATAGCGAAGCTGAACGTGTTTATCATGATTGAGTTGTAACATATTATGCATAAACAAATGCTATATGCTTGTTTAGTGAACTTATGAGTTGATAATAATCACTTGTATGAATATTAGTGTTAAAAATGACCATATGCATTTATAATTGAATAGCATGCATTTATATGAGTTATATGTACCTTTGATTATTGAGCGGTTGTACTTAACCTTTTTTTCTTAAATATTTTACAGGTGCTAACTCATCCAAATCAGAAAGAGAAAATGAGAGATAAGCCTAGGGACTTGAGAGTTTTCAAGTTACAGGGTGTGGTTGTTTTAAGTTTATGTGTATGAATTATTTTTATATTGCCAACTAGGATTTATATTTTGTCACTTGCATTTATAGGTTTTGAAATGTGGTGGTTGTGTATTTTGGGCCCTAGGCTTGTTGTAATATGCATGGGTTAAATTGAAAGGGTTAAAATACTAGTGCAAATGAGTTGAAATTGTTATGCATGAATAGATGATAAACTTATTTAATTTATGCAATAACCTTCCCTTAGCTTTTGAATTCGGGGTGAGTTGGATGAAATGTGCTATGAATTAAATAGATGAAAATGTGAAAAGTAAGCATGTTGTAGTATGTATATATGACTTGAGGTTGTCATGTATGTGTATGTGGGATTTATATGTGATGACATGTAATGAGATTGCATGTGAATATGCTATGATGATAATATGTTATGTAATCCTTTTCGAAATATTTTGATCTCATGCTATTGCAATATTACTAGTCAATCATTTGACGTAGTTAGATATTGAAAAACCTAGGATCCTAATTTGGTATAAATTTTGAAACATATTTCTTCTGAAAAGAAAAATACAAGTTGAGTTAAGTTAGGTTAATCATTTTTGGATAATCCTCTTGAGTTAATCCATGATTAACCACGGTTAGTGAGTTATGTAGTCTCCTAATTTAGGAGCACCTTTACAATTATGTCACCATATTTGACCACAAATCTAACCACGATTACCAAACTCTACCATGATAATTAGAAGATAACTAATTCTAATTATCCTATCATGATAAAAAGGCTTAATTGCAATTGAAAATAGCTAGCCATATTAGAAAAGGAAAATATCAGTTCAAAGGTCTACTATAGTTAATAAAATTAAACTTATCAAAATAAATCTTTTATTATATATGCATATAGTCCTTACCATGATAGAAGAATTATACCATGATACAATAGTTAAACTAAGTAATTAAACTCTAGTATAATAGAAAAAGTTGAAACCCACTATGATTTAGAATCCTTTTAAAATCAAACGAAGTCTCAAGTTTTTAATAAAGGACTATAATTTTCAAAACTAAGAAATATGTAAAAATAGAGTTATAATCATACGAAACATGAGATATCAAGTAAGATTGAAAATATTAAAAAACTTAAGGCTTAAAGGTCATTTTTGAAGAAAAATGAGTCATCTAAATATGTCACGACCTGTGAGACTCTAATGTTTATGCACCACAATATAGGTGTCATCTGTCATGGTGCATTACACAAAATTCATAGCAACAACTTGCTATTATGATAGATCCAGGGATCGAATTTTTAATAAATTTTAAATTTCATTTGACATTCAATTAAGATGATCTAAATGTTTACAGAAAGATAATTTAATGATCTAGTTAATGACATTATTTTTTTTTATAATTATTTTGCATCACAAAGTTGGACACCTGAGACCATATTGACCACATTTCCATACTTAAACATAACTATTGTGTTCAGACACATCTCCATATCGTTTGGCCTTTGTTTGTAATAAATGTCTCTCCGAGGTCTTTGTTGTGATTTTCCCTTAAAAAAGCCTTATGCCTCTATTCACTTTCCTCTTCCAGGAAACCTTTTCACTCCCAAATCTAATTTCTTTCTCAGTTTTTGCCGCTCTTTGATCACTCGCCAACGGCCTTCTCCGTCAACGAAGCTCTCCCATTGAACGCACTCACCGTGGACTAATCAGAGGATTGGCCGCCGGTCTTGCCATCGATTAGGCAGGTAACACCTCCAGCCCAACGATTCCCTTCTCTATCTCTGTTCTCTTCATACTTAAATCATGGGTTTCCCCTCATCCAACCTAAATCTCGTGTGACTCCCTCCCTGAAAAATCCCACAGGAGGTTGTCGTGACATTCTAGGAAATGGTTTTGGTCATGTCACTTTAATATTTTTCGAACCATCTCATACCTGTTCTTGGAAGGATAGCATTTATATTGGCAGACTCAGAGCGAATTTAGAGACTGGATTGTTCTTTTTGACTGTTGTGTTGCTGTTATTAATAAACATGTATAGACTTTTCAACCAAAAAAAAAAAACTTTCAATAAAGATGTAATTCTTGTGTTTTGGTAAATCTTTGGCAAACTGGTCTTGCAATAATTGGACATATTAACGCACATTGTTGTAATATGCTGTCATTAGAAGTTAGAACTTCATCGTCTTCATCTGTTCAGCTCCTATTGGCGTCGGCATCTCTCTCTTCCGTCGAACAGGTCTTTAATCCTCACTCCGTCTTCCACCCAACCTGCATTATCACAACCTTTGGTTTGCAGGCATGTACTCTGCACCTCATTTTATCTGCAATTTAGAATGTGATTGACATGGTTACGATCAATTCACCATGTATTCGTCTGAGTTGATGGAAAAATGCATGTTGGAGTGTGAATGCATGAGCGTCTGGGGTATTTCATGCAATGGGTATGGGTCTGATTGTCTGAATACTTGTTCCGGATTCTGGTTTTCTCTACAATTTTTACTCGATCATTGATATGGTTTTGGTACTTAAATTAGCGGTATAAATGATGATCTTTGTATCGTTGATGTAATATTTATATGTTTTTTCCCAAGTTGCCGCCATGTGGTATTCTTCCAATTTAGAGATATATCTTTCAAATTTGAGTTTGAATTTTTTCTCCCCTTCCGAGATGATAAAATCAAATAAAGTGGTGGATATTAAGTTCTTGAATTTGTTCCCTTTCGATTAAGACTAATTTTGGACAGGTTTAAGATATACCGGCTAGTGATAAGTGTTTCATTTCGTTTCCGTGGCTATGTTGTTTTTTTTTTAAAATAAAAAGCTATGTTTTTTTAATGGATTCAAGTTCCAACCTTGATTGTGCTTGCTTTTTATTTGTAGATTGCAGGGAAAGAAGATGAAAGTTAAGGTCTTGCGTATCCTTGCCAAAATGCTAGTCCTGTTATTACTTTTTGCTGTGCTCATTGTTTTGTGTTTATTTGTTCGTCTTTCAATTGTGAATTTTAGTAGTTTCGTTTCCTCACTGGGGTCTTTCATAGATTTTTTTTTTTTTTTACCAAAAGTGTCTTTCATGGTTGTGAGAGTGATTTAATCTACTTTTAGAATGCAATGTTGAAATTACAGAGAATGGTTTGTTTAAAGCTTTCCCATTCATCTTGCCAATCATGGAGTAATAAGAAGTACAGCATCATATTTGACATCCTCTGCAGGATCGTATATTTAGATAGTTCACTGTTGCTGGTGCCGCATGCAAATTGGGAATTTTAAATCTGTTTAAGGGAACCATGGGATTTGTAAAATGACCTCCTTTTAGAATCCACATACCAGATAAAAGCTTATTGCAAGCTGCATCTGGAACTTTTTAAATTGCGATTCCCATGTTGTTGCAAACAACGATAGAGATTCAATGTAGTTAGGTTTAAAATTCTTATATTGGGTTGTCATAGAATATCCGTGTTTTGAATTTATATGTTTTATTTTGTGTTTCATTTTAAAAACTTTTGATGTAAGCATATCAATTATTTTGTAGAATGTTTTGCTTGACTCAGCTTTCTGTCTGGATTTCCTCTGGGCTTCCAAAAAGAGTATGTTCTCTTTCTATCTTGAAGATCTGTTATGTAAAATTTTGGCTTCTAACTTGTCGTATGTAATCATTATTTATAATTGTATGTAAATGCTTGGAATTATTAATTAATTATGGATTTGTTTTTCTATTCTTGCAAATAGTGAAATAACTCTTGGAAGCTCCTCGGCATGTTTAACTGTTGTTGGCTTTCCTGTCTTAAAATTTTAAAATTCTTGCTCCTTGTATTGATTATAGATGGCATGCTATTGCATCATGGACATGGGATGCTCAGGATGAAACATGTGGGATTTGTAGGATGGCTTTTGATGGCTGTTGCCCAGACTGTAAACATCCCGGGGATGACTGCCCTTTGAGTAAGTTACCGATGATATCATAGGTGCATTTCATTGCTTCTGTCATGCTTATGCCAAATAATTATGATTGAATTCCGTAAATTTGATTCTTCAGACCTGCCGCTGAGGCAGCAGGCTTGATAGCTGGTTATCTGATTTTCTGAGAGACCTCCTTTGATTTCTGCACACCGAATACAACTGCAAAAAATTACCTGTAGGTTAGAATGCTAAAGACGGATTTGGGGTGGCTGCTGCCCCTCTAATGCCTCAAATGTCAGTCCTTCTCCTTCATTTCCACTTATAGTCAGAGAAATTTTATCTAATTCCTTCAAATGAAGGGCTGTGATTTGAGGCATTAGAGGGGGTAGCAGACACCCCAAATCTGCTAGAGACACTCTCGTCCTCAACCTTCACTCCAAATCAGAAGCACTCGCTGGTTGGTTCTCTCCGTTGTGTTAGTATATTCTCGGTTTAATGTTGCCCTGGTCTTCTGGATTAGCTAGGTAAAAAGATTGGTTCATGATGGTGGTGAATAATAAGCCGTCATAGAGGATGAAAAGGAGGTTCCTGCCTGATCTCTAGGACTTAACTTGGTGGTTGTGGCTGTGGCTATTGAAATAGCTCTTGGGCAACAGAACCGTAGTCAAGTCCTTCTGAAAAGGTGTGAAATGCGTCACCTTCAATCCAGTACACCTTCCCTTGCCAGTCTTATCAAGGGTCAAACCCATTGCTGGTGCATTGGTTCTATTATTCAAGTCATATCCGACTGTATCCAGAATTTCAAAATTAGTCTATTACATTTAAAGGGGTTTTATGATGGTTTTTTCAAAGGTTACTGGTATCTCAGTGTTGCGGAAATATTCCTGTTTTGCTGAACATTTGAGTGAAATGTGTTTCATCATTATGTGCAGGTTCCTGTTGAGATATCATGTTCCTTTCTTAATCTCAATTATTATTTTTTGTTTTTGTTTTTTTCAAAAAAGGTGTAACTGATTCATTTTAAACCTTGCAGTTTGGGGTGCATGCAATCATGCTTTTCATTTGCACTGTATACTGAAATGGGTGAATTCTCAGACTTCACAAGCTCATTGCCCAATGTGCCGTCGGGAATGGCAGTTTAAAGAATGAGAGAATGATTTATACACTTTGAACTGTGTGTCTCTCATCAGCCTATAGTTTTAGATACTGCGACATTAAAAAATGGTTGTAGCAACCATTGTTAAAGAACAACATTGAATGAGTGAGATCAAGTGGAACTCTTGTTAGTTTAAGGATTTTCTTTTCTTTTCTTTTTGTTTTTTTTTTTTGGGTGAAAAGTAGTTTCACATTTTTAATTTGAGTAGTAATAACAAAGCTAGAAGAACCAGTGTCCAACATGTTTCTATGTTTGTCACATGCTATTTTCTGACCAAAAGAGGGGGAAAAAAGTCACATGCTATTGATGAACATATTCTAAGAACATGCTTATTGCAATCTAAGAACACTAATGAACATACCCAGAAATAAAGGGTTTTTTTTTTTTTATTTTTTGGAACAATTGTGCTGGCAATTATTGCTAATGGCACGTTTGGCATGCAATAGAAAAAACAATTATCTTTTTAACGTAGCTGGCCAGAAAGAGCTCTTTTAATCTGCGCGATCGTGTTCATTTTTCTTTTGTATCTGAGATTTTGATCAAACTTGCTGCTGTAATTTTGAATTAAAATGGCAAGCAAAGCCTGAAAATACACAACAGACTTGAGTGTCTTTGTCATGAAGGAGCTAGCGTCCTTCACTCTTTCTTTTCTTTTTCTTTTTTTTTTTCTATTTTCTTTTGCATATTGCAATCATTCTTTTGGGCTTGCCTCACGTTGAGTTGAGAAGATTTTAATGAAATATAAACTACTCTGGGTCAAAATAAGTCAAGATACTTTCAGGTGGAAGCTTCACTACTAATACTGTTACATTTTTAAAACTCAAATTTGAGACTTTTGATGACGTTGGCATAACTTTTTTACTACTCGAATCAACCATCAGTTGATTGTTCTTCATTCTTTTGGTATACACGCATATATCAGTACAGAGGATGTGTTTAGCAAGTTAAATTTCTTCCTTAATGCATGTCTTCATTATCGTATCTTATAATTTTTGCAATTACATATACTTACTGAATATTTTTCCCCAGAAATTTCTATATCATTTTTACCTTTATGCTTTGACTACATATTCTCTCCACGTCTAAATGTGTGAGCTAATTGGAGTTGATCCTAAATATAAGATTTCAATTAACTTTATTTCCCAAGTTTATAATTTTTTCCCAAACTATCCATATAAATTGCACATATTGATGGGAGTTTCCATCAATAGGTATAGTTTTTTTTTTGTAAGTAATTAAAAGGAGTATTTTAGAAAAACCAAACACATATTTTTTTTTATAAATAACTAATTTTATTAATTTTTGAATATCTGTAAATTAGTTATCGAGCACTTACATGTAGAACCACGAGAGAGCATATTGCAATGAGTGTGGTGACGTAATTGTAGAATATGGCAATGGTTGGACCAATAAAGTGAAAAAGATGGTTAGATAATGAAATTCGTTTGGATTTTGAAACCCCCCCCCCAAAAAAAAAAAAAGGAATTTCGTTTGGATTGGTTGAAATTGCAGATCTAGTGGGAACTAACCACATCAAATCAACAACTTCGGACCAAATTTTTTTTCCTTTTTAGACAATAAAAAAGTACGATATATCCCATAACTAACAGGAATAATTAGGATTAGCTTGACCTAGAAGTAATATTATATTTGTTCACCAAAGAGGAAGAAGGAGTATTATATTTTATTTGATTCCGTTTTTGGCTGTAAATTTTTAATTGGTTGGCTTTGAAATTTTGTTTGATCTTCATAGAATGGTTTTGCTGAATGAAGACATATTCCATTACACAACTTTGTGCTTCAGATGTTCCAGCCATTATTCGCCAGACATGATATTTCCTTTTTTATGGTAAAAAAAAAACTAATAATAAGAGGCCAAATTGCTCTGTTATCGGAGGTTAAGATATACTCCCTCTGTTCAAAAATATAAGATATTTTTTAAGAAGTTGGATGTTTAAAAATGTAAGGACTTTTTAGTTTTTTGAGTTGTAATCATTGTCTTTTTTTAAAAGTATCCTCATTAATAATAACTTTATATTTATTGTAGGATGTTTAATAGAAATAAATATAAAAAAATAAGGTTAGTTTGAAAGTAGGTAATTACTTTATTGATGGGTGAGATCCAGTTAAAAATGCCTTATATTTTTAAATAGAGGGAGTATATTTTTTCTATCAACATATAAATTTAATTTTATTTTTTTAAAAAAAATACTCAGGTTAGTCTCATAAAACTCAACCATTGTTGTGCTTTTTTTTTTTGGACCAACAACTCTTGCTGTGCTTATCATTCATATCTTTATGTAAGCATAAAAAGAAATATAGTACGGTATATTGTTCATAAGTTAGAAACAGTATGATTTATTTAAAATTTTATATAAATGTATAGTGCTTGTCCTTATTTTTCTTTAAGATGAAGATTGATTCTTTTCTCATTGAGTTAGAATAATAGCAACTCTTGTTTCATTGACTACTAATAGCACTACACATTTCAAAATTTATTTTGGCCATTTAGATTTTTACAAGTCTTTATTTGTTATGACTAATTTTGTTAAATTTATAATAAAATGATTACACGTACTTTATATCTTGTTATTATTTTAAGGGAGTAAAATAAAAATTAAATTAAATCTACACAATAAATCTAAATACTACTACAATTTAAAAATACAAGCACACAAGTATTGATTTTTTTTATAAAAAAATCTTTCTCAATAAAATGACATACATTATCAAAATTAAAAAAAAAGATACACTTGGATAGTATTTTGGCGAATGAAAAAGAAAAGAAATGACAATACTTTTAGTTAATGGAAAATGTCAACATGATGTGCATAGGATTTTATTCATAAAATTGCTCTTCCAGGGATAAGAATGTGGCAACATATTTGTTATCTTTTTGGAATATTATATAAATTTCAATATTATAATTCCATTGATATTTTGATGAGTAAATTATTCCTATTCCTACTTAAATTTATCCAACTACAACTTAGACTCTATAGATACACTTTCATGAGATGAACAACATATACTTCATGTGTTATAAATACTGTTTTAGCATAGATTACATATATTTATAATTTTATATATATGAAATAATATTGATGATATTATATATGTGTTAATTATTTACATTGAAAATTGAATTAATGATGATTTAATATTAATCACTCTCTCTATGACTTTAATTACTATACATGATTCTAAGCAATTTTATTATTTATAACTTATAAGCCATGTATATGATTGTTTAGAGGAAAATACTTTAATTTTCTATACACAATATATCATTGTTCAATCAAATCAAAATAAGTAGATTTTAAAATTTAAAAAATATTAATAAAAAGATATTGTTAAAATAAATAATATATAAAGATTCATATATCTTAATTTAATTAAAAAAATAATTTCTTTAAGTACATGTATTCCAGTATTAATATTAAGAAATATATATATATATATATATATACGAATGTATTTACAATTTGGTACAGCAGTTATAAAGAGTACAAAGAGGTCTTGAGGAAAGAGGGAAGTACGTTGTGCTGCGCCATTCTGTGTAGACAGAGCGTCTCATCTCATCTAACGAATCCTTCCCATTATGCTTCCAACCACTTCCTGTTTTTTTTTTTAATCGATTTTATTACTTATAAAAAATAATAAGTATATATGTTATTCGAAAAATGTTTTCTACAGGTATACAATTATCATCAGAATTGCTCGAACTTTGCTTTAGAAAGAAGTCTCATTTTCACCAAAAAGAAGGCAAAAAAAAAAAGGAACATCCGAGTTCGTCACGGCATGTAAGTTGGCAAGCATAATGCATCTGTCAACTGACAACATCATCAGTCACAGTGAAGCACAATTATTTGAAAAAATGATAATAAAATTTTAAAAAATAATAATAAATTTTTTTTAAAATATATAAATGATAATTTGATTCCTTAAAATGTCATAATTTTTTTAAAATTTTTAAAAACTTTTTTATCATTAATAAATTTATATAAATTATCAAATTATCCTTATTGAAAATAAATGATTCACAATTTTTTTCTTATATTTATAACTTTTATTCTTAAATTCACAACAATACAACAATAAATTATAACTTTGCATGTTAGATTTTTTATTTGTCATTGATGATTTAATATAAATGATCAAATTTCTCTTGATCCATTCAAATTGATTGCTTTTAACATGCAAACTTGTAATTTGCTGTTACATTCTTGATATTTAAAAAAAATTGTGATTCTTTAAATAAAATTTGTGGTTGACACTTGTTATTTTCAACACTAGTAATATCAGGAATTTAACATGTGAATTTATAATTTGCTATTGCATTCGTGTGATTTTTAGAAGAAAAGTTATGATTCTTTAAATGAAATTTATGATTGGCACTTGTTATTTTTAACACTTTAGCAATATCAAGAATTTAAAATGTGAACTTATAATTTGTTGTTGCATTCTTGTAATTTAAAAAAAAAAGTTGTAATTTTTTAAACAAAACTTATGATTGATATTTGTTGTAATAGCCCTCCGCTCACCCTGCCTACCCGAGGTCTTTTGCGGCGCTGGACAATCTCCCCCCAGGCCCCACAACAGGGCGACCCCATCCCTTACGGTGAGCATCAGGAGACAAAGGCTTCCCCGCAGTAGTATGCGGATTATTCCCCTTGCGGAGAGCCTCCTCAGGTTCGATCCTCCAACCTCTCCTACATAACAAAGTTGAGGCTGAACCTGCATTGGTACCAGGTTCAGCCTCAACTTTGTTATGTAAGAGAGGTTGGAGGATCGAACCTGGGGAGGCTCTCCGCAAGGGGAATAATTCGCATACTACTGCGGAGAAGCCTTTGTCTCCTGATGCTCACCGTAAGGGATGGGGTCGCCCTGTTGTGGGGCCTGAGGGCAGATTGTCCAGCGCCGCAAAAGACCTCAGGTAGGCGGGTTGAGCGGAGCTCTGATACCAAAATTGTAACACACCAAAAATTTTTTTTTTAAATAATTTAACTCAACCATAGTTGGGTTACAGCCACCCAACACATTTTTATATCAATAATTTCAATATAAAATATTTTATATTTGGCTTCAACTCACATACTATAACATTTCAGATAAATTTTTACCTCCCACATACCATTAGGCTAAATTACATTTGTCCATCCTTATACTCCCAACAAGTAAAATAAGCAATTTAATAAATTTTCAACACAAGCCAGTTATTTAGCCTTATAATCATGCCATTTTAACCAATCCAAAGTAAACCAAATATTAAAATTACAGTCATCCAAATTGTACCAAAAATAGAAATAGTTTGAAAGGCATGATTACATTTATATATTCATATAATTGACAATAAACAAAAAGCCCTAATATTGGCAATATAACACATTATAAATCATAAATTAAATACCCAAAAGAGACAGTGGATCTATACCACTAAGCCTCTGGGACTCCTCCACGTGTCACTCGTGGCTCTTCTCCTGAAAATTGTTAACCACATAATGAGACTCAAAAGTCCCAGTAACCAAAGCCAATTTATGATAGTGTATACAGACAGTTAAGTGTGTGCTTACTAAGTGAGAATTAAAAATAATATAATTCCAACAAATATAAGAAATATTACAATATACACAAACAACCATCCTTATATCCCTCCATTAACCTCGAGCCGTAGCCCTCACTCAGTGCTAAATTACCCGGCCAAAGGTAGATTAGCCCGAGCCCTTACAAACCACCTATTGAGCTCCAATAGGGGCATACCATGTGGCACATAAATACAACAACAATAGCAAATCTCCCAACACCTCCCACAATAATCAAATAAATTCATAATAATATTGCACAATTATATAATATTACAAAATTTATAAATTTCTCAATAATCACCCAATTAACATGAAGTAACACTAATCACAAATTAAAAGCATGGTTACCTTGTGGCTTTTTCAATAAATTATTCCTTAAAAGTTCTCTCTCACCACAATCTTCACCAGTAATACAATCTATAAATAACATATTGTTTATAAATATTAGTTTCAATTTTTGAAACTAATAAAATAATTCTAATAATAGAATTAAAAATATAACATAATTCCTAATCTCAATCTTAATACAAATCTATAGTTAATACTATTAAGTAAAATTTGTAACTCCTCTTTTAATTATCAATAAACATTAATAATCTAAAAATCAACTTCTAAACTAATTTCTATTATCAAAATTTTCTTTTTATTTCATAAATTCGTACCTAAAATATCTAAAAATTAAAAATTGAGTCTCTAGCTTAGAATCATAATCCTATAACCATAATAATTCATTTCTCATCCCAAATAATCATCTAAACCTCAATAAATCAACATATATTTTCAGATCTAGTCTAAAATTTGATCCATAAGCCACAAATTCAAAGATCACCAATAAATTTATACTCTAGAATATTTATTATACTACTAACAACTTCAAAAACCATATTTATTCAACATAAATTCATCCCTCTTCCAGATCTTAAATTTTCTACCACTACAAAATCAGAAACCAAAGAAGAAGGATGACTAAAAAAAATTTTAGAACACTTAGTCTTAAAAAGCTTAAAATCACACCCTAAATATCCTATTAAAAACTCTTACCTTAAAACCCAGCACCGGTTAATTTGGCTCACAGATGCTCTCTTTTTGTCTCAGCTCACGCACGAAAGAAGGAATGAAGAAATGAAGTAACAGGTGAGTTTTTATAAAAATTCAGTGGGTCCCACACATTTTTTTATTATTATTTCTTCTTTTCTCTCTCTCTCTCTTTTTTTATATATTATTATAATATAAATATAATCATTGCACCGGGAAGAGCACCGAAAGCCATCTTGTTCTCTTCTTTCTTTCCTTCTTTCTCATACTTTTTTTTATTATTACTATTATAATAATATTTTTTTATTTTTTAATTATTTTTTTATTTTTTTATTTTTTTAATTTAGAATTATATCCTAAGTTAGATTTAATAATCATCTCCTACTAATTTGCTTACCTTTAAAAATTTTTTTAAAAATTTCTATTTACCAAAAATTAACTATTAAAATTTAAATTGAGATGTTACATTTGTCATTTTTAACACTTTAACAATATTAGGAATTTGACATGCAAACTTGTATTTTACTGTTACATTTTTACAATTTAAAAAAAAGTTATAATTTTTTAAACAAAATTTGCAATAAAATCAATGGCAATTTGGTCTCACTAATGATATAAAAGTCGATTTCAATAAAATTATGGCATTTTAAGAGATTAAATTATTATTTATATAATTTAAAAGAATTTTATTATTATTTTTCATTAAAAATTTAAGACATTTATTTTTGAAAAAAAAGTTTAACACAAATTGTAGCAGGGAGAATGATATTAAGGCACTAAAACATTGAATCAAACTTAGGGAAAATAATTAAAAAAATTTTAAATATGTAAATAACAATTAGATACTTTGAGATGTGATAACTACTGTTTAGTTCATAAAGATTTGTTTGACGTTTTGATTTTTGACAAAATGACATATTTTTCTCCTCACTGACTAACATGTTGAGAAATAAGTCAAGTAATTAATTTGTTGGATTATTGACTAAAATGAAATAGAAGATGATTGCTTTCTTTCGATAAATATTTATCAGTCAAGTGTAAGTTCTAAAAATTAGTCGACACATCAAGAAATGACTATTTTAATTAAGTTATTGATTAAAACATAATAGAAAATGATTACTTACTTTATGCAAATTTATTTATCAATCAAACACAATTAAAGTAGTCATTTTTAGAAGGGGAGTAACCATTTTCTAATTTGTTTATAAATCAAATATTTATAAACAAAAAATGCTGTAAATAGATATTAAAAATTAATAGACTTTAAGCAACTAAGAAAAAAAATTACCAGAGCTAATGCCAAAACACGCTAAAAGTATAAGGGCCCATAGTTATATTTTTCCTAGATCAAATAAATTACAATGAAAAATTATTAAAAGAAAAATACTTCTTCCCATTCATTTTTTTTATATTACTCCTTTTAATGTTATTTTCTCGCCAATTTCTCCATGTTGATTACATCAAGGGGGGTTTTTTTTTTTTGCACCGAGAAATATTTTTTTTTGTTTTGATCATTTTTGAAAGTTTAAACAAGTACCTGAATTTTTTTTTCCAAAATGTGCCTTTTTATAAAAATATTTTTGTTCATTAAAAGAAAGTTGATGCAGACTCCGGTGGCCTGGTTTGTGCCTTTTTGTTTTTAAGATTTTTTTATTATTTTAAAAAATTCAAATCGCCTGGCTACTTATTTATTCATTACCCACTACAAAATGTTAGACGCGTAAGAATTACATTAAAAAAATGCCTGTATTTAAAGTGAACCTGAACAAATAAATGTCACAAATATTCGCATACAAAAGTGCAAATCTCAAGTGGCCAATGTTGGTCACCCAACTCAAGCCAACCCAACATCCACCCATCCACCAAATATCTCTTTTCTGTTTAAAAAAATAAATCTATCTATTTATATATATATATATATATATAATATTTGAATAGCATAAATTTTAATTCTTAAATTTTATCTCAAGATTAATCATTAAACTTTAACTTAATATAAATCCTTTTTTTGCTAAAATTAATCTAATATAAGTCAATCCTTATAATTTACTCAATTGAAGAATTATAGCTTTGGGCACTGAATTATATTGAATATAAATAAGAATTGAATTATTTTAAATGAATAAATTATAAAAATTGAGTTACTTTAAGTTAAAGGCATATAATGAAAAATAAATAATTATAATTTTTTTAAAAACCTCAAAACTAATTTTGTCTTAAAATCAATTTAGGTAAAGGTACATTTTTTTTTTCATAAAATATTTTTCAAGAAAGACATAATATTTTAAAGTATTTGTTAGAATATTTTTACATTTAAAATAATTAAATCGGAGTATATATGCATTGCTATTAAACCCTCATAAACTTTTGTTAGAAAATGCTACTTTAAATCGAACTCTGACTTAATGGACGCTTTTAAGGATTTAACGTTATGGTAGAGGATACTCTAATTTAATTATTTTAGAGTAAAAAATACTTCAACAAATAATAAAAAAACTTTTGATGGAAAAAATGCACATTTACCCCATCAATTTAAAATATTTTTATATAACATTTTTAAAGTTGATCGCCCATGTCTATAAAAGATTCTTTCGCGCTTCATCTTCTTCACAAACCCCGCACAGAATAGAATCCATCTTCCATTCGTTGGTTCATTCCTTCTTGGTTTCTTTTTCTTCAGCTTCTACCACACCCATAACCATGGCTCAGGTGCTCCATCCTACCCCTTATTTTCTTAATTTTTCTTCTCTTCTTTGTGATTTTTTCATCAGTTTTCTTGGGTTTGATCATTATAGTTCAATTCTAGTTCTTTTTATTTCTTCATGTCTTATTTTGTAATTCATGATTCTGACCCGTTTGGGGTTCTCGCTTATAGTTCTGAATGTTTGCGCTGAACTAGGGTGAATTTCTGAGCTGAGTTATTATCAGGATTCCTTGAAGTGTAAATTGATTGAATTTTCGGGAATGAAATTTGAATTTAGGATTGCCGGAAATTCATGGGTCGTATTTCATATTTTGAAATAGCTTGGACGGATCAGGGCATCCTCATATGGGTGTTTTTACAGATTTTGAAATAACTTAACTGATTGGTTATGCTTTCAATTCTCTCGAACCACTAGGAGCTATTTGACTGGTTGTGAATGTTTTTTATGATCTCTAAAGTTAATCAGAATGCTCTAGCATCATTACCTGTTACTTAATTATAAGTTTTTAGGCTTGACTTCATCTTTTAAATATTCCTTTTGAATATGAAAGACATGTTGCTGGTTCCTTTAGTTTATGTGGACGTTTCAATTCTTAATCTTATCTATGCATCACATATCTGACCGTTAACACATAAGCAGAAAGTGTGAAACAACAAAGGGATGTTGTGTTTTGTTGTACTATCACACTAATTTTGCTTTTACCTCTCTGCCCTCCTTTTTTTTTCCCCTCTTCTTAAATCGATTGCAGTTTTTTCCAATTTTAAAGTAATTTTTGAATATTTTTCTTTTTATGTTTGTGCTGCTTGGGGGTAGTGTTTAAACATGGTTATTCTCTTTTTTACCTTTTTCATTATATTGACCCAAAATTTTCACTTTGTGGATGCAGACTGTTGTCCTCAAAGTTGGCATGTCATGTCAGGGATGTGCTGGTGCAGTGAGAAGAGTTTTAGGCAAAATGGAAGGTAAACTTTGCTTGCACCATGAACTCTTGTCTTCTTCTTCTCTAAATTAACCCTCAACTTTATTTCCAGTACAAATTATTTCAATATTCTCTTGCTATTTGATTCCAGTCTAAGTCATTCAATACCTTTCTAGACACTTGAGTTTCTGCAATTTCTATCATTCAACTAGTTATCATTTGTCTTCCCCAACAGTTTTTGGTTTCAAGTGGCGGTTGTGTTTCCTTAATTTTGAAACTTCCTGCAGTTTCTATCCTTTCCTCTTTCTCTTGTTCTCTCTGTTCTGTTCCTCAATATGACATCTTGCTTTACCTCACTTGAGGGATTATGACAAGGTTTAACAGCCCAACTTCTTACTAATTTTGTGTTCTCTTGAACTTGTTTTACTCTATATGTAGCTCTACTCATAGCCCAGAAGATCTGTTAACTCTTGAGTTTGCTTTCCTCTTGCTCATCACTGAATTTATTAGAACTGAGTTTTCCTGAAAAGTTTGTACTTATTGGTTCAATCGTTTTGGTTCCCTTGGTAGAAGAGAATGATAGAAGCAAATTTGCAGAGCTGACCTAATTTGCAATAATGGCTCCATGAGACCTGAGATCAGCTATTCCTCTTCAAATGTTCCTTTGTAATGGTGTTGTTATCCACAGGTGTTGAATCTTATGACATTGATATGAAGGAACAGAAGGTGACAGTGACAGGAAATGTCCAGCCAGAGGCAGTTCTGCAGACTGTATCCAAGACCGGGAAGAAGACCGCCTTTTGGGAAGCCGAAGCACTGGTCCAGCCAGAAATCAAGCCGGCTGAACCTGAAAACAAGCCTGCTGCTGAAACTGCAGCACCAGCTGAGCAGGAAATCAAGCCTGCTGCTGAAACTGCAGCACCAGTTGAGCCTGAAAACAAGCCATCTGAAACTGCTGCTTCAGTTCGTAATGAAGACAAGCCTTCTGAAACTGCAGCATCAGCTGAGCATGAGAACGAGTCTTCTGAAACTGTAGCTGTTGCCTGAAACAAAACCAGTTGGTTGGTTCAATTCCCATATGGAAGTAGTTGGGTCTATTTGATCAAATTAATACTTGCTGCACTTACAGAGAGAGCTTACTATTATTAATAGCTGTATATCATGATGCCATCGGAAGAGGTTTTCATTTTATAGTATATGCTTATACTCTCTAATCTAAAGCTGTAATATTGGTTTCTGTGAAGTTGTAATGTGGCTGCAACAGCACTAGTGTGCTTTTCTACCCGGGATTCAACTTTTTCCTTTCCTTATTATTTCTCTCGTTTCTCTCTATATTAGTCCTCAGAGCAAAACTGAACAAAACTTACCAAAGCCAAACCAATCTAATACAAACTAAATAAAACTGACCATTAATAAAGTTTGGTTTAGTTTTATAAATTTGAAAACTAAATGGTTTGGTTCAAGTTTCAGTTTTTTTCTTTAAAACCTAAACTGTAACTTTTAAATTTTTAAATGTATTTTTTATAATTAATATTAGACTATTAGTGCTTGTTTTTTAAAATTTTAACTCCAACTAAAGTCTAACTCAAGCCTAAAATATTTTAATAGAATCACTAATTCTTCCTTTCTTAGTTTTGCTATTAGAGAATCAAATGCATATACCGGTGTTATGTCAAAAATGATTTTTTAGATGATTTTAGATATAGGATTTCCTTCTTTTAGATAACTTTTCATTATAGATATCAAGAAAATTTGTAATGAAATTTAACTCATATTACTTACAAATGCATATACTCTAGTATTTATTAATAATAAAATTTGAATGTGTGTGTGTGTGTGATGTTTATTTTCATCATGAATAACAAAGTTGAGAATATGACTTGAAGTTAGAATATGAAAGAAAAAAGAGTAAAAAAAATTATGCTTAGCCTTAATATATGATTTTATATAAAAAAAAGTGAAATTTGATCCATATATAAACTAAATCAAACCAAACCACCTAAAAACAAAACAAAACTAATCTTAATTAAAAAAAACAAATGTTATTTTTTGTGCAAACCTATTAGTTTGATTTGGTTCATGTTTTGACCAAAATCAAACCAAATCATACATTTAATCATCCTTATTAATTATGGTTTAACATCAAAGATGTTAGTTTTTCTTTAAACGAAATTATTTTATAATTTTTTATTACAAGCAAAATGCGTTTTTATGAGGTGGAAGCCATGTTGGCAATGGAATGCTTTATTGAACCCAGTATATTTGTTATTTAAGATACAAATATTTCCTTAGAATGGAAATCCTAAAGGAAAATCTAACACAACATAAAATAAAATAAAAACGAACTACTATTTATTTTTTTATCATCTAATCCAACTTTTTTTAGGCTTGTAATTATAGTTCTGAGTATCATATTATTGAGGGACAATGAGCTCTCGTGCATCTTGACAACATTCATGTATTAGATCAAAATCACAAAAATAACATCGCCTTGATCAAAATTAAAGTACTTCTTAAGATAAATAAATAGAACTAAACAATTAAAGATATTATTTGTATTTCCCCTATTAAATTTCTAATAAAAATAATAATTATATGGAATTTTAATTTAAAATAATAAAATTTCAATTCAATTAAGAGATTATATATGTGGCATATGGCATATATTTTCTCCTCACGCAAAAAAGTTTTAAAAGTTGGAAAAGTAACACTTAAGTCACACACCAAAAAAAAAAAAACAGATTTTTTACCGAAAGTTGAGTTACAAATGTAGATCTCCACAGTTAAAAATATAATACTTTTAATGATGAATTCGCCATTTAGGATATGTTGCGTTTTTATTTTTATTTTTTGTTTTTAAACAATGTTGGCTACAGTATATATTAAATTCTTTAATTTTTCATAACATTTCATTTTACTCATTTAATTTTATAAAGTGTTTTTTAAGTCATTTAATCTTAACATTATTAATTTTATCTCAATAAATTTATATATTAAATTTTAAATATTAATAAAACATTTTCAAATATTGGCACGTTAAGTTTAATTTTTTTAAACTAATAATAATTAATATAAAAAATAATTATTTAAAACTATTAATGTTAGGGTTAAAAAATTAAAAAAATACTTTACAAAATTGAACGATCAAATTAAAATTTTGTATAAAGTTAAAGAAGTGAAAGTGTATTTTAGCCTAAAATGGTTTACAACACCATTTTTAAAATTATTTTTTAAAACAAAAAAAACAAAATATGTCTAGCTTTATTAATTAAAAAATTGATCAATAGTGATGGTCATTGATGATTAGTGATGTTGGCTTATGATAATAATTGGTCAAGATAATTATAATTTTCAATGATCAAATATCAATATCTTAAAGACAAGAAAAATAAAATAAAAACATCTTTAATCTGTTTCTATTTTTATTTTTAAAAATAAAAATAAGAACATTTTTAAAATAATTAAATTTAAAACACTCCTCCAAACAAGTTTTTAAATTTTCATATTTTTAAAGACAAAAATATGTTTTTGAAAAGAAAAACGAAACATGCCCTCAAATTTTATAGATCACTTCTAGATTTGTTGCAACTGCGTACATGGAAATCAACTTTAACAATTTAAGTTTTACAAAAACCAGACATTTAGAACGTGTTTCGTTTCTGTTTTATTTTATATTTTTAAAAACTGCTTTGCAATATAATTTTTAAAATTTTTTAAAACAAAATATAAAAAATTGTTTGATTGTATTAATTTAAAAATTAATTTTATAATTAAAAGTTGATTGATAGTGATAGTCACTTATAGCTAACGGTGGTAACTTATAATAATAATAACCAGTTAATAGATGTGACCATGCTCTCTCTAATTTTATTTATAAATCATTTTCAGCATATTTCATTAGAATCAAAAAAAATTTTAAACTTTATTAAATTTATCTTAAAATTTAACGAGTTTTTACATTTATTATTAATAAATATTCTTAAATTTATTACTGATATTTTTATTTAAAATATTTAATAAGGGTGAAAATGTAAAGAGAAACATTTAAAATTGACAAGTGCCCAATAAATAGGATCAATTTTTTTTCTCTTTATGCCTTATAAATAAGATCAGAGAAGTAATCTTCAATAATGATATGTAATATATTTTAAAAATAAAAAAAATAAAAACAGTTTTGAAATATTTCAATTTTTTATTGTTTTTTAAAAATAAGAAAAATTTTAAAAATAATTAAATTATTTTTAAAAACAGAAATCAAACAAGCTTCTAAATTGTATTGATCACATCTAGAATAATTGGTGTTCCCAATAAAGTGGAGGAAAGTTTCAGCAGCATCTGATAGTACTTGAGCAATGGGCCCAGCATTGTAAAAACAAAAAAGGAAAGGGCAAAAAAAAAAAGAATTTGAAGGAGACAAGTTCATGGAAGAGGTCGCATCCCTATCATGCTATTATTTGTCCTACGTAACATTCTCGACGCTCGAACCGGCCCCTCCTCTGTCGCCCAACTGTCAAAATTCCATACTCTCCTTCGAAATTTTCGTCATCAATCTCTAACCCATATTTCTCAAATCAACCATGAAAAGGGCTTATCTTGTTCAGAAGCTTCAGGCTTCTGTGTTTCCTCTGTTGTTCCTTTGGGGATTTCTCGCGCAGCCCGGGTATGCTTGTTCCACCACATTGTGCCTATTTCTTTCCTTTCTCTTGGCTTATTTATTTACTCACTTCCTTACGATTGGAGGGTATGCCCTGTTCTTCTAAATCTGCTTTCCATACTTATTCCACGTGGATTTTTTGTTGGCGTTCGGTTCTGGATATAGTTTGATCTATTTTCACTGACATTAAGTCATTTTCAGAGGCATTGTATTCGTAAGCATATGCTCTAAACTCTAATGTTGTCCATGTTGTTGCGTAATGAGAATGTATGCTCAAGTGTAAACAGTAATGGGATTTTATATTCTCTTCATGGTGATGATTTAGGATCCTTCTCCCTTCTATTTCTTCCTGTAGTATCCTCAAATGAACTGCATAATAATATTTCTTCCTGTAGTATCCTCAAATGAACTGCATAATAATTTGATCATCAAATTCTTAGGTGTATTTAGCTTCAGTTTCCAAGAATAGCGAATGACTGAGCAGCAGAATTTTTATATATTATTTGCAGAGACTAAAACTCAGCTTGACAGTTCTGTAGGTAATTAGTAGTTTACTGTTATCATTGTAATACCAGCTTTATTTGTCGGAAAAAAAAAATTGATTTTGTTTTGGTGGCCTTGCTTGCTGTAGAATATATGGTTTGAAACAAAAGTGTTTGCAGATTCGTAGGAAATCAATGAGCAAATGGATAGGAGAAAAAAGAGAACTGTGACAGAGAATGGTGATGCTGGGTTAGGGGAGGACTTGGTTCTAGCAACTCTGATTGGAAATGGGGAAGATCTTGGTCCTCTTGTCAGGCACGCCTTTGAAATGGGGCGTCCTGAAGGGCTTCTTCACCAGCTGAGACATGTAGTGAAGAAGAAGGAGGCTGAAATAGAAGAGATGTGTAAGACACACTATGAGGACTTCATTGTTGCAGTGGATGAGCTTCGAGGTGTGTTGGTTGATGCCGAAGAGCTCAAGAGTGAGCTTCAAAGTGATAATTTTAAGTTACAACAGGTTGGAAGTAGCATTCTTGTGAGCCTTGAGGATCTTCTTGAATCTTATTTCATCAAGCAGAATGTGATTGAAGCTATAAAGATGTCAAAGTATTGTATTCAAGTGTTAGAGCTTTGTGTCAAGTGTAACAATCACATATCCAATGGCGAATTTTATCCTGCATTGAAGACAGTGGATTTGCTTGAGAAGAATTACTTGCAAAATATTCCAGCAAAGACACTGAAAAAGGTGGTAGAGCAGAGAATTCCTGCGATAAAATCCCACGTTGAGAAGAAAGTATGCAGCCAAGTTAATGAGTGGTTGGTACATTTGAGGAGCTCTGCTAAAACTATTGGACAGACAGTGATTAGTCATGCTGCATCAGTTCGCCAGAAGGATGAAGAAATGCTAGAAAGACAAAGAAAGGCTGAGGAGAATTGTGGGTCAGAGGATCAAATTTATAGCTTGGAAGTTGAGGAAGCTGGTGAGGATTCTGTTGTCAAGTTTGATCTCACGCCTATTTATCGTGCTTGTCATATACAAGATTGTCTAGGCCTTAGAGAGCAGTTTCGTGAATACTACTATAAGAATAGGTTGTTGCAATTGAATTCAGACTTGGAACTATCTTCAGCACAACCTTTTGTTGAATCACACCAGGCATATTTGGCTCAAATTGTAGGATATTTCATGGTTGAGGACAGAGTTCTGAGAACAGCAGGTGGACTCTTGGTACCTGATCAGGTTGAAACAATGTGGGAGACTGCTTCGGCAAAAATCACATCGGTTTTGGAGAAACAGTTCTCAATTATGCGTTCTGCTACACATCTTCTCTTGGTGAAGGATTATGTGACACTCATGGTATCCACTCTCAGACAGTATGGATATGAAGTTGGTCCTCTTCTCGAGGTTCTTGATAGTAGTTGCAACAAATATCATGGGATTCTTCTGGACGAATGTCGAAAGCAAATTCTTGATCTCCTTGCCAACGACTCATATGATCAGATGGTTATAAAGAAACAAAGTGACTATGAGAACAATGTTCTGTCGTTTAATCTTCAAACCACAGATATCATGCCAGCATTTCCTTATGTTGCTCCTTTCTCCTCCATGGTTCCTGAAATGTGTCGAATCGTGAGATCCTACATTAAAGGCTCTGTTGATTACTTATCTTATGGTATAAATGCCAACTTATTTGATGCTGCTAGGAAATACTTGGACAAGTTTCTGATTGATGTATTGAATGAAATATTGCTTGATACTATTAACAGTGGCAACATCAGTGTATCTCAAGCAATGCAGATCGCTGCAAACATAGCTGCTCTAGAAAGGGCTTGTGATTTCTTCCTCAGGCACGTGGCACATCTATGTGGAATCCCAATTCGCAGTTTGAAGCCTCAAGTTGCTTTAACTGCAAAAGTGGTGCTCAAGACATCAAGGGATGCAGCTTATCTTGCTCTATTGAGTCTGGTCATCTCAAAGATAGATGAATATATGGCTTTAATAGAGAAAATAAATTGGACTTCAGAAGAGATAAAGCAGAATGGGAATGACTATGTGAATGAAGTGATCTTTTATCTTGACTCTCTTATGTCCACAGCACAACAAATGTTACCATTGGATGCTATGTACAAAGTTGGGAGTGAAGCACTTGAGCACATTTCTAACTCTATTGTGGCTGCATTTCTCAGTGATAGTGTCAAGAGATTCAATGAAACTGCAGTAATAAGCATCAACAATGATGTTAAAATGTTAGAGGCTTTTGCAGATGAGAGATTTCATGCTTCTGGGCTGAGTGAGATTTACAAGGATGGGAGTTTCAAGGGATGTTTGTTAGAAGCAAGACAATTGTTAAATCTTTTGCTGAGTAGCCAACCTGAAAACTTCATGAATCCTGTGATAAGGGAGAAAAATTACTATGCCTTGGATTACAAGAGGGTGTCTATTATCTGTGACAAGTTTAGGGATTCTCCTGATGGCATATTCGGAAGCCTTTCGAATAAAAACACGAAAACAAGCGCCAGAAAGAGATCCATGGACACGCTTAAGAAGAGACTCAAGGATTACAATTGATGATACTAGACTTCGTGAAAAATTCTTTTATTTAAAACTATAGTATAATGCTTATAGCGTACTACTTCCCTTATAGATCTTGTAATGATTAGCATTCCTTTATTTTGCATATGAATGCATGTTTGGTACACGGAAATGCATTATTCATTTCTTTCCTAGAGAATATTTTTTTACCTTCTAAACATCACATAAATGTTTATAACTGCCTGGAATAAGAACTTTGTGCTTTGTGCTGGAATTTGTTGATTGATCATTGATACTTACCCTTTGTAAGTGTACTTGTGTGAATATAATTTAGAGCATCATAAGGGTTGTTCATTGACTTCTGAATCTAGTGATCCAAAATAATGTTTGTTCTTGGACATCTCATTTTTAAAACAGTTTCACTCAATGTCTAAATTTTCACTTGAACAATTTTGTTACACATTATAAGGTAATCAAGCCCAATGAAGCATGCTGCTATACTCAGTTTTAAGCGCACTATCACTTGCATGAAACTTGTTAAATCAAAATTTTATCGTCATTTCAGTGATTTATGAATGTGTCAACAATGTTGTGTGTTTCTTTATCTTCAGGTAAAATCATCATCAATATAAAATATAAAGCTTATGACAAGTTAAGCCTTTCATAATTTATGAATAACACGATTTATTTTAATATTTGTGTTACAAACAGAAAATCGTGTCTGGTTCTATATTATAATAACTTACTAGTTATTATAAAAGCAAATGAAAATGAGTTTTGGAGGAAACTACTGGTCCCCCAAACAGGTTTTTTTTTTTAGAGAGAAACAACGGAAAACATATTTACAAGTTTTTATAATTTCATTTAATTTTGAATTAAATCCCTACAGTTTATTTTGTTTTAATTGAGCCATTATAGTTTAATCAATTAAATTTTTTAATCCCTGAAAGTTAAAATCCTTACATTTTTTTCTTTTAAAAAACAAAATTAAGAATTTTTATATTTTTATTAAATGATTATATGACTTTAAACTTAATTATATAATTTTTATAATTCAAAATTTATAAAATTAGGTTGTCTTCTAATTATATTTTATACATGTAAAATTTTCATTAAAAAATTATAATTAAAAATAGAAACAGCAAATTAAATCAAATTTTCTTTTTTCGAGTTTGGTTAAAAATATTAAATTATATTTTCTACAAACTCCAAGAGTATTTTTCTTTTGTAAAATTTAATAATTCATTGTTTGTAAAATTTAATAATTCATTGTTAAGTTTAACCTTGCAACATACATAATAAATGAAACTATAAGAATTTGATTAAAACAAAATAAATTACAGAAACTTAATTCAAAATAAAGTGAAATTATAAAGATCTGTAAATATATTTTTTCTAGAAACAATAACTGACTTGGGTGGACCGAAAACAGAATTAGTAATATTGTGACGAATAATAATTGATTTGGGTGGATCGAAAACGGAAGTAGTTGGGAAGCAACTTTGAACAATGAGAAATTTGATCCCATTTTTTTTCCTCCGACCACATCTGGAATCCTATGCTCTCTTTGAATAGTGCATGTATAGCTCTAAGCATTTTTCTTTTCTTTTTTACGCTCCTTGAAATATCAAATTGCTTAAACGAAGAAAAAAAATACCAAACTACTTTAATTATTTCTCTTATGAAAATATCTCTATTTCCAAAATTATGTGTTTATTTCACCATTTCTATCCCCTTATTGGTGTTATATATTAGAGATGATCGTTTTCTAAAATTTGGAACTAAACACGAATTGTTGAAGATTTGACAGTGATGCTTCATATTTGTTATACTATAATAATAAGTCAATGCATAAATATTTAATTGTAGAGTTGCAGCTATAATATTCAATAATAAAATCATATTGTTTTTTGTCACAAAACTTTCAAATTTTTTCGTAGTGAAGTACAAAATCGCAAAAAAAAAAAACTAAATATTAAAAATTAAAGCTATTCAAAAAGGGAAATCTAACAATCAATATAATTAAAACTTTAAAGGGAAAAAAGTTCTACAAGTGTATATACAACTCATCCGATCCCACTGGAACAATTTCCTAGAAATTTGTTTTGCCAAAAAAAAAAAAAGCTTGTATATTAATTGTATGCAACTTGGGTTTTAATATGGGCAAGAACTTATTCTTCTATAAGTTCGTTTGTCTTTAGACTCTAGTAGTAATCGACCTTGTTGGTATTGGTTGTACCATTACAAGGTTGAACAAATTCCTTATACATTGTCGGCGGTGGTTTGTATGGCGGTGACACACATCTCAACAGAGCCCAGTTGACTCCATTGAAATAAGGATGGTGTTTTATGGCTGTGGCTCCCATTGTGGACCCCAAACGCTTTGTGGGGTCCTTCACCAAGAGTTTTGCGATTAAGTCCTTGATTGGTTCAGCAATTATGGGCTCTTTAGGAAAGTCAAGAGCTCGAGCCACTATGTTAGCCAATGTTAGCTCGTGGTCAGGCCCTTTGAAGGGTGTGATCCCGTAGAGCATCTCATACATGAACACTCCCAGTGTCCACCAGTCAACGGCATTGCCGTGGCCCTCGCCAGAGACTATTTCCGGTGCCAAGTATTCGTGGGTCCCAACAAAAGACATGGACCGAATTTCTATTGGTTCGGCTATGATCTCGAGGGACCCACAACGAGTGGACCTCTTGTTCTTGCGCTTGCGTTTGGGGTGGAGGCAGGAGACAGCTGGCACAATGCAGTTGGGTAGAATGCATGATGACATGGCGGAGGAGGATTGGTCTGTGGGATTTATGTTTGGACTCGAAGGTTCGTGATCTACTACGATCTGGACCGTTGACGAGGATGAGTCGTGGCTTTTTAGAGAGAGATCAAAATCTGTGAGCATTATATGACCGTCCGATCTTATAAGTACATTTTCAGGCTTCAAGTCACGGTAGACTATTCCCATCATGTGCAGGTACTCCAACGCAATAACTACTTCTGATGCATAGAATCTATATCACCCATGGCAAATAAAACCAAATATTTAGCGAGATATTATTATTTATTTATTTATTATTATTATTATTATTAATATAAATACATATGTAAGATAAAAAAATTGATTATCACATAAAAGCTTAAAACTTCGTGTCTATTATGGACAAGATATACCTATGTATATATGGGTAACCATTTATGAAATTAATTTTTAATTTGTCTCTGAATTTATATCCCTGTTTTCTTAATTCAATGTGTTAAATAAAATCATCGTTGATACTATCTTCATAAAGAATTATTTCGAAAAATACAATGACAAATAAAATGTTTCTAGTGAATTAGTTCATCCCCATTAGGCCATTACACAATGTGTAAATTGGCTATTAGCTTCTATGGTTAAAGGTGGATATCAAGAACAGTCGAAAAAGAGACTACTAATTAACTTTATTAATAAAAAGATGCTAATAATCATGATTGTATTAATAAATAATTTTTTCCAACTTTATATATAAATGGTTAAACATATTATCAAAAAATGATTAAAAGTATTAATATGTAAAAAATATAAATTAAGAAGACAATCTTAAGAGACTAAACCGAGAGATGTTTCATTCATTAAAAAAAAAAATACAATCGAATTGACAAAGGAAAATTCCATCTCACCGAATTATATAAAAATACATCCAAGTTGTGACAAATAAATAATTTGTTTTAAAGCCTATATATAAAATCTAAGTTTAGTATATTCTAATAAATAATTGTAAATAACTAAACATTAAAAAATCATGACAAGGAAAGAAAGAAGAAGAGGATAAGAAATAATTATCATCATAGTCTCATTGCCACCTTTCTTTCCAATAACTGAATCATACGGGGTCCATTTAATTATTTTCAATTATTCTTGTAGATAAAATTTTGACCAACTATTATTATAGATAATTGGGTTAGAAAAAGATGTAGTAGTCAATAGGCAACAAATTAATTCATAGCAGATAGTAAAATTTGGCATGATTATTTCAAACATAAGCCTGCGTATCAAATAAAAATCTAAATATAAATAACTAAATAAACTGAAAATATTTTCGATCAATCCCTCAGTCCCCACCGAGAATGAAAATAAGATGGAGGCACCCAGGAAAAAAAAAGTCATGTTAAAAAGCGGTCAATGTCCAGTAAAAAGGTAGTGATTGGTATTATCATGTGTTAAAAAAGTACGAAGAAATAAACGAGCTAGCAAGTTTTCAAAATAAATTACATATACACAAACAACTTTAACGAATCAAGTGACCTAAACGGTTTTTATTTTAATTTTGCCAAATTTGTTTCAATTTTTTTTTTTTGTGTGGTATAACTTAGAAGTGGTTTTGAATTATTAAGAGGGGCACGAGAGACATAATAAAATGATTGTGGGGTCTTAATCAAAGTCACTCGATAGAAGAGAAAGACATGGGATTAAATTACATGGCCCCATATGCAACAAAAATAATGAATAACCAATTCAAAATCCGAATATTATAAAGAATAACCTTGACTTATCAATAGTCGTAGATTTCTCTGTTTTATCAATAAATTAGGAAATACCAACTGAATTTCCTTTGTGGCGCTACATGTTAGGATGTTTAATTATCTATACTCTCAGAAGCACCCTCAAGTTTATTAAATATTAAAATTAAACCATTATCATGCATGTGTATTCTCATAATTATCTATATATTCTTAATTATAACCACAATGCATACAGACATGGTCGTCAAGTTAATCAATAGAGTACACTGCCAATGACCCCAATTTTAAATTTTAACTGGATTGTATTAATTATTAAAAAAAAGATGAAAGAGGATTTCAAGAAAAAAAAAGTAAAAAATTTCACTCATCCTAATAAATATACAACAACATTAGAGAGATTTAGATTATAGATAAGAGAAAAAATAGGTCAAACCCTATCACACGACTTAAAGCCTAATTGTTTAGCTAAATTTCTTTAGTTAAATAAGCTGTTTGGTTAAATAGGCCAGACTTTTTTTTTTAGACCGGGCCTATTTAAGCCTTTTTATTTAATTATGTATATATAATAGTTTATTTATATTAAATATATTTAATTTATGTTATTATGCTGTTATTGATATTTTCTTGGTTGAATGATTGAACTTTATTGATAATTTAAGTAAACTTAAAATTTAGTAAAGGCAATTCAAAGCCTATTTCTTGAGCTTTTTTAAAGGTCTACTTATAAGTGGGCCTTTAAAAACAATTTAGACTTAGTTAGGTTTATAACAAGTTCAAGTTTGAACCTAAAAAATAAAAAGCTTATATATAAGTTCAGGTCTTAAGCTTTTGCTATAAATTCAATTTTATTTAAGTAAAGCCCAGCCTAACTTAACTTGTTCCCATTCCTAATTATAGATATTGATTTGGGAAAATATATTATGAAAAATTAATTACTTGATCATATAATTTTCACTCAATTAAAACTTAATTTCTAAACTTTAATTTAGTACAATTCAATCATATAGTTTTGACTTAGATTAAAAAGATTAAAACTTAGTAACTAAATTTTAAATTGGTGACTAAATTTCTATAATTTTATTGATTTAAAATGTTGATCTTTATATTTTATAAAATAAAATTATAAATAATAAAGATGTTATTAAAGCTTACTACTAATGTTTTATAAATTGCTAAAATTATAATGAGTTAAAGTTTCCACTATTAAGTGATTGAATTTAATTGAGTAAAAAATACGGTGATCAAATGCTGATCCTAGTTATTTATTTATAATTGAATTATAGAAATATATGCATGTTAGTTTTTTTTGACAGAGAAACCGTGACAAAAACAAAAAGTAGAAAAGAAATAAAAACTAGAAAATCATGGCACGAATCATGAATAAATAAAAGCAGTAATAATAAATAAAAAGGAGAGCATGTCATGCAGAAAAAGGTGAGGAAGTTGACACACCGTACGGCATCTTCGTGGAAGCGCTGAAGGGGTTGGCGTTGGCGGAGAACGTGGAGATCACCGCCGGGACAGAATTCCGTCAGCAAGCAGGACCACCGTGAGGACTCGATGATGGCGTAAAGCGTCGGCAAGAACGGGTGGTCCAACATTTCCAGTATTTCCCTTTCTGTCCGGGCCCGCCCTTCCTTCTGCCGACTTGCCAGCTCCTCCTTGTCCATCACCTTCGCAGCAAACACGCACTCTCCTTCCGGTAATCCCTTCACCTTAGCCACGTACACGCTCCCGATGTCGCCGCTCCCCACGCGCCGAACAAACTGGATGTCGCCCATGCTCAATGTTGTCGTCGGCTTGAAACCGACCCGATGGATCGAGTCTGACGCTACTGCATATAGTTTGGTTGATGGCGAATGCGTATTTTCTACGGTTTCGTTAGCGGCAACATTGCAACTGAGATTTTCCAAGTCTCCGGCGAGGTCATCAGTCGTTGAATCCTTTGCACCGGCACCAGCGGTGGTAGAACTAGAACAGAGATTGTCAGATTCTCCGGAAACTTCGGAGGCGGATGACTGAATTGTGACAGTAGCTTGGGCGTGTTTGCAATTGAGTTTATCGAAGTCGTCTGAGATGTTGGCGCCGGATGATTGATTTCTACCGGCTCTGGCTGTGGCAGAATTGCATCTGAGATTTTCAGCTTCACCAGAGAGTTCGGAGGTAGATGGATGAATTGAGATAGCGGCAGAGGAGTGCTTGCAATTGTGATTGTCGCAGTCGCCAGGGATGTCAGCGGTGGACGACCTATTTGTGACCGTACCGGGGGTGGTAGGATTGCAACTGGGATTGTTGACGTCGCCGGAGAGATCAGCGGCGGGTGGTGGATTGTGAATGTGGAGGTGGTGTGCTTAGAATTGAGGTTGACGAAGTCGCCGGGCAGTTTGACGGCGGAGGACGGCATTGTGGCGGTGGAGGGGTAGGGAAATTGGGGAAGTCGGAGTATGAGAATGAGAGGGAGAAACTCAGGCAGAGGGGTTTTGAAAAAGGTGGGAGACAAATGGGCCGGCAGTTTAAGGATGGGCCATGTGGCTCGCTTTAATGACACCAGGGCCTAGAAGGGAAGGGGCCCATGGGAAAAAATGTCAATATTATTTTTTTTTGAACGATTTATAATTATTTCTTGTGACTAAAAAAGCATTTATTTCTCGATCTGACACAGACTGATAATGATTAAATCATTATAAAAGAGTAGACAGATTGTTCTATATTTTTTTATCTGTACATTCAATGATGTATATAGAAACACTAATTATAATTAGTGCTTACGTTGATACGAATACAAGTAGAAGTTTGACTCCTTCCCCACAAAAGAAACTTTTTAAGAGGTGAACGACAGAAATAGAATATGTGAAAGTTACCTTATTTTCATCCTATAGTAAAAACAAGAATAAATTAAGAGCCTATTTGAAATTTTGGAAACAGTTTTTTATTATTCAGAATTTTAAAAAAATATGTTTGATAACATGTTTTAAAAAAGTATTTTGAAAAATAAAAAATAAAATATTATTCTGGAAGATCAAAAAACAAAAATATCTTTTAAGTGTTTTGAAATTATTATTATGAAAAATAAGAGAGTATGAGAAAAACACACATTTTTATTATTTTTTTGTTATCAAAACTATAAAACACCTATTTTCAAAAAAAAAATAAAACAAAAACAATTTCAAACAATTTCAAGTGTCTTTTGATTTTATGTTTTTGTCATTACAACAATACGGCCAACATATTCATTCATTAATTCTTGCTGGAATTTACATTCTCTGCTTGTTTATTTGCAAAAGTGAATCACAATTTTGAAAATCAAACCGAACGGTCCAACTGTCACTCGTTGATCAAAACAGTCAAGTTCAACTAATTGGACTAATATAGTAGTTGAATCGTGTTGACCTGGGTTGACCCGATCAATTTTATGAGAATTGAATTTAACCTAAAAATCAGAGTAAGTCAACCTAGTTTAAAGCCAAAAAAAATTAAAAGAGAGAAAGAAAGAAAGAAATTTAGGTTAAGTTGTTCAGATTCGCATTTTCTCTTTTTTAATCTCTAATTATCATCTATCTTCTCATATCTCATCTCTGATCTCTCCTCCACAACTCAAGCTCAATCTTTAACTTTTTCTCCAACCTCTGCCTCCAACTCTAGTGACCAACTTTTAGTATCAAGATCGAAAACTTATGAGTTGTAACCTGATGCCATGTCTCTAGTTCTAACATTTTGCTTTGAAATAGTGAGTTTGTGCCAACATACTTTTACTTCGAGTTCCAACAATCTAAGTCTCTAGCTTTTCACATCAAAATCCCAAACACTATTGATAAATTAATATTTTATTTATATATTTATATATATATATATATATATATAATTTTTATTTAATTTTTATATCACCGACTAATCTAACTAGTTGAACTATAAAAATTGTGATTGGTTGTTCTTTTCAGTTTGACGTACAGTATGAGTTTCAAAACATTAGTGGATTTAACATGAGGCTGCTTCCCCCGCTTCAATATGAATCCTGGCAATTATGCATCGGGTTTCAAAGGCATTGCCTACTTATTGATAGTAAAATAAAATAGAGTTAATTCCTTTAATATCTTTTTGCAGTTTGATTGAATTATGCCTATGTATTCTTCTAATATTCAACCTGAAAAATAACAATATATACACGTAAATAACCTTACCAATTGAACGTTTGCAAATTTGTAAATCTGGCCGCACATGTCAAATGAATCTTTCATGATTAAATCATACTTACCACTAAAATAGACTTCAAACATTCATGTTTGTAACCACTAAAATAGAATAAAATTTTAAAACACCAAGTGCAAACTATAGTAATTTGCTTCGAACCAAGTTGTTGCCAGACTTGCAATTATGCAACTTTAATAAAAATCTCTTTTAAATGTCTCTTCAAATCTTGTCATTGGTTGTAGTTTCCTTTAAACAAGTTTGGTAAACTTTCTTTTTCATCCAAAAAGAAAAAATCAATCAGCGATTGCTGAATTGTTTTGATTCTCATCTTACATAATAAATGTTTTAAAAGTAAAAATAAAGTGCACAACACAACAAGCTCTAAAACACAATTTTCACAGTGATAACTCAGACATTAGCACTTCAGAACTACAATCTAGCAAGAAAGTTCATACTTTAGCAATGGAAAGAAGAATGCCAAACCCATAAGCATTAGGATCTTCAACATGAAATATTCCCCGCGTCGGATGAGATCTCTTCTCAAATTTTGTTTTTCCCGTTATCACAAACTATTCTAACACTGGTGACATTTCCCAGCTATCAGCTTCTTTTTTTATTCCATCATCTGGTATTCTAAAAAACCTTGCTCTCAGCGGAGGAACTGCTTTAAAAGAGCAAATAATGAGGAGTTAACTGTAAAACATTCATTTTTTTTTAATGAATAGAACTTGATAGCAAACATCTAAAAACTACACTTTCTGTCCACAGGTAAAGAGATATGTGTAACCTTTCGCTAAACTCTGTCCAACTCAGTACTGTGCTTGTCTAACTGGTCTTTTAACTCATTTCTCCACCCCTGAATTAGATTCTCTTGCTTTTTAATCAACTCCGTTTTTCTCTTAAGTTCTTCTTCCATCAAAGCAATCTCCTGCTTAGAAAAGATACAATAAAACTTAAGTTTCGATGCCATTGTATAAGGATCTCAATGACTTGCTGAAGTAAGAACAATTTACCCAATGCCTACTTCTGCGCACTTATTGTACCTTTCTAAGCATTTCAGCTTTTGATGGCTGACTCTCACGCAGCAGGCTGATAAAATAAAGTTGAAGCTTCTTGGCAGCCTCCATAAAATCTCTGGCATGCCTCTCTACGTCAACTGAAACGGTTGTCCGAGGAGAAAAGAATCAGTAAGGTTAGATGGTGAGTGCACTATGCTTAAGATGCATTACAAGATGAGCAGAGCTCTATCTTTTTTCTTTTGGCCAGAGGGTAAACCACTGTCAAAACATATCATTTTTGTGCCATAGAAACTACACTAGTGCAGTGTCAATGGAGAGCCTTTAATCTTACTAGTCAATCTAATTTGCAAGAAAAGAAAGTTTAACCAAACCAGGGTGGCAAAATAGCAGGTTAACAGGACAGAATTTTTCTTTTCAATGTGAATTAAAACGGGAGTTTCAATAGCTTCTTGATATTGTCATGTCACACTGCTACCTGATCACTTGGGATAATCTCCAACATTACCAGGAAAAGCCAATAGAAATTAAGCAAATTATACAGGACCCAGCAGGATATCTGGCACAAGTAACAAGGGCCGCGGCAAACCATTCAGTGAGAAATTGTATCCAGCCCATGTGTAGTTGTTCACTGCACAGGGAACATTTAATATGGTGGTAACTTTTGAAACACCCCTATTGCACTATTCGCAATAAAGCCATTATTTAAGATGACATTGCCTTTAGTGAAGCTAAGAGTACAAACATAAACTCTATCAACGAAAACTTATATAATAATCAAGTGTTTAAATGTAAACATGACACATTATCATTTCTCTCAATCTCTTATTAACATTAGCTTAACAAGGTTACCATCTAGCCATGTATTAGAAGTGAGTGAATTTAATTACTTCGCAATCAAATTGATATGGTTATTTTATGTACGGGGCATTTTTTTGCTAACCTGCTAAAAACTCTATTAATTATTGAAGATCAAAGGACTTCAAATTTTTTAAAGTCAATAAGCTAGCTCACTACTTTTTACCTGAAGCGTCAGAATGAAAAATTTCACATAGTTGGGCTGTTACAACGAGTGAAAATGGTACAATCCTGATTACAAGAAGATAATTACTCACTTTGATGTGAAGGGTGGGGGGAGCGGTCTATCGCTTGAAGTTCTCTGGCAGGCAAGCAAGGAAGCAAAGCAGCCTCCAAAGCCATCACACAAGCAACCATATCATCCCTCGAAGGAGGCGAAGAGGGCAGCGGAGGATCAACTGTGTGCTGCGACTCCATTACTTGTCGATCACCCATATACCCTGTGAACCTGAATTTTCAACAAGGAACACGAAAAAGCTGATAAATGACGAGGAAATTTTGTGGAATGTTTTTACAAAAGCTAATCGAAAGATAAAAGGTTTGTGTTATGCAAAAATTTCCGGCAACGACCTAATGAACAAATCAACAGGAAAATGTTGAAATGTCGAAATGCCAACAAAAGGAAGAAGTAGAAATCAATGGAAGTTGAAAAGTAAGAGATGAGAGATTTAACTGTGCGTGAAATCGTCTTCTCCGTTCGTTTCGTTCCTACTTTGTGGATCACTCGCTGCTTAGCCCTTTTCAAAACACAGCGTTTCTTGGCTGATCCTTCGCAGGCCACTCTCCTCTGGTTTCTGTAATCGATTGCTTATAGAAATTTTCAGATTCACTTGTATCGTCGTTCACAAAATCACGGCTGACACCACCGAACCTTGTTTCCGGCGTTTTTTTTCCCCGGGGAAGGGTTTGGGTTTGGGACTCGTGCTCGTGATGGCCTAACTGCGTTTCGATCACCTCCTCATGGCCTTAATTCTTTTTCAAACCGCTATTATTTTTCTTTCACCTTTATCATTCTCTTTTCCAGGAAAAGGAAAAAAAATTATCCTTTTTACCAATGCTTCATTTTCTTTAAATAAAATGGAGAATTTAATAAAAATTACCTTAGCTAGGCCAACGACACTCAAATTCAACTTAATTTAAACTGTTCGAGAAGTTGATGACCTTAGTTAGGCCAATGACACTCAAATTTAACTTAGTTTAAACTGTTTGAGAAGTTGATGCCGTAGGTTTCTTTCGTTGAACAAAACAATAGTTTTGTGAATCATTTTAGCTTTTGAAAATCCAAAAATCTATCATGTTTGCGCATGCTCTCTCACCCTTGTTAATTATAAAAGTAAATCGATATAATTTATATATTTCACGATAATTTTTCTAGTTCAAGTGTAGATCGAATTTCCATGTTTATTATTTCATTTATTCTAATTATTTTTAGAGTGATCGTGCATTTATTATGATTGTTCTTCTCTCTTTATATATAGATATACTTTCATGTTCTGAACAGAAGGGAATTGAATTCGATAATTGTATTTAACATAAGTATTGAGTGTCTGTACCATTTGAGCTATTAAAATTCAAATCAACAATTTATATAAACTCACTCATTCATTAATCTCAAGTGAAGTATGAATTCATAACCATAGATTGAAATTATAACGGTTCAAATGGTATAGGCACTGAATACATATATTAAGTACAGTCACCGAATCTAAATTCAAATAAAAGAACGTTGTATAATTTAATTTCAAGTGTGCTTATTATTCTCTTTATTTTATGTTTTTTATAGTGATTATCTCTATGATATACTTGTTTCATTGAACATTAAATTAAACCAAGAGATCGATAGCCTAAGGGCATAAAACTAGGATTTAGAAAGAGATCACTGCTTCTTTCGAAAGTTACTCAAATGTGCAGATAAACTCAATAGCTTATATGGAGGAAGAAATGCATGTTATGAATGGTGTAACATTCTACTTTAATTTTTAGAGTTAATTAGAATAAAAAAAATAGAAAGAATGTTTGAAGATAAAGAAATTAATTAAAATATTTTTTTAATTTAACATAGAATATAGTTTTATATTAAAATGTGTTTTTTTTAAAAAGGGGGGTTTAAGGCTTGTTAACTTAAGTGTTAAGTTATAATAATAATAATAATAATAATAATAATGAGTAGGAGGGACGGTGGCATAAGGTAAACAAAAAAAAAATATATGTTATAATAATAATATTTGAGGAGAGGCGGTGGAAAAGGGAGTATAATGGTCAAATTTGCTTTCCCTTGCTCATTTGTAGGGGTAAGCATCGGTTGGTTCGGTTCGGTTCGGTCTCAAAATATGCAGAACCGATCGATCGAATAACACTAAAAATGAAAACCGAATCGAACCGAACAAGCCAATCGAACCGAACAAGGACCGAACCGAAATTTGATAATTCGGTTCGGTCGGTTAATTCGGTTTTTCGGTTTGGGCCTAATTTTTAAATATTAAAACAAACAACACTATAAAATTGGGCCTTTTTTTCTTTTCGTTTTTTTCAATATGAGCCCATTCTAATTATACTCATATGACATAAAGCCCAAATATTATAAAAACATGAATAATCAAATAAACAACCATAAATAAACACCGATGATTAAATAATAGCCTCATAATTCAGTCACAATACCTACTGATGAGAGTGACTGATTGAAATGGGGTTTCAAGTGATGTTATTATTTTTTATTCTTTATTAAAATAAAAAATAAAAATAAAAATAAAATAATTTATAAATTAAATATAATTTATAAATTAATAAATTATATATAATTCGGTCAGTTCGGTCTATTCGATTTTAAATTTTACTAACCGAATCGAACCGATCAACCGAAATATTTAAAATAAAAAAACCGAATCGAACCGAAAAATCAAATAGACCGAATCAAATAGACAAAATTCGATTCGATTCGGTTCGATTTTCGGTTTCGGTTCGGTTTTGCTCACCCCTACTCATTTGTACGAGAGAGAGAGAGAGAGAGAGAGAGAGAGGACAAGGGATTTGAGCAGATTTTGAGGTAAGATTTAATGTTCAAAACTATTCCTATTATCAAAACTCTTTTTATAAATACTTTTCTCCTCACAAATCTGCTTTCCCTTGCTCATTTGTACGCGAGAGAGAGAGAGAGAGAGAGGGGACAAGGGATTTGAGGAGATTTTGAGGTAAGATTTAATGTTCAAAACTATTCCTATTATCAAAACTCTTTTTATAAATACTTTTCTCTTCATCTACAGCTTTCTAATGATAGTAAAATTTTTATGAGTGGAGAAAATTCTAAAGTTTAAACTTAGAGTAAGTATTGACTTTTAACAATGGAAATTATTAATTAGTAGAGATAAATTAGTACTTAAATTCTATCAGTTTAGATTTGTTCTATTAATTGATTTGAGAGTTTAAAATTAAGTTTTTAACTAAAAAATTGTGATTTCTAGTGTATAGAATGTCTATATTGATTAAATTATGTTTTTGGGATTTAGATAAGTTAATTTAATTTAATTTTGGGTTTTTATCGGGGGGATTCAAATTGGAAGGATATGATTGTAAATTTGAGAAGTTTAGTTGAATTTTATATTTAATTGATAAATTGCAATATATATATATATATATAATGGTATTCATATCATTCGATGTCGTAGATTAATCTATTATCGTGGTTAAGAAGTTCCCCTACACATCTGAGTTAGTTATAGCTTGGAGAAGAGGTAACATTAGAATATCTTTTCATATATCAAGATACTGATTTTTAGTATCGTGTATAGACATATATATATATATATATATTAATACTTGTGTGATCTTATTGTGAAATGTGACATTTGTTTTATGTGATGTAAGAGAGGTAATAAGGATGGCTAGTAATATAATTGTTTATTTGGGATTGATGATTAAATATTATGCCGTGTTGTTTGCCTCCACTATGCGCGTAGTGGTTGGCCTTTTTCTTGTAGTTCTCAATGTCTCTGACATTTTGGGACGATGGGCACCTTCTTTTTAAGGAGGGGAGTCTTATTCTGACGGCAATGTATCTTTGACCGGGTATAACCTCAATTTAGGCTCCAGCTAGCGATAATAAGGGAGTTGGGAGCCATAAGGGTGAGGTTAGAAAATTATCACAATTGTTCTAATTTGACATTGATTTAGAAATTGTTATAAAATTATGAATATTGCATTTCTTGTTTTATGTATTAATTATCAAATGCATATGTATATCTATGGATATGGTTGTGAACTGATTTCAAGAAGTATGTTGGTATATGTTAGAATTACCAACTGTTATTAAGATTTTTAATCTCACATGTTACTTTTTATCATTTTTAAGTGACCGAAGAAGTGAGCTTAGGCTCCCTTCTCTCGGCTTGGCACGTGGTTTTCTGTTTATTTTATAATTATAATTGCCATGACCTAGGGACCCTTATAAATTTTATTTTGGATAATTGTTATAGGTTACTTGACTATAACTACTTAATCTTTTTGTTTGAGTTGGATAATTTTTAAATATGTCAATCTGGGCCATGGTTTTCTATTGGGCCAAGCCCATTTATTTTGGATTGTACATATTGATGGTATAAGAAAAATGTGTGTGTTAAGCAGAATTGATTATATCTATAAACTATTGTTGAACCCTAGACTTGCTGTAAATTATTTACTGGGCCCTATCTGCTTTAAGTCCAGTGGTGATTGTTAATTTTGATATCACTTTGTTTAGACAGGTACATTTTTAAGAAAAATGTTTATTTATAAAAATAAAGGGGGGAGGTTTTCTTTTGAAAAAAATGGCAAAAATTAGGTCTGTTACAAATGGTATTTCCTAAGGTGTTCATAGAACAAGATAGGATCAGGATAGTCTAGTCCTATGTCCTATTCCAGAAAAATGAATAAGATTGAATTTTAGTTCCACGTCCCGTCCTGTTTCAAAAGTCATCTTGTCCTATTCGAAGTCAAGACAGGATCGAGATAGGAACGAGATTTAACATCCTAGAGAATTCAATCCCTAATTAGTTGAGTAAATGAAGTTAATCATGTAAATTAGTACGGTGTATGGTTATAAAGAGCTAACGGGTGTTATGGGTTGCGATTTTAGCCCTAGAATTGAGTTCGGGGCAAGGTCAGGCCACCCATACATCAAAAAGTGAGGAAAACAAAAAGAAATGGCACTATGCCATATGCCGAAGCGCATGCATGAGATGTCATGGTATACGGGCCATCAGAACACAATAATCCTCTCTTTATACCACATGTCGTGATGTGTGGTACAAGCATCATGATGCATTATAACAAATCTGCAAAAATAAGGGTGTATCAGATGTGAAAAACAGAGAGGAAACAAAAGAGAAATGAAAGAAAAACAAAAGAGCTCTGCTAGGGCTTACAAAGCTGAAGGGTTAGGAGCAATTTTGAGCTACCAAACATCAATGTAAGGTTCCTAAACTCTTTCCCTCTTTTCCTCCTGTATTTTCTTGAATTTGTAAGTTAGAGTTTGGTTGATAAAGATTATTTTGGCTTATAGAGGCTATGGCTCCGAACCTATTAATTTAAATAGAGTTAATGTGAATTGTTTAGATTATTTAAACCTAGAATTCATAACTCTATCCACTTTTTGGTGGTTAAGAGTTATAAATACATGAAAATCCTTCATAAATGAGGAAGATGGAGTAATGTGAAGCCATCAATGGCTAGTTGAGAGTTCAATGGAGTTAGTGGAAGTTAGAAAAAACTAATAAACCCAATAGGTACTTTTATATATGAGGAAATTGAATTTTGAGAGAGTGTTGAAGTGTGAATTAGGTTTTGAAAATTGTCCAATAGAGGTTATTGATAATTGTATTGTGAATAAATGTAGAGTAATCGCAACTTGGCACAATTTAAACTTCGTGAAAGCTTTGAAAGTGGTAAATTGAGGGTTAAACCTTTGACCTCAAAGGTTTGAGGTGATCGGAGAAAATGTTTTTTATGCTTTTGTGTGTTAATTGATTTATTGATTTACATGTTATAATTGAAGTGAGTAATTATTAAAAATGCAAATGTGACATAGATTACTTGATAAATAAATACTATATTTTTATGGAGTTCAATGACTTAATTCGTATGAAGTTCAATGCAATCGTGTTTTGTGGAATTCAATGACATGCTTATGTGAGATTCTATGAAATAACACTGTGGAGTTCAATGATATGACATTTATAGAGTTCAGTGATATATTCTTCGTGGAGTTCCATGAACATTTGTGAATGAAGTTCTATGAATGTGTTAAAGAAGAGTTCAATTATGTAATGTGTTATGTGACGAACATGTGATATGTGAGTAGTATGAGAATTTTCAAGCATGTTTGTGAATTGATTTCTTGTAAGCTGTGAGAAATTGCATCTTTATACATTACATGATCATGATAGGTGGGAGTTCTCCTAGGAAGAGGAGTCGTAAGTTGAAATTTATGTGGTAAGGCTTCTATCAGAGCTCAATAGTTTGGCTGCATTTATTTAAATTATTGTCTCATTTGTTCGACAAGAGACTATTTCACTTGTTCTATAAGGGTCTCAAATGTAAATAATTTTCTACTTGTTTGACGAAGAAGCCAGCTTAGAGAGAATGAGACCACATAATGTGAGATTTGAGAAAAATCATGACCCATAAGTAAGTTATGTAACCTTGACCAGATAGTCCCTCACACATGAATGGCTAGGGTACTCTCATCTCATAATGATCCTAGCATGTTACATAAGAAAGATTAAGGGAGGTGTGATCGTGTATATTATGATAAAAAAGGCATATGATTGTTTGTATTATGACCCTCGTGATGAAAACATGTGATTAGTGATATATTTATATGCATTTTCATGAAAAATGAATCATATTCTAAAAAACTAGCTCTTTCATTTATTTGAATATAGAATCATGATATTATGAAAACAAAGGCTATATGTGGGATGCACAGGTGCATATGACATCAAGCATATATAGCTACTTTTCTCATATATGCAGAAATTTTTCACGAAATGCAATCATCTTCCATGAACAAGAAACTGACCATGCATATGCAAGAGGTCTTCCTAAAATGCAGTAGGCTCCCTTCACATGCAAAAGTCTTTGTTACATGTAACATCTCGAGTTTTAATTCCCTGATTAATTAAACCTAATTAGGTAAGTTGAACTGGAGTGTGGCCAGAGAGGTCAAATAATCTTATTTGATACTATTTCAGCCCTAGTTGTGAGTCTGATATCGAGGTGGACCTCCCGGGTATCAAAAGGAGAAGAAAAAGAAGAGTTGAAGTTGCTGTGCCATACGTCGCAGCTTGTAAATCATCCGTTGCAGCACACAACTATCTCTGAGTAAGGGAGGACCTATCTGTGCCATGCACTGTGGCGTGTTGTGCGTTCGCCGTGGCGCATGGCCATTTTTTGTAGTTTATCAGATGCGAAATGAGATAAAAAAAGAAAGAAGAGAAAAGATAGAAAGAAAAGGCGCGCCAAAGCTCTGCTAAGGTTTGCTTGGGGACCAATTAGAGAGTGTTTTGAAGGCTACAAACACACAAGGTAAGTATCATATCCATTAATCTCCTCTTTTCTTATACATTTATGAGTTTATGATTAGTGTTTGATACTGAAAGTGGGATTTCAGTCCATATAGGTTATGGGTTTGAATTTGTTGACTCAAATAAAATTAATGGGGGTAGATTAGAGTATTTAAATTTAGGTATAATGAGTTTTGGTGTCTTAGGTTGTTGGACACCATAAATACCCAAAAATCTCATTTATTATGGGTGGTTGGAAGTTTGTGATGCCATTAATGGGGATTTAATGACTTATTAATGTTATTGGGAGCTAAAGGTAATTATTAAATTCAATGGTTAGACTTCACCTCTTGTAAAGTGAAGGTTGGGCAATTTAGAAGTAGAGATTGAGGGTTCAAATGTTTGAGTTTATTATGTTGATGAAATTCAACTTGGTTGATTGTAGTTTTTGCTCTTGGTCACCTATTGGAGTGGAAATCCAAACTTGAAAGCTAATTGATTGAGGGATAAATGTTTGACCTCTCAAAGGTTTGAGGTAACTGGGAGAAAAATCTATTTTGAGTAGTTATATGTTAATTGATTGTTAATTGGTTATGAATGTAAAATTGTGAATGCTTACATGCATGGGATTGGTTATTTAAGTAAGAACTATATATATTAGCTTCTTTGAGTGTATGAAAAAGCTATTTTTGAGCTTGAAAATGCAAGTGTAAAGTTAAGAGAATTGTATTATGAATATGCCTATATTTTTTAGAAATGAATGTGCTAATATGTAGAAATATTTTTGTGTTAATAAGAAATGAGTTTTGAGAAAAAGATGAGAATACACATTTGGGTAATGCAAGGTCGTAAGCCCAACGTGATTATTGTAATAGTGAGTATATGAAAGTGAAAAGTAAGAACAAGTGAGTATGGTTTATGGTATGATCAGTAGCGGGAGTTCGCCTAGGGATTTGGGAGTAGATAAAATCCATATGGTAATTAGGCTGCCCTCCGATGCATAGGGGCTATAGTCTTATCCCACTGTTTGTCAAGGGACTAGAGCCTAGCTATTTTCATCGGTTCAATGAGGAGAATAGCTTGGGGTATGAGACATCCCAGAGATTTGAGAATGGGGGAAGCTGTGGTTCGAGAATGAGTCCTATGATCTTTGGTTAGGTCACACCTCACGATTGGTGAGCTTAGGTATTCCAGTCACATGGACAGAGCCCTAATCAGTGTTATAGCCCACAGTTTCAGTCTGAGGAAATAAGGAGGATATAAGGTTGGTTGATCATTGCCTAAGTAAATATATGATGTGTCACACGTGCTAAATGGTGGCAGGTAGCAAGAGTATGGGTCATGTCACATATCTAAGAATATAGTGACAATACACCTAATTATGTGCATAAAGAAGCTATAGAGTGATAAATGATAAAATATGATATATAGGAGTATGTCTTATAAATTTGATCTCCTTATACATGTATTTGTTTTATAATTGATATACAACTGCATAAGGTAGGTTTAACCTTGATTACTGAGTAGCTAGATTCACCCCTCTTATTTAATACTTTTCAGGCTCTAGATCTGGTGTTGAAAGGGAGAAGACTGCAGAGGCGAGATGTAACATCCCAAAAAAATTAACCTAAGATTAATTAAGTTAATTTAGAGCAAATGAGTAATTTTGGAGGAATATTTAGAGATAAATAATTTTAGTTAGAAGATTATTATTGGATTTAATTTAGATAAAATCTAAACTTATAATTTTTTTAAAAAAATAGAGATAATAATAATATTATTAAAAAAAAGAAAGAAGGAGGAAGAAGAAAAAGGAATACTATATTAAAAAAAAGAGAGAAACAGCAATCGCAGGATTGTGTGTGTGAGTTTGACATTATATATATAATAAAGAGAGAGAGAGAGAGAGAGAGACAAACCGTTTTTCCCACCCACTTTCTTTTGTTTCTTTCTCTCCACGTGTGCGTGTAAGGTATAAAAAAATAATAAATAAATAAGAAAAGAAAGAAGGAATATTAAATAAATTAAAAAAAATGAGAAAAGAGAGGCGGACATTCACGTGTGTGTATTGAAGAAAACAAAGACGAGAAAGTAGTAGTGTGAATTATTATGTGGGACCCACACCATTTTAAAATAAAACAAGCCAAAGACTTCTGGCTTTTTATTCTCTTCTTCCTTTCCGTTTCTGCATCCACACACAGAGAGCGAGCGAGAGAGCGAGCGACGCTACGGCGGTAGGAGCTGATTTAGAAGGTGATGCTTCATAATGGAATACTTCAGATGAGATTTTAAATATTCTATGACTAGGTAAGTGTTCTAAATATTTTCTTAGTCGTTTTTCCCTTTGAGCTGCAAATTTTAAGATTTTGAAAAATCTAGGGTTTGAAAGAGGGATGAATTTTTGGTGAGAAAATCTGGTTGTTGAGGTTGTTGGTAGTGTAATAAATATTCTAGAGTATTATTTTATTGATAGAATTGGAATTTGAGGTATTTGAGTTTATCCCTAGATCCATATGAGTAGATTTTTGGTTAAATCTAAAAATATAAATTGATTTATTGATATTTAGATGATTATTTGAGATGAGAAATAAATTATTATGGTTATAGAATAATGATTCTAGGCTTGAAACCAAGTTTGTAATTTTTGGGTATTTTTATGTGCGAATTTTTGGAATAAAAAGAGAAATTTTGATATTAGAAAATTATTTGAATGAAATTATTGTGAAGGAGACTATTGAATCAAATAGATAGGTTCAAATACATGAAATTAAATTTTAGAATTCAAGAGACTAAGACTAATTTCTTAAAAATAAATAAATAAATAAATATAAAATAAGATAAAATAAATACTTAGGTATTAGAGTATGAGTGAAAATTGTGTTAATAATATTATTGACATATTGGGATATGATCAATTGTAGATTAATTTCCTTTTGACACCATTCAAGTTTTGGAAAGCTTTGGAAGTGTTATAACTTGAGGGGTAACCTTTGACCTCTCAAAGGTTGAGGTAACCGGGAAAAATCTATTTTATACATTTGTAGGTTAATTAATTAATTATGTTAGTGAAACAAAAGAATATATATATATATATATATATCTAAATTTCAAATAGTTGTTTGTAATGCATGTGACTTTGCTGAAACTGTATGACTTGTGAGTAATGAGATTGATGGTTGATGATTATGTATACACTCTTGGTTATAAGTTGTGGATTATGCACAGTGATGAAAGTTGATGAGCATGTGGGATAATTTTGAAATATATATATGAGTTTTTGAAATGCATTTTTTCATGAGTATGATCATATGGCGGGAGTTCGCCTTAGTGGTGGAGTTAGCGATTATGCAAAATTCATACGGTACTTGGCTATTAACCAATAATCCTAGGGGTTATAGCCGCTACTTACCTTCTAAGGTACTGTAGCATTGTTCCTATTAAGGGACTTGACCTTACTGGCCTACCTGGAGTTTTGGGTAGAGCTAGTTTTGGATATGACACCTTATAGTGTATGATTTGGGGAAAACCGTGTTCATAAGTGAGTAAGGTAACCTTAGCCCGGTAGCCCCTCATGATATGATTAAGGCTTTGGGCTAGTCTTATCACATGGACGATCCCTTTCGGTTGTTGGCCCACGGATTTCATGTCAGAGGAAATAAGGGAGGATATAAGGAAGAAATCGATCATGCATATTATTATTATCATGTAATTTGAGTGATTGATGGCTATGTTGAGAATATGATTGTAATTGTAGAAATGAGAACATGTAGTAATTATGCGAATAATATATATATGGTTATTTGTGCAAATTTTATACTTAACTTTATTCTTAAAATTATTCACATGAGTTAGATGTTAATGTAATTAACATGTTATTGATGTGATTGTTTACATAGTCACTTTGATAAACTTATTAGTCACTTACATTCATGATTAATTATCATGCATTTGTATAACTTAGATATACCTTGGTTACTGAGTGGTTTTACTCACCCCTCTCTTTTAACATATTACAGGAGCTAGTTCATATGAGAAAAACAGAGAAAAGGAGCATTAGACCAAGTGATAATAATCACTTCTGTAGGCCTCTCTCCTTTTATTTGATATGTGTATTTAGTTTATAATATTTCCAACTAGGATAATATATTCTTGATCCACTTGCATTATAGGTTTTGTGTTGGGGAAAATGTATTTTGGGCCCTGGGAAATATGGTTTGATGCTTGTGCTATAATTACGAGCCAAAATATTTGTGCAAGTAAAAATAGTTATTAACATGCTTCCACATATGTTTAATTAAATGATATGAGTTCTTAAAATGTTTTAAAGACTTGGGATCCCTTTATATTAAATAGTTTAAAAAAAAATAAATACATATTAAGAATTCATTTGGTTTAATCTCGTATTGGATAATCCATTTGGGTTAGTCTTTAATTAATCATAGTTAGTATGATGATTAAGTCCTAATTTAGGACGCCCTTTACACGAGAAATTAGCATATTCCTTCTATATGCCTCTAGTTTAGCTCTAGATTGTGTAATAGTATTTGAATTGCCAATTCTAGGATGTATATTACCTCACTTGCACTACTTTAGTTGTTCAAAATGTTAGAATTGTATTTTAGGCCTTTAGCCTTTGTGTATTTTTATCATATATATGTTTATAAGGCCAAAATACTAATGCAAGTGTAGAAGTGAAGTTTGAGCATGTTTCGAATGATTTGAGTTAAATGCAATGCTAAGTTACCTCCCCATTTGTTTTTAGTAAAATGGGGTTTAGGAGTGAATTGTCGTTATATTGATATTTCGATGCTTGTGAAGTGTTGTACTGGTAGTCCTACGTCCATTGGACATGGTCCAGTTGTTAGGAAAAGCTTTTGGCACTTGTTTAGGGTTTTGGACACCCATTTTGTGTAAAAGTGTTAAAAAGTGGTTAAAATATGTTTGGGTGTCCAACTTCCTAGTGTGACTTATTTTGTAAGTAAAACCCATACCATTAATTAATACATGAAAAGAGCTATCCATAGACACCTAGATCACGTCATTCGAACGTCGGACAGAGAATCGGGGCAAGTCAAAAGTTTCCCTAATTCTATTATCAAATAACAGCAGAACCAGTGAAGAATCATGCAACTCGCCACGGCGCGTGGCAAAGAGAGCAACACGCCGTGGTGCATTACTATGTATTTCAATACATAATTTGTTTTCAACCATTTTTGATTTCTTTCACTCCTTGAGGTATCCCATACTTCCGAAACTTATTTTTACTTTGATAAGAAAGGTTTTGATTGATTTTTTAACTCGTTTCTATTTAAAAAACTTGGGATCCTTTCCTTTTGAATTAAAACTTGTTAATCACTCTTCGGAGTTAATCCCTTAATTACCATGGACTTTATTTGCTAAGTGTGTTTAGTGGAGTAAGAATATTACATTACATGTAACTAATCAGTCGATATACATAATGGATCTCCCTTAAATGTCCATTTTGTTGTAGGTGCATGTGATATGAAGCATATGCATCTACTCTTCTTGTATATGCAAGAATCTTTAACGAAATGCAATCATGTATCTTCCATGAATGAAATATTAACCATGCATAAGCGACATATCTCCTTTTAATACAGCAAGCTCCTCTCATGTGCAAGAGTCTTCAATATATACAATTAGTCAGTCAGTATAAGCAATGCATTATCCTTAAAGGTTCATTTTGTTACAGGTGCATTTGATATCAAGCATAAGCAATTGATCTTCTCGTATATGCAAAAACTTCAATGAAGTGCAATCAACTTTCACGAATGAGAAACTGACTTTGCATATGTAGGATATATCTCTCTAATGCAATAAGCTCTCCTTATATGGAAAAGTCTTTAATATATACAGCCAATTAATCGATATATGCAATGCATCTTCCGTAAAAGTTTATTTTATTACAGGCGCATGTGACATCAAGCATATGCAATTAGTCTTCCTGCATATACAATAATCTTTAATAGAATGCAAACATCTTCTACAAACGAGAATCTGATCACACATATGCAACATATCTCCCTTTGATGTAATAACCTATGTGCACATGCAAAATTCTTCTAGGAATACATGTAATTTGCTGGGAAGTACAACCCCTTTCTTATTTTTTTTTAATTTTGAAATCTACTTTGCTAGGGGCATTTTAGTCTTTTAACGATACTATGATAATGCCATAAAAGGACCTAATTTTCCAAAACTCCCCAACTCCCTTTTAACAATTAATTTGCTGATGAAGTTTTTTTGGACAAATTTCCCGATTGTCTAATGGTATCTATCACATCATTTTTCCTCAGAGATATGACAAGTTACAATTTTTTAAAATTAAATTAACATATTTTTTTAGGACAAGCAGAACTTTGGTTCATGAACTTTTTGGGTCCACTCCTTAAATTTTAATTTAGAATGACTCAATTTTTATAATTTATTAATTGAAAATATTTAATCCTTATAAATTTTTAAATTTGGTAGTATAACTTAATCTATGTAGTGATAAATCTAAGAGCCAGTAATTGGGGCCAAATAACTAAAACATGAATGGAGGGGCTAAAATCCAATTTAATGTTTTTATATGTAACATCTTGATTTTTATATAATAAAGAAATTATGGAATTTAGGTTTTGAGGAAAAAAATAATAATAATAGGAATTTATATTATTTGAGATTATTTAGAAATAATATTATGGTTAGGTATTTAATTATGAATTTAAAAATTTAAATTTAAAACCACATAAGCAATATTTAGTTAAGATATAATACATAAATAATTTTTTTATGTGTGTGTTAAAAAAAGAGAGAGAGAAGGTAGAAAGAACAAAAAAAAGGGGGTGGAAGGTTGTTGTTTTTAAGTCCTACATTAGTTAGATGAGAGAAGAGAAGAGGTGCCTTCATGTATAAAAAGGAGGGGGTGTGTGCATTAGGAAGCATGAGAGGTTAAGATGCAATTTAGAAAAAATTGCAACTCATGGCCCAAATGTTTGAATAATTAAATTCAGACCTATAGTTTTTTTTAATATAATTTTGGGACTCACAATGCCATTTTTATATTATTTTTCTCTCTTCCTCTCACGTTGCTCGGCGTTTTCTCGCAAGGGGGGATTATTTTCTTTTTCTTCAGGTATGTTCTAACTTTCCTGTTTAGATTAGCATTTAAAAATTTATTTAATTATAAAATTAATTTATAGTTATTTTCTAAATAATATTAGCTTTCTAGTGATATGATTATTTTGTAGGATAGAGTAAATATTTTGATTAGGACTTTTCAATAGGATAGTTAATCTGATGATATGATGGATTAAAAATATAGGTTAAAACTCTTAGGGATATAATAAATATTATAGAATATTTTCTTAAGGTTGAAACTCATGTTTAAGAATTTTTGAGTTAAAATCTAGATCTATATGGTTGAATTTATGTGCAATCTGAGATGTAGGGATAAATCTATGATTATTAAATATTTATTTAAGTATGAATAGGTATTTTTGAGGTTATAGAAAGGTGATTTGAGGCTTCAGGATAATTTTAAAATTTTTAATTTATTTTTGGATGAATTTTTAGAATATAGAAGGGTGAAATTGTGATACTAGAAGTGATTTGAGGATAAAAAAATAGTTTATTAGGGTATGAGAATTTTAGAAAAGAATTTGAGAAGTTAAATGAGGCATAAATCTTAAATTAGTGTTAATATGGATTATAGATCTAAGACTTTCTAACTATTTAAATTAGAGTTATTTATTTTAATGTAAAATTAATATATAGTTTTGTGAAATAATTATGTAGATTATATTGACAAAGATAGTGGTGAAAAAGGAGTTGTGAAGGGGAACTTGTTATTCAAGACACAAGGTAACCATTATTAATGTGTTGTGATGGGTGTGTTTGTGAATGGTTATGTGTTGTTTTGTTGTTTGAAAAAATTATGAATTATTGAAAATAAATACTGTTATATACTTCTGTGAAATCATTGCCAAGTGGGTTAAAAATTTATTTTTGTTTATCATGATGAGATATTATTGTTCGGATATATTTCTGTTTGCATATTTGAATGATGCATGACTTGTCAGGGTATTTTAATGTATGGTGTTAATGAGAATTTCTGTTCGGTTAATTATTACCACGTGGTAAGCCCTCATTGGACCCAATGAGTGGCGTGTCGCTTGGTCCAACTCACCTTTGGCCGGGTGATTTGGCGTCCGAGCATGGTAAAAGGAGGATATAAGGTGCAGTCATGCAATTAAATACTTGTTCGGTTTGTTTGAAAATATTGTTCGGTTAAATGTTTTGTGTGCCCACTTAGCAATCGCATGATTAGTTACATCCGCATGCATCATTACATATTAATTTTTGGTTACTGGGACTTTTAAGTCTCATTCCCCGTGGTTAATATTTTTACAGGAGCGAGTCCGGCCGAGAAAGCACCAGAGGTGTAACTATGGTGTATGAGACACCATCTTTTACGTTGCCTCTTATTTTGGATTATACAATGTATCTTGTGCCAACTTAGGACATATCTTCTTTGTGGAGCATGTAAACTCTAATCCTTTTTATTAAAAGTATTTATATGACCATGAGGATTATGTCTGTCCCTCATGGTTTTAATTGTCTTTTTGGATATTTTAAGACTTGTGTTATGTCTTGGATGTATCATGGTAAGAAAATTTTCTATCATGAGAATAGTTTTAATAATTTATGAAAAATTAATTTGTATTTTTGAGAGTGTTACATTATAAGTAAAAAATTTAAATTTTTTAGAAGGAGTATTGGAGTGAGAGGAAAGGGTCTTTTGCTTCTCTAGATTTATCATTGAACTCTTTGTGATTCATTAATTCAATAAATTATAAAAACTGGATTGTATTGAGTTAAATTTTAGAATGATAATTGAATAAAAATTTAGAGATTGTAAGTTATATTATTCTTAATTTTATTTTACATATTATTAAAATAAAATATTATATGAAAAATAAAAATAATTACTATTTTACTATGAAATATTGAGATGAGACCAAAATAAAAAAGATCTACATTTAGGTTTCCATGGCACAATTAAATGTAAAATTTATAGAAAATCACAAAATGATAATATAATGCTAACATCTTGCTATGCTAAGTTGTAAATAAAACTTACTGTATTTACTTGTATTATGAGTAATTTTAATGAAAAAGATATAAAAATGTGTTGAATAAAAATATAATTAGAGTTATCCCCGTGCACGGATGGGGATGAAGAGTTTCTCAAATTATCAAACTCATATGAATATTTCGTATTATTTTAGTCATTGACACAAAACAATACGATCAATGAATATGGTAAAGTAACTTGATAAAGCGTAAGAAATACAATAATAGTTTAAGAATAAAGCTTTGATAAGATATACATTGTTTACAACGTGAATGAGAAAATTATAAATTGACTTATATTGAATCCTGCGTCAATTGAATATTTTCCAATAGAGATCATCATACATAAAAAAATATTTCTATTTTCAAATAGAATTCATATCAGCATTTTGAATTAAAATTGTGAGATTCAATAATTAAACATTGCACAGATGAAGGTAATCAATGTAAATTTTTCAAGTAATAAGACAGTCCAAATAAGTTAAGAATTTTTTTTTACCTGAGTTGTTAGATTTCATTGCTCTTTTGTTCAAGAAATTGACTTCGTGCCAAAAATTATGTAATTCACTAGTTTAAAAAAAAAAAAAAATCCAAATCCATGCTTTATCTTCAATGGATGAGAACTAAAGTTAAATTGGTTAAATATAACGCTTATTTATTTAAAATTTAAAAATAAGTAACTTTTAAATAATTTAAAATTTTTATAAAAAATTATTTTATAAATATTATTTTATATTTGGGTAAAATAATAAAAAATATATTATTAATGGATTATTTTTAAATTTTTAAATTTTCTTCTTGATTTATGTTTTAAAAAAATAGTCTATTATTTAATTATTTAAAATTTTATAATATTTTTATGTATCTCATATTTTAAAATATTATTCCTTTTATTAAAAAATGTAAGACATTTTTAATAGAATCTCATCTCCAATAAAATATTTATCTACTTTTAAACTAATTATATCTTTTCATATTTATCTTTATTAAATACCCTACAATAAATATAAAGTTATTATTAATAGAAATAATTTTAGAAAAGAGGCAATGATTATACTTCGAAAGATTAAAAATGTCTTACATTTTTAAACATCTAACTTCTCAAAAAATGTCTTATATTTTTGAACGGAGTGAGTACCTCCCATCCATCGTGTATGATTATTTACAAAAATTACTTTGGTAACTCCTTAAAATAATCATATATTTATTTTTTATAATTTTAATTATTTTAAAAAATTTAAAACAAATATCATAAAAATTCATGAAATAATTTTTTTAAAAAATATTTTTTTCATAAAAAAAATGAAATAAACCGGCACATAATACAAATTTGTAGGCGCTGACGTCCATCTCCATCTTAATGAAGGTTAATGTCCCATAACCCCTAGTTCCAGTCTTACGTGTCTCAATTCTAAAAATATCCTCGGCCTCCATTTCTCTCTCTATATCTCTCCTGCGTTTTAGACCTGAAGTGCATAACGCTTTGCGCAGCCCTCGAACTGTCTGGGTGTTTAATCAATCTCGTCCGTTCATTATTGTATCCAACGGATCAGACTAGTCGGTGTGTGGTTACCCCCATCTTCCTCAGTGGTTTTAATCATAAACCCTAGCCGATACTCTTCCACGCTCTCTTTCTTTGCGGCTACAACTCCTTCGATCCTCTATTCTCTCTCCTCGTCCCAAGTAGATCTCACTCTGAGATTCGGTTCTTATTTCGATTCCCAACCTATCTTACTGATTTTCGTCTATTTTATTGGAACTTTATAATTTGTATCAGACTCGATCCCTGTCTTCCTTTCTCGGGGAAGATCCTGATTTTCGCTGCCATGTCGTTTCTTCTCTTTGTTACTGTATTTTAACTCACCCTGCGCTTAGCTCATACAATTTCTGTGTTCGGGTCAAGGGTCGCTCCGATTATGCTGGAATAATCCGACTGTCGGTTGAATTTTCTTTGTTTTCAGTGTGTATGACACAATTAGGCGCTGGGGAATCCGCTGGGTTCGATTTTGTTCTGTGGACTTAAGTGTGAGTCAACTCAGCTTCGACTCGGTGACTGTCGTCTAGATAAGATCGAGTCTCGGGTTGTAGCTTTTGGAAACCGTACGGCAATGCCGGCGGTTGGGATGAGACGAACCACGAGGGTGTTTGGAGTCGTGAAGGGAGCTGACTCCGCCAGGGTCTTGAGGTCGGGGAGGCGCCTTTGGCCGGAATCTTATGATGGGAAGATCAGGAGGGGTAACGATGCGGATGAGTGGTTGAAGCCGGTAAAGACTCCTGGGAAAGGCGACGCTTGGGCTCGTGGCTTTGTTAAAACAAAGCAAGAAGTCGCAGTTATAGGAAAACATGCAGATTCTGGTACGAAGAAGACGAAGCCAGTGAAAGAAGGCAGATCTTCACGCGGCGGAAATGGCCCCAATAAAATGTGTCGTCTTGTATATAGTAGAAAAAGAAAGACACCGGTCGCTGAAAGTTCAGACTTTTCAGTTGATGTAGGGGCCAAACGAAGTCTGGAAGATGACAGGAGGTGGGGCTTGTATTTTTCTCGTCGGCAACGAAGGAAACTCATTGAAGATAATCAAGGTGTGCTTTCTGTTGTTGTGAGGCCCTCTTATGGCAACAGCCATTGGCTTTCGTCTTTCTTGGCTTTGGTGTTGAGGTACATTCGGCGGGTTGGGTTGACATTTAAGGATCTTTCGGCCTTTATTCTATTTGAGCCCTTTTGTGGTGCCTATGCTTCCCGGGGTATACAATTTCTACAGGTAATGACCCCCCCGAGCTTTGCTTGGGGATCCGCTTTATGTTACTCCTGTACTCGTGCAATTTCATCGGCCAATTTTTTTTTTTTTTGCTATTTTGCAAATGTGATGCTTTGGTTAAGCCAAATTCGCCTTCTATTTTATACTTGAATGAATGGACGGAACACATTATAAAACTAAAGTGTCGGATTGACGTTTTACTTAGTTATTTATTGTACTGTGGGTTGTACTTTATCTTTCCTTTTGCTCGATTAACATTCCTTCGATACTTTCTTGTATAACTTTTGTTTTTCTCTGCTTCAGGGACCGCCTACTACGAAAATTGGAATTTGCAAATTTTTTGGGATCACAGGATTGGACCCATTGTTCAGTGTGGATTTCTCTGCCGTCCCTCTTTCTTTCTTGCACTTGCATTCTGCAATGCTTTCGAGATCTTTTTTTAGGTCATTTTTACTTGTAAATAATTTAATTTGTGTGCATAGTGACGATGAGGTGGATAGTGACTACCAAGAACTTGAGATTGAAGAGCCGAATTCATGCCATTCTGTCGAGACAGAACCTTCTGGGAGTGTATCCATCACTCCTGATGTCATTGAAATCAAGGACAGTTCATCGTTACAAGCACCTGTTAGGGGTTCCAGGATAGCTGGCAGAAATGGACAATACAGAAGTATTCTAAATTCTAGAGGAATTCAGAGGAGGAGAAGTTCACTTAGGAAAAGGAAAGCTCGAAATCCTTCATTGTTGGGTGTGCAGAAAACCCATGCAGCGTTGGCTTCTGATTTAGGGGATGGCAGGAAAAACAGCACTCCTTTGACTGGTGTAGCTTCAAGGAAGAAGCTAAGAAGTTTGGTTCACAGTTATTCCCCTGGAAGCTTTAAAGAAATGAGTTCTTCCTTGGTTGATTCAATTGAAGACCTGGATTCATCTCTCTGTTCTGCAAATCTATTAATCACGGAGTCAGACAAATGTTATAGGGTAGAGGGAGTAATAATTACTCTTGAAATGTCAGCTTCAAAAGACTGGCATATCACAGTGAAGAAAGATGGTTTAACAAGATGCACTCTCAGAGCAGAAAAAGTTATGAGACCCAATTCTTCCAATCGGTTCACCCATGTGACAATGTTTCCATTGGACAATGGTTGGAAGTTAGAGTTTGATAGGCGACAGGACTGGATTCTTTTTAAAAATCTTTATAAAGAGTGTTCTGATCGCAATATTTTAGCTCCTGTTGTCAAATTCATTCCTGTACCAGGTGTGTGTGAAGTCCCTGGTTATGCAGATAGTAAGAGTGTTCCCTTTCACAGACCAGATAGCTATATTTTAATGAGTGGTGATGAGTTATCTAGAGCTTTGGCCAAGACGACAGCAATATATGACCTGGACTCTGAAGATGAGGAATGGCTAAAAAAGCTCAATTATGAGTCTCAAGAGCGTGTTTCAGAGGATAATTTTGAGCTAATTATTGATGCTTTGGAGAAGGCATATTATTGTAATCCTGATGATTTTTCTGACGAGAAATTGCCTGCCAATCTTTGTCAAGATCTGGGAAGCAATGGAATTGTGGAAGCTGTATATGGCTATTGGATGAAAAAACGGAAGCTAAAACGTTCATTGCTGCTTAGGGTTTTCCAGGTAAAATTGCCTCGTGTTTCAGATAATGCATTCCATCCAGAGAGTGTATTTGTGATAGTTTTATGGTGTCTGTTACTTTGTAGATGTTATTGTTGCCATCTCATTTTGTCAGTAGAGGTGGGAAAAATTCAGGCCTGTGTGAAATGCGGTTTAACATTTCTATTTTAGTATCAGTATAGAAAATTTCCTTGCATGTGCAAGTATTATTGTATATTTGATATACATCTTTGAGCCCGCGTATCTGAACTGTGATCCAAGGTTGTAGGTTAATATGTTTCTTCTCTCTTTCTCGGTTGAAGGCATTGACGTATACTTTTTTCTCCCTGGTGTGGATGATATTACTTTAGCCAATGCAACTTTTCTATGAAAATTTGTACAACGCATTTTGTATGATGTTCTTGAAACCTGTTCTACTGCTGGGGTTTTGGGGGGGGGGGACTCGAGCCATAGATTTTGGTCATGTGAAAACAGTGCACTTTAGGATAACCAAAGTATCATAATCTAAAAGAGTTGATGGGCAAGGATAAGAGGGGAAAATGTTGTGAGAATTACAACTTAGGAAAGTATGACAAAATGAAGGACAATTCCTTTGGGGTAAAATACACCTTATGTGCGGTTTGATCCTTAATCATTTTGCTCTCTATAGTGTTATTCAACCCTCTTGTAGTTTGTTTTGCTGTGAAGGTGGTATCTTGTATTTAAGCATTGAGAGTGATAATGACCTCAATGTCAAAATTGAAAAAAAAAAACAAAAAATATTTGTCGAGAGTTTTTCACTGCATCTAAAGCGTTCAAAAGCTAGTACTAAGTGAAATATATTTTCAGCTATGAAACTATTAAATGATGTACAACTCGTGTTTTTCCCGATTAAAGTTAAGGTGGAAATACCACAACTGGTTTAGTGGTGATGGTATAAGAGGGTTGAAGTTTGAACAGAACAAAACCTCAAGAACAGTACCTGATTTATGAATCTTTTTGTGCTCATTTTGAGGCAACTGAATTTATGGTGATTTACATTTTGGGAGTACTGTACTTTTGGAAATTGGTTGGTGCTTGTGCTGCCCCAATAAATCAATAACTATGCTATTTGGGAAGCGTAAGCATGTGAAATGGTACTACAGGAGTAGTATTTCGCTTCACTTGCTCTTTCATCTTTTACTTGTTAATTGTACTTCAATTTTGGAACCAAATTGTGAACGGTGTTTTAAACTGCACTACAACTTCATAAGATTGGCTTGGATGTTTTCTTACGGACAGGGTCATCAATCAAAGAAAGCTCCACTTATACCAAAGCCTTTGCTAAGGAAGAGAAGGTCCTTCAAGAGACAGCCAAGTCAATTTGGTAGAGGCAAGCAACCAAGTGTATTGCAAGGTACTTAATTTGTTTCTACTTCTAGCTATAAGATTGATTGAGGATTGTTTCTATCAGTGGGTGAATTAATGTTGAATTATCAGCAATTCATTGGATGTGCTGTTACAGTATGGTTGGTTTTGAATTTTCATAGCGGTAATTTGTGTCAATGCTGAGATGCTAAACATTTTGTTGTTGTTGTCTTGACCCAACTTTTAACCTTTACCCCTGCAGTGGCTGTTTGATTGCATATCTTGTTTGCTTGGCCCTTTGAGCCTGTCACGCATATATTATTTGGTTTAGGATATGATCTTGTTTTCATATTGTGGTTTCATCTGATGATCACTTTTAAATTGCGGGCATCTGTCTGCATATTTGTTATAACCTGTTTATCATCATCTCTAATCTCTATATCCATTTACAGCAATTGCGGCTGAACAAGTTGCTTTGGAAGAAAAGAACGCGATGATGCTTAGGGTTGAAGAGGCTAAAGCTTCTGCAGACAAATCCATGGAATTAGCAATACTGAAACGCAAAAGAGCTCAGGTTCTCATGGAGAATGCTGATTTAGCCACTTACAAGGCCACAATGTTAATTAGAATAGCCGAAGCAGCCCAAGTTGCAGAATCAACAGATGTCTCGGCCGGTTTCTTTCTTGATTGATGGTAGAGGAATTGCTGAAGCTAATTATAACAGTATTTTTATTACAGGAAATGTACACAGCAGATCTGTTGGTGCTGTGTTTTTTTTTTTTTTAATTTAAGTGTAATTTTGTATAGATTTTTATTGTATGTACATTCTGTATGAAGACATTGACCTCCCGGATCTTCTGTACAATTAGACTAGATTCATCTAATTAGATTTAAAGGAAGAATTTAAGAAAATGAAAAAAAAAAAAGAAGTTACACAGGATTTTCAAACTTGTGTCTCTGACTGATCATCGTGTTTTTTTTTTTTTTTAAACTCTGATTCTCTTGTTGATCCACTGATTAAGGGTTTAAATTTCTAGGGTCTGGCCGTTCAATTGGCAAAAGAAGACCGTAGTTGTTATGCCTGGTTCTTGTTTTATTACATTCATGCTTGGTTTTTGTTTTTATGCCTCGGAGACCTTGTTTGGTTGTTCCAAATGGCTGTAATTTATTTGGGTTGGGTTTAATCCGGTTTTTTTTTGCGTTTATTTCAAGTCAAATTCAAAGTATCTATTTTCTTAAAAAAACTCATATGGTCAAATTTGGTCATAATTTTTTTTGATCGGGTTTAAGCTCGCTTGTTGGACTTGGTTAAAATTACTGACTATATGTATATAGAGTTGAAAATTTTAATAATTAAGTTTATTCGAATCGAGCTTAAAGTATTTTACATTCTAAAATAGTTCATATGGTCAAGTCCAACTTTAATTTTTTTCTAGTTGGTCTTGTCTGGCTTGACATAAATTATCGACTCTAGTATCAAAATAAGGTACTTTATTAGCTTATATTTGAAAAATAATGTACTTTCTCTATTCAAAAGTGTAAGGTATTTTTTGAGGAGGTGAATGTTCAAAAATGTAAAGTATTTTTAATATTTTGAGATGTAATCATTACTTTTTTTCAAAAGTGTCCATATTGATAATGACTTTATATTTATTATAGGGTATTAATAGAGATAAATATAAAAAGATAGGGTTAGTTTGAAAGTATGTAATTACTTTATTGCGAGTTAAGATTCGGTTAAAAATGTCTTATATTTTTTGAATGAAAAAAAAATATATTTTTTTATTGTTTTAGAATTAGATTATTTGAACATAATATAAAGAAAGCTGTTAGAGGTGTTAATGGAAACTGGGAAGGTGAAATGGACAATTTTGAGTTTGGGCAAAGGAAGGTTAAAAAAAAATATTTATTACAATTGTTGGAAGAAATTTTTTTGTTAATAATATATTCATGTAGTTGATCACATCCCACATACTGAGATACTCCCTTCAATTCTATTTATAAATTATTTTTATTAATCTCATCAATATTAATAAAAGTACAAGAAATAAAAGTAAGCAAAATTTTAATTATATCCTTCAAGTAAAAAACAAAAAGTAAATAAATAAGTAAATAAATAATATAATATTATTTTTTCTGTTTTTTTCTTATTTTTTAGGAATAATTTAAAAATTTTAATTTGAAACAAAATAATTTTATCATTAGTGATTTATAAGAAAGATCAATTTATATTTTTAGAATGTGACTAATGCATAAAATCGAAAGAGTAAATGTTTACACGTGATTTGTTAATTGTTGTAATTTAGTACCAGAAGTTAACAACACCATTGTTTTATGTTATTTGTTCCGTGCAGCAAAAACTTCAGCTGTTCCACAAGTTGGGCCTAACGAAAACCTATAGTCGATCTAGTTGCTGTTGTTTTCATTTTTTTTAAAATTGAATGAATTTGCCAATCCCTAGAACTGTTAGACTTGATATTTTATCATTGAAGGATTAAAGAATTTTGTTGGCACTCTAAACTTAGTTAAAAGTTAACTTAAATTAATTGATCTTTTTGGGATCAAACTATCATTATCTCTTGAAAAAAAAATTATCCAAATATAAATTTTATTATAATTACTAACTTTTTTAAATTAACTTTTTAAATTAAAAACCAAACACGTTTTTTTCTTCAAGATAAGTGGTTTTAAAAATTAAAACTGTTGAGCATTAATAATTTTGAAGAAAGTTACCTTTGATCCTCACATTCTTTTTTTATTTAAGAAAATGCATATTTTGAATGGAGTAAATTATTCTTTTTAAGTAAAAGATATAATTATATTTATTTTTTTTTTAAAATTCCAAATTTAAAATTTCTATTGGGCTAATCTTGATCTGGTATTAGGTTTACTCAGCCCAATTAGACATTGGGTTAACAAGGATGAAACTCAGATCAGCCCATCAACACCTCTGGTTCATATATGTGGGATGGGAATGCGCAATTTTGACAGGGTTGGGGGAAGGCTCAAGAAGCACCCAAAAAAAAAAAAAAAAAAAGTTACTGCCTCTGTCCTATATATTAAGTATTTTTTTAAAATTTTATTTTATCTAAATATAAAGGGTGACAATGATATTTTTAAATATTCAAACAATTTTACTCTTGTTTTGAAAAATAAAATAAATCATTAATTATATATTTTCCCTACACCATCATGATATTAATTGTGATATTATTAGAGATAAAACTGAAAAAATATTATGATTTTATGTGAGTTTAATTAAATAATAAATTTTTATTAATATGTGATATTTAATTAAAAATAATTTATCATAGAGACGGATGAAATAATAATTAGAGGAAACCTATTTGTTATACCCATTGAGAGCATTTTATTTTCTCTCCTGAGCAAGTAGTTAATAATTCAATTTTCATCTATTGTGTAGAGTAAACCTAAAGAATCTACTTTGTGCCTCCAATACTTTAAAGGGTTAAAAAAGAATTATTGGGACTTGGGGCGGGGTGCACACATATGGAAGAAAATATGAATAATTAATTATTAGGATAGGAGGGAACAATTGAGAGTTTAACTTTTAACTATTTCATATAGACTAAACTTAGTTGAGAAGGATCTATTTTTTTTCATAAAAAAAATTAATTTTCATTTCAGAGTAAAAGATACATTTTTTCAAAAAAAAAAAAAACATTATTGGTGCAAGGTGCGCAAATATGAAAAAATTATTAAAAATTTGTTATTAGTTTGTGTTTTTTTTTCTCCATTTTTTAAGGAAAAAAACACAATCATCAATTCATATAACTTTATTAAATTTTATTTTTAATTCTTATAGTTTTTTTCTAGTATTTTCACTTTTTAATTTTTATAATTTCAACAAAATTGAGAGACGTTTGTTACTTGGGTCTCTATAATTTTAATATTTTTAGTATTAAAGCCTTTATAAAGGGTAAAACAAACTATAGGGGCTAAAAATAAAATTTATTAAAATTATAAGGATTAATGATTATATTTTCTTATATTTTAATCACAATGCAAGTCCTCTCCTGAAACTCCAGGATTAATTCCTTCAACTTGGTCAAGATTATGCCTAAGAAATAAATAAGTGCTTATTATTTATTATGCCTGATAAACAATAATGGCCTGCTAAGATATGTATGTATGTGTCTTCTTTAAAAGCATAATAACCATTTTCATACGTACTTGCGATGAGTCATATCATATTCTTACATAATTTAATAATAATTAAGTTCAATAAATAAAACTACGTATAGGTGTTACGATCATGACAATCAAACCTCACAATTGACCATTTCATATTATCTTCTTCTTCTTCTATCTCTTACCTGGACATTTGATATTGTATAATAATTAAACTAATTTGCTTGACTTCCAATTAAAATATGATTTAATTTGATAATTTATTATTTTTTCTATTTAATGAGTACAAATAAATTAAATATTTATCAATTGTTTGTAACTTATGAGAAAAATTATCTGTTTGCAATAACAATAACATGTAATTAAATATTATATGTGACACCTATTTTTACAAGTTTATTGAATTATCTCCTTATTCGAATATCACAAAAGTGTAAATAGCTAATTATATATAGTTGGCCACACAGTACATTTTGTGGCCTTTAATAAGATCATTTTCCATGTAACTGTAGCTATAAATTCGTCTGCTAAATAATCAAGCTTTTTCGTATATGTTATCTGAATTTCCTATGCATAATGAGGAAAATGCAAGAAATGTATATTTGATATATAAATTTAGACCATATTTAAACGGTTTAGTTTTTTTTGAAAAGAATATTAATTTTTTTTTTGCAGAAGTTAAGCTTTAGGATATTATAATTTATTTTTCACTTTGTACATGTTTGGATACTTCAAAATAATCAATTTCAGGGGCTAAAACATGATCAAACACTTCTATTACATATAAAAGTTAATTATAAACCAAAAATCAATGTTTTTTTTATTCAAACACCCTAATACATGTTAAAATTAATTATAAATCCAAACCATATTTTTTTTTGAAAAAATTAAATAGCTATATATATGTGTGTCAAAACAATTATAAACTCAAAATTATATATTTGTTAAAAATATCAAAATCATAATTTTGAGTTCATAATTATTTTAGAATGTAATAATCAATTTTATTTAACAAATATCCAAACACACCACATATTATAATGCAATTAAAAGTCATATGTTCTGATGATAAATATTAGTGCGAAAAATATAGAATTGAATATAAATGTGCGCGCTCGTGTAAGACTGTTTGTAATTAAATAGATAAAACGATATGGTTGGTGGCTCATGAAGCACGAGGATGAGCAAAACAGATCCATCGTTATGTGTTAAGTTGACATTTGACAATCTCACAACGTCACCCACCAGCTTTGCTTTTGATAGATACAGGGTTAACGTACTTTAAAATTTTTTGGAAAAAGCACTAAACACTTTATATTAATCAGTAAAATAATTTTATTTTTAAATCATTATTTTTAAAAATAAAAAATTTCTTTTATTAAATAATCATTAACTTTGCCTTTTTTTTAAATGCTACGTACAACAAACAATTAACACTTTAATTAAATTTTTTGGTACTAACTTGTCTTTAATTTTTTTTAAGAGTGCTTGGCATTTTAAATTTTTTTTTAAAGCAATGGATACCTTATTGAATTTAAAATATTAAATATTTTAATATTTAATAATTTAAATATTATTATTTATAAATATTTATAAAAAAATTATAAATTATTTTTTTAAATATTAACAACTAAAACTTTTTTTTTAATTTAAAGGTAACTTGTAATATTTTATGTATCAATTATATTTTAAATATTAATGGAGTTCTTTAAATTTTGTCCTTTCATCTTTTCATCATTCTTTTATTAAATAATTTTTTTTTGTAGCATATTAATGGAATAGGCGATATCTTTCAAATAAATATTTTTATTGGCATATTATTGATTCTGATTAATCATATTTCTAATTTTACTCCTAACACTGCAGCGTACAAAAGAATATTAAATTTGGGTGATGCAATATTTTGAAAGAATATTGTTAGTTGATAAAAACATTATAAAGAATGATCTAAAAATTTAAAAAACTCAACCAATGTTAAAAATATAGGTAAGTTTCGATCCGCAAAAAAAAATATAATGATCTAAGTATTGTCTCAAAGAGAGACTCAGAGATTGATATATTAAAAATAACAAGTCATCCATAAATTTATGAAAAACACTAGTTTGAGCTATTAATATTTAAAAAATAATTTATAAATTTTGGATTAATATTTATAAATAATAATATTTAAATTATTAAATATAAATATTAATATTTAACAATATTTGTTAAATTTTATTTTAATAAAACTTTAGGGTATTTAGAGCTCGTAGAAAAAGATTTTAAGGTAGCTAGTGTTTTTAAAAAAAGTTCAGAGATAAATTAGTATAAAATAATGTGGTTAGAATCTTACCTGTTGCTACATGTGGGCTCCACGCACATGCTATGTAACAAAAAATGGCAAAATTAATGGCTAACTAACGGAAATAGTTTTTTACTCATTAAAAAAATAGTTCAAAAAAAAATTATTTCACTTATCAGTATAAGATACTTAGAGCTCTTCCAAAAAAAAAAGTTCATGAGTAAAAATATATCTTAACCCATGAATGTACTATGCTGCTGTTCATTCTATAAAAAGTATCCGTTCAAACTTAATTTAATTTATAATTATTAAAAAATACTTTTCCTGGTTCTATACATACATATAAGTGTTCAAATATGAACTCTTAATTATTTGTTTAAATAATAAGAAACTCTGTTATTTCTATCAAGCCATTAATTTTAGTTAATGAAAATTGTGATTATATATACTTTATCATTTCGGATTAAAAAAACCATGTTCAAATCTGAATATAATTAGAAACAACAGGTACTTTAATTTATGCATGTTTTTTTGAAACTTTTACTAAAAAGAATAGTATTGTTGATTTATACACTCTTTTTTTCAAAGAAAAAAAAGAAAACATAGAGAATATTAGTTCATTAATGAGTAAAAATAACAAGATCGCTTTGTACCAAAAAGTGGGGAAAAAGATAGCAAGATTGCTTTGTACCAAAAAGTGGGGAAAAAAGATAGCAAAGGTTGCTTTCATGATTAAACTTTCTTATTTCAGGCTCACAAAAAAAAAAAAAAAAAGGTTCTTATTTCAGTGCTTTCGCAATATGAAAGAACAAGTGCTTTTTGCATAAAACTGTAAAAGCAATTTCAGCCTTTACTTTTTTTTGCCCCTTATAATATATATATATTTTTTTAGATGTACTCTAAAAAAAATTATCTTCGTAGACTTTGGCGCTACTTGCTAGTTGCTAGCCCGTCCTTGTATGGTTGACCTTGGGACACAATGATGCAGAATATATATTTCTAGGTATACCTAATACTTCTAATAACTTTGAATTATCTACACCAATTTCCACTGATTACATGTTTATTAAAAATTAATCGTGAAAGGTGCATTAAAAATAAATAAGTGGCTCAATTTTTTTTAAATAAAAGTAGCTTATAATTTTATCAGCACCTTTTTTTTTTTTGTCAGCACTAGCCAAATTGAAAAATCGCTCATGAACTCTGAAGAAGATGGTATCTAAAATCGGATCAACCTATTGAACTGACCAGTAAATTATTAAACTCATTTTTTCACATGTTGAATGAAATGTTTCGTTCATATAATCAATGACCAATTAATCATCTACAGTTTTGTATATGTGTAATATATATCCTTCATTCCAAGCTAGAACCAATTACGACATAGTCCTTCCTTCATCTTCTTTCGCCATTCAGTTTCAGAAAACCTTTTCAGCCATGAGTAACCTCAACTTCCAGATATTACTCTGTCCTGTTCTTCGTCAAGCTGTGTTCTTTCATTCTGAATGTTCATCACCAATGCCCAGATAAGAAGTCTGTCACCAAAAAAAAAAAAAAAGGAGTTATAACAAGAGGAAGAAGAATCAGAATCATTATCCTTGATCAGCATGGCGGCGGAAGTATTGATGGCAGAGAATGTTGTGAGGTCAATGAGTGAAGGAAGAAAGAGGACATCTTCGAGTCTGTTTGATCTGATGGGAGAACAGAGGATGTGTTTCAGAGAAGCAGGAAGGAAGAGGATGATGATGAGGAAGAACTCAAGTGGGCTTCAATAGAGAGACTTCCAACATATAGATGAGAATGAGAAAAGGGATTCTGAAGCAAGTTCTTGACAATGGAAGAATTAACTATGAAGAGGTTGACATCACCAAGCTTGGCATGCAGGAGAAGAAGATTCTGTTGGGAGAGCATACTGAAAACTGTTGAAGAAGACAATGACAATTCCTCCACAGGCTGAGGGACAGAATTGATAGGTGACTTTTCTCAGTTTATCTCTTCGTTTTTCTGCAGGATTTGACTACCAAGTTTCACCTCAACTTCCAGATATTACTCTGTTCTGTTCTTCGTCAAGCTGTGTTCTTTCATTCTGAATGTTCATCACCAATGCCCAGATAAGAAGTCTGTCACCAAAAAAAAAAAAAAAAAGAGTTATAACAAGAGGAAGAAGAATCAGAATCATTATCCTTGATCAGCATGGCGGCGGAAGTATTGATGGCAGAGAATGTTTTGAGGTCAATGAGTGAAGGAGAAGAGAGGACATCTTCGAGTCTGTTTGATCTGATGGGGGGAGAACAGAGGGATGTGTTTCAGAGAAGCAGGAAGGAAGAGGATGATGATGAGGAAGAACTCAAGTGGGCTTCAATAGAGAGACTTCCAACATATGATAGGATGAGAAAGGATTCTGAAGCAAGTTCTTGACAATGGAAGAATTAACTATGAAGAGGTTGACATCACCAAGCTTGGCATGCAGGAGAAGAAGATTCTGTTGGAGAGGCATACTGAAAACTGTTGAAGAAGACAATGACAAATTCCTCCACAGGCTGAGGGACAGAATTGATAGGTGACTTTTCTCAGTTTATCTCTTCGGTTTTCTGCAGGATTTGACTACCAAGTTTCACGTTTTGTTTTGTTTTGTTGTCCAGGGTTTCAATAGAGATTCCCAAGATCGAAGTCAGATTTGAGAATCTTCAGTAGAAGGAGATGCATATCTTGGTACAAGAGCGCTGCCAACACTGCTGAATTCTACTATGAATGCAGTAGAGGGTATTTCCACTTGAAAGGAACTTATCTTAACAATCCAAATTCTAAGATACTGAAAACCAAACCGATCATTGAATTGGTTTAAGGCATAGTTCAATGCTTAATGGTCAAAATTATTATTCAAACTATGGTTAGACCGGTTATCAAAAAGGATTTCATTGAATCGGTTTAGTTCAGCAGTTTTATCATTTCAACTGGTCATGGGTTGACTCAGTTTTCATACTTTGTCAAATTCAAATGGGCATTTTTTCCTATTGCTATCTTAGTTTGGAACTTCGTCATTTTTTTTTCTGTTTCCCTGATCATGGACGATAGGGGTTTTTGGGAGCAATGAAGATTTTTCCATCTAAGAAACGGGTTGTGAAGATCCTAAGAGATGTTAGTGGAATTGTAAAACCATCAAGGTACATTGATTGGCAACTTCATCATTCATGGGTTTTGATTTAGTAAACAATGAATTATATTATTAGCTGTCTGTTTCTCTCTCTAGAATGACTTTACTTCTGGGGCCTCCAGGATCAGGGAAGACCACATTACTGCAAGCACTTGCTGCAAAGCTGGAACAAGAGATAGGGTATGACATTGACACTTGTTTGTGTTGACATAAAACATTTACCACTGTTTTAGCCACCGCGTCTGTAAAGTGAAAGTCAAATAATGAAAGTACGCATCGTGATTTCAAATACGTTTACCATGTCTTTGTTTTTGTTTTTGTTTTTGTTTTTTTGGTGAAAACGTTTATCATGTCTTTATGTCATATTCAAAGTCTCCTTTATAAAGTTACATTACAAAGCAGCACGCGCAGCCTTCAAAAGTAAATTGTACATAACACATGTCTTACTCATTGGACAAGTGTTTCCTTACTACAAAGCACTAATACTTAAATTGCTTAACGTATTTGCATCAATATATTGTACCCAATATTGATATACCCAATACTTTTTTCGTTACGTATACGTAAAGTATTAGAATATTAGTTTTAATTAAAATTACATTTTTTTGATATGCATATGGCACTTTTAGGTTGAGAGTCAATACTTCACAGAATTTGTAAAAAAAAAAAATTTTGCTAATGATTGTGATATTAATCTTTTTATTTTTCCTAATTAAAATTAGATTAGATTTGATGAATAGGATAGCTTTGATGGTGGTGGAATTTTGGAAAATGCGAACTTGTCTCTCCATAGACCAGATATAAAAGCTATGATTTTTGCAAAGGATGATTGAGGGGGCGGAAGTAGTACTATACCTGTTAACAGGTATTAGGTAGTTGAAAATTAGATATAAATAGAGTAAAAGTACAGTTGATGATTATATTTTGCTTGGCATTACTATTAAATGACTATATAGTATGTTAATTTAGATATTTGCTGAATTAAAATTATATTTTTGGTGTGTTTTATGAATATATATACACACATTCATGTATTTTCTAAAATAAAAGTATCGACATAACGGATATGTAAGGTGCCATGTGAATGTTGTTACAACTATTTACTCTCCCATTCTTCTCCTCTTATGCTCATCAAAATCATGATTATGATTGTCATTCTGATTCTGATACCCCTACCCTTTGGAATATGAGCCAAGCCAGTAAGATTACAGTTTAAATCAGTTCTAACATTTAACTCTACATGATACAATTTATCAACAGGTATCTGGAGAGTCACTTATTGTGTGGTCATGAGTTGTCAGAATTTGTTCCAGAAAGAACATGTGCTTACATTAGCCAACATGATCTTCATCATGGAGAGATGACAGTGAGAGAGACCTTGGACTTCTCAGGACGTTGCTTGGGGGTCGGAACAAGGTATGATCTTCTGTCGGAATTGTCAAGGAGAGAAAGAGAAGCAGGAATCAAGCCAGACCCTGAGATAGATGCTTTCATGAAAGCCACAGCAATGGCAGGTCAAGAAACAAGTCTTATCACGGATTACATTCTCAAGGTTTGAAGTGTGTGTGTGGTTGTGTGTAAATTCTATTCAATTATAGCTGTTTTAGTCAGTAGACCAATTTCCTTTGCTTAAAACTATATAATTCAATGTGGTAGATTCTTGGATTGGAAATATGTGCTGATATTTTGGTGGAGATGAGATGAGAAGGGGCATATCAGGTGGACAAAAGAAGCGTTTAACTACTGGTATGTATTTGATGTAATATTAGTTATATATTTCCTATCACAACCTTCAATTGTCATGCTAACACAAGAATCTTAAATAGCTAGATATCTCATAACTTGATATCTTGTACCATGAATTTACTTTCGACATTTTTTATCAGAATCAAGAAAGCCTTAAAACTCTTTGACTCTATCAAAAATTTAATAAGTTTTCAACTTTGTCCTTGTGAAATATACATACTTTAATAACATGATTTTTTTCACCAGCATTTTATAGAAGGTAAAGGGAAAATTATGATAAAAATTCAATGACATACCTTATAAATAGGATCATAAAAATTATTATTTCTCTCTGCCTTATAAATAGGATAGGAGAGAGGATATTGATAAATGTCATATAAAAGCGCACCAAATGGCTGTTAAAGTGTGTTGCCTTTGTGTTTATCTGGCTACATATTATTGTTTTCCTACACTAATGTAGGTGAGATGCTAGTTGGACCAGCCAAAGCACTTTTCATGGATGAAATTTCAACCGGTTTGGATAGTTCCACCACCTTCCAAATTGTCAAGTTCATGAGGCAGCTAGTCCATATCATGGATGTTACAATGATAGTTTCTCTTCTGCAACCTGCACCAGAACCTTTGAACTTTTTGATGATATAATATTACTTTCAGAAGGCCAAATAGTATATCAAGGCCCACGTGAGAATATTCTTGATTTCTTTGAGAATGTTGGCTTCAAATGCCCAGAAGAAAAGGAGCTGCAGATTTCGTACAAGAAGTCACTTCAAGAAAAGATCAGCAACAATACTGGTTTAGGAGGGACATACCTTATCAGTATATTAGTGTGCCTGACTTTGCAAATCTCTTCAAAAGCTATTCATTGGTCAAAGGCTTTATGATGAGCTTGGAACTCCTTTGATCGTAACAAAACCCATCCTGCTGCATTAGTGAAGGACAAGTATGGAATCTCTCAAGGGAACTCTTCAAGGCATGCTTTTCAGGGAATGGCTATTGATGAAGAGAAACTCTTTTATATACATATCAAGACTTCTCAGATAATAATATGTCTCTGATAACTATGACAGTGTTCTAAGAACAGAAATGAAGCATGGACATCTTGAGGATGGAGGCAAATATTTGGGTGCCCTGTTCTTCAGTCTCATCAATGTGATGTTTCAATGGAATGGCAGAACTTGCAATGACTATTATGAGACTTCCAATTTTCTTCAGCAGAGAGACTTCATGTTTTATCCAGCATGGGCCTTTGCATTGCCTATTTGGGTCCTAGGATCCTCTCTCTCTTGATGGAGTCAGGATTATGGATCATTCTTACCTATTATACCATAGGGTTTGCTCCTGCAGCTAGCGGTAGTTATGAGACTAAAATTATGTGTCTTTTCTTAGACAAGTCATTTCTTCAAAATCACAATTTATTTCTTAGACGAAGATTCTTTAGTTTTATTGATTTATAAAGTTTGTTATTCTTGTAATCAATAAAAAAAAACATTTGCTACAGGTTTTTCTTTCAATTATTGGCATTCTTCAGTGTGCATCAATGGCTCTCTCTCTGTTTCGCTTCATTGCAGCCGTTGGAAGAACAAGGTTGTAGCAAATACTCTTGGTACCTTCACATTACTAATTGTTTTTGTACTGGGTGGATTCATCGTTTTCTAGAGGTAATATGCTCTTCATTTTTTTCTGTTAGTATCTCAAAAAATCTAAGAAGACTAAAAAAATAAAAACAATCATAATTCAAACATGTTTGGTCACATATGGTCAAGTATCATAACAAGCTGTCAGGTGAAAACTCATGAATATTTTATAATCCTCTCTAACATTATGATCCAAGAATGAGATCTTCAATGTTTTAAGTGTCATTTGATGCTTTTTATGAAACTCAGTTTTCTTTTATTTTTCTTCTCTTTTTTCAGATGACCTTGAACCATGGATGATATGGGGATATTATGTTCACACCTATGATGTATGGACAAAATGCCATAGCCATCAATGAGTTTCTAGATAAAAGATGGAGCACTGTAAGATGTTAACTAAAGGAGACAAATCTTGTTCTGGCTTATGACATTCCGTTAAGCATTGTTTGGTACATAGAAAAGTTTTTTTTTTCAGAAAAAAAATGAGAAATATACTTAGAAAGAAACAGGATAGGTGCGTTTCTCATTTTCCTTTCTAGAAAAAACTTTTTCTACCTCCAAAAATTGCATCGTATAGTTTTAGTGCCAAATACTAATTCATGCTTCTTCTTCTTGTTTTTTTTTTTTCTCACAGCCCAATAATGATACAAGAATTTCTGAGCCTACAGTTGGGAAAGCTCTCCTCAAGTCAAGAGGCTTGTTCACGGAAGAGTCCTGGTATTGGATATCTGTTGGTGCCCTCTTAAGCTTTTCTCTACTTTTCAACGTATTGTTCATTTGGCTTTGACATATCTAAATCGTAAGTTTCCATACTACTTCCTCCTATCTTTCATGCAAATCATCTTATAGAAAAGTTTTATGGTTCAAAATATAATTATTTTAGTGTTAAAGGACAAATTTATCTTGGGGATTTTTCACCAGGTGCAATTGATATACTAAACTTTCGATTGGGCAATGTTCCTTTGGAAATTAAAAAAATGGTGTGCTTAACATTTGTTTTAAAATTAAATTTCAGCTTTGGGAAATTCTAAATCTTATTATTGTGGAAGAAGAAGATAACAATGCAAGCATGATTTCGTCATCCTCTATGGAAACAAAAAAGGGCAACAAAAAACTGCTAAATTTGAAGGTATAGAATTCACTTTGTGCTCTCGTATATATTTTAGGACAAATACATTAATTCGTTCTCTCCTTCAATGGATCAATGCCAACTTCATAAGCATATATGTCTACTTTATCCATTCACATTTAATACAATGATATGCTTCTTGAACCTTTGTGTTATATTGTCTTATAAATGGCTCAATTTAGCTGCAAGTAATAAAGTTATTACTCTTATCACAGGCAAGAAATCTGGCAGCAGGAAACACCTTGATAGTAATGCAAGAACCAAGAAGGGAATGGTGTTGCCCTTCCAACCCTTGTCTCTTGCTTTTAGTCATGTCAATTACTACATCAACATGCCCCTGTATATCTCAATGCCCTCTTTCCTTGTTTAATTTATATTGTATCTTCTTCATCATATTACTCAAATAAATGCAATTTGATATTGTCAATGTTAACTCATGGTGGTTAGGTTTCTCCTATGCTAAAGCAAACATTTCAAATGATAGCTCAAGTTTATAAGTTTTTTTTTATATGAAAGCTCCCCAAATTGAAGAGACAGAGTGATGATTTTTATCAGGAAATGAAGAAGCAAGGAATTGAATGAGAGTAGCTCCAACTATTAAGAGACACAAGTGGTGCTTTTAGGCCTGGAGTTCTAACAGCATTAGTTGTTGTACGTGGTGCTGGAAAAACAACCTTAATGGATGTGCTTGCTGGTAGAAAAACTGGTGGTTATATTGAAGGAAGCATCACCTATCTGGTTACCCAAAGAACCAAGCCACTTTTGCTAGGATTAGTGGTTACTGTGAACAAAATGACTTCATTCTCCAAATGTTACAGTCTATGAATCTCTTGCATTTTTTGCTTGGCTACGCCTTGGTAAAGAAGTTGACAAAGAAACAAGAAAGGTATTTCTCCTTTGGCCATTGGATGTGTAATTCAATTTTTGGTTGTTAGAACTTGCCATTTGTAATACTTGTTTAGTTTAGGTGGTTATGGTAAACAAGTTTCTTATTCTGTCTATGAAAGTAAAAAGAATAAGAATCATACATACATCATTCAAATGGCTTAAAGCCATATGGAAGTAATATGACAAGCAAACGACTTTCAAAATTAGATAATTCAGTGTAGGTTGACCACTTGACTTGAAAAAATCAAAATTATTATATCTTTATTCCCATTACTGATTGTTTCATTTCTATGTTATAGACGTTTATGGAGGAAGTTATGGAACTTGTGGAATTACAAACCAATAAGGAATTTTCTAGTAGGCCTTCCAGGAATAGATGGCTTATCAACTGAGCAGAGGAAGAGACTAACCATAGCTGTAGAATTGGTTGCCAATCCTTCCATATCTTCATGGAGAACCAACATCAGGTCTTGATGCTCGAGCTGCAGCAATTGTTATGCGTACGGTTAGAAATACGGTTGATACTGGAAGAACTGTCGTCTGCACAATTCATCAGCCTAGTATTGACATATTTGAAGCTTTGATGAGGTACAATATCAATATCCATAGCAAAATTTGTCAGATGACACTGTTTTTTCTATGATTGCTTTGAAAATAATATTTCTTACCGTCTTAAAATCATATTTCCTTTAGCTACTTTTAATGAAGAGAGGAGGTCAGATCATATATGGTGGTTCCTCTTGGTCAACATTCTCAGAACCTTATACAGTACTTTGAAGTGAGTCGCACTCCTTAATTAATCTGCTCGTAAAAAATTCTCAAATCTGTAAAAAGTTGTTAGCAATCTTACATATGTGCAACATTTTTCAGGCCATTCCAGGAGTTCCTACGATTAGAGATGGGTATAATCCTGCCACGTGGATGTTGGAGATAAGCGCGCCAACAGTTGAGTTCAACTTAGTGTAGACTTTGCTGAATATACACAAAATCAGAATTATATCAGTAAGGGACACTAAGTGCCCTTATTTTGAAAAAAGAATTTAAATTCTCATAACTATTTTACAGCATAATGAAGAAATCAAGAGCTAAGCACACCAGTGGCTGGAACTAAGGACCTTTTCCCAACCAACTATCACAATCCTCACACTCAATGCAAGCTTGCTTCTGGAAACAGTACTGGTCCTACTGGAGAAATCCACAGTACAATGTTGTCAGGTTCTTCATGACAATAATTGTAGGTGTCATGTTTGGACTTATATTTTGGAACAAAGGAGACAAAACGTAAGTCCACAAGTTATGTTTCAGTCTTCCACAAACTTTTTAATACATTGTCGGATCATCCAAAGAGAATCATTTTATTTTGTCATAATGATAAAGAGTATTGGAACAAATGGGAATCTTGTCGACATTAATTGATATCATCTAATGAGTTTGCAAGTTGCAAGATTAAGAAATAAAAATGAAGCCTGATTGGATGCATGTCTAAGTCATCATGCTTTTTATTTGCAGGCATAAGCAACAGGATCTGTTAATCTCTTGGAGCTATGTATTCAGCTGTTATCTTCCTGGAGCCACAACACCAACTCAGTACAGCCAGTTTAGCATAGAGAGAACAGTCTTCTATCGTGAAAGAGCAGCCGGAATGTATTCAGAGTTGCCTTATGCAATAGCTCAGGTAAAAGAAGCCGATCTAACCTAAAGCTAGTCCAGGTAGTACGGATGTGATGAGTTTGGGTAGAGTTTCATGGTTCAGACCCTCCTGATGTAACAAAAAGAAAACTGATCTTGAGGATGACAATTAGGTCCGAGAAGATTGATTAAAACAGTTAGGTCCCTAACAAGTTTTTCCAAAAAAAAAAAAAGTTGCAAGTATGGATTTTGACAATTACAAACAGAAATTTCAGTTGCAAGCTAAAAATTACATTTAAAACTTCAGTGTCTGTATGCAACTGGATTTCTGATTTGGAATTATTTCAATCAACATTTACGATTCATATTTCAAAAAATTTTGTTAGGACCTAAATGTTATTAAATCCATTTTTGGGCCTATTGTTATTCTCCCCGATCTTTTAGATTTAACCCAAAACTTAAGAAGCAAACTTTGACAAGCTAATGGCAAAGAAAATTCACACAACTGCTCTATTGTTTGTTTCCCTGCAGGTAGCAATAGAGATATTATGTTGCCATCCAAACGTTGGCCTATTCTGCTATCCTCTACTGATGATTGGATTCCAACCTCAAGCAGACAAGTTCTTCTGGTTCTACTATTTTATTTTCACGTGCTTTGTCTACTTCACCTGTATGGCATGATGACTGTAGCTCTCACACCAAACCACCAATTGCTGCAATTGTTATGTCATTCTTCATTAGTTTCTGGAACCTCTTCTCTGGATTTCTCATCCCAAGAACAGTAAGTCCATCAAAACTAAAAGCTACTTCGTATTACACTGCAAAAGTTCATCTAGATTCTGAAATTACTTTGTCTCAAGCAAAATATTGTTGCTCAAGCTCATCCATTATACAAAAATAGTTTGAGTACTAGGTTAGATTCACCACAAGCTTCTATATCCTTTTATCATTTTCAAGAAAATTAATCATTCGTCCTATAGCTTGACTCAGTTAAATCAATCCTTATATTTTATCTATTAACATTGGTCCTTCCTTTTAAAAAATAAAATTATAATAATAAAGTTATTATTAAAGCTTAAGAATAATGTTTTCATTAGCTAAATTATAAAGATTGAGTTACATCGAGTTTAAAGTTTAGAGACTAAGTTGCAATCTAGTTAAAAGTAAAGGACTAAATGATTAATTTCTCTTTTTGATAACTACTTTCCAATGCGGATTTCTCACCATACTCTATTGAACTGAAACTTTGGTTGATTGAACTTGTGCAGCAAATACCAATATGGTGGAGGTGGTATTACTGGGCATCCCCAGTGGCTTGGACTATATATGGGTTGGTGACTTCTCAAGTGGGAGACAGAGATTCTTTAGTAGAGATACCTGGAGGGAAACCCATATCAGTTAAAGCATACCTTGAGGAGCAAATGGGGTTTCAATATGACTTCCTTGGACAAGTTGCTTGGTTCATATTGCTTTTGTTGTTATCTTCCTCTTAGTGTTTGCCTATGCATCAGGTTCCTCAATTTCCAGAAAGATAAAGCATCATGTCATATAAAGCATGAATATAGTTGAGTTTGACTCTGTATATAGTTTTTTGAAATCAATTGTGAGATTTTGATTTGCAAGAGTTGTAGTAGCTACCTGTATGAACAAAGTCAGAGAGTTTTCTTTCTTGCCAAACGATTGAGGATGAGATTCATATTTTCTATGATTATAAAATGTATTTATGAGTAATTAGTTTCAACGATAAACTAAAAATGTCAAATAGGTTTTTACTTGACAGTGTGAATATCCATCTATTTCTATGAACAATTTGACTTACTTTTTAAACCAAAAATTAACCCCACGTACAGGGTAAGATTTATGTTATTTAATTTTATCTAATCACGTCATAATTTTGAATTTATCATCAATAAGAATTCAATACTAATCATGTTTTGAAAATAATATGGGGTCATAGAGAAGGAAAAGAAAATTGATATAATGCAGTGAAGATGGGATTATACAGCACTGTACAACCACAATAGTGTAAAGACATTATCTTTTTTTTTTTTTTTGTTTTTTTTTTATGCATAAGATTTTGCATAAACTTCTAAGTGTTTGGATCGGCCACGTAAATTATAAGCTTGAAGGCCTCCATTCTTATTGATGGTATGATTGGAATTGGGCCGACCCATCTATTTTATGCCATAGCCCCATGCTTTTTCAGCCATAGGCCACTTCTCACGATATTGGTTTCTTCGTCAAAGCGATTTTCTTTTAAACAGATTAATCCAAAAAAAAAAAACCACAACAGAGGGAGAATATTGACCTTTATCGTATGGTCCATTCTAATTTTTTTTATATTTTCTTAAATTGGAAGTAAAGTGGAGTTAATACTGTGAAAAAAGATTAACTTTCTGAAAAATTAAAACTTTCGGGTTATTATTTGAATCTCGCACTGTCACAAACACACAAAATATGATTTGATCTTGTAAATCAAAGCAAGAAGAAACCTTGAAATTTATTACATTTTTAGATAGAAGGTTTAAATTCCTTGATTTTAAATGTTTAAGTTAAACAGATTCTAAAATTTTTAATTATTTATGAACATAAAGTTATTATCAAATTTTATTTTTCTAAAAATTTATACTCCCTCTATTAAAAAATATAAAAAATTTTAATTGAATTTCGCCCCTAATAAAATAGTTAATTGTCTTTAAAATAATTTTTTTTATATTTATCCTTATTTAATAGGATATTTATTTTAAAATGAATATAAAGTGATTAATTTATCATGGATACTTTTGAAAAAAATTACATTAATTACAACTTAAAATATTAAAAATATTTTACATTTTTTAACATCCAACCTTTTAAAAAAATGCTTTACATTTTTGGATGGAAGTAATAAACTTTAAGAAGTTATAATTTTAAGCAACTTAGCAGTAACATCTTGAAGTATTATAGTTATAAAAACCAGTAACAACGTTAATATTTAAAAATAATTGTGAATTTTTTTATTTTTTTTCAAGATTTAGAATTTTTCCCATGTAGTGAAAAGGTGGACTAATGAGAATATAAATGTTTATGCCATGTGCTGGTTTTGTCACTTCACGTTTAATTTCAAGATTGAGCATTAATTCCTAAATATGGGTATGTTGGTTTCCTAATGGTTTCCTAATCACCATCAAAGAGAGTTCTTTACGTTTGTTTTTCTTGTTAAAAAAAGGTAATTCTTTTATTTGTGGTAATTGAATCTATATAATAAAATTTATAAATTATATAGAAAACAACACTGTTTACAAGTCATTGCATCTCATCTTAAATTCTATGTCAAGCATGGGACCTAAAATTTAGTAGCTCACTTTCAAGTTTCAAACTACAAGTAAACACAAAGCCCACATTTTATTATTTTTTTTATTTAAAAAGCATGAGACACACAAAGTAGCTGACCAATTTTAATATAAGAACCGTACACACACACACACACACACACACACACACACGATTTGGGTCGGAATATATTCATATCGGTAATCATCATTCAAGTGCTTTTTGGAAAGTAAGTTACAAAAATAAAATTTATCGTACACGTAAAGCAAACTCTAATCTAACACGTTAAGAGATGATAATGTTTAAAAAATTGGACAACTTTCTTGTCTATAAATAGGATTACATGCGTTCCTATTTTAGTCAATTGATGCAATCTTTGGCAAAAATATGGTCAATTGTTGTAATGTGTTAAAATTTTTCTTTCACGACACCCATTACATTTTTTTTATTATGTAGTCAAGTTTAAGTGAATTAAATCTCATGAGTTCATTAAAGGAAAAGCATGGCTCCAAACTTATAAAAAAAAAACACTTACAAAGATATTTATATATTATTATTAATAAAATATTCACATTGATAACAAGATTTAATACCACAATTTTATAAATTATGATTCAAATATTTTATTAATAATAACTTGACATTTTAATCGCGTGATACTATATGCAGGATTTTTGGATTGTAATAGCACTCTATCAACAACTATAACTCTCTAAATTTATTATTTGCCAATAAATCATCTGTCTTTGTCAGGAATGAGAGTGATCGTCCGAAAATAAGAGAAAGTACCAATATTATGTATTAACTCAACTTTAAAGTTTAAGTTCATATGTCACTTCCTTTCATTATGTATTAATTATTAAACAATATGATGTGTGGCTTATTACATTGGCTTAGCTCCCCCCTTTTTTTTTTTGAATAATAGCAAAGCAATCAGAGAACTTCGAAGACATTGTCATATTCAGATTAAAATGTCCTCATCATGTTGCGGCTTAGCTCCTATAATTGGACAGTGTCACTTGTTTATGTAATTCAAATGAGGCCTGGCTAAACAACAAATGGAACTACAGCCACCACAAGCACCGATGAGAGCCTCGAGAGTGAAGTAAATCCAATTCATTCATTTTCACACATGGACAGTGATGAAATATAATAAAATGTATGAAGGTAAATTAGTCCAGAAATTTGGCTCCTTTCCACACACGAAAAAAAAAGGGGGGGGGGGCTCAGTTTGAGCGACACCAAAATAAGGGAAGGTTTCCAACAAAATTTGTTAACCAAATGAAGAAAAGGAGGCATTTTCCCTCCCTTCCAATACTCCCAATCAAACACATCTTAAAAAGACACGCGTGTATGTAACTGAAAACAGAAAAATGTAAATTTTATTTAGTTTTATAACTTTAATATACTTTTTATAGGTCATAGAATTAAAATAAAAATTTATCATTTCTAAAATACAAATTAATTCTGCCTTATTTCCAAGTCTTGATAGTCATCAAGTTATATGCTTATACTCCTCCTATCCCTATATATAAGATATTTCTAGAGTTAGAAGCAGACCACCCATTTAAGTATTTCCTCTATTAAAAAATATAAAACATTTTTTGAGAGGTTTAATGTTAAAAAATATGAAGTATTTTTGGTCTTTTAAGGTGTAATTATTGCCTTTTTTTTTCAAAAGTGCTTTTATTGAATAAATCACTTTACATTTATTTTAGGATAAAATACCAAGAGCGTATGTCACCTACACTCCAAAATAGCTAAGTTAACACTAATATAGTATTAGTGGTAATCTAGGTCATTTTTCACTAAGGAAGCTAAGGTTAACTAAGGCTAAACTAGTGGACTAAACTAATTAAAAGTTGATTGATTTTAGTTAATTAAACTAAATGGATAGGTTTAATTAAAAACTTAATTAACTAGTGAAATGAAAATAGGAGTATTTTAACCCTTTCTAAAATAGAGTTTTAAAAGTTGTGGGATGTTAGATTCCATATCCACTCTTTTTAACTGGGCTTAAGTTAATTTTCACTCTCTTGATCAAATTAAACCCCTTACATAATTTTATATGAGTGTGATTTCCTAACTAACTAAATTAATTAAATCCTTGCACAATTTTGTACAAGTTCCTAATCAATTTTTTAGTTAAGTGCAAAGTGATCAAAATTTTCCTTAGATTTCCTTTATGTGCAGCTTGATATATGGTAAGTCCAATACATACTTTTACACACAAGACATTTTATTAAACACTAATCAAATATATTTATGCATAGCCAATGTAAGACACATTTAACACACATAAAACATATATTTATATGAATTACAATGTATTAGAAAAAATTTTCAACAACTATATAAAGGAGAATCAAGTGAAAAAAATACTAAACCAACAAGTTAAATATCAATTTTGGTCAATAAAAATAAGATATAATAATACTCCTAATTTTAAGAACAAGATTACACCAACTTAGGTTTAATAAAAATGGTGGAGTCGGATTAGGATTTTGATAGTTGGATCATGAGATATAGAAGAGAGAAGATGAGATGGAGATGAAGAACATGAAGAACAATGGAGAGAGAATGGAGAATGGTGGAGGTTGAAAAAACGACAGTCAATAGAAGAATGATTATTAAAAATGAAATTAGAATAGTTTAATTCAAGTTTAGGATGAATGAACACAACTCTAATGTTAAGAAAATGGGTGAAAAATGAGTTAAGTAACTTTATTATTTATCATGGTAAAATGGATAAAAATTCAAATGAAAATGGCTTGAAAATTGAATTAAATGAAGCTAAAGATAATGAAAAATTGAGAGAGAGTGAGTGGATTCAAAGTGTGGTATAATATGTGCAAAACCATCAAGACATGTACTTTCACTTCAAAACTCAAGTGTTTTATCTTTTGACTCATCTATTATTCCAATTCAATGATCCTCATGTGTTAAATCCAAGGTGGGTAACCCTATATAAATAAATGTGACACAGAAGATCAAAGTTCAAAGCATATGAATGATAATTATATTTTTAATTAAAATTAATTTTTAAATATGTGACATAATGCAATTAAATAATAAAACTTAATTATGACATTATAAAAGAGCTTTTGGGGCACGCCAAATAGCCTAAAAATTGTAAGCCTATATATGCACAAAAATAACCTAGTCTAAACGCAAGAAAATAAGTTAATCAAAAACTTTGACTCTCCAAAATTATCAACTTGTAAAATTAATTACTCTTAATCTAAAAGGAGTTTGAGAAATCTAATTAAACCATTATTTTTCTAGACTAAAAATGTATTTTGACTAATTTTTCTCAAATATTTTCTCAAAATTTTAATTTTATGATTAAAATACCCTTAATGCACAAAATCCTATACTTGGGTAATTTCTCACAATTAATGTAATAAGTATGTAATTTGGATAAATATAACATAATTTTTAGTCAATAACAATAAAAAAAAGTGTATATGTGAGCTATCAAATGCCCTATTAAATAGGGATAAATATAGAAATATAGAGTTAATTTAAAAATAAGTAACTACATTATTACGAGTAAAATTTAATTAAAAATACTTTATATTTTTAAATGAAGAGGGTATGTTTTTATAAAAGTTTGAACTTGAAAAATGATTTTTTTAAAAAAATTAAGCATTGAAGCCTGCCCTTATATGCCCTGAAAAACAAGTTCGAACAACCTATTTAAGCCCTTCTTTACCCCTTAAAAATAATTTTTTTAATTTTAAATTAAATTTAAATTTTAAAATATACGTCTATACTTTAAAATTAAAATTTTTATTATTTAGTTTTAATTTTTAAGCATTATAATTTGTGTTTTAAAAAAGAATATGAAATATAAATTGAAGATTTTAATTTAAAAAATAAAAAAAATAAAAAAATGATCTTTTGTAGAAATAAGGATCAGACTTTAGAAATAATATTTTTAAATAATTAAATAATTTTATCATTATATTAAAAAATGGAGCCATTGTTAATTACATGTTTTACCCACCACCATAATGATATTAAACGTGACATTCTTATGGGCAAGACCAAAAATTATTACAAAATTATATAATTTTAACTAAATAATAAATTTTTATTAGTATACTAGATTTGGTTAAAAATATCTTGTTATTGAATAACAAATGAGCTAATATTTACATTAATTGCTTAAGGGTTAAAAGTTAATTTTATTCCTAAACTATACATCTATAAGCATACAAAATTTTAAATTTATTTTTAATATAATATTCTATTTTAACTTTTGAAGATAATGCAACGTCATTTATATCATTAACAAAAGTAAATTTTAAAAGTTAATCAATTAGGAAATTACAAAAAATAACTTTAAAAATTACATAGAAAGATAAAAATTTAAAAAATGACTTAAAATTATAAAAAATGATATAAAAATTTTTCTTAATTATTTTTTAAATTTTGAAGTTTTTTTAAATTTTTTATGTAATTAACAGTTAAAATTAGCATTTATTAATAATATAAATAATATTATACTATTTTTTAAAATTAAAAAAATTATATAAAGTAAGTTGAAGATCCAGAGAGACGTACATCTTCATTGACGTGTGTTGGTGGATACGCTATGTGTGTTCTTTGAATTCGACGTATGCTCCACTTAACATTGTTTTCCTCTCCTCCAATAAAAATGTATCCCCCTTGATCGAATATAACGACTCGAATAGTAAGTCAAAGCATCTGCAAATTGTAGTACAGTATGAAGTCTAGCTTCATCACTAGAAAAGACGAGAGATCGGACATTACCCTATGATCATCGATAATAGATACTTCTCTCATATCACTTTCAATATATTTTATTATAATAAAAAAATTTTAAATTTTATTAATTTTATTTTAAAATTTTATTTATTTTTATTTTTATTTTTAATAAATATTTTTAAATTTTATTATTAGTATTTTTATTCAACAAAAATATAAAAATAAACATTAAAAATTAACAAATATTTTATAAATAGAATTAAATTTTTTCTTTTCTCTTTACTGTATAAATAGGATTAGAAGAGTATTTACAAAGAAAAAAATGCTGAAATTCTACCACAGGTTTTGTGACAAATTTTAAAAATTCTCGAAAATTACTCCTTCTACTTGTATACAAGTGATCTTTATAATGAATTAATGGTCCTTTTTTTATAAATCATTTTGTATAAAAGAAATGGATTATTAATAATTTTCTTCTAATTTTATGCTTTCTTATATCCGGCAAGGTAATTAGAAATGAACTGTATATAACTATAGGATCGAAGGGCATATTCTGCAACCCCTTTATTTAGAATGAAATAATCCACCACAAAAATACTCCCCTCAGTTTTATTTATGTTGTTAGTTTAAATCGTTAATATTTAAAAAATAATTTATAAATTTTAAATAAATATTTATAAATAATAATATTTAAATTATTAAATATTAAAATATTATTAATTATTTATTAAATTTTATTTTTTATAAAATTTTAGAATATCTAACGCTTTTAAAAAGAGTTGAAAGAAAACTAACACAAAAAAATATAGTTAAAGTCACATCCATCGCTATGAGTGGGCACCACATACTTCCCACATTAATGAAAGGGTTTTTTTGTTTTTTGAAAAAATAATTTAAAAAGAAAATTACTCTACATTAATGGTTAATATTTAATAATTAAAATTAATAGTGTTAGGTTAAAGTTAACAGTTTAATTATTTTTACATTCATCCATGTAACGTTATGAGTATTTTTTTTTATTTTAAAATATTAAATGTTTATCACTAATTATTTTATGAATATTTTTATCTCTTTATTTTTATTTTATTTGGATGGTGATAGAGCGGATTTAAAGCAACATGAGGCAGTAAATGATGGGTAAGACGTTGGTGGAGTTCGGTGAGAAGTAGGTAGTTAGGGGAGGATTGAAATCAAGTCTGTTGAATAGAACCATCAACAACTAAATGGAGGAATCCAAATTTAATAATTGATGAGTCTGGCCGCAGCACAAACAGTTGTGGTGCCTTCAATGCTCTCTCATGTATTATTTAATGCATCTCTACTTCTGATCTGACACTACCACTTCCACACCACACCTATGCCACCTTCTGCTCTCTCTCTCTCCAATCAATTATACACTGAAAAACCACATCTTGGGGGTTTACCCATTCCCAGCTCCTCTTCTTTTTCGGAAAAATGGAGTATAAATTTCATATAAAAAATTACTAGATCTCAACAACTTAGCTGTATTTTTATAAATTCACAAGATTTATTTATAAAGTAACCTCTTATTCTCCGTGATTTTTCCTTGGGAGTATGAAATGAGAAAATGATGATTAGAGATATCATAAGAACATTAATGATAATTATAGATATTTATATATTAAAATTTTAATAATAAATTATAATCTTTATTTATAATAAATTATTTTTCTTTGATTAGTTTACGATTCACAACCGACTCTAAAAAATTTACAGTTGACGTTTACAAATAATCCAAATGTATTTAATAGATTTTACTAGTGATTTATTTATATATTGACAGAAAAAATTATAAATGATTAGCTTGTGATGTAAAACTAACTCTTATAAATTTTTAATTGATATTACAAATAATTTTAAATATATTTGCTTAATTTTTAAGTAGTTTATCTATATATTGACAGCAAAAATTCAGATTTATCACTAATTCTTTTAAATTTTTAACTGACATTCTAAATAATTTTAATTATATTTAATAGGTTTTTTAACTAACTATTTGCATTTTTTTAATTATTGAAATTTTAATAATTCATAATCTTTAATTGCCATTAATATTCATGCAAGTCCCTGGTTGTCATTTTCTCTAAATGATAGATAAGCATTTGTCTTCTAGAACGAAGATTAATATCCTTTTAAAGATCGGGAAAGGAAATCCTTGAGTTCTCACAATTAAATTTGTTCAACGCACAAGGTCAAGAGTCAAAGTTTCAACTCTTTGCTGGGGATGGGATTGCCCATCACTCTTTTATCAGTCCGAGTTGGTATTTTTTATTTTATTTAAATTGGAATTAGCCAAAAAAATATTGAATTCATAACATATAACTTATAAAATATTAATTAAAGTAATAATATTTAGAAAATTGCAAACTCTAGAATTTTAATGGTATATAATACATTTAAGATTCAAATGTAATTCTCGTATTGTAAATGAAATTCATGTTTATAATTATAAGAATTGATATTTGCAATTCAATTAAGAAATTTATTAAAAATCTAACTATCATTAATTTAATTTGTCGGGACCTAGTTGTCATTATCCTTACAAATTCCAACTCCTGATCTTTCTTTTAAACTTTTAGGACAATATTAGAACAAAGACTAATCTCCTTTAGAAATAACGAAATTAAAGAGTAATTAAATTCCTCCAAAGTAAATTTGCTCGACATACAAGGTCTAGATTCTAGAATCAAATTCAACTCATGTTTATGTTTGTATTTGGAGTAGTAAATTACAAACAAATGAAAGTCCTTATATTATACTCCATTTGTCTCAAATTATAAAATATTTTTAGACAAAATCTTACATATCAATAAACCTCATTAAATATACTTAACAATCTTATCTTTTTAAAATAAAATATAAAATTTTTAAAATATCAATCATTTAATATATTCAAAAGAAAAGTGATAAAATTAATTATAGGAAGAGAACGAGTAATATTAGAATTGATGCATTTAATAAAACTTTAATTTATTTAAAGTGTTTTATATTTTAAAAAGAAAAAACTTATTTAAAAGTGTTCTATGATTTGAGATGGAAAGAATAGCTCACGGTAGCCTAAATTGGTTCTCGTCTATATTTATAATAGAGAAACTTGCTATTTATGGAATCATCAAAAAATAACTGCAAAAAAAAAAAAAAACAAACAAACAAAGAAAGTTGCAACTCCACCTAATATGCAATATGTAAGCACCCGTTTGAATTTTAGATGAATATAATAGATTATAAAAATAATTAATTAAGTAGTAAATTTTAATTATAATTGATTATATTATAACGTAATCTATTTAAATATTATTTTTTTAAAATTAATTTTAACATAACTGAAGATGTTTGGATAATTTAATCAGAATTAATTTTAATTATATAAATTATAATATAATTTAATTCTTAAATACCAAACATTAATTTTTTGAGAATATAAAGTTTAAATTTTATTAAGAAAAGAAAGAAAGGGAAGAGAGTTTGGTTTTTTTTATTAAATTATGTGTCTTTTCTTGTAATTTTTTCTTGGCACTTTCTTTATAATTTTTCCCAAGATTTTGGCAAGTGTTTTTGCAAACGTTCGGATTTTCAGCTTCGTGAAAAAAATCAATTTTTTTTGAAAAGTTTTCATTTGGATAATTTCATACAAAATTGATTTTTTTACAGAAAAAATCGATTAATATGCAATTCAAACACACGCTAAGAAATGTCACTTAATTTTAGTCGTATTGCTACCAAGAAAAGAAAAGGATAGAGTTGTGTAGCTTGCAAGAAATAAAACTAAACGCAAAAAAAATTAAAAAAATTATAACAATTTAATTAGAAGTCTAAAATTTAAGTTTTAGAAATACAGTAAGTAATATTGGTGATAATGGTAGCTCGGAACCAGCTTAATGTAAATTAATATAGATTTTATTAAAGTTGCTTTAACGTGACATGAAACAGACATAGAATCGTGAGTGCTTAGGGGAGGGGGAAAAAAAGGTTAAAGAGAGAGATGAAAGAGGTAGGGTTGTACAAAAGTCTTTCAGTTTTGTCTGGTTCAATTCAATTTAAGATGGTCTCAATTTTGTTCGGTCTATATAGTCACTGGTCTTTCAGGATCAAAAAGACTAAAAGGACCAAACTATTTTTTCGGGTTGGACTAGACAAGAGACCGGACATCCGAATCACTTGATCCAGTCCAGTCTTATTAATTTTTTTATTATAATTATAATTAATTTATTTTTGACAAATGTTTGAAGTGTAATTGATGCTAAGAAGATTATTGTATGAAGATTTGTTAAGTTTGTTTCTAAATTATTGTTGTAATATAGTGTTGTTGAATTTTGTTGAGTACTGTTTTTGTTAAAGTTATAAATTTAAATAATTTAGATTATAACAAAAGTTTTTTTTTTCTTATTGTTGAAAATTATTATGAATTTATTATTATTATAAGTGTTTTTACTATCTTAATTGAGTTTATTATGTTAGAATGGATTATTGGCTCTCATAGAATAAAAGAGAGAAAAAAAGCTAAGTGAGTACTGGATTGACAGGACTAGTCTCCCAATCCCATGGACCAAGTCTGATCTTGTTAATCTTTGAATTATCATTAAATAAGACTGAATTATGGGTTGTCTAATTCAATTTTTTTTATAAAAGAGACTGAATTTTAAATTAGGATGAAATTCAGTACGTCCTATCTTTTATACAGTCCTAGAAATAGGTCAGCATCGGAATGGAAAGAAAGAGAAACGTCGTGTAGGGGGTGTATCCATCAGCAACAGAGGGCTTCGTATAGAATTGAGCGTAATGAAGGCGACACGTTGGTGGGTTACAACTACAATTAATCAAATTGGACCCTTTTTCCCTTCATTGCTTGCCGCCTTGCCCCCACTGGTTCACAAATGACGCTTGGTTTACGCAGGCTTGATTGAGTGTCTAATTTCTTATCGTCATTTCCAAAATATAGTTGCCATTGCTGATTGGTCCGTGAAGAAAACAAGATGAGATTTTTTTTTGTCAGGAACCCCAAAAATGGACAAAAGAAAAGGGGAGAGTTGCACTTCCAGAACCAACAAAATTGCAGATGAAGCCTAACAGAACCTAAAATTATTTTGAGAATCCAAAGACTTTATTTACAATTATATTTTTAAGTAAAATGACCCATTTTTCTCTCCCAAAATCAACCAATGTTCATGTTCAACTTTGATCTCTTCTTCTTCTGCACTCTTCCTTTTCTCCCTTTGGCTGAAATCTTTGGAGCTTTTGGAGTGTGGAGTATTCACAATATTCTTAAGCTTTCACTATATCCAGGGACATATCTACATTAGAGATAGAGGGGGCAATTGACCCCACTAGAAAAATAAAAATTTTGTCTCAATTTTAGCTAAAACTACACTTGCCCTCCCTCTAAAATTATTTTGCCCCCCATAAAAAATTAATTGTTCCACACTCTCTTTAAAGTTATCAAGCATTCATATTTAAAAACATTATTTACTCACATTTATTATAAAAATAAATTTATGTTGCAAATGACATTAATGTATATTTTAAAATTATCATACATTTTATTTATATATTATTTTTATTAATATTTATAATTATATTTTCTTCAAAATAATTAATATTTATATTTACTATAAATTTTGCTCCCTCTCATAAATTTTTCTGAATCCATCATTGACTATATCCATGGAATTGTAGGAGGTAAGTTTGGAAAATTTGATTGTAAGGAATCTTCTAGCCGTCAAAGGAGCACATATTTGGAAGGATTAGAGTTCAGATGATTATATTCAACAAGCTCCTTTAGAATAAGCGTCTTTTACATATTCTAGAGATTCTCTTTTTGGGTTTAGATTAAAGAAACCAAAATTAAAAAAGTGCAAATGGATTGAAAAAAATCCTATATCATGTTAAATACATTGATTCATGCTATAATATAAAATTTGCAATCTATAAGTAGTGAATTTTTTTTGGATCTGAATATGCCCATGAGCCCAAATAGACTTTGTGATGTGAAAAATGTAATGTAGTATTGTCAAAACATGAAGATTGTCTTGTTAATACAAGTGTTCAATTATATATATATATGTAATAGTGAGATTGTTTTCTAGACTCTGTAGTTGTGATTTGATTGCTGATATAACCTAACTTGGTTGTTGATATAATTTAACTTGATAAATGATATAATCTGACTTGTTTGTTAAACTCTAAATTGATAATAGATTATTTGTTGTGAAATCATGATAGTTTATTTGTTCATATTGAAACTTCACATGTAAATTGAGAAATTCATAACATGTCTATTATCGTGAAAATGCTCTATCAAAAACATCGGATTGTATTGTGAAAACATAAACGGTGTTTTGTCTATATTGAATGTTTAGTTGTGAAAAATAAAAATTGAGTTTTTGTATTTGGACATTTACTTGTAAATATTTAAACTTGGACTTATTAATATGCAAACTTTTTGTTGTTAGCATGTGAACTTGTAGTTGGTAATATATGAGCAGTTATTTTATGCAATTTAATAGTTATCTATATTGATTGCATTGCTAATTTGTGCAGGAGTATAAAATGATTTTAGAGAAACAACCAAAAAGGATCTATCTTTTTATAAGATGGCGTGAGTTTAAAAAAGAATTCTTTGAAAAGAATAAAAGAGTATACAAAAAATTAATAGACTTAAATGATGCATTGGCTAAAATTCGAAACAAAATGAGTAAAGAGGAGAGGGAGCCTTATAGCAACTGTCAAAGGAAAACAAAAACGGTAGGATGACTTGACTAATGAAAGCATCAGAATATAAATACAGTTAGGATTACTCCAAGATTATATTTGTGCTATTTTAAGTTTCTTTTTTTTAAATTATATAATTTTTTTTTTGTAAATGGATGCAAGAAAAATACTATAATAATATTTGAAGAATATTTGCTGTGGTGTGATAGTTAAATTATTTTCAATGAAATGTACAAATTACCTAAGCTGATTTTTCAACAAAACGTTTGTAAATAATATTATAAGATTCATATATTAACAACATAAGGTCTATTCATGTGGCACACTTGAATATTTGTACAAGTTAATTGTAAAATTTATACAACTTAAATTTCATAAATAACAATATGTTTTCATTGGATTAACAAGAATAGGTACATTAGGTTTGGATAATCTCACATCTGGAATTACATAAATTCCACAAGGCCTTTGGGCCCTCAAAACAATATCAAATTTTATTAGGACTTATCTGCAATTTTGTTTCTTTGGGGGGCTGTGAGTGCAATTCTCCCAAAGAAAACACTTGCTTAAACTCCGACAGTGAATCTGCCTATGGAACTCAAGATGTGCACCAAAAGTTTGCTTGTTATCGCCGTTGCATTATCCCACCAACTCTGTGCTGCAGATGAATGGGATATTTCAAGGTAAAATTTTTAATCAACAATATAAAAAAATAAAAAAAAATCTGGTCAAATTTAACCATCAAACGTTGGTTTAGTTAGCAGTGGGGCCCAATTGTATCATTTTTTAAAATTCTGTGGAGACAATGTTCTATAAAAAAAAAATTAAGATAGCAAGTGTCCTTCACAAAAAAATTCTGAGATATTTTTACTCGGTAACCCTATTTTTTTTTTTACTTTGAACAAAATTTCATTAACTATATTTGTTAAAATATTATCCTTCCCTTCTTACTATATCTTCTCCAAGTATTTAATGTTTTATAAAAAAGAACATATTAAGTGAAATGTGTAACATCCCAATTTAAATTTTAATAATTAATTTAGGTTAATAAAAATTTTGAAAAATATTTAGAGGTAAGCAAATTAGTAGGAGATGATTATTAAATCTAACTTAGGATATAATCATAAATTAAAATTAAAAAAATTAAAAAAATTAAAAAATATTATTAAATTATTATTATTATTATAAAAAAAGAGAAAAGGTAAAAAAAAACAAACAAAATGAGAAGAACAAGAAAACTTTCGGCCGTGCGCGTGTAATCATTATATTTATATAATAATAATAATAATAAATAGAAAGAAGAGAGAGGAAAGAGGAAAATAATAAAAAAATTTATGGGACCCACATTCATTTTTTAAAAAACCACCGTTCTCTTCTCAATTTTCCTTCATTTCTCTTCTCTTTCGTGTGCGATTAGAGAGAGCGTCTGTGAGTCAGGTCGCCGGTGCGAAAGATCTAAATTTTTAAGGTAAGAGTTTTTGATAGGATATTTAGGGTGTGATTTCAAGCTTTTCAAGACTAAATATGTGTTCTAAAATTTTTTCTTAGTCATCCTTTCTCTTTAGTTTCTGATTTTGTGGTGGTAGAAAATTTAAGATCTGGAAAAGGGATGAATTTATGTTGAATAAATATGGTTTATGAGGTTGTTAGTAGTATAATAAATGTCCTAGAGTATAAATTTATTGATGATCTTTGAATTTGTGGCTTATGGATCAAATTCTAGACTAGATTTAAAATACATGTTGATTTATTGAGGTTTAGATGATTATTTGGGATGAGAAATGAATTATTATGGCTATAGGATTATGATTCTAAGTTAAAGACTTAATTTTTAATTTTTGGGTATTTTAGGCGCGAATTTATAAAATAAAAAAAAATTTTGATAATAGAAATTAGTCTAAAATTTGATTTTTAGATTATTAATGTTTATTGATGAGTAAAAGAGGAGTTAAAAATTTTACTTAATAGTATTAACTCTAGATTTGTATTAAGATTGAGATTAGGAATTATGTTATATTTTTAATTATATTATTAGAATTATTTTATTAGTTTCAAAAATTAAAACTAAACTAATATTTATAAATAATATATTATTTGTAAATTGTATTATTGGTGAAGATTGTAGTGGGAGAGAAATTGTAAGGAATAATTTATTGAAAAAGCCACAAGGTAAACATGCTTTTAATTTGTGATTAGTGTTATTTCATGTTAATTGGGTGATTATTGAGAAAATTATGAATTTTGTAATATTGTATAATTGTGCAATATTATTATGAATTTGTTTGATTACTGTAGGAGGTGTTGGGAGACTTGCTATTGTTGTTGTATTTATGTGCCACGTGGTACGCCCCTATTGGAGCTCAATAGGTGGCTTGTAAGGGCTCGGGCTAATTTACCTTTGGCCGGGTAATTTAGCATCGAGTGAGGGCTACAGCTCGAGGTTAATGGAGGGATATAAGGATGGTTGTTTGTATGTATTGTAATATTTCTTATAATTGTTGGAATTATATTATTTTCAATTTTCACTTAATAAGCACACACTTAACTGTTTGTATACACTATCATAAATTGGCTTTGGTTACTAGGACTTTTGAGTCTCATTATGTGGTTAAAAATTTTCAGGAGAAAAGCCACGAGTGACACGTGGAGGAGTCCCAGAGGCTTCTGTCTCTTTTGGGTATTTGATTTATGATTTAAAATGTGTTATATTGCCAATATTAGGGCTTTTTATTTATTGTCAATTACATGAATATATAAATGTAATCATGCCTTTCAAACTATTTCTATTTTTGGTACAATTTGGATGACTGTAATTTTAATATTTCGTTTATTTTGGATTGGTTAAAATGGCATGATTATAAAGACAAATAACTGGCTTGTGTTGAAAATTAACTAAATTGCTTATTTTACTTGTTGGGAGTATAAGGATGGACAAATGTGGTTTAGTTTTTTTGTTGGGAGTATAAGGATGGACAAATGTGATTTAGCCTAATGGCATGTGGGAGGTAAAAATTTATCTGAAATGTTATATTGTGTGAGTTGAAGCCAATTATAAAATATTTTATATTGAAATTATTGATATAAAAATGTGTTGGGTGGCTGTAACCCAACTATGGTTAAGTTAAATTATTTAAAAAAAAAAAATTTGGTGTGTTACAAAATGTCTTTTTGAAAATATAAGATTTTAAAGTGTGTTTAATAAACTTTTGCATGGTTTTGGATTTAAATTTGGTGGGTGACTTAAGTACACTTACTCAATAATTGTTTCATATGGCATGACCCCATAATAATAACAGTTTGATTGAATTAAATAGCTGTCAAAGATTTTTCCATATAATACTTAAAAAGTATTAATTTTAAATTTTTGCAAAGTATAATACAAATAAGGAGTTTTTTGATTCTAGTGATTGTTTTAAGTTTTTGAAAAAAAATAATATCTTAATAATATTTAAGTATTGATGAAATTCAAAAGCTATAATTAAAACAATTATTGAATAAGTATACTTAAGATTCCTGCCAAATCCAAATCTGATTGGTATACATAATTTTGTTGAAGGTATCTTATATATTGGGAATGATATTTTAGTAATTGAATTGCACTTTTATTTTAAATTTTATTAAAGTCCATTGGGACTTAAATGAGATCTCACTAATTCAAGGGACTTGACAGAAATAAATTACTCCCTCTATTCCAAATTATAAAATAATTTTAAATAAAATTTTACATACTAATAAACTTTATTAAATACACTTAACAACCTTATCTTTTTAAAACAAAAATATAAAATTTTAAAAATATTTATAATTTAATATATTGAAAAGAGAAGAGACGAATTATAAGAAAAATGATAATATTAAAATTGATGCATTTAGTAAATTTTAATTTATCCAAAGTATCTTATATTTTGAAACGGAGAAACTCCTTTAAAAGTGTCTTATAATTTGAGATAGAAAGAGTATCTTATAAGAGTCTAAAGTTACAATGTCATTCTTTTTTAATGAAGATTTGAGTTTAGATTTCAGTTAAATCATTCACTTGGATATGCAAAAAATTATGAATTTAGATTTTGGTTAAAATCTAAATTCATTTCAAATTATATTTCCTTTGTAGTTTCAAATTCTCTCTACACCTAGTCATTTAAAATTTTAATCACTTTAAATATCTTGTTTTCTTTTTATTTTTATTATTGATATCTTTATAACTCTCATATTTTTTCTCATATCTTGTCAATTAAAAAATAAATAAACTCATTATTTCTAATCTTTATTTTCATTTCAAATTCTCTCTACACCTAGTTATTTAAAATTTTAATCACTTTAAATATCTTGTTCTCTATTTATTTTTATTATTGATACTTTTATGACTCTTATATTTTTTCTCATGTCTTGTTGATTAAAAAATAAATAAATTCATCATTTCTAATCTTTTATTTTCGTTTCAAATCTCAATTTGCCTCTCCTTTTCGTTTAAAAATATTAAACTACTCAAATAAATAATTTTAAATACATGAATTTAAAATTTGAAATGCAAAATTCAAATCTAAATCCATCAATCAAAATGCTACTTTAAAAAAAAAAAAAGGATTGTAATGTCATTGTAGAGTTAAAGTAGTAGTTAAGAAACCAATTTAAATTAGTATGAGTAGTAAGAGACCTAATCACTCAAACAAATAGTTGAGAATTTAAATTTTAATTCTTATTTATATGGCAATTTAATTGAAAAAAAGTCTCCCATTTGTCCTCATTATCCTATAGGATAAAATCTCTATTAGTGGCCCCTTTGGTTGCAACTCTTTGAATTAAATTGTACATACTTCGAGAGATGGTAAGAAATCAAAAGAAGTTTGGTTAAAATTATTAAAACAATTCAAAATTAACACATTCTTTTCTCTTCCTTTACACGATTGGTTATTTTGGAATGTCGAGAATGATGTAGAAAATGCTCAAGCAAGGAAGACTTCTTGGCAAAGACTCTTTGGCCATGTGTGTTGGAATATCTGAAAAGAAAGATGCAAAAATGTCTATTTTAAAGAAGACAATCATAACAGAGACATTGCTTTCACCAGTATCTAGGATATTATCAATGATCAATACCTTTAATCCAAAATCAAATTTCTCACTCAAAAAGATGATAGAACTAAAGCTAAATGGCTCCCCCTTAAGGAAGGATGGGTTAGGTTAGACAGAGATGGCTCCATTAACTCTCTTGGTGCAGCTTCTTGTGGCAATCTCATATAGAACAAACAAGACAACTAGATTAAAGGTTTCTCTAAATATCTTGGATATTATCCAAGTACAGTTACTAAACTTATGGGTATCTTGAAAGGACTTAATATCTGTTGGGTTGAAAAATTTAACAAAGTCAATGTATATTCTAACTCAATTGAAGCTTTCTCGTTAATTTGCAATAAGTTCTCTATTAATCATCCTATTTCTATTACTGTCAATGAAATTAAAGATCTCATCATGTGAGACTGAACCATCACCTTTAATCACGTTTTTAGAGAAGCGAACACATGTGTTGATTAGTTGACTCATCAAGTCTCGATCGATAATTTTAATGTATTTATTTTTGAAACTGTACCTCTTAATTGTAGAAATTTTTTTTACGTTGACATGACTTAGCATGTCAGTTAGCGTGGTCTTTTCGTGGCCTCCCATCCAAAAAAAAAAAAGAATTTCTGTTAACAGTGTCTACTTTTTGTACTTAAAAAAGTCATTAAGATGTAAGATACTAAAATAGAATAAATGAATAGTTTTGATAAAATATTATTGCATTTTATTAGAAGTGAAGTTATTTAATAGTTTTTTTTCATCCACGAGTGTAACTCTAAATTGACTTTTTTTTTTGCCAAACTAAATTGATTATTATTTGAAAATGAATGGAGTGATGTGGTATACTCTCTCCTTTTAAAAATGTAAAGTATTTTTAACCAAATTTCACTCTCAAATAAAGTAATTATTTACTTTTAAATTAATCTTATCTTTTCATATTTACTCATATTAAATACTCTACAATAAATATAAAGTAATTATCAATAAGAAAACTTTTAAAAAAAGATAATGATTATATCTCAAAAGACTAAAAATATTTTATATTTTTAAATATTCAATTCTTCAAAAAATGTTTTATATTTTTAAACAGAAGGGATACCTTTCAATTAAAAAAATACACAAGTCATATTTCAAAAATAAAAAGTACTCATTCCCTTTAATAGTTTAAAATAATTTTAAGTGAATTACATTTTTATTGAGATAATTAATTATCTTTAACATTATACACTCCTTCTATATTTATTTTTATTTAATAAGGTGTCTTCCTTAAAAATTCTTATTAATTGTACCCTTTAATTAAAAGTATTTTTTTAAAAATATCATTCATCTTGAAAGATCTAAAATAACTTATAGTTTTAATATCTTATGTAAAAAAATGTCTATATTTTTCAATGGAAGGATTATCTTGTTTCAAAATTACTCCAAAGGCGATGCTCAGGCGCTGCTCGGTGTATTGATTTGATGATTTTTTTTTTTATTATTCTACCTTCAATTAAGAAAAACGATGTAACGTTATGTTACGATTTAATGCAATAAATATGGCGGTATTGAAAATAAATATAATGTTTTACTAATTTATGACACACACATATATTCAGTGTTTATCTATTTGTGTTCCACTTAACTCTTTGTCATTTTAATTTTTGACCATATCACCATGGCATAAAAATATAATTTAGTTAGAGAAATTCCTGCCTGGTGCACCATGTTATCAATATTTTTATCTTATAAAATTACACAAATTCAATCAAATGAAATCTTATCTTTCATTAATTTTAATGACTTTATTTTTATAATAGGATGTTTATTTAATTTCTTGTCTTTCTCTCTTTACCATGATTAATGGTAGAATAAATTTATATTTAATATTATCTAAATGTTTTATTTTTATTAGAAGGAACAAGAATGATATGATATATCATATTCATACAAGAATTCCTCATTTTAGTTAAATACTTTATAGCTGAAAAAATAGATTAAATCCAATCCACTAACCCACTAAAAAGTGAGCCGCTGAATTGGAATTTCAAACTCATTTATTTTATAGATGGACCAATTTAACCTGCCTCACTGGTCACTAGAAAACAAGTTCAACCTCCATGTGCAAGTGAAACTTTTGTTATTTTGCATGGATTTGATATGTCACATTGATCTATTCAATAAAATTACACTAACTCAATAAAAAATAAAAAATTATATGCCTTTATTTTTAATAATTTTATTTGTTAATAAATTATTTATTTATTTTTTTGCTTTTTTCTCTTTATTATTGTCGATGGAAAAATTAATTTATATTTATAACTATCTTAATGACATATTTTTATCAGATAAGTATGGGTGATGTGGTATGTCCGGCTCCATGCAAAAATTTCTCACATAGACAAAGACATCTTTCTTGAATTCAATGTTCTGAATTCTGATAATTAAAAAACGTTTTTAAGAACCTTATGGGACAGTCATTTTTCTATTTGTGTTTATTTTTAATTTAAATTTATTTCACTTTTCACAACATAATTTTTTTGACCAACCTTCGTACAACACAATTGGTGTCTACGAAAATGACATTCAAGACTCCCGCAGGAGAATTCCACAAGATCAGTTAAAACTTAAATTGACATCATATCTGAAAAATTAATTTTAATGTAATTTATAACCCATCTTGAAATTTCTACACGTGCTACGTTGCCATTAAGTAAGATATGTTCGTTCATCAGTTTTATTTATTTTTTACAATCAAGAATATCAGGTCTTTTGTATCAGTTTTCTAATCGGTACGCAAATTTGTGAAATAAGATAGAGAAAATATAACTTTTAATTTATATATTTTACTCATATTTTGTTTTTTATTATTATATTTTTTTAATATTTTAGATCCTATACTTTTATTTTTTATTATGTTAAATTCTTTCAAGCAGTGGCGGAGCCAAGACCTGAAATCAGGAGGTGCAGAATAATTTAATAAAAAATTAATATTTTTTTAAAAATAAGTATATAATAGGAGTAAAATTACAGTAACATAAATTGATTAATTATCATTTTTCTTTTTAAAAATTATAATGACCAAGTTGATATGATCTTTTATATAAATATGCTCTTTATATTTTATATAAATCATTAAACTATTTTATATCTAATAAGTTTTTGAGCCCAAAAACTTTTATTTAGTCTAAAAGGGGTAAAGAATTAAGAATAAGGGGTATAAAGTTGTAAAATTTTTATACTATATTTATAATATTTCCTAAAGTGAGGGGGTGCATTTGCTCCCCTCACTGACATGCGGCTCCGCCACTACTTTCAAGATCCACATGCTTTATTTATAGAGAAATTAAAAATAATAAAAAATAAAAATATAGAGATTTAAAAAAATTCTGAACTTCTTTTTTGTTAATTAAATTGCACTATAAGGTTTTTTTCTATCAACATTAAATACCAACTAATTTGAAAGCAACTATTATGACTTGACAAAGACTTTAGGCTCGTTATCAAATTAATACTACTAAGGAAAGCATTTCAAAACGAAATTGTTTTCTGATATTAATAAATGATTCGGGCTCAAGTCCAATCACAGAGTAACAATTGAATTACTTGTTCTATCTTTTTCGCTAGATTTTTCTGGAGAATCAAGACCTTAAGGTTTAAATAAACATTTGTAAAAATATTATTTGTTGCTTAAGAGTATACAGTCCTGATGGTGACATTCAAGCCGGTACGAGTCCTTGCAATCTGTGAGATATTCCCTTAGTTTTTTCACAAAATGATTTCTTTTGCAAGGTTTTGATTATTTTTATCTATAAAATGCTTTGTAAAATCTCAAAAATTTTCACCAGGGTTGGAATTACCCAAAGAGTTTAGTCATTTATAATGCAGTGAGCCAAAATTTGAATCATTGTTATGAGAGTTGCTCGTATTAAGTGCATGATCATTCTTCAAATACGATTATCTTTAATAAAAAGATGCATGTATATTGTCAAAAAAAACTGAAAAGTAATTAATATTTCATCTGATTTCAATTATAAGCAAAAACTATCCAATTTTCATAATTTAAATTGCATCCAGTCCATATTTTTTTAAATAAAATTAATGTATAATGGATGTTTCTAGTTTTGCCTCTTATTTATAACTAGAAGAGATGATTAATTATATTTATCGCAATAAATGACTGTCATTATTAACAAAGACATTTGAGGAAAAAAATCAATTTTAAATGTAATTGATAATACTTTCTTTGTTCCTATTTATTTGTCCAATAAAGTACAGATTAATGAGCATAAAAAATCTATGCAGAGTGTGAGATTTATTTTTGGATAAATATAATTTTGGTTCATATATTTTACTTGTATTTTGCTTTTAATTTTTATTTTTTTATATTTTAGATCCCTATATTTTATTTTTTATTATTTTTAATCCCTTTATAAGCAAAACATAGGAACCTTAAAATGACTTAAAATAATAAAAAATAAAAGTATAGAAATTTAAAATATTAAAAAAATATAGAGATAAAAAATAAAATGCGAGTAAAATTCATGGATTAAAAATTATATTTATCCTTTATTTTTTTTTGTTTTTCACCTGCAGAAGTTATTATTGAAAAAAGTCATCATTGTACCTGGAAATTTGAAACAAAGACAAGTATTTATCAACAAAGTAAGAAAACAGGTAAATAGACACAAAGAAAAAACAGCTTTTGTTAAATGAATTTATTTGTTTATAATTGAGATTGGGAAAATGATTTTTTTTTAAAGAAGAAAGTTACTAAAAATGAATAAGAAAAATATAATTTTAGATCCACACTTTGTTTGCATCTTATTGTATGTTCTTGCATTTTTTTTTTTATGTTTTAGATTCTTACATTTTTATTTTTCAGTGTTCTCAGTTCCTAAATATTCAAAGTGTAGGGACTTCAGAGGAACCTAAAATACCAAAACAGTAAAAGTGTAGGGATCTAAAATACTGAAAAAAAGTATAAAGATCTATATTAAAATATAAGTAAAGTGCAGGGATCTAAATTATATTTTTGTAAATGAATATTCTAGGAAGAATTTCAATTAAGAATTATGGATGAAACTTAATCATTAGTGGGCTAAAAAAAAATATGAAACTTCAGTTTAGTCCAGAAGGATTGAAAATGAAATAATTTCAATGATGAAAATACTAAAGTACCTTTCACTTATTATATAGAATCATTAATTTTTAATTTTCTTACTTCATTTATTAATTTATTAGTATGAGTTGTGAATTACATAAATTTGACATATCAATAATCATATAAAACTTGACATCAGTTATTTAATCATAAATAATAAAATTAATTATTAAATTACTAACTTTACTTGTTAATTTATTGACATCAACTATAAATATTGTAATTTAAAATTAATGTTAATAAATTAATAATAAAGTTAAAAAATTAACAATTAATGTTGCTTCTTGTTTGATAAATAAATATAATTTAAAATTTATATTAATAAATTAAAAATTAATAATTTTATATAACGAGTGAATGATACTTTAATATATTTTTTTTTACCATTGAATGTTTTTTTATTTTAGTCCTCCAGCATTCAACTGCAATTTTAATTTTTTTTTAAACCCATACATAATTAAGTCCCATTCATGATCTGAAACTCTCCCGGTATTTTAATTAATTATGAGAGAGAGAAAAGGAGAAAGATTTAATGAAAGATATGATGAGAAGTAATCTGTGACTAATTAATGTGTTAATAGGGGCAGCCACTTAGGCTCAACCGTTTACAATTAAGAGGGTGGACACCTGCTCTGTCATTAAACTGACACCTGCTCATCCTTTCCAACCACATCAATTTATGTTTTTCTCAAACTCACGACAATTTTAATATATATAAAAAATCAACATACTTCCAAAAAGTGGGTCATTAATTATTAATTGTTTTTTTTAATTGGACCTTTTTAGAATATTCGATGGATGGAGAGTAAAAGATTAGAGAATGTGATTTTAAAGATGATGTATAATCCCTTCATTTTCAAGTATTGTCAAGTTTAACCAACTTACATAATTTAAGAAATTTGTCTAATTCTAATAATTATGTTTAACAAATTGAAACGTTTGAATTAAAATACAGTTGTAATTAATTTTTACTTTTTTTCTTTAATTTAATGATATTATTCATTTATGATGAGAAATTCGGGAACAATGTAATGCATATTTCTTAAAATTTGCAATTTTATTCATAAAAAAATAATAAAACATATAATAGTTTAGACAAAGTATTTAATAAGAGTAAACTGAATAAAAGTTTCATTTTCTTTTTAAACACATCAGTAATTCAACTATCTCTATTTAGTTTTAATAAAGTAGTTAGAAATTACTCATAAATGAAACCGAAAAAAATATTTATTAATTTAATGCTGGGCAAGAAAATATTTGATAGTTAATCGATCCTAAGCCTACGCCTATCATACCCAGCTCAGGCTGGATTTTCATAATTAGGCCGAATTGGTATAAATTTAGATCCCCACCACATATCCATCAAGGACGCAAGTATACATATTAGGAAGGAGTGAATTTGTTATTAAAAAAAAAATTAGCATGGTTATTTTAAATTTCACGTTACTCTTAATAACCATTGCAGCGGATTAATTGGTTTTTGGCATGGATTACTGGAAAGTAATTATTAAGCCAAAAATGGTGTGTTTTCTTGCGTTTGGATTGGTAGAATGAGCAATGCATGCATCATTTTGTTGACTTGTTTTGAGCTCAAATGGATAGAGATCATGGTTAGTCAGATCAGATCACGGTTGATACAGATCATCATTGTGAAATCACATCAACACAAACCACGACCCTTTCCTTTCAATTTCAGTTCACCATAACGTGTGTTTGGCTACCGGTTAGTCTGGTTAGCATTTAATATCCAACTTAATTTTAATATTTTACTCCACCTATCTCAAATTATAAAATATATTTAAAATTTTTTTATTTAAAATATAAAAGATTTTAAATAAATTAATATTTTATTAAATGTTTTTAATTTTAATATTACTTTTTTTTATAATTAATTTTTATTCTTTTCAAACGTATTAAATGATCGATATTTTTAAAAATTTATATTTTATTTTTAAAAATAAAATTATTAAATAATTTTAATAAAAATTTATTGATATATAAAATTTAATTTAAAAATATTTATAATTTAAAAATAAAAAAAGTACTGTTTATAGGCAGAGTCGGACCTAAAGGGGCAAGCAGGCCCGATGAATTACACAGCTTTTGGTAGAAGCTTCATTTTCTCTTTGCAAAATAGTTTAAACTCAATTTTAGCCCTCCCATTTCTTGTTTATTTTCAATTTGGCCCCCCAATCATGAAAGTCTAGATCCGTCCTTGTTATATAGGACATAAAAAGATGGAGTATTTTTTAATTTTATTTATAAAACACCTCAATAATTTTTAAATTTATCTTTATCCTTTTATCCATGTTAAATACTAAATATTTTATTTTAATATATATATATATATATTTAATAAAAATAAAATTATAAACTTATTAAATTTTAAAATAGGGTTAATGAGATTTAAATTTTTTTATACTAATAAAATATGATAAAAATGATGTATAAATAAAAAATAAAGAGGGGTACATTCTCATTTGGGCGGCTTAAAAGTTAAAACTGACTTTTGTAAAATTAAATATTAACCGAGGACCAAGTATTACAATGGAAACAAAACTTTTTTTTTTTTTTAAAGAAAAACTGGGTTTTAGGAACAAAATTATGTTTTGGAAACTGGTAGCTAAATACACATAGATACGTTAGATAAGCCTTTTATTTAATGGGACAAGACTTGACTCAGCGTCTCTCGCTGTCCTTATCTTATTCATCTCCATATTTCTGTTATTTATGTAATAAGGATCATTTAGTAAAACCTTTTAATATACTTTTTCGAGAAAAATATAACTATGTGTTCATATAGTTTTTCGTATTTTGATACAGGTCTGTATTGTTTTTTTCAGCGCTTCAAATTTCTCTAATTTATTTCGTCTATAACATCAATTATTATATGTTTTTAATATGCCTGTGAGGATACTAAGATACTATAACGGTATCAAATATGTTGAACTATGATTAATGTTATTAATATGTGTTGAGGTGGAATTATAATTTAACATATTAACAACGTTGCCCACCCTATTTTATTTCATGTCTCAATTTATGAAATCATAATTTTACTTGAGCACAAAGATTGACTTCATTAATCATATGTTAATATATTTAATATTGTTAATGGTACTTCATCATTCTTTTGAGCATTAAAATATAGTAGGATAATGTTTCAAATGGGATAAACTAGAGAATCTTAAGGCAATGAAATAATGGACTTATATTAAAACATGTTAAAAATATAGAGATTTGTTTAGTTTATTTTTTATAAATAAAGTGTATGTGAGTTGGGTCTTGTGAACTCATTAAAACTACATTATATCCCAACAGTATTTATAAATTATTTATTAATGAATAAATTATTTATTAATAATGTTTTCATTAATGATAAATTGAATCTATAACCTCGTAAATAATGAACCAAGTCATTATTAAATAGACCGTATTTTAATCTACTGGTCATGATTTCACCCGGCATGCTCATGTCCATTGACCCATGAATCTCTCTCTTTTTTGGCAATGCGGGCCTTTAATTTGTTTCAAAATTGAGACAGTACTAGTACTGATATTAGCCGTCCCAGAGTCGGTTAATTTATTATACTCGGTTCAAACCGGATAAATCTTAAACCTCTATCTTGCCTTTCCTTTCAATATTGACAAGCATAACGATATCTTCTGGGAAACACCCCTGGCAAGTACTTTCATGTTTTCTTCTGTCCTCTCTCTCTCTCTCTCTCTCTCTCTCTCATAACCTCACATTTTCTCACCATTTTCCCAGGTCCACAATACACCTTCTTTGTTCAAATCTGAAAGGTAGTAAGCATTTTCTTTCTTGGTTGCTTAGAAAATCCTTGTTTGGTAGATATTAGAATCAACTGTATGTATATGTGTGATCTGTCTGATGTTCCTTAGCTTCTCGCAATTCAGACACTGTGTTTTTGTTTGGTATGTCAGATTACATAAACTTCTTTCTTAAGCTATGTAACAACCTTTGATCGTCTTCTTGCTTCTTCTGAGATTCGGTAATCTGAAACTGCATGAAGGATTATAATTTTTTTTCCTTAATTTAGAACCAAACCCGTCAGTATCTTTTGGTTTGTTCCGTCAAATTCTGAAACCACCCTTGTTCATTATATAAGGATTTTCATTGCCTTCCTAATTTTGCTCGTCAGAAAATTGCATTCCTCACATAAGGATTTTCATTCCCTTCTTACTTTCTCAGAATATGATGATGAAATCTCAGAAACTTCCATTGCTCTCGTAAGAACTTTCATTTCTTTCTTTTGGTTGCTCTTCGGAATCTGATGAAATCTCAGAAGCTTGAATTTCTGACACAAGAACTTTCATTTCCTTCTCTTAGTTGCTCATCAGAATCTGATGAAATCCCAGAAACTTCCATATATAGCTGACATAAAAGAACTTCCATTTCCTTCTCTTAGTTGCTCATCAGAATCTGATGAAATCTTAGAAACTTCTATAGCTGACATAAAAGAACTTTCATTTCCTTCTCTTAGTTGCTCATCAGAATCTGATGAAATCTCAGAAACTTCGATTTTGCTGACATGAGGATTTTTCATTAGTTTGACAGAAGGTGCAGATATGGAGGAAGAAAAGGAAGGAGACAACAATGGAGGGAGAGTGAACAGCAGCTTGAGGATGAGCATAGGATCAGTGAGCAGCAGCAGAAGGAGCTGGGTATCTGCAAGCATGAGGGACACGTGGAGTGGACATGGAGGAGTGTTTGAGAGGAGCTTGAGAAGAGAAGATGAAGACGAACAAGAACTGAAATGGGCTGCCATTGAAAGGCTTCCAACATTTGAGAGGATAAAAACAGGCATGATGAAGAAGATGAAGCAGCAGCTTCAGGTTCTGGATTTTGGGACTGTTGATTATGAACAGGTTGATGTCACCAAGCTTGGGATTCAAGAAAGGAGGAACCTCCTGGACTGTATTCTGAAGAATCTTGAAGAAGATAATCTCAAGTTCTTGCAAAGAATCAGAAACAGGATTGATAAGTAAGTTTAATTACCTCTCCATTACAAGTTATTCAAAATTGGATTGATTATTAAATCAATTAAAATACTAGTTCAATGTTTGATAGTTAAAAATATGATTAAACTGAACATAAAGAAAACATTTTATTAAACTAGTTAAAACATTGGTTTAATAATTTACTAATTTAATTGGCTAGGTTGACTCGAGAGTTTGATTCTTGTATAAGAATAATTGGCAAAAAATATTAAATGAATAAGAGTTTTCTATTAAGTCAGGGGTCTTATGATTTTGAATATGTTTCAATTAAAAAATATGAAGCCAAGAGGAAATGAAATTTCAAATTTTGATGTTATTATTATTTAAAGGTTAAAGGTACATTTTGTACTTAAAATATTTTTTAAATAGTACCCAACATCTTAAGTTATTGGTTAGAGCAATTTTATTATTAAAGTTTTTGAAATTATTGGCTAGCACTAGCAACTAGTACCCTAAATCTAGTATTTTTTGAGTTTAACAGTAAGGGCAAAAATATTTTATTTTAATTACTTTAAAGATAAAATTGTTTCAATCAATAATTTAAAGTGTATGGTATTTCTCAAATAATACTAAGGAAAAAAATGTATATTTACCCTATAATCTGTTTTTTCATATCAAGTCAATATAGTATATTTTACAACATAGTTTTTTTTGGCCACATATTTTAGAATATAGTTAGGTTGGAAATAATAGTAAAACTATAAGGTTCAAAATTAAATTAAAAACATCAAAAGTAAACTCTAGTTCATCTTCCTTTCTGTTTTCCCCCCAAGAAAATTTAACATTGGAGAAAGCTTAAGCACATCTGGATCATAATTTTCCTTCTTGTTTTTTTTTGACTATATTTTAAAATTTTACATAGAATTAATAGAGCATGGTGTTAACATGGATGGACACTCCCTCTTCTTTAAAATCATTTTCACTTTTGAGTTTTTGTCATTTTTCAAAGTTTTTGTTTCTTGGGAATTTTTAATGAAATATGATTTTTTAATGCTCATTTATACAAATCATGAAATTATTAAATAGTTTAATAAATGCCCTCATATTAAATAACCTTATATCTAATGCTCCAACAAATTATTTAGAGATTTGATGCCTATAAGCAAAGTCTTAAATTTGAATTTTCTAAATAAAAAATGATGTTAGGAGTGCACTAATAATTTGATAAAAAATATAAATATAAAAGTATTATTGATTTGATAAAAAATTATAAATACAAAAATATAGGTATCTTGATTTACTTTAATTTTAATTTGGTTTTACTTGAACTGATTTTTTTTTGGGAACCATTGAACTGATTTTTTTTTTACTTGCAAACAACTTTAAATTTTGGTGTTGTTGAATAGGGTTGGAATAGAGATCCCAAAGATTGAAGTTCGATTTGAGCATTTGTTTGTAGAAGGAGATGCATATATTGGAACCAGAGCACTTCCCACACTAATCAATTCTACCCTCAATGCAATGGAGGTATTGTATTTTTTTAATTAATTTAATTAATTGCTCCCTCTGGTCCTTAATTAAGACGAATTTTGAATTTTTTTTGGTTTTTTTTTATGATCAAAGGCAAAGCAAAATACAAGACTGTAAAAATAAAATAAAAAAAGCAACAAGAACTTTTTTTGCCTTTAATATAAGGTTAAAGTTAGAGTAATTAATGCTTTTTCTAATTTTACTCATTATTTATTTATTATCATTTGAATTTTAGAAAAAAAATTTATTATTATGATTGATTTTGAATAATGATGAAATTGAAAGTTATATTTTTTACGATTTTAAAATTATAAGATTTGGATCACATGCTTGTAGCAATTATAGGCATTGGTTGCCTATACTCACGTGACAAAATCTATTCTGTCCATTTAATCAAGGGTTTGAAAAATATTGTTACAATTGAAATTAGGAAACAATAAATTCAAATCTCTTAAATAGCATCACATAATGGATGTCTACCCTATTTTTAGCCTATTGTTGGTATAAATCTTCTTCCTCCACTTCCTATGTCATTGAGTAACCTATGAAGGAAAAAAAAACAATAATCTCATAAAAAATATAATAATATTAATTCATTCATAAATAATATATGATATGTACTCATCTATCATAATAGGAAACATCGATGCAAAATATGATAATATCGATTGTATGAAAATAATAATATAAGCATGCATTGTTTAATAAAGTTATGAATTTTAAATAGAAATGAGGTGGACATTTATTATGTAATAATATTTAAGAGATTTGGATGAATTAGAATTTAGCATTTCTTGATTTTGATTGGAATGAGATTTTTCAAACCCTTACTTTAATGAATAGTATGGATTTCATCACATGAGTATGGGCACCTAATACCTGTAATTACTATAGGCATGGGATTCAAATTCAAAATTATAACTAACATTTTTTAATAAGCATGGTCTTTTGTTTTCGTCAATAAGCGTGGGGTTGACTTCCTTTTACATTAATGATAGAATTGAGTATCTATTTCATCTAGGGGACCAAAATTCACTGGCCACACATTTTTATACTTTTTTATTTGTATTTTTGGCCGTAAATTTGTATACTTCCTCCATTTCAAATTATAAAATACTTTGATAAAATTTTACATTCTAATAATACACTTTATAATCTTACTTTTTTAAGACAAAAATATAAACTTTCTAAAATACTCTTTATCTAATATTTCATTAATAAAAAAATATTGAAGAGAGAGAATATATGGAAAGAGTAATATTAAATAAGTATCATTAATAAAATTTTACTTTTATTAAAGTATTTTATATTTTAAAATGTTAAATATTCTATAAAATTATTTTATAATTTGAGGTGGGGGTGTATTTTGTTTATTTATTTCTTTATTTTTTTTTATAGGTCTTTCCTTCAACTACTTTTCTTTTCTTTTAATTTCCTCCTACCACTTCAAGGTCTTAACTCTTAACTGCGGATAGCAGTTATAAAAAAATTAAATGAGGTTTATATTCTTATTAATTTTTTTTCTAGAAAGATGTAGTTTTTGTGCTGGACAAGAGCATTAAATTTTTGTCGTCTACACACAAACAAAGACAGAAAAAGACAGACATGTGCATTAATACAAGATCAAATCCATAAAATCATGCCCCCCTCTGTAATTTATTTTTGTTTATTTATAACAATTTAGTTGTTGAAAATATTTGTGAATTTTGAATATTTTTTTATTGAGGGGATTATGTACTTTAATGACTCAGTTATCAATTTTATTTTGTTTAAGTTCAAATTTAGGCAGTTTAATTTTAGTTTCTTAATCTCAAGATGAAAAATGTTGCTTTTGGAAACTTACCATTAAAAGTTTATCTTTATTATATATGTTTTTACTTCTCATGAAATAAAAAAAGGAAAATTTTTAAAATTTATATTATTTAAATTTAATCTGAAGGATCTATATTTAAATTAAGGTAGAGTGAAAATCAAGCACTTCGAGTTTTTTACTTGTCCCTAAAAAAACGAATGAAAATCAAAGAATTCGAGTTCATGTGCTTTGTGCTGCAAAAGCGGAAAAAGATCATGTGCACTGGGTTTTGTGTACCTAATTAGTTTACCAAATCGCCCATTCAGGTAGTTCCTCAACTGCTTCTTCCACAAAAAAATAAAAAAATAAAAAATAAAAATAAAACAAATAAATTAGTAATTGAGGGCGGGATTAATTTCAACTTTTAAAAGTTATTTTTATTTTTTTAAAAAATATAAAAATATTTAAATAAGTTTTTTGGATTTAACTATTTTTAAAATTATTTTCACTCTTTGTTGTTAAAATATACAAATAGAAATATATTAAAATTTTTGTCTTCTTTGTTTTGTTTTTAAAATGTATTATATTTGATTATTGAAAACTAATGTCAACCATAACAATTTACTATCACAGGGCACTACCATTAATATCAATCAATTTTATAATTCTAAAATTATTTTTAAATTAAATAATCAAATATACTTTTTTTAAGAAAATTAGAAATTAGTTTACACAATAGTTTTTTTTAAATTAAAAATGGGAACAAAATCAAAACCTTAGACTTAGTTTTTCAAACAATATTTTTTTTTAATTTTTCATTGCAAATTTCTGTAAAAATAGCTCCTTATTTTTTTTTTCCGCCAGAAAAATAGCTCCTTAACTTAGACAGGTGAAATATCATAAAACTGGAATCCACATGACTCTTTAGTCTGAATTAGTGACCTATATCAACTCACACAAGTATATTTTTATGCGTCATTTTTGCTATCTCATTATCTTATTTCACTTTCATTTATTCGTGCTATGATCAAGTCATTGTTATTCTGTGTGCTACAAACAACTATTTTGATTGAGAAATCGTATTGATGGGTTTTAGTTTTATAAGATGAAACTGAGATGACGTCCTGTTAGAACTAAGTAATTCACTAATGCAAAAAAAAAAAAAAAAAAGATACTGCAATAAACTTAATTCTAATATGCTTAATTTTAATATTGATGGATTTTCTCTTTCTGGGGTAAACAGAATATTCTGGGATCAATTAAGCTTTTCCCATCAAAGAAAAGGGTTGTCAACATACTTCAAGATGTCAGTGGAATCCTCAAACCTTCAAGGTAGCTTATAGGGACATCTTCTTTATTGCATCACCCTCTAAATTCTTCATATTAATTAATAATTCACTTTATACAACTTCTAGCTATTTATTTTGGGATAAGAGAATTTTTTTTATCTACATTTGCTGTAGCACATTAGTGATAACAAATTTCGATTATGAAGTTTTACAAGTTACAGAATGGGATCTCACGGTGAATAATATATCTAACTCCGTTCTTGTGTATCACACTATTCAGAATGACTTTACTTTTGGGGCCTCCAGGATCTGGAAAAACTACACTGCTTCAGGCTCTTGCTGACAAATCAGACGAGGACTTAAGGGTTAGTCATGCTCTTGATCAATTTCAATTACTTTGTATTTCTTGAATCATGCATTTGAGAGGAATTGAATCTTCTAATTGTTCAAAAAATTTGTAGAAAGGTAGCAGAACTTTACAATGATAGTGTGTATCAATGTGAGATACTTCTAGTAACAGCAGGATAAGCGATTTAGAAAGAACTTCTTAGGCATACTTGAATGCTTTTACATGTCTTTTTGTGATTGACTTGATAATTTTAACGCTACATTGATCAAAATCAATCAACAGGTATCAGGAAGAATCACTTACTGTGGTCGTGAATTATCAGAGTTTGTCCCTCAAAGAACATGTTCTTATATAAGCCAACACGATCTTCATCATGGAGAGATGACAGTCAGAGAGACTTTGGACTTTTCTGGGCGTTGTTTGGGAGTTGGAACAAGGTATGAATTGTTGATGGAATTGTTGAAAAGAGAAAAGCAAACCAGAATCAAACCAGACCCTGAGATAGATGCGTTCATGAAAGCCACTGCAATGTCTGGCCAAGAAACAACTCTTGTTACTGATTACATTCTAAAGGTTTAGTGCCTCTTTTTCTACTATTTTCTTTCATTCAGTCACTATATAGTTTGAGTTCCTAGATTGTCTAACATATCAATAAAATGAAGGCAGATTCTTGGATTGGAAACATGTGCTGATACTTTGGTGGGAGATGAGATGAGAAGGGGCATATCCGGTGGAGAAAGGAAGCGATTAACTACCGGTATAAGCGATTAACTATGGATTCTTAGATATGTAAGACTGAAAAATCAAACAATTTTGCAAGTAATCTTCAAAGAATTTGAAGAATGAAGAACAAAAACAAAACCTAAAACTTCATGCCAGTCTTTCTATAATCATTATTGGCTCTAGTTTTATCCTTTTATTTTCCAAAAAGTTTTGGCAATGTTCTTCCCATGCATGATTTTGGTGAGAATCTTTAAACAAAATATTCTAGACATGTAAGATGACAAATCACATAATTTTGCTAGTGTGAGATAGGTCAATGTAACATATCAACATCATTTCGAACTGACTAGAAACATTTGCAAGGAAAGTTTAGGTAAAATAAGGTTCATAATTAATGTATTGAATATTACTTTGCATTATAGAACTACCTATTTTGCTAGCTTTCATTCAAACGGTTAGATTAAAATGCTGATACAGGTGAGATGCTAGTTGGGCCTGCAAAAGCTTTCTTCATGGATGAAATTTCAACTGGTTTGGATAGTTCCACAACCTTTCAAATTGTGAGGTTCTTGAGACAGATGGTCCATATCATGGATGTTACAATGATAATCTCTCTTTTGCAACCTGCACCAGAAACCTATGACCTTTTTGATGACATAATCTTACTCGCAGAAGGCCAGATAGTATATCAAGGCCCACGTGAAAACATTCTTAATTTCTTTGAGAGTGTGGGTTTCAAATGCCCAGAAAGAAAAGGAATTGCAGACTTCTTGCAGGAAGTTACTTCCAAGAAGGACCAAGAACAATACTGGTTCAGAAGGGACAAACCTTACCAATATGTTAGTGTGCCTGATTTTGTAGATCACTTCAACAAGTACTACATTGGTCAGAAACTCTATGGAGAGCTTCAGATTCCTTATGACCAAAGAAAAGCTCATCCAGCAGCATTGGTGACAGAGAATTATGGTGCTTCAAGATGGGAGCTTTTCAAGGCATGCTTTGCTAGAGAGTGTCTCTTGATGAAACGAAACTCATTCATATATATATTTAAGACAACTCAGATAATAATTATGTCTTTGATTGCCTTGACAGTATTTCTTAGAACAGAAATGAAGTATGGCAAACTTGAAAATGGGACAAAATTCTTTGGTGCTTTGTTTTTCAGTCTTGTCAATGTCATGTTCAATGGAATGGCAGAGCTTGCACTCACCATTTTAAGGCTTCCTGTTTTCTTCAAGCAGAGAGATTTCTTATTTTACCCTGCATGGGCTTTTGCACTGCCCATTTGGGTCCTCAGAATCCCTCTCTCTTTGATGGAATCAGGATTATGGATCATCCTTACTTATTATTCCATTGGATTTGCCCCTTCTGCTAGTAGGTATGTATCCACTGAGATGAAAAAAATTCATGGCTTTCATTTAACATCTTGAAATTTTGAGTCAGACTAGTTCATGAAAGGTATTACAATCTTCATGACTAAGTTGTCAAGAGATCCATCCATCCATGCCACCTGGTCCTTGACACAAATGACTTCTTTAATCACATATAATTGAGTGAGATCATAATCTTCTGTAATTTTTTTAGTGTGATTGAACTGCAAACTACACTGGATGATGAATCTAGAACAAATACATTTCAGGTTTTTTCGTCAGTTTTTGGCATTCTTTTGTGTACATCAAATGGGTTTATCTCTTTTCCGCTTCATTGCTGCACTTGGAAGAACACAAATCGTAGCAAACACACTTGGAACCTTCACACTGCTACTTGTTTTTGTCCTTGGTGGTTTCATCGTTTCTAAAGGTAAGTGCCAGTTTGTATTTTGTTCACTTCTGCTTCACTGGTCAAAAAATAATGACAGAAAATAAGTTCATGTGCTTTCCACTTCATAACTTAAGCTTTCATGTGAAACGGCTATTCATCTGATATCAGAATTTCTCTAATCAAGTGATAAAGAAGTTCAGTACTTAAATTCATTGGTCTTTACTAAATAACTTAAACTTTCAAGTGGAATGATTCTTGACTTGGTGTGTGAAACTTGGATTTTTACCTTTATAGATGATATCAAACCATGGATGATATGGGGCTACTATGCTTCTCCTATGATGTATGGACAAAACGCCATAGTCATCAATGAATTCCTTGACAAAAGATGGAGTTCTGTAAGACACTTTAAATGTGAAAAAAAGTATTTTTCTGGCCTTGTAAACTTGCTTCACTGATAGTTCGTCGCTGCATGTTTGTGTTTTCCGACAGCCTAATATTGACCCAAGAATCCCTGAACCCATTGTTGGAAAGGCTCTTCTGAAGGCTAGAGGGATGTTCACAGAAGAATATTGGTACTGGATCTCTGTTGGTGCTCTTCTAGGCTTTTCTCTACTTTTCAACATTTGTTTCATTGCTGCATTAACATTCTTGAGTCGTAAGTAACCATGTTAATCTTCCCCCTCTCACATTAACATATGACTTCATTTTCAAGACTGGCTTAAAATATCAATTTGCAGCATTTGGAGATTCTAAATCTATAATTGTTGAGGAGGACGTCACAAGAACAAGCACGGCAAGATCATCCATTGAGATACAAGAAATGAAAACCACAGAAGATAGATCAGCTTCAACTAAAAACTTGTTTCAAGGTAATGAGTCTTACCTTTGGTTTATTGGTTGTCCTACAAATATATTGCCAGAAAGATTTATACTGTAATTTTATGCTTGTTTCATCCTGAAATTCTTCTGGGGATATCTTATCTGTGAAAACTGAATCAATTGCAATTTACATCAAACCTCATGCGGTTATAAGATATTCCCTCTTCAATTACCAACTAATGGTAATTACACAGGCATTAGTATGGTTGCAAGTAACGTCCAAGACAATTCAAATCCTATAACAGCAGGGAGTGCAACAACTAAGAGGGGAATGATCTTGCCTTTTCGGCCCCTATCACTTGCTTTTGATCACGTGAATTACTACGTTGATATGCCAACCGTAAATTTCTACACTCTTGTCTTATTTATATCTTCTCAAATTATTATTCACTTTAGATATAATAGAGGTTCACTTGATAAAAATTGCTCACCACTTTGGCTTTCTTGTTTAGCTTTTTAGCTATATGTACTTCAAAAGAGGACTTGTATCTCATATTGGGCATGACAATTCCCTTTAAATTACTAGAAGACATTTCAAATTTTATCCATATTTATGTGCTTGCTAGTTTACTAATTGGTCTATATATCTAGGTTAACTAATTTCCCTTTTTTAAACGTTAACCAAAGCTTTAGATTAAGTATAACACAGGCAGTTTTATCACTCACACACATTCATATAAAAATTATTGACTGAGTTAACATGAAAAGAGTCAAGAAGAGTTTTCCATTGCCATATTTAGGTTTTATATAACAATTAATTTGAAATTTTAGAAGCATATGTGATATTAATGATCCGAGATCTTTAAGACCTGATATGTGTTTCTATGATAGGAAATGAAGAAGCAAGGAATTCAAGAAAGTAGACTTCAAATTCTAAGCAATGTTAGTGGTGCTTTTAGACCAGGAGTTTTAACTGCACTAGTTGGTGTCAGTGGTGCCGGCAAAACTACTTTGATGGATGTTCTGGCAGGAAGAAAAACTGGTGGTTATATTGAAGGAAGCATCAGTGTTTCTGGTTTTCCAAAGAACCAAGCAACTTTTGCTCGGATTTGTGGCTATTGTGAACAAAATGATATCCATTCTCCACATGTCACAGTCTATGAATCTCTTATATTTTCTGCTTGGCTGCGTCTTGGTAAGGAGGTGAAGAGAGAAGCACAAAGGGTATTACTTTATTCTTCTTAGAGACTATAACAGCATAATTCATGGATTTCTATTTAACAGTGAAAGATATACTTTATTCTTATTAGAAACAACATGCAAGGTTCAACTAATACGTCATGTTTTATCATTGAAAGCACATACTTTTCTAGGTTGAGATCATAGTGACTGTTAAGAAATTGAAATTTACTTTCTTGAAAATTTAACCATCAACTCCTGTTGAGATCATACTTTTATAGGTTCAATTAGTGGTCATGTTTTAGCTAACCTTCACCTCTTGCAATTGTTACCAATAGAACTATTCTTAGACATTCTCCTTTTTGTATTAAAGATGTTTGTTGAGGAAGTTATGGAGCTGGTTGAGCTACGTCCAGTGAAAGACTTTCTAGTAGGACTTCCAGGAATAGATGGTTTATCAACAGAGCAAAGAAAGAGACTCACCATTGCTGTGGAGTTGGTTGCCAATCCTTCTATAATCTTCATGGATGAGCCAACATCTGGCCTTGACGCTCGAGCCGCAGCAATTGTTATGCGTACAATTAGAAATACAGTAGATACGGGGAGAACTGTTGTTTGCACAATTCATCAACCAAGCATTGACGTATTTGAAGCTTTCGATGAGGTACATGACTTTATAAAAAGACTTAGGTGTAGATGTAGTTCTGTTTTGTTTGCGATCTATTTCTTCCAAAAAAAAAAGAAGAAGAAGAAGAAGAAAAAAGCTGTTATTGAGACTAATATTGAACATCTAAGGAAATTCACTCAGGCATTGTCTCATGACTTGTCAATATTTGGAACATGTATCATATATTTTAAAGATTGTTGTGAAGGAACCATTCTTACTCCATCTCATCTTGGTTTTAGTTGCTTTTGATGAAGAGAGGAGGACAAGTCATATTTAGCGGTCCCCTTGGTCGAAATTCACAGAACTTAATTCAGTACTTTGAAGTGAGTATAACATTTTGACAATGCATATATTTTTTAGATAAGTAATTTCTCTATAATCATGCAACATCCGTGTGTTTGTTTTAATTAAAAGCCCTTTGAGAAACCCTTGTGAATAAGTCCCCAATGTGCAGGCCATTCCATCGGTTCCTAAGATCAAGGAAGGAATTAATCCTGCTACATGGATGTTGGACATCACTTCCACAGCAGCTGAGTCTCAGCTAGGTGTGGACTTTGCAGAACTGTACACCAAGTCAGAATTATATCAGTAAGTCGTAGCCTGTGTTTCCTTTTTTTTTTTTACACTGGAAATGAGGCATATTTTTAATTTTTTTTAATTTTAACTTGTTTCTAGGAGGAATCAGAAGCTTATTAAAGAGCTAAGCACACCAGCACCAGGAACAAAGGACCTATACTTCCCAACTAGATACTCTCAGCCATTTATTACTCAATGCAAAGCTTGCTTTTGGAAACAACACTGGTCTTATTGGAGGAATCCACAATATAATGCCATCAGGTTGTTCTTGACAATAATTGTTGGTGTCATTTTTGGGCTCATTTTCTGGAACAAAGGCGATGAAACGTAAGTCAACGAGTTTTTCTTGATAGTAATGTACTTGTGCAATATCTATTAATTCTTGATTGCTTGATCAGTGAGACTCTAATACCATGTCAACATTCTACAAGTTTTGTTTATGATTTGGTAATCATTTCGACTAAAAAATCGTCTATGAGAACTCTCTCTTACACTTTCTGAATGACACTTCAACAATCTCTTTTGTTAAATCCTCAAAGAGAATTAACTTCGGACTCTTGGGTAAAGAACTATCAAAACTTGAGGACTAATATTTTTGTCTGTAGACAAAAGGAACAAGAAGTGTTCAATCTTATGGGTGCTATATTTTCTGCTATTTTCTTCCTTGGAGCCACAAACACTTCTGCTGTCCAACCTGTTGTTGCAATAGAAAGAACTGTTTTCTACCGTGAAAGGCAGCTGGAATGTACTCAGCTATCCCGTATGCATTTGCTCAGGTGAAATTCAACTGATCCTCTTACTTCAAAGAAGGAAAAATCATTTGTTAATTAAGTAAGACCATTTTCTTGTCGTGCGAAGTTGATCTCAGCAATTCTTGTCTCCTTCAGATTCTTTATATCACTTTGCTTCTTTGAAGTTTGATCTTGTTTCAACTCCATAAAGCATTCACTCCTTGAAATATTTGTATAATGTCATCATTTTAATACCTTTTTAATGGATGATCCCAGATTCTGAAAAGTTTGATACAATGTGGAAACACTTCATTGCAGGTAGCAGTAGAGATGGTTTATGTAGCAATCCAAACTCTTGTTTATAGCCTTATCCTTTTCTCAATGATTGGGTTCCCCTGGCAAGTTGACAAGTTCATCTGGTTCTACTACTTTGTCTTCATGTCCTTTGTCTACTTCACACTATATGGAATGATGACCGTAGCTCTAACACCAAACCATCAAATTGCTGCAATTGTTATGTCATTCTTTCTCACTTTCTGGAATCTCTTCACTGGTTTCATTATCCCAAGAAAGGTATTTTCTTCCCTTCTTTACTTGCATGTAGTTCACACACTAAGTCACCTACTGACATATCCATGCAGCTGAATGATCTTTGTGAACCATTCATTTTAAGTATCATAGTGCTTAGTTCAACTTTTTCTTCTTCTCTTGCCATAATATTTTGATCATATATACACCTTCAAGTAGAAATAGCTCAATCCACGGCTAAAAACATAATGTTAACATAAATGATACTCCCTCCAGTCCAAATTGAAAGACATTTTTCCTAGCTAAACTTGGTTCAAAATGTAGAAAACTTAGCACTTTTCAAAATTATTTTTTCAAATTTACCCTTGTAGTAATTAATGTGGGCATGAGAAATATAATCTGACTAAATACTTCTTCTCACTCTTATAATAAAAGGGTTAAGGAAATAAGAGAAAGACATGTCATTTTTTCATGGAAGTAAGGAAAGAACTGCTTTTATTGATATGGAAAATATGGTAGGAAGTGTCTTACAATTTGGACTGAAGGGAGTTTAAGTTTGTTTGATGAAGAACTTGTATTAGCACCCAATTGGATCACATTAGTTGGGACTAAACGTGAGTTTTACCAAAAAGAAAAGAAAAGAAAAGAAAAGAAACAGATACTACTATTAGCAATTGGATGGAATAGTCTGAGTAACTGAGTGTAATAATGATTAATGAACATGTGATCACATCAAGCATAAATTTCAATGAGGTCTTTAAAATTTTGCAGCAAATTCCAATATGGTGGAGGTGGTATTATTGGGCAAGCCCTACAGCTTGGACTGTATATGGCCTTGTTACTTCCCAAATAGGAGACAAAACCAGTAACGTGGAAGTTCCTGGATCAGCACCAATATCAGTAAAAGACTATCTTAAGAAACAGATGGGCTTTGAATATGGTTTCCTTGGAACTGTTGCTGTTGCTCACATTGCTTTTGCTGTTTTGTTTCTCTTTGTATTTGCATATGGCATCAAGTTCCTTAATTTCCAAAGAAGATAAAGGAGATTTAAGGACATGACAAATGAACGGAAAGGAAAACTTTTTAATCAATATCTGTATACTAATTACTGTCAGAAGAAATATTATATGCCCAAAGGGGCCCCCGCAACGACGACCAAAAAAATTATCAGAAATTTATCCGCAATTATATATATGTTATATTGTTATTCAATCTCCAAGTTGACCTATGATGTTTAATTATATATTGCCTTCAATCTATTTGAGAAATGGTTAAGAGATCATTTTTAAAGTTCTATGCATTTTTTTATTTAACAGAGATTTCAAGAAAGTATAGTTTAAAATTCTTAAAATTATAGTTGTTTTTTTAATTTGTTAGATGTGTATTTGTCATGACTCAAACTAGTTCCGGAAAACATGAACTATCCATCAGATCAGCAGAGTCTTGGTTGCCTCCTTCGTTCTATTCAGCATTCACAGTTCTTTTTCTTTATATAACCTGACGACCCATAGTTTGTGCTTGGGGTGGGATTTGAAGTTTCCATCCTAGTCGGCTTGGCATGAAAAAGTCCCCCCCCCCCCCAACCGTCTCATAATTTCAATCTATAGTATAGAATTAAGTTTAAGAGGTAATAAAACTTTTAATTTCTTAAATTTATTTCAGTTATTGATTGATCTCTTAAGTTTTTTTTTTTTTCCAGCATTGATCTCTTAAGTTTACTTTTGAGCTGAGAAAATTGGTTATGCCCACATAAGTGAAAGGCTAGATTTGTATTTTAAATCCATCAATGCTTAATCGGGCTTAAATAGGTCAGGCCATAATGGCTAAAAAAATAAACGGGCTAGTTCTTTAGTCAAGGCTTAGCCCGTTTAAGTATGTTTATATTTTTTATATAAAAATTATTAATATTTTTTTTGACCAACTAAAAAAATTATTAATATTGAATAAATGAGGAGGGAGATGATTCAAACATGAACAAAAAGAGGAAAAATATTTAAGAGTAAAAAGAAAATCCTAGCCTAAATAAAAAAGAAAATCTCAATATTTTTGCCAATGAAAAATTAACTCATAGTAAAATACAATCAAATATTATTGATTTTAAAAATGATAATGAACGATAATGCTTTTAATATTTTAGTGTTATTGTTTTATTAATATCTCTAGAAGACTTGTTTAGTTTATTTAGTTTTATTTGGTTTGATTTTGGAAATTTGAACAATGACTTTGTATTTTGGGGGGGTTAATATTTAATTATTTTTTTTCTAATTTATTTTATTTTTAGATAATTATTATAAAAAATTAAAATTTAAAAGGACTTAAAATCCCTAGTGCCAACCCTGAGCACGTGAGCTTTGGGGTTAGACTCTGCAAATCAAGGCCTCAAAGTAGAAATGGGCTACTTTTCAATTATGCAAGTTTTCCTAATTCTACTTTTTATTGATTTAGTTTTTAATATTTTTTTAAATTATCATGTTAGTCTTTTAAATTTTAAAAAATAAATTGACTCTTAAATTAATCTAATGCATAAAGTATGTTAATAATTTGGCATGTATAACACCCTCAAATTTTTTTCTCAAACAATTATCACAAACATGGTAGAAAAATGTTTATCATAATAAACAAAAATTAACTAATTCCTTTTTACTTTCTCACCGTCAAACTCCCTACAAATTCAAAGCAAAGCCACAACTATAAATATACTATTTGGTCAAACTCAATAAGCAAGTTATGACACATGGTCTAAATTATCATGCCCTTTTCAAAACATTCAACATTTTCAAATATCATCAATATCTCAATAAAATAAAATATATTTCTTAACAATGCATAGTTTACAATCATCCCAAAACATACGATATGTAAAAATTATTTAGAGAGACATGATCGCAAACATGAGGTTCATACGCTTAATAAATAACAAAACTTCTAACATTGACAATAATGCATTATTAAAAATCATAAATTCAAACCCAAAGAGAGGAAGTGCTTCCACACTACTAAATCAAGGGCTTCTTCACGTACTACACACTTGGTTCTTCTTTTAGAAAATGTTAACTAGAGGGAATAAGATCAAAAGTCCTAATAACTAATGTTAATTCATAATAATGTATGTTAATATTTATTTGTGAGCTTGTTAAGTGGGGAACAATAAAACATTTACCATCCAATCCAATTATAAATAGATATTATATTGCATGACAACATTCATCTTTATCTCCCTCCATTGTCCTCGAACCATAGTCTTCACTTGATGCTAAATAATGCATCCAAAAGTAAACAAGCTCAAACCCTTATAGTCACCTATTGGGCATCTAATGAGGCATATTACGTGACATAACATACAATAATAATAACAAGTCTCCTAAAACTTCCTATAATAGTCATACATGAATAATCATTTAACCAATCAATACAATATCATATATTTTATAACAATTTATCCCACTTGGCAAAAACATTTCAAACATCACATTTATATTTCTAAAACATACTCATTGTATTTCAATAAATATGTTTCTCAAATAATCACACAAATAAAAGCAAGCAAGCACTAAACACAAATTAAAGTATGATTATCCTGTGGTTTTAATAATAAATTATCCTTCATAATTTTCCTTCCTCTACAATCTTCACCAAAACAATCTGCAATAATTTTCCACATAACATAACATTAGTTTCAAGCTTTCAAACTAATAAACAACTCTAATAATGAAGTTAGAGAATATAGTTTACATCTCCAATCTCATTGTTTAAACTAATTATAAAGTTAGTATGACTAACTAAAATTCTAACTCCCCAACTAACACAATCATATCATTGACAAGCTACAATCAACCTCCAAACCATTGTTAACACCATAATTTTCCCATTTTGTTCTTTAAATTTGCACCCTAAATATCCACAAATTATTAATTTGGTTTCAAGCCTATAATTAGCATTCTAAAGCCTTATAAACATGTTTCTAATCCAAAATAAATTCCCAATCATCACAAAGAATCCTCAATTTTTTTTCTAAGCTTTAAGTTTCTTTAAAAATTTCAAAACACTATCACTGATAAATTTCTCCATCCCAGTTGCACCTATAATTCAATAACTTCATTTCACTTGTTATAGCTATTAACAACAATAATGGCCTCAAGTCATCCTATCAAAATTGCAACATTTACAATTCTTACAAAAATTGCTGATATTCACATTGAATCATTAAACTCAAAACTAATCCATTTAGTCATTAATATAACCTCCATTCAACCAAAATAAATAATTAAATTCAAATAAACCACTACGGTATTCATACATCACAATTTTCTCAATTAAAATATAACTTTAATTCCTCAAATAAACTATTTGGGCAAATCTAAACCATATAAACTATTACTCTAACATCATTAACTTCATTAAAAACTAAATAATCAATTGAAATATCAAATTCAAAATCTATCAAACTCCAAGTTTTTTACTATCAAAAAATTTAAAATTAAAAAAATATATGATTAAAAAAATATTAGAGTATTTATATAATTTTAAAAGGTCTCGTATAAAATATCATGTCATGGAACCTTGAACTAAACTCCCACAGTCCCTGCGCACACTGACCATGTTTTCCCCACTCTGATAGACGATGCCAGAAGCAGAAGGAATCTAAGAAGGGAGAAGGATTGAAATTTAAGCGTACGTCGCCTATCATTCCTTCCTTCCCTCTAATACTCCCTCAACTCACCTTCCATTTTAGTTTTTAATTTTAATTTTAATTTTAATTTTAATTTTAATTTTATCTTATTCTCTTTCTCTATCTCTCTCATTTCTATCCTCATTTTTTTTTTCACATTCATTGTATTCTTATTTTCTTTTTATCCACTTATTTCCAAAAATCCTATACCATGATATTATAAATTTTGAAATCATCTTTCATAATTTTCTGTAATTTTTCAAGACTCTCATAAAATTTCAGGACTAAAATTTTAATTTTTATATTTTTCTTGACTATAATTTCAATAATATTTATACAATTAGAAGCACTCAAGTATAAAAGTAATTTACATAGTTTAATCCAATCCCCCTTAACATTTCTTCCTCTCTCTCTTTTCTTTTCAAAAATTATGCATTAGAATTAAGACCTAAAAATTTAGCTCATAATTATATGATAATTTCTAGTTAATATAGAATAATTCCGTCATAATGCTACTTAACTCTTAAAAATAAAAATTGAAATGTTACGCATGCATATGTAAATAAATAAAATAAATTAGTCCTCAACTTAATTTAATTTTGGGTTAAGGTACTAATTTATCCCTCAACTTTTTTCTATATTCTATCCACCCTTAAGTTAAGAGTGGCATAGTGTTACGTTTCAGTATTAAAAAGTGAATAACCATTAGTTGGCTAGAAAAATTATAAAAAAGGACTAATAAATTACAAAAAGGACCTTATAAAAAATTAATAATAGTTAAGTTTTCTAAATTATAAATAAATTTTAATAGATTAATGTTATTTCTTATCCATACAAAAGATCAAAATATTATTTTAACCAATCATTTTAACCTGTTACTAGGTAATTATTAAGTCACCCTTCTTAGAAACAACATGGATAAGTAATTAAAAACATTAAATAATTACATCACCAATAAACTAAGAGCTAAATTAGGGCATTAATAAATATACACACACATATATATAAGTCGTTGCGCATATTATTTTTTTAATGTGATACCTTTTAAATTTAAATTTAAATTTAATGACTTTTAGGAACTACTTTTAATTTTAATTTTAATTTTAATTACAATAGTGTGCTAAATTATAAAAAAATATTTAACTTTCTTAAAGTACAGCCAGTCTTTTTAATCTATCGAATTTAAAATGATCCCTATACCCTATACTTATAATACTCACAAGCTTTTATAACACCTTCAATTCAATAAGATAATGTTCTTGTATACTGCCGAAGTGATGTTCTTGGAAAGATCATCTTTCAAGTACATTGTACTGTGATGAAAATCAACAATCTTTATTTCTTTCTCTTGCTTTTTTCTCTGTATTTACTGATTCCCCCATAAATCAACGTTCTTTCTTCTTCTTTGTTTTTGGCCTTTTCTCTCTGCATACTGATACCCTCATGTTCTTTTGACCATTTCCATGTTCTCACAAAGCCTTGTTTGTATATATGTAGAGTCACAAATCTTCTATTATAAGTCTTGTTATTTGTTGTGAGACCTGCATTACTAATTACTTACCCACATAAGGATTTTCCTTCATGCTTGCTTATAGGAATCAGATATAAACCAACAATATCAGTATAGTTTGATAGGTTCTGTGAGATTCTGAAACTTCCATTAATATATTCTCCTAGTTTGATGAAGACAGGGATGAAGAAGAAGAGTGATAACTATGAAGAGATTAATGTCACCAGGCTTGGCCTGCAGGAAAAGAAGCTTCTCTTGGACACTGTTCTGAAGAATGCTGAGCAAGATCATGACAAGTTTTTGCGTAGCCTAAGGGACAGGATTGATAAGTAAGTCATCTCTTCATCTCTTTACTACTCATTTTGTCGGCAGAATTTTCGCGCACCGTTTGGTAGATAAAAAAGTACTTTTTAGAAAGGAAACGAGAGATGCACTTGTCCCATTTTTTTCTACATACATTTCCCTTTTCCTTTTCAAAATAACACTTTTCTGTATATCAAACATGCACTTAGGGTTGCAGTTTCTATGATTATAAAAAACTTTTATAAATGCTGCTAATAAATTATTAACAAGATTGAGAATTTAAGTTTTGAAGGTATTTGACATTGAGAAAATGATGACATTTAGTTGAGGGCAAAACTGGAAAGAAGGAAAAAATTTTAAGACGTCAACTAAACAGTTCTCTTGGTATCTGTGATTGGGTAAATTATGTCTTACGGTTAGGGATGGAGATAGTTTTTTTTTTTTTTTTTTTTTTTTTTTTTTTTTTTTTATGGAACACAATATACCATAAGGTAACATTTAAATTCACTTCTTGAAGAATATGCTCTACAAACCTCTACCGGTATTCTCCTTTTCAATTAGACTTGACAATCATTAATAAAGCAGAAAACAATAACAAATCTTACCTCATTAGGTGGGTCCGATAAATAAAGAAGAGAAGGTAATAAAAAAAATTTAATTTTCTGCTGTTGAATTAATTTTTTTCTGAAATGTTAATAGGGTGGGAATAGAAATTCCAAAGGTTGAAGTTTGATTTGAGCATTTGAATGTAGAAGGAGATGCATATATTGGAAACAGGGCGCTCCCAACACTCCTGAATTCTACCATGAATGCAGTTGAGGTATTTTATTTTTTATGCTTTTTTGAGTTATTTTTTATGCATTAATACTGAATCGTAGTTCATCAATATCTGTGGATTTACATAATATTTTTTGCCTATTTTTTTCATATTGACTAAATTTAGAGCTATTATTTAAGCATAAAACATAGGTAGTTAGTTTATATATTTAAGGTGCTTGCTTTTAATCAAATCAAGATTTGCAAATTTTTTTATATATTATTTATTCTATAATAATTTTTTTATTCATATTATCATCACCTTAAATTCCATTTTTTTGCCTTCAAATATACTGTTAAAGTTGTCTCTTTTTCTTCTTCTTGTCCGTGATAAACCAGGGAGTTCTTGGATCAATTAAGCTTTTCCCATCTAAGAAAAGGATTGTCAACATACTCCAACATGTCAGTGGAACCTTAAGCCTTCAAGGTGCTTATTAAGATGTCATTTCCATTGTGTCACTCTCAAAATTCTTCATATCAGTTCAATTTATGCAACTTTCAGCCACGTTTTTATTTGGAGAAGAGAATTCTAGGGAAAAACTATATAATAAATATTCCCCTAGAAAAAGAAAAAATAATAAATTTAATGAATTAATAATGTATTATTTTTGGTATTTTGCTGACCTTCACCTTCTATTACACTTTCTAGAATGACTTTAATTTTGGGGCCTCCAGGATCGGGAAAAACTACACTGCTTCAGGCACATGCAGCTAAATTGGACAAGGATTTAAGGGTTGATCATGCTCTTTCTTAATCTCAATTAGTTCTTTTTGGTTTGAATGATGAATTCGAGATTCCAATTGGGACTGATTTTAGAAGTTGAATTTTTTACTGTTCAGACTTTGTAAAACATAGCGGAAATTTACTAAGAATTTTGGGGGAATGACATCAAAGAACTAAAAGATTTGAAAACCCGAAATATGGACCAAAGGTCTTCTAGTGAATTGGTTTAAAAATTTGCTACTCAAAACAAAATTTGTAAGTGAGATTTGCTAATTTGTAAAAAAAAAAAAATTGTCAAATATATCATCACTTGAAAATCGTTTTGCTTTTCAAATTAATGAATCTTACTTGCAAAGTTTTGTTTTGAGGGTTGCAGATACAAGTATGTGAGTAGCAAATCACTGAAAATGGTGATATATTTGACAAGTTTTTCCTTTACAAATTAGTGAATTTTTGTTGCAATTTTTTGTTTTGATGGCTGTGAATCATGGAATGAGAGTAGCAAATATTTAGACTAATTCAATAAAGGATCTCTTATCCTTATTTTGGATTTCCAAATCTTTTGATTCTTGTTTATGTTTAATGAATTACTTCAATTTTTTGGTCCTTTGATGTCATTCCCCCATGAATTTTAAACTCTACCAGATTGTGTTTAAGAATGTGCATTGGTGCATATGATTGGTCATCCAATACTTTTAACAATGCATCATATCATGCCATTCAACTCTAAAAAGAAAAACCAAAATCACATATTGTGGCTTTTACAAAACTGGTTAATTGTCAAATTTGGGTTTCATTGACTTAAATACCTGTATGTCTAGTTTAAACTCTGGATTGTTCATGATGATCAATTATCAGGTATCAGGAAAATCACTTATTGTGGTCATGAACTTTCAGAGTTTGTGCCTCAAAGAGTATGTGCTTATATTAGTCAGCATGATCTTCAGTATGGAGGAATGACAGTTAGAGAAACTCTGGACTTTTCGGGACGTTGTTTAGGAGTTGGAACAAGGTATGATCTGCTGCTGCAATTGTTAGAACGAGAAAAGCAAGCTGGAATCAAACCTGAACCTGAGATAGATGCTTTCATGAAAGCCACTGCCATAGCTGGCCAAGAAACAAGCCTTGTTCCAGATTATATTCTCAAGGTTTACTGCTTTTATTTATTTCTATTCTTTTTAGCCAGTAGTCTAAATACCTTGCTTCTCTAACATATAAAGAAAATGGACTCAGATCCTAGGGTTGGAAAATTGTGCTGATACCTTGGTGGGAGATCAGATGAGAAGGGGCATATCTGGCGGAGAAAAGAAGAACCTAACAACTGGTATGAGAAAAAGTTAATCTAATATATTTTTGATTCCTTAATTTTGCATTAAATTTCCTTTGGTCCCTTGAGTTTCATTTTTATTTCAAAATGTCATTAGTATTCTTCTTAGTGATGATTTTATGAGTATCTTCTTTTTGGGATAATATAATTTTTAATACCTAAACTTTCTATTCTCTACTTTAACTCAATATAATTCAATTTTTATGGTTTATTGAGTTAAGGAATTATAGAAATTATGTTGTACTGAGTCAAAAAAACTATAAGAATTGAATTGTTTTGAGTTAAAAAATTATAGGTACTGAGTTTGTTCAAATTTAATGATTAGAAAACGAATCTATAATTTAAAAAGAATTCAAGGACCAAAAGTTATAGTTTTCTTTTTTATTTTTGATGAAATAGTCTAGATGCATAGCATGGCGCCATGACCCATCAAATAATTTCACTACTGGTGTCCTCACTGAGTTAGGTCTAGTAAAAACATTGGCAGCACTTGAAGTTATGAAAGACAAAATTGGAACAATAAAAATCTGAGTGGCAAAAGCTTCATGTCAATTTTTCCATAATCATTATTTGTTCTGGTTTTATCATTTATCTTTTGAAGTTCTATCAATTTTTTGGTAATACATGATTTTGGCAATGGCATATCCTACACGGAACATATAATTTAGGTTTAGGTGAAAGACAACATTTTCAATAGGTTAAAAACATTTAAAAGGCACATTTTGCAGACTTCCATTTAAAGAGTAAGTTCTAACCTACAGGTGAGATTCTGGTAGGGCCTGCAAAAGCTTTCTTCATGGATGAAATCTCGACTGGCGTGGACAGTTCTACAACCTTCCAAATTGTCAAGTTCATGAGACAAATGGTCCATGTCATGGATTTTACAATGATAATGTCTCTTCTGCAACCTGCACCAGAAGTTTTTGACCTTTTTGATGACATAATATTACTTTCAGAAGGTCAGATAGTCTATCAAGGTCCACGAGAGAATGTTCTTGAATTTTTTGAGAGTTTGGGATTCAAATGCCCTGAAAGAAAGGGAATTGCGGACTTTTTACAAGAAGTTACTTCTAGAAAGGACCAAGAGCAATATTGGTTTAGAAGGGACAAACCTTACCAATATGTTAGTGTGCCTGAATTTGTAGATCACTCCAACAAGTACTTATTGGTCAGAAACTTTGTGGAGAGCTTCAAATTCCTTATGATCGAATTAAAACTCATCCAAATGCATTGGTGATAGAAAAGTACGGGATTTCAAGATGCGAACTGTTCAAGGCATGCTTTGCTAGAGCATGGCTATTGATGAAGCGAAATTCATTCATATATATATTTAGGGCTGTTCAGTTTATAATCATGTCTTTGATAGCCTCAACAGTGTTTCTCAGAACAGAAATGAAGTATGGCCAACTCGAAGACGGGACAAAATTCTTTGGTGCTCTGTTCTTCAGTCTTATCAATGTCATGTTCAATGGAATGACAGAGCTTTCACTCAACGTTTTCAGGCTTCCTGTTTTTTTTTTAAGCAAAGAGATTTCTTGTTTTACCCTTCATGGTCTTTTGCAATGCCCATATGGGTCCTTGGAATCCCTCTTTCTATGTTGGAGTCAGCATTATGGGTCATCCTTACTTATTACCCCATCGGATTTGCTCCTGCGGCCAGTAGGTACGGATGAATCTTTTATGACCAAGTTATCAAGTGATCTAGATCTTTGAAGTTCAAAATTATGTGAAGTTTATAAGATGAACGCAAAGTGTTAATATAAATTTTGTCTAGCATATATAGAAAAGGTAAGCATATAGTGCCATTACTTTGTTAAACTTCACCAACACTCTACTTAAGAAAATCCATGTTTAGCTGTCAAGAGATCCATCCATGCCAACTAATCCTTGAGCTTGACACCAATAAAAACTTCAACCACATAGATTTGAGTGGAAGCATACTTTTTTCCCCTTTTTTGTTTTTGATTTGCAGACCGCAATTGATGAGGGCTAAGTTGTCAAGAGCCATTAATGCAAACTGGTCCTTCAACTTCAATCACATAAAATTGAGTTGAAACATATTCTTTAATTATTTTGTATTATTGAATTTCAAACTGCAATTGTTGATATGAATCTAAAAAATTGGACGCAGGTTGTTTCATCAGTTCTTGGCATTCTTTTGTGTGAATCAAATGGGTTTATCCCTTTTCCGCTTCATTGCTGCAATTTCCAGAACACAGATTGTGGCAAATGCTCTTAGTACCTTTACAATCCTGCTTGTTTTTGTCCTTGGTGGATTCATTGTTGCCAAAGGTAAGCAGCATAATATTGTGCCTTTGCTACTTCTGCTTCACTGGTCAAAGGGAACTCATGATAGAAAATAGGTATTACTATTTGTTGTTATCTAGAAATGAGCTTTAACTTTTTAACTTTCTGAGGGAAGTAGTAATTGACCTGATATAAAAGCCTCTTTCAAATATCCAATTACAATACGTGTAAAACATCAATGAGAGTAGAAAGTAGTGACTTTCAACTTTCAAGTGAAATAATTCTTGAAATTCATGAGATGGCATCATCTGGAATAATTTGTGAAGCTTTTTTGTTGCCTTAACAGATGACATCAAAACATGGATGATATGGGGCTATTATATGTTTCCCATGATGTATGGGCAAAATGCCGTTGCCATCAATGAGTTCCTTGACAAAAGATGGAGCACTGTAAGACATTTAAAATATGAAGACAAATGTTTTTGCCTGGCAAAATCGCATGAATTGTAGTTTATTTCTGCACATGTTGTTAACAGCTTAATATCGACCCTAGAATACCTGAGCCTACAGTTGGGAAGGCTATTCTTAAGGCCAGTGGGATGTTCACTGAAGAATACTGGTACTGGATCTGTATTGGTGCTTTGCTAGGTTTTTCTCTGATTTTCAACATTTGTTTCATTGCTGCGTTGACATTTTTGAGCCGTAAGTACCCCATAGTAATATTTGTTTCTGTAACAATAACAAATGATAGATTTCAAAAGTTCCTTCAAAATTTAATTTGCAGCATTTGGAGATTCTAAATCTATTATTGCAGAGGAGAATGACAAAATGTCAGGTGTGACAGAATCATTCTCCACCAAGAAACAGGAATTGAAAACTAGACAATATACCTCAGATTCAACTAATAATTCATTTGACGGTAGTGACTCTTACCTTTGGCTCATTGGCTGTCTTGCAAATAAACTGTTAAAAGGAATTATATGGTAGTTTTTCATATTTTGCATCAAAACGCTGCTTCAAAGTTCCTTTTTTTCTTTTTGGTTGAAATATGATATATTTTCAATTTAACTAAACTCATCGTGGTTATAACATGTCCCCTCTTTAATTACCAAATAATGGTAATTATACAGGCACTGGAATGGTTGCAGGTAACAAGCAAGACTTTTTAAATCAGAAAACAGAAGAGAGTGCAAGACTTAAGAAGGGAATGGTCTTGCCTTTTTGGCCCCTCACACTTACTTTTGATCACGTGAATTACTATATTGATAAGCCAAATGTAAATTACCATACTCTCTTCTCTCAGTTGAATAATCTTCTCCAATTGTTATTTTATGGCATCACAAATTCATGCAGTAATATTTGGTTTTTGCCCATTTGGTTTGCTTTCTATGAAGAAAAGAAACTTAAAAAAATGCATTCACGTCTCACATTAGACATTATACAGTACAGCCCCTCAGATTACCGATAAATACTTCAAAACTCCTCGTGTTGCCATGTTTTTGGTGTGCCCATGTACATATCAGTGCCCATGCTTCTCGGTCTACTAGCAATTTCATGTAGGTTGGTTACTTGATTTACCTTTTCACTGTCCAAATTTGTCAATTGTCATTGAAATTCAATTAGATCATAGATAGTACAAATGGGAAAATAATGCAGAAAGTTTAATTTAAGCACTGATGAATCTAAGCACCGAAAATTAACTAGCTGTTTTATGCAATCAATATATGAGGAGTTTTCTATTACCATATGTAAACATATTATTTAACAGTGTTTCCATCACAGGAAATAAAGAAGCAAGGAACTGAAGCAAGTAGGCTTCAACTCCTAAGAGATGTCAGTGGAGCTTTCAGGCCAGGAGTTTTAACTGCACTAGTTGGTGTAAGTGGTGCTGGCAAAACCACTTTGATGGATGTTCTTGCAGGAAGAAAAACCAGTGGTTATATTGAAGGAAACATTAATCTTTCTGGTTTCCCAAAGAACCAAGCAACTTTTGCTCGGATTTGTGGTTATTGTGAGCAAAATGATATTCATTCTCCAAACGTCACAGCCTATGAATCTCTTATTTTTTCCGCTTGGCTGCGTCATGGTAAGGAGATTAAAAGAGAAAAGCAGAAGGTATTGCTTTTCCCCCCTAATTAGAGACTCCAATGAAACTAGTTATGGGCATCCACTTGACAGTTTTAACTTTTGAGTTTAAATGATTTTTCACATGGTATTTGATCTTCTGAAAGTGTTCTAGAATTCAATCTTTTCTACCTCTCAATATCTCGAATAAAATCAAGTTTTAGCAAAAGACCCGGTAGGCTTGTAATAAGTTGGCTTTTTAGAGATTGTGACAGAACTAAAACTTCGACTTCAGAGTTGATGAGCTTTTTGACAATTCAAATCAATGGCCATATTAAATTCCATACCACAAGAACATTTTGTGCACATATTGAACGTTGTATTTTCATAGTCCCATCGAGATGTTCTTAAGTATTAATTTCCAGAATGAAAGGGCTAGAAATACATAACTACTTATCACTGAGTGGATTCGTCTTGTAGTTATCAAAGTAAGCATGCAAGGTCTTGTGTATTACTGCGGAGGAATTGTGCATGTAGAATGATAGTGCATTTGGTTCAGTCAAATGTTATGGTTCAATAACAAATCATTCTATTTATTTGATAACTTGGTGAAACATAACTGAGAATTTTCATCATCACTTATGTCACATCAAGCAGAACTTGTAAAAATTCCAAATTCATGTGTTTTTGGGAAGTTCTGTCACTAAAGATAAGTTTTTCTTTCCAGAGAATCTTTTTTGGTTTTTAATGCATGGATGAAGGATAAATAATTAGTCAAATCTTTATATGTTTTGGGAAAAAAGGGTGTAGTGATGTTAGACTTTAGCTTCTAGCAGCCATTTCTGAAAGTTTATATGGCCTAAAGGCACGTAGAAGTAATATGACAGGTTAAACTACTATGGCATGTTAAATCAGTGACTACAAAAAAAAAGAAAAAAACTGCAATTTTTTTTTCGTGCAAATTAGACCATTAATTCCTGCATTGTGCATTATTAATGATCATATTGTAGCTGCTCAGCAACACTGTTGCAATTGCTACCAACAGAACTATTCTTAGATAGTCTTCTCTCTGTATTTCAGATGTTTGTTACAGAAGTCATGGAGCTGGTTGAGCTACATTCAGTGAAGGACTTCCGAGTAGGACTTCCAGGAATAAATGGTTTATCAATTGAGCAAAGAAAGAGACTCACCATTGCTGTGGAGTTGGTTGCCAATCCTTCTATAATCTTCATGGATGAGCCAACATCTGGCCTTGACGCTAGATCTGCAGCCATTGCTATGCGTACCGTTAGAAATACTGTGGATACAGGGCGAACTCTTGTCTGCACCATTCATCAACCAAGCATTGACATATTTGATTCTTTCAATAGGTATATGACCCAAGAAAAAACTTGGTTTTAGTTCTTGTGTGTTTGCTATCAAGCTCTTTGATAAATTATGACATGTGGAAGGAACTAGTGTCAAACCTTCAAGGAACTTTTCCCAGAGTTTTGTCCTATGACTTCCCAAGATTTGGGTTGCAAAGCATATATTTTAACTACTGTTACAAAATCACCACTTTTACCTGCTTCATCTACTTTTGCCTGCAGCTGCTTTTGATGAAGGAAGGAGGCCGAGTCATGTATAGTGGTCCCCTTGGTAAAAAATCTCAGAAGTTAAGAGCGTACTTTGAAGTGAGTATGTCTTCTTAGCGCCATCTAAATTCACAAATTAGTATTTTGTCATTAATGCATACATTTGTTTGGATCATGTTGCGCTCTGCAAGTGCACGGATTATAACAAGTAATATAATGAGAGTAAAGTATCATCCCCATAGATATTTGTTTAAAAACAATGACCAAATAAAAGACTAAGTGAATTTAATTAAGTTGAGTCAAAAATAATTAGGTGAAGTTAATTTTACAAATTAAATTAACACTAAAAAATAAAGAAAAGAGATTGATTCACAAACTTCAAGTATAAAATGGAACCTAGAATTATTTATTCCCTTTATATCTCATAATACGAAAATTACCTCCTCTCATAAATGCTTTTAATGAAAATAAGTGTTAACTTAAAATTGTAAAAATACTTGAACAAGCTCTCTCAAATCATAAACAAGTGTTTAGCTAAATTAACTGTCCAATCTCTTGTTACAATTAATAAAACTTAATTTTAGACGCCAATTCTAATATGGCTATGTAAGGCTAGCAAATATATTTCTATCTTACTAGCAAAACCATTCATTCAATATGCAAATATCAAGTTCTTGCACTATTTTACCCAAGTTCTACACTTAACCTAAACCTCTCAAGCATCAATCAAGTGAATTCAATTTTTAAATGGTGGTCAATTACTTAGAAGTAAAAAAATTGTAACATAAACACACATATATCATTAATTATAAAAAGAGAGGAAAAATTAGTATTAATTCATACAAGGGTTTCAAATAATTCTAAAATAAAGAATTCAGCTACTCATAAGCTTCAACAAATCACAAATACATAAAATATTTGGACACATTTCAGATTATAAGAGAGAAAAGGGAAAAGGAATAGAAAAAAAATGAACCCCAAATGTCTTTAAAGCTTCAATCTCTTGATCCCAACTCTTTCAATGCCTAACCCCTAGCACAATTGAGCTCCAAATGTGTCTAAAAGTGAGAAGAATGTGTTTTGGGTCGAGCTCACAACATATATACATCCTACCCAAGCATTTTCAAATAAATAAAACAGAACGTTTTGCTGATATTAGCAAAAGTTGTAAACGAAAATCACGATTTTGGCAAATTTGCACTGTTTTCGCTACTAACAAAATTTAGCTTTTATGCTCTTGATTTCTTCATTCAAAAGCTTTCCAAAAATATCAATAAAAGTCCAAAAATACATTTAATCAAACATTAAATCAAAATAGTACAAATTAAGCTCAAAAATATTAAATTAAAGTCAAGTGTGCAAACCTAAAATAAGATACACATTTTCCTAATTTAAGCAACCAAAATATATACAATTAAAATAAAATATATCAAAATTTAAAAAAAAAATGTAATGAAATGACATGAAATTATAAAAATTAATACACCGCAATTATAGATGATAATTTGGTTGGTATTTACTGAATTTATCATGCCATATAGTGATAAGACTCTGAGAATTACTTGAGTTTAGGGTACAAAAGAAGGAATTTTAATCAAAAAGAATTGAGAAACCCTTATGATTAAGGGTCTAACTTGCACCGTTTTGCAGGCCATTCCATCAGTTCCTAAGATCAAAGACGGATATAATCCTGCTATGTGGATGTTGGAGATCACTTCTCCGGCAGTTGAGCCTCAACTAGGTGTAGACTTCGCAGAACTTTACACCAAGTCAGAATTATATCAGTACGTAATAGCCACTGCGTCCCTCCTAACATCAGAAATTAGGTAAAATTTCCTTCTTTGCTTGTTTCCCAGGAGGAATCGGAAACTTATCAAAGAGCTAAGCACACCAGCAGTAGGAGCAAAGGACCTTTACTTCTCAACTAAATACTCCCAGCCATTCATTACTCAAAGTAAAGCTTGCTTCTGGAAACAACACTTGTCCTATTGGAGGAATCCACCTTACAATGCCATCCGGTTGTTCTTAACATTAATAGTCGGTGTTATGTTTGGGCTTATTTTTTGGAAAAAAGGTGATAAAATGTATGTAAACTAGTTCTCCTTGTTGCTAGTATCTTTTTCAATACCTATTAACTCTTGATTGCTGACTCTATTTGTATAGCTTTCCAATAATTATTTCTTAAATCCTCAATGATAATTGATTTCATGCTTATGAATCAGAAACAATTAAAAACTTGGGGTCAAATATTGTGTCTGCAGACAAAAGGAACAAGATCTGTTCAATCTCATGGGTGCTATGTATTCTGCCATTTTCTTCCTTGGAGCCTATAACACTTCCTCTGTCCAACCTGTTGTTGCTATAGAAAAAACAGCTTTCTACCGTGAAAGAGCAGCCGGAATGTACGCAGCTATCCCTTATGTATTTGCTCAGGTAAATTTAGCTGATCCTTTTATTTCGAAGAGGGCAAAATCAGTTGTGAATTGACTAAAACCCCATTTTGGTCCTATATGACTTCAATAGCAAATCCCTCAGAATGTATCACGTCACTATTCAAAAGGTTTTATTTCAATTCCATAAAACATTTTCCTCTCGTTGATCATAATATCATTAAACTAACTCTGGAAGGATATAATTGAAACAAGATCTGGCTTTCAAGTTTCGAGCGCTAAGGTGATTTTATACATGGGATCTTACTCTTTGATTATCCAGATCACTGATGAAATTTATGCAATATGCAAAAACTTCCCTGTAGGTAGCAGTTGAGATGGTTTATGTAGCAATCCAAACGCTTTTGTATGGCCTTATACTTTTCTCCATGATGGGGTTCAGCAGGCAAGCTGACAAGTTCTTGTTCTTCTACTACTTTCTCTTCATGTGCTCTGTCTACTTCACTCTTTATGGGATGATGACTGTAGCTCTCACACCCAACCCTCAAATTGCCGCAATCATTATGTCCTTCTTTCTCTCCTTCTGGAACCTCTTCACTGGTTTCATTATCCCAAGGAAGGTATGCATAGCAAAGAAACGATCAAATATATTTACAGCCAAGAATTTACACGAGGAAAAAACTATTTTTATTAGTTTTATTGCAACGATCAAATATATTAGTTTTATTAGTTCACATGTAAATGATTCACCAAATAGCATATCTTTGCAATTGAACAATCTCTAGATTATTCTATTCAATTTCACTATCATAGTGCTTACCATTCAATTTTTATTCCTCCCATTATCATAATATTTTTATTACACATTCCTTTTAAAAACAAATAGTTCTGTCCACAAATCATAAATAGATTTATCAACTTTTACGATATTTGTTTGTTAAAATCATGATAAGGTGGACTTTCATTCAAGGGTGGAGAGAGGGGGGACCTACCCCCCTAATTTTTAATTTTTTCTTAGTAAAATATAAAGGTTATATATTTTTTGCTTCCATAAATTGACATATTATAAAAGTTGTGAAACACTAGATGAAAATTTCATTTCAATTTTATATGTAATATTTTACTTATGCATAGAGCAATTATTTCAGTAACTTGAAAATATGATTGTCATAGGATCTATTTATTTTTAACAAGATAATGTTATACATGCTTTTAAAGTATTGATGCCATTTTATGTTTAATGAAAGAAATTATGAGAATTATTATTAACAAACTTTGTTAAGCATTGCAAGATATATAGAATATTATGTGCTTAATATCTATCATAAAATCACTTGTCTAAAAGTTAAGAGGTTGGTGAAGATGTTCTTCTAAAAAAAATTACTTTTTAAAATAATCAAGCTATTGAAATTTATGATATGAATGATTTTTAGTCTAATATAATTCAATCTCATTGACATAAGGATTTTATGACAATTGAGCATTATTAATGTGTTGATATATTTATTTACTATGATTATCAATTAAAAGAATTAAATAATAAATTCAATAAGCAAGTAATAGAGCTTATTACATTGAACAAAACTTTAAACTCTAATAATATATTTAAATCATTTAATGCTCATAGGGATGATAAATTTTTTACCAATTTAATGATAATTTATATTGAGAAGGAAATTGCTAAAACATTTATCATAGACATAATAACTATATATATTGTTATATATGTGTAATGATATAAATATATATGTTGATATATTTATATTTTGTTGGTGATTTATATATATATATATATTATATATTTAACTTTTCTTTAATTATCATATATATATTTTCATCTCGGCTCCCCTTAGGCTTTGCCATTGCTTTCATGTAAGATGAATCAAGTGCTTCCATTGCCCAATCAATGCAAAAATTCTTAAGTAGGCTGAATTTACCCATTCTCTCTAATTTGTTGACCAAAGCACAAGATTGTGTCATAATTGTTAGATAGAGTGAGTCAAAGTTTTCACATTCAGTGCCCAACTATGCCTTAAACAGAATTTTCTCTAATGGGAGGACATCTGTGCGCAATAAAAAACATGCACTTTTTTGTTGCAAATAGATCACCTTTTACTTTATTACCTTCTTCACTGTGAAGCATAAGTGACCGCTTGTGCTTGTTTGCAGCTAATTCCTATATGGTGGAGGTGATATTACTGGTTAAGCCCTGCAGCTTGGACTACATATGGCCTTGTGACTTCCCAAATAGGTAACAAAAATAATGTGGTAGAGATTCCTGGATCAACACCAATACCAGTAAAAGACTACCTTGAGAAGCACATGGGCTATGAATATGGTTTCCTTGGAGCAGCTGTTGTTGCTCATATTGCTTTTGCTGTTCTATTTGTCTTTGTATTTGCATATGGCATCAAGTTCCTTAATTTCCAGACAAGGTAGGGACTGCTAATGGATAGGAGAAATGGACATGAAATTCAGTGCTTTTTGAGAGCTTTGTTTTAAGGTGCAAGAAGCAATTAATATGGATATGAATTTCTGAGTTATCCTTGACTAAATGAAATTATTGCTGCGAGAGATTTGTTTGAATTTTCATGTCTGTTTTGGATACATTTCTGAGTGGCTTTCCACTGTATGCAGTCTCTTGCAAGTTGGGACCATGGATAGTTGTGCCACTGCCATTCCATTTTTGTTTTGGATGGTTATGGCACTTTTCTTTTAGAGCAGAACAATGTATGTAATGTTTAAAATCAGTTATATATATTTGAAGTTTTAATGTTTGTTGTGAATTGAGATCATTCACATTACTAATCTCTTATCCTTATTAAAATTTTCCATAATATGCCAACTGTGCATGAAACCACATTTATTTTCCAGTTAGCTCCAATTCAATTTTTAATATCTAAACAAGTGAATAAATTTGATTAAATCAACAATTTATCTGAAATTGAGAACCACAAATAATCGTTAATGAGAGTAATATGGTTTTACATGCCAATTACTTCTCAAGTGAAGGGGAGATTATTATATTTCATTATAGAAATACATGGTTTTAGAGAATGTGAGTAGATCATAGAATTTTTATTTTTTTATATATTTCTTTTTGTTATTTAAGCAAAATATTATTCTTATAACTTATTTATACTGCCAATTTTATTAATGTTGTTGATTGTTCAACAATATCATTACAATTTTGCTATTAAGTTTACAATACCTCTATTAATGGCAAGTGATATTGCAAGTTACTGCTAGAAAATAGAATATAATTTGCTATAATTTTACAACCGAGGAAATAAAATCCAATTGCTTATAAAAGGAGGCGTATATTAGGAAAACTAATATATAACTTTCTTCATAAATAAGTCATCCAATTTTCTTAACATATGTGAATTTATTTACTAGCTCTTATATTTAGAATCAGAGAAGGGGAAAAAAAAGTAGTTGGGCACATAACATTTCCAAAAACTTCCTTTTAAGACAGACGCGTCAACAGTCAAAAAATACACTGATTCTTGTTAATTGCTACACTGCCATAATGTAAACTACTGTTAAGCCTTCAATTTGATTTTCGTACTTCACTGCATTTCATCTATTTTAACATGGTCACTCTCAAATACATTCCCCAGACTCGAGCAAAGAGCCAATGGCATTTTGCACTATGTTAGCTTTAAGTTCAATTTTCAAGCCATAGCATACGTTGCCACCTGCACAGGCATGCCATTTTAGAGAAGCCTTTAGTGCCTGATTCTGTTGGAACATAGGTAATTCCTAAATACATCACTTAAAAAGACGAAGTACTATTGATTCATGAAATTCCAATTTCCTGATCTATGCACAAAATAACTGATAAAAGCACAGGGCAAATCAAATCTGCAATTAGTACACCAAATCTACTTTCTTACTTCCAGGGAAAATGAAATTCCCACGAGCTTTGAGCTGACCTGCAACTACCGCCTCTCATTGGCTTTGACAGGATCCTTCTCTAGCAGCTCAATCTCCTTTCTGCTCTTTATGATACATCGTTTCTTAGAATTGAAATCTAATTTGTCCAAGTCCTCAGCAATCCCCATATAACCATAAAGAATACCCTCCATTTTGTCGCCCTGTATTTCCTGTTCATCAAGAACACTGCACTTGCCAGTTTTAGATCTTATTCTCCCATATTCCACTCTTCCACGTTTGCAATCAGAAAGATATTTATTAAGCCTCTCTGCATCTCCCAGTCCAACAAAAGTGCCCAAGAACTTCACCAAAATAACACTTTGGTCCGCAGGCTTCCCTAAGCATACTTTGATTCTTCCCCTTACAAAGCCTTTGCCTGCAATTCTCAATGAATAAAGGATAAGCTATACATGCCTTTTTTTGCAAGATTACAGATCTTTAATAGAGATTCAACTGAGAACTAGGTAATAGCCAAAGATCTTCAAGATTAACTGAATCTTGCACGTAACATACGATGATAATGGAAGAGATGAATTCCATTTACACAAACCATGCGAAGTGTGGGGGAAAAAACAGAAAATTGATTTTTCAAACCATCAAATAAAAAATTCTGAAGGCAAGCTCTCACCTCTAATGAAAGCCTCAACTGTTTCCATGCTTACCACCTTCCACTTTTGTGGATTGTCATCAGACATTGATACATTATGGATGACAACAACAGGAGGCCAGAGAATTAAATCTTCCTTCTGTGCCAGGGCTTCAGCATTAGGCAAGACCTGGGGAACCCACGTTACTGTATCTTGAGGAACAACAGTATCCCATCCCAACAGAACACAAATTGCTCTATGAAGACCCAAGTGAGCTATTCTTAATCCAGCCTTATGGGACATAAAGGCATGAGTTACAAGGCGTTGAGTGTCCAAGAACTCCTTCGAGGAACTGGAATTAAAAAAAAATTAATAATAAAATAAAAACAAGTTACGACTTATTAAGCATTAATAATTGCATGCAGTGTCACTCCAACAGAAAAGCTCAGAAGCATAACCATTAATTTGACTTCAACAAGATAAAAGCCTGATAGCATTTTACAACAACTACAGCTAGAATTTAAAAAACAAGACCAAAAAAAAAAGAAAAAAGCAAGCAAAACACAGTAATTGATTAATAGCAAGTTCAGCGATTCCCTATGAAGTAAAACACAGTAATTGTTTAATAGAAACAAAGACTATGGTAAAATAAACTTCAGAAGTATAGCTATTTTGCTATTGTATTTCTTTCCAGATAAACAAAATAAGAACTTGATTTTTCTCAGATATCCTTCCTGTGTTCTCTTCCTTCCAAAATAGAATCAGTCCAGATCTTTGAAGTTATCTAAGGCTAAGCAACTAGTGGAACACCCCCCCCCCAAAATATTATTTGTTTCACAATATGTTAAATGCCAGCTGAGAAAAATTCTATCCCAACTCCAAAAATATGGAATAAAGATATATTTCGTTTTTGAAATCATTTAAAAAAAAAAAAACACCACTTCTACATTAGCTTTAACGCATGATGGTCCCAAAAAAAAAAAATAGCTTTAACATATGCCATCAATATAGCAGTTTATTTATAATTTTTTTAATTCCAGTGGTAGGGTTGGCACTGATGCCAATAAACACATCTAAGCTTCTAACTCAATAAAAACAATTGCGCAGAAGAAACACATTTTACTTCAGAGTTATAACAAAATATATAACCTAGGCTCTGAACCTTTATCAAAAACTTAAAGCATATACACTTGACTGAACCTGTAAGTTCAATGCCACATTGATCCTGATTTGACATGCAACCAAAAGTGTCCATTAACAAAAAGAATCACAGAGAAAGAAAGCAGACCTTCTGCCCCATATAGTGCAGTATAATCTAGCCTAAAAGCTTGATGGAAACCTGATCCTTGTACACATTCCATGAACACATACAGAAATTTACTATCATCCTTACAGCCAAAATAAACAAGCTCATGGCAGAATCCAAGAGAGAGACAAAACCGAAAAGGGAACACTAAGAAAATCTAGGGAAATATCTCGATAACATTTAAGGACCTTACTTTTCCCTTTACACAAGCAAGGCGTGTGCTTTGACCTCACAGCAGTTTCCCCAGAAAAGGCCACTTCTGTTATTGTAGCAATAAGGGAAGACCAAGTCTTGAGGTGGTGTGCAGCCTCTGCAGTTTATATGGCATATTTGGTTGGAAAGGGGTGCAGACATATTTAATGAAACTTTGGTGTCAGTTGAGGTGGTGGTGGATTTGGATTGTGTTTATGCTCCCCTTTGGTGTTCTTTGATTGGTTTCTTTTCAAGGGATGTCCTTATCAAATATGTCAAGCAATTAGAGGACGACGTTAATTTCATGATTCTTTTATTTTAATCTTATCCTTTTTTTATCTAAGAGGATACCATATTGTCTGTATATTTTCCCTTCTTCCGAAAAAAAATTCATCTGCATGTGTAAAAGGAATTTTTCCTCACCTCCTTCTTTTCCTTCCTCAATGTCATACTGCTATAGTCATCTAAGGGCCAACATTACTATTTGGTATGTCATTTTTCAGAGCAATACAACTAGATATCAATTCTAACAACAGCTCCATGTCAAGTTCTTAATTTAAAACCTATACACTTCCACCATTATTCATAAGCATCGAAATCACTTCCACTAGCTTCACAACTCATGTCCATCCACATGTCTTTTTACCATATATTTTATCCTAAAGACAAAGGATAAAATTGATGCGACAAATCCATCAGGAACTCCACCGTAAAAAAGCAGAAGAATCACATTGCATCATGTTATACTTCAGAGTCATGAAAATATATCATCTAAGGCCCAAAGCACTAAGCATAAGAAATTATAGCATGCATACTTGACTGCACCTGTAAGTTAAATATCACAGAACGCTTGATTCAATACGTGAACAGATGTGCTCCATTTATAAAAAGAGCAGCATGGAAAAGAAAACAGACCTTCTACCACATACGATGCAGAACAAACTACCAGCTTTTCCTTGCCTTTGTACCTTCTCTGAACTGATGAGTTCACACTCAACCTCTTAGAGTACATTAGGAAAGCTTCTTGTACCTTTTGATTAAACTCCTCAGAGCCTTCCATTGGCTCAGATTCTGTTGCACTTACCAAATCTTCAGGTAACTCATCATTATTTGTATGCACATTCTCACAATAACCCTGATATTTTTTCCAAACTTTAGGTTGTTTTTGAAATGCATTTCTTTTAAAAGAAGGCTGGAGCTTATTCCAGCTTGAAGAATTATATCTTGTATGACTCTTTACATTTTGATTGGAATACTTGCGAAATCGAAATGTATGTTGTTGTGCATATCCCACAGAATCTTGAGATGATAACCAGTCATCAGATGGAAAATCTTCTACCATGGCCAATTCATTGTATTCTCTTTTGTCCTTTCTGTAGAACCTATGGTCAAGTCCAACATTATCAGATGAATACATCACATTCATTTCTTCATCGTCTATCCACTCTTCATCCTCATAAGGATCTTGAAATTCTTCAAGTGCATCCCACTTGTATGATTTTATTGTTCTTGAATCACGCAGATATATGTCATCATCTGCATTGTATTTTCTTTTCAACTGTCTATCAGAATGATCATGAATGCCAAGACCCTGTTTCATATCATGCACTCTGGCAGCATGTCCATGGGTTTCTGAATCATGTTTAGTCAAAGGATTATTTTGAAATCTTTCTTGCTGAAGGCCTGGACCTCTATTTCTTTGAGACTCATATTCCAATCTTAATATTGATGGTCGCTTCAGATTTCAAAATGATTATACAGAATTCAAACAATCCTCACTCTGCTTTGATGCAATTGATGTTCTGGCTATATCAGGGTAGTCAACATACTTTGGTTTCTGCAATGTAGAGTGGTCATTTATAGAACCTCTCCTGTGATTACCATAATATTCTTCACCCTGACCATTTCTATCTAGAACAGGGTTCATAATAAAGGGTGCAGGCAACTCTTTATTATTATATTCCATTTGAGCTTTCTCATAGTCTAACCGTCCATGTGGAGCTATCCTTCTATGCAAATCGTCATACTGATATCCACATTCACCCTGCGCATCTGCTGAATTTGGAATTAAGATATTCTTCTTGTTCAGTCCTAATGGGGCTGAAGGCACATCGTTGCTGACCAATATTCCTCTGCCCAGCGCTGCATCTCTAGCAGTATCCATAAGCGGCCTTTGTCCATATCCACTATATCCTACAGGCTCTGGAAGTTTTCCACTGTTCCTTGGCAGTTCAAAATATGCAGGTAAATGGTTGCCATTATGATGAGAACATAATACATCACTCCTTGGCATTCCCAGAGAGGAGCTTCCATGATCCCTCAACTGAGAAGTACTCGCATGATCCTTCATATAAGGTGGTGATATTGTTGGGTGTGATACTTCTGTTGCATGTAAAATAGGCTTTTCTACGCGTTTTAAGATTCAGCAACAGGCAGCTTATCTGTAGATAGAGGGTCTCGATGCTGTAGTTGTTCATGCTCAAATCTCCGCAGGTCTACGCCCCTTGAAAAAAAGTGTCCATCAGTTTCTTTATATTGAGATGTTAGGCCTGTATCAGGAACTAGCACATAAGGTCCTCGAGCTTCACTTTCATGTACCATCAACTTATGGTCCAGCATGCCTGGTCCATGACCTAATCTGCTTTCAGTTAAATCCTTCTCTCTATTAACCATAGAGTTAACATGGTTATGTCCATATACATGCTTTGTATCCAAATTTTCACCATCAACATAGTATTCTGTGGTTCTGGCCAGTTCATATCTTGGCCTCATCCCCGGAGATGGGGAACAACTTCTACGCCTAACCCCATCATCATAAAGTGACCTTTTTCTCGCTTGTTCTATAGGAGGCGATCTGGAGTTGACCCGACTGCTCCTTCGGTCTCCCAAATGCCAACCATGATCTCTCCTCTCAAAACCATCGCCCCTTTTGTTTGCACCCGCACCCCTTGGCAGCCCATCTATCTTATGAGGACTCAAGTTTCTCTCAGGTACGACCTCCCGACCCAATCCATCACGGCGAGTTCTTCGATATGAGTGAGAACCCAGTTCAAGTCGGTGCTGAGCACGCGATGTTGGAGATACTGTAATATGATCTTGACGCCGTCTAGATTGCATTTCGAGTTCACTAAACAAAGATAAACCTAAAACCCTAAATTTTTAACCTTTTCCCCCAATTGCAATTGACCTAGATATTACAAAAGCCCCACCAAGCGAACTGATCCAAAATTCCAAACACCGCAACAAAATTACAAGGTCAAACCCAATCCCAGAACCCTAACCCTAGCAAGTTCTTGAAGGATCCGTTAGCAAACACAAATCAATGAAAATTCGAGGGCAGTGATGCAAGGTAAAAGAAAAAAGTGTGAGCTATCGACAATATTTCTCAAACCTTTTTGGAAGAAATAGTGAGGCTCCCCATGTAGATAGAGGAGTAAGGGTGAATGACTCGCAGTGTTAAATCAAGCGAGGAAACAGTGTTCGCGGAATCAAGAGAATAGTAAAGAGAGATTTGGAAGAGGAAGAGAAAGTGACGCCACTGATGAATGATCTTTGCTGGAGCGCACAGAAAAGCGGCGTGGGATTCACTGTTTCTTCTTCAGATCATTCGGACTTTTGGTTTGTGTACGAAAAAGTGGGTTTCGCTGGCCAGAAAAGAAAGAAAAGAAGATAAAGAAAAAGAAAAAGCAACTTTTTTTCAGTTTTTAAAATAATTAAAATTAAAATTAAAATATAGCTTTACCTACACATTAGATAATAAATGTTGACTATTAATATACCATAAAAGAATATAATTTAATTATCTAATAAACATTTATTATTATTTAATATCAGAGTAAAAAAACATTACGTGTTAATTATTTTAAGATCAAAAATATTATCAAATAATTTGAAATATATGAGTTTTTTGAATAATATTTTAAAAATAAAAATACACATTTACCACCCCCCTTAAAAAAAAAAAGTGAGCTTCCAATAAATTGCTTCACGTAGAAGAAAGCACCACCGTTGCTATGCTGTCTGTCCTTATCTACACATGTGCAACGCAAACAAGAAATTGTAGCTTGACTGCTTGCATATTTTAGGGAAATAATCTTTTTTTAATCCTTATACTTTGCACCAGTTTCTAATTTGGTCTTTCAGCTTTAAAAATTTGTAAATCAATCCCTGGGACAAAGCATTGGTGGCAAATAGATGATTATCTAATGGAAACGAGAGTAGGAAGATGATAACAGTGTAACCTTTGAATCTACTTTCCCATTACTATCATTATAGTATAGTCATATACCCCATTAAAATGAAAGAATATGTGAAATTATTCGTTTTTTAACATAGAACATAATTAAGAAGGAGAAAGAAGGTTGAGAAGACTGCAAAAATGAGAGTAACACAATGATCAAATGTAATAAAATATTTTTTAATGTCTATCTGATATCGTCATGTAAAAAATTTAAAAATTGATTCAAAATTTAAAAATTTTATTGAATTATATATACTTTCTAAAATTAGTTGCTATCTTTGTTCATATTACTTATAAAGTCTGAAATATCTATGCACTTTTTCTAACCTTAATCTCTTATCTACTATTTTCTTTTTCGAGATTCCATATATGCACAAATAAAGAGCCCTTTATTCTACTATTCTTCCATTTTTTCTAAGTTCTACTATCACAAGATGATGATATTAATGTAGATTCAAGGACTGCCTCACCTTCTTTGCCACCTCATACAAGCATCTATTTTCAACCTATTTACTGTGAATCTTTGTGATGACACTGTTTAAGCCACATGGAGAAGAAGGGATGTCTTTGTAAACAACATAAAATAAAGGATTTAGATTTGTCACATTAAATAAGTTTAGGGAGTGATTCACAAAAATGTAAAGTATAAGGACTAAAGAAAAAAATTGCCACAAAGTATGGGAATTACAACATTAACTTTTCCCATATTTTTAAAAGAAAAACATACTTTTTATCCTTATATTTTGCTCATGTTTTGCTATTGATCCCTATATTTTTTTTCCTATGTTTTAGGTCTCTAAAATTTCATTTTTCAATATTTTAGGTTCTAAATGAACAAAGTGTAGGGATGTTAGATAAATATAAAACACTGAAAAATAAAAGTGTAAAGACCCAAAACACCAAAAAAGTACAAAAACTTATAACAAACACAAGGAAAGGCAGGGAACCAAAAGGTATGTTTTTTTTATTTTAAATATCAAATTGACACTTAGTTCAAGGAGTTTTAATTTTCCTTAACTAAGGTTGTAAAATCTTTTAAATACAAAAAAATTATTTGTGTAATAGTTTTACACATGTATAATTTGATCTATCTTGATTTAAAATTAGTCAAGATCCTATATAAGTTTTAAAAATTAGTTTGATATTAAAAAAGTGTATAGATAATTTATTTTTATTGATACTTTAAAACTTCATTTTTTTTCCAGAACTTGTACCTACACAAATTCTTCACTTATAATATTTAAATCTAAAAGGTAGGGACTGAGGGAGTTGTTTTTTTTTCAAATGAAGGATAGAATGGTAATTTAACAAGAAAAGCTAATGTTGAAAAAGTTTTTTGCGATTGAAGTATAATTATCTTTTTCATTGGGACATCTATTCAGTGCATTATTCTATTTCAGTCCCCAGTTTGGATGTCATGATGTCATCCTCCCCAGTTTGTAAAGTTTGCATTTTATTACATAAAGTAAAAGAAGCTATGTGAATAAATATTAGGAATGATTTAATAGAGAAACGATTAAGCAATTAACAGAATATTAGAAGTTTAAACTTTCAAGATTGATAAAAGAAATGAATGATTTCATATCTCATACTCTCTCCATTTTTTAATGTAGGAGTATTTTAACCAACACAATTTTAAAAAATTAGTTAATCAAAATAATTATGTCTCAAATTGAAATATTTGAACTAAAATGTCCTTGTAATTAATGTTTATTTTGTCCTCTAATTTAATGATACTATCCATTTATGAAAGACAACTTGAAAAAAATATAACTAGTATTTATTGAAATTTATAGTTTTGCTTGTAAGAAAAAATAAAGAATATAAAATAGTTTCCCTTATATTTAAAAATGGGTAATACATACTTTATTAACTTTAACGTTTGTGACTTGAGATTTTGTATGGAGTAACGGAAATTTAGTCATTTCACACATGAAGGTCCTTTGAACAAACTAAGTTTGAAAAAATAAAAAATCAAATAAATAAAATAATAATGAAGAAATTAATAGGAATATATTACTTCGAAAGTAGATATAGAAAAGCATGAAAGTGATATCACCAAACTTTACAAGGGAAAAAAAGTTTTACAGAAGCTTCTCTATGATATGATGAAATTCCTCTGTTGTGTAGAATGATATTGATAATGGTAAAGTAATAGACTTTACACAATCAATACATGCATGCCCTAAAAATCCGCTTGAACTCAAGTTGTTGAAGTATGATGATAATGAATGAATGCTATTAAATAGGTTATGTCACTTCTAAGGTGGACAAGGCACAAAGGTGAAAAGTTAGTCACAATTGTTACCTAAATTAACATATCCTTTTGCTTCAAGAAACAACAATATTTAGTCCCATGTAGCAACTTTATTCTGTCCATTATTTAACTTACTTAGGATTAAAGAGTAGAAGTCACTCTTAAGAAAAGCAAAGGTACTATGTCATGAGGTACATTTATCCAATGGCATGCCTTATATATAAAAACCTCACCTTTTTCTGCAAATGCAGTCTCAGATTAGTTTCAAATTCTCATCTGAAACCTTCACACACAGATTAGTGAGATCCTCTTGGATGCATTCAAAACTTCTATTAAGAAGAAACCAATGGGAATTTCTTTGCTTCTTTCAAAAGTCAAGGGAAAGCTAGTTTTGAAGTGAACGCAAAACAATTGCCAAGCTGAGACATAAAAATCAAAAGAAAGAGTTCTGGCTACCTAGTTTTGCAGACAGAGAAAGAGAGAATTTATAGGATGAAGAACATTGGAATGGTATCGGAAGCAGTGGGAGGCTATCAACAGAAGATTTAGAGGATGAGCAGATATCAAAGCTGGCCATTTCTACATTTCAAGCTAAAGAAGAAGAGATAGAGAGGAAGAAGATGGAGGTTAGAGAGAAAGTTGAACGTCAACTTGGTCGTGCTGAAGAAGAGACAAAACGTTTGGCTCATATTTGGGAAGTAAGTTTCATTCTAACTTCACAAAAACTTGCATGCTATTTGATTGTTAAATAAATTTGTTATATGATATAAGTATTTATTAATATCATAGTATTGAAATTTGGGTTAACCTAGCCAATTGAATTATTAAACTATTGAATCAATACATTGATCAATTCAATTAAAATTTTATTCATGATCGATCTGACCACAATTTCACTATATTTTTCACTATTGATCATTGAATGGTGTTTTAACTAATTCAATGATCATCCATTTTCTAGTACCTTGATCAACATAAAAGCGAATTGTGCTTGTTGTTTGCTAATGTCATTCAATCTTGAAGGAGCTTGAAGTGTTGGAAGATCCCTTGAGAAAGGAAGTAGCAATGGTACGTAAGAAAATTGATATAGCTAACAAAGACTTAAAGCCACTAGGACAGAGCTGCCAGAAAAAGGTACAAAAAATTATGAGCAAAAATTTTTATTTTATTTTTTCTTTTCGTTAAGTATTTGTTGTCGAAAATGAAAAGCAGTCAAAGTGGAATCTGAATTCTGGAATTGAATGATAGGAGAAAGAGTATAGAGAAGCCTTAGAAGCTTTCAATGAAAAGAATAAAGAGAAAGCTCATCTGATTACATCATTAATGGAGGTACACATTTAGGAGACTGGAACTCTATATCTTAATTTTAATTCTTGTTTTGACTTTGTCCGCTATTTTTTTTCCTAGCTGCTGACTGAGAGTGAAAGAATAAGGATGAAGAAGTTGGAGGAGCTGAGCAGGACCATGGAATCCATGAATTGAAACAAAACAATACTGTGGCTAATTTTTTTTCATATATTTGTCATTGCGCTTGCATTTATATTGTTCAAGAACTTTTATTTTCCTTTGATGTTAATAAAAGAGACGTTAGGTATTGCCAGAATCTTTTTCATACGCATCATAACTACATGTCAATGGGCAAAACCTTAATTAAATGTGGAACTGATCCTTTGATATGTAAATTTACATCCTTGATACAAATGACCATATATTTGGCCAGGTTTTAACAACATAAGTTGAGGTCTTAACAAAAGCCAATGTTCAGATTACACGTAAACTATACCAAAACTTACAGCGATTCTTGAATGGCTGTCTGAGAACCATCTTTCAAATTTAAATAAAATCAGACCAATATTAATCAGACAAGTCAAGTTCAAAGAGGCAGCTGCTTGTAACCTGCTAAGAGTTGTGGAACATCATCCATGCGTAACTGCAATGTGATAAAAAAGGAAATGAGAAAATCCAGTTTTCCACATTTGGAAAAGAAAAAGATGCCACAGGGAAAAACAAAATATCAAGTAAAAGAAGAAATGGGCGTAACCTGAGAAGCATCTTTGATATGATAAAATTGATATATCTTATGCCCATCTAGCCCAGGTTGTAGATCTGATCCGCTGCTTTCTCTATTTAGTTACAACCATAGGCAACATAAGGAAAAGGCATCAAGTTAAAAAGAAAAGCAAAATATCCATAAACTGGATCAGTAGAAATAGTAATCGGTGAAGTATACTATTCCAAACTTTATTGCATAAGACAGACTTAAATGTTTATGGACATCAAACTAATTTACTGATATAAAATATGTTCACTTGATATAGAAGTCCGAGTAAGCCATGCAGTTCCTTTTATTTATAAAAAATAAATAAATTGAAATGACAATATTAAAATCCTAGAATAAAAGATGAGCAGAAGAATGCTGTTAAACTCATTCCAATTTCTTATATGAGAGTGATGAGTTGCTAAGGAGTTTAATTAGTAATGATCAAGGGGATGATAATAAAATTAGGAACACAATAACAACAAGCCTTATCTTACTAAGTAGAGTAGGCTACATGGATTGAATGATGTTATTGTGATTTATCATTAATCAAGTTTTTAAGAATATTGTTAACCAAAAGGTCACGTTCAATAACTTTCATAAGCGTTCTCTATAATCTTCTTCTACCTCTCTTTACAAGACTTAAAGCTATCCATTCCACTATCCCACTCCTGCCTCCCATGACCTTCTTTGTACACGGCCAAACTATCTCAAACAATTTTTTACTATCTTCCCCACAATATGCAATTTAAATAAAACAAAAAAAGTTCCCACAACTTAGGAAACATTTGACCCCTAAAAAACTCTGACAATGACGTTTATTATCCTTTTTCATTGTCATACAAGGTCTCCTTCTTTTAGGTCAGATATACAAGAAGCATCTTCCCAAATCCAATGCCTTGCTGGAGGTGGAGGCATAGATGTCTCTTTCTCGATAAAATTAACTCGGTTTACCATATTACAGCTTCAAATTATGTGAGCCTATGACATCATGTACTACAAGCTCCTAAAATTAGAAGCAGTATATATCTTGGCTATAGCTGCCAACCAACAGAGTTTGTTTTCAACACAGCTAACAACTTCACCCAAATGGCATGGAAGCTAAGCCATCTATCAAGTCAACTATCAATTGATACAGGTAGATATATTACAGGATGACATAGCTTCTTTTATTCTATTGACAGCTACTACAGCCTTCTACTTAGATATCTAAGTTTCACTGTCTAAAAAGATCAGCTGAGTGAACAAAAATGTCCTGTAATCAATAATCCAAGAATTTCAGTAAATACTACAAAGCAACCTTCATGAAGCGTACAAAGTTGCAAAGTCAAACTAAGTAGGATGGTGAGATCAAAGTAAACAAACCTTCATGAAGCGTACAAGGTTGCAAAGTCAAACTAAGTAGGATGGTGAAATCAAAGTAAAAAATAAAACTGAAACATACATTCAAAGAATCAAGAACTGAGCTTGTTGACGAAATAAAGTTCTTCAAGCTTTGCATTTTGAAAAAAATATTGCAACTTGTACGATACATGTCAGCAGTAAGGGGGAAAGGCAAAGGGTACAAGGCTGTAATTCTTACAGATGGTGTCGGTAAATTAGACGTTGATAATCCCGAAGCAAAGGTCCAAGCTCCAAAAGTCTAACCAAATTTGGTTCAGACTTCTTCCAGTGGTCACGAAGTGCTTCAACTGCCTTTTTTTTTTTGGTCCCGGGGGGGGGGGGGGGAAGAAATACAATCTCAATCAGAATGAGTGAGACAACACAGCATGTGTGTGAAAAATGTATGTTACCTGTAAATTGCCAGAAACTTGTTCTCCAGCTAACGTTGATGCCAATTCAAGCAGTTCTCTATCTTCCAGCTCATCCACAATAGGAAGCCTAGAACGGGACATTGAAACTGATATGTCCAATCGTTTTTGCAACTCTGAGACAAAAGATTTCTCTTTTTGACTCTGCTGACAAAAGTAACAGTAGTAAACTAGTAAAGCCAGAAAGACAAACCCATGACAACAAAAGGTGAAAAGGGGATACATAACGGCATGGGTCCAAACTTGGCCTAAGCATGCATGAAATTTCCGGTTTCCAAAACTATTACCAAGAATTTTCGCCACTTTAATGCACCAGATTTATTCATACTGATCTCTCTCAAATTGTATAACTTAGATTATAAGAAGATATTAGGTCCATACACCGAATGAGTCTTTTGAGTTCACTCATTAAGTGATCTTTTATAGGAAAAATATTACTTCCAAAAAGGTTTAATCATACATAAGATAGTTAATCTTTTAAAAACATTCAAAGGTTATAAAATAATAAAGCCATGATGTTGTATAATATATAAAAAAAATCTTTATAAATCATATTTTCAAGTTATCAAACTTACAACATTGAAATAACCACCAAAAATAAAATATAAATAAATATTTAACCTTAATTAAGTATATAAAAACATGACACTGTTGGAAGAATTGATAGCAATTAGGGAAAAAATATTCAAATATCACAAGGATGTTGAACTTTCAACGGTCAAGTGAGATAGGACTATTCTCTATACTGAGGAAAAGAATAATAGATGCCTCTAATTTTCAATGTTGAGAGTGTTGGAAACAATTCTCCACTTGATTAGAAAAAGAAGATTATGCAGGATTCTTGCAGTCCAGTGAGTGTGATGTGACAGAAATAAGATCACTCGTGATGTAGGGGTGGTGGGGAGACTGAAAAATATCAGTTGGTCAATGGGGAAGTGTGTTGTAGACCGAAAGAGGATGGATAGTTGAACTTGGTACTTTGTGGTTATGTGGATTAGCCCATTTGGGGGACACATTCTGTCAGTCAAAAAGAACTGGCTGAAATCCGCAGAGGGCCCAAACTGTAAAGAATTATGTCACTATGGAACCTTTTTCTTTATGGCATAGAGTGATAAGAGTAAATATTGCGTTCATTAGCAAGTAGCAAATTCAAATATGGTGTTATCATAACAGTTTGGAACCTATAAATATAATTCCCCTTGTGGATTCACAAAAGAAGCTCCAATGAGCCAATGAGTCTAAATAGTTTTCTTTCTTTCTTTCTTTGTTTTTTTTTTTTTTTGAGGATTCCTTGTCCTCTCTTCTCTTCAATAAATTATTTTCTCTACATAAACTAAGTGTGAAGTTTCATTTTCAAACAGCATAACGAGGAGAGCTAGAGATGGGTGGTAAGAAAACAAGTTTGACAGGTACCTTGAATGAGGATTGAAAATCATCATTTGCCGATGCAGAATCCTTACTTTCAGGAACATTGTTGAGAGGAGATGCAGTTAATCTCTTAGTAATTGGATCCTCTGAGGAACAAGAAAAAAAGTGAGAGTTTAGGAAGTGGAATTCATGTTTAAATTAATTATTTACTAGTGGAGAATAGGAAGAGAACAACATCACTGTGCATGAAATCAGATCATTACAGCTAAGAAAAATTTCAGACTTCAAATTGAATCAAGAATTACTTATTTTTAATATAAAAAAAACCTGGAGTAAAATGGCTTTTTTTAATGAAAGAGCAAAATAGCATTTTAACTATAAAAAGTTATTATTGACCAAGAAAAACCTATAAATATAGATAAATTTGAAGCCAGGAATTACAATATTCACCTTGTGGAACCAACCACCATATATCACCATATGTTGATTTTCCATCAAAACCACCAAACAGCATATACCGTGAACCAATCAATATCATAGAATGATACGCTCGAGCAGGTGGCGGTTCACTGCCTGTAGGTAAGCGCTTCCACTGTGCTGAAACTGGATGCAACAGATAAACAAAATAAATTAGCATAAATATAATGAGTTTACAATTCCTTAAAAATGATTGTTGAACATGAGACTGTTAATATTATTAACACTTATACACCTCATACCGGGGTAAAAGCAACTCCTAAGGAATTGTTTTGGGAAGACTTGGAGAGATTGATTCAACGCATACTACAAAGTGAAAAGATCTTTATTGAAAAAGATTTTAATAATCATGTCAGGAGGGAGGCAGGTCATTATGTGAAGGTGTATGGTGGTTTTGGTTTCGGGGAGCTAAATAATGAAAGACAATCTATTCTTGATTTTTCTTTAGCATATAATTTCAAGATTGCCAACACTTGTTGCAAGAAGAGGGATGAATATCTCGTCATTTACAAAAGTGGAGCCTCAAAATCACAAATTGATTTCCTTTTGGTAAAGAACATGGATAGAAGACTCTGTAAAAATTATAAGGTAATTCCTAGAGATGTCATAATGACATAACATAAGGTCCTTGTCCTTGATGTGCATGTTACCAATAAAAATCAAAAGCTTTGACACGTGGTATCTTCGAGGATTAGGTGGTGGCAATTAAAAGGTGAAAAGCGGGAAAATTTCAAGTGAAATGTTTTAGCCGAAGGACTTTGGGAGTCTTAAGACAATGCTAGCATCTTGTGGAAGGATATGGCTAAGAAGGTAAGGAATGTTACTAAAGAATTTTTGGAAGAATCAAAAGGTTTTAGTCCAAGGGATAAGAAGTCTTGGGGGTGAAATGATAGTGTATAAGAAAAAGTCAAATATAAGAAAGAGTATTTTAGAGCCATCCACTTGTGCAAAAACGACGAAAATAAGGAAAGGTATTGTATGAATAAGAAGGAAACTAAGAAAGCTATGAGTGAAGCTTGTTTTAAAGCATTTGAAGAGTTTTACAATAGTTTTAGGACAAAGAATGGAGAACGAAAAATTTCTAAGATTGCTATGAGTAGAGAGAATATCAAGAGACCTAGAATAGGTAAGGTGCATAAAGGATGAAGAAGGAAGAGTTTTGGTCACAGAAGATGATATTAAAGATAAATGAGAAACCTACTTTTTCAAACATTTCAATGATGGAAGGGATTCATCTAGTAACTTGGAGGATTTAATAACTCGTAAAGGAAAACAAAATTTGTCATTTTATCAAAGGATACGCGATAATAACGTAAAGGAAGCTCTTAAAAAAATGACAAATGGTGAAGCCAATGATTTGATTGTATCCTTGTTGAAGTGTGGAAATGTCTAAGAAAAGAAGGGGTGCAATGGCTAACTAAATTATTTAATGAAATCTTACAGTTCAAGAAAATGCTTGAAGATTAAAGGACAAGTACCTTAGTTCTTATTTGCAAAAATAAAAGAGATATTCAAAATCATGCTAATTACAAAAGGATTAAACTTATAGTTATACAATGAAATTGTGGGAAAGGGTGATTGAACATAGGTTGAGATTAGAAACTGGTACTTTTGAAAATCAGTTGGACTTCATACCAAGTACGGCAACTACAAAAGCGATTTATCTATTAAGAGATTAATGGAAAAATATAGATGCAAAGGTAAAAATTTACACATGATTTTCATTGATTTGGAAAAAGTTTATGACCGTATACCGAGAGAACTACTTTGGAAAGCCTTGAAAAAGAAGAGAGTCCGGGTTGCCCATATTAAAGCTGTATAAGATGTGTATAAGAGGGCAACAACTAGTATAAAAACATCTGGCAATAAAACAAAGGACTTCCCTATAAGGATTGGACTACATTAGGAATCATGTTCGAGCCTTTATTTGTTTGACCTGATCCTGGATGTTTTGACTGAGCATATTCAATAGGTAATCTCCAAATGCATGTTTTTTGTGGATGATATAGTTCTTATAGTGAAGACAAGAAAAGAGATTAACCATAAATTTGAGTTATGGAGAAGGGCATTGAAGTCAAAAAGTCTCTGCCTGAGTACAAATAAAACAGAATATTTGTATAGTAAATTTGATAAGAGATTAGTCAATAGTAATTTGGAAATGAAATTGAGAGATCAGATTATACCTTAAGTGAAAAGGTTCAAATATTTAGAAGTACAATCATGTCACACATTATAAGTAAATCAGCTTTAAGTTGAACAAAGTTACTTAGGCAGAATTATTTTAATAGTTCTTAATTCATTAATTATGATCAATGCATCCTCTTCCTTTTCATTTTTTGTTTTATAACAAAAGATGTTTTATTGAAGAACGTGATGGAATTACAAATATGGGGGAATATAAGGTATCCTCCAAATAACAAACAATGAGAGGATAAAAAGGGGAGAAAAACAAACAGACTCAATAATGGCGCGAAGCTCTCAATCTCTTTGCACAATCAAAACAGAAACTCCATTTCATTTTTTTAAAAAAAAAATACAAACTCCCTCAATAAATAACCATATGCAGATTACAGAGAACCAACAAGTGGCAAGAACGACAGTGAGTTCTCACCTCTGTCCAAAATAATGCAATCGTTATAATAGATATCATATCGACTCAACCACCCACCAGTACCATGCCCTCCAAACATCAATAGCTGCAAACCGCCTCCCAAAATAAAATACATAAGATTTTAAATCAAACTGTTAATGGTATTAAATCTTCAGCACAAACAACAATTGGGGGAGAGGGATAAAACACCAAAATATCAGAGATAATTTTAAGGCAGCAGCAGCTATGCAATCAATGCAAGGGAGCAGTTTTTTTAAAAATTTACAACAACAACAACAACAACAACAAGCCTTTATCCCACTAGGTGGGGTCGGCTACATGGATTGCAAGACGCCATTGTGCTCTATCATTTATTAAGCTTTTAGAAATATTATTAATTAAGAGATCACGTTCAACAACTTCCAAGAGTGTTCTCTTAGGCCTTCCTCTACCTCTCTTAATCGGACTCAAAGTTATATGTTCCACTCTTCTCACTGGTGCCTCCCTTGGTCTTCTTTGTACATGCCCAAACCATCTCAACCGATTTTCTACCATTTTTTCCTCAATAGGTGCCACCCTCACTTTTTCGCGTATGTGCTCATTTCGAATTTTATCTTTACGTGTATGTCCGCACATCCATCGTAACATTCTCATCTCTGCTACTCCAACTTTATGCTCTTGCTGTCCCGTTAGAGCCCAGCATTCACTACTATATAACATTGCCGGTCTGATAGCAGTACGATAAAACTTTCCTTTAAGTTTATTAGGCACCTTACGGTCACAAATAACTCCTTTAGCTTTTCTCCAATTAAACCACCCAGCTTGAATTCTATGTGAAATATCTCCACTGATTTCGCCATCATTTTGAATAATGGCTCCCAAATATCTAAACTTTTCCACTTGAGGTATAATTTGATCTCCCAATTTCACTTCCAAATTATTTTCGAATAGTCCTTTACCAAATTTACAATATAAATATTCCGTCTTACTTCTACTCAGACGAAAACCTTTCGACTCCAATGTCCTCCTCCATAACTCAAGTTTGCAATTAACCTCTTCTCTTGTCTCTGCTATAAGAACTATATCATCCGCGAAGAGCATACATTTCGGGATTTCCTCTTGAATATGTTCCGTCAAAACATTTAAAATCAAGTTAAACAAATAAGGACTCAGAGATGATCCCTGATGTAGTCCAATCTTTATAGGAAAATCCTTTGTTTGACCACTAGGCGTTCTTATACTAGTTTTTACCCCCTCATACATATCTTGTATGGCTTTAATATAAGCAATCCGTACTCCCTTTTTTTCCAACGCTTTCCAAAGCACTTCTCTTGGTATACGGTCATAAGCTTTTTCCAAATCAATAAAAACCATGTGTAGATCTTTATCTTTACAACGATACTTTTCCATTAATCCCCTTAGTAGATAAATCGCCTCTGTAGTTGATCTACCTGGCATAAAACCAAATTGATTCTCAGAAATACTTGTCTCCAATCTCAACCTGTGCTCAATTACTTTCTCCCACAATTTCATTGTGTGGCTCATGAGTTTAATCCCTCTATAGTTAGTACAATTCTGAATATCTCCTTTATTTTTATAAATAGGAATTAATGTACTTCTCCTCCACTCATCAGGCATTTTCTTGGACCGTAAAATCACATTAAATAACTTAGTTAACCATCTCACCCCTTCTTCACCTAAACATTTCCACGCTTCAATAGATATACAATCAGGTCCGTTGGCTCTACCATTTGCCATTTTCTTAAGAGCTTCCTTTACCTCCTTATCACGTATTTTTCGATAGAATGACAAATTTTGTTCTCCTTCACCAGTTACTAAATCCTCCAAGTTACTAGATGAATCCTCTCCATCATTGAAAAGTTTAGAAAAATAAGTCTCCCATCTATTTTTAATTTCATCATCTGTAACTAAAATTCTTCCCTCTTCATCCTTAATACACCTTACCTGTTCTAGATCTCTTGATTTTCTTTCCCTACTCTTGGCAATCTTATAAATATTTTGCTCTCCTTCCTTCGTCTCAAGGTTCTTATAAAATTCTTCAAAAGCTTTAGAACGAGCTTCACCCACAGCTCTCTTAGTTTCCTTCTTAGCCATACGGTACCTCTCCCAATTTTCCTCATTGTTACACAAATGTATGGCTTTAAAACAGTTCTTCTTATACTTGATTTTGTCCTGTACACTATTATTCCACCACCAAGACTCCTTATCTCTCGGACCAGAACCTTTCGATTCTCCCAAAACTACTTTTGCAACCTCCCGTATCTTTTTAGCCATATCCTCCCATATAATGTTAGCACTTCCCTGAGAATCCCAAATTCCTTTATCCAAAAGATTTCGCTTGAAAATATCTTGCTTCTCACCTTTTAATTGCCACCACCTAATCCTTGGTGTTACTACTTGTCGACGTTTTTGGATTTTACTCATAATACACACATCAAGGACTAGGACCCTATGTTGTGTCGTTACAGCATCTCCGGGTATCACCTTACAATTTTTACAAAGTTTTCTATCTGTGTTCCTAACCAAAAGAAAATCAATCTGCGACCTTGAGGCTCCACTTTTGTAAGTGATGAGATGCTCATCTCTCTTCTTGAAACAAGTGTTGGCAATCTTAAAATCATACGCCAATGAGAAATCAAGAAGAGTTTGTCCTTTATTGTTTAGCTCTCCAAAACCAAAACCACCATGCACCCTCGCATACTGACCAGCTTCCCTCCCGACATGCCCATTAAAGTCTCCTCCAATAAAAATCTTTTCACTCTGTGGTATGTGTCGAATCAACCCCTCTAGATCCTCCCAAAATAATTCCTTAAGACTGGCTTCTGTCCCGACTTGCGGCGCATAAGCGCTAACAATATTAACAGTCTCACGTCCAATTATCATTTTTAAAGAAATAATTCTATCTCCAATTCTGCTAACTGCTACAACGTTCTTCTTCCACTCCTTATCTATAATGATGCCTACTCCATTGCGTGCACTTACTTTTCCTGTATACCAAAGTTTGAAACCTTGAATATCCTTAGCTTCTTCTCCACGCCATTTTGTTTCTTGCAAGCAAATGATATTGATTTTCCTTTGAATCATAACCCCTACAACCTCTACAGATTTACAATTTAATGTCCCAACATTCCAAGTACCAAATCTAATTTTGCTCTTATGGACTAACTTCTTTAGCCGCGTGCGTCCAGAATGACGCGGTAGCCCTTGCTCATTTAACACTACATCCGGGCGCCGATGCAGCGGCTCTAACTCACTTATCACTGTACTCGAGCCATGCAGCGCGTTACTTACGGGCAACGACCTAGCATTAACATTATAACGTCTATTGTCCATGTTCATGATAGATTCAACAAATTTTTACATTGGCTGTTGATGGCCTAACACAACCCTCCTCCTTTACCCGGGCTTGGGACCGGCTATAAACATAGGCGGAGTTTTTTTTTTTTCATTAAGATTAAATATTGATGTTCAAAATTCCAGTGAATAAATATAAATTACATTCTAATAAAATAAATTCAGTAAGATGCATCATTGGGTAAACTTAAGAACTGGACAAGGGTAAAATAATTCAAAAGGAAAAAAAAAGAAAAAGAAATAAAACTAAGACACATACACAGAAAAGAGAGATTAAACCCAAGAGTAAGAGCATATGGCAATCAACACCCCAGCACCACAAAAAGGCAACCCTATGCCTCAGGCATTAAACATCGTCCCACAGTTCTTGAATCACTTAACAATCCCTGACCCCAACCAACTTGCTTTTTGTTCAATGGAGTTACTGCACTAGCAAAGCTCCTTTGCAATAATGAAAATCATTTTCATTGTTCCACTTCATGCAAGAGTTGGAACAGCATAAAATTCCACATGTACAAGTAAAAGCAATTCAAAGACTAATCAAAACTGAAATAGAGGGATCTGGAGATTGTGTTTACATTGTATCTTCCAGGTGTAACTGTATGACCACAACGGGGAGAAGGAGCTTGACCTGGAAGCTTTAATTGAGTCCACCCAGGTGCTTCAATCTCTTCCTTCCACAACACATACAAACAATCAGTATGACTCTAATTGATTAAAACAGCCGCCAGAGCAAAATATCATGAACAGAATCATAATCATTCTTCAATGGACTTTTGAGGTATAAATGCAAAAAAGAAAAAAAAGAAAAAGTTTGTTTTTGAGGCAATATGGCAGAAAACCTTGCTGTTCTGTCACAATGTAGTCAAATCAAATTTAAGTGGTCAGAATATTAAAGACTGCGCAAAAGTATCCACTCTCTCCAATCTACCTCCCTCCCCCTCCCAAAACTATCCATAGGTTATGTCCAATTCACTTGTCGAGAAAAGAAGAAAGCAGCTAATATCATGCATTGATGTAACTTGAAAAGCCGTATATGCATCTAAAGAAATAGAAGACAGCAGAGGCAAAAGTTATCTCACAACTTGCAACCAGTAACTAAATAAACAGCTGCATGCATAACACACACAAAAATGGGGGAAAAGGTGAAGGTGGCATACAAACCTTCTTCAAAGAGGCCCTTCAAAGCCCATAAATCACCCATAATCGGTCCACCTCCACCTATTATGGTTGATAAAAACCACTAAGATCAGGCAATAACATCTTGAATTGAAGATATCCCATATGAAGTAAAGATACAACAGCAACAACTAAATATATTGGACTTATTTCAAATCAAATGACCCCTAATGCTAGGACTCTTATTTGGCAGTTGTCAAGTTAAGGGGTGAACTGTAAGATGTCCGTTAAGAGAAAAACCCAGGTGGAGAGTCTTTGACTGCAATAAACTTACCAGCTCAAAGCTGGAATCTCTTTGCTTCACTAATGAAATTGCTTTTGAAAGTTAACTTCAAATTTCTTTCTCTTCAATTGTACATCTTAGAAAGTATGTCTATTTAATTTGTTTTTGGTTATTTTATTTGTTTTAATTAAGGCTTCTCTGTTTTAGTTTGTTTGGATAATGCCTTTAGGCATTTGGGATTGCCTTAGGTATTCCGTATTAATTATGAAAAAAATTGATGCCTTTCATGAGAAATCTGTCTTTTCCTCTTATTTCTTGTATATGTACTCGATGCTATTCAATAAAACACGTTCAGAAGAAAGTTAAACCCTAAATTTCCATGGTAACTAACAAAGTAGTACAAGTGATGCAATTAATACGAATTGGCAGTCATTTAAGTATAGGGCATGCTATTTCGATATTGAAGATTGCTAACCAGCAAAATGAATTTAGAAAGAGTAAGCAGAAGCAACATCTGAGTAATGTGGAACAAAATAGGGAAATAATGACGTGATAAAGTACTCTGGAGTCCAGAGAAATAAGGCAGACTGATGGCTAAGTAAAGATTAAGTGACAAGAAGAACTTGGGTAAAAAAAAAAAAAAAAATCATTCATTGAACTCAGTTCCTATATGAAAAGAACCTACGCCACTTCACCTCTGCCACCATAAACAAGCAATCGTTTTTCAACCATTGTGGCGGTATGTCCACATCTAGGGGGTGGCAACGTTCCAGTAACTGAGAGCTCTGTCCATTCAAGTGATACTAGTATAGAAATAAGATCATGTTATTATATATTTTTTATCATATGGTAGACAAAATAAAAATTCAAGCGAGAAATTTAATAAGTTTCAGGAAAATACTTGTGTCCAAGACATACACATCTGACAACCATTTTTTCCCATCCCATCCACCATACCTGTTTCACATTGAATCAACCCTCAACCATTATATTGATTAAACCTACATAGGAATGGATAAAGTCAACTCAAACAAGACAAGTCTCACATGACAATTTTTCTGTTTCCAACCGATGAAGCTGCAGCAAAATCTCGTGGTGAAGGTAAGTCACCAAAACTAGTTAGTTCAGACCATTGCCATATGTCTGGAATAGCGTTATTTTTTCAAGCACCAATTGGCACCCAAGGAAAAAGAAAACAGGGAAGTGTTAAAGCTTCATAAGTCACAATCTCAGAACACCATAAGTAATCAGAAAACAAATGTTGAAACATTATACAAAAATTCCATACCAGTATCCAAGACCCAAAAGTCCCCCAACCTGTGAATTGAGTGGTTATGAGAAGCCAATTTTATGGAAATGTAAAGCAAACAAACAACAGGATGCAGATACACCAGACAAACATATGGACTGCACAAACCTTTTACCCCCAGACCGTCCACCAAAGATGAACATGTGACAATCAATAGAAACTGCTACATGGAATGCCCGAGGACTAGGGCCCACTTGACCATCCGACACACTTCCCGTGCACTCTGGTTGAAACCATTGCTTGGCCTCTGAATAATTAAATAAATAACATTGTCAAGTTTATTTCAATGCTCTGCTTCATTTTTTCTTATAGGTGCATGCTTCTTGGGAGTAGTTCATCAGCAGAAGTAAGAGGGTGGCACTGACACACTAGTGTGATATTATTCTTCCCACAAAACAGCTGTAAAAAATCGTAAATTTGGTGTGGAAAAAAACCATAAATTAAAAAAAAAAAAAAACTGACAGCTTATCTGTTAAATCATTATAATGTTTGCCTTCAATCAGAACATGCTCCAATGATGACATGGCCAACAGTTGCCAAACAACATGTTTTATATTTAGTAATAAGACGATACTAGCAGGTACCAGATATGGCAGAGGTCATAAAATTTTCCATTATTATTCAGCCAATGTGAATCATCAGTTATCTGATGGATGAACATTGGTTTGTAGTAGCACCGAGGAATCTAAAGGAAAGCCCAAAAAATGTCTTTATGCCAATTACGTGGAACCCAGGTCAGATATTAAAAATTTCGGCGGTGGAGAACATAGAATTTTTGAAAGATCAAACTTTTCAGCCAAATTACTTACCGAAGTACTTTATGCTGCAAATTCAGCATGCTCAATAATTTTGGAATCAATTGATTCAAAAGGGAAACCCCCAAAAGAGTAAATGCCTCATGCAATGTTCAAACCCTTTGAATCGATGCAAAGTTCGCATATGCTTAGCGAAATAGACAAAGAAAGGAAGGAAAAATAAACAGAATGCAAGAGGGTATAAAACAGAATACCAGCATCATAGACAACAATGTCGCTCAGAAACTTCTTATCCACTAGGCCGCCGAAGACGACGAACTTTGATTTGCCGATATTGACGGCGGAATGACCACTGAGAATGATGATAATTGAGTTCAAGTAAGACTAAAAAAATTAAAAAGAAGGGGGGGTGGGGAGACTGACAAACACACACACACACATACACAGAGAAACATAGAAGCCAAAAGCATTCTCGCCTGCGAGGCTGGGGAGGATTTCCGGCAAAATCAGAAGAAGTAGCTCGGACCCAGATGTGCATCTTCCCACGTAGCTCGATTCTCTCCCTCCTCATCAAACCGTCCAGGAGCAGGAAGTTCAAGTAATATTTGCGCTGCCGTCGTTTTTTTTTTTTGTTTTAAATTACAGCTAAGTAATTTATTATTAAAACCCCTTATAAAATTTATAAAATATTGTCAACTTTTAAATTGTGCATATTTATAATTTAACAATATACATTTACAATTTATTGCTATAAGTTATCATTTTTTAAGTTATAAATACACAAAATATAAATAATAATTTATAATAATAATTAAATAAATGAGATAAATTTAAGAGTTGGGAGTATTTTAAAAATTTTATAGAATCTTTTAATAATAAATCTTCTTTTTGTATAATTTTCCTCCTAGTTTTTCACTTTCTTGCTTGTTTGAACGAAGGAAGAGTTTGGAAAAAAAATAGAATGAAAAATAAAAGATAAATAATTTTTTTATCAAAAAGAAAAGTTTTATTTCTTCCGTTAAAAAATATAAGATATTTTAAATTAAATTTTACCTCAATAAAGTAGTTACCTACTTTCAAACTAACTCTATCTTTTCATATTTATTCCTATTAAATACCTTACAATAAATATAAAATTATTCATTAATAGGAACACTTTTAAAAATAAGACAATAATTACACCTCAAAATATTAAAAATGCCTTATATTTTTTTATCATCCAACTTCTTAAAAAATGCTTTACATTTTTCAATAGAGGGAGTATTTTTTTTATTTTCTCTCTTCCCTTTTTTTAAAATTTTATAAGAATAAATGGATAAATTATCCTTAAACTTTAAATCTAATAGTACTATAGACCATAAACTTATTTATTATACAAATTATTTCTCCATCTTTTAAAAAGGGTACAATTTGGCTCTTATTATTAATAAAAGTTAACTTTAACAAATGACAAAAAATGATCTAAAAAATTATGAAAGATGATAAAAAAAATTGATCCTTTAGTATAATTTTTTGAATCATTGTCTGTAATTTGTGAGTCTTTTATTGTAATTTTTTAATCTTTTTTATAATTTTTGAGGTTCTTTTTTATTATTTTTAGTCAATTAACTGTTAAATTTAACTTTTGTTAGGCAGGACCAGGTTACACCCTTTTCAAAAATTAAAGAACTACTTTACACAATAAATAAGTTTAAAGTTTATGGTGTTATTTGACAAAAAATTTAGAGATAATTTACTTATTTATTCTTGTTATAATATGTTGTTATTGTTGTTATTGTTGTCGTCGTCGTCGTCGTCAAATCTCATCCAAGAATGAAGATTGACAAAAGGGAAAAGTGCTTGGGCCACGAGACTTGGGAGATGGTATTGCACATATTTATGGATTCAACAAGATTCAAGTTGGAGACATATGGGCCTATATTCCCACTAATGTGATCCCCTTTACTAATGGACAAATCTATTGGGAAATAGCTCTTTCACCCCTGAATGAGACCCACTATTAACTTGTAGAGTTGTAAGTATTTCATAGGCTTGAAAAAATATCAACAGTTTAACAAAATCTAATTCCAAGTTGGGTATTAAATGTACTCATAAATTATGTATAACTCTAAAAATTGAATGATTTAAACTAGATGTGAGAATATAGGCCAATATAAACAATTTATATTAGGAGAAAAATGAATTAAGTTGGATTTAACTCATTTTTGTATGGATTGAAATTTTCCCAACCTAGCCCAAACTATGAGGGGTAGTGAGTTAAATAAGTCAAGATGCCAACCCATTTACCTTTTTTTCCCTCCCTTTTTTCAAAAAAAAAATTAAAAATTTTCATACATAAATAATACATGTCAATATTACATATAACCTAAAATTCACATTATAACAAAATTATCTATATTAATAAGACATTATCATAATAATTATCAAAATACACCATAATAAAGATATAATTATACATCATAATTTATGTTCTACCAATCACAATTTCAAAATAAACATAAGCCATGTCATGCCTATTAAAATTCACAACTTAGAAGTGAAAGTGAGTGAAAAGTCAAAGTTTAGGCCACTTTAGAGGTAGAGAGAGAAAGAACAAGAATAATCAAACATAAGAGGAAGGAAGAGATTAGGTGGCACTTAAGAATCTGGGTTGGGTTTTTTTTTATTTTTTAATTTTTTGTTTCCTTTGTTTTTGATTAAGTGGTGCTAGAAATTTGGACTTGTTTTCTTTACTCTTATATTTCTATTTTTTCTTTAAAAAATATGAATTAAACGAGCTAATCCTAACTCACTTATTTTAGGCCTTGAATGGTCTAAGGTTTTAAAAACTTGTTTTTTATTTAGATCAAGTTTTTTTACAACACAAATTAAAATATAAAAGTTATTCAAGTCAACTCATATGACTCGACCCATATTGCTAGCTCTAATTTGAACCTTGTTATATTAGTTTTTCTAATATGAAACTAGAACTTCATTCTCGAAAAAAATAAGACAATCACAACAAAAGAAAAAAAGAAATAATAATGAGGTTATCAATCATTCATCATTCACGCCCTCCATATAAAAATGTGATGGATGATTAAAGAAATAAAAAAATCATTTTACCAAAGAGAAAAGGCAAATAAAAAATCAACGCATAAGCCACGGCTTTTCCTTGTTAAATTATTAGCAATATAATTACCCTCCCTGTGTAAAATCAAACCTAACATCTCAATTTCTATGAATAAGTTTAGAGGTTTCTTCAATCACATCTTGGTCCCTCATGAGAAGGCGTTTAGAACTTTCACATAATCATTGCAAACTTCAACTACTCATAATTAAGGGAGGTTAAATGGACATTAAATTAAATGTAATTGAGGTCACAATAATCTAAGTTGTCAAGATACAAAGAAAGAGAGAAAAGAAAGGAAATGAAACTTCATTTTTTATTTTTTATTGAATGGTAAAGTGTAGTACAAAATTTATATACAAATGTGAAGAGTAAACAGTGTACATGTGGTTAGCTTGTAACCATCTAACTAATACAATAACAATGTAACAAAATATATAATAATCCTTCTCTAGCAGCTACTTGTAAACTCCAGGTGGGTTAACATCCAACACTTTAAGTTTAGCCTTCAGTGTATTGAATCTAGCATGAGAGAGAGTTTTCGTATACACATGCAATTCGATCAGCTAAAAGCACATAATCTACTTTGATCTTCTTTTAGAGTATTTTATCACGAACAAAGAATAAATTAATCCAATTCTATATGCTTAGTCAGATGATGAAGAATAGGGTTATAAGCTAACTGCATAGTACTTATATTATCATAATAAACTGATGGACTTTGAAGAGCTATAGGTACTTTGAGTCTAGTGAGTAAACTTTAAAACTAAGCAAGTTTTACAATGACATTTGTCAAGCTTCTATATTCAGCCTTACTACTGGACCGAGCAACTATTTATTATTTCTTTGCACACTAAGATATTAGGTTACCTTCAAGGAAGACACAAGAACTAAAAGGTGAATGACAATCATCTAGGTCACTTCCCTTTTTCTGCATCACAAAACACATGGATATCAAGAGCTCTTAATTGAGAGAAATATAAGCCACGTGAGATTGTCTACTTAAGATATCGTAAAATCCCCTTAACAACACACCAATGAGGCATCAAGGGATGTTGCATACACTTACACACTTTGTTCACACGAAATGAGAGATCAAATCGAGTAATGGTAACATATTGTAATGCTCCAACAACTGACTGATAAAGTTAAGGAAGAGTACTTACTAAGTTTTGTAAAAAAAACTATAAGTGTAACAACACCTTTCTCATTCAATATTCTAGCTTTGGCAAGAATATCCTTGACATACTTTTATTAGGATCTTAATATAACACTAGAATCATGATTTTTTACTTTAATACCTAGAAAGTAGTTTAGAGATCCAAAATCTTTTAAGGAAAACTTAAAATTCAACCAACATTTCAAGTTAGAAATGTAAGAACCAAAATTGCCAATGATGAGAATGTCATTTACATATATTAGCACATATGTTAAAATTGCAACAATATGTCTAATGAATAAAGAAGGATCACAACAATCATAAATAACCAAACTTGTGCAATGTAAAGGCAAGTTTATGAAAACAAACCCTTGGAGCTTGTTCAAGGTCATAAAGATTCTTATACAGTTTGTAAATAAGTAAAGTATTAGTAGATTCAAAACTAGAAGGTTGATGAATGTAAACTTCTCTTATAAGATTTCATTCAAGAAGGCTTATTAATATCTACTTGAGAAATGGACCAAGATTGGGATAAAGCAAGAGTAAGTACTGTTCATATAATAGCAGTCTTAGTCACAAGGGAAAAAGTTTCTATGTAATCAAAACTATAGGTTTGATGAAAACATTTGGCAATAAAGCAAGCTTTGTATTTATTTAAGGAACCATATAGATTGTCCTTTCACTAAAGTACCCATTTTCATTCTATCACAAGATGACTCAAAGGAGGAAGAATAAGGGATTGAGTTTTATTTTTAATGAGGGTTTGATATTGATCAAGCATAGCTTGTTTTCATCTAGGGTCTTGTAATACAAGGTAAGGATCTATAGGAGGGTCATCAAGGGATGTATAAGTAGTATAGGTTTTTGACTTAAAAATTCTATTTTTGGATTTAGTAAACATAGGAAGGATGTTTGTAGGAGGTAAAGAAAAGGTAGAAAGAGAAGAAAAAGTGGAAGAAATGGTAGCAAAAGGATGAACAGATGGTAAGGAAGAAGATGAAGCAAGAGTTAAAAAATGTGGAATTGGAATGAAAGATGGCAATGGAAAAGAGTTATGAAAAATAGACTGAACAAGAGAAAAAGGCTAATGCTTAGATGAAATAAAAGAAAAAGAAGAAATAAAAGGGACTTGACCAAATGGAGAAGGAAAAAGAGAAGGAAAAGGATAAGAAGAAGTGACATGCCAAAAAGAAAAAAGAAAGAAAGTTTCATAAAACTAGGCATCTTTTGAAATATATATTTAACTATTAGGAGCAAGACATTTGCAACCACGATGAGACACACAATAATCAAGAAAAGTGCATTTCTCAAATATAAAAGAAATTTTATGAGAATTGTAGGGAAAAAGGATACGAAAGCAAGCACACCCAAAAACACAAAGGAAAGAGTCATCTGAAGAACACTGAAAAAGTTTAGTATATGATATAGCATTAGATATAGCAGAGGAGGGAAGTAAATTAGTGATATAAGCTATAATAAGGAAGAACAAAAACTAGTATCTATAAGATAATAATGGCATCTTTCAACAATACCCAATTAATAATGTGCATAAGGACAAGAATACTTATGCACTATGCCATGTTGTGCAAGAAAAGAGTCAAAACATTTGAACTCATCACCACCATTAGTTTGTAAGCTTTTATTTTAGTTTTTAACTTATTTTCAACTCAGGTTTAAAATGTCAAAAAAGTAAAGAAGGCATCAATTTTTGTTTAAGAGGATAAATCCAAAATATCTTAAAAAATGGTCAACAAAAGCAACATAATACAATGAACCATATATAGAAAGATAGTGAATAGGGCCTAACAAGTCAATAAAAATAAGTTATAAAGGAGAATGAAAAATAAAAATAAATGGTGGTGAAATCATCTTATAAGCCTTACCTATACAATAAGTAGAACAAAAACCAGTAGGCATCTTATTGAATTTGTTATCAACAGATACAAGATTATAGTCTTTCAATAATTTTGGAATCAAAGTATCAAGAAAATCCACAAGATGTTAATGCCATAGATCTAAAAGTAATGACAGTGGATGTGTTGCAAAAAGTGTAGTATTATGAGGAGTATTTGGAGAAAAATGTTGCAGAATCATCAAATGAATAGAAGGCTAAGATGATTGAATAACGAGTTGAGATGAAGGCAGAGTGAACATATACAAGCCATTTGGTTTACGGCTACCCATGAAAAGGAGATAGGAATTGTTTTATGATTTAATACAATAAGAACTAGGACTATTTGAATATAATGACCTCTTTTAACATAGGAAAAAGGAAGAAAAAGTGAAGGTTTGCCCCCTGTGCCACATGTCGTAGCGTGTGGTCAATCCACCACTACGCACAGGGGCATATTTGAATATAACAACCTCTTCGTGCCATATGTCACAGGGCACAATCAAAAATTTTGATAAATTAATTCACGTTTTGTGCGAGAAAATAGAGAAAAGGAGAAGTAAGACACGAAGAACATGGTTGAGCTCTACTAGGGTACGAATATTGGAACCTTTAAGGATAGATTGAAAATTTCCAACACCTAAGGTAAATAATCTAAGCCCTCTTGTTCCTTTCTCTTCCTTATTTATGAAGATTTATGATAGGATTTAAGTTGGAAAGTTTATTTTTGATCCATAAGAGTATGGGTCCATTTTCATTGATTAAAATAGATATGATGGAAGTTATTTAAGGTATTGGAACACCACATTAATGGTTGTGAAAGTGGTTAGTTCATGGAAGTAATAAATATTCAAAAATTGACAAAAATGAGGTAGTTAGGAGAGGTTTATTAATGATAATGTGCATTAATAGAACTTAGTAGACCTATTAGGTATGAATGGATAGTGATTTAAAGATTGATAGAATAGAGTGTGTGGATATTTATGTTGGTAAATCCTCAAAAATGAAGTAATGATGGTATTAACTGCTTATGAAGGTAGTGTAGTTTATTTGGCACTATTCAAGCTTGGGAGAAGCTTTAGAAGTGTTTTGTGTAAGGGGCAAACCTTTAACCTCTTAAAAGTTTGAGGTAATTAAAAAAAAATCTAGCTCTATATAGTTGAACATTAATTGGTTATTTATTAAAAATAAGTTATTTGAGATATAATTTATACTTTAAACCCTTGATGCGAATTGAGCATGCTGTTGATGTGAATGTGAAAATACTATGTGTGCTCATTATATATATGTGATAATTTGCATAGCATGATCATTGGCAGGAGTCTACATGGTATTAGCAATGATCGTTGGAATTGTGAACTTGACCTAGCACCGACCATCGGAATCAGGAGGTAGCCCATGTTCCATGATTGATTGGGACTGTCTCACTTGTTCTACGAGAAATTTGAACCCAACTAGTCTCCACCAATTCATGAAAAGGCTAAGTTAGGGGTACGACACCATATAGTTATTAGTACTAGAGGAAACCGGATTACATGATCAAGTGAGTTAACCCTAACCCAGTAGCTCCTCACAAGTAGAAGGCTGGGTTAGTCTTTAAAGGACGTAATCATATGATAGCCACCAGTTTTGTGTTGGAGGTAACAAGAGGGTATAATGTTGGCACTTAATCATGCATATAAATCTGACCATATGATTGTTAGTATTATGGTCCGGTATGTGTTAGGGGTGCATGGTAGTTATTATTGTGACCCCGTGTTGTGCTTTATAAAACAACATGATTGTGTGTGTTTTGAGTGCAATCACATGGTTGTCAATTTTGTGAATTGTGGCCAAGTTCCTCATACGTATTATATAGTGTGTTTGCCTATTTGCATCTATTTACAATTGATAAGCAACTGTATAGATTAGGTAAAACTTGGTTATTAAATAGTTGTACTCACCCCTCAATTCTCAATATTTCAGGGCCTAGCTCATTGGATTAGAGTTGGGAAAAAGCACTCTGAGGCATAGGATTGTAGTGAAATCCCATTTTCGTGCCTTTTTACTTTACTTGTGTATTAATGTTGTGCAATTGCTAACTAGGATCACATATTATTATTTTTTATACTATTTGCATTATTATTATAGTATATAACCTGTGTATTTTGTGCCTTATGTAATGTCCTCCTTGACATTACCAGGACAACACTTTTACACGCTATTGTAATAACCAAGATTAGATAAAATTCCAAGCAAAGGTTATCACAACCTAATGGTTTTAAAAAATAATTAGTTAAAATAATAGGGATCCTAAGAACCTTTTTAAAATATTGTTTGAATTCAAACTATAGTTCAAGATTAATTAAGAATAAATATGAAAGCATGGAAATCAAACCACTTCAAATCAGGCTAAAACAAGCCATTTTTCAAATACCTAACCCATTCGTCATAGTGAAAGCCACACCCGCCACTGCGGATGGCACAAAGGGATGTATTCCTCAAAGGCCACTTGCGACGCGGCGCGCACCTACTGTCATGATAACAGATTGCTATCATGACAGCTCTCTGAACTTTTGGAGCACGCCATTTTGCCATCTGACGTCCTATTTGAGCAGTTTAAGGTCCACACAAGCTCTTCAAGCCCTCTAACTAATGACACTAATCTCATAATTAAATAATCATTCATTTAAAAGATGAACACTCAAATTCAAAATGGTTTGTTTTCACCTCAAAACACACATAAAGGTGTCTAACTCATAATGCTAAATGCCATTAGCCCTAGAGATACTTTGACCACCTCAAATGCACCACACACAACATGACAATTCATTCATATTATACAAATAAGCAATTACACTCAAAATGACCACCAAACCCCTACTTAACAATAGCATAAAGGGGTGGATTAAATTTAATACACATATTAGCTTGGTCATTGTGGCACATAAATCACTTCAATTATATCACTTGTAATTATAACTTGGCCAAGCACATACAACATCAACCTTGGACCAAGATATGCATACTTATCATAAATTCATACAAGTAATATCCTAAAATAATGTCATGTTCCTAAGTTGGCATTATATATTGACAATATTCATTACAATACCCAAAAAGAGAAAAGGGAAGAGCTATATGACTATGATCTTCACTCTTCAGACGTTCCTTCCTTCCCATTGCCCCTATCGAAGTCCTTACCTATAAAATATAGTTACAGGGTGAGATAAACATCTTTAACAGAATAATTCACTACTATTAATTAACATGCACAACCATTAAGGAGTAAAGCTATTAAAACACCAAAATATACTTTTGCATATCATAACATACTCTTTTTCATCAACGCAAATCATTTATCACTAGCATGATCATTCTACCATCTGAGCCTTCATATCACTACAACTGAAACCATAGGCTCTTGAACTAAGTATACATCCATAATAGTCTGAGCTCACCTTTGATGGTGGGATCACTCAGCTAAAGACATCCTATCCTACTTTCAGAATATGGTCTCCCCCTATCGCACACGAATTGGGGTGTTGTTACTCTAACACCTCATCACTGATATTAAGGAGTATCACTCTCTAATGTCATATCCTGCATAGATACTAAGGAGAAAATCTCCAACACCGTGCCTCACTAGATACTAAGGAGATACATTCCATATGAACTTTCACTACTCCTTCTTACGAGTGAACTCCCACCCTTTAATATGATCATGCCCACCCTTAACATATATATCTCACATACATTTTAAATTTTTCAACTTGTTCATATATAACTTTCATCATTCTCATCATTTGCAAATAGATTTTTCATGCACAAAACTACATTTCACAATATGAAAGGTTATCAAATCTCAAGTAATAGATTTAACATATATACTCACAAATAGTTAAGTAATATAATTAAATAGTGTAAATTATTATGTTACCTTATCCCTTTGTCACACAAAAGGGTTACCATGGTTCAACATTAGCTCCACACATTCTTTATGCATGAGGTAGCTTAAGCAACACTCAATTTACACAATCAAATGGCAATCATCAATTATCACTCCATATAACCCTAAATTCACAAGGTTCTAAGTACTTAAAATACTGAAATTCTTTTTTTAACAATATCAACTATTCCCAAACACTCTAACCATCCTATTTAACATCCCAATACACTAAAATCACTAATCAATACCCCACATTGTCTTAAAATCTTTAAATTATACCTAAGGTTCGTCCAAACCCTCAATAAAAATTCTCAATCACCATAAAACTCATAAATTTATGATTAGAGGTTAATTTAACTCCCTAAGACCTTAAATAAATTGATGGGTTCGGTCTAAGCCTAAGGAAACCAAAATCAAAGCCCCCATTACCCCATCATTCTAGATTTTTGCATAAAAGAAAGAGAAGAGAGAATATAAAACTTACCCAATGGTGATTCAAGCTCCAAATGCTCCCAACGTGGCCGAGGGATCATGCTCTAGTAGAACACAAGCTCTTCTTCGTTGCTCTCTTGTTATCCTTCTTTCTTCCTTCTCTTTTCAGTCTGTTTTTCACATTTGATAAATGCAGATTTTACAAGTAAACTCCCTTCCGTACCATAGCCCACTCAAACATCGACCTAGCCTTCTCCTAAGGCTATCTAAGAATTCAAAAACTATATTAATCTCCTATAAACCTTATTAATCAATAATTTATTTAAATTGAATAATTTACCCTTGGAAACACTAATAATTACTAGTTGGAAAACTTAGGATGTTACATCCTGCGTTAGTGAGTTTTGGTTGTAAACCTATGGGTAGGGCCAAAATACTTATGCAAGTATAAACATTAAATTTTGAAAGATTTGAAATGAAAATGATGATTTTGTGCAACAATTTTCTTCCCCCTTGTGTTTTATAAAAATCAGGGTTGAGTGGTGAATTTATGATATATGTGTTTTTTGATTATGTGTGGTACATTGCACGAGTCCACTAGAGTCCATTATGTGTGGTCGGATGATCGGTGTAAGCTTTTGGCATGTGAGGTTGAGTTGTGAGATTTTTTGTGAAAAGTAGTAATATGGGTTTTGGTGTCCAACTTTTTATAGAAAAAGAATTTGAGTATAAAACTAGCGCCTTTAGCTAGAGCTAGGAGAAAGCTCCATGTAGACACTAAAATTACTTCAATCAAATGTCAGACAGAGATTTGGGATGAGACGAAAGTTTTCTCCTTATGCTGTCAAATGATAGCAACTGATACTGTCATTTTCATGCAATGTGTCGTAGCGCATGGCATAAAGAAGGGTGAGTCATGGCACATATGTCACAAGCCACAGCGCACGTATCATTTTTTGTACAAAATCTAGTTTTAAACTTTAAAACTCATGGTTTTGGATTCCTTTTGATTTCCAACCTTTCGCACTGTTTTCAAACTCTGATTTGAACATAATAAGTATTGATAAAGATTTCAAATGTTGAATTTGAGATTTCATTATAAATGATTTGAGTAAATTTCTCTTTTATGAAACCTCATGGCTTTGGTAATCCTTTGAGGGTTAATTCCTTGATTATGGAGTTAAACATGGTTAAGTAAGAGAGACCTTACACAACGCTAGCAACAAAATCCTCATCTGACTCAAACTACTTAGGAGAATAAGATGATTTAATATAGTTTTAAAATTGTAGTTATAGATAGCATATTCAACCTACTGTTGCTAGACGATGTAGTTTTTCTCGTCAAGTTTCACAATAAGATGATGTGAGAATGTAATAGTGTAACCATTTGTAACATCCCAAAAATTTAATTTAGGATTTATAAATCAATTGAGGTTAAATTAGTAAATTAGCTAATTAATTAAGATAATTACATTTTTGGATCACTAATGAACTTAATGGTATGTTAAATAGCCTTAAAATTGGGCTAGAATAAGTATTAGGCCAACTGGGCTTAATAGAGGACCTAAAATTCATAATGGACTCATTGTGCCATCTATTGTAGCGCATACATGGTGCACCGTGACAAACAGGCTTTTCTACATTTACGAAGTCGCAAGTAACATTCAAAAAATAGAAGTGGGTGTTAGAGAAATGGAAGAGGAGTCGGAGGGAGAGCTTTTGGCTGTTAGAGCTTGGATTCACTAAATGTAAGTTAGATAAACTTCCTATACCTCTCTACAATAATTTTCAATAAGTTTAAGTGTGGGATATGATGATTTTAGCCTCTTAAGAGTTTAGTTCAAATCTATTGACTTTACTAGGGTCTTTGGGAGTTAATTTAAGTTTCTACATCTATGGTTAGTGGTTTTATGATGTTTGAGAGTTGCTCTCTAGAATTGGATGAACCTTATACTTAAACTTGATGATTTGGAGTAATATGGACCATAAATTAGTGTTGTCTAACATTATGGAAACTAAATGGAGCTAATGGACGATTGTTAGAGCTTTGGTTATACCAACGATAAAAGGTAGAGGTTGTGGCTAGCTAATTATAGTTAGATAGTATGTAAGTCAAAGTTAAAAATTGATGATTATTATTTAATTATGTAGATTATTATTGCTCAGATACTCTTTGAGCTAGTGGAAACTAGAGGAGTGTATTAAATTCCATAGGTAAATCCTTTTAGTGATAAAAGGATTGAGGTAGTTGGATGATCTAATCATTCTACTCGTTTGTTTAGATTGTTTATAGATTTTATGAACTTTAATATGTTGTTTTGATACACACACACACACACATCTATAATAAAAAGCATGTTTATGATTTAGAAAAGTGAAGTGAAAACCATTTTGGAATGGATTATATATGCATATATATTCTTACAAAAATGGTTTTTTAAAGAAATTGTATGAGTTGATTACTGAATTGTAAATTGTATGAAAAGCCTTGTATGATGGTACAAAATCAAGAATATACACAATGACTTACATTGTATTGTTTGACATGATCATATTATGAGAGGGTGGGAGTTTATCCTAAAGCAATTTTTTAAATTCATATGGTAATCATTGACACCACAAGAGGCCCCAGTGATCAATTTATATTCTATATCTATTTAAAAGTCCTATTCCTACCTACAAGCTAGTAGGTAGGCATACGATGTCCTGAGTATTTATAAAGGGAATTTGTAGTCTAAAAGTGGGCATAAGTGCTTTTGGCCAGGCATCTTCCCACAGTTAGCGAACTTGGACAAATCTAGTCACATATTCTTGGTTCTATTGTATTGTTAACCTATAGATTTAGTTTGAGAAACTCCAAAGGGTATAAGGATTGTGTGTGATGATCATATATAATTAATTGTAATTGAGCATATATGTATAATTGTGATCAATTATGTGGTTTTCTATCTCATTTATATGCTTATTAACTCTCTGGCTTACTCATAGATAGATTATATTATTTAGTTACTGAGATATTGTTCTCACTCTCATGATTACAATTTTACGGGTGAAGGTTTCTTTAAAGGAAAAAAGGGTAGATCAGCCTAATGTCCTTTTATTTTGTTAATGTGTAATCTTGAATACATATGCCTTTATTGCCAACATAGGACAATTACTTTTTTGGTTGCACTTGCACGAAGTAGATTATGCTATTTTGTTTTATTTTGGCTTAAAATGAAGTATGTATGTTAAAATTGTTGAAAAGGTCAAAATATTGGTGTAAATGCATGATGGGTGTTATTTGACATGCTTGTGATGAGAAATGGCTAAAAGGATTATTATGTGGAGATTTGTATTGTTATGCCCCTTTATATTAAATTATTGTGTTTTGTACGGCTAAAATAACACCCTTATAAATAAGTTAAAACATAACTTAATCAATAACTTGTCATTTAATTAAATATACAATCCCAGAAACTTCCAAACTAACATAGGCTATGGGTATTAACACCCAATTATTTCCATGATAAGCCCAACAAATCAAATCCTTTTAAAAAATTGTTGATATAAAAAGGGACTCAACCCAATTTCACAAACATATCAAAGGATACAAACTATTGTTTGACTCTAAATTATCAATATATTAATAATACAAAATTTTAAATTCATCTAAGTAATGACAAAATTATAAAATAAATGACATATGCTAAACTAAAGCATAATTTGAGGCTACAGGCTCAACTCTCTAACGCCTTCACTTGACTTATCGAAATCCTTACTTAAAAAATTGTAAAAGGTAATAAATGATAACTAATGTCTAAATAACAAATAAATATTCTAACTTATAACAGCAAACCAATAAAAACTCATTTCTCAACCTATATATATATAGATACTTTTACAATTTCATTTTTGCAAACCAATTTCACAGCAATAGGAATGTATTTTTCACTACAAATAAGAAAGTTTACTCATTTAAGACAATTAAATAAGTAATGCAAACCCTAATACATCCTTATAACCCGCCTTATCCACCTTATATTGCTAGTTGAAGCTTAGACTGAGAATACACTCAACAAAAAATGTGTTGCCTTAAAATCTAGATTTCCCTCCTTAAAAGAAAGTACCGAATATCCTATAATCTCAAACCAAGGAAAGGGGCCTTGATAAAGAGCCATCTACTGTGCACAAAGTGTAAGCGTATCACGTGGCATTAATCAAATAATAATCTTCCATCACATCCACTGTAAATCATATGATCCACCCTTATACTCCCTACAAATGTATCGTATTCACAAGATCTCAAAACACACAAGCATACTAGAAAAAAGCAACATATATTGCTTATACAATTTTAAATATTCACAAGAATGCTTGAAAGAACTCAAGTAATCATATATAACCATTTGTCATCAACTTTTAATCCAAAATACTAACATGCTTGAAAAGAATCAAAGTAATGCACACACACACAAACACACATTTCACGAAAATACACAAGCATGCTAACAAAGTTTAAACATATATACCAATTTAGATCCAAGCAACCAAACAAGCTCTTAGCAAGCACAATCATTCCTAGTACAATTCATACATAGATATATTATTATAAAATCCAATAGCTTCTAAGTATATAAAATAATATAAGCCATTTGTTACCTCTTTTCCAAGCTAAAACTACACGTGAAGAATGTGTTCAACATTGCCGACTCAAATTTTACTTTACAAAATTAAAGATAATAAATATAATTTATTAATGAGTCTCAATAATTTATTTTATTTATAAAAATCAACTTTACGCATGTTTGAGCAATGTGAAATGGTAAAGCTTCATATGCATGCCTGTGATAGTTGTTTACATTACCTGTGCATGTTTGAGTAATATGATTGTGTATGGTGATATATTGTGCATGATGGCATGATCATAATTTAGACAAGAAGATGCCTTAGGTGGAGTAAATTATTTTCCATATGGAATTGGTAACCATCACCATGGGTGGCCCTAATGTTTAATTTCACGAGTTAAGTCTTCCTGAATCTTACCCAGGAATGGGTGTAAGTGTAAGTGCCTAAACTTGTATTGCCTTAATATCACCCTACATTAGGTGTGGGGTAGGGCATTACGACACCCCAATGGATTATAGAATTAGGAGAATCCATGGTCTGATACTGAGTAAGACATCTTTGGCTAGGTGTCTCCTCATAATTGGTGAGCTTAGACTAATCCATTCACACAGACTCAATTTTATTGAATTGTCTACTCATGAATTTGGTCAGTAGTATATGGAAGAAATAAGAAGATATTAATCATGCATTTATAACATCATATGACATGTTATTTTACTATTTATACTTATTTTTGTTTGGTGCATGCCTTTATGGATCTAACTTGCATGTGCGTGATTTAGAGCTTCTCTTAGTTATTGAGTAATTGTACTTATCCCTGTTTACCATTTTTTAAGCACTAGCTTCAGCAAGGAAAAATGAAAAGGGAAAGGTTTATAAGGCTTAAAAATTCATGTTTCCTACTAAATAGTATTAGATAGGAAGGCGTAGTAGAAGATTAAAATTTTAAAGTCCCTATCCTAATATAGACCGAACGAACTCGTTTAAGTCAAGGTAGATAAAAGAGTTACCTTTTTAATTCTTTGAAGTTGGCGCACATTTAGATCTCAGGAGCTGACAATGTAGATCTACTCCCTCTATCGATATCTACACAAACAGCTCTCTAACTCAAACAACATACTAGTGCCCTCAGCATCCATTCTTCTTTAAACGTTAATTTTCTTTTCTATAGGGTGTTTCGTGGCTCTTAGAGTGTTTTTGCCATCAAAAATTTTCTAACTCTTCCTCTCTCTACCTTCATAAGGACATCCCTATCTATATATAGATAAGGGTTTTTGTCTTTTACTTAAAAGCTCACGAAAATTTAATTAAATTTATCTCATAAATTTAATTCATAATATCATATCTAATTCGAGTTTATCTTATAAATTCAAATTATAAAACTGACATGATATTCTATCATATTAGATTAAATTTAATCTATCATATAACTAACATAATATAATATAATATATATCACATATACATATTTTATTATATTATATGTGTGTGTGTGTGTGTGTATACATATATATTTTGAAAAAATATATATATATATAGTATATTATCTATATTTAATTTTATATCTCATATACATATATCATATATATATAAATATATATATATATATATCTGATATATATATATATATATACATATATGGATATATATATATATATACATTTCGAAAATATATATACATACATATATATAAAATTATATTTTAAATTTTATATTTCATATAAATATATATATATATATTTATCTAATAAATATTCAAATATATATATATATATGTAAAATTCATTTATTCTATATTATATTCATTGAATCTAGACATATTTTATATTCAACAAACTTAGACATTATAGCTCAAGTTGGGCCGTTCTTGTGTGTGACCCTGTAGGCCCATATGAAATTGGTAGTGGGCTAATTATACTATTAGCCCACAAGTTATAAGTGGCGTTTAGTAAGACATTGCAACTACCCAATTCACATGAGGATCGATCAAATGTAACCTATCATGCAACCATATCACATCCTTTTTATCACGTGATATTTCAGTCAAGTATGAGACATGGAATTGTCATTCTTTTTTACCTGATTATTACTTTTTCGATCTCTCAGTAGACTGACAGTAGCAATGAAAAAACCCTTTCCATTGTAGTATGGCCATACATTTTCTTAATCTTACTCATCAAGGGGCCCAATAATATCGCTCACTTAATGTGAGGGATAAATTCCATCTTGACCACTTATATTTCTCTGCATGAATATTACTAAACTCAATCATAGCCTTTATGATCACCTGGTCAAAGGTGACTTTTGACTAGGTCAAAGTTCAGTGGTCATCATGTAGAAATCCATGATAATCTTAGGTCAAAGGGCTTAGTGATATAGTTACATATGGGATAAACTTATGACTTGTACTATACATCTTTCTCATAGCGAGTCGGTCCAGCACCTTGTACTCTTTCAAGTGCATATAACTTTAATTTGTATCTCTATAATTAATCAAAGTCATGCCAGTCTTGTTTCATCTATGATCCCTCAAAGATAACCAACCAGGGACATTTAGGACAATCACTATAATTTGTCCAGGTATACAGTTATCATATTAAACATGCAATTGTTATAATAATAAAAGAGAAATTTATTAAATAACAATGTGCATAGTACAATGATTGGTCCTAGGCCACAATTTCCAACAGATAGCCCCTTACTTTTGTTATTTTATTATGTGTAATTAAAAATGATGATGCATTGCTAACTAAGATATTCATTTTGGGTTAGTTGTATCGTTACATGTTATTTGTGATATTCATTTTATATTTAGTGCCCTAGTCTATTATTATGCATTGAAAATGCTATACAGGGCCTAAATAATGGTGCAAGTAGATTTAAAGTTGACTAATATTACTTTTAGTGACTTTAAAGTAATTAAATTATGAATTTATATCATTTTGACCTCCCCATGGTTTTTGCTGAAATTAAGGTTGAAGATTGAAAATGCTATGCATGTGGTAAAGTTGTGTTTAGGTGAATTGTGAAGGTAATCCTAAATCCAAGAAACTTGATCTACGTAGGTGGTTAGGATTTTGGCACTTGGTATAGATTTTGGACGCCTTGGAATGGTTTAAGTGTAAAAAAGAGTGAGTTTGGTTTTGAGTGTTTAACTTTTTTGTGTGATATCATTTTAAAATAAAATTAGTACCATTAGCTAGTTTTCAAAATAAGCTTTTTATGAACATTTATATCATCTCAATCAAACATCAAATGAAGGCCTAGGGCAAATTAAGAGTTTGCCTCAATTCTATGTGTTGATAGCATTGATGTTATCATTTTTGTGTAGTTCACCATGATAGATGGTGCCTTCATTGTAGCATGACACAGAGAGGCTTACCATGGCAGATTGTTGTGTTGGCCGAGGTGAATGTCCTTGAACTTGTTGGTTGTGGCGGACAAGCCTGTTTTAGGGAAGTTATTTTTTAATAGTATTATTTTCAATGCTTATGTTTATAAAGTGGATTCCATGCTTTCATGTACTTTTATACTCAAATTTATATCATAATTAGTCTTGAAATGTTTTAAAAACTTGTCCTTTTTAGGGATGCAAACTCTTTTAGTTTACTAGTATCCAATATTTTATTAGCTTTAATCATTTCTACCCTAGTAGAGTTTATTCTACCAGGGTAAGGGGATTCATTCTCATTAAGTTTTTCATTATATATTTATTTCTTTTGACTATAATTAACCGCCTTTTCTTTTCTATTATAGTTAACTTTTCTTAATTATGGTTAAATTCCTTTGTACTATGGTAAGGGTTTTATGGTGTTTAATCCCTAATTACCATGGCAATGTGTTTTGTTATGGTTGATCGGGTGCAGTAAATCAAGCATTTTACACAAAACCCTTGATCCAATCTCACAACATCATGAAATCTTCAAAAAAATAGGTATAGAAAGCTTAAACAACTTCCATTAATCCCATTTGAACTAATAGGTTCAGATTCATAGTCTGAACTTTGAAAATCATCTTCCTCATAGAGAATCAAAAGTTAAACATGCATAAAAGGAGAAAGGAAAGATGATTACCTTTGAATCTTGAAGCTTAAATTCCCCTAGAATTGCTATAAAAAGCTTGCCCTAGCAAATCAAAATCTCTTTCTCATTGCTCCCTCACTAATGTTCCTATTTTCCCCTTTTCTAGTTTAAGCTTGAGCGCAAACTCATTACTTAAAATTTCAAACAATTCACCATGATGCATGGAGTGTCCGCAGTAGTAGATGGCACATAATGGGCCATTATAAATTTGTCCCGCAATTTAGGCCCAAGTGGCCCAATACACCTTTGAACTTGATCCAAAGGCTATTCCTATAACCAATAGGCCTGTTAGCCATCTCTAACTGTCTTCAAACTAATTAACACTAAATTTTACTTGATTAACCTTAATTAATTAGTTTGATCTAGAAGTTAAAATCTCAAGTGTTACAAATAGTATAGAGTTTATATTCAAATATGAACAGTAAAGAGTGTACATGTGGTTAGCTTGTAACCGTTTACTAATCAATAACAGTATAACAAAATATATAATAATTATTCAATAACATTAGTTACTACTTAGGTTCTAGTATCACCATCAATACTAATCATAATTTAATCTTCGTTTCAAAGTAATTCATTCAAATTAAGCGAATATGTAAAATTAATTAATATTCAACTGGTGTATAATATTTGTTGGTAAATATGAGGTCTCCTTTACTAAACCATAGTTAACTCTAATGTGAAGAAAATCAGGAACTAAACCCTCAAAGGATTACCAAATTTTCAAAATTACATAAGTGAGAACAATTCTCAAATCAATACATTGGGATCCTAAAAGTTCAGCATTAATAATCTCTAACAAACACTTGTTATACTCAAATTAGAGTTTTAAAATAATACAGAAACTTAGAAATTGTTTGGGATCAAAATAATGAGTTTCAAAACTCAAAATTGTATTTGTGCAAAAAAATGTGTCATGCGCCGTGACTAAAGACATATGCACTATGGCTCACTAGCCTCTGTGCCATGTACCACAGCGCATTGCATGAATTTGACAGCAACAGCTGTTATCGTTTCACAGCAATGTAAGCAAACTTTAAACGCGTCCCATATCTTCATCCGATATCTGATTGAGGTGGTTTCAATGTCTACACAGAGCTTTCTTCTATCTCTAGCTAATGGCACAGGTTTCACACTCAAATTTATTTCCTACAAAAAGTGGGACACCAAAACCTATTTTACCACTTTTTTACATAAAACATACAACATTGATGTCCCAACTCAACCATAAGTGCCAAAAGCCTACACTAACTCTCCGATCACACTTAATAGACTCTAGCAAACCTATGCAATGCACCATACACAATAAAAACATATAATTCTAAAATCACTACTCAACCTCAAATTTCACAAAACACAAAGGGGAGAAAATTCATGCACAAATCCATCATTTTCATTTCAAATCATTCAAATTACATATGTTTCTACTTGCACAAGTATTTTGACCCTATCCATGAGTTTACAACCAAAACTCATTAACCCAGGGCACAAAATACATAAATTGTATGCTATAATAATGCAAGTAGTACAAAATATCATATGAAACATAGTTGGCAATTGTATCAACATTTATATACATAAAATAACAAAGAGAGGCATACAAAAGGATTACTTTTACAAATCCTAAGCCTCTATGTGTTTTTTCCAACTCAAATACGATGAGCTAGGCTTTAGAAATATTGAGAATTGAAAGGTGAGTACGATCACTCAGTAACCAAGTGTCACCTAATCTATATAGTTTCATATCAATTGTAACAGATGTAATTTAGGCAAGAACACATAAACACAATACATATGGTGAGCTTGGCCACAGTTCACAATACTAACAACTGTGATCAGGCCCAAGGCATATATATATATATATATATCCACATAATGTCAATGCATATTATGAGGTCGCAATAATACTAACCATACGCCCTTAACACATACCAGACCATAATACTAACAACCATGTGGCTGGATTCATATGCATGATCAAATGTCAATTGTATACCCTCCTTTTACCTTTGACATTAAACCAGTGGCTATCACGTGGCTATATCCTTCACAGAATAACCTAACCTTTCACTTGTAAGGAGCTACTAAGCTAGGGTTAACTCACTTACTTATGTAATCCAATTTCCTTCAATATTAACAACCATGGGGTGTTGTATCCCTAATCTAACCTCCTCATGAACTAGTGGAAACTATTTAGATTTGAGTCCTTCATTGAACAAGTAAGACAATCTCAAAACAATTATGGGACATGGGTTACCTCTCGATTCTAATAGTCGGTGCCAAGGCAAGTTTTTAATTCCAACGTCACCGCCAATACTACATGGATTTAACCATCTACTTCTCTCCTTAAGCGAATTCCCACCAATGATCATGCGATGCATGTATATCACATATTCATGCAATTCAATCATCAACCACATAACGAGGATTTACATATCCATAATTACATACTCACTCACTCCACATGCCAAATACCATATGATCATTAATCAAAATCCAAATACCACATTTCAATTTCACAATTGACAAACCATTAATCAAAATCATTGCTCATTAAATGCAAACTTATATAAAGTTCTCCATTTCTTTAAAATTATTTCTCACCATTCATCAATTCATCACAATTTTAAACATGCTAAATTTGCATCAAAATTTAAAAATATGAATCACATCTCAGTTCATCCATTTCAATAAATAAACAACTAATATTTAACTATATAAATTAGGTTTTCCCTGGTTACCTCAAACTTTTAAAAGGTCAAAGGTTTATCCCTCACAACAAATACTTCTAAAGCTTCTCACAAGTTTGAATGGTACCAATACAAATCACACTACAATCATAATCAAGAACATCATCATAATCCCACTCTTAAGGATTTATTAACATTAATTCCATATTTTCTATTCAACCAATCTTATAAGTTCACTACCCATTCATACCCAATGGGTTCATTATGTTCCATTAATACACATTATCATTAATAAATCCTCAAACCACCATTAATGGTCTACTTACACTCCCAACAATCATATTTATTATAATTTTCACATATTAATGGCTCCACTCAATTAACCATATATAAAATCATTAATGTAGGATTTATCTACCATAAACAACTCTTAATATATCCATTTTAATCAATGGGTTCAGATGCATGGCTCCTATAGATCGAAATCAACTTCCCAACTCAAACCTTAACTTAAATCTTTATAAATATGGGAGAGAAAGGAAGAGAGATGCATACAATACTTGCCTTGGGTGTTTGAGAGTTTTAAAATATCACTAATATGATCCAACAACGTGCCCTAGTAGAGCCTTAATCATGCCTTTGTGTTTTCTCCTCCCTCTTCTTTGTTCTTTGCATGCAGACACGAACTAATTTAACTAGATTTTTGACCATGTGCCACAGTGCACACAGTCTTTCGCTGCGGTGCATGACATAGAGAGATCCATTGCATTTAAATCTGCCTCTGTGCTCTACGACAGATTGGCACAGAGGCTTATCCTTACTTTTTCTTCCTCTTTTCTTGCCTGAGTGGCCCACCATTAATCTAAACCCACATTTTTTGCTGAAATCACAATTAATTATACCAATTAGGTCCCTCTAACCACACACCTCATCAACTTACTAATCAAATTTATTAAGTTAACTAATCACATTTAATTTTCTCGAATGTTACAATACCAACCTTGTAAAGTTATCTATAAGCTTAAACCAATCGTATGTAGAGTTGGTAAACGGGTGCCCGATTACCCTAATTTTATCCTAAAATTGAAGCTCGGCCCTTATTCAAAGAGCTCAGGGTCGGGCCCATAAGCTCAGATAAAAATAAAATAAAATAAAATTCAATATTAAAATTTATTTAGAATATTTTAAAATTTAACATACACCAAACCAAAGTCTCACATAATCTAAAAAATGAACAAAAAATTTAAAAGTCCAAATAAGATGAAGGCAAACATCATCATCAATCCTAATCAAGATCTCCCTCATTATCATCCACAAATAAAATGTTAGAACCCTCAAATGTAGGTCCATTTGTGGAAGATGGAGGCGGAGGCTCAATATCAATTATTTCTGCAGCTTCTTCATCATCACCTACAATAATTATTAATTAAATTGTGTTATTATCAAATATCTATCTATACATATATCACAAAATAAAATATAAAAATTATCATAAAATGGCACAAAACAATTCAACTAATTGCGTGTATAAATTAATGTTTGCACATTATTTAGAAAGAGGCGAAAATGATACTTTGTGAGAACATGGGAGCCAATGCTAAATGCTATAAATTTTCTTAGTCTGTGCTTCATACGGTGCATTTTAAGTTAGCTAAGGGGAAAAAAAAGTAAAACGGGCTTCACGGGCCGCCCGAGCCTGAGCCTGTTTTTCTAGGGCTTAAAAGGGCCGGGTTTTGAAGCCAGGTTACCCTAAAAAATATCAAATTTTTAAGTCCGAACCCTTATTAAAACGAGCTTAAACGAACGGCCCGTCAAGCCCAACCCTTATTTTCGACTCTAATCGTATGCATAAATATATGTATACATGTGAATAAAGATTCTCTACAGTGCATGGATATATTTGTTGATAGGGTTAAAGTGCATTCCCCCTATATTTTCCTTTAAGGAGTGTTGAGCACCCTATATACATAAGTGGAACATTTTTTTTAAATTATTTTTTAGAGGAGCAAAAATTCCTTTATTGTTAACGAATCACTAACGAAGGGGGATTTTTGCTCAACTGAAAAATGATTTCAAGAGAAGAATGCACCATTTATTAGTACAATGTATCCAATGCTTCTCAAAAGAAAGTAAGTGGGCAAAAACATAATTTAACTTATTTGTTGATTGTTGTTGAAAATGTTTTGTTATGGTGGCCTTCTTTGACCACAAAACGAAAAATCAAAATTATGTGGCATTCCCACTTGCACGGTAGCCTAGTCGTGGTTTTTGGCGTCATCATCTTCCACTTTATAGTGGACAATCTCTTTTCGTACTCCACAATTCTAATTTATAAGATATTTTTTTATAAAATTATGCATATCAATAAAATTTTTTAAATATGGTTTACAATCTTAATTTTTTTATAAATCTCTAAAAACACCTTTCATTAATAAGAGGGGGAAAGGAAATTTATTTGAGAAGTGAAATAATGAGGGATAATATTAGAGTAATTATCATTAATGAAACTTTATTTATTTTCAAAATGTTTTATATTTTAAGATACTAAAGTATCTCCAAAAATATATTATAAAATCAGATCAAGGGAGTATCTATGTGTCTTTAAGCTAAGTAGGAAACTTTTTTCACAGAAAAACATAATATAAAATGTACAAGAAGCAACATTTCGTGCAAGTCATGAAGATACAATGAAATACTGCCAACTTATTCATATTCCCAAGGGAAAAAAGAAATTTCTCATTTTATTACTCTTATTAAATGTATGATTCTCTTTAAAAGTATTTTTTCTCATAGATGTAACATCTTAATTTATTCATGGAAAATTGTGAAAGAATAAAAGTAAAATAAAATAATTATTATTTTTTTTGTCAAATGACTTATAAAAATAACTATCATTTTTTTGATTGAGTACAGATGTAACTTGTATACAAGACTAGAGAGAAAAAGTGATATTAACATTCACATTTCACTCACCTAGGAGGTGATTGACTGATTGTTTGTGATGTTACACATTTTATTATGATGAATAAACTATGAAAAATCATTGTCTTGATTTTTTTTTTTCAATTCAAACTAGTGAATTTTAAATATCCTCTAAGACTATATTTCTGAACAACCAAATTGAAATTTATGAACCAAAATTATAGTATGGTTTCAATTTCTTTTTGGTGTAAAAGAAGAATCAATTCAAATTTTTGGATGTAAGAAGTATTGCAATCACCAATTGGATTATAATTAAAATTCCTAGATCACATGTTACACGAAACACTACCATTAAAATACGTACAAGAGCGCTAGTAATAAAACCTTCCCTTACAAAGATACTTTTAAAGCACGCTTCTATACTTTTAAACCTCCCCTTAAAGCACGCTAGTAATAAAACTATATATATTTTGAAAAGGAAAAACATATTTGCAGATTTTTATATAGTTTTACTCAATTTTAAATTAAGTCCTTACTGTTTATTTTATTTTAATTAAGCCCTTATAGTTTAATCAATTAAAATTTTTAATCCTTAAAAGATAAAATCCTTACATTTCTCCTTTAAAAAATAAAACTAAGAACTTTTATATTTTGATTAAATGATTATATGACTTTAGAATTAATTTTATAATTTTTATAACTCAAAATTTATATAATTAGGTTGTCTTCTAAATATTTTTTTTACATGTAGAATTTTCATAAAAATTATAATAAAAATATAAACTCAAATTTTCTTTTTTCAATTTTAGCTAAAAGTATTGAATTAAATTTTCTGCAAGCTCCAAGAGTATTTTTATTTTGTAAAATTTAGTAATTCATTTTAAGGGTCATTATATATAATAGATAAAACTATAAGGGCTTGATTAAAATAAAATAAACTATAGGGACTTAATTTAAAATTGAGTGAAATTGTAAGGACATGCATATATATTTTCCCTTCTGAAAACTCATGCCTCTCTCTCTCTATATATATATACTTCTTTGGTCTTATTTATATGACAAAGAGAGGAATAAAAATTAATCTCATTTATAAGAAAATTTATTAAGGATAAAGGTTGAAACTTGTTAAATTTTAAGACAAAATTAATAAAATTTAAAATTTTTTATTTCTAGTAAAATATGTTAAAAATAATTTATAAATAGAATCAATAAAGAGGACACACATATACACAAGAGTGCCTCCATTCAGAGACCATTTTGAAAACGCTCCCAGAAGTTTTTTTTTTTTTTAATGTAGAAGTCGCGCTCGGGATAGCAATTTAGGATGAGTATAGAGAATCCAAATCCCTTGGGCGATAATATGAGGGGATGTCAATCATGCAAATAATGATTGATTTGAAGAGAGTGTGTGAAATGAAAATTAATGATGATTGCCAGAACATGCTCGCATGGCTTCCTCAACCTTCCACCACCATGTGTCCCCTCTTGAAAATTAATATTCCTATATATATATATATATATATAGCTACGTGTCTAATTTACTAATAAGGATATATAACCACACATTATATTTTGAAAATAAATGGCTTATTGAGACTTGATCTTCAGTCAGTGAGCGTCATCGTTATAAATTAATAATTCTAACTTGCCATTCTCTGTTGATCGAAAATGAACCTGATTTATCAGTTTAAAAACATACATAGATATTGACAAGAAATAATTTTCCATGCATGATTGAATATTTGAATCCATTAAGAATATTTTAACTTTCTTTTTAAATAATTAGTGGCATCTTCTTTGTTATCCATCAGAAATTATAAGATTCCTCCATTCATGTGCTGCGATGTAGTTGAGGTGTTTCAAACGACAAATCCACGGTGCATAATCTTATTTTCATTTTTGTGTATGCCACACGAGAATATATATTATCTGAAACTCATTTTTTATGATATTTAAAAAATAATAATTTTGAAATATTTAGGTTGGACTTTCTCCTCCAATCAAGCAACTACCACTTAGTCTGATAATTGATTAAATAAAAAAGAATATAACTTTTCAAACCAACCTGAAACTTGTGAATCCGTAAAATCGATTGATCACATTTGATAAAAGCAAAACTCCATCTTTTTTAACGCAGATATATAAACATAACTAGTAAATTTTGTAAGATTAGTTTTAAATTTCAAAATTATGAATCCTAATAGGGAAGCTCTGTCAATGGAATTATTTATAAAAATAGAAACTTTCTCTTATATAAACTACTTATGCTTTTGATATTACATCACTATATTATTGTGGATATTAATTTTAGTAAACGGCAAACTTAAAATGTGTGTGCGTGCGCGCGCGCGCGCGCGTGTGTGTGTGTGTTTTGTGCAAATTTAAAGACACAAATTATCACTTGTTAAGTTATGAAGCTAACTTTATTTCTCCACAACTAAGGAGGCAGTATATGGTATAAACAATGGCATCCATTATTTTCCCAAAGAAGGTATATCCGTTATCCATTAATATTAAAATAATATATATATATATATATATATGGACTATGGTTGTTTAATTTTTGTTTAAATGTCATTATTGTTGTTAATTAATTTTGTAAATGGGATGGCGAATGTAATCAAAGTATGTGAGATTGGGCACTAGTGTTGTGATGCCCGTGCTGGTGAAAGTAACATGCTGGTTATCATTCCGCTATTGACATGTGGTTCTTGTTAATGATTATGATTAGGAACAAAGAATTTAATTAGTAATATGCTTAGTTAATTCAACCTCCACCTGGCCCTGATTGATATCCACACAACTGTTGGTGTAAATATATAAGCTATTTGTGCATATGCCCTCTCTGGTCTCTGCCGCAAGTATTTCTCTGGGATAATCTTTCATGAGAACTTCTATGAGATCTTGTAGCCGTAAGAAATTCTTGGGGGTTTATTGCATGAGAAAGCTTTCTCACGGTTTTAGCTGTGAGAAGCCTTTTTTTCCTTCAAATGACTCAATGACGGGTCATTTTGCGTGAAAAATCTCATGAGAAGCTGCTTTCCCACGGAATTTAGAGAGTTTTCTCATAGATTTGGTCTGTGAGAAATTTAGGAACTGTTTAAAATTATTTTTGTTTTATTATTCTGAAAATTAGTGTTTTGTAAAACATATTCTAAAAATAAAAAAAATAATAAAAATAAGTATTTTTTTTTTTTTCTTGTTTTTCAGAATAATAATCCTAAAATATCTGAAAGTTGTTTTTATTTTTTTGTTCTCTAAAATAATATTTTATTTTTTATTTTTTTTTGAAAATACATTATCAAACATATTTTTTTATTCTTTTATTTTGGAGAATAAAAAACTATTTTTAAAATAAGTTGTCAAACAAGCCCTTACTGTTTTCTTGTAGCATGTACTTCACTGGAACCAAAGAATGACAACTATCTTATTAACTATGTTTCAAAATAAAATCCTTTTTAATTTTATTCCTGTGGGAAATAGGAAAAGAGATATATGCAATATTCGATAAGCCATAAAATTAAATTTACAATAAAAATAAAATTGAAAGATGGTAATAAATAATTCTTTATGTGCCTTGTATATATTGAGAACAAAATAATTCTTCTAAAAATTGTCTTATAATATAGGCGCTATTGGAGTATTATATGAGTCAATTGGAAGAGGTCTCAGTTCAAAGTTAATGCTGGCATGTTTGTGTACGCATAATGGGCGTTTGTTTCCTTTCCCAATTTGAACTTAACACTGACTAAACGTGATTATTGTTTTAGTTATGCAGTAATCACGTTTTCTATTGTAACAACTTTAACTGCGTTATTAACAACTTCAAGGTTTTAGCAACTACTCTTTCTATTATTTTGGTAAGAGTCAGAAATGTAATTTTGCAAAAAGAAAAAAAAAAGAAAAAGCTTCGATGTCAAATAAGTCCATAAAAATTTTAGAATAATTTTCTCATTTATAATACTCTTTTATCGTTTGCCTATTTCAATAATGAATTTTTTTTTTTCATTCTCCCGATTAAATAAACCCACAATTAGAGGTAATGGACAAAACCCATATGTGATCACTTGCAAACAATTTAATTAGAAGGCAGCTAACTAGAATTATATATTTTTAAAGACAGAGCTAGTAATGGATTTTTTTTTTTTTTTGTGTTGACCACCAAAAGTAATAGAGTCTCAGTCAATATGAAATAATAGCATATATTTACTTTCAAAGAGAGACCAAGCTGCAGGAGATGCCACCTGTGAATGTGGCGGCCGTGGATGTGGCTGTGGCGCACTAGTGTTCAAAGCTCAAATAAAAAAAAATTAAATTGATCATTTTTAATAAAAAAATTTAAAAATCTCTTGAAATATGTAAATGAGAATAAGGTCCCATGAAATGTAATAATTTTCTTAAGTCCTTTTGGATCTTCATGACATTAATATCACCTGTAAAATAACTATAACATCCCTATTTTAAAATAAAAGGATTTTTATTTTAAGTTATAACTACTTTAATTTAAGTAATAATTTTTTCTTTTAACAATAACTAAAATGAGATAGCAAATAACAAGTTGCACTCTGTAAATTTGTTAATCACTAACATTTAAGTATTGTAAATATTATAACTTTTCTTCTTATAGAGACTAAAATGAGATAAGTAATTACTTCATCCATTCAAAAATGTAAGGTATTTTTAACTAAATTTCACCCTAATAAAGTAGTTAATGTCTTCAAACTAGCACCATCCTTTTATATTTACCTCTATTTAATAAGTTGTTTCACTTTAAAATAAATATAAAATGGTTTATTTATTAGGGGCACTTTTGAAAAAAAAAGGCAATGATTTATCTTGAAACACTAAAAATACTTATATTTTTTAACATTCAATATTCAAAAAATATCTTACAATCTTTTAGTTTATACATTTTGCACGTGATTTGCTATTAATATCTACACTTTTATTTTTAGTGTTCTAAGTTTTTATAGTTTTCTTTTTGTACTTTAGGTCCCACACTTTTAGAGGGGTGCTGACGTGGCATTAATAGTGTGCAATAACACCATTAATATTTGATGACGTGTCAGTTAGTGGCTTATGAGTATTTTTTATGGAAAAATAAAAAAGAAAAGATGATGTTTTTTTTAATAATTATCATATATATATATATAAGTAGGGTTTACGACTACAAAAAAATGTCACATGTTTTATTTTTATGTTTGCTACAATTTTGTGCTTTAGGGTGCCTTTCTTATGATTTTGAAAGCTAAGTTGGGATGATTTATTATTTTTAATGTATATAAAATATATTATTCAAGTTTGAACTTAGGACAATTTTTTTTCACTTTCTGATTATTAAAAAAATACTACATCGGTTCTATTTACAGGACTCTAAAAGAATTTTTTGTTAAAATATAAGACACTTTATAAATTAAACTATTTTTTGTCAATTTGCTTAACGTGTATGCATTTAATGCAATTGTATCATTTTTAAAGTTAAGTATAAAAGTGAAAGTACATATCATTTTTTATGATATTAGAAAAAAACTAACTTTTTTAAGACAGGTGAAACAATTGAAAGTGTCTTATAATAAAGACAAGAGAGAGTACACATCCAGTTTTTCTTTCTTTTTTTTCTATAAAGAAATAACATCAGCCACTTACTAACACTTCACCATATAATTAACGATGAGTTTATCCTCATCAGCATAATTAACACTATTAATGCCCGTTAGCACCCCTTAAAAGTTTAAAAACTTAAAGTGTAGAAGAGAAAATTGTAAAGACTTAGAATATTGAAAATAAAATGCAAAGACATATAACAAATTGTGTGTAAAGTGTAAGAAACTAAAAATTATATTTTTTAATTAAATAAATATAATAACAAGTTTTACTTTGCCCATTTTCTTCGTATTTAAAATTGGAAGCATTGTGGTTGTTTAATAAAAAAATTTAATGTTAGAAAGATCTCAAAAGATTTTAAAAAAATTATTATATTTTTCACATGATCTCACGTAATTTGTATATTTTAAAATTTTTTTTCATTTTCCCTTTAATCAATTAACCACTTTATTTCAAATTTAATATAGAAAAGTTGATGAATGAAAGTAACTCCCTCTTATGTAGAAAAAGCCAGATCAAAAAGTCAACACCGATTGTACAACTTTCTTCATTGATTCAAAGCCTGATTTAAAAGTGGCATCGTATGAAAACATAGGAAAAAAAAAACAAAACAAAAACAAAAGCACTTTCTATACTAATGATATAAATAATAGTGTAAAATAGAAAGCATCACTTTCCCACTTGTTAGTTACATGCCAATTTCATCCCACTCTTGATAAAACTTATCTACATGTTATCCACTATCCGGTAGCATGCGCAACAGGTGAATATAATTTGACTATAATGCTTTCTTTAACTAAATTTCTAACTCAATATAATTAAAGTGATTTCAACCCTAACAAATTTTAAACATTGACATTTTAAATAAAAAACATTTTAGTTAAAATAATATTTTAAAACTATGAAAAAATCATAATCTTAAAATGTAATTTCATAATTCTATAATCATGATTGATTATTTATGTGGAATTCAGAAGTTCTTATTTATGATTTTCTCCTCTAATTATTGTATCATGTGAATACCCCAACATGGGCGGTGTTTTATTTAAATGGAAAAAACCTGTTTTTTTTTTTTTTTTTCCAGGGAAGAGCTTTGCCACGTGTAATTAGCGTTCTAAGACCCTACCGTCCACTCTTCCTATTGTACCAACATGTACCACCGCACCAATCGATCTTGGACAAATATAATTATATCGTACTCAGGAAAATAATATTAAACCTCAGGTCAGGGCTAATAATTAGTTTTTTGGTCAAAAATGATAAATAATTGGTCATACTAAAATAAAATTAAATGACCAAAAACTCCCATCTGCCAATCCAGTGATTCAGTGCGGTGCACACGGCTTTTACGCGATATATACTCAAAGCAATGATTTTGTATTTTTTTTTTTTGCAAATTATTATTGTATATATAATATATAATCGAACCTCATGCTCTCTAAGGAATTGGCTTCTGTCCTTCGAAAAAAGCTTCCTCTGCCTCCTTTTTAAAATAGAAGCTTAATCTTAATTTAGATTTTTTAAATTTACATCTGAACAATTTAAATTTAATAATTTTTATTTTGTTATTTATATTTTTAAAATAAAATATAAAATTTATAATTTAGATTTAAAGATGATCTAATTTGAATATAAAAAATTTAATTGACTTTTCAAATATATCTTGAACAGTGTAAATATATTCTGAACAAAATAATAAATTTATTAAAAAAATTTAATATTAATTTTAGATCATCTATATTAAATTTAAACTGTCAGATTAGTAAATATTTTATTAATTTTTTTACAATTTTTATATATTTTTTATTCTAAAAATATAAATAAAAATAGAATTATTAAATTTAAACCAGCTAGATTTTTCTCTACCTCAAAGGAGAGGCAAAGGAGGCTTCTCTCCGCGAGAGAAGCCCACTCCACTCTCTAATATCTCCTTAATTTTACATTTGAAAAAATCTATATCTATCTATCTATCTATATTTCTATATTGTAAAGCATAATGTTAAAGCAATGTAGATTTACAGTGCTTTGAACACTGCTTTTCTTTTCTTTTTTTTTTACCCTAAACTTTTTAAAAAAATTTAATTAATGAATGATTTTGTTAAAAAAATTATGGATATTGGACCCATAGTAAAAAAGTGAGTGCAAGATCTATTATTAAAAAAAATGTGAGTGTGAGATCTATATTTTATATATTTACGTTAAAAATTTAAATTATTAATTTACGCCTATAATCTATTTGTCAATCCTCAAGCTTTCTAATTTGAGGAACTTAAAACAATTTTTGGCCAAAACAAAACATTTAAACAATTAAGTATGACAATAATTAAAAATATTTTATGAAAATTATAAAAATTTAAATAAATATAAACATCAATTATTGACTAATCTATCTTCTATTTCATTAATTTTTTCACATATGTGTTTGAAATATTATTTTAACAAATTTACTCTCTTTGTTAAAAAATATAAAGTATTTTTTAAGGTATTAAATGTTCAAAAATATAAAATATTTTTAGTGTTTTAAGGTGTAATCATTAATTTTTTTTAAATGTGACTCTAATGAATAAATTACTTTTATATTTATTTAGAGTAAAAATCTTATTAAATAATGTTAAATATGAAAAACATGGTTTCAATTTAAAAATAAATAACTACTTTATTGAGATAAGATTTAGTTAAAATACTTTAAATTTTGAAAGGGATTAGTATGCATTTATCTTAAAAATATTAATAAATTAGTTTGTACAAGTACTAAATTTAAAACATGAATAAAAATTTAAAAAAATATAGGAAAAATGATAAATAAGTACTTTGTAAGAATATAATATTAAAATCAGGATTTTTCAACACTGACATTTCCAAATTTTAGTATTCCTTTTAGCAAATTTCAATACAAAAATTTTTTAATTTGACATCAATATTCTTAGAAAGTCCTTTCTTATCATTCTCCCAAGAATATATCAAGAATGATATTTTAGTCCAATATATGTAACTTAACCGTTAACTAATGGTTGGATGAATGAAAATAAAAACTTAAAAGTAAAAGGCAGTTTGTATTTTGTAACTTTTAATTATTAATTTTAAGAGAGATTTGTATAGATTTTAAAAATAAAAAAATATTTTTAATTAAAAGAAAAATAGAGAAAAAAGCAATATGTTTTATTTTAAGGATACTAAATAATTTTAATATTTATTTATTTTTATTTTTTAAAACTAAAATGCAGATGGCACCGGTATAAATCTAGTTACAATGAACCTATGAAAAATACTTAGGTAGACTGAGTGTATCACATCATTGTGATTTATCCAATAAAAATATGATATTTAGATAACATTAAATAAATTGATTGATATTAATGATAGTAGAGAGGGAAAAGACAAAAAACTAAATGTGCATTTTATTATAAAAATAAAATCAATAAAAAAAATATCAAACAAATTTTATTTAAATTATTTAAAATATTTTTATTGAATAGATTACAAATAATGTAATGCATCCAGTCTATTTAAACATTTCTCATACACCTATGTTATATGCAATGATTAAGCATAATACATACACACATGCTTGCAACTTACAAGTGTGCGTGCGTTTGTGCGTGATGTCAAAATATGAATTGTTTTGAATGACTGTTAATAAGAAAACAAAAAAAGAAGAAGAAGAGTGGATTAAAACTTTTGAAAAATATTAATTGCCATTGTTTTTTAATTATATTAAATATATGTACATATATGTTCTTGAAATGTTTTATTCCTAATTTCTCTGAAAAAGTAACTTACTAAATAAAACCTAGATAAGTTTTAAATTAATTTCTTATTTTTTGTAATTTAGTCATGTTCAACATCATCGAATATCTTAATTTATATTAATAAATAAGTAATTTGTCTTCAATGTTAAAATAATATATTTTTAAAAAAAAATCAATTTCCTGGAGATAAAAAATGCTGTTAGACAAATTAAAAAAAAAACCTGAACTTGAATATAAGTTTGATTAATTAAATCAAGAATTATATGATTAAAAAAATGTGATGAGAATTGCAATGCTAAACTTTGTTAGTGAAATTCAAAATTCCTTGAAGCTATAACGTAAAATAGAAGGATTAATTATATTGCAAATAATAGTATCCATTTTCAGTATATCCATTAACATTAAAATGTTATCATTGCTTTTTAATTTTTTAATAAAAATGTACTATATTAGTTCTATATTAATGTTGTTGTTTATAATATTAAAAGTGACTTATTTTATGAAGAAATAATTAATAATCCTGAGATTGTTAATTAGAGGTACAACAACCCCAAGTCCAGTATATCGTCCTGCGCGTTCAGGCTGATAACATGCCCGTCCTTCATACATGCCCGAATTCATTATCACTTGGCTATGACATGTGGCACTTGTCAGCAGTCACGATTCAAAGAAAAGATTAATTAATACCATGCATAGTATGTAGTTACTCCAGCCTCTACGAGCCAACCGTTATCCCCACAACTACATTGGGAGAGGAGACTCTTCTTTCTTTCTTTTTTTTTTTTTATTTGTCTCCACTTCTTCCATTCTATCTTTTATATTATTTTATTAAATAATTTTTTAAAAATAAAATTAATGAATTATTAAATAATTTTTTAAAGATAAAATTAATGAAAGGTGGAGATGGAAAAAGTGAAGAGAAAATGAGAGAAAAGAAAAGGAGAGTCCCTCTTCCCTGACTATATTAGTGTAATGAATATAGGCTATGGAGTATGGTATTATCAAAGGTTATTGATCGTGTAAACCTTAAACCATTATACGAATAATAACTTAATTCAAAAATTTTGAAATATGCAAAAATAATAATTTTTAAATTTTGAGTATCTAAAATCTCGCCATTACTTTAAAGTCATGGGGACTCCATTTGTACACTGATGTGACACACTCATATTGATAATTAAAAAATAATGGTTATTTTTTCAATTTAATGGTGAGGTTTATATGTTCAAAATTGAAATTAATAGGATTTTTTTTTTCATATTTCAAGAGTTCAAGGTTTAGGATGCCAACCCTATTATTAATACACAATTCAAAGAAATAATTAGATTATGATAATTTGTAGTATATGAATTATAATATATACTCCTTTTTTATAGAATAAATATATATTCTTTAATTTCAATATACTCCGTAGTAAAAATAATCAAGAAAAAAATTTTAAAATTCTCAAACTTATAAAAATAATAATTTTCTAACTTTAGTTTTATTATAAACCATACATATTATAATAACATACTCTCTCTCTCTCTCTCTCTCTCTCCAACATTTAATAAAATTAAAAGCAAAAATTATAATCATGATTGGAAAAATCATTTCTATCCGTCTCATTAACATGATAGAAGGGAGTAATCTCTTCTGTCCTTATATAAAAAATTTCTAAAAAAAAGTGATAGTCCTAATATTAACACTTGGGGGTGTATTAATTACATTTTCTAATATTATTCTATTTAAATTCATTAATTATGAGAGGGAATATAATGTAAATTAAATTTTTTTATTTAAATATAAGTGAAATTAGAAGGTATTCTTTAATTTCTAGACAAGGCTAGTTAATGATTTAATCATCTTTTCCTTCATTTCAATAAGCTAGTTAGAGGTGCCATATATATTTACATTAAACTTATACTAAAATTGGTTTAAACACGCGGTGGCAATTCCAAAATATATGATTAAATTAAATAAGATATAATTATTATAACTATGAGGGTGGACTGCTCCAGTATAACGCACCTTCTCTGCTTTAATTTGCTTTAAATGCCTCTCCACACCCACATGAATACTCACTACAACTATAATAGTTTAAGCTAAGATGAAGGAGATGATGATCAGCAACATCAAGTTACAACGTTTTTGGTTTAGTCTGTGTCAATACGTGTCTTTTCTGGCCAAAACATTCTTCTTCTTGGTACATGTCTATATCGCCATATCCTCTTAGGGACACCATTATGGATTCAAAAGGCTATTTCATGTCTCTTTCCTTTCTGGGTTTCTGTCTTCTGAAACTAATCGAACCCAGAATTACAACCATTCTTCTTCAAGAACAAATATAGTGGCCTGGACTTGTTGTTCACCTCTGTGTCTGCCTCCACCGTGTCAAGCATGTCCACTGTTGAAATGGAGGTTTTCTCTAACCCTCAGCTCATCGTCATGATTGAAAAAATTTTCACCTCCATGATAGGTCTCTTCTTCCTTATTATAAAAACCAAAAAAGTATAGTCTTGTATAAACACTTGTTATTATTACATTTTTTAATATTATTCTATTAAATTCATTAATTATGAGAGGGAATATAATGTAAATTTAAATTTTTTTATTTAAATATAAGTGAAATTAGAAGTGTATTCTTTAATTTTCTAGACAAGGCTAGTTAATGATTTAATCATCTTTCCTCATTTCAATAAGCTAGTTAGAGGTGCCATATATATTTACATTAACTTATACTAAAATTGGTTAAACACGCGGTGGCAATTCTAAATATATGATTAATTAAATAAGATATAATTATTATAACTATGAGGGTGGACTGCTCCAAGTATACACGCACCTTCTCTGCTTTAATTTGCTTTAATGCCTCTCCACACCCACATGAATACTCACTACAACTATAATAGTTTAAGCTAAGATGAAGGAATGATGATCAGCAACATCAAGTTACAACGTTTTTGGTTTAGTCTGTGTCAATACGTGTCTTTTCTGGCCAAAACATTCTTCTTCTTAGTTACATGTCTATATCGCCATATCCTTCTTAGGGTACACCCATTATGGATTCAAATAGGCTATTTCATGTCTCTTTCCTTTCTGGGTTTCTGTCTTCTGAAACTAATCGAACCCAGAAATTACAACCATTCTTCTTCAAGAACAAATATTAGTGGCCTGGACTTGTTGTTCACCTCTGTGTCTGCCTCCACCGTGTCAAGCATGTCCACTGTTGAAATGGAGGTTTTCTCTAACCCTCAGCTCATCGTCATGATCATGTTAATGTTACTGGGAGGTGAATTGTTCACCTCCATGATCGGTCTCTTCTTCATCAGATTGAAGCTCAAAACCCACCAAGACAAAGTAGCTACGTCTTCTGTTAGTATCCCCACAGTTACTTCCATTCTTGATCCATTTGAGTTGGAGATGGTGGAAGCAGCAGCAACATCTGATCATAATAATAATAATCCACATAACATGAAGGAACAACCTGAAAGTGACGAGTCATCATCTGTAGCAGGCCATGGAGGATATTTAGGTTACAACTCAATCAAATACCTAGGTTTTGTCGTCTTGGGTTATCAAGTAGTTGTCCAAGTCGTGGGCATAACAATGGTGTCTGTTTACCTGTCCACCGTTTCTAGCGCTAAACAAGTTTTGAAGAACAAGGGATTGGAGCTGTTCACGTTCTCTGTCTTCACGGTGGTTTCTACATTCGCAAGCTGTGGATTCGTTCCAACGAACGAAAACATGATTGTTTTTGCCAAGAATTCTGGTCTGTTGATGATGCTGATTCCTCAGGTGCTACTGGGGAACACGTTGTATCCTTGTTGCTTGAGATTCTCGATCTGGGTTTTGGGGAAATTTGTGAAGAAAGAGGAAAGCGAGTACCTTGGGAAGAACTCGCACGAGGTTGGGTACAAACACTTGCTTACGAGGGAGCATTCGAGGTTTCTGTTAGTTACAGTTATGGGGTTTATCGTTGTGCAGTTCATAGTGTTCTGTTCGTTGGATTGGAGTTCGGTAGCACTGGAGGGACTGAGCGGGTACGAGAAAGTGATTGGGATAATGTTCCAAAGCGTGAATTCCAGACATACAGGCGAGACAATTGTGGATCTCTCCGTCATATCCCCTGCCATCTTGGTGCTGTTCGTGGTCATGATGTTAGTATCTCTCCCCCCCTCCTTCTCTCTATCTACATGTTTGCTACGCCTAAATAATGATCTTTAAATATAATAGTCAATCATTAAGTTTGCTGAATTCTTGGGGCATAGAAAGAGAAATCACTACCAACAAGCGCTTGGTTCAACCAGAAAGAAAAGTATACTCGTTTAACAAGAGGTTTTGAATGTTTTAAGTCCTGAAAATGCAACAGGATTTAGTGATAGAGCTAGCTTCCACCCAAAAAAGTTTCAACCCTTCTCAATCCAAATTAGTTGGAGAGCTTTGGCTTCGGACACCGGATAGTTTACCACAAAGAAAGGGGAAATCACTCATGATTGTAGGCAGGTGGATGAAACAAGAAAATTAAAACCTGCCCTTGTGAGGGTGGGGCAGGAGAGAACCATCTCCCTTCATGATTCTGGTTCTTTATTCAATTAGTGTTATAAAAAAGGTAGACATACATGAAATGGGTGGGTTGTCTCTCATGTTAGGTGAGTCTATCAATATAATTTATGAGTTCAGTATTTTCTTTTTTTGGTGACACTGTATGCCATTTAGGTGGTGTTGCATGTGGACCATATCATGTTGTTAATTAGTATCTCTTTCTTCATATATCTCTTTATATGTACACACTCGATCTTAAATCTAACAGTCAATATATTGTTAAGTTCGATAAATATTTTTGTTGAAGCAAAGAAAGAGGGAGGCAGAAATTGTGATGCGCGCCCTCAAGATTCCCATTATTTTTAAAACGACACCATGAAGAAAGATATGTGTTTTAGGTGAACGCACATATCCCATATATTATTAATCGCAGATTCGATTTCTTTCGGGTCGTATCCTGAGAGAGGTGTACGATATGTCTCATCACCGTACATGTATGATCTTCTTCCAGGCTTGTCTCTTCCCCTTTATATCATCATGCCATTACAGTAAAGATAGAATTAAATGGACTCATTATTAATGAGTGTGAATCTCAAATCTTTTGCCACTCTCCTTTTTTGCGTCAACAATCTAATGATTCTTTTTGCTAGACAACAATTTAATGATTGATTTGAACCAAGCAATAGTTATTCTAACTAGCTTTTTTGGTAATAAAAAATTTATTCTAATAAGTAGTAATTAAAATTCAACGGTTAATTAGTTTACAAGTGCTGAAACATTTAATTTTTTTTAAAGAGTCTTGGAAGTGAGAAGATTAAAAAGGGAGGCATAAACTAAACCATCATTCAATATAATGATATATATATATATATATATAATCTATTATATACAAAAAAACAACATCATGATAAATTATAAATAATGCAATTTACCTTAAACTCTATGTATATATAAAAAATATTTCTTTAGGTAGATATAATAAACTAAAAATAATTTGAAGGAACTAAATCTATGACTATAAGTTAGTGAATTATATATTTTGTATTGGGATCAGTAGAATCAACCCCATTCGGAACTGTCAACGAAATCCCCAAAGCCAGGTTGTATTCGATGTACGTAGCATTATATTGTAGATCCTTCCCAGATTCAACATTGAGAAAACTACACAGTACATTATTGTCCTTTTTATATACTATATTTCTCGTGATTGCTTATATAATATAAATTCTTGTCTTTCAAAGCTGTAACTGACTTGAATTTTTCCTAGGATGCCATCATGTTCTGAATATATAATTCAGCTTTCAATCATGCAAAATGGATTAGCGCTTCATAGGAATAATATTTTATTTACATGATTAGGGTGTCTAGACACACAAACACAGAGTTTATTTTGAGGTAATCTTTCATAGGTTTGCTTAATTGCGATTACGTGTAGATGTAGGTTGTGTGCCTAAACAACTGAGTACTTAGAGTTTTTTACCGCTATGAGGCTAAAAAAAATGTAAGAAAAAAAAATATAATTTTAAATTTTTGTACTTTACTTAAGTTTTATTACAGGTCTCTGCATTTTTTTCTTGATATTCAAGGTCTCTATATTTTTATTTTTTAGTGCTATAGATCCTTATGACACCACTAATAAAGGAACCTAAAATAATAAAAAATAAAAATATAAGGATTTAGAATATAAAAAAAAGTGTAAAGATATATAACAAAACTCGATTAAAGCGTAGGGATTCAAAATTATATTTTTCTAAAATGTAATAAAGAGAAGGTAAAAGTATTGTATGTTGTTGGTTTTCCGAATTCATTGGTTATATATTTCATGAAATCAATTTGTTATTTGTTATTACAGGGAGGTTAGAATTCATCCCACCCTTATTTACGTCGCTGTGTTTGATAGAATAAAGATATAGATTCAATTTCCTATGTTATAATATTTATATATGCTCTCCTCTTTCTTTATTCTTTTGATGATCATATTATATGTCATGTTTAGTCAATTTATAATTGCAAAGAATTTAGATTTGTTTTATCTAGCACAACCAAACACGTCTTCGTATCATGACTCATTAATTAATAAAACGATTTGCTATAAATTTTATAACAACAAATAACTTATCTCACTGGATAGGTTTAATTGTATGAATTGCACAATATCATTATATTTTTCAACAATCAAATATTTGAATATAATATATTAATATTAACTAAAAGATCTTTTTAATAATTTTATTGAGGTTGTATTTGGATGGAATGATTTATTGAGTTAGAAATTTGAATTTAAAATCTCATATAGTTTGAAATTTTACATTTAAAATTTATAAATTCTAATTTCTTTGTTTAAATGATATAAGAAATTTTAAATTATAATATTAAAATCTTTTATTTGGATCTTAATTAAAATTTTAAAATTTAAATACTATATTTAAATTTAAAAGTAACTCAAACAATGTTGATGGTTTGATCTTAGTCAAACTCAATGGTAAAATTTGAATTTAAATCTATACACTTTTTATTATCCAAACAATATATTTGACTTAAATTCAAATCTCTATGCATCTAGACATATATAGCATGAGTGTTTTTTTATTTGTTTCTTTACTATTTTTCACGTGACCCAATTTTATGTTCCACCCAACTTATTAGTACCTTCAATTGCCTCCTTTGTTATATATATATATACATGTCTAAACTAGATGACTGTCTACTATTTTTTCCTTAATATAGAGGCCACAACAATTTTTTCTTGCATATGAACATTACGAATCTTATCTTTTCTTTTTCGATGCTCACATATACATCCATCTCAGCACTATCATGTATCTTCCAATTTGCTATAAATTTTATATTAGACGAAAAAAAAAATATCAACTACTTAGCTTGATGAACTAATTGTAAAATTAATATATATAATTTTATTTGATAGGTATCTTCCTCCATACACGTCATTTTTACCCGTGAAGAAGGAGGGGAAGGATGGAGAGGGCAATAGCGACCAGAGGAGAAGAAAGAGAAGAGGAATATTAGTAGAGAACATGATAATGTCACAACTCTCCTATCTAGTCATCTTCATCTTCATCATCTGCATCACTGAGAGCAAGGGTCTCACTCAAGATCCTCTCAACTTCAACGTCCTCAACATAGTGATTGAAGTCATCAGGTAATTAATCAACAATCTCTTCACTTTAAGACATTCAAATTCATCAATATATAACACTAATGCAGTATATTGTGTTCAGATGCAATTGGGGGATTTAGATTTGGGAAACTTAAGCACCATCTAATTAAAAATATTAATTAGATATAAGGATAATAGAATTACGGAATAATTTCAGGAAAAATACTATGGTTCTTTATCGGGATTAAAATTTTTCAATACTCATATCTTCCACATTTTCGATAATCTTTTTTAGCATTTTTAATAGTGGGTTTTACTTTTTAAGTAGTCACCTTAGATGTTTTTAATACTCTTGTTTCTTGGTTTCAATACTGAAAAGAATTAAAAATAAGTGTTTTTCACTACTGAAAACATAGAAGATGAGTATTGAAGCTATTTAAAATGATTACTGACAAATTGAAAAACCGAGCACCGAAAAATGCTAAAGATGTGAAAATGTGAAAGTTGAAAATATAGAATATGAGTATTGAAAGAATTAGCTCAATTCCAGTTAAGGATTATGATTGTTTTTTGAAATTTTAAAATCTCAGGATTCTTAACTGTAAATAATGCTTTTAGAGAGTTCTTGAATGCCATTCTCCTTTTAGATTTGGATATTTGTAATCCTTTGTTAATTATTTGAAATGTTGGCTACACTAGCCCTGTATTTTTGTCTTTCATTTTCATTTTTCATCTCTCCATTTTTTTTGTCTTTGAATTATAAATTTAAGATTCAAATCTGAATCTACCAATTCAAACATTGTATAGTGTAATTGAGATTGCGATGCATGTGGATTGAATTGAATGTGCAGTGCATATGGGAATGTGGGGTTTTCCACGGGGTACAGTTGCAAGAGAAGGATAAAGTTGGATGAGTATTGCAAGGACAGGTCAACTGGTTTCGCAGGGAGGTGGAGCCCAGAAGGGAAGAGCATTCTCATGTTGGTTATGCTTTTTGGAAGGCTTAAGAAGTTCAACATGGATGGAGGCCAAGCTTGGATCCTCCTTTGATCACTTATGGATGAGAATGGATCATCTCAAGTTAGAGAAATATTTACATGAATTTTATGAAATTTGTCTTTTTATCAAAGACATAAAAATTTTATGTTTTATTTATAATTGACATCTTTCATATTAGGAAGAGAAACAAGGGGTGGAAGCTTTAAAATTAACAAATGTGAAAGATAAATACTGAAAAGAGTTCACTATAAGAAAAGAAAATATTCACTCTAGTTTTATTTATAATTTACTTTTCAATAATTAAGAAAAACTTTAACATTTATTAAAAATTTAATAAATTTTTAATTTATCTTTATTAAATATTCATATGTTAACAAATATTTAGTGAGGATAAAAGGAAATTAAAAGCCTGTAATAAAAATTTAATAACTGATAATTAAAATTAAAAAATTTCTCTCTCTCAATCTTATACATAGAATTGGAGGATTAACATCGTAACTATGTTTTTTGTTTTTAGTATATACCTCAAACTCATACCAGCTAATGAGATATCATGGGCTAAATATAATGGTGATGACAATTCTAAAAATATGTAATTAAACAATATAACATTAACTATAAGACTCAAGAACCTTAATTACTCTGTTTTGCTTTGCCACAAAATCCCAAGAAAAAACTCACTGCAACTCATAGCTTAAGACGCGAAGGAGATGATCAGCAAAAACAAGTTACAACTTTGTATTGGTTTAATTCATGTCAATATATGTGTCTTGTCTTTTCTTACCAAATCATTGTCCTCAGTCACATGTTTGGATCGCCATATCCTTCTGAGCATAAACCCATTGTGGATTGAAGTAGTCCAGCTAGAGTATATTTTAAAGGGCGAACGAATTGATAATATTTGCTCTTTTTTTTTGGGTGTTGGCCAAGGAAATAATAGATCTTTAATCAATAAAACAAGAATAGACTTATTTCTTCATTCTAACCTCAAGTATAAATTTTATTAAACAAATAAATAGGCATTAATTGGCTATCGACCATAGACAATATACACCAGTCCATTCAAGAATTTCTCGTGAGCTGCGATTTTTACGGCTATGAGCGAGACATATTCTTACTTTGAGTCAAAGTTTCACGTCCACCTGTCTAAAGTTAAATACAATTTTTAATTATTAATTAACCACTAATTAATTTAAATTATTATCCTTGACATTTAATAAAGAAAAAAAGTTAACTATAATAAAAGAAAGTATTCACTCTAGTTTTATTTATAATTCATTTTGAATAAAAAAAACTTTAAAATTCATTAGCTCTCCCTAAAGATTTAATAAATTTTCAACTACACATATTTCTATTAAATATACATACTTTAATTAATTATGTACACTCTCTCCCTAACATTTAATGAGGGTAAAAGGAAAAACTTGTAATAAAAATTCAATGACATGTCTGATAATTAAAATTAAAAAAAAAAATCTTCTCACTCCCTCCCTCGCTTTCTTTGTTTTATAAATAGAAATGGAGGGATTATATCATAATCATGCTTTTTATTGTTTTAGTATTTACCTCAGACTCATGCCAGAATGATATATCATAGGCTAAATGGTGATGAAAATTTTAAAAATATATAATTAAATAATATTCTTTCCATTAAAAAATGTAAGATACTTTTAACTGAATCACATTTCAGTAAAGTAGTTAGTTATTTTCAAACTAATATCATTTTTTATATTTACTCATATTTAATAGGGTATTTTACTTTAAAATAAATGTAAAGTAATTTAGTTATTAGAAGTACTTTTTAAAAAAAGTATATTAATTATATCTCAAAATAGTAAAAATGTCTTATATTTTTTTACATCTAAATCTTTAAAAAATGTCATACATTATATTTTTAAATGGAGTGGTATAAAATTAACTGTAAGACTAAAGAACCTTAATTACTCTGTTTTGCTTTAAAATGCCGCCACACATGCCCAAGAAAAACTCACTTCAACTCATAGCTGAAGACGAAGGAGATGATCAGCAAAACCAAAGTCACAACGTTGTTGCTTTAGATCATGTCAATATGACGACGAAGGAGATGATCAGCAAAACCAAAGTCACAACGTTGTTGCTTTAGATCATGTCAATATGTGTCTTGTCTTACCAAATCATTGTCCTGTTTGGATCGCCATATCCTTCTGAGCCTAAACCCATTACGGATTCGAATGGGCTATTTCACGTCCCTCTCGTTTCTGGGTTTCTGTCTTCTGAAACTAATCGAACCCAGAACCATAATTTCTTCAAGCTAATGACCGTTGAATATTGCCATTTTTGTAGTAGTGAAGGCCAAGTAACTTGGACAATTTGTTCACCTCATTGTCTGCCTCCACAGTGTCAAGCATGTCCACTGTTGAAATGGAAGTTTTCTCTAACCCTCAACTTATCGTCATGACCATATTAATGTTACTAGGAGGTGAAGTGTTCACCTCCATGATTGGTCTCTTCTTCATCAGATTGAAGCTCAAAACCCACCAAAACACTGTGACTTTTGATCTTCTTGACCCATTTGAGTTGGAGATGGAGCAAAAAAGATCAGAACCCGATATTAATGATGAGTCATCTGCACTAGGTAGTAGTGTAAAATACCTTGGTTTTGTCGTCTTAGGTTATCAAGTAATTGTCCAAGTCATAGGTATAACAATGGTGTCTGTTTACCTCCCCACTGTTTCGAGTACTAAAAAAGTTTTGAAGAAGGGATTGAAACTGTTCACATTCTGTGTTCACGGTAGTTTCAACATTCTCAAACTGTGAATTCGTTCCCACGAGCGAAAACATGGTTGTTTTTGCTAAGAATTCTGGTCTGTTGATGATTCTGATTCCTCAAATGCTTCTCGGGAACACACTGTATCCTTGTTGCTTGAGATTCTCAATCAGGGTTTTGGGGAAATTTGTGAAGAAAGAGGAAAGCAAGCACCTTTTGATGAAGAAGAATTCGCAGGAGGTCATCGAGTACAAACATTTGCTTAGGAGGAAGCATTCGAGGTTTCTGTTAGTTACTGTTGTAGGGTTCATCGTTGTAGGGTTCATAGTATGGTATGGTGGTTGCATTGGACTGTAGCATTGGAGCGACTCAGCTGGTACGGGAAAGTGATTGGGATAATGTTCGAGAGTTTTAGTTCAAGACATGCAGGCGAATCCATCGTGGATCTCTCCGTCTCATCACCTGCAATGCTGGTTCTATTCGTGGTCATGATGTCAGTAACTTAGTATCCTTTCAACCCATAATCTCACACACACACTCTTCTCTCTCTCTCACTCAATCTTTACAAAGATCCAGATATATGATAGAGTTAGAGTCTGGTTTGTCTAACTTTCTACGTCACTTTTCAAGGAAAAGTGATGTAAATACTCTACATTTTAAGTCGATACATCAAGATCAAGAGGCAAAAAAAAAAAAAAAATGGTATTGCAAAAGAAGCATAAAAATTTTGGATAGACTGGATATATATAGAAAGAAAGTAGGATTTGGAAGAAGAAAAAATAATTTGACAAAAGACTTTTCATAATTAAAAGTTTCTTTTAACTCACCCCTTCATTAATTAATTAATTTCCGGTCAAGCATGAATTTTGAACTTTTGATGAAATCCCATGGATATAGAGTTTGGACACTATTATGAGACGCGAGGATCGGACCTGGAACACTTACAAAATCTAGATCCATTTAATGTCTTTCAAAGATGTGCCTGGCTTGAATTCTCTTAATTAGGATGCATGAATTTGTTCTGAATAATTGAATAATTCAGCTTTCAATTATATACGTTATCCATTATCCAAATATTATATAATGCAAAATAAATTAAATGACTTTCTTGTGCAATGAATTAGCGCTATACCATACATTTTGATATTATTATTTTTTGACTAGAATAATATTTCATTTGCATGATTGGGCATCTATATGGGAGAAATATATAATTTATTTTGATGTTTATCTTCCTGCGTCATATCTCAATATATAGTCTTTCCTTTTTTTAATTATTAATATTCGAAATGGGTCAGGCTTGCGTCTATCAATGCCTTTAACTCAATTAATCATTGGTTATTTTCATAGGACAATCATTGCAAAATGAATAATCATATTCTATAGTATTTAGATTAGATTAGATAATTTTTCTTTTCGACCAATAATTTATTCAACACAATCGACCTAAAGCCAAAATGCAAGCTCTAGGATATGTAGTGGAGTTGATGAAGACATGTATTGTGTTGTGTGCTTAATAAAAAACAATTTAAGCAGAATTCCAAGTAATCTGAAAATGTCGTTTTCTTTCATATGAGTTAAACACAATTATAAAAGTGTAATACAGAAAAGGTAAATTGTGTATGAAGTTAATTTTCCTTCTATGTTGCATGCAATCAATTTGTTGCTGTGGGAAATTAAATTCATTATTCAATTAATTAACATGTCAGTTAATTTAGATAAAAATATAACTACTTAAATTAATTATATACTTAATATATTTTTTAAAATAAAATTTAGATGAATGGATATTTTTATATGCATAATAACTTAACATGCATGACACTGAATCATTGTGATTGCTATTAACACTTTTAACTAAATTCTTAACTTAAAATTTATTCGTTTTAATTTGATCCAAAACAAGTGTAAATATTTTCTAAATTTTTTATTCTGATGCATCTTGATTTTGACACTGTGCACGTGTCAAAGAGATCCAAGGATCAGAAGCAGGAAGAGCAGAGGAAGATTAGCAGAGAATTATGATCATGTCTCAACTCTCATATCTAGTAGTTTTTGTCATAATGATCTGCATCACTGAGAGCAAACATCTCAAGCATGATCCTTTTAACTTCAGTGTCTTCAACATAGTGTTTGAAGTTATCAGATAATTTAAACCAAACAAAAACTATGCATCCAAATTGGAAAACATGCAGGCATCATTGACGTTGTATACATGTGTCACAATAAATTATAGAAATTTGAGTCATAACCTCAACAAATTGAATTGAATGTGTAGTGCATACGGGAATGTGGGATTTTTGATGGGATACAAATGTGAGGGAAGGATAAGTGTAGAGGAGCATTGCGAGGACAAGTCGACCGGTTTCGTGGGAAGATATGGAGCCCTCAAGGGAAGACCATTCTGACAATGGTGATGCTTTTTGGGAGACTTAAGAAGTTCCATATCAATGGAGGCCGAGCTTGGATCCTCCTCTAATCATTCTTTCATATTCTATATTTTTTTCTGGGTAAAATCAAAATATAGATGGATATAGCAGTGAGTTTGTGACTCATACGTACACTTACCACTATATAGGGTATAGAATAATCTTGACTATATATCTATGCAAAAAGAAAATAACATATTCATGATTGAGTGAATTTAACAGCTTTGAATGAATGTTCATGATAATTATGTAAGTATATGAAAGGCATCATACCTCCTATTCATTTTATTTTGTTTTTTTATTTTAAAAAACTAGCTCTCACCCCCTATGTACATTGCAAGGATTATTGAAAATTGAAAATCTTGAAAAAAAAAACATTTCATAAAATGAATAGTAATTAATGGTGCTTTTAATTCAAATAATTCACTGATGTAGAAAATATATTTTTTTTATTTTTTACACCACCTCCTATATTAACGTGGCTTATGAAATCAATGTAAAAAAGTAAGTTTTACCACTGAAATTATATTCTATTATAATAATATCTGTAAGCAATAAATGGTGCAATCTATATTGAGTTAAAAAAATTAATATATCATCAATATATAATTTAAAATTTATGACTATGTAATAATATTTGTAAGTAATTTTTTTGGTCAAATAATATTTGTAAGTAAATGAACAGCGTAATTTTAAAAAATAAATTATTTATAATGCCTTTTACTTTTAAAGGACACTCAAGCATTAATTTTTTTAAAATACCCTTAAATATTATAATTATAATTTTAAGTATTATTTTGAAATTATAAATATTTATTAGGGGATCAAGACATTGAAATTAATCAAACCATCTCACTGGGTCCCGCGGTTGATGTGCCTGGCGATAGCTGTTTTGCGGGGAAAAAAATGAGCAGCAGCTTCCTTTGTTCATTCCTAGAGGACCCGACCATCTCATTCATTTTCTCTCCACTCTGAAAGTACAAGTTCTTCTCTTTAGGGTTCATGCACCTTCCCGTCTGAAGTAAACCCAATCTTACACCTACGTTTTGTATGATTTTCACGTGTATGATTGGAATTCATCCTTTTTGATTGCCGGAACAGCTGAATTTCCAGTTGGGGTTGGAGTTTATCTTTGAGTATGCACGACTTTGAGCTGGATCAGCAAGATCAGAGAGGTATGGCTTATTCTGTATGGTTTTAATTTCTGGTTTTTGCAAGTGTTGCCCCTGTTTATTTAGCTTTTCTTTCTGGTGGTTTGGTCGTTGTGCTCTCTGGAATGTTGATTAATGTCGCTGAACAATTGCCACAGTATTTTTACTCGTCGTTTGCTTGCAGCGATGAAACCCATAAAATTTTAATTTTCAAGAATCCATGTTTCCGTATTTAATTTTTAGTTTGTGTTTATGATATCATGTATTGGGAGCACCTGAGTTATGATACCTGGTAGCATCGATCCGGCTCTGAGCGGTTTTTGAGAGAATGAAGGGGAATTATGAGATGTGCCATATGAGAGTCAACGATCAATTGGAGATTCTCGAATCTAATTTTTGTGCCTCTCATGATATCAGTTTTACATTCGAAAAATTATGATTCTATGATTTTTTTTTTTTTTTAACGCTAAAAAAGCCAGGACCTCCCGCTCTTGTTGGCTCTTGCCTACCAGTTAAATAAATTACTATCAGCTGGCTGAGAAGAGGAGCTTGGGGGCAGGGACCAATTGGTCAAATTGCTCCTAGAATTTCTGCATTCATCCATCCTAATTGTCTACTATTTGATCTCACTTTTGACAAGAAAGTCCAGATTTGAGGACTGTTAGCATGATTTGTTTCTTTCATTTCTCTGTTTGTGATAAATGTAAGGAAATAGACCAACAGGAACGTAGAGATGTATAGTGGTTCCGCTAATATGGTTGGTGTATAATGCTTGGACTTACTATGAAAAGCATTTGTTTTTAGGCTTCCTTTTGGGATTTTTTTAAAAAAAAAATTTCTTCATTCTGGTGTTTTCTAAGGAATCTTCTGGAGCATTAAGCTAGAATTCCTTAAAAAACTCAATGAATGAGACTTGAAGATTGTGCACCACTTGCGAAATAGACATATCATTAGTCTCTCGTAGTAATTACATGTCTGGGATCCAAAATGTGTATAAACTGACATTTTCAATTTAAGATGATTTCATTTTTTTAATTATTCCGATCTGAACCTGGCAAATTTTGCAAGCCCTTATTGAGGGCCAAGTCATTGCATGCTTTGGTGATTAACCCCAATCTCTCTGAAGACTCATTTTAAACAACTCAAATTGCTAGGCTGTTATCACTTAATGACAACGAACACTGCCTGCCATGCGTTTGACAAAACCTCCACTCAAAGCATCTACCTTAGAGTTCTTATCCTTGAGTTTATACTCAAGGCCAGAGATTTGGCAAAGCATTTTCTCTCCTTAATAGCATGCTCACAAATTCATAATACCTGGGTGGTTTCACTTTTGCATGTATTTTATGTTCATGCTTTGAGAATATTGATTTAGCTAGACTGAGACCTGTTCATGAGAGGACCATAGTCTCTTGACTAGGATTGGACTCTCTTTGTTGTAGTGTACTTGTGACAGCTTATTCAAAATTGGTCTCCTTAATGGAGTGAACTGTATAATGGGATACCTCAACTGGGTTTGGTTTTGCGAATTCATTGATTATGGTTATGATTATTCTGGTTTCTATGATAAAGGGATGCAAATATTTAATGCAATGCAATGTGCTAGGAATGAGCTAGATGGATACACAATATGCTTTTAAGTGTTTCAGATTCTAGCTTGCTAAGAATTGTCCATGAAGAACATGGCTTAAGTTTGAAAACACTGAGCTGATTTAAACAGTAGCTTGTTTGCTCTTTGAGAATGCTCCAGTTAATAGCTTTTACAGGGTTGTGCTTTCCAACATGTATGCTGGTGATGATAGTGGGGATGATGTGAAGAAATTGATGGGTAACATAACAGGTGATCTGAGGAAAGGGAAGGCCATTTTTGCTAATTTGGAAAATTAACATACATTCCTGATTAATTTTGTTTGTTTGTTTTTTTTTTTGTTTTTGCTTTTGTTTTTTTTTTGTTTTTGTAATGTCATGGAAGCATTCATCAGAAGCTTTAATAGTTACTTTAAGTAGACCCATAGATTATCCAGCCATGGCTAGTGTATAACAGTAAATTGTGAAGAAAGCAACGAAGAAATTCGCTGCATTTCAATACATGTTTAGCGCTACACAATAGAGCACTCGTCTGTATTTTTTATTTTTATTTTTATTTTTCTTCCCATTTAAGATAGTTTGATTTTTGGTATCAAAGCTAATGTTGAGTATTTTTTTTCTTTTCAATACCAGATTTTCTTTGAACCATATTAATTAGGCGCAACTAAGGTAAACTTCCAACATGGAGGATTCCAATGCAATGACTATTGAATTCCTCCGAGCAAGGCTGCTTTCTGAAAGATCTGTCTCAAGAAGTGCAAGACAAAGAGCTGATGAATTAGCAAAAAGGGTACTGTTTTTCTAAGCTACTTCATGGTCTCTTGGAATTAACCTTGTTTGATATTTTGCTTGACCCTTTTCGTAACTCTTTGTTGTTAAATGTGTCAATCAGGTCAAGGAATTGGAGGAACAGCTGAAGTTGGTGACTCTTCAGAGAAAGAAGGCTGAGAAGGCAACGGCGGATGTTCTTGCTATTTTGGAGAATCAAGGGATAACTGATTTTTCTGAGGAATTTGATTTGGTTTCAGATGAGGAAATGCCTTGTGAATCTGGTGCTGGTAATGATTCCACAAAAGGGGAAGAGAGGTCTCTGAGCTCTAAAGGAAGAAGACATGATTCAAATGAGATGTCAGGTTCTGATCCAGATTCTTCACCAGTAGCTGGTAGAAGCTTATCTTGGAAGGGTCGCATCAATTCTCCACACTCCTATGAAAAGTACAAGAATTATAATGTGAGAAGACGGAGTATTTTTTCATCTGTTGGTTCTGCAAAGCATCGCCTTGGAAGATCATGCCGCCAGATTAAATGTAGAGAAACCAGGTAAGTTGGTAATTTTTTTAATAATTAGATTATTGCTTTGACATTCTCAGTCACCATCTTCGAGTCTGCTTATTGTTTGAGCAATGTATCTTTTGGTTGGTTTCTGAGAGTTGTGCTTGATTTACACTTCTTGGTGCAGAGTTCCTTTCACTTCTTCCTTTCAATTGTTCTATTTGTTACTTCTGAAGGTTTACCTGAGTATTCTGCCCCTTCATATGGTCAAGGGCTAGGCTTAATGACCTCAAACTAGGCTCAACTGTGGCTTGTCGTACAAGTATCACAAGTAACTCTAACTTCCTCTCCTTTACACGCCTCTAACAACACTTTTTTAGAATTAAACTTGATTCTAATCCCCCAAAGAGAGGCTGCTTGATCCTAGCCTATAAGACATCTTAGGGCAAGAGGCAACCTTGAAAATTTGACCATCCTGCTCCAACAAAATATTATGAAGCACAGGGAAAATCGTGCATTGCCATAAAGTTTTTAATTGGCTTTTCTTCACTTCTTGAAAGTTCAAGATGATTTCAATTGTAATGGTTATTAGGTTTTTAACTTGCTTTTACATTTGTCTACTTGAGTTAATGCCCTTTCTTCCTTTGCTGTGAAGTCTTTTCATAAAACTTATTATCTTATTTGTCCATTGCACTCTTTCCTTCCTCTAGAATTGCACTTCCTAACAGACAAGTTTTACCAGAACAGCTCCTACATGTCATAAACTCAATGCACTTTGAGCATATAAATTCAAATCTAAGTTTGACAGTTTGTCATCGCCTGAGGTAGAACATGAACTTGTAGATCTCATCGTGCCGCAATTTATTTGACACTCTCTAAGAGAGCTTACAGGTTTGAGAAAATATTATCTGATAGAAAGTAACTAATGAAGCACTAAAATCTGTTCCCAAAAAAAAAAAAGTATTAAAATGAATTGAATATTTCTGCTTCCAAAGGGAATGCTCTATGATGCTCCTAGATCAACAAGCATAAACTCTTGAATTCGGTTATGTTTATCTCCTAGTCTGCTCTCTTGTTTTCTTTCTTTTAAATTCAAAAGTTTTTTTCCCCACAGATCTGTAGTTGAGGAATCTAGGGATGAACTTGTCAAAGTTAATGGCCAAGAAAAAGTTGTCCGCTCTTCTGAGGGAGGTCCAAATTGTTCGGACAGTGGTTCTGACTTTCTGAGAACAGAATCTATAATTCAGGAAAAGGGTAAATCAGAGATGAAGCTTGCCAACAATAATTATAACTTAGATGCATATGCTGAAGAGAGGGACATGGAAAAGGCACTTGAACAGCAGGCCCAACTCATTGGCCGATATGAAGAAATGGAGAAGGCTCAAAGAGAGTGGGAAGAGAAATTTACAGAGAATAACAACAGTACACCGGTATGCTACACCATAAACTATTTGAGCCATATCCTCTCTATGTGTTACTACTGTAAACCTTATTGCTGTATGATTGTGCATCTATGGCTTTGGGAGGTTGGCTAAAATGTGGGTTTTGGATATCCTTTGTTTGATTTGAATTTTCAAGAAATTGCTTTTTTTCATAAGGTATATTACCCAAGAAAATTTATCAGGGTAGATATGTCTCGTTACATTTTTAGTTTTGTATTAGTTCTGCTATAATTTGTTATTCTCTTGCTTACAGCTTCTTTTTTGCCCTTGGCAATGGTGGTATTGTGGCTCAAAAAGTCTTATAACAATTTTTGTTGGCCCTTGAAGAAAGCAACACTTCCTGAACGGGCATAAAAGGGGATTTGATTTGCATTAGGGAAATACTGTTTTGGCATTTTAAAGAGCTTTATATATATATATATATATATGTTTTGAAAGTGGAGTAGGTGGTTGTAGTAAGTCATTTTGCATTTCTGTTTCAACTTCAACGCTTGCATAAACCAATTTCCAACCCCTCAACTTATGGTTTAAGTTCCTTCATCAATACAACTAGTGGGTTGACAAAAAACATCAGACTGAACAAATCATGAGCAGGGCTTACCATCTATTTTTGAGCCTGGAAGAAAAACATGGATTTCCTCAGACCTATGTTTCAAGCCTGGAACGCCATACTGCAATGACTTTTTCCTCAATGTCATATGACTCACCTCCTATCTAATTAACTGAAAGCCTCACCAAAAGTCCACTATTGGTCTTTCACTCTGAAGTTAAAACTAAATTTGTATGGGAAGGGGAGGGCCGTCTGGTTTCTGCTTTTTGCTTATTTTAGTCTTCCTTGTGCTTTCAACGAGAGCAGAATAACATGCAATATTTGGAAATGATAGTTAATTCCAGCTATGTCATTATAAATCTGTGAGGTACACCATGTCCATCATTGAAAACTCTCAAGTCTCTACTCTCTTGTTCATTGAAAATGAAAACGAGCAGAAATCATTGAAGAATGGGACCTGAATTTTATTTGGCATATGCAAACAAAAGCACAACAGTAGATCTTACTAGAGTGCATTTTGAGATTTGAAAGGATCTTAACTTGATCATAGGAATTCATTTATGACACCGCTAAGTTGGCTTAAAGGGGATGTTTAGTTAAACATGCTCCACTAGTCCAATGCTTGCTTTGCGTGTTCATGGTTTATAGTTTGGTGGAGGATAAGTTCAATGGATCAAGCTCTCTCTTAAGGAAAAAGCCAGATTTGTAGTTTATTTTTTTCTAAACCTGTTTTTCTAAAGCCTTCCGATTTTGTCCAGCTGTCTGGTTATTGACCAATTTTGCTGTTCACTGATTGGGGATAAGTTTTGGACCGCACTAGTTACTGTTCATGGTTTTTTCAGTTGAAGCAGCCGGTCAAGTGTGGACCTTTGACTTTTATAGCTGAGGCCCTGTTCCCTTACTGTCCATTACGTTTGTGCAAAGGCTGTGTTCAAGATTGTATTGCATAATTGAATTTTCTTTGCTTGTTGAGCCTATCTTCAGATTCTCTTTCATTGTTATCTTATGTGCAAGTGAAATGATGGCCTAAAAGAATGTGCAAGTGAAACAAATTTCACAGTCCAAATTGAATTAATTCTGTTTCCCTTATTCATAGAATTCTAGACCATGTTGAAAACCCACGGGAACCTTCTTTTTGTATAAATTTTTTATGATATGGTTGAAGAGTTTGGACGTAGAAGTAGATTTTGGAATCTTTCAAGTAAGCTTGCCTTTTGCTACAACACACATAAATTTATCAGAGAACCCACTTGCCAAAGTAAGCCAATCTGCCTAGTTAAGATACTGTTGACAAAATGTGAAAACAATTTAGGAAGAATGATGGAATGCGCCTGAGAATGAACGAGGCATTTCTATATTGTGTTATGCTACGTATGTTTCAGAACATTTTCAGCTGGACTAGCCTAGAGGTTGTAGCATTTGGAAGTCCAAATTTTTTATTCGCCTTCTTCAGAAGTTTGCAATTCCCATAGCTTGCTTGAATCCAATGATAGAATGAAGCATGGCTTTAGATTCTCCAGTAAGTTGAGTGCTATTTACCAATATCGTCTCGTGTGTTATTTGTCAATTAGCGGTGTATGCTAAATGATTTTTTTTTTTTTTTTGGTGTGGTTCCGTTTGAAATCCTGACTCAGTCTGTTTTTGGTCTTAAATCATGTAGGACTCATGTGATCCCGGAAACTACTCAGATATCACCGAGGAACGAGAAGAGAGCAAGGCCCAGACTCCATCCTTTGTTAGGGTGGTTGCCAAAGAAGATCAGGAGGCAAAATCAGAAGCTGCTGAAACCAGCGGCAATGTGCTAAAATCACATGATATTGGCAGTCACAACAATCATAATAGTGCGAGTGTCAGCAGTTCTGGCTTGATTGCTCAAGAAAATTCAGATTCCACATTGATGGGCAACAAAAATCACAAGAGCTCAGAAATATACCATCATCAGCCATCAGATAAACAGCATCAAGGCCCACATAGTCTCGGGCCTAATGATTCCAGGCCAGCAAATTCTTTTTCCACTGATGTCTATAATGGTCTGGCCCAGAAAGATACTTCTAGCAGTTCAAGGAACAAACATGACTTCCATGCATTAGTTCCTCATAAACCTCTGGAGTTAAGTGGTGTACTTGACTCACTTAGACAAGCCAAGTTATCACTACAGCAGGAACTCAATAGGTTGCCACTAGTAGACAATGATTACAATGGTAAAGCCATTAAAACTTTAGCTTCTGCAAGTAAAACCGAGGAGAGATTAGATATTCCCATTGGATGTTCTGGTCTGTTCAGGCTACCGACAGATTTCTCCGATGAAGTTCCTACTAGATCCACTGCTATTGATTCAGCATCTCGCTTGAGTTCAAACTTTTATCCTGACAAAGAAATTTTGAGAACTTCTGTTACCCAACTTGGCACAGGCCCTTACTTTGGTAGCAGATTGAATTTCTCTCCAGATCATCATCAATCTCTCGCCACACGTTCCCTGGAAAGCGGGTCAAGATTCGAAACTAAGAAGCCTCCTTTTGATCCTTTTTTGGATGCAGGTCTGCTGGCTTCCAGTAATTATTGGTATCCCATCTTCCCATCCTATCAGAATTTGACTCCTCAGATGCCCTTCAGTGATGGAATTTCAAGACCTTATCCAAGTGGACCAGTTGGGGTTCCTCCTGCAGGTCACTTCCCTTTATATGATGATCATGCAAGTCAAAACGTCTATAGGTAGTATTTAGCAGGCATATAATTCCTCTAGGTTGCTAGCTTCTACTTCACTCACGGTGTTGAAGTAATGGTTTTTCTGTTAAAAGGTGAATTGAGTATCTGTATTCTCTATAGTTGCTGGGAAAGGGGAAAATTTCATGACAAAAGACCCTATCTGTTCTCTCTGGAAGCTAAACTCTGGTGGATTACTTATTTTCATTCGCGGAGGTCTGTCTCCATTTCCCAGTTTCATCTCTACTAGGAGCCTGGGACCCCTAATTTTTGTTATTCTCTTTCTAACTGTGCCTTGTCCAACACGAGCTTAATTTTTTGTTATCTTCGGCAAGGTTTTATTAACATAAAAACAGCCATGATATGAGTATAATTTTTATAACATTTCCATTGGTCAAGATGTGACAGCTTAGTTGGAAATATATAAGAAGTAATTTTGTTAGTATTTTTTTTCGGGGGAAATTAATGGCTTCTTTGGGAGTTTTATTTCTTGTAAGGAGAAGAATGTGACAAGTTTTATTTCACTAGATAGGTTTTTTTTTTTTTTTTTGACCTGGACCAAATGGGATTGCTTGCATGAATTAAACGATATCTATTGCTGTCATTATGCTTTATGGTTAGCTAAACTTTTAGGAGATAGTAATGGGATGAAAATTAGATTATTATAATTAGCTGAAAGTTGTGATTTGGCATTTAATAACATTTATAGTTGGGTTAAATGATAAAAATGTTTTGAATTTTTTTTTAAGAGCATTAAAGATAATTTTATTTTGAAACTTTCGAAAAGGGTGCTCTCGTTAGGTTGACCATGTATTTGACACGTGGCAGTCACACGGCATTTAAAAAAAAAAAAAATGATCCACGTGACTCTCTTCTTCCTCAATCGTCTCCTCTTCTCCGTTCTTTTGATCTCTTCGCCACTTCGTCAACCCAGCACCGCCCAGTCGCTCTGATTTCGTCGCCTATCATCTCCAAGCCCTGATTCGGTATCTCAACCACCGACCTCAATTCCATATCAAAATGCCAATTTTTTTTCTCTCTGCACCTCCATTTTCAGTCTTGCAACGATTCTGTAATTTGCCTTCAAGTGGGTATACTTGCGTTCGATTCACAGTTGAGCCATCTTAGAAAGTCAGTTACTAGATCGATGAATTGCGAGAATCTCTGTTCTTAATATTGAGAGGGTGAGATTTAGGGGCTTCCAGGAAGGGGATCTTATAGTTGGTAACAATGGAGGAAAATGAACAGCATGAAAGTAGTGGCTTCAAGAGTTCTGGCGAGAATCTGTAGTCTGTACGTTGCGAGATTGGGGAGCTTGAGGTCGGCGAAAGCATTCTCCTTGTTGAAAAGGGTCCTGATGGCACCGATGTTAAAGATTCTAGAGGCATAAGTCGGTGGAGACACTAGACGAAGGGTCCACTTGTCAAGGCACCTTTTGTTTCCTCCTCCTTCATCATTAAGAGGTTTGATCTGAGATTGTTGCTTAGCATCTCTTTCAGTTTTATTTATTCCAAAATTTGAGCTTTCCTAATTGTTCTTCATGGTGATCAAGTTTTGATTTCACGGTGATCTTTTTTCCTTTTTTTTTTTTTTTGGTCTGGGTTTTGCTTCAATAGGTTTGTGATCTAGGTTTTGCTTGGATATTGTTGTGATTGGCTTAGATTATGAGTTCAACGGGTCTTTTTTAAGTTTGCATTTCTGTAAAATTTTATATAGCTTGTTGTATGAGTTCAGACATTGGTTTCGGTTGGTAGAGTTTGGCACAAGTGGCTTTCATCTTCACCTGAAGTTTTTTGAGAAACATGGTGCACAGAGTTTTTTTTTTTTTTTTTTCTTTTACAGTGTTTTGATGGGGCTTCTGCATGGTACACAGGGAACGAGATCGAGAAGAGGAGATACTGAGGAAGAAGACAGAGTAGAAGAGAAGAGAAGCCACACGTATTCGGTGCTCATAAGAGCAGGAGCAATTCTGGCCTTCATTTCAATCTAAATTGCCCTCCATTTCAATTTAAATTTGATTCCTACCATTCATTTAAATTAATTTTAAAATATTTTTAATATTATATTTATTAATATAAAAATATAAAAAATTTTAATAAATATGTTTATTATTAATTTGGTCAGTATAGATTTAATTTAATAATTTAATTTAATATTAAAAAAATTATAATTTAATTATCCAGGTAAACTCTAGATAATTTAGATATAATTTAGGTGACTTAATCTAATATTAAAAAAAATTATAAATTTTACAAATTAATCATTTAAATAATTTTATATAGTTCAGATTTAATATTAAAATTTTTTACATTTTTATTTTAATAAATATAATATAAAAAATATTTAAAAATTAATTTAAATGAATGGTCTATATCAATTTGAATTGAAATGAAATTCTGGACTTGAATGCTCATCACAGTGATGATCATTGAATGCGAATCCTAACAACAAAGAGGGAAAAATTGTTCTTTTTTTTTAAGTTTTAAGGTAAAATTATTCCAAACAAAAGTTTAAGACATTCAATGCTTTTAGAAAAAAAATTTTAAGACATTTTTGTCTTTTAATTGTTTATAATTCTACACCAAGTTAAAATAAGGAGTAAATAAGTAAATTATTTTGTAAATTTTAAGTCTAATAGTATTATAGATTAAAAATTTATTTATTGTGTAAATTATTACCTCAACTTTTAAAAATGATGCAATATGGTCTTTGTTGTTATTAAAAATTAATGAAAAAATAATAATAAAATTTATTTAAATTATATAAATGACAATATAATCTTTTAAAATGTTATAATTTTAATAAATCTTTTAGAAACTTATTTATCAATATATTTTAAATTAAAAAAATTATTTTATCTTTTTTGATAAGTTGTAAGTTTTTATTTAGTTCTTGTGATTCTTTGAATAAAAATTATAATTCTTTAAATAAAAATTGTAAATGAGTTTTGTTATTTTAAAAACTTATTTTTTAATAACATGAATTATGCTTAATAAATTATAATATCTTGTGATATGCTTGACAAAAGTCATTATTTTTTAAGCAAAAATTATTATTGGGGTTTTTTTTTCAATCTTAATAACTGTTGTGATTTATATAATAGAAATTGTGATTCCTTAAATAAAAGTTACAATTGGGGCTTGTTATTTTTAATAAGTGTAAAATAATTTTTTATCTTAAAATTTATTGATACAAAAATCTTCAAAGACTGCATTGAAATAATGACATTTGGAAAAATTAAATTGTCATTTATATAATTTAAAAAAATTATTATTTTTTAAAATTAATTTTGATCATTAGTTAATCAAAAAAAATAACGTAAAATCATCAAAAAATTACAGAAAATAAAAAAATTGACAAAAAATTTAGTTTATTTTTTGTAATTTTTTTGTCATTTTTTAATCAATTAATTTTCAAAATTAAATTTTGTTAATAATAAAAATTATTTTAAGAGTATACAGTGTTATTAAATTTAAAATTTAAAAAATAATTTATCTACTTATCTTAAAATAAATATAAAAGTTTAAAACTAAGCAGGATCGTGTGGACTTTTGTACTTTAGCTACGATTTCTTTTTTGTGTTATAAGGAATATAGACATTCTTTGATATAATTGAAAGGTTACTCGATTTTTGTGCTTTAAACAAACACTTGAAGTTGAAAGTTCAATTCTAGCAAATTTAATTTTATATTTTTTTATTATTTCAAAACAATATTTAATAATATTTTTTTCCTTTACCCTTGAAGTAATTTATTACTTTTTGTTGTAACAATGTTTTAGAGGCATTGACATTTTTTTACTTGTGATATTTCTCAAGCAAATATAATAAAAAATGGTTATATTTTTTAATCAAATATAATTATTAATGACTTGAAATTCACATGGATTTGATTCTTCGACGCGCTTTTCCCAAGCTAACACATGGTGAATCTCTACTTAGCTTCGTCCCGTTAGCCCCTTAATCTCTTCTATGACTCCTCTATCAAGATGCTGTTGCACAGCGTCATTCATGAAAAAGATGCTGTTGCACAGCATCATGGATTATCCTTTTAAATTTATACTCGTTACGTTGATGCTTTCATTGAGAGAGCTAGTGTCATGAAAAAGAGTTATCTATGAAGGGTTCTGACTGGCAAGAGGTTGAGTAAAGTGCCGTGGAATAAAGCCGTTGGGGACATCGACTCTTGACGAGGTGCCATTGTCACGAGTATCATATTAAGGAGCCTCATAAGTAAAGTGAGATTTATAAGTGTAAGAGGTTCTCCCATTCAATAGGTTAGTCTTTTTTTGAACTTGTGTTCATTACATTATTGTAACAGGTCTCACATTGAGGAACCTCACAAGTGTTGTAGGATTTATAAATTTAAGGGCCTCTCCCTTTTACTGGACTAGTTCTTTGGGATGGGCTTTTCCTTTAAACTTGTGCTCATTATGTTAGTACTTTCATTGAATGGCCAGTGTCACAAAAAAGGCTACCCACAGGGTTCTGATTGATGGGAGGCTGAGTGAAGTATCGTTGAATGAGTTTGCTGTGGATGTCAGCTCTCAACAGGGTGACATTGTCACGAGTCTCATATTGAGGAGCCATATAAGTAGTGTGAGATTTATAAATGAGAGGGACTCTCAAATTTAATATACTAGTCTTTTGAGATGGATTCTCTTTTTGGGTTTATGCTCGTTACAGAGAAAAGTCAACTCTAAGTGAAAGATAATGAAAGATGATAGTCTTTAATGAATTTTTAATATTATTTAAAAAAAACACTTACAAACCCTCATTTAGCTCGTTTGTAAATTTCATATTCTTAAATGAAGTTTTAATATTTTATTAACTCTTTGTTTTAAATATTTTTTAAAAGATTAAGAAAAAATAAATATAAAAAGTTATTTCATATACTTTCATTTTTATTCTTTCAATGCTGGGTCTATTTTTAATAAAGATAAAAAAAGTGTGTTGTTGTGTTATGTTGCTTGACAAATTTTACTTTTTAAGATAAAAATTTAAATTGCAAAAATAAAATAAAATAAAATATTATTTGATAATTAATATTTAGATCAATGCGAATAAACCCAAAAGCTTAAGGTGTTAGGATTGAATTGGACTGTATAAGTTTTTTTTTTACATGTTTAAGTATTTTAAATCTAATTTGAATAAACTTAGCTTATATAAGCCCTACTCACTCAAGTTATTGGTTGTAAAAGCAACACATGCAACTAAATCGGATTTGTCATGAATACTAGATGCTTGGGAAAAGGAAAATTTCATGACAAAAGATCCTATTAGTTCTCTTGGAAGCTAAATTCTGGTGGGTTACTTATTTTCAATTGCGGAGGTCTGTCTCCATTTCCCAGTTTTATCTATTTTTTTTTAGTTTTATCTTCGCAAGGTTTTCTTTTCTCAACATAAAAACAGCTATGAATATAATTTTTTCAACATTTCCATCGGTCAAGATATGACAGCTCAGAAGGAACTGCATGTGAAAATATTACAAGCTTCTTTGACAAGTCAACATAGTAAAACAACAACTGTGTAATTCTATAAGAAGTAATTTTTTTAGTCATTTTTTGAAGAAATTAATGGCTTCTTTACGGGTATCAACATGTTTTGATGTATTGAAAGGTTATTACTCTCAAATCCATTGTGTGAGTTAGCCTCCAAGTATAATTTTCAACTAAATATAGGGTTTTTGTGCTCTACACCAACAGTAGTATAATTTATTATAAAAAATTGATTAATAGAATAAGTTTTAATTATAAGTAATTATGTTATAATTTAATGGTGTTTGAATAGTATTTTTTGAAATTAATTTTCATAAATTTAAAATGTTTGAATAATTTTTATCAAAATTAATTTAACATGTTTAAATTACAATAAAGAACGTGAGTTTTAGGATAAATATTGATAAAATTGCTTATAATATCATTAAATTTATTTTTTATTTATTTAACAAAAAAATATAATACTCATTTATATAGTTATTTAACACATATGATAAACAATATAAATTTAAAATATATTATATTATATTATAATGTGAATAACTTAATCTATACAAAATGAAAAGGAAAGCATCACCCAAAAAGAAGAGGAGCATGGTCTTCATCTATGAATCATCTCACCCACCTTCTCTCAATTAACACCTTGACTCCCATTACCTTGTCAAGCCACCTCTGTCTCTACATTTTCTATTGAAGGCACACATTAATAGATTAGAACGAGGAAGATGAAATCACAAATCATGGAAGAAGAGTTGCAGGTCGAAGAGGAGGGTGTCAGAGATTTGAACGATGTTCATGGTAGAGTGAAGAGGGAGGTCACACTGTTGGAATATTATTTATGAATTAGCATTAATTAATAAGCTCAATAAATTGGTCCTTATGATCTTGTGTGGACCGTGATAGGTAGACCACACAAGTGAGCCCAATGGGCAAAGGCTCAACCCACAACCCAGTAGCCGTCAGTTATTTCCTATCTCTTAACTGACTGAGTCAGAGATAATAGATAATATAATTATTTAATTATATTAATAAGGCGGTTACCGATCTGATCTATATAAGACGATTAGTCGGTAATCACAAACACGATGACTCATTCTTTTACTTCAATTATCTCTGAACTCTCTGAAGGCTCTGGGGATTTGTGGGTTGTGTACCTGCCTATACTCGAGGTAATCGAGATTTCTCTAGCACTCATGGATTCTTCAGGTATGCATGAATTACTTTATTCTATCATATTTACTATACATATGAATTGAGATAATTAGATTCAACACACACTTGAATGCTAGCGGTCACTGGAGGAAGAAGATGCAAACACGTTCTTGTGAGGATGCAGGTAAGATCAGAGAATGATCGGTAGAAGGATTTAGTCATGATCCATACAATGAAAGGGCTATCTCCAGCAGATTCAAAATTTTAACAAAAAATAAATGTCCCAAAAATTATAATCGATCTTGAGAAGTACGAGCGATCAACTTCAACCAGAACGCCATTTAAGGTAAGATAATCAATCATGTGAAAGAAGAGGTGTTTGGATAATTTTTATGGAAACATGATTTTCGTACAAATAATTAATTTTGAACACAAATCCACCCAGGCACCGAGTGATTGAAAGTTTAGTTCTTGACCCTTTGTGTTAAACAAATCTACTTAGAAAAATGTATGACATGAACATTATGTCATGGCTAAGTTTCTTCAAACTTCAGTAACAAAAAGTCCTAATATGCAAGTATCCCCATGTCTTGAGTAACAGTTAAAAGCAGAAGCATGGGCTTTGTTGAGGAACCTCCATATTGCTGTGGATACAGGGTATTTAAGAGTTATTTTTGAGTCTGATTTGAAATTATTGGTTGATACTTTAAAAAGCGATGTCTTTAGACAGGACATATCAACATTGTTATGATGGAGATCAAAGAAATAGTGAGAGCTCAAGAGAGTTTTCAGATAAGATTCATCTCAAATGACAGTAATCGTGCTGCTGATGTAATGGCAAAGAATAGATTTAATGAATCACAAATTTATGACACAGGCCCAAACTTCATATAAGGGCCCTAATTCAAAATGATATTTTGGGATTAAATTCTCAACTACTTTGATTTTATTTGTAATTTTGGGCTAGTTTCCTCTTTTTATGTCCCAAAAAAAAAAAAGTCATTTTACGAGTATACTTGCTTCCTTAATTTGCAACAATTGGAATTTTCAAAAACACCCGGTCTTCTGCAATCATCTAGAAAATCTGAGTAGTCTGCAACTTTTTTAAAAAATGGCTTGAAATTCACGTAAATTTGATTTTTTAACGCTATTCCCAATCTTGCACACCACGTACCCTCCATCTCTCTCTCTCGCGCGCGCGCGCACAAAAACAAATACTACAGCTCAAGGTTAAATCTGTGCATAAAGGCTCCATATATCAAGACCAAAACTTGTCTCAAATTTGCAAAACCCTGTAACCCCAAGAATTTGATGTTCATAGAAGGTCTGAAAGAAGCAAAGAAATCTCACAAGCAAGCGATGCCATCCACTGAAGCCAAAGTGATCGACGAAAGTCCTCTGAGAAAAATCCCAATTCTGGAAAGCGGCATGCTCGAGGATGATTTCGGGGACATGTGCGATGGGTACTATGGATTTCAGACAGAAACAGGAGAATCGGCTGATCCGAGGATTCTGAGGTTGCTGGAATTCTTCAGGCACCTCTATCACCGAAGAGCAGAGACGTTTCAGAAGATTGTTCCTTCTGGTCTTCAAGAGGATTTTGTGGAACTGTTCGACAAAATTGGAGCTTTGTTCTCTGGGATCAAATCGAAGCACAAGACGAAGACAGTTCAGAGAAGTTTGAGCGTGGGCCAACGGTCACTTGGTGGCGATTCTGATTTGAAGTTGAATCGATTTAAGGTGAGAATCGTTCATGTAGATAATGACAACGTTGGTGAGAAGGGTAATAATACAAGCGCTGGTAAGAATGTCAAAGGAAGATGAAGATATATACAACTAAATTTGATTGCTACGTTGATGCTTGTAGGTTGTGAGGAGCAGGAACACAAAATACATGTAAATTGTAAAGTATTGCGCGCGAGCTCTGTAATTCCTTATTTGATTCCTTTTTTCTTTTTTTTTTTTTTTTACTTTTTTTAATATTCATATAAATTTTTTTTCACCAACATATTCATATACTTTCATTTTTGTAAATAATGACCCGGCGGATTGGATAAGATATCTGATTTTTACATTCTTTAATTTCCTCTACCCTTTTATTAAGGTTGATGCCATTTAAGTACGGTTCCTTTTTTTTTTTTTTAGCAAAGTGTTGTTCCTTGGTGATTAACAAAGTCATGATTTTTTTTTTTAGGTACTCCAATGTGGTATCTAGTCTCAAATAGAATTACTTTTAATAATGTACAATAAAAATATGATTATTTACAGAGTAATATATGTATGTATGTATGTATACCTTCTTTGATTTTTAATATAAAATAAATTTTAAAAGTTTTTTTTGTCTTTAATATAATGCAAAGTTAGAGTAATTAATTTTATTTTTTTTAATTTTACCCTTATATATTTATTATGGTTTGAATTCCTAGACATCAATTTATTAGGATTATTAATTATAAATAAGGATAAAATTAAAATATTACATATTTCTTTTATAATTTTAAGAATATACTCCTCCGTTTCAAATTATAGGGCATTTTTAAAAAAAAATTTTTATCCCAAAATATAAGACACTTTGAGTAGATTAAGATTTCATTAAATATATTAATTTTAATATTATCCTTTTTTTATAATTAATTTTCATCCCTTTTCTTTTCAATATATTAAATGATGAGTATTTTTAAAAAATTTTATTTTTATTTTAAAAAGATAATATTATTAAGTATATTTAATGAGGTTTATTAGTATGTGAGATTTTATTTAAAAATATTTTATAATTAAAATAGAGGAAGTAATAATATTTTTTAATAAGGTGAAGTTAATTAATTTTGTCTTATATTAGGTACCACAAGAAATTAAATAGATAAGTACTTGTGTGTGTGTGGTGTGTGTGTGTGTAAAGAAAGCTAGTGAAGGGAAAGTTATAAGAATTATTTCCGCTTTTCACTTTGAGAATGGTACATCTTACTGTATACTCTACTCGATCCTTAATGTAGGATGCATTTTAAAAATATTTGTTGATTTTTATTATGAAATATTTAACGAGATATTAATTATATTTTTTTAAATATTATATTTATTTGAAATCATAAAATACAAAAGAAATTTAATATAAATTTAAATTTTTTTATTAAAATAAATATAAAATTAAAAGTTTATTTTAATTTTCAAATAAAATTAATAATTTAATTATCTTTTTATTTGATTTCGTTGAAATAGTTGAAGGTGTTTTATTGGACAAGAAAAGTATATTACTGTTTGCATTTATTTTTTGTGGACAATCTTCTCAAACATTAAGTATGTATTTAATTTTCAGTTATATATTTGATAAAAATTAATTTAAAAAATCCAACTATTTATTAATTTTGATAAAATATATAAATATGATTTGAATTACTTTTTAAGGTTCATGTTCTTTATTAAGTGAACATTATAGATAATAATAGTTTGAACTTCTCAAATATTATTTGAAGATTTATTTTTTGAAGAAGTGTATAAAAAAATTATTAAATAGAAAACAACTCTTTAAATAACGTTTACTAAATTTTTTGAGTAATTAGTTTCAGAGTTGTCGGCTATTGAAATATTTTGGGTAACCAACGAAAAAATAAAAAAGGTCCGCTTCTTGCATGTGACATTCCAAATAATGAAAAAGTGGGAAAGTTTAACACGTGGGACACAGATAAGACATGAGTACGATGCTTTGATTCAGCGCCAGAAATCCAGCGATTTCCTAATTTCAGCGTGCCATTCAGATCTCAAATCCACGTCCATCAAATGACACCTTTCTCCGTATTCCCAATCCAGCGCTGTCCTCTCCCAGTCCCATCCACTTCACTCTCTCACTTCCATGGCCTCTCGTCTTCCCCCTTTCATTTTCACTATTCAATACGACAGTCCAAATTCCAAAATTACAATTCCTCCTTTCTTTCCTCTCAACAGGAAATAAAGATTCTCTGTGATTGACAGCCCCTTCTTGGTTTACTCCGTTTTCTCTCGCCTGTGAGTGTCACTAGAACATGGCACCGGGGCGACCACGACGCCTATTTCTTCGCAATCATTTGGAATTTCTTGTCTGATTTCTTCAGACAATGGACGGCCTGAGAGCTCGGATGTGTTAGTTTTTTTGGTTTCATTGGTTTTCGTTTCGATTTTGAATTTGGGTTGTTCGTATGGGCAATTTTGGTCGTTATGATATCTTCTGGGTTAACTTGGTGATGACTGTGATTGGATTTGCGATGAGCACTATGTTCATCGTTTTCGTTTGCACTAGACTTATATGTGCTCGAATTCACTTGAATGCTTCTCGCCGATCCCTCCTTATTGCTTCCAGATCCGATCTGAGTCTGGTAAACGTCAGTTTTCCTTGTTTCGACCTCTTTTTTCTTTGTTTGCAATACAGATTTTACAGTCGCAAACTTTGGAGCTTAGTTAAAAATTTTCTTAAGTTGTATTGTTCAATTATTTTACAAAATTATGTTACTGAATCACATTTTGTGAATTTGCCCTTTCATAACAGCGCTTTATTTCCATTTAGTGCATTTCATTTGTTCTGAGGTTTTACCCATTGAACATCTTCCCGTGTTCAGCTGGAGCGGGGATTTCATGGTCTTGAACCCACATCAGTAGAGAACTTCCCAACGAAGAAGTACAGTGATGGATGCTTTGCTGCTGCAGAAAATTCTCAGTACGTTCATTTCTCTGTTTTTGGAATATTATCATCATCTTAACATCCAACTTTTTCCCCTCCTGCTCTCTCTTTAATGTAGGAGGGGTGCATAGTGGATGAGTGTATATTAACTTGGAAAGTATTGCTCGGTGCTTGATGATCCGATTTATGCCTATTTAGTTTGTTCCAAATTCAGGAAAAAAGTTGATTTCAGACTTGGAATCTACGTTGCTCATTAGTCATTTAATTGTTTTAAAAAATTACTATAAGAAAGATTGAGACTGGAGTTGGTAATGAAGAAGTCAAATCTGAACATTGCCATGGTCAATGAAGGACTTGTACGAGTAAATGAAATGTACTCCCTGGTTTTATGGCCTTCTATGGTATTAGTTTAGATGCTATATGTTTGGTCCCTTGTTAATTTGTTAATCTATTGACAATGTCTGTCTTCTGCGGTTCTGCCACATGAAAAGGCTGATTATATACATTTGATTCTCCCTGCACTTTCCGCGTCCATTGTGAAGTTGCAGTTATACAAGGGAAAAGTCAATACACTTTTGAAAATTACTTGATATTCATTTTACTATTTGAATTATTGATAAAAGTATTTCTAGTGAAGCTGGGAAAGAGTCAGGGTAATCTTACAATCCCAAGTTGAAGAAGTTAGGAAAAAGGAACTCGTTGTATTTGGTATAAGCATCATCGGTCTCGTGAATGTTCTGTGCACCATTGCCCTATCTTCCAATTCATGTCATTTTGAAGATACGAGTCTGCAATATTTAACATGTTCCTATATTTGCATTTACAAAATGGCCTTATTCCCTTAATTGGAAGATATTATCCTTGTTGTGACTTGATCCAAGGATGTGAAGAATAATCCATGTTCTTTCGGCCCCATTTTGACGGAAATGATTTTTCCCCCTTAATTAGTGCCCATTTTTGTTATGGTCGTTTGTATGGTTAGCATACTGGAGACTGGAGAGCCTAGAATGGTTACATAGGTGATGCTGAGCTCTTTCCTTGAATAGCTGAGAAAAAGCTTTCTATGTTATGCTTTTCAGAGAAAGTGTCTATTAGTTCCTTTATTTCTCATGGTATAGACAGAAGATAGTGTGTTTACACTAACTGGATTAGGACTATTGTTCTTTAGCAGTGTTTCACAGTTTAATATTATAATCTTCTTCTGTTCACTTACTGCACTTGTGCTGATTGCGTGATATAACTTATTTCTTTCTCTTGGCGTTTTTGTTTGCACTGATTAATGGTTCTGTATTTTTTAATTGAATATCTCATCAGTCATCACCTTGTTCCAATTTTCTAGCATGGCTTTGGCAGTGGGTTAGACTCCTTTACTCCTGTAAAAGTAATCTATACAAACACTAGAGTCTAGAGATCACTACAGTTTCTTATAAGTTCATCGTGTGAAAAATTACTTTGTAGATTGGGGCAATTTTTGAATGATACTGATATGTGTATATTGTCCTTTCAGATAAGTATATCTTGCTTATGAACATTTATATTTGTTGTATTTGTAGATGTACAGTTTGTCTCTCTGAATACCAAGGTGAGGATGTACTGCGCATCCTCCCATATTGTGGACACTTCTTCCATGCAACCTGCATAGACCTATGGCTGCAGCAGCATTCGACATGCCCTGTATGTCGAATCTCTTTACGCAAATCATCGGAGAGAAAGCGCGTAATGCAGCCATTATTTAGTGCCGTTGTTCAATCTAATTTTGGCGTGGAATCTATTCCCACTCATCCTTTTCACTGTATGATGGCTAATGATAATGAGTTATCATCAAGAAACCTGGACATGCATGGTGTGAACCCTGTACAAGAGGATCATTTTGCACCTGAAGGTGGTGGAACCGTTGGTACAGAGAATGCCACCAATATAAGTCATGGTGATCAGTCCATGAAAGATACAGGAAAGAAGCATTTAGACAGCACATCAATAATCCCCTTAAGCTAATGTGGTCTGAACACAAAATTGAGGTAGGGTTGCAGTAAAATGCAAATGGAAGCTGATGTGGTCTGAATACAAAATGGTTGGAGTAAAATGCAATTGGATGCTGGGGGCTGCTTCTTGCTTTTTACTGTCAATTAATTTACTGTACATTTGGTAGAGATTTTCTTCTTGTCTCACTGTCTTCTTTCTTGCTTTTTCCTCCTAGACATTGGATGTTAGTTTGCATTGAAGGGTTGTAATTCCTCTCTTTCTCATTCATCTGACTTTTATATGGAGCTGTTCACTGGTAGGGGAATGACACTTAAATCTCAAAAACTGAATTTAATGACAGTTAGGTTTTAAAATTATTAATTTTGTAGTTCCACTTCCTTTTTTCGGTTTTTTTTTTTTTGGGGGGGGGCGCCGGAGTATTTCCACTTTAGTATCAACATTTGTAAACACTTAATACCCTTTCTTATTCTATTTATAAGTCATTTTTTTCACATTTCATTAGAATTAAGAAAAATTTTAAATCTTAATTCTGTTTTAAACTTTATTAAGTTTCTACCACTATCCTTGATAAGGACATTTTTATGACTTTTTTTAACATATAATAAAGATAAAAAGATAATGAATATAAAAAAATAGTGAAGTGTTATATAAATTAGATCAAAATTAATAATTTTTTTTACTCTGTAAATAAAACTAAAAGAGTATGGTATAAAAGATCTGATCAGATTATGAAAAGACATGCCGACTCCCTTTTTATATTCAAAAGGGTTTCGTGTCCTGTCCAAGTGGCTGGCTTTAATCTAGTATAAAAATGAAAAATAGAATCATGTTTAGTTTTGGCTATCTTAGTGAATATGGGAAACCATGCAGAATAGATTTAATGTCACTTCTCATGTTGGACTTATTAGTAATCTTTTCAGTGCTATTTATAAGATAGAAAAAAAATTTATTCTATTTATAAATCATATCAATTAATTTATCATCACAAGTTTTTCTTTTTTTTACCTATTAAATTTTAGTGAGAAGAAATATGTATAGCTAACAGGCAAAATTAAAGACTTAAATAAAATTAATAAATTTTAGTAGTTTTTTTAATTTTGGTTAGACATGTTAAAAAACACTTATAAATAGAAGTGGGAGGAGACAAATTATTCATGATAGCAAAACCTTAAAAAGTCGTCCTTAAGTAAATCCAGCAGCGCGGGTGGTGTTATAAGAATCAAATCCTCTTGACGCTACTCTCTGAGTGAAGATGTAGCAATTGAATATGTCACCAATTCAGCTTTGGATTCCAAAATACATGAAAGGCCATATCTTGTTCGCCATTTGATCCCATAATGGTTGGAAAATTCCGGTGGCATAGTGGAAGTACATGATGGAGGAGGTTGACGCGTCTGAATGTGATAGAAGAGTGAAGAAGGGAAAATTGGAACAGTTGAAATGATAATAATAGTAAGGGAGAATGACAAAGATATTGCTAACTTACGTCTTAAATCTCAAACTTTAAGAATTTATGAATTTGACTCTTAATTTCATAATTTTTTGTGATAAATTTATAATTTGTGTTTTAAATTTTAATATTTATTTATTTTTAACATGATAAAATTAAAAAAAAGTTATAAATTTATTATAATAAAATTATAAAATTAAAAGATAAATTTATAAATTATTAAAATTTAAAACTTGAGATGTAAGTTAAAAACTTATCTATTATTTTCTAATAATAAATGCGACAGTTGCGGTCAATAACTTCTTCCAACTGCTTCCCCACTCTTCCCGAGCCCTACTTTCACAAGTGCCGTTCTTGCACATTTAATGCCCCACAAATTAGACATGGAAAAACAAGCAAACAAAGCAACTATCTTACTTGGATCCTCAAACATCATTTTATAATAGTCATCCCATAAAGTCTTTCACTAATAGATCTGTTGCTAATTTAGATTTAAATAATTGTAAACTAATAAAGTCGTGAATACAAGTTCGACTTGTCAAGTGTCAAGCTATCTATTTAATTGTTCTTTGCAGAATTTTTAATTTAAAAGAGCTTTTGTACCTAGCCCCAAATTTAATTAGTAAGCATCAAGCTTAAAAAAAAAAAATGCTATATTTGAGGTGACAAGACTTCTAAGTCTAAGCCCATATAAGTGGAGCTTACCTTCTCCGAGTTTTACATATTCTAATGAGTTACAATTGAAATTTTCATATTTATATTTATAATTATTTGAATTTATATTTACAACTAATTTTTCATTCAAAATTTTTTGGACATACTCTCTATATCTTTATATATAAAGTGTTTTTATTTAAATTTCACATACTAATAAAATTTTATTATTTAATTGAAATCACATAACATTAAAATAATTTTTTTAATTTTATTTTTAATAATGTCAGAATTGATATCATAATAGTAGTGAGTAAAGTATATAATTAATATCTCTTCTCTTTTCAAGACAATGGTAAAATTGTTTAACTACTTAAAAATATCATAACAACTCTTAAATTTAAGGATAAAATAAGTTTTTATAAAATACTCTATATAAGGGACGGGGATAGTAATTGTCATAAAACTGATCTTTTACAACCTAAATTTTATTCCCCCTAAATTAAGTTTATTATTTATTGGCCTTGAAAAAGGGCTAGAAGAGTTGATGGGATGACAATTGATGACTATTTTTCAACATGTTGTTCTTGAAAGAGATATATTGAGGAGTGTGTGGAGAGGATCCAAATCCCTTGGTGAGCACTCCAATAAATTTAAAAAGTGAGGGATGCATGTAGATGACTAATGTGAGATTTGCAAGGATGCTGTAAAGGATATCACACATAAGCTACATGAGTGTCCAAATACAAAAAGATTTTGGTTGGAGACTATTGATCCCAAGGACATACAAGCTTGCTTTGGAGTAGAGCTTAAGGAGTGGATTAGATTAAATGTGCAATCTCAGCAAGCTCAGTGCGGAGCTCCATGAAATTCCTACTTCTCTATAGTGTGTTAGTTGCTTTGGCAAAGAATGAATGAGATAATTTTTCAAAATAAAGCTACTACTAATGTTGCTATTAATTCTTAGATCTTAGCTATTATGAATACCTTTATGGAGTGCTGAAGAAAGCTCAAGGTACTGTATGGAGAGAAACAAGATGGACCTATTCTTGATGGGGCCTGAAGTCTATCGATAGACAATTAGTTAAAGTTTAATGTGGATGGTGCTTTCTCCCACTCACATAGCAACTCTAGATGTGAGGATTATTTTGTGACTCTACAGGCACGATTAGAGAAAGCTTTCTTTACAAAATGAATGATGGAAATTCGCTTTTTGCTAAATTGTGGGCTTATATATAGTGTAACATATCAAATTTTAATCCCCACATTAATTAAGCTTAACCATGATAATTAAGAAAATTGATATGATGTGTGGCTATAGAGGTCTAATAATTAATTTTGGTTGTGTTACGGCCTTAATTTATGGGTCTTGTGTGAAGTTGGGCCAACCAATCATTGGAAGGAGAAGAAAGCAAAGATGAGGTGTTGTTGTGCCACATGTCGTGTCGTCAAAAACGTTCGCCGCGGTGCATAGACACAATTGAAAAGAGAAGGGGTCCTCTTTGAAGATTAATAGTCACAAACTGAAGCAAAAAAATAGAAAGTAAGGAAAAGGAAATGAAGAAGACAACAAGAAGTTGTGCAAGGGTTCGTATTAAGGTGATATTTAGGACATTTTGGAAGTTAAAAACACCAAAGGTAAGTATCATACCCCTTAATCTCCCATTCTCTTTCACATTTATGGAGTTTTTAGTTAGGGTTTGACAATGGTAGATGATTTTCAGTCTATATATTAAGTTTGATACTTTTGATTGTTTGGCCTCATTATTATATGAATTTAGCGTTAATGAGGTTTGTTGGAAGAGTTATAATGCCATTAATAAGAGTCTAATAGCTCATTGATGTTATTGTGAACTAAAGAAAGTTAATAAATCTAATAGGTAAGTCTAAGAGTTAAACTTATGAATGTTAGGTATTGTAGAAGTGGATAATGAAAGCGGAAATTATGTGCTTGATATTGATAATGAAATTTAAAATTGGCTACATATAAATTGAGCTCTTATACACCATTATGGCTCAGAAGCTTAGAATATTAAGGGACAAACCTTTAATATATCAAAGGTTTAAAGTAATCGAGGGAACCTATTTTGAATAGTTATATGTTAATTGATTGTTGGTTGTGATTGTGAATGTTATATGTATGAATTAAATTTCGATGTGAAAGCATGTTATTAGTCTTGATAAATGTTTGAGATATGTTTGTGTATAATGTTATAATTAATTTGAAATGTGAGAAAAGCAAAAAAAAGACTTTTTTAACCATGAACATGTAAATGATTTGAGATGAGGAAATGTGATAATTGTGTGTGTGGATGAATTTATGTGATATAGGTAAAAATGATTTGGATGCTCACTTGGGTAGCAAATTTATGTGAACCCAACGTCTTAATAATGAAAATTGAGATTGTAAAAATAGTGAGCATCGTATATGGCATGATCAATGGGTAGGAGTCCGCTTAAGGATTGAGAGTAGTTAAAATTCATATGATATTTAAGCTGTCTTCCGATATATGGGGTATAACTTTATCCCATAGTTTGTTGAGAGATTAGAATCTAGCTATCTCTATGAGTTTATCGAGGAGATTAGCTTAGGATATACAACATCTCAGAGATTCGAGAGTAGGGGAAGCCATGATCCGAGAGTGAGTCATGTGATCTTTAACTGGTTTACACCTCATGATTGGTGAGTTTGGGTAGTCCAGTCACACAGATAAAACCCTATTTAGTGTTACAGTCTACGGTTTTAGCCGGAGGAAACAAGGATGGTTGATTATTGCCTATGTAAACCTATAACGTGTTACGTGATTAAGTTGTGGCAAATCATGTTAATATATCAGTTCATGGTCACATGTCTGTGTGTCTTATGACAATGTACTTAGTATTATGAGATAAAAATGTGTTAATTGGAATGACAAGTTATGATATGTGTTTAAGCATGTTTTAAGAACTTTATTTTCTATGCATGTGTTTAATTTCAATTGATATATAATTGCATAGGGTAAATTTTACCTTGATTACTGAGTGGCTAGACTCACCTCTTTTATTTAACATGTTATGGGCTCTAGCTCTGATACAGAGAGGGAAAAAGCTCAAAAGGCTTAGGAATTAGTACATTCCTATTATATACCTCTATGTTAAGCTAATTATTTTGTATAATAGAATATTATTGCCAATTTAGGTTGCATTTTGTTTAAACTTGCACTATATAGTTGTTTTAAACCTCTGGATTGTATTTTGGGCCTTGAGTAATTATGTATGATAAGTTACACATGTTGATAGGGCTAAAATACCAGTGTAAGTGTAGAAATGTTGTTTTGAATATATATGATTGATTTATGAGGCAATGCAATTAAATTACCTCCCCCTTCTATTTTCAGTATTAAAGGGGTTGAGGAGTGATTTTGTGCTATACTGGTATTCGAGTGCATGTGATGTATTGCACTGATAGTCTTAAATTTAATGGATATGGTCTAAGTGGTTAGGAATAGTTTTTGACACTTGTTTTGGATCTTGACACCTTTTTGTTTGTAAAAAGTTGTAAAAACTAGGTTGGGTGTCCAACTTTCTGGTCTAATATATTTGGAAGTAAAACTCATGACATTAGCTAGTTTGTGAAAAGAGCTTTCTGTAGATACCTAGATCACATCATTCGGACGTCAGGCGGAGAAGTAGACACGCTAAAAGTTGTCTGATTTTGCTGTCAAAAATGTGTAACACACCACGACGTGTGGTACAAAAGTAACAAGATGCAAACACAATATGCACGAATCGCGGCGCATTGATCTGTTTTTTCAGCATACTTAATGTTTTTCAATTGTTTTTAATTCCTTTCACTCCTTTGAGGTATCACATGCTTCTGTAACTTATTTGGACTTTGATTTAAGAGTTATGAATGGTTTTAACTCTTTCAAATTAAAAAACTTGAAAACCCTACTTTTCATAAATCACAACTTAGTAATCTATTATGAATTAATCTCTCATTATCATGATTTTGAATTGTTAATGGTGTTTAGTTTCTGAGAACATTTCACATAGGGCCTTAATTTGGCTTAAGATCTTGGCTATAGGAAGCTTATCCTAAAGTTTGACTCTCTGGAAGCGATTGATGTAATACATAGTAGAACACCATGAGATCGCCTCGATGCTGGATTAAATTGCTGAAATTCAAGTACTTTGGCTCAAGAATATGTAGTGCACAATTAGAGTATTTCAAGAGATGTAAATGAAGCTATTGACATGCTTACCAAGATGGCTCTTTCCCGTGCTAATGAATTTCACCCTTTTTATTCCCCTCCCTCAGGCTTAGATGCAATCTTGGTACAAGCCATTAGTACTGTCATTCAGTTTCTTGTCATCCCTTGTTATTAAAAAAATCACAAATTGTTTGTATGTACAAAGAAGCAAATGAAGAAATTACATACAACTTTAGCCATTCATATTCAGCCGTCAGGACTTGAGAGACACCACGCATACTACTTTAATATAAAAAAATGTTGCATTCAATTCACCAAATTAATGAAGGACACAGATGATATTCCAATGCAGAAATATTTAGTTTATTATTTTGAAATTGAGGACGGCTCCAAGAATGATCTGTGCAAGGTCTATAATACCCTTACATGCTTTTCAAAATTCCAACTGCCCTCCCCTCTAGGAAACTTTCACCAATGGCCACAATATGTGGATTGATATTCTTAATAATTACTATTTATTTATATTTTATTTATAAATCACTTTTAACATATTTTATTATAATAAAAAATTTAAAATTTATTAACTATGACTTACAATTTAATAAACTTTTACTTTTGCTCTTAATAAGAATAAAAAATTATTTTAATAATTTTTTTAATATTTAATAAGGATAAAAATAATAAAAATAAATATAAAAATAGTGAAATGCTTTATAAATAGAATCAAAATTAATCTTTTCTCTATACCTTATAAATAAAAACCAAGGAATATATACTTGTCACAGTTTTTAACATAACTAATTTCATGTTTGTTGAGAAACAATAGTTATATTTTTAAAATTATTTAAGTATATTTATATATACTATATAATTTTTCAATTTTGACCTTCTCTATAATTAAACTATAGTAATAAATTGTTGCCTAAATATTCAAACAATAAATAATAAACAAGAGATAAAATTAAAAAATAATATGAATTATTCTAACTTTACCTTATATAAGGACAAAATCTTTCAAAGTCTATCTTATATCAAAAATCAATTGGATATACATACATACATATATTACTTATGATTACCAAGGTGTGGGCGAGCAGACAACAAAGGACTAAAAATTGAACAAATTATTAAATTAATTAATGTATTAATTCAAAAGTTAATAATTAAAATTATAGGCGAACTGTGATCAAGATGATCATAAACAAATCTTTCTATTAAATCAGTTAAAATATTAATTTATCAGTTTACCAGTTTATCAATTTAATCAAGAAGGTGGACCCAGATTGCCATACCAGGCGAGTCAACCAAAGCCCAACATTAAAATGTGAACTTACGCCATTATCAACTGCAACAATGCTGTCTTGGCCGCTTGGGTACCGAACAAAATTTAATTTAATATAACAATTTTTTTTAAAAAAAAAAGTTCCCCTATTTTCATTTTCATAAAAAATATTTTCCAGATCAAACAAATTTTAACGTATTAAAGTTTTAAATTATAATGTGTTATTTTTTAGATTCCCAACTCCAACACAAAAAAGTATAATAACGTTACAACATATTTTAACATAATATTATATGTTCTCATCTCACTCTTCTTCCAACCACAACATAATAACATTCTCTCCAAGCTTTGATAGAATGTTTTCATGGAATAATATTGCCATGGAATGAAATTTTTCCTTCCAGGCAATTTTATTAACATAATTTCAAATATCATAGTAGAGTTATCAACGTTTCATGTAATACAGAGCGATGATATTAATTTTTAATAATAATATATTTCATATTTTTTATTATTTAATTATATGCGTTTTTTATTAAAAGTAGTTTATTTTGAAGCACAATTAAATACTAAATTGAGACCTTTTATAATAAAAAAATTAAATTTTAATTCATTATATTGAAAAACTAACCTCTTTCATTAAACTAAGCTCTTGATAGTTTATATATTCTACAATGAATAAATATTAGTATTATATAATCACATCAAACCAAAATAGGGGACAAAAAACTCCACTCTTAAAATGGACAAATATTGTCTTATTTATGCATTAAAAGTAAATATAATTTTTCATCCGTGCAACGCATTGCAATGAGCTAGTTTACAAATTCTAAGCACAATAATTTTAGTTACTTGCACAACTAAAACATAACGAGGAGATATTAACCAAAAATTTAATTATTTAACTGATCCGCATTAAAAATAAACTGTTGTTAAAAAAAGAGCACATGCCTTTAGAATTATTTAAAATTAAAATACATTGGTGTCTTTAAAAAAACAAAAGAGCTCTTATGATTTCTGAATAAAAAGGAGCAATAAACAATATATATATATATATATATAGTAAATATTATATCAGATGGAATATTGAAATGAAATTGTATTTTTTCAAAGAAAATCCACAAACGAAGGATAAATCATGACACGTAAAATAACATCTTTCAGGTTCGGGGCTTGATCTTAGCTCTGAGGCTCTCCTTCATCACCACGGTGAATTCCCATTTCCCGTGAAATCCACCATCTTCTCCGGCGGATACGCTTCCCACTCAAATTCCTGCACCATCCTCGCCATCATCAGGTGAATATGTACCGTCCCCATACCCAATCCCGGGCATATCCTTCTTCCCACTCCGAACGGCATCATTTTCACTCCGGTCACCCCTGTTATGTCGGCGTCTTCGCCGCCGGTGATGAACCTGTCCGGGTCGAATTTCTCCGGGTTCGACCACAGCTTCGGATCCTCTCCAATGGCTGGAGTGAAGATCTCAATGTTTGCGTCGGTAGGGATGTCGTATCCTGCGAGTGTTGTTGGCTCTGTGACTGCGTGCGTGAGAGTGAAGAACGTGGGAGGATGCTTGCGTAAGATTTCTTTTACTACGGCTTGCAGGTATGGCATTTTCTCGACGTCTTTTTCATCAACCTTTTTTGATCCAACTGTGTGCGTAATTTCGTCGAACAGTTTTTGTTGAATTTGTGGGTTCGCAATGAGCCGTGCGATCCCCCATTCAACGGCGGTTGCGGTGGTGTCTGTGCCGCCGTTGAGGAATTCTGAGCAGAGAGAGACTAACTCTGCGTTATTAGGCCCGGATTTCCTTCCTTCGACTTTGAGATCGAAGAGGGTGTCTAGGTAGGAAAACGACGTCGCTGTGTGGTCCGAACCTGGGTTTTGGATTGCTCTTCTTCGTTGTTCAATGATTGGGACTAGGAACTCAATCTGTTCCTTTCGAACGCTCAAAGCCTTCTTCCTCTGTTTTGAGAAGAAGGGGCTCAGAATTGGTAAGAAATCATCGATTCTGGGGTCCAAAGTGATGAGGACGGATTTCATGACTTGATCTATTTTCTCTATTGTTTCTTCATCCATTTCGAGTCCAAAACACATAGCTACGAGTATGCAAAAGACAGCGAACCTTGCATTTTTGAGAACCCAAACAACCCCATCGTTGGCCTCTGCTTCGGCTTTAAGCCTATTGATGAGTCTGTCCATTGCGTTATCCCTCACACCTCGAAACTCTCTGATCCTGCTTGAGCTGAGCATGTTCTGGACCATGTTTTTTCTGAGCGACCTCCAAACTGGGCCATAAACTGCTGCATTCACAGTGAATTTGTTGGCACTGAAGATGTTCCTGGTAGGGTTCTCGGGAGGCCTAGTGGCATAAACTTGACCCTTTTCAATCAGAGCTTGATGAGCCAACTTGGCATCAGTGAGGATGATCATTGTTCTTGTGCCCATCTTGAGAGTGAAGATTGGCCCATACTTTGGTCTGAGTTCGTCAACATATTCAAAGAAGGGCTTCCCAGAACGAGCCACTTGAAAAAGATTTCCAACAATAGGCCATCCAGGGGTCCTGGAGGGAGACACAGCCTTTTGGATTTGGATTTGTGGGTGAGCAAGAAAATGAGGCCTGAAAAGAGGAAAGCCAGGAGGGTGAAGATGAGGTGGTTGGAGGAGGAAGAAAGAGAAGTTAAAAAAGAGAAGAGTGCCATTTTTGAAAAGGTGATGAAGAAAGGGGAGGAAGAGATGGATGGTGAAGTAAAGGGAAGGGTATAAAAATGGAAGGAGCTTGAAATTGCAGGTGAGATTAATTAAAGCCACTTTCTAGGTGTGCCACCTGAATGCTGAACAGACACGGGTGGTTGTGGATCTATCAGCTGAGCACTCAGTCTAAGACTTTCACAACGAATTTAATATTAATATTTTTATAATTTTTATAAATAGATTGTTTTGTAGTATTTTTGAGGAGTTGGATGTTCAAAAATGTAAGGTATTTTTAGTTTTTCGAGATGTAATCATTATCTTTTTTTAAAAGTGTCCTTATTGATAGTGACTTTATATTTATTGTAAAGTGTTTTAATATGAATAAATATGAAAAAAATAGGATTAGTTGGAAAGTAAGTAACTATTTTATTAGGAGGTGAGATTCGATTAAAAATGTCTTATATTTTTAAACGGAGAGAGTAACTTTTTTCTTAATTATTTAAAGATATGGTTTGGAGATTATCTTTATTTTTATTTTTAATATTAATTTACTTAAATAAAAATTTATAGAAATTATAAGGAATTTTATTATTAAATCTAAATTGAACAAAACATCTCAATCAATCAATTTATAAAAATTATAAAAAAATTAATATTAATTAGATCATTTGAGTTAAATTTATATTATTCCGATTAATGATAAGATAAATTTATTAAATTTTATAATTTTTTTAATAATAAATATAAATAAAATTTAAAAAATCTGAGCCGTTCAAATGCTCCCAAAATCCAAATGTTGAGCCCATGATATTCCATGCTCATCAGTGATGAGCACCGTGTCCAAATGCAACACTCTATCGTTTTTTTACTGCAAACGTGAAGGTAGAAGATTGTGCTGGGCTTGTAATAATTTGTAGTACTAGTTTTGTATTTCCTTGACGGAGACAGTTGAATGAAGGCGCATGGATATTGGTAAATTAAATGCTCTTGCACTTAGCGGCAGAGTTAGGATCCCCGGTTCACAAGGACACTGAGAGTTAGGATTTTCAACACACAATTTTTCGTCTCTTTCAAATATTTTTTTATTTTTTATTTTTTAATTCAATCTTGCAAATACAGTGAGTTAATAAAAAAAAATATTCAATAAGTTTATTTTTCATTATTTTTTTTGTTTCCTAGTGTCTAACTAGCATTTGGGATGAAGATGACTTGACTTTAATTTGGTTAAATTAGATTTTTTTCTATTTTTTAAAGGATTAATAAATAATATTGATATTTAGATATAATGAAATTATAGACTAATATTTATTGGGCTTTGAGTTAAAAAAATTAAATTTTAGATTCAAGCTATAAAAAATAAAATTGAAATGGATTTAAAGTTTAATATTAAAATAAGGAAGTGCAAAGTATAAGAAAAAGAGAGTACAAAATACAAAATATCAAAACTCATACTCTATGCGTGTTATTTTTCCCCAGTTGAGGGGTGCATGTGCCCCCTCAATTGCAAGTAGCTCCACCCATGCTTGCACTACTTATGTACCCTTTTAATCTTTTTTATAAGTCATTTCTATCAACTTCATTAATATCAATGCAAAAAAGGTACAAAGAATAAAAGTTTGTAGACTTTCAAAATATGCTCCTATATAATAAATTTAAAAGTTATGTTGCATTGATGAAGAATGAGTTTCAATGTACTCACAAAAGCTCATAATCCATTGAGTCTTATTTAGGGAAGATGAAAGTTATTTTAGATGATATGGCACTAGCAGGGCATCTTAATTGCTTTATTAGATCTCATCATGCAAACATTTGTTGGACTCGATACAAAATATACACTTATTGTTGTTCATCTTGTAGATAAAGATAACTTGTCCTGAATAGAGCTTAAGTCTTCGTTGCTGACATATGAAAAGCATCTTGAACACTTGAATAGTGTTACCAATGTAAGTAATTCATTTACTGCTCTTGGTTTTCAAACTGACTGTTCTGCTCTTAGTGGTTCTTTAGGCTCTTCTGGATTCTGTGATACTCGATCACCTTAGCATGGTAGAGGACGTAGCAATCGAGGTCGTCATCATTCTAGACGTACTAACAATAACAAATCAGAGTGTCAGTTATGTAGGAGACCAAGACATTTGGTTCGTGACTATTATTATTGATATGACAAAACTTTTGTTCCTAGAGATAGTGACTCAAAGGATATGTCAGCTTATTTTACATCAGCAGAAACAATACAAGATCTTGCGTGGTATATTGACAGTGGTGCATCAAATCATGTAACTAATTTACATGGTATTGGCATTGAACATGGACCTTCTTTAGGTACATTAACAGTTAGAAATGGCACTGGTTTGAAAATTCATGGACACACATCAAGGCATTTTAACTGTGGATCTGACTCAAAAATTTTATTGAACGACATTTTAATTGTTCCTACTATTAAGAAAAATCTACTGAGTGTTTCAAAGTTAATTTTGGATAATGATGTGCTAATTCAATTCTACTCTGATTGTTGTGTTGTTAAGGATTCGAGAACGGGGCACGTTCTGCTTAAAGGTCAAAGGTGTGATGGTCTGTACAAAGGTGAAGGGATGCCTCAAGTCTATCAAATTTTTCAATTTGATACAGATGCAAATAATCAAAGCTCAGTAGACTCAGTTGCTTTATTTTTAGCCATTGATACATGACATAGACGATTAGGACATACTTCCTTGACCACTGTCAAACATGCTTTAAAGAAGTATATATTTCATTTGACAATAATGAACAATTTACTTTTTGTGATGCATGTCAATATGGCAAGATGCACAAACTCCCTTTTCTTGTCTCTGAGTCTCAATCAAAAGCACCTCTTGATTTAATATTTACCGACTTATAAGGACTAGCACCAATTAATTTGAAATCTAGTTTTAAAATTACATCAATTTTGTGGATGATTTTAGCAAATTCACTTGGTTATATCCTCTTCGGTCTAAGGGTGAAGCATTATCTGCTTTTGTTCAATTTAAAAAGATGACTGAAAATCAATTTGATAAAAAAACTAAAGTTTTACAAAGTGATTAGGGTGGAGAATTTCCAAGTTTTTCTATTGTTTTATTAGGGTCTGGTATTCAATTTCAACATCCTTATCCTCACACATCTGAACAAAATGGTCATGTTGAGCAAAAGCATCGTCATATTGTGGAGATAGGTTTGACTTGTTAGCTTAGGCATCAATGCCATTATGCTATTGGTGAAAAGCTTTGATGAATGTTGTATATGTCATAAATCGTCTGCCTACACCGGTATTGGATAATACTTCTCCTTTTAAGACTTTGTTTTCTACTACACTAAATTATGGAGGCTTAAAATCTTGGGCATGCCTGTTTTCCATGTTTAAGGCCTATAATAAACATAAAATAGCATTTAGAAGTGAACGTTGTACCTATTTGGGTTCTAGTCCTTCATACAAAGGATATAAATGTCTGAATCTTTCATGCTAGATCTATATTTCATGGCATGTTATTTTTAATGAAAATGTGTTTTCTTTTGCAGGCTCTCAAAAATCAAATAATTCTCAGCCTCTTATAGAGTTAACCTTATTTGATTGGCTTCCTTCTTCTATGCTCTGTTCTGCTGAATCTTCTTCAAATTTAGACACATAGTTGAATAGTCCCATGTGACATAAAGATGGTGACGATATAAACATGGAGCCTTATTAACTCAAATGGTGTCATCTACTGTGTCCTCACCTGGAGGTTTGATGTCATCAGGCCCAATCAACTTATTAAGCCTATTACTTTCTTCAACCACTGATGATGAACACTGCCTGGTATTGGCAAGCCCATTACTTTATTCAGGTAATGATGATGCTTAGTCCTTTTCTTCCTTTAGTCTATCACATTCAAAATCAGTTTTATTAATTCGTGAGTCCACACAACCTATGCAATCTACTTGTTCAAACAGTCGTCAGATGGTGACTCATTCCAAAAGTGAAATTTTTAAGCCCAAGAAACCATTTATGGTTTTTGCCTAGTAAGATCCACGGTGCTTACGAATTACACTACATTTGTCAACACTGCATTGACTTTACTGCATTAGAAGGATGTAATGACAGCAGAATATAATGCTCTTATTAAAAATCACACGTGAGATCTGGTACCTGCTCATCTTTCTCAGAATTTAGTTGGGTGTCGATGGATTTTTAAAACCAAACTTAAGCCATATAATATGGTTGATTGTTATAAAGCATGTCTTGTTGCTAAAAGATTTGCAAGCTCCAAGTGTTGATTATGGAGAAACCTTCAGTCCAGTTATAAAGCCTTTAACCATTTGTGTTGTTCTTACTCTAGCAGCTTTCAGAAATTGGGATGTGAGATAGCTTGACGTCAATAATACCTTTTTGAATAGGTATCTCACTAAAACAGTAGTATATATGAATCAACCTGAAGGTTTTGTTGATTCATCACAGCCATCACATGTTTTTCGCTGCTGAAGAAAGCTCTCTATGGTTTAAAGCAAGCTCCTCGAGCTTGGTTTGATCGACTTCATGTCACTTTGCTGTCATGAAAGTTCAAGCATAGCAAGAGTGATGCTTCATTGTTTTATTTTCAAACCAATGATCAACTCCTTCTAATTCTTATTTATGTTGACGATATCTTGGTTACTGGAAGCAATACTAAGAGTGCGCATAAGTTTATTCATCAGTTGAATCAGATCTTTTCTCTAAAAGATTTGGATCCATTCATTATTTCTTAGGCATTGAGATTACTTGTGATTTGATTGGTTTTTTATTGAATCAATGCAAATATATTAATTGTTTGCTCACTCAATGGAATATGAGTCATGTATCAACAAGCAAGACTCCTTTAGCTACTAGCCGCACATTGTCCAAACTTGACAGTCATCTTCTCACTGTCGAAGAGTGTTTCATACAAGAAGTTAATTAGCTCTTTACAGTATCTAGCTAATACTAGACTTGATATTGAATAGATGGTGAAGAGTGGAAGAGCATACGTAGTTGGGAGTTTTTTCAAACTAAAGAAGGTGGGAAGAGAGAGAGAGTGTGTGGCTGTTGAATATGAGGAAGGAAGAGAAGTCGGTGAAGATGTTGGCAGAGAAGGAGAGAGAGGAGAGAGGGAGAGAGAAATGAAAACATTATTATGATGAAGATAAGTCAGGAGCTGCAAAGGGAGGGGGAGAGAGGGAGGGAGAGAGAGAGGATAAAAATATATATAAAAAAAGTAACTTGGGACCATAAGTAATATTTGATGATAAAAAATATTAAAAAATTTTAAAAGGAAGACCCAAACTAAAGGACGTTTAGAATCTCCACTAAAAATGACCTCAAATTAAGTTTAAAATCTCTAGTAATCCTTCGTATATATTTAAAGGGTAAAGTTAATCCTTAACCTTTTTTTTTTTTATCTTTTACTCATTTTGAAGTGTAGTATTAAACTTTGATTTTACAAATTATAATTGTACTTTTATGCATCCGCATTCAGTGCTTATTATTGTGATGAGCATTGAAGCTCATTAGGGTTAGGAACCTTGGCCCTTCATTTCAACCCAAATTGATCTCTGCCATTCATTTAAATTAATTTTTAAATATTTTAGTATTATATTTATTAAAATAAAAAATATAAAAAATTTAATATTAAAATATGAGCTATTTACAGTATATTTTAAATGGTTAATTTATAAAATTTATAAATTTTTTAATATGTGCACTATCCAGAGCCTGTCTAAATAGTTAAATTATAAAAATAAATTTTTTTAATATTAAATAAACTTTTAAATTAAATTTATACGAATCAAATTGATAATAAACATATTTATTAAATTTTAAAATTTTTATATTAATAAATATATATTAAAAATATTTAAAAATTAATTTAAATAAACGATATGAATTAATTTGGATTGAAATATTAAAAATATTGAAATGAGGGACATGATTGTTCCCGATGAGCATGCATATCTGATGAGTACTCAATGCAAATGGGTACTTTTATATCTTTATATTATAAAGAAATCATGTCTAGGCTCTGTCTCGTCTGAAATTATAGATCGATGGGAAGATTATAGTCAAAAGTTTTGAAGAGTTGAAATAAGTACTGTACAACCATAAAATGACTGTCAAGAATTTCGAGTGGAAAAAGTGAGAAGTTGACCAAAAGTGGAGGGTGGTGATGATGAAATTGAGTATTGAATGCAGGCAACTAATTTAGTTGAACGAGTAATTATGCTGCGACAACAAATGATGCGGCTCACAGTTTTAGGAGTTAAATCAATGATGGAAGGAATGGAAAATTGAGTATTGGACTATAAGCCACACGCAGACACTGCGGTAGTCAATTTTGATTTTGACTGAAGCCCTGTCAGTAATTTGCTTGTCTGACATGTACCCAAAGTCAACATCCTACTCTATATTTTTTGTTTATTCCTGTCGAAAACAAAAATAATTTTTTTAAAAAAATTCTCCCCATACCCATAAAATTTTATTTTTATTAAAAATATATATATTTTTATTTAAAAATATAAGACATTTTTTAAGAGTTGAATGTTTAAAAATATAAAATATTTTTAATTTTTTAAGGTATCAATTATTTTTTTTTAAGTGTCCCTATTGATATAACTTTATATTTATTATAGGGTGTTTAATAGGAGTAAAATATAAAAAAAATATGTTTAGTTCAAAATTAGGTAACTACTCTATTAGGGAGAGATTCGGTTAAAAATGCCTTATATTTATTAATAGATGAGTATATTTTTTATTTTTTATTATCAATACATTTTATATTGAGTGAATGATAGCTTTATGGAAAGATTTAGATTAATAAATATAATGAATAAAAATAAAAAAAAATTAGCGTATTAGGTTGTTTAAATTTTGAATTAATAGTAATGGAAAAACGTTAATTCTTTAGATAAAAAATTATTTATTTATTTTTGCCATTCATTTTGAGGGCTTCCTCCCACAGCTTCAACTTCAATTGCGTAATACCGTGTGCTGGACTAGGCAGCAATGTGAACCTCTTAGAAGAAGATTATTAATTATACTAATGGTTCTGTTTCTTGTGGTGGTTACATTTGGATTATTAAAGAAATTGAATAAAGAGCTTTAAAAAATACCTTAACTATCATTCTTGTACTGCAGTGAAATTTATAACCATCTTTAAAGGCTTCAATTTGTGTTAGAATGCCAAGCCCAATCAAATTATTATCTATTCAGATTTTCTTGAGGCTCTTAAGATTATTTAGTACGAGTTCTCCCAAAATTATCTACTTTATGGAATTATAAAGAATAATAAAGATCTTATTATAAGATATTGGATAAATAATTTATATATTTAACCTTATATGCTTAATATATTTTTATCTAATTAACTTAAAACATGTGTATTTTAATGTATTAATAATATTATTAATAAGGATTTGTTATGAAATAAATAACTTATAAAACATCGACATGTCTTAATTTAATTAAAAATAAATACTTTAAATATATAAAATTAAGTATATAAATTTTTTTCATTTTAATCACGTGTGTAGATGAGAAAATCGATGTGATGATTGATTTCCATGTCGAGCTATGAATGATAATTTAGATATTAAGAATTCTGGCATCCTTATGTTAGGATATACGCACCTTTTGTATTATGACGTGATTTGATTGATTGCTTTTATATATAAATTATTTTTTGCGGTCTTATATTAAAAAATGATAAGTGAATTATTGAAATATGTCCAAAATATTTTTTATTTTTAATAAACATGAATTTTAACTCTTCATGACAATTAATGGACTAAGATCAATTCAAAATAAATGACTTTATTTTCTGAAACATTAGAGAATATGAATTTAGTAATTTTTGGATGCTCATTGTATGTAGAACAATCAATGATTTGATGATGACAGTGGTGGAATAGCGTTCATTTTTACATACGTCAAATATTTTAATATATAGTTTGGATTTTTTAAAAAAATGTTATTTAACTGCAATCTTTAAATGATTATTAAATTATACATTGTATGGAAAATTATCTAATTTATAAAAAAAAATAGAGATCAAAGCATCCTCAAACTTTCACATCATAAGTCATAACCTATGAAGCAGCAATACAAGTATAAGTATTAAATACGATATGACACAACATGCGGACACAACAATTTTTAAAAATTTTAAAATATGGATATGGTATATAAATAATTAAATATTAAATATTTAGATACACACATATTTTTAATTTCATATTTAAAGTAAAAAGTACAATTTCAAGATGTCTAATGCCATCACAAAAATACAATACAATAAGCAGTTAAGCACTTAAGTACTACCAAATGGCAAAAAATAATGATCAACTTAAATTAATTCTCATCTTCTCCATCTTCATTAACACTACTACTTTTTTCTATAAGTTTTCTCTTCAAAATTGGCTTATCTAGAGATAAACTTGCAACTTCAAAACTTTCAGCATTATCTATTTTCCAACAATCTCCACTTATATCCCACAATATATTTTCTCCAGTGGAATATTTCTCACTCTTTCTTGAAAGAAGATGAAGAATTGGATGAACAAAAACTAAGTTTTTTGCTCTTTTTAGAAGCATCTTGTTTATCTTTAGTGAATGAACAAAAGAGTAAATGTTTTAATTTCTTTCACAACAAAATGATAAGCATAGTTGATTGAAAAGTTTCAATGCAATTTCTTGAAGTTTAGGAGCATCGGCACCGTACTTGTTCTGCCAAACTTTAGGTTCTAATTGCCATTTATCTTGTAAAGAATTAACAAAAGAGTACTCATATGAACATCCAAAAAACTTTAAACACTCATTCATAACCAATTTTCTCTCCTTTTCATTTGGAAACATCCTTTTAAAGCACTTTTTTCTCTCAATTGATATTTCAACATCTCTATATGGAGAGACTTTATTTGGTGCACTGTCACGTCATTGTGTTGTATAATACTTGCAATAATATAATAACATCAATTAGAGTTGTGATGTAAAAATGATAAAGAAAAGAATTTCATTAACAAAAATAAGAATAACACACTTACGATTTAATGAATGGGCAAGACAATCAAATGGAATGGCACCTTTTGTCCAACGATCAATGATGTTGTAAAAAACTTCATAAAATGAAGAGTCCTCATAAAGTAATTTTTTCTCATGCTTATAAATTGATTCCTTGACTTGTTCTATCATTGAATCTAACATCTCATAAATCAAATGAAGTGTGGGTTTATATATGTCAGCAAACCTCAGCAAATAATAAATTAGTTTAGTGAAAGAGAGAATATAATCAACCTTCTCCTACTAAAGATCATTAAGAATTATGTCTTTAACTATAGTAGCCTTTCCAATATCATCATCTTTATAAGCACTTCATTGTTCACTAATAACCAATATACAAAGAGAAGTTTAGATACGTTTGAACCTCTTCAGCATCATAATTGTTTATGTAAATCTTGTTTTAACTATGGCAAGCAACTTTAATGGCACAAATTCATCAAACATGGCCAATGTCATAGAATAATTCATGATAAATTTTCGGATGAAGACTGTATCATCCCTCACCTTAATGATCTAGTGGCATTCTCCATAGACAATTTCATTTGCCTCTGTATTTTTTTGCTACACATATATTCTTTAAGGCAAGATTAAGTGTATGCATAACACATGATGTACAAAAAATGTGAGGATACTCATCTTCTATTATCTTACCTATAGATTTATAAACAGGTGCATTATCAGTGATTATTTAGACAACCTTATAAGGCCCCACTTCTTCAACTACTTTCTTTATCAAGTCAACCATATAAAATATGTTTTTATGCTCGCTAGTTGCATCAACTACCTTAAAAAGATGGGACTTCCATCAGTTACAGCCATAAAATTAATTAATGGCCTTCTTTGTACATCTATCCAACCATCTATAACTATATTTACCTCTTTATGATTCTAAGTCCCTTTGATTGGTTCAAGTAACCTCTCAACATTGGCCTTTTCTTTTTGCAACAAAGTAGATCTTAGTGCATTATAACCAAGAGGTTTAAATCAAGAATTACATTGTTAGTAGCATATTGAAATGCATTAATAAAATAAGGGTTACATGTCAAATTAAAAGACAAGCCAGCCAAATAGAACATTCTAGCAATTTCAGAAGTTAAATTCTCTTTAGCTTCTTGTTAGAAAGATCTTTTTATTGTATTTATTGTCCTTCTTTTTCCTTGATCATGTTCACTTTGAATAGGAGTAGCACTCCTTTGGCATAAAGGGGACAAGCTCTCAATTAGAGTCTGTAATGGCACTTATTTTAGTTTTGTTCTATTCTCAGCCTCCTTTTTAGATTTTCTCATTTCAACTAAACAATTATCATCAACTTTTAGGGCAATACCCTTTCTAGAGGTTCTCAACAAATGAAATTTAACCCTAGAATAAAAGCAATTATATTGCTTATTATAGTAGTTACACTTTTAAGTTCTATTCCCACATTTACTTTCATTTTCTTGACATACCAAAGTCACATAAGCCCACAAAGGAGTAGCCTCTTTCTGTCTTTCATTACTAGATTGATACAAAGAATTTGCACTTTCTGATCTACTATTAAGTCTAGAATTAGAAGCCATTACAGATTTAAGTTATATTGAAAATTATAAATAATTTCTTGCAATTTTAACATGAAGAGAGCTAATCAAAATTTAAAAAAAATCAATGTTTAACTTAGCAAAATAATCCATCAAAATATAAAAAAATTAAATCAATAACATTTAACATTCAATAAGTCAATAAGTTAAGAGCTTAAAAATATTTTAACAGCTAGGCCATCAATAATACCTAGAACTAAAATCCAAATGTACATCGAGGAGTAAGGACTTGAAGCCTTTAATATATAGGAATGCCAAATATGATAAAGTGTCGGAGAAGAAGATGAAGAAGAAGAACTTACCTCAAATTAGGAGAAATAGAGTGACACAATCATAGGTTGAAAAGACAGAGCACCTTGAGAAGAAGCACTGTGACTAAAGTGACAAAGCTCTGACCTCGAAGTGATTGAAGAGATAGAGTACTGTGACTCGTAACTGAAGATTAAAGAAGGATGATGCTTAGAGAGATAGAGCAAAGCTTACATGAGAAAGGGAAAAGGATCGACTGGAACTGGATGAAGCTTAGGGCATCCAATTTCTGGAAATGAGAACAAAAGAGGCCAAAACGATGAGTTTCGGGTACCTCCTATGTCTGCCCATCTCAACTTGTGTCCAAATTGTCTAACTAAAACTAGAAAAGAGGATGTGTAGCTTTCGCATCCTGAATGTGTGTTTGTGTACACGAATATGGCAGGATTTACACATATCCATACTTCCCATGTCATAACTAAAGATTAAGGCTACACAAAAGACAAACAAAATAAGACTTTGGCCTAACCTAAAGTCTGGGACTAAGTTAAGTAACTGAGGTCTAGTCTTAGTATAACTTGTAACATCCTTGAAAATTTAACCTTAAATTAGTTGAGTAGATGAGGTTAATTAAGTAAGTTTATGTGGTGCGTGATTACAAAGAGTTAACGGGTATATTAAGTTGTATTTCAACCCTAGGATTAAGTTTAAAGTGAAGTCAGGCTACCCGAATGTTAAAAAGTGAGAAAAATAAGAGAAATGACCCAATGTAGAGTAATAACAACTTGGCACTATTAAAGCTTGGATTAGCTTTAGAAGTGTGCATTTGAGGGATAATCCTTTGACTTCTCAAAGGTTTGAGGTAATTGCGAGAAACATCTCTTGTGCTTTCATGTGTTAATTGATTTATTAATTTATACATTATAATTGAAGTGTGTGAAATTATTTGAAATGCAAGAGTGGTATAAAATATTTAAAAATTAAATATTATGATTTGTGAGATATTGAAAAATTATATGAATTTATGGAGTTCCATAATGTGAAATTTTTATGGAGTTCAGTATTATGAATTTATGGAGTTTAATGATATGATTTTGTAAAGTTTAATGATATGATTTTATGAAGTTTAATGATGTAATGTTTTTAGAGTTCAATAAAATCTGTATGGTAAGGAGTTCCATGATGCAAAGTAAAGTAGGGTTCAATGACTTGTTTAAATGTGTTTATATAATGTTCATTTATCACATGAGTACTGTAGGGTCTCCCTTACTGATCTCTAGTTAACTCCATATTCAAGGTAATCATGGAATTGTCCTCAATAAGATTTTCAAGTTTGTAAAAATTACAAATTAGGATCCCAAATTTTTCAAAATTTAATACTCTTCAAAATATCTTTGTAAGTTGAAAATCAGAGTTTAATTAGTATGTGAAAACATGAGATCTCTAAATAATCGAAGCATCTGCATAAAAGTTAAAAATAGTAAATCAGTCTAGAAGATAGGCGTGCGCCACGGCTTGTATATACTGTCATTTGAAAACAATAAGGGTGAAGTTTCGACGCACCTCATTTCTCTATCTGATATTTGATTGAGGTAATCTAGGTATCTATAGAAAATTTCTCCTAATTCTAACTAAAAGCACTGATTTCACAATCATAACATTTCTTAATCAAAATTCAAACACCCATTTCAAAAGCTCACTTTTTTTTCAATCTTATTACACAATTTGGGTGCTCAATTCACAATTCAAGTGTCAAAAGCCAAGTATACCCTAGACCACACTCAAAAGACCAAAACAAACATGTGAAATACACTATATCTCATAAATAACCAATATAACACATTTTCAACACTTAACCCCTTAATTTCAAAAATAGAAGGGGGAGCTTCAATCACATATTCATCAATTAATCATCATCATTCACATATCATACCCATCCCTTACTTGCACTAATGTTTTAGTTTTGCTATAGATTTCACAATTCACACATAAACTCATCTTAGGGCCCAAAATACATAATTTTAACATTAACAAAACGCATAGTGCAAGTAAGTAAACTAGTCATCCTAGTTAGCACTATCATAGTATATTATATACATGAATTCAAAACAGTTGAAGCATACAAATTAGGATAATGTCCTAAGCGTCATATCATTTTCCTCAACTTTGTCTTGATGAGCTAGTTCCTATAATATTAAAGAAGAAAGGGTGAGTATAACCACTCAGTAACTAAGGTCTATCTGACTTATACCAATACATGTCAATCAATTTAAATATAAGTGGCAAACGTTATCATACTCACGTCAAGTCAACATATTCAAGCACATATTTGCCTTTTCTATCATTAATGGCATAGATTCATGAGATAATATCATAAAAACCAATGTTCATAATAATATAAGATTAATCACTAGATTTTATTTAAGAGACACAATACAGATAACCATGTGCCCTTTTATCATAATAGGCATGATCATACCTCCCTTATATCCTCTTTATGCCACGAAATCATGGGCTATAACACACTGAATTGTCTATAAACTGAGACTACCTTAGCCATTCATGCATGAGAAGCTACTTGGCTAAGGTTGTCTAACTCACTTATGGGTTACAGTTTTTTTCTAAAACCTAACACTATAGGGTGTCATTCTCCCTAAACTAGCTTTCTCATTGAACAAGTAAAAAGCTAGTTAGGTTTGAGTTCCTCATCGAACAAGTAAAAAGATAGTAAAAATAATCCAGGTAAACTATCAAACTATGATGGAAGCCTTACTATATGAATTTCAACTCACTACTCCTCTTCTTAGGCGAACTCCCACCTCTCATAATTATATGGTGCATAAACGCAATATCACATAGCATGCAAAATTACATAATGTTTAGGTATGCTTAATATCATCATCGTGCTAACATTACATATGTTCATCACATAAACATATATCAACAAGTCATTGAACTCTGTTTTACTTTGTATTATTGAACTCCTCTCATACACATTTTATTGAACTTCACAAACAACACATTATTAAACTCTACTTCATAAACATTTATGGAACTCTCAATTTCTCACATTCATCAAACTTCACATTTTACACACATTATTAAACTCCTCAAATCATATCATTAGACTCCATTCAAACACACATAATCATCAAACTCCACTACACATAGTCATATTTAATTTTCAAAATGTTTTATGCCACATTTGCATTTTAAATAATTTCATATACTTCAAATATAAATTTTTTTTAAACTACAAATCAATTAACACACAAAAGTATAAGAAAGAGTTTTCCCCGGTTATCTCAAATCTTTGAGAGATCAAACATTTACCCCGCAAATTCACACTTCTAAAGCTTTACAAAGCTTGAATGGTACCAAATATGCTTACTCTACATTTAACCACAATATTATTTATCAATATTCCTTTTTGAATAATTTTCACCATCTAATTTAACACTTCCTTACTCTTAGGATTCAATCCCTTCACATACAAGGGTACTTATAGAGTTTCTTAGCTTCCTTTAACTCCCATTGACTTCATTAAACTCCCAACTAGCTATTAATGGAGCTATATTGCTCCAACCACCTCATTTATGTTTGGAATTTTGGATATTTATTACCTCACAACTACCAAAACTCACAATACCATAAATGCTGAGTTTAAATAGCGTAAACAACTCTTATTAACTCTATTTAAGTTAATGAGTTCAGATTCATAGTCTTTATGGATCAAAAATCATCTTTCCAATACCAAGAAAATGCAAATGAAAGAGAGATTTAAGATTAGGGAACTTACCTCTAGTGTTTAGAAACTCCAAAATACTCCAAATGCTTAAATCCTCCAAGTCCTAGCAGAGCTCCTTATGTTTGTTTTTATTTTTCCCTTCACTCTATGTTTTTTTTTGAACTATAAAACGCTCTTATTTTTGTAGAAAAATAACCATGCACCACGACATCTGTACCATATGATGCGACATATGGTATAAAGAAGGCAATCTCACCTTTGGGTGGCTCATGTGTCGTCACATGCTATCATGTTCTACGGCATGTGGCACAAAGTCCTTTCCCTTTGTGTTTCTCACTTTTTGATGTCCAAATGGTCTAATCTTGCTCCGAACCTAATCCAAGGGTTGAAAACACAACTCATAACACTCGTTAACTCTTCGTAACCACACATCACATTAATTTACTTAATAAATCTTCATTTATTAAACTAATTAGGGGTTAAATTCTCCAGGATATTACAAGTACAATGATAAGATTAAGCATGTGCATGCATTGAATATTTTGCATATTATGTAATACTGTAATTGTACATCGAATGATCATGAGAGGTGAAAGTTTGCTTTGAAAGAGGAGTAGTAAGTTTAAAATTCACGTGGTAAGGCTACCATTAAAGCTCGATAGTTTTTCTAGATATTATTATTTATATTGTCTCACTTACTCGATGACACCTACTCTAGTTTATACTTGTTTGATAAGGAAGTTAATTTAGGGAGAATGACACCCCACAGTATGAGAATTGGGAGAAATTATAACCCACACTTTGGTTGAGTAGCTTTTCACGCATAAATGGCTTGGATAGTCTCATTATATAAACGATCCAAGTGTGTAATAGCCCACAGTTTTATGTCAGAGGTATAAAGAGGATATAAAAAGGTGTGATTATACATATTGTGATAAAAGATCACATAGTTGTTTGTGTTATGTCCCTTGAGATGAAAATCACGTGATTAATATTGTGATATTATGAAAATTGATTATCATGTTGTCATTTTCTTAATTCGTGCCTTTGATGACAATAAATGTAAACATGTGATGTAAAGATGCTAATTTTGATATGAGTATGATAATGGATTATTTATTGTATTTAAATTAATTGACATACATTAGTATAAGATAAATAAACCTTATTTTTTGATATTAAAGGATCAGTTTTTATTTGGATCGAACAGGATTGTGTTGTTTTGAATTGGACTGAATAAGACCAAAAAACTTTTACACAATCCTGCCAAAGATATTCAAATTTTTCACTAGCCAGTAAGTCTCGTCTCTGTCAAATTTGTCCTTATTGAATGCGCCAAGTATATAATGCCTATGGTCCTACCAAATTACAACTTATTCTCTTCAATATTGTTTGAAATTGATTTAGCTGATTTAATTTAAAATAAAATAAAGATTTAAATTAAATGTGCTCAACCGTATAAAGTAGATGATGTCAACGCATCACAAGAAATACGTAACAAAAAGAAAATCCTAAAACCTCATTGTTGATATATAATCTATAAATATTCTTGTAATTTGAACTATCTCAATATTCTCCCTTATGCCTTATATACGTGTGTGTATATGTGTGTGTGTGTGTGTGTGTATATGAGAGAGAGATTGGGAGAGTTGTTAGATGTATTATAATCCTACATTGATTGATTAGGGAATTAATCACAATTATAGAAGTGTAGGGTGAGTACTTCCAAATTAATTCAAACTTTTTAGTGTAATTGACAAATTTTAGTTTATCATTAATATAAAGCTTTAACCAAAGGTTTTTATAAGTCTTTTTTGAGATGTGAAACCTGCTTTAACCAATACAATGAAAACTTTTAAGAACTTGCATAATCTATACATACTTTTATGGGTATTATTTGAGGCGTGAAGCCTACCATGTACTCTTTACCTTCAATTATTATTAAGAAAATTATATTGAGGTCCCACAAAAGAAAGTTTATTATAAAAAAGTCTAATGAATTTTATAAAATACCTCAAAGTTTCAAATATAATACTTAACTAAAAGCATTAACAACAGACAACAACAATTTAAGACTTGAAAGTATTTTGTAAAACTTATGGAACCTCTCAATAATAAACTTCCCTTTAGTAGGACTTAAATGTAATTTTTTTATTATTTTACTGGAACAAACGAATAACAGTTAACTCATTTAATATCTCTTAAAATTAAAAAAAAATTAACTTTGCCTCTATTAAAAATAGGAAGAGAGAGATACACTATATGGATGAGTCAAAATTAAATTTATAACAGGCATAAAATTAGAAAATAATACTCCCTTTGTTTTAAATTATAAGGCATTTGTAGACAAAGTTTCACACACAAATGAAGCTCATTAAATATATGCACATTACAACATTACTTTTTCAAGATAAAAATATAAATATTTAAAAATGTCCTTCACTTAATACTCTATTGATAAAAAAAATATTAAAGATAGAGAATATATGAGAAGGATAATATTAAAAAAGTATCATTAATGAAATTTTATTTTTATTAAAATATATTATATTTTAAGAAGATGAATCTTTTTTAAAAATATATTATAATTTGGGAAAGAGACAGTACTAAATAATTCTCTATATACCTTATATTACGGATCAAAAAATGTAAAAGATAACAAAAATAATAATAGAACGGAGGAGGCTAAAAAACATGAGGTGCGAGTGCAATTTTTTTTTTTTTCGGATGTTAAGTCAAAAGTTAACAAAAACGTAATATATAGGAAAAGGTCATGAAGTTAAAGCATTACAAATAATCAAAAAGAAAAACTAAATGCAGAAAAAAAAAAGAAACATTCATGAACAATTTGGAGATAATAGTGTTGAAACTTATGGAGCAAATTATTGATATCCAAGATAATGAATGTTGTCGGAGAAAAGCATGCAAGTGCAATTTTTGAGTACAAATTGAGGAACCCACAAAGTCGGCAAGGCATTTATAAACAAATTGATGGCATCCCTAAAGAACCAAACCAAACAAGTGGGAATTCCAAAATTACTATTACTATTTATCTCAACATTAATATTGTCTTCCTGAAAATTAAAATAAACAAAGTATATTCATATTTTTTGCCTGTTCAAAGTGGACGTCCAATATTGGCTATATAAATGGGACGAATCATTCTGACCAAAAAAAAAAAAAGGCAAATGGGACCAATCATTAATTAATATAAAGGGACACATGTTTATCAATTATCAGGCCTATCCCATCGCCCACATTTTCTTTTCAATCATTAATTAATATCTAACTAACTCAATTCAATTCCGAAAAACTCAAATCTAAAATTTAAATTAAAGAATAGTATTATTTTTTTTTTTTCCTTCTTCTCAACCCATGATGAAAGTATTTCCACCGTGATGGAACCAAATTAATTAAATCCACATGAACTGTTAACAAAAATTGGTCCTAGACTCTCAGTGGAAGAGGATGTGACCTCACAAGCACTAGTAAGGGTAGGGTTAAGATTTAAAAATAAGAAGAATTAAAGTTAAAAAATATATATACTATAAAGTTTTCATAAATTTTAAAAGATTTAAAGTATATAATACTTATATAATATAAAAGAATTAAAAAAATTAGGGAGGTAACGACCCTTGTTGGTCCTCCTCTCTGCCACTGAACACTGGGTCTTCCATTTAAATCTGCTAAATACAAAAAATATTTTAAAATAATTACTTTCAATTAAATTTAATGATACTTGAATATGATATTATCAAATAACTACATAAAAAATTCACCTATACCTGTCCCAATCTGAATCCCCAACTACCCATTCTGAGTTACAAAATGACAAAATCAGGCTTTCAAACGAACTGTGGAGATTCAAGCAAAAAAAAAAAAAGGAAAAGAAAAGAAAATAATGAACTGCTAATCTATTCTAAGCACCACCTTTATTTTGCTATGTAATAAATTAGCAATAATGTTTCAAAAAGCGTGATTTAATTTACCTGCAAGACCAAAGCAATTTCTTAGCTAATTCTTTTTTGTTCTATTTATAATTTATTTTAAATTCAATAAATTTTTATCTCTATCACTTAATATTAATAAAAGTGTAAAGGTAAAAATGAATATAAAAAATAATTAAATATTTTATAAATATGACCAAAGTTAATTTTTCTTTTCCTATCATATAAACTAAATGAGGGGAATATATTAATATAATATACTTCTTAGTTTTTTTTGTTTTTTAACAAAAGGTTTCAAATGAGGCTCAAAAGTTAGGCCTGATAGTAAAGTCCCCGGTGGAATGTTCATTCATTCATTGTATTTTCATGACTTGTACAAAAAGTTTTTTTTTGATACATTGACTTGTACAAAATATTGCTTGTTGTATACTCTCTTTATTTAAAAATATAAAGTATTTTTTAAGAAGTTGAATGTTAAAAAATGTAAGGTATTTTTAATCTTTTAAAATGTAATTATTGTTTTTTTCAAAAGTACCCTATTAACAATAACTTTATATTTATTGTAGGTTGTTTAATAGGAATAAATATGAAAATATAGGGTTAGTTGAAAAGTAGGTAACTAATTTATTAAAAGGTGAGATTTGATTAAAAATATCTTACATTTTGTAACAAAGAGAGTGTTTTGTATTATTTTTTTATACATTACTTTTTCTTGTTTTAAATATAATTATCTAGCATATCTTAGTGAAAGTATATTACATTGTTAAATTTGTAAAAAAATAGCCCAAGATTACATTTTACCCATATTAATAATTAATAAAAAGAATATAAATATTATAAAACGTCCACTCTTTTTCTTAGAACAATTTATGAGACCATTCATTAAAAGTCTGCGGGGTAAAAATGAATAACTATTATATGATATTAGATAACACCTTATGTCATCGTTTAAAGAAGTCTTCTAGAAATGACCATATAATTAAGATCAAATAGAGGATTTATTATACAGATGATGATGATGATCAATGCATATAGTATAATTCTCTTTTTTTTTACAAAAATATAATTTTGTGTGCGCATGAAAAATAATCAATTTTTTTATTTCATTGCTTGGTATCTTATGACATATGAGAGTATTATCATCACTTATTTAAACTAATCCAAACCTTCACTGTATGTGAAATTGTCATTACTAACAATCACTTCACAAGTATTTTAGAAATATCTTTAATATTTTTATTCAACATGATTATTTCAAGGCTTTATAATAAGTTGATTTAATATTTTTCACCATCAAGAATCAATCTTTTTCATTGTGGTGGGGGCATAAAATTTTATTTCTTTAAATAGTATAGTCTTAAACATACATTTACAAAACACAGCAGACCGCATAGCGCAGTGGATTAGCGCGTTTGACTTCGGATCAAAAGGTCGTGGGTTCGACTCCCACTGTGGTCGGAAAATTTGCCTTTTCATTTTTCCTTCAATCGCACCGTGAAGCGCGGATCCTAATCGGGTTTTCTAATCAAAGCCTTTCGATTCCCTCTCCCAGCGTCATTTGGATGAGAAAGCCATGCTGGGGTTCACAACTCTCTCCCAACCCTCAATCTCTCCTCCATTTTTTCCAGCTTCAACGCAAATCCTTCCTCGCTGCTGTAACTTTTTCCCCTTCCCTTCTTCTTCGTTCCCGAATCCCCAACCTGTGAGCCCCAGAAAACCAATTGCACTTGTCGTCTTTGCAGAGAACGATAATGGGCCGAATGAACTGAAGGAAGGAGACAAGCCAGAACAAGATGACGTTGCTGCAAACGGGGGCAAGGATAATTCGAGCAAAGATCGACGACCCATCTTTGATTTCGACTTGAGGAGTCTCCTTGATCCTGATCCTGACAATGTATTGGCCCTTTGTTTGACAGGTCTGCTCACATGGGCAAGTGTTCAAGTTCTCTTGCAACTCTGTTTTATCTCATTAGCTATTCTTCTTGCTGCTCTCAAGTATTCTTTCATTGCCGCGCTTCTTGTTTTCATTCTTATCACCCTTCTCTAGATCATGAAATCTCAAGTTCAGATGTGCTGTAAATCAACTTGTGTATAGTTACGTGCATTCTTGATTCGGTTTTTCTTTCTGAGAATTAACGTCAACATGTATGAATGGCTTTCAAATTGAGAATCGGTGACAACATGTGAATGGATTGTGCACCTCTCCTTTAATTCATACTTTAAATTTAGTGAATTGCTTCTTCTAGTTCATGTTGAGGCTGGGTTTATAACATTTTTCACTTACCAGGTTACTTCTATGAGAGTTTAACTCAGTACATTTTTTTGGGGGGGGGGGGATAAAAAGGCAATTTTTATTAAGAGGAGACAAATCTGACTGGTATACAATGTGTTTGGAAATCCGAAATCATCATGGACACTGATAGAGTGGAAAAATTTTAAAAATCCAGAGTAGCAGCTGAGTTCCTAACAATTGATTCCTTGATGCAGTTCAAGGTTACCATGCCATGTTTGTGTTTATTTTAAATGGCATTATTGGATATTTAGTTTAGGCCTCTATTAACTACGGCTATGATTTGCGCAGTTGTTCTATTATAAAGTTAAGACTACATTAGCCAGGTGTCTATGTATACTTTTACTAAGCATTCAATTAAGATGAGAAAATATTTTCATTGTATTTCATATCCTCTTCTCTGTGTTTCCCCCCCTCTATTCTTTCTCTTTCTAATACTTGATGGAATCAGAGCTTTCAATGGAAAGCACTAGGATGATTGACAAAGAGGAGTATATTTACCGAGCTCAATGAAGGAAATGTTTTCTTCTATGGAGACAAAATCTTGGCAGCCATAAATGTTCACAAGCTGAGAGAATATATAGCAGGATCAGGAGCTATGCTTGGTGAAATTTTATGATTAAGAAGAATATTTGTGTTTCTTCAAGTTATATTTGCCACAGGTGAAGCACCTGAGTCTTTTGGCCCCGAAAAATAAATAAATAAAAAAAAAAGCACCCAAGTCTAATGTATCTCTAGTCTAGGCATCCTCAAATACGTCTTAAGCCAAGACTTGAATCTACAAGCCCATTTCACATTTACAGTTAGACAAACCATCAAAGAACCAGAATCTGTTTCAGTAGCCCCGCTCCAACAAGCGCGGGAAAACTACTGTGGAGGAAGAATTTTTTAGTCTACAAAGAGTTGGAGCATGATCCCTATTTCCCTTACCATCAGAAAAATTATCCGTTAACTGCAAATCGGTATTCAGTATTAAGCCTAATACAGATGAGATGGTTTGATTGAAGGGACAAATCAAGACTTGTAGCAGAAGGCTTCCAAAAAAGACAAGGGGCTTTTGCGGATGATGCAAGAATTGACAAAGAAATCAAATGTCATGTTTGAATATGTGAAGATCGAATATTAAATGCTTCAAGGTGCCCATCTTTAGCAGTTGGAACCATTGGTGTTCATATAAAAAAAGCATCTTGAAACTACATAGAATATTGCCAATCAGGAATTTCACAAAGTAATGAATCATAATCTTCATCATTGAATTTGAATAGCTGAAAACCATTTCCTTGCCTTCTGAATTTAGTCACCATAACACTTCCTAACTTGTTCATAGCAAAATTTATGGGAGCTGAATGTTCATAGCCATTGCTAGAATGTCATCTTCAAACGTGAGAACCAGGACCAACTTTTTACTTATTTTTCTTCCCCTAAAAGTTCCGCCCTACTCTGATCTGTGTTCTATGATCTTGTATGGCGTTACTACCTGATATGGACAAAACAAATCATGAATATCTGACAACGAAATTGTGTGATTTATAGCATACAAGACATGCTCGATATGTGTGATTTATTATTTATTTTTCTTCAAGTTTTTGATTTTTTGAGTCTTAAAAATAATTTTAAAAGAACAAATCTTTTAAAGTAAATATTTTAAACTTTTAGGTCATGCGATGTAATTTTATTTCGTTCTTTGTTTTTTTTTTTTTCAAGTCAGCATGTCAGAAATTATGTCATGTAATAAAGAATATATCATGAAGAACGATTGAAAGATTTTAGCTTTATAACATGAAATATAGGTCTTTCAGGCAGCTGAAAGATTTATACCAATTAGAATGATCTCTCAAAGCAACAAAAGGCATCATACATCTTGTAAATTAACTGTTCAAACCAACGGCTCAGTTTCCAATACGAATTTATTTTCTTTACAAGCTAAATACTAACTGATTCGCAAATGATGACCAAGAGGCTCATTGGATATAATGTGATGGGCCTCAAAGACTTGTGAAATCATAAATATTGCTGTAACTTAGAAAAGTACTTGGGTTCGGTGCTTATCATAGTGAATACTGATAGACACCATGATGCTTATCAAATGAAAAATGAACCATGCAAATTCAATTTCGGCGTCTTAGATTTAAAATTTTCAATGAACAGGTTTTAAAAACTCATTTTTTGATAGGACGACAGTTAAAAAATTATTTTTATTTTAGATTATGCACAAATTAAAATTTTTTAAATTACTAAACATATGAAAATAAACCTTTATTAAATCAAGACAATCTAGTTTTAATTTGAATGGTTCAGGTTTGGTGCTCATCCACTTAGGTGATCAGCTTAAGGTACAAAGAGTTGCATGGTTCACAATATGGTTCATTCTTTCAACTCTTCCAATTCCATGGTTTATACGTAAACAAACAAGATAGCAACTGATTAGTTTGTCAAAACATTAGAGAGAGATGAATATGAACAAGAGAGCACCTGAGAAGAGAGATTGACTATGAGTGTGTAAAGCAGAAAAAGCCAATACCAATGTGTCAAAGAATTAAGTAGTTGGCTTACATTAAATATACATTGTCCTCAAATAATTTTGCTCTTGAAACTAAATGAGATTATTACACTGAACAAAACTGGCAATAAATAAAGATCCACTTTAATATACTCAGATTTAGACCCACCTGAATAACCAAGGTAAACAGGAGGCAGAAGCATATCAATATGACATAAACGATCCACACACAAATTTCTTTTGAAGTGACGTTCTACTTGAAACTTCTATATAAAATCTGACACTATCTGCATGAACTTGTTCACTCTTGAGCATCGGCAATCATTTGCTGCAGACAGTTCATAATATAGGAGAAAGAGCAGCGGCTCGAGGGTTCACTACAACATAACCAGATTGTAATCAGAATGGCAAAGGAGGTAGAGATGAAGAAGTCAATTAAATATGGAATTACAAAAAAGGAAAAAAGGCAAAATTCTTAGGCACACCAGTCTCTAAATGATTAGATAAACCAATAATCACGCCAGTCAAGCCGGTCAATTTCAATGAGATTCACTATTTTGACATACTTTCATGTTTCTTCCCATTATTTACTCAATCTATCTACCGTCTTTTGAAATTAAATCACTCCCTCCAATCTTATTTATAAAACAAAGAGAATTATCATTTATTTATTTATTTATTTTTTGGGCTCTATTAAGTCATGTCATCAATTTTTTATCACAAATTTTTCTTTTCATCCTAAGTTAAATGTTGGTGAGAGAAAATATATTATTAATATATATATATTTAATAAGGACAAAGATGATGACTTATTAAATTTTTAAACAGAGTTAATGAGTTTTGATGTTTTGCTTAATTTTGGTAAAACATGTTGAAAGTGACTTATAAATAAGAAAAGAGAGAGTATTCCTCAAAAGATCTTTTTACAAACAATACAAGAATCTGTCGCCCCAATTTTTTATTCCACTTACATAGACCAGCAGAGTTGAATCAAGGCAGCCACTTTGGGGTCCACATAGCTCGGAATCTCTAGTCTTTTGCCCATGAAACCCACAGCTGCAACAACCTACAGTAACGGAATACTGCTTCTCAAGAGAATAGCAAGCCAAACAAGTGCATTTCGAAACTACAATATTTTGTCAAAACTTTTTGAAGAAAATGAGACCAAGTCTTATTTACATGCATATATAGATAGAAGAACAGCAAAGCAACCACCATGTTCATAAATAGGATACTTTATTTTCTTCTGTCCATAGCATTTACAGCTTAGCTACATTCTAAAGTTCAATGACAAGAGAACAACCTGAGATGGATTTAAATTTCTCCAAGGTTGTTGTAGGGTCACTAGCTCCCACAGGATTACACCAAAGCTGAATATGTCACATTTTTCATTTGACGGTTCACCACGAATGACTTCTGGTGCCATCCACTCAGGCTGTTCATATTCATAACAGGGCCGTATTTAGATTGTGATATGGCCAAATGAGTACTTAAATAATAAAATGTCCAAAAGAATGAAATAGAACTTACCGTCCCTGCGGCCGTTTTAGATGAAAGAAATGTGTTTGCCTTCGTACGTGAGAGACCAAAATCACATACCTAATACATAATGTTAAAACAAATTGTTGCCAATATTCCCACTATAATATTTTTTTAACCATAAATTTAACACAAAGAAATGATAAAGCTAAAAACATTTGTCAATCATAATGGTATTGAAGGAAGGCAAGAGTTACAAGAATGGGTACGGTAGACCAAACAGTTTAAAATACTGGCATGCCTCTTAAAATATGAACTATGACTACAAGACTACTCATTTTGAGGGCTCGTTCCGAGACATCTATGCATTATATATAAGATTTCTAATAAGCCACACTATTCATAAGTTATAAAACATTATAGTTTATTTTTCAAACACTGAAACACATGGGACCTCCTTAATATATACAAGGAAAACAAGGGACAAAGTATCTCCATCTAGGCATCCTATATGACAATCTAGGGATTGTTAACATTTGGTAACGACAATGTTAGCAAATGGTGAATTGATTAGCAGTCAGTGACCCTTTCGGCCTTCAATATCATAGTAATGGATCCATCTTTGAATTTTAGAATGAATCCTTACAGGTGGAATGAGAACAGAGAGAGTAGAACAGGGTGAAGTCTACACTGTTTCCCCATCCTATCCCCTTAGAAGTGTGTCATTTGCACCCTCAAATGACTTTAACAAAACAATGTCCTTAAAGAACCTGGCTTTAACAACTTTCTCAACTCACATTTATTCTGGTGCAGGCATTGAATGGATATTTTATGGGAATAAGATCCTCCAGGGAAGTCTTCTTCCATAAAAGTTTGATAAACCAAATTTTCAAAATGATGTCAAAAATGAGATAATTCATATTTTTGTCATGCGATACCCACCCACCCACAAAGAATGCCATGGATGGAAGATACCTGTCCATAAAAAGTTTCAAGAAGACAACCATCCAAATATACTGGTCAATAGATGGACAAATACTTATTGTGGAATATGTGTGAATTTGAATTATCTTATAGGTTTCTTACTAGATTCTATGAAGGTCAATGGGACAAGTCTGACCTGCCCATTACAATTCGGTGCCCCATCCACCCATTTGCCACCCCTAATCACAAGCCTTCCAATGCCTTAGAGCTAAAATACCCTCGTCCCCATATTCATATTTCAATATTTTCTCAAACGACTGACCAAAAAGGTTTCAAAGTGTTAAAAGTAAGCTTTAAGGATTTTCTCAAATGCCCAAAAATCCAAACTGAAGAAAAGTGTGGAGTTACATCAAATGTTCCCATTGACGGTATTTGTACAAGGTCTTGTTCTTTCAATCCAAAATTTACAAAAAGCCTGAAGATCTTTTAGATTCTTCATTCTTGTTCAGTGACCAACCATCCATACAACTCTAAAATGAACGTCCGTGACATGACTTAGAGCAGGCTCTTTTAAAAATGAGGGGGAAACACCACAAAACAATATCAAATAAACGTTCTTAGTTTAGTTTGGCCAAAAAGAATGTTCTTAGTTTAGTTTCAAAGCACTTGAGTGTTAAATAAAATAATTCAGCAAGCTCCAATAGGGTATAGATTCCTAACACTGAAGTCATCTCCATCTCTGTAGGATCTGAGTTTGAATCCAAGTGGAAGGCAAAAAAGGCTATGCATGAGGCACCATTTAGCTTTAGATCAGTGGTATAGGAGTCATCCCTAAGCCCAAAGGATCTGAGTTTGAATCCAAGTCAAAGCCAAAACTAACCAAGAGAAAAGGCAATGTAGCAGGCAAAGCAAAGGTTGTCTGAAGTTACCTTAACTGTATAGGTATCGTCCACCAAAAGATTTGGAGACTTAAGATCTCTATGAACAATGGGAGGTCTCATTTGATGAAGATAATTCATTCCACTTGCCTAGGCAACATAGACAACAGCTCAAGTATTATTCTGCGTTTGATTGGAAGAAAAAGTATGGTAACAGCAAGACTAGCAGCTTTTTCCCAATGAATGTATACCACATCATAAGCCATACTTAACCGACGCTTCCAACTAAGAACTAATCTAGCATCTGGCTTGCGCAGAAGTTCAAATAAGCTTCCTCTGCAATTCAAAACAGACTGTTTACTTGGTGACACTCTAGTTTTAATTTCAAGTAAGCACAGAAGTGAGGACACTTCAAAGATGATCATTCCAGAAAATCATTGCACCTTGATAAATATTCTGTCACTATTGAGAAGTTTGGTTGTTCAAAAACTGCACCCATGAAGAGAACTATGTTTGGATGCCGCAGACGTTTCATGAGTGAGACCTAAGAAACAAACTGAGATACTGAAGGGAAATCAAGTTGAAACACATACATATATACAAAATCTACAACAAAGCATACCTCCTTTCTAAATTCTTCATATCGTTCAGCATCAAAACCTTGAACCTTGAGAATTTTCACAGCAACATCCTAAAAATTACATGTTCTGGATTAAGTAACAAGATTAGATACCATCATCCCTTCCAAAAATAGAAAGAATGGAGAATGAAATAAAATGGAAAAGCACGGCAACACAACCAACACATAGATAATGACAACCTTGGAAAAAAAAATAATTATATCGGTGAGTAGTTCTACTTTTGGACTACTTTAGTCAATGGTTTTTTTTTTTTTAAACAAAACTTTCTCTGTATAGTTTCCTACTTGAAAAAAGTCTTGTCATAGACTACTTAATTGATAAGCTCAAACCACAAAGCAAGATCCCAGCTACATAAATGTATGACTTTAACTCTCTATCAGTAGACATAAAATTTTAAGCTGTTGATCATAGGCCCAAATCAGTTTGTGTTACTTAAAAATAACAATATGAGAAGAAAACCCAATCATGAAACTGGTGTAATATGGGATAAAATATAATTAAGTTTAATTTAGAATATTAGGGTTATCCAATTGGGATATTTAAATAAGGATATCGATCCATTAGATTAGATTTAATTATTTATTTTATTATTATCTTAGATACCAATATCTTTAAGGTTATATTTAGATTTAGGATCTGGGATTGGAATTTAAATTATTATTATTTTATTATTTTTAGACCTCTATAAATAGAGCTAGGTTTTTCATTTGTATGCAGCTTTTGAGTATTATTGAATAAAAGTTTCCGAGAGTTTCAGCCTTCCCTTCTTCTTTCTCCTTCCCTCCTCCTTTTCTCTCTGTTCCCCCTCTCCTCTTTTTTGTTTTACATCAATTTGGTATCAACATCACACTTTTGTTACCAATTTCACTTAGAAAGTACAACTTTTTCATTAAAATTCGAAGGTCCAAACAAGGTATAACAAACTCACTAGTCAATGCTACTGATTTGAGTGCCTTCATCACCTACCACAAGTTTACTCACCATTGGATCTTGGAGGTTTGCAATTTCTTCATACGTTTGCAACATTTTGAGTAATTTTTTATTTTTAATCAATTTGAGTTTTTGTATTCCATAGAAAGAAGAGAAAAAGGAGAGAAAAGGAAAAAAATTTGTTATGATGCTTAGTTACCAATATGAGCTACAACATATACACACATTTATATTATTGGTATGAGTATGCCGATCTACCACAATATGCTCAACAGCAAAAGGATTATGCTCAATGGTACACATGTAATGAATACCAACAACAGTATGTCTATCTGTCGCAAGAAACTTATTTGCAAGAGAGCCATTGGTATGGTTATGAAGAGCAACAATATGAGTACACAAGCCGTCAACAATATGAGCATACTTATTGTAACAATTATGAGCATCACTATCTCTAGTCAAAGTATGCTAATCATAAGCTATATGAGTATGAAGACCAATACTGGCATGAGTACATTGAGCAACGATAATATGAGCATCTTAATAGCCATCAACATGATTATGTTTATCAATACCAGGATGGTACCCGTTGCCATTATAAATGTATTGACTTTCAGGAGGACATAGACCAAATTATAGTTCAACTAGATCGCTTTCAGCAAAAATAGAATTGTTATTTTGACAAACTTAGGAGGGATTGTGATGAAGTTAAGAAGGCAATATATGAGATTAACAGGATGATCAATCAATTGACAAAACAAATGGAAGAACAAGCATCAAGTGAACCAACAATGCCAATAAAAAATTCTCTAAACAATGATCAAGTTGTCCATTATACACCAATACAAGTGGCTCCTTCTCAAATTGCTTCTAACAAGGATCAATCTCATCAGACTATAACTATTTCTTGTTTGCAAGCTGCATCTCCTAAGGTCACTCCATTGCTTAATGGTCAAATCCAACAATACCTTGTTTGTTGGAAAGGTTTTTCAAAGATTTCGTATGGTCAAACTACTCACTCTTGCTAGAGTTTGTTCTTTTGCTGCCTAACTTGTTGGAAGGGATTTCCAGAGATACTCGCCTATATCAAGTTGCTTGCTCTTGTTAGAGCTTTGCTTTTTCAATATCTCACTTGTTGGAAAGGATTTACAAATTCGAACACTCTACTAAAATTTATCCCACCCTTCCTTTCCCTGATTTGTGCCTTAATTTTAACTCATCAAGAGCCGAGTTTTTCAAGCGGGGGAGAAGTGGTATAATATGGAATAAAATATAATTATGTATAATTTAGGATATTAAAGTTATTTAATAGGGATATTTAAATAAGGATATTGATCCATTAGATTAGCTTTGATTATTTATTTTATCGTTATCTTAAATATCAATATTTTTAAGATTATATTTAGATTTAAGATTTGGGATTTGAATTTAAATTATTATTATTTTATTATTTTTAGAACTCTATAAATAGAGCTAGATTTTTCATTTGTATTCAACTTTTGAGTATTATTGAATAAGAGTTTTCAAGAGTTTTGGCCTTTCCTCCTTCTTTCTCCTTCCCTCCTTCTTTTCTCTCTATTCCCCCTCTCTTTCCTATTTTACATCAGAAACCTTCGTCAAAATATCTCTTCAATTATGGTGCTGTAATTCCACGTCAACTTAACAGGGTTGCAATTCAGCAACGATCAGTCAATCGGACCAATATGCTCCACGTCACCACTGACCAGCAGAGCAGGTTTGCACAAGGAGAATCCCCCTACCTTCATTGCTTGCCCATCCAGAAGCCAAAATGGGGGAGGAAGGGAATTTGGATTCATGATTTGCTATTATTTGTTGGCTAATCTAGTGAAGAAGAAATGACGGAATGTTTTAGGAGGAGTGCAGAATGATATTGTTCTTGCACAAGTGAGAAGTATTCTTAGCAGCAACCATGATGGAAATCATTCTCTTTGCTAGGTGGTTTTGCTGGCTTGGATAGAACCCCCAACAGCTGGAGGTTGCCTGAACAGAGATGGTTCAAAGTTCACGTTGACGGTGCCATTTCTGAGCTGAATGATCAAGCCAGATGTGGAGGTATCTCTGGATATGGAAGTTGTTTTTGTATAACTTGCGGTGGAGGAAACACCCTATTTTGGCTGAATTATAAGGTTGTATGCTTGGCTGAAATTGGAATGGGATCACAGTTTTTGAAGGGTTCTCTTAGAAACGGACTCAGCTGATGCAGTGGAACTTCTGAATCGCAAGATGTCATTATGCATTCAGATAGGGAAGTTCTGCAGCAAATGGAGGATGTTATGCCTAGGAAGTGGGAAGTTATAGTTAAATCAATTCTTCACAGGGCCGGGGAAGCTGCTAATTGCTGACAAAGAACTCTCTCACCGTGGTTCCTGAGTACCAAGCTATCCATGATCCTTCTTTAGAGTTGTCTTGTGTTATAGACTTTGATACTTGCAGTAATAAGAAGCTTGATTCTGATTTAGGCTAAAACTGCTGTAATATTTTTCATGGTTGTTATTTAAAAGAAAAAATCCAGGGCAATTGCTTGGTTCTCTAGCACAAGAGCACATCATCATCAGGAACCATCATTTATGGTCCACCTCAAACCACGATGAAAATATGGACATGCTTATGATGCGAAAGGATGCTTCTTAACTTTTAACAAGAAGTTTAGGAAAATTTGACCCCAAAAAAAAAAGTAGTTTAGGAAAATAAATCCTTACAGAACCACGCCAATCTGCACGAAGGACAGTTCCAAATGACCCTGAAATGCAGTTGCCATTCAAACTTATTTCCATTCTTTCATGATACATTTCAGAGATACATCAAAGTGTGTGGAGCATCTGGAATATTTTCGGTATGAAAATCATGAGCTGTCAAATAATATACCTGTTCCAATTTTCTCTTTCAAAATAAGTTCGCTCCATAAAATTTCCAGATCATCGTCATCAAGGTCAATCCTGTGACTTGGACTATCCAATACTGACTGGTTTGCATTTTTGAGTAACGCATACTCTTCTGTAAAAAGATATTAGCAAAAAGGCATATCAAATGGATGCTATTCAATACCAACGGAGTATGACAGCAATAGAGCCTCCAGGCAGAGTATATTGATTATTGAGTTTATTAATTATGACATGATTTCCTCCATTAATCATTAATAATTTGTAATGACTGGGCGATCTTCTCTTTAACATAGAGGTGATTCATTCTTATCAAATCAGTCAGATGAATTTTCCCACCTGCATAATTTGCATTAAAAGCTTCAGTAGGCTTTTGACCAATTCCATCGTTATGATCAATTGCACCACCTGTCATGGTGGAAATCAGTACTTGCAGTATTATTTCACCATCCACCATTAACAATATATAATAAATGCTAAGATTTCTTAGGTGACAGTATTATAGGAGACAAACCACACTAGTCAATAGATATATCACTTAATAACAGTTTTTTTTTAATAAAAAAAAAACCGGAAATCATTTCATTATTGTCTTTATTGCCACGAGAAAATAAAACAAATTTACAACCATATAGCAAATTAAAATAAGAACACTACATGAATATTCCACTGCAAATGTTAATACTGTGAAGCTGCAGAAGAAGTTAAGACAGAAAAGCCATCGCATTCAAGCAAATGCTATACCACATATTAACAAGCATGAATCTTAATGCACCGCCCAGTTGAAATATTCTATAACGTCTCAAATCTGACCAGGGAATCCAAGCCTAATTCCAGTCCCTATTTTTATGACAAGAACCCATTCTTTTCTCGATGAGCTGTTGGGTGATCAGCATTGATACCCGATGGCTAATTCCCCTTTTGGAACATCAACCCTCCTCAATTCATCTCTTCCCTATGATTTTGGTTGATACCATTTGTTGTATTAATGTTTTTTTTTTTAATTTCCTAGGCTTTCTATGAGCCCTGCATATAAGACTCTCAACCAAGACACTAAAAAGCAAGCTTATTTTGAAAGAAATACAGCATGTTAATCAGAACTATTTACCCAAGCCACAAGGTCCACATAACTGAACAAACTAGGATGTCCTAATAATTTATCTAAAGCCATCAAATTTATAAACTTCCCTCAAACCTCCTCCACATTTCTACCCAGATCAGAAAGTCTAAATAGAAGACAAGCTGGAATGGCCTTCCGTGTAGTTACCTAGTTCCAACATGCCACTTCATCCGCCCCCCTAATATAAGACATATGAATAGTATTCGTACAGAGAAGAGAGAATCAAAGAAAATGACCTGACTTGGAGTCAAATACAAGTTGCAGGCCTTGACAGTCCAAGAAATACAATTGGGCTAATGTCTTCGAATATTCAGCAGTTTCAACTTGCTTGAACTTTGGATGACATAGTGGAGAAGCAATTAATAATGAAGATGCAGAATTCAGTGTAGAATCAGGCTGGCTCATAGCCCCTGGCCTTCCAACCAAATCAATCAAATACTCCCTGCAAAAGTGTATACATTATTGTTTTCTTCTGATTTCTTAAGAAAAACAGCATTTATATAACCGAAGTGAATCCAAATAGGGGGAAGGCATGTATATTTGTGAGTGTATTATATTCAAATTTACAAATGAAATTACTCATACAGAGCTTTTAATATATGCTTATAGATAACGGAAAGTTTATTTCTTTAAAAGTGAGCCACATCGAGTTATATGAATATTAGGTCACACAAGTTAGTAATATTTCAGCGCCAATATGCAGTTAGTTTGTTTAAGTTTTACCAAACAAGAAATTAAAAATTAAAAATACTTTTACATGATTAACGTATAGCCATCTTATAAGAGTCCAGGTTGCCTAAATTATAACTACACAAGATACGCAAGAGGGGGCAATACCTAGTATAAGAACGTCTGACAGTTAAACAAAGGACTTCCTTATAGGGATTGAAATACATCAAGAATTATCTTTGAATCTTTATTTGTTTGACCTGGTCCAAGATGTTTTGATCGAGCATATTCAAGAGAAAATTCTCAAATACATACTTTTAGTAGATAATATGACTCTTATTGCAAAGACAAGAGAAGATATTAACAGAAACTTGAGTTACGAAGAAAGACATTGAAGTGAAAAGGTTTCCGCTTAAGTAGGAATAAGACAGAATATTTGCAACGTAATCTTGATAAGAGGTCAGTCAATAATAATTTGGAAGTGAAATTAGGAGATCACATTATACATCAAGTGGGAAAAGTTTAGATATTTGGGAGCTATTATTCAACATGATGAGAATATTGCACATAGGATACAGACTGATTGGTTTAATTAGAGAAAGGCTAAAAGAGTTATTTGTGATTGAAAGGTATTTAATAAACTTAAAGGGAAGTTATATCAAACTGCGATAAGACCAACCATATTATATAATAGTGAATGTTGGGCTTTAACGGGATAGCAAGAGGATAAAGTTGGAGTAGCAAAAATGAAAATGTTGAGATGGATTTACAGGCATATACGTAAAAATAAAATCCGAAATGAGCATATACAAGAAAAATTAGGCGTAGCATTTATTGGGGGAAAACTAATAGAAAATTGTTTAAGATTGTGGGGACATGTACAAAGAAGACTGTGGAAGGCACCGGTGAAGGGAGTGAAATGAATAATTTTGAGCCCTGTCAAGAGAGGTAGATAAATGCCAAAAAAACCACTTATGGAAGTTTCAAAATTGTTAACTGAGACCTCTCAGTTATCAACATTCCTAAAAGTTTGATAAATGATAGAACACAATTGCATCATACAATCTATGTAGTCAACCACACTTAATGGAATAAGGCTTGTCGTCGTCGTCGTCGTTGTTGTTAACCACACTTAATGGAATAAGGCTTGTCGTCGTTGTCGTTGTCGTTGTCGTCGTCGTCGTTGTTTATTACAATGTAAATTTAATAACCTCTATGTACACTATCATTTTCATACTATTGTTTTGCCTGAATTTTCATAGTTATAAAACTACAATTTTCTTATGCTTAATAATTGTATTTATATAATTGTTCCAAAATTACAAGAGATGCATATAATAGTCAAATTTTGACACCTTATATACCACATGCGTGCATGTTAAAACCACGAGGGAATTTTTTGTATCATTTGAAAGACCTTAGCTACTTGTCACTTTATTCCAAAGTTTACGATTTTTTTTTTAATCTATTTATCTAGTCATTTGTTCCACATTTTAATAGACAGATTCTAATCTATACAACAATTTTTACCCATTTCAATTACTCCTTACTCCAAATAGCATTGCATTTAGTTCAAAATAATCATTTGAAGTTTACCATTAATTTAATTAATTAATCAGTGCAACACACCTGTCAGAGCCAATTTGCACTAAACATGAAGCACCTACATCCTTTTTACAATACTTGCAGCCCTTGACAATTCGGCATCGGAGGTTCACTGAGTCAGCTAATGCCTGCAATGTCAAACGTTAATAGCAGGCACTGAGACACCAAATTATAAGGGAAACATGATACACAAAATAGAAGATATATTTTTGGTTAGGAAACTGATGAATATTCCATTAATAATGACACTGTACAAAAATCTAACTAATCAGAATAATTTTCTTATTTTCAGTGTAAATAAAATATAAGCACATGAAAACTTATACTGAAACTTAATCTTAATTGAAGGAATGGTGGCAAGGATTGAACTTATGACCCTTGGACATAGAGGCTATGAAAGCATGTCAAAAATATTTCAACTCAAGCATTATGTTGAGTTAATGTTCATTGAATGGTTTCATTGTAATTTATAAAAATATAATGTGCTAAATTATATAGATAGAGCAAAAAGAATACTTTAAAGAGCAATGCTCGGTGGACACATAAGCCAACAGTTAAGCTTCCAATTGGAAGAATGACAGAATGAAGGATGTCTTTTAGAATTTGAGTGCACTCCTTCCAGCGTGAAGCTAAGGTTTCTTCAGTCCAGGTTTCACCCCTTTCAAAAACAAAAAAAGCTTGTTAAGAAGAGGTCAATAGAATAGTGACTTCTAAAACAATGGCTTTTACTGTTTCAATATTAAGGTGGGTGCACTCACCCCAACCTACTGCAAACAAGATTTGCAAGATGATCGATTTTATCCTTTGTAGTAATCCAGTTATTAGAAAGACTAACGATGCCATTTAGCAATTCTCTCAAACCAGGATCTCTTGATTTGTCAATTGCAACCACTACAACTGACAGATCATCACATGGTTCAACTGACATCAGTGATTCAAATGATGGAATCGGGCCAACATTCTGCAGATCAGCACTTATAGTCCATGCATATGCATCCATCCCATGGATAAGATAAAATCCATCTGGAATTTTGTCTGAGTATTGCAAACAACCATTGACCTGATCAATGCAAAAGGAAAAGGAATTTAAATCACATTTTTTAGAACAAGACTAGCCTCACATGTTTAGGTGTGTGCATGAGTAAATGTGTGCACCAGCAATTGTGTGTGTCATGTGCATGTGCAACATTTACCTGGTCTAGTAAAGGAAAAAGGCATTTAAATTTAAATTTTAAACAAACAGTTGAAAATTTACTTGGTGTTCAGTGTTCACAGCTAAGAGGTATATCATACTATTATGTTACTCAAGCGAACTTACTTGATTTGGTCCAAGTAATTAAAAAAATAAAAAAGACATTAAAGTTTAAGCAAACAGTTGAAAGTTTAATCGGTGTTATACTATGGACACGACATTATTCAAGCAAACTTACTGTAAAATGCTAAGCAAAATAGCAAATAGAAACCACATGATTGACACAAAAGCAAATCAAGATGACAATTTCCTTTGAAATCCAGAAAGAATTATGAGTTCATCGCCTTCTGTTACTTATTTTATCTCCACAACAGACCATTTATTTGAAATAACTAAGATTAGCTCGAAGCATTCGCAGATAATTATATAGCAACTCCCTTCCCTCCCCCATGTCCCAACATTGAACCTTTTAACCATGATTTTAAAAAACAAATAAAAAAAAAAGGAATACCCATGAGATTCTTCCATGATATCAGAAAGAAAACGAGAAGATACCCATCGAATTTCCAAATTTGAATTGTTTAGATAAGACACCCATTTTTTTTAGGGGAAAAAGTTGCATACCCAAAATCGATGAGATGCAGCCTCGGCCGAATTGAAGGAAGAGCTGGATTCCAAGTCCAGGAAATTGGGATCATCTGCAGAAGCAGCCAGCGATGAAAGACGAAGCGCCAGAGCCTGCTGCAACTGGTAGCTCTCCTCAGTTTGCTTGGCCCAGCTCTTGAAAGATGCCTGTCCCTTCCAGCGATCAAACTCGTCAGCCACATTCATGGGTCGCAAATTGCCACTAACTATGGCGGCCGAAGAAGATGATTCCCTCACCGGAGCAGTTCTCTGAAACCGATTATCAGAAAAAGTACCATTCATTTCCATTTCGCACTGACAGCGATTCAGGAATCTTGGGGGAAAAAAGCACCTATTAAGTAGCACTTCTTGAACAGATCACATAGTTGGGAATCCAAGCATTAAAGTGGTAGACAGGACAGCGCAAATTACCTTAACAAGAGCAGCAAGAGTTCATATTGCTAGTTGCGGTGTTGGCCATTATTGCTTAATTTTGGGGAGAGAACTGGGGATTTCGGAGAGAGATGACTCTTATTTGAGGGTGTGGGGCTCACTTGGATGCCCTGCAAATGGTGGGGTTCGTCCCGCGAGAGAAAGAAAGCGAACGCACAATCGATTGCTTTCCTCTTGCGTCCTTGATGCATGGTCGTGTCTCGCGTGGGGCTTTATACATTGAACGTCACCAAGACCAGCAATTTGATGGTTTCACTTTCACGTGCGTGAATGGCCGTTAATTCACAATTAAGCATAACATTATTATTGTTGTTGTTGTGGTTGTCGTTGTTGTTTACTCATTCTGCTCTTGATTATAGAGTAAAATTTTAAAATCATATTTCATCTCAAATACTTTTTTGTTTTTGATAAAATTTCACCTTAGATATAGAATAAAGATATAGTAGTTAATTTTTTCCAGCAATATATTGCTTATTCTTAAATAAAGATATAGAAGTTAATTTGTTGTTGTAATTTCTAGATACACTTTATTGCAATTATTAATTTTAGTGAAGGGTAAAATTAAAAATTTAAATTTTTTTACAAATTTAAAAATATTAACTATCACTTTTTATCAACAATAAAGTTGATTAACTTTATCTTACAAGTATGATACAGGAGAAGTATAACTATTCATTCAATTACTGAGCTAATTACTGCACTGCATTTTTGCTTCAAATTTCCCAAATTGTATATCAGGGAGAAGTGAATGAAAACGGAAATATAAAACATGTTTTCATGAAAAAATACTCCATTCATGCCATTTATAAGCTACTTTTAATTAATCCATAGAGATCAAGAAAGTAAGTTAGTTAAAAATCAATTTATACTTTTAAAATTTTCAATCTGTTTAAAAATGCACTTATTAATTGAAATAAATATAAAAATATATTTATTTATTATATCCCCTTTTTTTGGACCAACTATCATATCCCATTTTCAGTAGGATAAGTTTATTTATCATATACTTTTAATTATTTTCGTCATTTTTATTCCACTAAAGAAACTAATAGTTGATCATGATAATCAATAACTCAGAGAAAAGATAAGCATCCATATAAATATCAATAAATATAAACTCCCTCTTCTTAAAAATATAAAATATTTTAACCGAATCACACTTTTAATAAGGTAGTTATAGTTTATTTTCAAACTAATATCATCTTTTCATATATATTTTTATTTAATTGAATGCTTCACTTTAAAATAAATATAAAATAATTTATTTATTAAGAAAACTTTTGAAAAAAAACACCTTACTTACACATTTAAATAATAAAAATACCTTAAATTTTTGAACATTTGAACTCTTAAAAATACCTTACATTTTTTAAAAAAAGAAGCATATACATAATATTGAAGAAATAATAGTTAACTCTCAAAATTTAAATTTAACTATAATTACACCCATACAAAATTTTGCCAAGATTTAAGTTACAAATATCGATTCAAATAATTATAAATAAAAAATTTAAGTTGTAAATTAGAAATTAATGACACTTAATTATCATAATTTGCAACTCATTCCTATATTTGCAAAATTTTAATTTTAATTTGCAACTTATAAGTGTCTGTTAACATTTTTTTTTGGAAGACCTAATTGTGATTAAATTGAAGTTTTAAGATTTAATTGTCATTGCCCTATAGCATTAATATATTATTAATAAAAATAACAAATGTTGTCTATCACATTCTATGTATATTGTACTTATGTGCATTGTTTGTAAAATGAGTCAACTTGGGCAAGTTGACTCGTGAATTGGTCACTTATGACTCAACTTCAACCCAATTAAATTGATTTCAATTCAAACAAACTTGACCAACTCAGTGAGTTAATGGGTGGACCAAGTTCAAATTTTATTTTATTTTTTTATTTTTTCCTTTCTTCTTTTAAATATTGAATCTTAAATTAAATATAAATTTCTTAATTAATAATTTTAATACTATTGTATTTTATTATTGTTAGAATTTTATAATTATTATTTTCATAAAACATGCATAAAATTTAATGGATAAATTTTTTCATTTATTTAAGAATTAAAGACATTTATTTAAATATTATGGTCTTTTATATAAATAATTTTATATATTAAATTAAAAAATTATTTTAATTGTGATCAGTTTGATTCCGAGTTGACCCTTAATTAGACCACTAATTCTTAAACTATAATTTTAATCGGTTCAATGACTAATTTAATTTTAAGTACACTATTTATATGTATATTTGTGAGAAGTAATAACAACATCCACGGATGATTAATTAATTTGTTAATTGTTAATTGTTAATGCACCAGCCTGCACTTGCCATCAACAGTGAATCAATCATGATCCTGAATCAATTATAAATTTTATAAAATCTAAACCAATTGCAACGTGGCTCCGAATGTAACGTGACATTCTCTCCAATCTTCTCTTTTCCCGCTTTTTATTCTGTCTTCCTTGTACAAAATCTCTTCCCAATCTCTGATCCCCACAGGTAATGTACTTATTCTCTTTAACTTTTCATCCCTTTTTTTGGTAAATATTGTTCCTTTTTCTTGTCGTTAGAGTCCTCGGATGTCAAGAAAAATTGAATGAAACAAGTCTGTATGAATATGGTTTTGATCGAGGATAGTGGGAAAATCCTGACTTGGGGTAGGATAAAATCCTGACTTGGGGTAGGATACTTATGATGATGATGGAGAACTAGGGTCGAGTGCCTTTGTGTTTTTTATCTTTTATCATCGATTTCCCTGTATACAAATGGTTTGTATTGATTTCATTTTAATTTTTTTTTAACTAATTGACTGGACCAGTGATGCGACAATAAACTTTATTTCATTAGACGAGATTAATGATAGACAATGTTAATGTTTGCTATCAATAACTAAATATTTAATTATATTGTTTATCAAAAAGTCTAGTTTAATAATGATAGACAATGTTAATGTTTGCTATCAATGTTTTTTCCCAATCTCAGCAACAAGAAAATGGGAAGGGTTATCACCCCATTAGGGGGTTTGTATTATCTATATTAGATACCAACCGAAAGTTAGATAAAATAAGTTTGCTATAATAAACTAAAATTCTCAATGGTGTTATATTTATTCTCATAGTATTATATTTATTTATTTTTATTAGTAACTAGATAATCTAATCTAAATGTAATACATAACTCTTTTTCTAAACTAAAAAGAAACACTTTCTACTTCGTTTCATTTTGCATGCAAAACAATCTCTTAGTTTTAAAAAAAAAAAAAACCAAGTATCAGTATCAATATTAATATGAAACTTATGAAAAGTCATATTATTCATAAGTTATAAATAGTACATCTAATCTTAGACTCTGTACAAATACACGGGATTTGCTTTAGTTAGTCTGTCAAGCTGCTTACAGTTTGCAATATATTAAAAATGAGTTAGGGCTCATGCTTCAAAAATAGTTCAGTCCAAAAATTAAATCTTGGTGATTGCTGACATAAGGGATCAAGATTTATCTGAGATGATTAGAGTCCTCTCATGGTGGACATGTTCCCTGAGTGGGATTCTTTTAACTCATATGTCCCTATGAACTATCAAGTACACTGAATACAGAAGTAATAGAGTATTTAAGATAAAGAATCAACTTCCCTAAGTTTGAATGAGACATTTTATTAATGATATTTGAATGAGACATTTTATTAATGATAATGCAGGTAACTATAATGGCTTTTGGTATAATATCAATGTCAATATTTTCCAAAGAATTGCTGTTTTGGGCTTCAATGGAGATGGTTTATAGCTCAATCCCACCGGCATTGAGGTTCTGAATCTTAAATTAGAATTTCTTCTATTTTCTTGCTGACTTGGTGGCTTCTTTCAGGTCAGCCTCATCCAAAGAATAATATAAGGGGCAAAGTATGTTAGCCAACAATCTTCTATCACTCAGTCCGCGACACTAACACTTGCTGGTAAGTTTCCCATCATCATGTCTTGTTACTCCCTGTTCTCACTTTTTCCCCTCTATTTAATCTACTAGCTGGAAAATGCAATCTGGCGATAAGAGGGCGAGGCAAGCGTGTTTCTTGGTCAAACCCTCTGACGCAAACAAATCCTGAAATGCAGCATCAACTTGTTAAAAGATACCGTATAGAATCATATGTGAAGTAATTCAGGCCTCTTTAAACTTGAATTAGCACCATCTGTGTAATTCGTATCAATTTGAAGAGACCATTGATGTGCTACTTTTTTAGCATACTCATGCACACTTCCAATGCGCATGCGTAATAAGTTGGGTTAGGGAAATTTGGATTTGAGTTGATTTAAGTATTTCCCACTCCAGCATCTTAGAAGCAAGTATGAGTGAATCAGATGGCTTCATCTTACCTATAATTTTTTTAGTTTTTTCTGCATGGATTAATCAGAAAACAGTTTTAGCTTTGCATTAATTGAAATTCTCCATCTTTCTAGCATCAATATGCATAACGTGGCAACTGTATTATATAACTGTGACAATTGAAGGTGATCTGCGTACCTCTCCAAAAGCACTGTTGAATCCCTTGAGTTGAAAGACCTAGTAAACGTAAGTATTTCTGGTGAGTAAAGATTGATATTACTGTATAAGAAAAGAGATTTAGTAGATAAACACAGAAATTTTGTACCTTTGAAAATGCTTGATACAGATGTTCCAAAATATACAGTCCTCCTTGGCAAATTCCATATCCATTCCCTAGGGACAGCAATGGGTTGAATGCTGGTTGCATGGTCTGCAAATACCTGCATGTTTATAAAAGGTTTATGGACGGTTTGCGTGAGTAATGAATTTAAATGCGAGTAGACTTCTGCTGAGGTGATTGAATGGTGACAAAACCAAGATTACACTTGCCTCATTAACTTGGAAGTAAGTGCCATTCAATGGAAAGCTCCCTCTTGTTGCTGTTCTACAAGGAATCTGTACATGGATTAATTTAACTATCAGCTAAGGAAATAAAGTCAAGAAAAAGATTATTTCTTTATCCTATCATCACAAGTTAGCCTTACCAGTAGAGTTCCTCTGACTGTTTGTGAATTAGCTTCTCTAATGCTATTGCATGAGAAGCATGTATTGTCATTGCATAGGCTGCTTGAATCCTGGGATTTACATCTTCTCTCTGGTTGCTCAATCGAATTTGCAGTTTCACCTAATGTTCAGTGTTGCAGAAGTGCTTATAAGTGGATTTCGATTATTCAAAGTTATATGTCCTTAACGTACTGCAGGAATAGTATAATACAATCCAACCTGGTTCACTTATATATTCCTCTCTGGCTTTCTTTACTATTTTTGCGCATTGGTAATATTTCTACGATCTCACATGACAAATCTCGACTTTTTTCACTTATGAACATGAAGTTCATCATTTTAAGGTTTTAAATTTAAATAAAGGAAGTTAACTTTTTGACACTGTTACAGATTGTCTGGTTACATACAAACGAAAGGAGAAGTCTTGGAGAACATTTTCTGCTCACTAATAGGCATTATTTTACACGTCTTTTGCTTACCTGGTGTCCAAATTGCAAGAAGATATGGGCTTGGGTCATCAGGTTCACGCTTCTCCATCTGTAAATTTTAGTAAGCAAGCCAATATAAAACTGAGTCCGAGATGAAGCTTACTACTCAATTTTGCAGTGCAAAGCTAACTGACCTTTTCCAAGAGAGGATGAGAATCTGGAAGCTCATATCTGCATCAACCAAGTTGTAAAACAATCATTTGTAGTTTCATTGAAACAAAATATTCAGTCAAATATTCAGATAATGAATGCTTATGCTTGATATCCTTGTGACGAGAGCTACAGTTTTGCAATTTCAACCTGTATATGTATTATGATTTATGACACTCTTCATAGAAATAGCTTTTGGGCTTTTGCTAGGTCATTAAAAATGGAAGAATGGATATGTTAGATGTCTTTTTACAAGGTCAAAAGGAAAGTTACTAATTAAAGCTGACCCCTAACATTTCCTATGGGTGATTCAGGTGTGGCATAGGTGCAAACAGCATTTTTTTTAAGTTGGACCATTTCCATGCAATGATGTTTTTAACATATATTTTAAACTTTTCCTTTTTGGCATTACTTTTTCTCTTATAAATAAAACTAAGCTAAGCTATACTTACACATGGTGTTCTGTCCGTAGCCGACTCACATTCTTCAGCTTTGGTGTAGGAATGGAAGCCGTAGCTGGATTAAAAGCAACAAGTGCCTTAGACAAGTCACCTTCTACAAGCTCCATGTTTTCTTGCAATATGTTTTGTATATTCATTGCAAACTCTTCAGTATTGAGCTTGATCATTGGAATTTCATCAGGATCATCCCAGAATGAATCCTCAATGTCACTTTCCAATGCCTGTGTGTCTGGGCACTCTTGTTCTGGTGTTTCTGGTTCTTCAATGATCGGCTCATACTTACAAATTTCAGAAGTTGCTTCTCTAAGCAAATTGATTTCAGGGAGTGGTAGTACCGCTGGATTCATGTTGAGAGTAGGATTTCTCTCAGTTGCAATGGGAACAGGATTACTCACCATTCCTTTCTCTTCTGGTCCAGGTAATGCAAGCCGGGCACTGTAACAAATGGTTAGTTTCAGCTTAGAAAAAAAAATCACTAAATGGAGGCATTATATAATGAAACTATATATTTTAAGTGGTTAACCTTGCAAAAGCACTTGCAAAGTGTCTGCACTCTGCACGCAAAGGACATGCATTGCAATTCGGTTTACTCTTTGTACAGAAAACCTGCGTATTTGGAGCATGAGTTAATTTAAAGTTCTCCTTCTCTGCCCATGAAACACAGTTATTGCATCATTGATTCCGCCTTTCTCTTCTGAATGCAGTACTACTTTGAAAATAAATGTTAATCTTACCTTTCCGAAGGTAATCATCTGGTAGTGAAGCTCATACCTACATTATGTAATGTATGCGTTAGTTACAGATTTAGTTATGCTATTAGAGCAGTAATGCCTGCAACACGTGACTCATGAATGAATAGTGCTAAACGCTGATTTTGAGGGGAGTGATGTTATTACAAGGTTCTCTGATCAAGTTTGCACAATCTGGGCCAGAGATACTTCTGAATTGATTCCAACACTGGATACCTGTAAGCAAAGTAATTAGCGATTTTCATTTGGGAAATACATATGCTTAATGATTAGAAAAATATTCTTACAATTCAAGGAGGTGTAACTGAAGTGATTCAGGGAGTGGTTGAAGAGGGACCCAACCAAGTCTAACTGCTATCCTTCCAACATTTGTGTCAACCTACAGAGATGTGTCATAGTAACCAAATCGGTTACAAAACTTCATAATGATTTGCATTAGCTGGGAAGTGGTAAATAGGTTTCAAGTAAATCTTACTGGGAAAGCAAGATGATGAAGTGTTAGGAGCCGGACACACTCCACACTCTTCAGCCCCAATCCACGTATGCTTAGCAAGTAATCTCTGCAGTTGAAGATTTTTATGCAAATCAAATAGAAAGGACATGATTAATGTGTACTATATGCTGCCCGTATTTTTTGTCAGTTCCTGTTGTAGTTAAATGTGTTCAAGACAAACTCTAGTGATGGAAGAAATTATGGCTGTGGAATTGGCATACTTTGCTTTATCAGGAGGAACATCTCTTAACCATTCCAAATCAATGCTTCCATGTTCTCTAACCAGTCTGTCCAAAAATTCCTGCAATACAATATACGTGATTTTTCAAGAAATATCATGAGGGAAGAAAAAACAATGGCTTTCAATAAACTTCCTATGATGAGCATACCTTGATTCTTTCGGCTAGCATATTGTTCATTCCTCGTTCTCTGATAGTTGCAGAGATTTCTTTCACTGAGGCACGTCTCAGTGCCTCGTAGTCCAGCGAATCCATTGTTTCTTTGCTCCTTTCTTTTTTTGTCCCATTGACCTGTGCTTTCTTTCTTAAATCATCCCAATCAACTTTGTTCAGCTTCCCAGTCTGAACCTTTATTTTTCTGGATTTTGAAACTTTCTGTTTGCTCCCTATATTCATGGTACCAGAAGGGCAAAGTTGCTCCTGTGGCTTCAGTTCAGCACTGCTATCATTCGAGTAGGCTTGTCCATTAACCTCAGATATTCTTTTATCAGCATGAAAACCTTCCATGTAATTACAAATGTTAGGAGAATTCTTTACTGAATGATACTGCCCAGTACTCAATTTCTGAGTAGTACTTGCTGATTCTATAAATGGCAAGCAATTGGGTTTTAAAATTTTCTTACCTGCAAGATGATATCCAGATAAAGGTTGATGATGATATGTATCAGATCCTAACGGAGAGTTATCTTGTGGTTGGACAACATGAACACTCAATGGTTCATATGGGTTAATTGCTGGTAACTCCTGTGACTTAATTGGCCTATATTGCTTCTCAGTCAATTTATCTACACTTCCTCCTACAGCCTGGATGCTGACAGTCCTATAGCCAGTATCTTGTAACTTGTTTATGAGGGAAATAGTTTCTCTCCCAGAAGACTCCGTACCATTCATTTGAGAAGTTTTCATCATCCCAAGTGCCTCTAAGTCATGTAACTCATAGTCTGCTGAATAACCTTCAGGCACTCGCTTTTGTGAATTTCCAAATTTGATCAGATGATTAAATGGTGAATGTGAAATAAGATCATCAATTTCACCCGACCTTGAGTTTTGTCTGGGATACTTTTCATGTAGAGCCTGTCCATCTTTGGTTCTCTCATCAAACAGTGACACTCCATTTACACTACTGTAAAATTCTTGGAATAGTGTGGCCTTTCGTACATGTACAGAATTTGTTGAATTTAAAAGTTGAGTCTTCCAGGGTTCACACCCTGTTGTATGGCCTTCTGCTTCTGAATTGGAACCTGAGGAGGATCTTATCCCTCTGGTGGCTTCAGCAATTGAATGATCAAGAGAATCTTGTGACGATATGATTTCATCCTTTGAGCTCTGAGTATATGGACTGTTGAGACTTACTTTTGTCCTTGCGGTCTCACAGTCTCTCCAGCGCTCACTTGTATCATGGGGAGGCACAAAGCCTTGATGGTAGGTTGGGTGACTTAATCTTTTGTTGGATGATATCATGATGTCATCTCGATTTACCATGCAGACTTCTGGTTTTTCAACCAATTTGTCTATGCCAACAATACAGCATGATCTCTTGTCTGTGTCACTTTCTGACAGGAGAGGAAACCTTGCTGCTAGACACATGAAGGCTGAGCTGGAAAAAAAAAAAGCAAAAGGAAGAATATGCTTTTTGTTCAATTTCATCTCATCCTTTGCTACCATGGACAATTTTGGGGTGAGTCTTAGATTTTTAATTTACCTTGAAAGATGGTCTGAAACATTCTGAGTAAGGAAGACTCCTATCACTGAATCCACTACTGATCCCTTCCACTGAGAAAAGCGCCTATCTCCTGCAAAAGTGTATCATAGATGAATATATTCTTAAACGCAAACAAATTAATGACCAAATGAAAAATAGTAATAGAATGTTGGCTTCTTCTTTTGATCTTAATCTCATTTGAGTGCCAATATCCGTTATTGAAAAACTTTTATTGAGAATTTTACACTGTATACGTTTTCAACAAAGAAGCCCATGAATATCTAAGCATTGCTCTCCAACCAAATATGCCAAACCTTATTACTGTGAGAATGTTATGTGTATTAAAAGAAATCGCTCCAAGAGTTAGGGCAGATCAATTGTTCCTCAATGACTAAAAACAAATTCTTCCATAAGGGAATTGCTGTTTTTGACACTCCAGGAATAAAGCATATAGCATGCTATCCACATATCCACATATGTTCATTTCTTAGTATTAGTTCCCCTTTCCATTCTATGGGTTCACATTCATGGGATCATGTTTGCACCATGTTCTTCTCTTTTTGTAGCCTTATGCTTTACATTTTTGCTTTCTTCTTTTCAGGTAAAGATAAGCTTTCATTATAATTTATTTAATGTACTTAAAGGTGTTTTAATGACAAGTTTAATCTCAAACTTGTTAGGGATTATACTTAAACTATTCATGAGCCTTTAATTAACAGATTGTGCTTTTTGAGTTTATAGTACTTGAAAATTGCTATTAGCAAAAAAATAGGATTCTTGAACAGAATGGAAAGCAAAAGATGGCTGTTTAGGAGGCAAAGTCAACAAATTGTGAATTATTTTTTAAAATATTTTATGTTTGGGATCAAAGTGTGATGTGATGTACCTTGAACAAGATGCATTCGTGCAATGAAGGAATCAACTCTTCCATGAAAAACTTCTCTTTGCTCTTCCCACCACTTCTCCTTTTCCTTGTCATTTCCTTCAAGGCCTTCACTTACTCCCTTGTCCATTAATAGTTTCCAGGTTCTCTCTGTTTCTGGGTCAAGATCCACTTTGGGCCGTGGTTTACGTTTTCTTCCGAAGTCAAACCCCTCATATGGGACAACTGAACCTTCTCCCTTATATAGGACAATTGCACTTTGTCCATCGACTCTTGATATATTGCTGTCCCCAAAGTTGAGATCTTGGAGTCGACAAATGATCTCATCAATTGCTGTGGGATATATATTGTGTAGTGCATCTGCAAAAAAAAAAAATGGAAAATAAACCATTATTTGCATGCCAAGAGTCCTCCTGAAGAATCGATTGCTTAAGGAAATTCACATTACCTGAGCTAGTAAGGCCATCACCAGCATAGCTGCTTGGTGTCTCATCAGTCAACTGTGTTTGAGATTTATTTTTTCCTTTTCTTCTTATTTTTTGTGAACAAGGTTTGTTTTGAGTTTTCCCCCCTTTCTGAGCTTTCAATACATTTTTATCCAGAGGTGTGCCGTTACAATTTTCATCCACCTGGAAAATCTCCTGGTGCAATAAGGAAGAATCAAGTGGATTTGTTGCAGAGACATATTGCTTCTCATCAGCATGGCAATATTTTCTCTTCAAACTGCTTCCTTCAATGCAATTGGACAAAATGTTTGGCACCAACTGGAGGTCATTTTGGGACATTGGTACTTTGGTGCTTTGATGGATCTCTAGACATATCTCTGATTGCAAGAGAACATTGTCAATTCCATCTGCGTGAATGCATTGCTCCAAGCATCCATTGTTTCTTTCTTTGCAAAATCCAGCATTGCCTTGAGCTGGACCTTTCTCAGTCTCTAACAAATTTTTAATCTCCATTTCTGTATTTGCTGGCAAGGGTACATTAGCTTGTTCTTTTGGCAAGCATCTGTCACTTAGCCTCTGATGCAATAAAAAAGCACCATCATCTGTGCTTCTGGGTTGCTGGTTTTCTATCATAAAACCATCCTGGTTGCTGACAAGCAAAGTTGAGTTTGTATCATAACATACCCTTGCTGCACTGAGAAACTCGGTGAGCAACCCATTTCTGCCTTGGATCTCCTGCCGACCAACTATGTTGTTCTGTTCTTTGCATCTACTCTCTTCTAAATCAAAATCTAGAGCTTTCCTGCAAGATTTTCTAGCTGCAGTCCCAGAACCTAAATTCTCCATAACATCAGCCCGCGGTGTTGCTCCTTTTGGCACATTCTTTCGTACATACTTCCTCTTTTGGGGCCTAGTTGCAGTCCCACAACCCAAATTCTCTATAACATCAGCTTGTGACGTTGCTTCTTTTGGCACATTCTTTCGTACATACTTCCTCTTTTGGGGTGGATTCTCCATATATTCTCTCTTCTTTCTAGTTGCAGGATTTGGAGTTCTTTTGGGCTTGCCTTCTGCAATTACCTTTGGCCTATGCTTTCTTCGTTTAGGTGGTTTCTGCTCAGGTGTCTTATTTAGATCAATATCCAGGCCACTCCCACTACGAAAATCATTTTCAGAACCCTCAATTTTGTTGGGTGATTTAGAAGCTGCTGCAGATGTATCTACTATATGCTGTAGAAGTCCATCACAATATTCACGGTGATCGTTTTCTGTGGATGCAACCAAGTTGTCTGGTCTGTCTGTCACCTGAATTTGGCTTTCAGCTGTTACATGCTTCACAAACTGACTTTCTGTAAACTGATTGAACTGATCCATTGTTTCTGGTGCTGATTGGAAGGAGTTGGTTAAACTAAAGACATCATCAGCTTCTGTGACAGATGCAGAGTTTTGATCGAAACTGGGTATGCAAGGTACGTAAAAACCACCTGTGAAAGCAGTCTTAGTCATTCATCAATCAGTTCCAAAAATTTTAATGGGCTCAGCAAGGCAATGTCTGTGCAGTAAGAATAAATGGAGAGATTTTTTTTTTTTTTTTTAACATTGAAATCTTCATGACAGTTTTTCATTGTAGTTTATTGTTGAATTTAGTGGAGGGATATAAGTCTCACATGATTACAATCTACAGAAAAAATTGGGAAAATGAAATATCAATTACATTCCTCAGGTGTTTAGAATTTCAAGGCTTTTTTTTTATTATTTAAATAGAAAGTTTTTATCAGCTTTTAAAACATGAACGTGCTTTTTCCATGAACATCAATTGAAAATTTCACCAGACATTCCAACCACAGTAACTAAAGTAGAGATGGGATTGGCATTGAATTAACTGATATAATGATGAGTACAGATTTGTGCAGTTGAAAATCATATTGTTATGGAAAATCCCCCAGATATTTACTTCATAATCGAATGCTCCTTGCTCCAGGGTTGGGGGGCATCTTGCTTAAAAAAGTGTTAAGAATAGACACGACATGAAAAGCAATGTCTTCAATAGCTAAAAGGATCTCTCTTCCGTCAATAATTTTTTTTATTGAAAAGAAAAATTGCAAGAAAACACTTATGGAAGGCCAAAGGGAATACTTATGGAAATTGTTGACCAAGACCTCTTAATTAACAACATTTCAAAAAATTTGGTAAATGATAGAGTATAATGACATTGTATAATCCATATAGCCGACCTCACCTAGTGGGATAAGGCTTGTTGTTGTTGTAAAATTGCAAGGAAAAAAAGACATGAAGTTACCGTTGGGTATCTCTGACTCAGATAGGCTACTATTCAACAGGCTTGAGAATGAGCAGTGAATGTCATGGTTGAGAAAATCATATAAGCCGCTGCTGTCACATTCAGAATTCCTATTTGGAACCAAAAGATTTGCATCTGTGTACACTGTAGCTGAATTATTGTTTTCTTTGACAGTGAAACCATCTGCATTGAAATCTCTCCCATTACTGATTGTGTGAGGATGAAATTTTGGTAGCACTGGTGTTCTTACAGCCATGCTTATACTCTCACTTAAATTTCTGTCATCATGGGCAATGTTACTTGCATCCTTCATGAAGAGAAGCTCCAAAGTATTCAATATATTGCTGTCAAAGTCCACATCACTGTGATTGATGATACCGGCTCTGGAAGAACCTCCATCAAAATAATTGTACTCTTCAGTCTGTCCCACCAGATGGACATTCTGATCTAACCCATTATACTGCAGCATCTCTTTCATGTAGCCACTCCCAGGAATAGTTAACTTTTTCAAATTCCCTCCTACCATTTGGTTTTCCTGCCAGCCAGCTGTTATTGTCTCAGATCTTATTTGAACTGGCTTCTCAGGAGTGACAGGTACCCAAGAACCATTCATCTGAACTTGTTCTTCTTCCAGAGTAAAAATTTTTTCTCCCAAGTTCATCATTGGGATGCTGGAAATTACAGACAATATGACAATCAATGTTTCTTTCACTTGTTCTTGATGTAGGTAAAGTTTGATACCATGTTAAAATTAAAAGGTAAAAGTTAAGAAACAACTATAGACCATAGAGCTCATTGTACTGATAGATAGGTTTTTCAAGGAATCCTTGCTGCAAAATAGGGGTACAATTTTATTGTGCCACACCAGTTCTGTTGATTCCATATTACATCTAATACATGTGATTCATAAGCAACTGATTATAATTATATAACTTGCTACTAGTTGGCAAAAAGAAGATGATAATTATAGAACTTCAATAGGAGATTGGCCCTATAATACAGTTAACCTAAAAATACCGCTCAGATTTCTAAGCTATGTGGAATCCTATCATCCTGAGCTGTGGTATTATCTTAAATTACATATAAATATAATTATTCCAACAATTGTGATTCAGCAGTGATTGACATTATCAATAGCAAATTATAACATAACAGCACAGATAAATTTTCCTTATTGAGCATATGAAATAGCCAATGTAGCTTAGAGCTTATAGTTTCTACTCCTTCAGGCTAGGTAAGGCGGCCTGTTATGGGTGTTACAATGCCAAGTACAGAGTACCCAGACAATGTCAATAATCAATGAAATATTTTGGAGATACAATATATAGACAATTAATATATATATATATATATAAACATATAAACATGTCAAGTCTACTTTCTAACATTTGCTTTAGACATGTACAATATCCTACTGCGAACAAGTTTAATACTTGAACTCCGAACTAAGCAAGGATAAGATAAATATTCAACATTAAGCATATCAAGCTACAAGTATGCTTTGAAGAACCAACCACCAATAGTAGATAGAATATCTTAACAGAAGGGAACGCAATAGAAGATCTCACCTACTTTTTGTTGCTATGTCTTCAATTGTTTGAGAATGAAGAAATTCCCGAGCTTATATTGTCAATGGAATGTGAAATAGCTGCAAAATGTTACAGATTCTAAAGCACTTTGACTCAAATCCAAAATCTCTTGCCAGATTCTGCAACAGGTTGCAGAAATTCCAACGCATGCACCTGCTTCTTTGTTCTATCCCATTGTGTAATCCAAAACCTGCCAAAAAGCCCTCAACACATTTCTCACCATTGCAGCAAATTGAAGAGAAAGAAGAAAATCCCTCTCAGTCATGACCAATTCAATAAATTCAAGATTTAAATGCTGGGAAGTGAACGGCTTTGATATTTTCTTGAGGTGGGAATGTTGCCCAGCACCCAAAACCAGAGGAGAAATCAAGAGTGATTAGGAATGTTACTAAATTGGCTGATCAAAACCCTGTATTAAATACACAGGATTTTTGCTACAATCTTGAGAATCTTTGACATGAATGATGATATCAAACACTTTCCGGGTTCTGTCTATTTTCTACCAATTAAGTTTTCCAACATAACTAGTAGAAAAAATGGGATTAGAGAATAAAATCCCTTGCAGCTAAGCTCACCGATCCAAAGTGAGTCATCTCACAGGGCATAGTCAATGACGGAATAAACAGAGTCAGTCTTTTAGAGAGAGAGAGAGCAAGAGTGAAAGGTAGGAGAGAGGATGGGGGAGGGAAGAAGGAAAGAAACCTACCAGATAGGATGCTTATAACTATTTAATTAATATTTAAAAGTACTTTTTTTTTTTTAAGGATCACTCTTTGAGTATGAAATGGGCACTCTCTCTCTCTCTCTCTTCTCTTCTTCCGTTGCTTTTTATTTTTCCCCCTTTATTCTCTTGCCATACCGGACAACTTTAAACTGTACTAAAATTACAGTCCCATGTTATATATATATATACATATATATATATAATATGAATGATTAGTTTAAAAACAAAATAACCCCAGAAACTTCACTGAATCTTATGCTATAAAAATTTTGCAGTTTTTGTGGCATTGATTGTATAGGTGAAAATTGCAAACAAGCTGTTCTGGGTATTTCATTGCATTGCTCATAAATTGATTTAATATTTGGTGAAGTTTCACTAGTTCCCATTTTAGTTTAACTATTAATAATTAATTTCCATTATGTTTCTATTTTGTAGCAAAGGGTTGTTAATCTCTAACGCTTATTGTTAACCAAGTATAAATGTAATTGATTTTTTATATGATAAAGAAAAGTTAATTACCTGATCTTCACAGCGAGGGGTTAGATGCATATCTGTCGAACAAATTAGGCACATTTATAGGATTTTTTAGTGGATAGATAAAAAAAGCTAATTCAACTAAATAAATTGAATCCCATTAAAATCGTTCCACCCCTTGACTAATTATGAAATCTTGCTATGATCTTGAATTCTATATTCAACAATTTTTATTTCTAATGTGAAATAAAGTATGAAAAAAAATATTTTTCATAATTAATTCGATAGAATGACATTATACTATAGTAGAGAATAATGTGGCATGTTATTTTTGTGGTCTCTAATCGATTTTCTGACTGGGATTATCTTATTAGTAAATGCATATTGTCACCCAAAAAAAAGTATGCACTTGTAATTTTGAATTGGTTGAAACAAATTCTCCGATTTGATGTCATAGTATTTTTATGCTAACTAATTAGGATGGATATGTTAAAATATTTCATAAATTTAATTGAAAATCAGAACTTCTATCTTTTGCTGGTTCATTAAAACGTATTTTGAAACCAGTGATTAAATTTTCCATTGTATATGAAAACTTTTTTGCTTACATATTTTTAACATTCTGTATAGATTTTAATATTTAAATAGGCGTGACAAAATATATTTTAATCCTAATAAATTCTCCTTGATTATAATCTTCACTATTTTAAAATTCATAATTACTTATTAAAATTTAAATAAATTCATTTGACAAGCTAAATTTCCGAACTTTTCTTAATTAAACAAAAATTTAGATATTAGAAAAGTACTTCAGATTCAGGGAAAAAAACTATTTCAAATTGCGGAATGGAAAAATCAAAATGGAATGATTTAAATATTTTGATTTGTTACAAAGAAAGTGTGGAATAGAGTGAAAATATATATTTTTATCAAAAAGATGAAAATATATCATTAATATAAATAAAAAATAATAAGAATAAAATTAAAATAATTCAAATGGAATATAAATAGGTCATATTTATTAAATAATGAATCTACAGAAGAATTTATTCTAATTTGATATATTATATTGATGATTGACATGTTATGGAAAAAAATTTCAGGATTTTATGAAAATAAAATAATTCATAAGGTTAAAATTTATATACTCGTAGGGTGGATAGTATGAGATGCTTTACAAAATACTGGATTATTGCCACTAGATATGTAATGTACTCATTTAGGACTATTCATCCATAGGCCTTGATGAACTAAATTTTTTTCATTAAAAAAGCAGCTTCATTACAATATTAGTTTATTCAATTTTACATGTAAAAAAAGTCATTTAGAGGTCCGTTGGTTGGAGTGAGCAAGGAGGAATAAAAATTAGAATTCCTGATTGATAAATAAATTCTAGTTGTTTACTTCATTAAAAGACCCTTACCAAAAGATGAGCTTATAACTTTTTCTCCCACAACTAGAAAAGCTATTTTTTTTTTTTATAGATAGTATAAGTTTTTAAGAAGTACTATCCCAGTGGTTAAACCATTCATTAACAATAGTATAAGAAACAAATCCCAAAAATGTAATTAGCCTTGATGGAAATGGTTGTGCTTCTTTTATAAAAGATTGAGTTAAGTTTTAAGATTTATTAAATTCAAGTTAGTCTTACAACTCAAAAGACAGTTACAAAAATAAATACTATTGACCAACTAAATTGATTTTCTCCTCAATAACAAAATTTAAATACATGCTTTTCAAGAGTATGAATCAAATCTTTCTCTATTTAACCAAACAACATTGACAAGATTGTTCTGTTTTTAACTTTTTATTCACTGCATGCTATAGTTAGGGTATAATTCATAACTGGATCAGGCAAATGACCCAAAAGACTTGACTTGAGAAGCACAATTAATTAAATATTTTAAGTTTAATTTTTAATTCAAGTAACAAGTTAACTAAAGGTTAGATTAATCTATACAATAATGCATGTAAAAATAATAGGATCATAGACAATCCTTGATTATTGCGATTTAGGTAATCAGAGTCCATTCTTTGGAAAGGAATACACACTATAAACAACATGCATGCTTATTATTAACCCAAAGTAGGCCATGTGTAAAATTCATTTACAACATAGAATGACGGAAACATTTTAAGCTTTTACAGTGGAATTCGTAAAAGCTTATGATGAGATCTCATGGTCCTCTGTCAAAGTTGTTTCAAGGGTTAAAGTATGTTTTTACCTTGAAAATATTCCTGAAAAAGGCTATGGACACCCTAATTTACAATCATGTAACATGATTTTTAAAAATTGATGCAATGTTAAGGGGAAACATTTATGATCAACTCCTATCTAACTTATGAATGAATAGGGAGACTATTGCCATTGTTAGAGGAGGAGACAAGCGTTGTCATTTGCTTGCATCATGTTATCAAAAATAACTAGAGTGTTAAGGTATTGCTTCCATCAAAATTGCGAGTTTCATCATTGGGATGATGGAACTCACCTGCATCAATTTTTCATGGAAGTGGAAGTGTGTGATTCAAATGCATCAAACATGCTTTATGGATTCTACCTCCACTTCCCTACTATTAATTCCAAGATACCAGATGGCGGATTAAGAATACTTACAAGTACATCTTGGGTTTGTGGAAACTTTTCCTTAAAATGGCCAAATATTATCACAAATCACCTGAAGTAGCAAGTTCGATCAGGACAAACAATTCCCATTGGCCACCATATAAAGTTGTCAGCTCAGACTAACTGATGTAATCATTGTTGCAAACCTCAGTGAGCATGACCACTTTGGTTGGAATTTTAAAGTTGTGGCCTTGTGGGTAAGCTCTATTTTTTGGCAAGCAAAGGGAGAAATTCTTGCCAACTTTTTTGTTTTTTGTTTTTTGTTTTTTTTCAAGAAAATGGATAGTTTAATATGGATGCATAGTATACCATGAAAATATTTTACTGGAGTAGATTTTCAACTACTTTAAGAAGAAAGTGAATATGAGTAGTCACCATAAATTTGGGAAGTGTTGTGGAAAATATAGGTACCTTGAGAATCTTGATGTTTATGTGGATGATTATGAAGGAAGCAAATACACTCTTACTAGAATTTAGAAGCAACAACTTTGCAATTTGCATGCAATAGGTGTCTCAAAGCATAATCTCAAATTTCAACTTATCATCAAAATAACATTATAGAACTTATATTCTTTAAGTAACTTAACTAAAAACAAAAAAATAATATGAATTATATGATCCCTAATTTTATTTCGCTAATCAATCAAGACAAGAGAAATTTGAAAAATACTCACCTATCAAGTAGGAAACTGAGAACAAATAGGAGAGTTGAAGCCAAGTATTCAATACACTGTAATGACGAATAGAGAGTGAAAACCCAGATAGCATAACAAGAAAAGGAGATCAACGAGGAGATCGGCAAAGTCTAGCAGATCTCGAAGGAGTAGGGTAAGCACCGAAATGACAAACTAGGGATTCGGGAAATAGGTTTATAGACATGGAGAGTGTACACCTATTTATAAGGAATTTATACATGATTAATTAAGTGCTTATGGGCCAAGTCAAGCAAATTGATTCTAAAAGATAATTTGACATTTGGTCCATGTCAATTGTTTCACTTAGCCCAATTCTATTTATTTTGACCTTGTCCTCAATTTTCTTAACTCATGTTTATCAAAGAAAAAAAAATTCTTAACTCAACTTAGCCTAAATACATTGATAATGTTAAGTTGACTATTCTAAATTGGCGGGTTCCAAAAAATAGCTCTATTATGACATATAGCTTATTTAACATTAATAGAATAAATTACACTTTCGCTGTTTACAATAAAACTCTTTTTATCTCGTGTGCCTTTCATTACCTACAACAAAACTCTCTGATATGTTACTAAATGGAAAAAATGATATTTTCCTTATTGGTTTAATGTCCTTTGGTCATTTGGTATAATTTCAAAAATTATAATTCTTAATTGGCATTAATTTTTTTACATTCTTGTTTGTCATTTTCCAAAATATTCCCTCCAATCTACCAAAATGTCCTTCAATCAAACTCATCAAGGAGAAAACATGACTACAAACTCATGACTAACAAACCAAAAGCACTCTCACATTGCATTTGGATTAATGGCGAACTAGGGATTAAAGAATTAGGTTTATGAATATGGAGAGTACAACTATTTATAAAGAATTTTATAAACGATTAATTAAGTACTTCAAGGCCAATTCAAGCAAATTGGTTCTAAGAAATAATTTGACATTCCATCCATCTCGATTGTTTCACTTAGCCCAATTCTAGTTATTTTGATCTTGTCCTCTATTTTCTTAACTCGACTTGGCCTGAATATATTGATAATGTTAGGTTGACTATTCCAAGTTGTTGGGTTTCATACAATAGCTCTATAGGATGAAATATAGCTTATTTAACATCAACTGAATAAAAGTCTCTAGTATTTAGCACTTGTGCCTCATTACTCACTATGAAACTCTTCAATATGTTAATAAATGGAAATGATAATTTCATTACTCGTTTAAAGTCCTTTGATTTGATCATTTGGTATAATTTCAAAAATTATTATCCTTAATTGGCATTAATTTTTTTAAATCCTTGTTTGTTACTTTCCAAAGTATTTCCCTCCAATCTACCAAAATGTCATTTAATCAAACTCATCAAGGAAAATATTAAACATGATTACAAACTCATGACTAACAAACCAAAATCATTCTTATGTTGTGTTTGAATTAATGACAAGTTGAACTTGAATTTAGGCTAAATCTTTTGTTTGGATACATAAAATTTATATATTTGAACTTTATCAAAATCTAAATTCATTTTTATTATATTTTTTAAAATTTCAAATTTTTTTATATTATAATTATTAAAAATTTTCATCATTCCAACCCTATCTTTCTCTTCATGTTTTGATTGTTGGTACTTCTGTTATTCTCAATTTTCTCTCACATCTCGTTCTCATTTTTTATTATTTGAGATAAACATGTTACTCTCAGCTTTTTATTTTTATTTACAACCTTAACTTGTCTATTTTCTTTAAAAAAATTATATTATTCAAACAAATAATTTTACATATGAGATTTTAAATATAAAATTTAAATCTATTAATCAGAAATACGTAATTAAAGAAAGAAAAAATCACTTTTGCTTTCTTAGTTTACGTAGTGACCTGCTTGTTAAAGGTTGTGGGTACTCTCTCTCTCTCTCTCTCTCTCTCTCTCTCTCTCTCTCTCTCTCTCTCTCTCACTTGTTTTGTAATTAGGCTTTTTCCACCCTCCAATGTCTTTGAAAAATTTAAGATGATTGAAAATCAGATTGGTTTATTCGATTTTTTATTTTTTATTTTTATTCCAAACAATCGGATAGTTATGTTTCTAATCCCACGTGTCTTTGGAAAATTTAATATGATTTTGTTATATTATTTATATCCTATATCTCTCTCTCCCCCCTGGTTAGATTGCCCATATGCCACCTTATTTTTACCATCTAAGTTATCTCAAAGATGACAGAAACATGATTTTTAAATAGTAAGCATTTTGTCTTAATATGTTAATAATATAATCAGTTAATGCTAATTATTAAAATGGGTATTAAATAAGAAGAGTCAATTCAACTAGATCACACAAAAATTACGAACAATATAATTCACCTTAGACTTTGTGCATGCCAAGCAAGCATTTCTACTTTGTTTGAGACAAGAAATAAAAAAATAGGTAAAAATGCATTTGTTAATTGGATTTTGAGAAATGAGTTGCATGTTGTTTAAACAATTTTTTTAAGGTTTAAATCTCATTAGTAATTTCTATTTTTAACGAGATAAATTTGATGTTTTAAGTGATTAATAAATATCATAATAATAAATTAAATCAAATGGACAAAGCATTATCTTCCATTTAATAATTATTTGTTTTACTAGTAATTAGAAAACAGATACTCCTGCATTTTGAAAACTTCCTCGCTTCCCTTTCAACGTAATTAGTATTTTAATTTGGAGTTTCCTATGTGCTTTAAAGTAATTGTTGTCTTAGAATTTCAATGAAACATTAATTATTACTTATTCCATTCAATATTATGCGACACTTTTACATGATGGGTTGGTTAATTATATGTAAAATTTTTGGCCAAAAAAAAGTAATTATATTTAAAATTTTACTCTTTATATGTTTATTCTTATTTAATAGGATGTCACAATTAGAAAACCTTATTCATCTCTTAAGGTATTTTTATACAAATATAATTAATTGCACTTTAAAAGACTCAAAATATTTTATATTTTTTAACATCTTATCTCAATCAAAATGTCTTATAGTTTTCATTTCATGCTTTGATTAATGAAAATAAGTAATGATAGATAAAGCCCAAATGTTAGGGTTTGTGTGATTTTGTTCTATTTTTTATTTTTAAAAATATTTTGTACATCACTTTTTATTTTTTAAAAAAAACATCTTTTTAATTATGTTAATTCAAAAACAATGTTAGTGTTAACAAAAATCAAAGATAGTAGTGGTGGTTAATGATGGTGATTCATAACATAACATAAATATTTCAATGCATACATTAGTATTCAATTTTACAAATACATAACAAAATAAATATCTATTTTTTATTTAATAAGTTTTTCTCTTTAATTTTTTATGGCATAAAAATAATCAATTATCATGTCTAGAATAAACTTTTCAACAATTTCTTTATTAACATAAACTATCATTATTGAGTATGGCTAGAAAAAACTATCATTAAACTGATGAAAAATTCATATTCCTTTTAAATATTAAATGATTTAAATGCATTTTTAAGATTTAAGATTGCACTCAATCTAAAAAGTTGAATCACTTGCCTATTGAATTTACTACTTAATTATTTTAATTGATAATGGATGACAATAGTAAATATATCAACACTGTATTCAACCATTACATAATCTTTATGTCTATGAGATCAGATTATATTATAATAAAAATTATTTATATTATAAATTTCAATTTCATGTCTATATCTTCTCAATATTCATATACTTTATCGTTGTCCTATAATTTTCATCAATATGTCTAACTGATACCTTTATAAAAAAAAGTAATTTTATAATAAGTACATAGCATTTAATATATTTTAAAATTTTTATTATAAAACTGGACAAGTTAGTAATAAAATCAAATGGCCTTATAATGCGGAAAATAAAAGGGGGCTTTCCATTGTGTGGTATCTACATGTGTTCATCTTTTATTCGGACACAATGTACTGATTTCAAGCAGAGGAATGCTAAATAACAAGTTGAAGATTATGTTCATATTTATTTATTTTAAAAAAGGCTGAAAATCATAGGGAACCAAAGAAGCTCCGAATTAAAAAAAAAAAAACAACATTTTTTTGCCATAATTATTTTAGATTTTATATGTTAGATTGATATTGATATTAATCGAAATAAAATTCAAGTGTTGTTGCTAGAAATATTTGTTTGGGTTATTTTCAAAATGAATGTGATTACTTACTCCTTCTAATCCTATTTATAGGATAGAGAGAAAATATTTTTTTATCTTATTTATAAATCATATCAATAAATTTTTTTATCTCAAACTTTTTCAACCCTACATTAAATATTAGAAAAAGAAAATATATTATTAAAATATATATTTTAATAGAAACAAAATTGAGAACTTATTATATTTTTAGACAGAGTTAATGAGTTTTAAAATTTTTCTTGATTTCAGTTAAATATATTAAAAATTACTTATAAATACTCCATTTGCCCTTATATATAAGAGGTTTTTATAACTTTTTTGCCCATAAATATAAAAGGTTATAACTCCACCTATATTTATAACCGATCTCAAACCCGGGTAAAAGACGAGGGTTGTGTTGGGCCATCAATAGTCAATGTAAAACTTTGTTGAATCTATCATGAACATGGATAATAGATGTTACAATGTTAATACTAGGTTATTGCTCGTAAATAACGTACTACATGGCTCGAGTATAGTGATAAGTGAGTTAGAGCTGTTACATCGGCGCTTAGATGTAGTATTCAATGAGCAAGGGCTATCGCGTCATTCTGGACGTGTGCAGCTAAAGAGGTTAGTCCATAAGAGCAAAATTAGATTTAGTATTTACAATGTTGGGACATTAAATTGTAAATCTGTAGACGTTGTAGGGGTTATGATTCAAAGGAAAATCAATATCCTTTGCCTGCAAGAAACAAAATGGCATGGAGAATAAGCTAAAGATATTCAAGGTTTTAAATTTTGGTATATAGGAAAAGTAAGCACACGCAATGGAGTAGGCATCATTATGGATAAGGAGTGGGAGAAGAACATTGTAGAAGTTAGCAGAATTGGAGACATAATTATTTCCTTAAAAATGATAATTGGACGTGAGACTGTTAATATTGTTAGCGCTTATGCGCCTCAAGTCGAAACAGAAGCCAGTCTTAAGGAATTATGTTGGGAGGGTCTGGAGGAGTTGATTCAACACATACCACAAAGTGAAAAGATTTTTATTAGAGGAGACTTTAATAGGCATATCGAGAGGGAGGCTAGTCAGTATGCGAGGGTGCATGGTGGTTTTGGTTTTGGAGAGCTAAACAATGAAAGACAAACTCTTCTTAATTTCTCATTGACGTATGATTTTAAAATTACCAATATTTGTTTCAGGAAGAGAGATGAGCATCTCATCACTTACAAAAGTGGAGCCTCAAGGTCATAGATTGATTTTCTTTTAGTTAAGAACACAGATAAAAGACTCTGTAAAAATTACAAGGTGATTCTCGAGGATGCTGTAACGACACAACATAGGGTCCCAGTTCTTGATGTGTGTATTATGAGTAAAATTCAAAAACTTCGACAAGTAGTAGCACCAAGGATTAGGTGGTGGTAATTAAAAGGTGAGAAATAAGATATTTTCAAGCTAAATCTTTTGGACAAGGGAATTTGAGAATCTTAAGGAAGTGTTAATATCATGTGGGAGGATATGGCTAAAAAGATATGGGAGGTTGCAAAAGTAGTTTTGGGAGAATCAAAAGGTTTTGATCCGAGAGATAAGGAATCTTGGTGGTGAAATAATAGTGTACAGGATAAAATCAAGCATAAGAAGAACTGTTTTAAAGCCATACATTTGTATAACAATGAGAAAAATTAGGAGAAGTACCGTATGGTTAAGAAGAAAACTAAGAGAGCTATAGGTGAAGCTCATTCTAAAGCTTTTGAAGAATTTTATAAAAGCCTTGAGACGAAGGAAGAAGAACGAAACATTTATAAGATTGCTAAGAGTAGGGAAAGAAAATCAAGAGACCTAGAACATGTAAGATATATAAAGGATGAAAAGGAAAGAATTTTAGTTACAGATAATAAAATTAAAAATAGATGGGAGACTTACTTTTTCAAACTTTTAAATGATAGAGAGGGTTCATCTAGTAACTTGGAGGATTTAGTAACCGGTGAGAGAGAATAAAATTTATCATTCTATAAAATAATACGTGATAAGGAGGTAAAGGAAGCTCTTAAGAAAATGACAAATGGTAGAGCCAACGGACCTGATCGTATAACTATTGAAGTGTGGAAATGTTTAGGTGAAAAAGGGGTGAGATGGTTAGCTAAGTTATTTAATATAATTTTACGGTCCAAGAAAATGTTTGATGGGTAGAGGAGAAGTACATTAATTTCTATTCATAAAAATAAAGGAGATATTTAGAATTGTACTAATTATAGAGGGATTAAACTCATAAGCCACACAATGAAATTGTATGAAAAAGTAATTGGGCACGAGTTGAGATTGTAGATGAGTATTTTTGAGAATTAGTTTGGCTTTATGCCAAGTAGATTGACTACAGAGGCGATTTATCCACTAAAGAGATTAATGAAAAAGTATCGTTGTAAAGATAAAGATTTACACATGATTTTTATTGATTTAGAAAAAGCTTATGATCGTATATTAAGAAAAGTGCTTTGGAAAGTCTTGAAAAAAAAGAGAGTACGGATTGCTTATATTAAAGTCATACAGGATATGTATGAGGGGGTAAAAACTAGTATAAGAACGCCTAGTGGTCAGATAAAGGATTTTCCTATAAAGATTGGACTACATCAGGGATTATCTTTGAATCCTTATTTATTTAACTTGATCCTAAATGTTTTGACGGAATATATTCAAGAGAAAATTCCCAAATGTATGCTCTACGTGAATGATATAGTTCTTATAACAGAGACAAGAGAAGAGGTTAATTGCAAACTTAAGTTATGAAGGAGGACATTAGAGTCGAAAAGTTTCTGTCTGAATAGGAGTAAAATGGAATATTTATATTGTAAATTTGGTAAGAGATTAGTCGACAGTAATTTAAAAGTGAAATTGAGAGATCAAATTATACCTCAAGTAGAAAAGTTTAGATATCTGGGAGCCATTATTCAAAATGATGGCGAAATCAGTGGGGATATTTGACATAGGATTCAAGCTGGGTGGTTTAATTAGAGAAAAGATAAAGAAATTATTTGCAACCGTAAGGTGCCTAATGAACTTAAAAGAAAGTTTTATCGTACTGCTATCAGACCGGCCATGTTATATAGTAGTAAATGTTGGGCTCTAACGAGACAGCAAGAGCATAAAGTTTGAGTTGCAGAGATGAGAATGTTATGATAGATATGCGGACATAAACATAAAGATAAAATTCGAAATAAGCACGTACCCGAAAAAGTGAGGATAGCACCTATTGAAAAAAAAATGGTAAAAAATCGGTTGAGATGGTTTGGGCATGTACAAAGAAGACCACGGGAGGCACCAGTGAGAAGAGTGAGACATATAACTTTGAGCCCGATTAAGAGGGGTAGAAGAAGGCCTAAGAGAATACTCTTGAAAGTTATTGAACACAATCTCTTAATTAATAATATTCCTAAAAGTTTGATAAACAATAGAACACAATGACGTCTTGCAATTCATATAGCCGACCTCACCTAGTGGGATAAAGGCTTGTTGTTATTGTTGTTAGCATATTTTTTTAATAAATGGACTATTATACTCTTATTAAATTGAAAAAAGAAAAAAAAAGTACTCTCATTATTTTACTTTGACAAAAGATATTCATTTTTTATTTACAACAATTAGAGGTAGAATTAGAATGTTGTTGTGCTTTTAATTAGATAATCAATTTTTATTATTCTCATGATTCAGTTAAAAATATCTTATATATAGGGACGAAGGGAGTAAGACCATGGGAGTATGCCTATAGCTTCAACATAATTGCACAATAATACAAAATAAATGAAGACAAGAAAGCATAATAAATGAGAGCAAAAAAAAAATTAATTTATCTCAAATTATAAGATATTTTTAAATAAAATTACATGCACCAATAAAGTTTATTATACATTTTACAACTTTATTTTTTAAAATAAAAATATAAACTTTTAAAAATGTACTTCTTTTAATACACCATTTATAAAAGAATATTAAAGAGAGAATATAATGAAAATGACAATATTAGAAAAGCATCATTTATGAAATATTATTTTTGTTTGTGCCATATATTTTGGAAAATTAAATTTTTTTAAAAAATATTTTATAATTTGAGATGAAGAGGGTAGAAAATAAATATTTTATCTATTCACAATACATGGTATTTTTTTAGAAATTCTAATTATTAGTGTAAAATATAAGACATCATATAGCTCCCATGATTCTTTTTCCAATTATATTCTTACTTCATTTATTATTTCTTTTAAAAATTGATCAAAGAAAAATTTTAATTATCATTATTAAGACACACTTACTTATATAAGGCATTTAATGAGAAAATAATTAAAAATATATATTTTTTAAAAGACTAAGATTTCAACTAATTTTTTTTTTAGAATTGTGAAATGCTCTCTCCCACCTTATTACAAGAAACATTTAACTTCCTTGTTGAAATAAAAAAGAGACAGTTAAATTATTAATTTTATTTAAAAATAAAATAAATTTTTAATTTTATCCCTATTTAAATAAAAAAATTGAAATTTACATTATATTCTCACTCATGATTAATTAGATTAAATAAGAGTAATATTAGAAAAATGTATTTAACATCCTTTCAAGTACTTTATGTTAAGAATTAAAAAAATCCTATTAGAAGAAACCCTACAAAAAAGATCAGAGAAAGTAATTAACAGTATCTTATATTATGAATAAAAGGAGTAAAACAGAAGAACAATAAATGAAGGGGTCAAAGTCTAAATCGCAACTCAGAAGGAACAAGCTAAGTAAGTTCTATTGGTCCCAACTCCAAATTAGGTTTCACACTACTTTCATATGTGTGTGAGCACGCGCTTTGCTCACACGTCTCCATCGCGTAGTCCAGAGCACATGCTTCTTCTTGCTCACAGCATTCCACGTTGAAACACGGACTTCTCCATACTTACATGTACGTACATCCGCGTCTAAGAAAACAAACTCTTGCGATGCCAACCTCTCTTCATTACGTGGAAGGCGGTAAACGGCGTTTAGCAATTCTTATACTATGTTTACAAACAAATTGGCATAAAAACATATTAAAAGATACAATAAAATTTAAACTTGATACAAGGTTAAGAGATTACGTTAAAACAAAATTAAAATTTAAAAAAAATTCTTTGATCCAAATTAGCCTATGCAGTATTTATTTAGTTTTGTAATTTGCATTGAGGTTTTCAACAACAACTGGCAAATGAAATTGTGAATTACATTTTGTTTAACAGCAATATTTGTTCGATAATATTATGGAAAAATCACATTAAAATTCCTTTAAATTATGTGAATGATCAAAATATCATAATTTTCCTGCAGTCTCTGAAAATATTTATGTTATTAAGAAATTAATATAAAAGATTAAATTAACATTGATTGAAATAAAAATCACAAGCTTTAGAACAAATATTTAATACCTTTGATTCACAAGTTTTATTTTAAGATTCGCCATTTTTTTTAAAAAAGCACAAGAATTTAATAGTAATTCATGAGTTTACATTTAAAATTCTAATATTCATCAAATATTGCAAATATCAGTTATGTTTTATGAGTTTTATTCCAAGATTCACAACTTTTCTTCTCAAATTTGCAAGAAGAGTTAAAAAATGGAATGAAAATTAAAAACATAAAGGCAAAAATAAGATGACTAAATAATATAGGTGATCACATTCATAAGGAGAGGGATAATTTAATTCATAGAGTTAAAAATTATAATTTATAAAATTTTTAAAGGGTATGATAATTCTAACCTTTATAATGTATATTAATGAGTTTTGTCATGCTTACAATAAAGAAAAAGGTAATTTAGTTATTTTTTTATTTTTTAATTCCTTTCATTCAATTCCTTCCCATAACTAGATGGGACCAAAATGTTGCTTCCAGTTGAAACATTACTAATAATAGCTTATTTTATTAAGCAGTCAATTTAGCCTAAGAAAGGTTAGCTATTTCAACCTTGTACATGCAAATTATTTCCAATTACAGACCTGACAATGATTAAATATCACACGAAAGTGTGTAGCTATTGAATTTACATATGATTATATAAAAAATAATCTATACGAAGTCTGATAAACAACTCAACAATCGTAACAATAAAAATGAAAAATAAAAAGTAACATTAATCCTAATAGAAAGGAATAATCATTTGAATGCAAAAAAATATTTTTGAAAGAGCTATCTTTAATTAGAATTGATAGTATTCGAATATAACTCAATCTGATAGTTGTATAATAAAAAAAATAAGTAAGCAAATTAACTCATACACTACAGGTCTAAAAGTATTTGGAATCTTAAACTCATCTTTTATGCAATATTTTCTTTCAATTCAACTATTCAAAATGTCACAATTTGATGTCTGCTTTTGATCAAAGTTAACTTTGAACTAGAAAATAACATAAAATGATTTGAAAAATTACAAAAAAAAGGAAAAAAGAAGAAGAGAAAATTACATATTGGTTTTGTAAAACATGTTTATTTATAAATAAGTCTTGCAAAAGCAATTAGGTTCTTTAAACTTAAATGTAATTTAAAATTATAATACAAAGATAATATTGCTCCTGTTAAAAATACTAAAGTTACATTTGTAACATATTAAAATGAAAGTTATAAATTACTTATAATATAGTTATAAACAATTAGTGTTAAACTTCATTAGTAATTGATGATCGATTTTACTATTAAATATGTGAAATTATAGTTATAAAATATTAAAGTGATAGTTGTGAATTACTAATAAAATAATTTTATACAATTAGTATTAAACTTGTAATACATGATTGGTTTAACTGTTGAATATGTGAAGTTATAATTATTAAAATTAAAATTATAGTTGTAATTTTTTTATGAAATAGCTGTAAATTATTTTGATAACTGTAATGCAGTTTTAATAAAGACATTATTATCTTTGTATCCAATTTTAAATCATACTTAGGTTTTAAGAGACCTGAGTGTAATTTTTAAATTTTATGAGACTTGTTTGTAAATAAGTCTGCTTCATGAGATCTTTATATAATTTTTCATAAAAAAATTATTGGTCTTTTTCTATAATTTTTTAAATCCTTGTTCATAATTTTTGAGTTCATTACTCTAATTTTTTGGATCTTTGTTTTAATTATTGGGTCCCTTAATTATATCTAAATATTAACTAAAATTTTAAGTTTGCTCATATTAATTGCATGGGTAATATTTTTTTCAATCAAATTAAAACAAATGGATCTTAAAGTGTTAATATTATTAATAAAAAGAGGTTGTTATGAATATATAATACATAAAATATTTACATGTCTCAATTTAATTAAAAATTGATGTGTTAAGAAATATATAAAGCTAAATATATCAATTTTAGTACATTGAATAGAGACAAAATGAGAAAAAGGTTTAAAAATAAGCAAATATAACTATTGCATAAGGTTTAAAAAAGTTAGTTATCTCTTTTAATTATATCTAATATTAATTTTCCTCCTAAAATACCCCTCTTATTAATGTTTAATTCAAATGCACCATTAAATGTATGTTTATCCTCATTTACGGCCAAAATTGAAAATCTTCGTCAAATGCACCCAACACGAGTGAATTTACTTAACATTTCTGAAAAAAGAAGTTAAAATCTTAATTTTTTTAAAAAATTTTTCAATGTTTCTAATCATGCTTTTGAATGTAATAATTATAATATTTGATTTATTCAAAATATTTTCATTAATTACTCAATAAAATAAGAGTGTAATTAAACAAATGTATAATACTTATATAATATCTTATATTTTTGAATCAAGTGAAGCTTCTAGAAAACAACATATATTATAGTCCAAAAGAAATATATTTAAGACCAATTTTTTTTTCAGTAACTTTTGCTTATATTTAAAATTAAGAAGATGGAGTAATAAATAGTATATTTGATGTATCATAAAAAGAATTAAAATTTTTTATAATAAAAATATACTTGTATATAAATTAAAATTAAAAATAGAATAACTAAAAATTCCATAGGACTTGGGAGGGAGTAGCCAAAAAATAGAGTCGGGAATCAGATGGTATAACACATGGGATGAATGCCCCCTGATCACGCAATGCTATGGTCTTAGGCTACTTGCATGGTGATTCATTTATTAAGTTCACCGAAAGTTGTTGTTAGTTACCGGCTCACTCATTGACCTTTCCAAACCAATTCCATGGATCCTTCTGGAATCTTTTTCGCATATCCCCCACCTAACCTGAGTCTTCCGCTTCCAACCCTTATTTTAAATTTTTTTGTTTTTGTTTTTGCTATGAGTAAATTTATAAAAGTCATATAAAATAATAGTGTCAATGAAATATTTAAATATTTTTTGAAAATAATAGTGTTCCAAATCTAATTAGCCTTAATGTAACGTAGAATTTCATTTCATTTCATTTTAAAGAACTGTTAAGTTAAATATTTCAATTTAATATTGTTAGATAATCATTTTTTGCATAAAAACAATCGGCTTTTGGAAGAGACTCCCATGGTACGGATATTATGACCTCTGAAAAGTAAATTTTAGCATGGTATTGAAAACCAGACCGGACCGGCCGGGTCAACCCGGAAACCGGTGAACCGGTCCCCTGTCCGGTTTGGGTTTGCACTTAACCCGGTGAGGGAGTGAACCGGTGTAACCTGGTCAACCCGGGTTCAACCCGGTATAACCCGGATAACCCAGTGGGTTGACTGGGTTAACCGGGTTAATATTTTTTCAGACTTTTACCCCAAAACGATGTCGTTTTTGATTTTTTTTTTCATTTTTAATTTTTCAGAGCTCTGAGTTCGGAAAAAAATAACAAAAAAAAGTAAAATTGAAGTCAAAAAATAAAAAATTAGAGATAGAGCATGCTAAGTCTAAAAATATAGTATTTTATTATTGTTAGACTTTTGAGTGGTTGGATTTGGTTGAATGTTTTTATAATTAATGTCTTTTTATTTAAATTGTATTATTTTAATCATGACCGGTTTGCCACCGGTTCAACCCCCGATTCAACCCTAATTGAACCATTAACCCGTGACCCAGTGCCATGACCGGTTTAATGACCGGTCCGGTTTTACGTACCTTGAATTTTAGAGAAAAAGCTACTGCTTGATGATCCATAGAATATTCCTTTCTTAATAATAATAATAATAATAATAATAATTTTATTCACACATTTTTAAATATTTTGATTTGATGTTTTGACTTGAAAGTATCTAATGCCGTAAAATTCAATATCTTTCGTGGTATGGATTGCGGGTTTAATATCCACCTCGCTTGCCCAAGGACAAAAAATTTTGATATCCGATTTTTGGGCCTGAATGAAAATCAATTTACCTAATGACAACAGGGAAAAACCTAACACAAGGAAGTAGAAGTGAGCTGGAGATTATATTTTGGGAGATTATATTTGCTTACACAAGCAAAATATATTTGCTACCTAAATAAATTATAATCATTTTATGCTTTATTTTTATCAACTTCTTATTAAAATATTCAAAACTAAAAAATTTAAGTTTGTCATTAATTTTTTTTAATGAAAGTCATCATTAAATTTTTAAGACGCTTAGTACTATTATTAGATTCTAAAAAAATTTAAATAAAATCTAAGAAATTTTATAATCTAACATAATTTTAGAAATAATAATTTTTTAAAAAAATTCTCATAAAAATTATCTTTCTATTTTTTACATGCAAATAATTTTTATTTTAAAAAATAATTACAATTTTAAGATTTATAATTCGAACATTTTAGCATTTAATCCGTCAATTTAGTCAAAAAAAGTATTTAATTCATCAATTACAATTTTTTTCAATATTAACAAGTCAATTTCAAGATTTTTAGACACGGCTAAATTATTAATAATGTTATTAAAATTAGATTGGACCAGTCAATTTAATTGGTTGGATGAGAGATGGGCCACTTGTTTGGTAGGAAACGAAATGAATCACATACTAAAATTTTAAAAAGAAAAAAAAAGCTTAAATGCTACAGCTAGATTAACCAAAAAAAAAAAGATCTTCTGAGCCTTGACGGTCTCACCAAAATAACCAAACCAAACCAAACCAATGAAACCATTTAGAATATAGCTGCAAAGCAAAGGAGCAAAACTCTATGGGACTTTTACACCTCCCCCACAAAAAAAAAAAACCTATGGGACTGTATATTATTTTTTTATTAAAAAATATAAAATATTTTTAAGAAATTGAATGTTAAAAAATATATGATATTTTTAATTTTTTAAAGTATAATTATTACTTTTTTTTTTAAAGTGGTGTCTTGTTAATAGTGACTTTATTTTATTATAAAATATTTAATAAAAATAAATATAAAAAAATTAATTTTAAAAAAATTATTTTATTAAGGTGACATTCACATAAAAATTTCTTACATGTTGTAAGGAGGAAGTATTCCTCATTTTGTAATGTAGCTCAGCACAACCACATTTCTGTTTCTCTCTCTAAAGCTAATTCGATTTCGTATTTTCATCCATCTTGGCTTCGTTCGTTGTCGTCGTCATCTCTCTCTTCCCCTCAGTGCTTTTTCCTCCAACAAATGTGGTTCGCCGTCACAAAGGCCTTACCAACCAAAAAGTGCAGGCCTATATAAAAAAGGACAGTGCCATGACTTTCTGAGCCCGATGGGTGTGTAGGATAAGTCTGGCAGCGCATCTTAGCCTCCACCACTTTTCCCATGCTTGGAGTCCTCTGCAGTACCCGCCCCAAGCCTTGGATCCTCAACTCTCTCTTTTCCTTCCTTCACGGCTCCGCGGCTCACCACCACCACCACCACCACGACGCTCGACTTCCTCCCACCTCCTTTCATTTCGTCGCCGACGCTGACGCTTCCCGTCGGCGTCATCACTCCAGCGCCTGTAAGCTCGATGGTGGCGGCGCCGCTTCCGTATGGCACGTTATATTACCGTCTGGCGGCGCCGCGGGGTTTCGGAGCGATCTTCGTCGCGCTCCGATGCTTCATCAGGAGTTGAAAGGGGAGGGGTCTTGGAATGCCGCCTGGGATGCCCGCCCTGCCAGGTGGCTTCATAGTCCGGACTCGGCCTGGCTTCTCTTCGGCGTTTGCGCCTGTCTCGCTCCCCCTATTTGGCTTGACGCGAATCCTGAAGCTCCGGCCTCCGACGAGAAAATCGATAGTGGTGAACTGAAGGACGCCAACCGCGACATAGCAGATGACGTGTCTTCCGATTACAGAGTCACAGGTTCTTTATATCTGGCTTATTTTTCCAAACTTAATTTATTTTGATGTGTTTATGTACGTAAATAAAAAATATAAGTCAGTGATTTTCTTGCTCTTAGAGAAAAATAATGGTGCTCACATCCTTAAATTTCGCTTTTAAACCTCGTTCAATCATCTGTTGATGACCCTAATTTGACAGGGAGGTCCTGTGACATGCAAAAGAGTTCCGTGCTTGTTTGTTCTTTTTACTTTTAGATCAAGATTTTGAGTTATTGAATACATTACTCTCTTGAAATGCTTTTAATGAGTTATTTTCTTGTGACAATGATGATTTCTTTTGTAATGGAGTGTACATTTTTTAAAGATTAGATTAAAGGATGGATTATCTTATTGCCTTGTTCTGTAACTGTAATCAAGACTCTGAAGAATGTTTGATATCGCTTGGTCAGATTATGATGCGTTTTTCGTAAAAAGACTGGCAACATAGTGCTGTCATAGACTCGGAAAGCTGCATCCAATAGTTCAAACGATAAAATTTTATGATTAATTTTTTTTTCTCAAACTTGTTTCCAGTCAATCGATTTTTCTTTTCGGGCTAAAAATTGCTCGCGAAGGTCTGCTGAGCGCATAGAAACCGATTCTTTGCATTTAAATGCGTTGCAGTCACCGTTGCAAATAGTTGTACATGTAGGTCTGCAAGCATAAACTCCCCAAGCACGGCTGTCTAATCTTGACTATAATAAATACGCCAGCGCTTGACTTTGTGTATCAGTGGGTGGATTCAGCTTTTGATCGTGATACCAATTGTTAAAATTGGTGAAATTCGTCCGGTGCAGGGGTGCCTGCTGATGGTCGATGCCTATTCAGATCGATAGCTCATGGAGCTTGCCTAAGAAATGGGGAAGAAGCACCTGATGAGAATCGCCAGAGAGAACTCGCTGATGAACTGAGAGTTCAGGTAAGATCACTACGCTCCAGGCAGAACAAAAAGGCAGTACCATTTGCTTTACAATCTTCCCTAAAAATTGTTCTTTTTGTAACCTCGTGTTATTGCGCTAGGTTGTGGATGAGCTTCTGAAAAGACGAGAGGAAACAGAATGGTTAAGATTTATAATATGTCATTTACTGGTTCATATGCTTTATTTAGAACTTGTGATTAATTGACTCTGATATGTATAGGTTTATTGAAGGGGATTTTGATGCGTATGTGAAGAGAATTCAGCAGCCATACGTATGGGGTGGGGAACCGGAACTGCTGATGGCTTCTCACGTTTTGAAGTGAGTTTTAGATTATGTTTCTTTATACTGACTTCGAGGTTCGTTGTTGATGTCCATTTAAATTTTGTCACAGGCATTATATGTTGATATTAATCACTTGTTTAACTTGATATAATGGTTGGTATTACTCCTTCCAATTAGTGAGATATGATATTTCGTATTTATACGGGTAAAAAAATCAATACCAGTGAGCTTGTGAAGTACTTGCTTCTGCAAGCGTTTTAAGTTATACCTATAGTACGGAAAATATGAAGGATAATATTGTTGTATACAAGTAAAACTATATAATCGAATCCCCAATAGCTTTTAGAACCTTCTCCCAATAATTTCCCCTGTGAAAATTAATGAAAATCTATGACTAGTCTTTGAAATGTATTTTACATACCAGCAGACCCATGTAGAATATTTAAAACTGTGATAGATATAGACATTTGTTTGAACCTTGTACAGTTGTGAAACCTAATTCTAGGGCTTAAATTGTGTGAATGAAATTGTCTTAATACCAAGCCAAGGAGTCAAGGACTATTTGGGCTTTCTCGTCGATTGCAAGTTCTAGAATCTTTATTTTTTCAGTCTCCATTACTCTCTTCTGACGAATTCCATATAACTTGTCAGGACACCAATCTCGGTCTTCATGAGGGACAGAAACTCTGGTGATTTGGTAAACATAGCGAAGTATGGTGAAGAGTATAGGAAGGAGAAGGAGAGTCCCATCAATGTGCTATTTCATGGGTACGGTCACTACGATCTATTAGAGACCTTATCAAACCAAATTTGCCTGAACATAAGCGCATAGGAATTGGGTACATTAGGACCTCATTTTCCTTTAATCAAACTGTTAAGATCTGTCTGGGGAAAAGCTTATTTCAGCCTAGAAATGGCTCGGTGAATCTGGAAGCCTTCTAACTTCAGTTTCTGCTGCAGGAACTTCAATTTTATTCAAGCAACATGCTTGTGCAATTTTTGTAGTTTGCTTATTTTTATCTTCATTTTTAGAAGTTCAGTATAGACGCAACAATGAGAATAATCATAATAATAAATAATGATGATCCAGGATTTGTGTTTGGTATTTTCTGGGCTTCACTCATTCTTTGATCGGGCTTTTCTTTTTACCTGGGCTCGGCGTTCATGTTAGTCTCAAGAATTTATTTACTTATTATTTTTTGGTCATCAAGGAATTCGATTATTTCACTATTTGATGCCACTGATAATTTCTCCTTAGGGTAAGGTGAAGAATAGGGGGTATGTTGCTATGTTAATAAATTTGCTTGTTGGAATATTGTGTGTGTGTGTGTTTGGTGATTTTTCCTTCTTGTGGATTTTTTTGGGGGCCAGATTCATATGGATGAATCATATTCTTCTATGTACTTGAGCTACTCTCAGGGCTTCATTTTCTCTTATGTACTTTTGGAAAATTTTATTTTTATCTAATTCTCAAATTTTTATTAATGAAGAACTTGAATTGAAGATGTGTATAATGAAATATTGAAATGCTTCATGTTCTCGGGGTGGCTATATATGTGTGGAAGCAACGAGGTCTTAGCATGTACAGTATTTCTTAATTTTTGACGACGAGCATGTATTTCTTAATAATATTTGAAGTATCTAAGAATTTTTCATTATTTTTTATTTGTCAATCGTCATCCATGCGCTATTGCAGAAGTTTGATGAGTCAATAGACTAACGTGATAGTTAATGTCCAGTTAAAGTTTTTCATTATTATACTCTTATGTCTTAATGCGTATTATAAACAAATATTATACTGAATCAAAATATGAAATTTGGTATGAGAGTTCTGTGCCTGCTCTTTTACTTTGAATCAAAATATTTTGCTTTTGTGGTGGATACTAAAGCCGTGAGTGGAGAGACAAAAGAACATGTTTGTAGGTTTAGCAAGGTTCCTTTTTCTTTTTGGTTCAACGCGAAAAAGGAAAACAATGCATCATACTTTATTCTTATCTTTGATGAATTGGTGAATATATTCTTCACTGGAGTTCACGTTGCAGGCTTGCAGACATAGCACCATGATGAGTATCCAAGGACATATAGATACCGATTGATGCCAAACCCTACACACACATGTACCAAAAAAAAGAAGCCCTCGGAGAAAGAAGTTTATTATAGGAAAACAATCTTTGAAATTAAAATCCAAGTCAATAATTTTGTAATCTAGCAACATACTATTCTGAGTTTATTTATAAAACATTTTCAATATGTTTCATCAATGTCAAGGAAAACTTTAAAATTCATTAACTCTGCTTTAAAATTTAATAAATTTTTGACTTTGCTCCTATTAAATATACACACTTTAATAATATATTTTTTCTTTTCAACATTCAATGGAAGGTAAAAAAAAAATTTATGATAAAAATTTAATGACGACTTATAAATAAAATAATTTTTTTTCCTACCTTATAAATAGGACTGGAGGGAGTATAAAGTTTTTTTATAATTGTGAGGTGGAGGGTTCAATCTTGCTGATACAAGAATCTATGGATAATTTATTAACTTTAACTTTGTTGAGACTTGAAATTAATTTACTTATACAATATGGGTGGCCAAAAGTTCGAATTCTCATTAATTTAGATATCGCTAAGTCAATTTGTCGATGAACATGCTTACATGAAAAGTATTAACTATTAAGCATCTGTTAAATTGTAAGATAAGGATCCAAACAGATTTTTGAGAAAAGCAGGGAAAAATATTTTTAATGAATGAATTCGATTTCTTGTGATTAATTTAGGTAAAAGTCACATGAAGATGTGAAGAGAATACTTGAGATTTACCGTAAAACTTAATGGCATAAATAGATTCCTTCTTCTTTCTCTTTTCGGGGTACATTTTTCTCTTTTCAATTCAAGTGATTGTATTTAATTAATTAGATTGTGAACCCATAATTTACATCCAGTATGACTCTATGATGTAAGTTGTATTTTTTGTGATTTATAAATAATTTGGTTTTATACATATTTGTTATTATGTTTAGATTTTGATGCGCAGTTAGCGTTACCAAATGAGAATTTTAAGGTGAATGTTAACCATAATAGGCTTGGAATATTAGATAAAAGAAATGAATGATGAAGTGGACCGGTCGGACGTAAATCCAATATTGGTGGGAATATGGGAGGTGGCTGTCCATTTTAAAGTCAAGTTTAGCATCAAGTCCTTATAGAGGAAACAAGAAGGAAATTTCAGAAAAGATTATTTAATTTTTGATTTGATTAAGTTCTTTTAACAGATATTTGCGATACCAACAAAGAATACTGAAAGTAAAGTCAGGAATATGGATTGGCTTTTTTTAATTACCCATTTAAGTCCATTTTTAGAGCTTAGACTTTAAAAATTGAAGTAATTTTTATATAAAAAGACTTTTATTCCCTACCCATTTGAGCTTTAAAGAACAAGTTCAGGTTATTTATTTAAGTCTGCATTTATTTTAATTCTTGAAAATGGGATATTTTAAGCTTTTAAATTAAATTTAAACTTTAAAATATATGTTTGTACTTTAAAATTATGATTTATATTATCTAGTTTAATTTTGATACTATAATTTGTATTTTAGAAAATGAATATGTAATATTATAATGTAAATATTAAATTTCTAAGAGTTAAAAAATTTTAAAATAAAAATTTTAAAAAAAGACTTTCAGAATCAATAAAAGCCAGCCTAAAGAATTAATCAATTTTAAGAAAAGTGAATTTTGGACCTACAGCCCATATCTGACAGGCAATTTACCAATTACCAACACTAACTCAAAACCAGAGCACACAAACTTTCTGGACTCAACTTTAGACTTCATGATTCATCCGCATTTTCATCTGTACAAGGCATTAATATGGGTATTTGGACAAGTTCTGACAAAAAAAGAGGCATTGGGATAAGTTTGTCTTTTTTGGCCCAACAAAGAAACAGAACATCATTAACGAGTGCAAAGCAGCCATACAATTTGGATAAGTTTGTCAACCAGATGAATTTGAATCTCTTCGGCCCAAAAAAAATAAATAAGTAAAAGACGAATTTGGATCTTTTACGGTCCCGGAAAAAAAAAAAAATGGACAGAAAACACTGTGTATTTGCACTTATTACCAAAAGAAAAAAAATTAAAATATATAAAATCTTTTCATTATATAACTATTTATAATAAATTTTTTATATTTTTTTAAATAGTTGAGGAATTGATAATAAAAAATATATTATTATTATTGTATAAAATTTTATATATTTATGTTTATATTAATTTTATATATTTTTTAATTTTATTTTTTAAAAGATAAATTTTTATTCATATTTTCATGTTACATTGATATAATACACATTGTTAAAATATTTAAAATTTTAAATATTGTCATGTTAGATTAATTTATCTTTTAATACTAGAAAATTATGCACCATTGATAATAATAAATAAATAAAATTAATATAAAAGTAAATATTTAAAATTTTATATGGTGATAATAATATTTATTTGTTTTGTTATCAATGCCTCAACTATTCAAAAAATATAAAAAATTTATTATAAATAATTATATAACATAATATTTTTATTTAATAATATTTTTTAATTGAATGACATTTTAATCATTATAAAAAAATAATATAATTAATAATAAGAAATTTTAAAAAATAAAATTAAAGGTTAGAGGTTTAATTTTAAATTTTTAAAAGTGCGATGTGTTATATATTTTAGTCAAGAAAAAATATAAAAATATGGAAAATAATGAACCTTCATAAAAAAGTTTACTGTTCTTCAAAATAAAAAAATTATTTGGTAAAGTAATTTTAAAAATTATTTTTAAAAAATTAAAATATTGTTTTAGAGAGTAAAAAAATAAAAACTTATTTTAAATATTCTAGAATTATTATTATAGGGAATAAGAGAAAATGAGAAAAATATTCATTTTTATTATTTTTTTATTCTAAAAAACTCAAAATATTTTTTTACAGAATATTAGTTTTTAAAATAATAGAACAAAAATAGTTTCAAGCATCTCCTGTTCATTTGATTTGTTTTATATTCTCTTTGATCTAAAATATAAATATTTTTTTAACTAATGTTGATTAAAAATATAAGTAATGTAATACATGTAAATTTTTGTCCCATTTTACCTATTTATTAATTTAGATATTTGTGTAAATATTTTTCTCACTACAATAGTAATTGATATTAAAATAAAATAAAAAAATAATATATATTTTTATAAAAATAAAAACTTTATTGACATACTGATTTTTTTAAAAAAATTGCCTATATTTTTTAACTAAAGAGAGTATGAGCCATGCTGTGGTGGCAGAGAAATGACCAACTTGAGTTTCAAATTGTCTCCAAAATTATAAACTTGTTTGATAACCTATTATAAAGATTATTTTTATTTAAAAAATAAAAAAAATTATTTGATAACAGGTTTTTAAAAGAAAAAAATTAAATATTATTTTGAATAATAAAAAATGAAAACACCCTTATGAAATTATTGTTCTAAAAAATAAAAAATTAAAAAATATTCATTTTTATTATTTATTTTTTATTTGTAAAACATATTTTACAAAATGTTAATTTTTAAAATAACATTTGTTAAAAAATATAACGTATTTTTAACCGAATCTCATCACCCAATAAAATAATTATTTACTTTTCAATTAACTTTATTTTTTTATATTTATTCTTATTAAATATTTTATAATAAATATAAAATTATTATTAATAGAAACACTTTTAAAAAAGATAATAATTATATTTTACAAAATTTAAAATATCTTATATTTTTAAACATATAACATCTTAAAAAATATCTTATAATTTTTTTTAAACAACCCCGTACATTACCAAGGTTGCTACCACGTGTCCCTCACTCTTCACCGGAGGCTCTCTGCCAACCGGGAGAACCGGCCGGCGAACAAGTCGGCCTTCTCTGTTACCGGTTTTGGCATCTCGTTGTGTTACGGGAAATGATAAAGCCATAAAGCAAAATGCATAATGAGAGTGTAGCAGAAGTACTAATTTAAGTTAATTTTTTTTTTTTTGACTAATTATAAATTAAAAGTATTGATGGATTTTCACCTCAACTTTATTTATTTATTTTTGGTGTAAAGGCCATCAATCGATCTTGAACCAGAGTGAAGAACTACTACTCTGGATGCGTTTGCGGTGATGGCACTCGACGTCGCAACCTTCGAAAGCATTTGCCCTTCTCGATTTATCGCATTCACGATTCCCGATCCCGTTTGTTCTGATTCACTGCTCCGAGTTGCGGTTCTGGACTCACCGATTCCAGCTTCTGACTCACCCCTTGTTGCTGCCATGTTCGTCCCTGAAGCCCGCGAAACTGATTGGATCTTCTCTACTGAATGGGGTCATCTCCAGCTGCTCTTTAGTTCTCCTGGTGTATCTCGCCTCATTTTGTTGGGAAACGAATTCAGTGAGGGCGATTCTTCACCAACTATTTATCACCGTCCGGTAGTATCTTCGTTGCGTCGGAAGGAGCTTGAGGTATGCTCTAAACCTCTTCTCCTCGCCTTGTCTCCGAGATCGTTATTTAAAAATGACATTCCGGAGGTACCGATTTTGAGTTATGAAGATAATTTGGTTTCTAGTGTGGTAATACATAAATGTGTTGGTTGTCTTGTTGGTGAAATGCTGGTTGAAGATGTTGGAATTGAAAGCCAGAGTGGCGTGGATGGTTGTTATAAACGGGAATTTCGAAGGCGTTTGAGGTTCAAGAGGATGCCTAATTTGATTCAGACTGAAATTCTTATAGTGCCTGATACAGAAGATTTTCATTCGCCTAGTGTAGGGATTGGTGAGGTGGATTTTATGCCTGATCTTCGGGTTTTGGTTCACCCTTACTTGGCTCCGATGGTGGCAAGCCTATCGTTGATCAGTGAATATATAGAGGGGCGAATTCAGCTTGGGATTAGACCAAAAGCTTTATGTCTTGGGGTTGGAGGTGGGGCTTTACTTTCTTTCTTGAGAGACCAATTGGATTTTGAGGTCATGGGTGTGGATGCTGATAAGGAAGTTTTGAGGGTTGCAAAGCAGTATTTTGGATTAGAAGATAGTGAGTTTATGCATGTTGTTACTGGAGACGTCATTAAATTTGTGAAGAAACTTTCACATCAGGCAAATTGGCATCCTATGTGTTCTTCTGCCGCTTATGAGCACGAGGCTCATTGTCACTTTCCTGATGGTGAAGCTGTCAACCATAAATTCGATGTCATTATGGTTGATCTAGATTCACATGATGTAAGGAGTGGTGTAACTGCTCCACCATTGGAATTTGTTAAGAAGAATGTTCTTCTGGCAGCTAAGTCAGTTCTTTCTGAACTTGGAATTCTTTCTATAAATGTCATTTCTCCTAGTAGGTCCTTCTATTGCAAACTGGTACATCATTTTCAGGAAGTTTTTGCGGAGTTGTACAAGATAGATGTGGGCAATGGTGAAAATTTTGTAATTATTGCATCAGCATTACCACATGTGTCTTCTGTTGGAGACAGCAATAACTCTTTTTTTATGCGACTGAAATCAGTTATTCCAGAAGCATACATAAATTCCATAACAAAGATATAAGGTCTGAGTAATTGCAGATTGGCTGGGCAAATGCATTTTTGGGATTTCATTTTGACTCACATTCTTCTTTAGAAGACTGATGATTGATTGAAGATCATCTATACTGTTGTGAAGTGATTCAATTGCATAATTATTCTCCGTGCCTATTTTCTCCTCTGGTGAGATTCAGCTTCAAAGAATTGAGCAGATACTGTAATTAAGGGCCATTTCCTTGAAAAAGCAGATTTTCTTCTTTTTGCGGAGATCCAATTGCTTTGATGGGGTATTCACATGGTTTTAGACTGTTGAGCTTCAGCTTAATTGTCCCCAATAGATTTAGCACTGAGAAAGCTGCTTAGCTGATCATATTTATTTTTTGACATTAAAGAGGTTATCTCTATTTACAATGGCTACCTATTTGAGAATGATGATGTTTGAGAGAAATGTGTGCAGACTTTGGATGGGATAATAATTGATAGTTCTCCAGGTAACATTTGCCCTCATACATCTGATCTAAATGCTTTTAGTTAGAATATGTTACATTTTCATATAATCCATGTAGCCGACCCCACATAATAGGATAAAGATTGTTGTTGTTGTTGTTGTTGTATTATAATTTTATGCACTTAAGTAGAACTAATGTGAGTGGAGTATTTCTTCTCACTGTGCACCTTAAACATCTGGATTTGTTGACTAGACCATGCTGAAACTCTGATGGCTTACACCCACCTAGAATGTACTTTGTTAAAGACGTGCTTTTTTGATGGCATATATGAGTCTTCCTATTGGAGGTAATTCTGTTTAATGTAGGACTACCTTGAGATATGAACTCAAATCAGGACATAAAGGCTGAGGCGAAGGGCTACATCAAAAAATGGCCATGCTACTTATTCTCCAGGCTTGGTCTGGTTTGGTACATGGAAATTAGAAATAGTAGGGGTAATTAGGGGTAAAAGGGTAATTTCTAAATATCTCTACAAATAAGGTCCAAAGGATGTAATGGGAATTTCTATTTCTGTCTCTATTTCCCTTTTATCTCTATCATGGATCCTGAACTAAGTCAAAACTTGAAACATGACCACCTCATGTCAGAAATGTGCTCATCTTTAGTTTTTGTGCTGATTCTGTGTCTGTGCTAGGATGTCATTCACTGATAATGGTGGACTGGGTTTCCATATTTTCAAAATTGCTGATATTATGTTTCATATGTGAATTATGAAAAATCTGACCTTTCATCTTTACAAGATCTTGGTTGAAGTTCCTTTCATCATTTATGAATTTGTACTCTGCTGCATGCACATGCACTCACTCTAGAAAAGTAGTGAATTTAGCAAGAAGTTTGGTAAGGAGAAAAAGAGTTGTTCTATTTCTTGTTTGGTACGAGGTTCTTCTTCAAATATTTTCAGGGGAAATTAGAAAGAAGAAAGAGCATTATTTCATCAGGGTCAGGGAGCAGGTTAAAGGGACGCTGAAATGGTCCTTTGCTTTGAAATCTTTTTTTTTTTTTTATCTGATTGAATTTCTGTATCTTTCTTGACAGCACTAGGAGATAATTTAAATTCAGTGAAAGTTCTCATGTTACTTATTTTGGGCCTGTGCTTGCTTCTAAATTCTAATTCATTTTCTTTTTTGTATTAGCATTTCATATACATCACGCAATTTTTTAATTGTTTCATTTCCTTATCTTCCTTAACTACTTCTTTGAGGATACAATTCAACATGGGAAAAAAATGATTTTTGCGAGAGAATGTATGGTTTGAATAGAAGCTTGCTGCCAAAGTTGATTTCCGATCTTTCTTCTGATGGACTTGTTGCCAGATGACAGATACTTGAGATCTTGGTGGTGGAAGAGGTGTACTAAGAATTGGCAACAAAGACACCAATGTAGCCAACCCCTGCGATAAAGAAGGCAAGAGATTGCAGGAAGAGGTATATGAAGTACCTATTCTTCCCAAAGGCTAGGTCGTAGCATCCACAGATGAAGAGGTAGGCCCCAATGCCAAGTTCGAGCAAATTGATTCTGATTTTAATCAACATGAAAGAAGAAAAGATGAAATTAAAAAAAAATGCTAATTGTAGAAATTATGTGAGCTGTTTGCAGGATGATTGTTATCTTGATAGCTTCAAATGTATTAAAATGGAGGTGGTTGTTACATTAAATCTAATGAACAGTGGGCTTTTACTATGTTGATGGGACCTGAAAGCATATTCATTTGTAATCTTGTAGGAACCTTTCCATTTGTGGCAAACGATGAGTCAACAAACTAGATTTCTTCTCCATAGGAACTCTTAATTACAGATCACTTTGATGGTTACACTTCTTGTTGAACAGGGGGGGGTTTCCAGGTCTGCTACAGTGAAATTCTCTAATTTCACTATGAATAGTAGCCTTGTGCACTAGTCTACAAAATTTATTTTTTAATTTTTGCTATATATCAAGCAATACATGTTCGATTACAGTTTCACTGAAATGTAAAATGTATTTGAATATGGTGCTGAGAACTCCATTTTGCTGAGTGATAAAGCTATGGAATTATAAGGTAGAACCCACTTCTTTTTTCCCCATTTTTTCCTTTAAACTACATTGACAATCTTAATGCTTTGCTAAGGGATACTTAGAAAAGTCTAATTTGTTTGGAAACTGCTTATCCTTGCTGTTTCTCCCTTAGTAAAGGATCCAAGTATAGTTAGAGGTCTAGGAGTCTGTCATACATAATATCGATTCAGTCTAACTATAATTCATGTTGATATCTCTTCTTTCTTGAGAATTTTTCCAAGTTTACTTCATTTAGATTTCAAGACCCTGCTATCCCAGGAAAGGAGGCAAGAAAAATACCTTTCACCAAATGAGGCATATGGCTTCCTTGGTGCTTTGCCTCCTGATTTTGTTTTAAGAGAATCTCCCAATTTCTCAGTGACCACCCATTCATTTGCTCGCCCTGCCTCCAGCAAACCTATGAGCGTTGCCTTAGTCCGATGCATTGACATGACATTTTCAAAGAGGACCCAGAATACCAATAGGTGGAGTGATCTGCCTCACATAATTTTGGAAAGTTAGAAAGGAACTATAATTTCTATGTAACAAAAATAAAAACCTTAGGTGAACTTCCATAGGGATCTGCTATTAAATTCTTAGTAAAAACATAATTGGATATTATTTGCAACTTAGCACTGCACCAGTGACTCTTTAAAAGTTCTTCCATGTATGATAATCATACTGTAGAATCTTATCTGTAACTGCTGAGAAATTGCACCTTACATTTGTTTTGTATAGTTTGAGCAGTCATTAAAAAAAAAAAAATTGAACAGTCACTCTTAAATCCACTTTAAAGAATAGATGAAACAAGTCAAATAGTCTTGACCTTGGAGTTCCCACAGCATTAAGCAGAGTAATGATGGAAGGTATATACACGGCACCCCACTTTGGAACTTCCACTTCAGGAACAAGAACAGTTGCAGGCAGAACAACACAGTAGAACAAAAATGTTACCACATGGGCTATGATCTTTCTGACAAAGAAAAAGCTATAAATCACATAGAACTTCTTCCACATAGATACTTTCTGCAAGGTATGATGAACAAAGAATTAGAAGAGATGGGTAACTGTAAAATGTCCTTATTGAGGTCCTCCGGAGGTAATTATAAAAAAGTTGAGATTAATACCTTGTTTCTTATGATTTCCAAGGCCATTTTCCTGAAGAGATTAGCTGGCCCACAAGACCATCGGTGTTGTTGATAACGGTAGGCTTTGAATGTACTTGGCAATTCATTTTTCACCTGAATTTATTTGTGAAATTATGAGTTCATGCAAAAAGATCAGTTGAAAACCTTATTCAAATTACTGTGCACCATCTTAATTTATAAAATAATCTTAGATGCTCATGAGAATATCATCCATGCGTGAGAAGTTCTTGGGTAGATATGATAGATACATCCAACAAATTATGAAGAAACAAGTATGTTAGATGTGTGCCCTCTAAAATGTGCCAAATATGTTTCATATTTATTCATAATCGGTTTGCTCTGTCTTCATTTTGTCGGTTTGCCAAATATGTTTCATATTTATTCATTATCAAGTCAGATTCATTTTGTTGGTCTATTTTTTGATATGTAGTTCAACACCCAGTGAAATAACACTACGGTTCAATTATTTTATCCATCTTAAGAATGCTTGTTCATGTATTGACCTGATTTCAGGCTGAATTTGGATCTAAACTTTTATATGATTTTGTTGGGTTTTGGCTCCGACCACTTGGGCAACTTCTACAAAAGATATTTTGGTCAGGTCAATTAAGAGACATGAACATGATCAGCTTGATTTATCTATTTCTGTGAATATGTTTATCAGAAGGTTTTTCAATGGATTAGACCAAAATTGACAACCTGGCTCATATTTTACGATACCTGAAGGTCACCGAGGTATAAAAATTTCCAGCCCTTGAGACCTGCTCGGACGGCCAAGTCCATGTCTTCGACGGTTGTTCTGTCCTTCCATCCTCCTGCCTCATTGAGTGCAGAAAGCCTCCAGACACCAGCTGTGCCTGTATATGCACACAATATTATCGTCTCCCTCATGTGAGCCTTCCTTTTGTTATGCAGAAACGAATACGGGGTGAAGCAGCTGTAATAAGGTACTAAAAGAGAATGGTTTACCATTGAAACCAAAGAAAGCGTAGGTAGAGGATCCAACTTCCTGCTCAACTTTGAAATGGTAATCCAGTGACATCTGTTGCATTCTTGTCATCAAGCATTCATCAGCATTTACTGCGATACAACGGGAGAGAATATTACTGTTCCAGGATCCGCTTTAATTGCATCTCCTAAATTCTAATTATTGTGTTGACAATATGTCTAAGGATGCTACTAGAAACTTGATAATTTTGGAAAAGAAAAGGAAGTACCGAAAGTCCAGCGAGCTTGGAGGAGAGCAAGTTGAGGGTTGTGGATGAGGAAGGGAAGGGTGCGGAGGAGGAAGTCGGGTTGAGGTTGGAAGTCGGCGTCAAAGATGGCGACGTAGTCACAGAGATGGACGTAGGGATGCTTCATGCCTTCCTTGAGGGCTCCTGCTTTGTAGCCTCTTCTGTTCTCTCTGATCTCATACTTGATGTTGATGCCTTTGCTCTCCCATCTCTTGCACTCCGTTTCCACCATGTCCTGTCAAATACATTTCCATTAAATTCAAAGACATTATAAAGTTCAAATACAAAAATTAAGAAATGGAGGACCTTGATGAGAGGATCAGTGGAGTCATCCAGAACTTGAATGATGATCCTGTCAGCCGGCCATGATAGCCCGCATGCTGTTCCTATTGACAGCTTGTACACCTGCATGCTCCCATGCACCCACACCAATCACACTTGCTTCTACCTCATCTCTGCCAACTCTTACTCTACTCTTATTTTAATTAATTTCGTCTAACTGTGCCAGTTAACATTTAAATTAAAAAATTGTTTCACATGCATGATGATCTGAGACGCGTATTGTATATCTACTTTTGAGATAACAATATTTTCCATGTTAAATAATTTTTTTAAGAATTTTAATGGAAGATTTATTTATTGATAAGATTATCTCTGGCTATCTCTTTTTTTCCGATACTTTTATCAAACATCCAATATTATTAGAACGGTTGTGCAAAGGCAAGGTGGCAAGGTCGGCCGGCCATCACCCGAGTCACATATGTAGTCAGGCGATCCTGGTGTCTAGTTGTTTGGGCCAAGTTTAGCCCAACACGAAAAATTTTTAAAAAAATAATGAAGAGACTTTATGTATTAATCAAAATATAATTATCAAAGATAAATTTTATGTGAAACTAATGTGAGGGTGAATAGTAATCATTTTTTAAAAATATGTTTTTAATTATTTATGCCTAAAAATCAATTATTATTATTATTATATATTGTGAAGTTAAAAAATTACTTTAAGATTTTGAAAATAATTAAAAAACAAATCATACAAAAATCAATTATGATAATAAAAAATAAGATATATTGAATATATTAAGAAATATGATATTACAAAAAGATTACTTTTTGTCAAAATTTTTTTTTAAAAAAATATATATTTTCAGAGCAAGGTTTAATCCTAGTTAGAAGCTCGACTTGATAAGCCTAAATGGCTTGAGCAGGGCTGATTATATCAAACTATTGAGCCACTTGTACAATTTTAATTATCAAGTTAGATTTAAGCATTATGAAGTTTAGTTGATAATAACTTTCTCAATGTGTTTTTTTTTTTTCCCATCAACAAATTTTGAGCCCTCCATTTCATTTAGAAGTTCCTTATTTCGATAACTCTTTAAGTGTCTGAAGAGACAGAAGAGAGAGAGTTTGCATATGTAAATTTATGACATTCTCACCCATCATAAATTAGAATTAAGAGTGAAAATGAAAAACAATGTATATTTTATGAAAATAAAAATTTTATTACTTATATTTTGGATAAGGAAAGTAATATGTAATTTTTGACCAATAAAAATACATACTCTTTCTGTTTTTATATATAAGAAAAAAAAAATTGTATCATAGTTTAAAGAAGTTGGCTAATCATAATCATTATGTTTGAAAATGAAAAAATTGAACTAAAGTATCCTATATTAATTAATATAAGCATATATTAATTATTTTTCATTAATATAAATTATAAAAAAATTTAGAAAACATATAATAAATATTTATTGAAATGTGTAATTTTGTTTATATAAAAAAAAGTAATAGTTTTTTTTACAAATAAAAAACGAAGTAATAATTAGTAGCTAGATTACTAATACAAGACTATTTTAATTGAATATATTAAGGATTCAAATGATATAATCAATAGCTTCATCCCTTAATTGGGTTGCATAATTAATTAATCATAAACATGAGTGACGATACCTCAATCTCATTGTACATCGGAATTTGAACGAGCACCATAGGGTAAGCCGAGCTGCTGCCAAGCTCAACATCGTCGTCTTGCTTCAGTGCCTCCCACTTGTAACGCTTCTTAGGGTTGCAGAGTCCGAACGACTTGACCATCACTATTACTATTCCCATATACACTCTCTCCACAAACAGCATCACGGACATGGCGAGGCAAACCATCACCATCACCTTCAACCCTGGAACGATCACAGGAACCCTAGTTTTCTCCCACATCGTCCCCATTGCTGAAACTGATGAATCCATTATCGTGAGATCCATCAATAGAAACAGTAGGTGTGTGTGTGTGTGTGTGTCCTTCTTGCTAGAGTCTGGGCTCGATCGACTGCCTTTGGGTTTGCTAAAAGCACACGAGAGATCGATACGTTGATAGAAATGCAGAATTACTGATTGATGCTTTGGAGTGAAGTCAAGCCAAAATATATAGCTTCGGGTTAGAGAGAGAGCAATGAACACCAAATTGAAGCTTGAAATCAGTTCGGCCTAATAATGAAGCGGTAGTGACCTGCAATGCTTTTGCTTTTGCAAGTTTTGTTTTTCTGGTTTGTGAGGTTATGAACTATGAAGAGTGTGTGTGTGTGTGTGTGTGTGTGTGGCTATATATATATATATATATATTACACATTACACGCACACAGAGAAGTAGAAAGCAAAGCTGAAACCAGAAGTGAAGAATGTCACATTCCAGCGGCTCTTCAATTGAATCAAAGGGATATATCATCATTAGTGAGTACATTCAACTTCTGAATATTAAAATATTTGATGAACGAACTCGCCCAACAAGTTGAGCTTATCCATCAATCCATTTATGTATCTAATTATTTATATGAATCATGGGACGTTAGATTGAATGGAATTTGATTTGGAGCATTAATTAAATTATGGACACATGCATGCATAACACAGTATATAAGGAAAATTACGCCAAAAGCTTGAGTACTAATATATATTATACTGAAAATCCGACCAATGTAGGCATTGATTTAAGAGTTCATTATTAAAATTGTAATCGAGCAGAACATTTCTTTAAACTAGTTGAGGTACTGATTTAATTATTAAAAGTAGTTCATTGGTTTAGCGTGGCTTTCAATACTATAAGTACTAACTAGTAATATTTCTTTATTTAATCATACTCTTTCCACACTATGATAGCCATATAAAAGTGCTACTATAAATATTGAAAATTAGATCAGTAAAGATATTAATTCAATTATTAATAGTTAAAATCATCATTGAATCAGTTATAAACGGAATACTTTTTTTAAATCAATTCAAATATTAATTTAACGATTTATTAGTTGAACCAACTTGGTTAACCTGGCTTTCAATACTATAACTAGTAGCTAGTAATATTGCTTTATTTAATCAAAATCATGGACTATTTTGATTTTTGAACCATATTAAATAAAGCAAACACATTTACAATTGTAATTCCCTGGTGCTTATTTCTTAGAGCCGCACTGGGAAATACGCTTGCAACTGCATCAATTGCTTTGGGACCACGTGCACACTAACTTGGACTAGCTACTGTTGCATGAATATATAACACCCTGTTTTTTCGTTAAATATATATATATATATATAAAATATTTTAAGAAAATCATTTTGCTTTATATGTGAGCATGCAAAATTCTTTACTCTATCTTATATTTCTTTTTTATCTTCTCTCTTTTGTCAATTCTCTCTATTCAATCATGATAGTACCTGCTTGATATATCTTTTATTTTGGTAAATTTTTTGAATTTAGGTCCCATTCCTAGAAAGAAATAGAATGAATTAAGAAAATACAGATAAAAATAAAATGTTAGAACTGCCGTGTCTTTTTTTTTACTGCATTTATAACTTTCAATTCACCAAAAAAAAGGAAGGAAAAAGAAAAGATTGATGCTGTTTGAATAATAGGAAAGTGGTAGCACATGTTAAAAAATTAACATGTTTCGAAGCTCAAAAAATTTTAGAGGAGCTTTACACGTTATAGATTGCTAGTGTAGTACGTAAATCATGCGCACACCTTCTTTATTCAATTATTATTAAATTATAATTTTCCCCTTTCCTAAATATAATACTTAATTGCCAAAATCAAGGAGATCAGAAAAAGTTAGATGAGTCCAAATGTTTTTTGAAATATATTATAAAAGCAATCTGAAATTTCGAGCCAAGGTATTGTGAAAAAAAAAAAGGACAACAACTTAAAAAAATTGAGCACAGTACTTCGGAGCATGGGAAATATATTACGTCCCATAGTTTGTATGTCTTTCCAACGCGCAATGTTTGCTAATCATTACAAATTAATGAGGTTAGGCCAATCAATTGACTAAAGTAGTTGACCAATTAAGTACTGCTGAGTTCTTAATTACTCCCTCACTTCAAAAATGTGCCCCTATTTAACTAAATCTCATATATTAATAAAATAATTATTTATTTTTAAACTAACATTATTTTTTTATATTTATTTTTTTAATAAGATATTTCACTTTAAAATGAATGTATTCATTAAAAAATTTTAAAAAAAATAAATGATTATATTATGAGGTACTAAAAATGTCTTATATTTTTAAACATTTAATTTTTTTAAAAAATATCTTATATTTTTTAACGAAGTAAGTATAATATAAGACAAAATTAACTCTTTTTTAGGTTATTAAGAAATATTCCTTGATATTATCAAAAAAGATGCAACCTTCCAATTTTTCCTTTCTTTGCAATTAATAATCATAATAAATTATTATTTAGAAATTCAAATAATAATAAATAAATAAAGAGTAAAATTAAAAAAAATTAATTGCTATAACTACATATTATGTTAAAGACAAAAAATTCTTTCAAACTTTATATCAAGTATAAGTGGAAGTATGGTTGGAAGTTCTTTCCTCTCTACTAAGATATAATAAGATATTACTTATGTATTTAGTATGTTAATAATTCATGTCTAAATTAAACCTCGTTTTTATAGTTGAGCATTTACCCTGAGATGCATGAGAGGCACCTGATCGCGCGAAAGACGTTTTATTTTTAACATTGTGTTTTAATTTCATAAAGATATCTTCCTATTAAAAATGATTATGTTTTAGGCACAGGAGTATTAAACGTGAGTATATCTTCTGACCAGAATTCAAGCATAAATTTGTTACATTGTAAAAAACTAACCCTATTTTAAAAATTGTTAATATCTTGTAAATCAAAAGATCTATTGTACGCATATACAAAGAGCATTCTATTAAGTGAGTTGCTTCCAAAAAAAAAAAAGTTTTATTAGTGTGGAATTATTTTTCTACGTAAATTCATAGCATTTTGTATTCATTTTTTACCAGAATTTTGTATCCATCTATCCTTATAGTACATAATAAAAATATAAATAACATATTATTTTATTATAAAATATTTCACCTCAAGTATATAGATGACAACTTATTCTATTTTATATTATTATATTATATTATCCCTATGCATGTTAAACATTTATACAGAATATTTTTTCAAAATTTATTGCCTTTCTCAGTATATTATAAATTATCTAAAAATTAAAAACTACTCCCTCCATTTAAAAATATAAGGCATTTTTAATCGAATCTCACCCCTAAATAAAATAGGTATTCAAATTAATCATATCTTTTTATATTTACCCCTACTAAACACTCTACAATAAATATAAAGTTATTATCAATATGGGTACTTAAAAAAAATAATTACGTTTCGAAAGACTAAAAATGTCTTATTAACATCCAACTTTTTAAAAAAATGTCTTACATTTTTTTAACGGAGGGAGTAATTTATAATTTACAAATTATATTAATAAAAAATGTCAAGACAATATCATAAAATCTAGATAACAACCTATATCCTGTACATATTAAAAATTAAACAAAATATTTTATTTTAAAATTTATCATCATTATGCTTATTAAAAATATAACAACACATTGTAATTTAGAAAGAAAAAATAGGGAAAGGAAATTAAAACAGGAGACAAAGGCATGCTATCAAATTGCAAAAAAGCTTTTAAGTTAGGCTTTCACGCCAACGAGATACAGTGAATGTCAAACAATTGAGAACTTTAAAGAGAAGATAGGATTGATACGTCACAGGAATAGGTCCTCAAATCAAAGAGGCCTAAATTTTGAACATGCTTTTAGATATGTAATATTAATTAAAAGGGAACTTTTTAGATTCGTTAAGACCATTGACTGTTCAAGGGGGGCACCATGATCAATGAGAAACACATTGGTTTTGCGCTTAGAGATTGTGGGGTGGTTATGTTATGCCATATTCTCTTCTGATTTATTTACTTTCAATGTGTTTAATCGAATTGAAGAAAACATTAAAGAGCTAGATGGCAATATGGACTTCGAATTATAAGTTTAAAAATAATTTAAATTTTAAACTCTTATTTAATATATTTTAAATCTTGAATAATTAAACTTGTAACAATCTCACCTCTATTATTAATCTTAAACAAATAATGTTTGTGGGTTCATGAATTCTCTATCTCCATGTGTTTTTGAACCCATCTTCTCGGTGGCATATTTAATTATTTATCCTCTACACCCACTCTTTTTATCCTCTTCTTCTTCATTAGCTGTAGCTAGTCTGCCATGTAGGAAATGATTTTTTCAGTTCAAGTAGTTCTCACCCGGCAAGTCTTGTCCCAGTAGTAACACCGAGAAGTCTATCAGCACTCGAAAAAGAGCAGGAACGAAGAACGCTATCAACCCTACATAATATCGCGAATGACATTGAAAACTAACGAAGCAGCATTATGAGCTGTGTGGTGCCTGCTCCAAGGCTATCCCACCCGACGAAGAATTCATTGGTGGAGCCGATGATGGATAAGGTGAACATGGAGCTCATCTATAAATGTGCGGAGACAAAATTGGAGAGAGGGAAGCCGAGGAAGAAGTGAACGAGGAGGAAAGTGGTGGGCCACGAGATAAGGACGGTGACCAAGACGGCGGAGCAGTGAGTGACAAAGCAGGGACTGACAAGATCACATGTCGGAGTCTAACGAGAGAAAGAAGCAAGCAAGCGAGAGGGGGGTGAGAGACAAAGAGGGAGGGAGGAGAGAGGCAAGGACGGGGAGAGAGAATTTTTAGTCCCATGTAATAGCAGTTTGCTTAAAATTAACGGGAGGAATTATATTGTCTCAAATTTAATTATCCAAAATTTAAAATCTATTAATATGAGTTTAGAATTCAAATAATCCAAAAATCTCATTTATACTTATTAAATACACACACTTTAATGATGTACTTTTTTTCATCAATATTTAAATGAAAGGTAGAGAAAAAATTTACAATAAGTATTTAACAGCGTAACTTATAGACAATTCAAAAAAAAAAAAAATCCTTCTCTCCTAATTAGGACTATACACAGGACAAAATCATGGGACCTGTTCAGTCAGTTATCATATTTTCACTTAAAAAAAAAAAGTGATGTAAGAATAATAATGGGTATGAATGCATAAAATGTCTCTCATATTGTTAATTCATATTTTGTGAAGCGTGGAGTTCACAGTTTAAATGAAAAGAGAATTGTATAAAAATATCAAATGCAAAGTGCGGTACAGTTCTGTTACCAGAAGATGCTACCGGCGGAGTCATATTTGTAAAATAAGAGCTTCTTTAAAGCTGCCAGGATACCAAACCTGCGCAGTAAAATATTGATGATAAATCATGTAATACTTCCCCCACACGCCAAAACAAAAATTCCTTCAGTTGAATAAACACAGCAAATACAAAGTCTTCAGATACATATGCATAACCCATGATTTTGCAGGTTCTTAATTTGCCATATCACCAGTGGGTATGCACAGTATTGTGAATTCACGTTACAGTGTGCTTATGAATTATAACCATCCAGTCTGAAAGCTTCCTTGCTGTCGCATCAGCTGTAAGAGGAATCAGTCCTTGTGTCGGCAATCAGTGCTGCAGAGCTAGAAAGAATTGAACAATGATAATCAAACAAGATTCAGAGTCACTCTTCCATCATGTTTGCTGTAACATTCAAGTTTCGCAATGCTTCAGGCACTTCCTGCCCACACTGCTCTAGAATTTTAATTAGTGGTCCAGTAAGTTTTGCGTCTCCTTTAGTTAAGAAACTGTGCAATATACCATTCACACTGTGGCGGGCCATCCTTGTTAAAATATGACCATAACGTTCAATAGAGGGTACAAAACTGGGTAGAATTACTATATCATACTTCCCTATATCTGCAGTGGACATGTGCTCCAAATCAATCAAGGATACTGCTGGTTTCATTCTGACATCTGAATCCACACTGTATGACATAAACATAAAATAAGCTAACTAATGAAGATTTGAACTGCCAAGGGGAAAAAAAAAAAAAGAACAAAAGAAAAGGAGAGATTTGAGTTATTATTGCCTAGCTTTTGGTAGAATAGCAACTGATAACATGATGAAAATGAGATTGTTACACAATTCATGCACATAAACTATGGCTTTGATACAACTATCTCAGGGAACATTGACATCATCGTGAATGTGATTCATTTTTTTTTTCCTTTTAGGCTTTATTTGGAATAAGGAAAAAAAAAAGATAAGAAAGAAAACTAGCTAAAGAGAAAAAAAACATTTTTCACCCTAGTTTTCTCATAATTTCCCCATAGAGAGAGGGAAAGCTAATGGAAAAAACTGCATTAGGAACGGAAAATATCTCTTTCTTCTACCTTTCTTTCTCGCTAGTTTTCTCTCCTACCTATTTTCTTCTCATTCAAAATGAAAGGTTACGTTGAAAGGTTTCTCTGCTTTAACAAACACATAACGAGGGAACCAGTAGCCAAAAAAACCTTCAACATATCCACACATTACTTTTAATAAATAAGCACAACCTTGACGCTTTCTAAGGGGGCTTTTTCTAGAATGAAATACCGTAACCAACTTTTAGGATTATCTTATTTTGCGTTTCATCTTCTGACCATTTTAAGAGTTTGCTCATCAGAAAGTTCTTAGGCCCATTCTCATGGTCTCAGTATCAAATTAGCTTGCACAGCTATATTTTAGAATACCCAAGCTATTATGTCATATTATTAGTTTTTAGGGTCTAACAATTAATGATGACTTCAGGGTCATCGATGATAAATTTCCATTACCATTTATCTACAAGATTCACAGATCCGATAGGAAGTTCAATAAAATACTGTGTTAGTAGGTTACTAAGTGATGAGATTTCCTCATTTTGCAATAGGCCAATAGCTAATCTTTCCGAAAGAATACATATCAATTTGCAATTATATAAATAAGCGTCTCGTAATTTACCTATCATTATATATCTGTGAACCAGACCCAACTGAAAGGGAATAGCTTCTGGATTTGAGTGCAGCCACCAACTTGTGAGACTTCACAACTTCTCTTACAATAAATAACACATCTAAATTACACGTCTGGCCACTCCAACACTGATCCAAGGCTTTGATGATCTGCACAAGTTAGAACATTCACGAAGGGTTACATAATTCATGCAAATAAAAATATGAACAATTACGTGCATGCCTTTTTCAGAGTCGTAGCTTGGAAGAAAAAGGAGCACAGAATGTTGATGCATCTTAAGGATGATGATTTTGAGTTTGTAAAACATGGGGAGGTTACTATTACATAGAAAGTGAAATTCTTGAGTGGATTTAACAAAAGGCAACAAAACAAGCTCAAACCATATCAAGACAATTGAGGCTTATCGATGGAAGAATAATTTAACCATTTAGGGGTTTTAAAGATATAAAATGTAGATGTATGGAGACCAGAACAGATTAGGGACTAGATAACGAGAATTTAAGTTATTTGGAAAAATTCAAATTTAGGACATAGCACAACACTGAAAGTACTCCTAGGATGGAATTGCTTCTTGTACAAACTAATCAGATAACCATAAAAGGGGCTGAACTCTCTCAAATAAGCTCTGTTAAATCCATAACGTTAGGTCACAATCCAAAGCGTATGCATAGCCCCAACAGAAGAACGTGAACACCATATATTGACTTGGTAGATGTCCATAGAAGCCCAAAAATACCAAGACCAAGAACCACTTTGAATTCATTCATAGCTCAAGATTGACATAATCTGAAACCTAAACGAGAAACTAAAATCAAAACATATTTGGTTAAAGTTTTCTTTCAATTGAAGATGAATGTATTGATGAAAAGAAGAATACAGATCAATGGAGAACAAGAAATCCTCCACAACTGTGATTCAAAACCCAACATATATTTGCTCTGCATGTCTTTCCCACCCCTCTGTGAACATGTACGGGGCACCTCTAAGCAAATCATTAGCTGAAACCAAAAGGGATAACTCTTCTCCAATGAAGATGCAGAGGAAGAAACATCTGACAAAAATTACTCACATTCTGTCTAACCATATACAATAACGGACTTGCAGTTTAACTTTTCCTACCAACAAAGAAGGATTACCAAAGAAAACAATGTATCAACGGAGTGGAGGAATGGTAGTTGTTGCAACTTTTCTTTAAAGTAAATAGTGCTAAAGGCACCAGTCCTTGCTACTGAACTTAAATCTTGTATTAACAGGCTGCTTAAGGACTAAAATTGATCGAACTAGATAAGAAGAAAACAATTGCTAACTTCCAAAAAAAAATCTGAATCTAAGACAGAAAAGGTTGCCTTATACTAATTCTAATGGTTGTAATTTAATCACTTAAATAGATCAGGAAGAAAACAAGCTTAGTTTGCCAAGACATATACCTCTTTAAGCCTTTCTGCTTCAGATGCACACACTTTCACAGACTGGACAACGCAAGAACTTTGACTTGTAACTGAACCATTAAGAGATAGTCTACAAATTGGTCCTGCCAAAAGATATTGAACTGCCGGAATAGATGTAAAGTGGGTGCAATCATTGAAAACCACAAGTTGGGGAGCACCAGAAACAGAATCCTTGATCGATTTTATAGCATCAATTTGGCCAGCACTAAAGAAAGAGTTCAGCTGATCAACAACCTATTCAATATCAAAACAATAATTAATAAAATGATACACAAAATTGATGGGAGAAAAGAAATGAGAAAAGTGATTTTGTGGAATAAAAAAACAATTGAATAATGACTACAAAGACATTATATACATTGCTAAAAAGGAAAGGGAACGGGACATAAAAGTCTCTCCCACAAAATACTCGTTATAAGTGATATAAGGATATTTTGATCAAAATAGAACTTCCTGTACCTCATCTTTTGCTGCAAGTAGTTTTTTAAATAAAAGGGAAAATCATGCAATTTAAACATCTTTCTTGGGAGAAGAGTGTAAGTTACCTTCTTCTAAGAGATAGTGATAGTACTACTCTTGGACAAAAAAAGGATGGTAATGGTACTAGCACTAACAATAAATAAGAATATAGAATAAATGAAAACAAGAAGGGAAACTTCCATGTACAGTAAAATCAATAGAATAATTACCAGCATAGAGACACCAGATATATCAATAGCCTTCAAAGAGACAAGTTCCAAAAGCCTTTCAGGAGTAGAGACAAGGAACTCAGGCTCACAGCATTTCAGACTGTAAAACACCCCCAAAAAAAAAAACAAAGAAAGAAAGAAAGAAAGAAATGATGAGAAGCTGAATAAGATATCAAGGACATGTTTATACATGTCTATGTTCCAACTATCATACCTAGATGTAGGAGTCTTTTCCAATATATCATCCAATTTCTTGCACATGATTTTCAATTAGAAAATCAAATTTTATTATTAACTTTCATTTACCTTTATTTTTTTTTCTTTTCGTATATATACCTTTATTTTTTTCCTCTTCTTCGTATTTTTCATCACCTAGGATTTCATCATTGATCTGCTTACTTTGAGTTCCAATTTGCTTATTTTAAGGCATTCAGGGGCAGGACCATTGCCATCTTGCCTCTAATCTCCACATTCTCTGAGCTCTTTTTCAAGTAAAACAAGCTATCAAAGTAATTATTGATTCTGATTTCCGCTCAAAGAAGTTGTTCATTTAAATACAGCACTGAAGGATGTTAATATAAATATTTGACTTGTAGTAGATCTGCAACCACAAAGCACTCTCCTATTATTTGCATTACGTGTTAGAGCTGTCAATTCTTCACTGTTTAGCTGCCAGATAATCATAGTCAAGAACTGGTTATGAGAACAAGCATTATATGTTACTGCCTTTTGATCGCAAGCACCACTATGTCACAGGATTACATTATGAGACCCGGGTAAAAAAAAAAAAAAAACACAACACACACACACACATACAGCGTCACCCAATCATCCATTACCCTTGAATCTGGTGGTCTAAGGAGGCACCTGGATGTATACTCACTGTATGAATTCCAAGAGGCTTCAAAGCCTTGCAAACTAAGCGGACCTGTTCATAATGAGTATAGAAATTACAGAAGTGCAAACAAGTCAAGGGTAAGAATAATCAACAAGCAACGCTGGTTCACTAACATTGTGTCTTAGCAAAAGCAACAGCAAAAAGTCACAACATGAATGTTGCATTAAGAGTTCAGATTAAGTACGATTAAACAAGGAAACTTAGAAGCATCAGGAATACAGACAACAAGGAAGAAATTTACCCTAAAAAAGAAAGGAAAGGATACTTCAACTTATAGTAAGAAATAATATATAAATATGAAAATGAGAGATTATTTGCAAACCTTAACAGATTTTTCTTGGGTGGGTACAAGAAATAGAAGAAAGGGACTGCCAAGGGATAAGCCTTCTTTCTCCTTTCTTGCAATAGTATCAGCAGCACTAGAAACCATCCATGCAATTTGTTCGGTGGTAGCAGAATTTCCATTGGTCTCCATAATATCTTTCCCAGTACAATAACATTTCCAAAATTCTAATCCCCATGGGTCAAAAGCAAAGAGTCTCCCTCTTGATCAGTGTAAGCATCATCATGCCGCAGTGCATTTTCAATTGAACTTAAACACCATATAAGAAACTTGGAAGGGGTCTCAGGGTTTTCACCGTCTCTTCCCTTGGGGAAGCAAAGGCTGCCCTTCTTAGTCACCTCAATATTTGCTCTTTCTGGGTTAATATATTCCTGGCCCAGATAATGGGTGGCTGTGACAGATTTATGTTTATTCTTCAGATCTGTGACCTCATTGTCCTTTAACTTGTTAGATTTTGAAACATCCTCTCCTAGCATGTCTGTCTTTCTAGCAGCACTCTTCCCATCATCAGGCCTCCCGTCTTTCTGGGAATGACTTTGCTTTTCAGAACGCTTCTTTTTTAATTCTGGTTTCCCATGTCGATCATTGAATGGATCATCCGGAGTAGGCAGGCTAAAGCACATCCCCTGCAATGCCATGAAGAAGTGGCTTATAAATTTTACAAGACAAGAGAACCTATCATAACTAGAGCTCTACGTTGCGTTGCGTTGACTCTGAGCATAAACTTCAACTCACTGCATTTCTACAAACGAAAAAAATCCTAAATGCTAAACAAATGTTTCATCCACGAAGAATTCCACCGAGTGTAACTACCAATCAACGGTTCCGTGAAACATCAAACTGCCATATAAAAGCTACAATTTCCTCAAACCTATTCCCAGCAGATAACAATACACACCACTATTGTTACGAAGGAAGTACCTGGCACATGCGGCGTTTTCCGGAGAGGCGGCGCTTCTTGGCGGCGATGATGGCGGCCACCCTGGCAGAAACAGAGGAGGAGTCATTCTGCTTTCGGAGCTTCTTGCGATTCGCTTTGTTCTTCTTCCTTCTAACAGCGTCCTCCCCCTTGGCCATCGGTACGGTACAAAGATAGCACACAGTCGGAGTTGGAGCAACAAGTCGAGACCTTCGCGCATAACCAGAGAGCCTATGTTGGGCGGCGCCTCTTTTTGAGAAAGGATTTCTTTTTTTCTTTTCTTTTTTTCTTGAGCAATTTGGGAAAGGATTTCTATTTTTTTAAAATAAAATATATTGAATGAATTTTTGGGCTTATTCACCTGCGTGCTAAAGTAAAAAAATAAATAAATATATATTTCCTAAAATGCTACATGGTGAAAAGAATTTACCACAATACTATAAATTTAAATTGTTGGTTTGTCCCAAATCGATTGATAAACATAATTGATTAAAAAAAAATATTGGCTGGGCAAGTGTCGTTGGTGTTGTTAAATTAGAAGTTGACTTCACTGAGACCAATTTTTTTTCTCACATATTGATTGCTGCAGCACCCTTGCTTTCCCAATGTTATTTTTTCCCTTTTTCTAATTCTCTGAGCTGACACTCAGCTCATTATTCCACCCCCAATCCCTCCTCCCACAATTAAAACTAATAATTTTGGGAGGGTCAGCTTATTTAAATTAAGATTAAAATATTCAAATGAGTAAAAAATTTATATAATTAAATATGGTCCTCACCCCTCAAATTTATTCAAACTAGCTCGAATATTAAATTATTAAATATTATTTTATTTTATTTTATTTTTCTTTTCTTTTTAGTCTATTGTAATTATTGTTTTTGGTAATAATTGTAATTATTATGTTTAACTGTTAAATTACTATTTTCTGCAAAACATTAATTTTAAAATTAAATTATCTTGCACCTCTAACTAAGGAGAATTATGATGGAGAAAAAAATAATACTAGGTGAGGATATTGCTACCAATTCAGGCCAAGCTGAATAAATTAAAATAAATTTAGGGTTGGACTTAAACGTTTATAAAATTTTCTTTGTTTAAAACTTATTCGGGCCACTTAAACTTGAATGGGCTTGGCCAAAATACTTGAATTCTTTTATTAATAGAAAAGTTAAAATAATATAAAATGTAAAAATCTTAATGTTTTAAAATAAAAATTTAAATTGGTCAAAAAATAAAATAAAATAAAATAATATTTAATAATTTGAGTACTCAAACTAGTTGGAATAAGCCTGAGGTATTAGAGACAGGTTTGACTAATAGATTTTTTTATATAGTTGAATATTTTAAATTTAACCTAAATAAATTTAATTCGTCCAAACTATCAACTCTAATTGTTGAAGAAGGAATTGGGGTTGCATGATGAGCTGATGAACGGTTGGGAGAATTAGAATTTAGAAAGAGGAAAACAATAATGAGGAGGTAAGAATGCTGCAATAGTCTGATGCAGGCAAACAATATATGAAGAGAAATTGATTTCAATGAAGCCAACTTCTAATCTAACAAAATGAAAAAAAGAACTCAATGCATATTAAGTCAATTTCTTTTCAATCTATCGTGTTTATAAATCGGTTTGGTACAAACCAAATTTGAATCTATAATATTCTGGTAAGTTATTTCTACCATGGATTTTGGGAAATAATTTTTTTTCCCTACAGCACGAAGGTCAAAAAGCCATTTTTAGTTGGTTTTTGGGAGAACTTTAGCTTTGTCATTGCCAAAATCAATTCAGTCACTAGAAAATATCAAAACCCTGTCCCTTACCAATTGGGAATTAGGTGATATATCTGTGCTCAAAAACTTACAAATGCTTGAGACTCTGGAATTGGTTAATTGTTTAATAATTGAACTACCTAATGGAGTTAGTGAGCTTAAAACATTGAGACATTTAGGCTTGGTACATTGCTCGATTGAAAGGAATAATCCATTTAAAGTGATTGCTAGATGCTCACAATTAGAAGAATTGCATTATGTTTTGAATGAGGATCATATGCTCAAGAATGAAGAGGTTTCTCAAATTACATTCCTTCCAGGATATCAAAGATATAATATAAATGGTGGTGACTTCTCTGATTTTTGTTCTCCTCAATTGGATATTTCAATCAAAAAAAGCTTTAAGCCAGCCAAGCTACAAAAGATATTCTCCAAAGAAATGATTAAGTCATTAGCAACAAGAGCAGAGATTCTAGAATTGAAAGGAGATATTGAGTTTGGTCGGGATAATCTTATTCCTGGCATTGTTTCAATTGAAGATGGAGCTATGAAAGACCTAGTGAAGCTTTCTTTGAATTCTTGGCATATAATATAATTTATTAAAAATATAATATAATTAGTCATATAAATAATTTTATTATATTAATAATTGAAAATAAAAATAATAAATGTATATTTTTTAATAATGTAATGTTTGATATATGTGTTTTTAGTTAAGTAACACATATTTAATTTTACTTATAATAATTACAAGTGCATTTCAGTTCAATTAGTAAAGAAAGAGAACATGATATTTAAAAATGAGAAGGTCAAGGGATCAATTTTTAGCCTTAGCATGTTTTGAAACGAATATATAACGTGGTATGTGGTAGCGACGTGACATATGATATGGCATTAATTGATCCACATGTGAGGGAGTGAGGTGTCAGGTGAGTTGGCACATGTAGATGCATATGTGGCTGATAAGGTGTCTAGTGACATGGCATGTGCTAGATGTAGATGTGACGGGTGATGTGGCAAGGCACTGAGGCAGCAGTGGAGCCTTAATGAATTTAGTTTTCAATTTTTTAAAGACGGATTTAGAGACTAATATTTCGTTTCTATCATTTTATATAATTTTTAAACCATTTTGTAGTAACAGATTTTTTATAAACTTAAAGGTGGCATTTCTTTTATTTAGAGACAAAATAAATCTATTCCTAAGAAGAGATGGCTTAAAAAATTTGTCTCCAATTATTCAATAAAGCTCCTTTTTGAGACACTGTAATATTCATATCTAAATTCATCTTTACGTGTTTATAGACAAATTTTTCATTAGTTAGAAAAAGATTATTGGATATCTTTAAACAATTTTTTTTTTTGGTAGTGCATTTTGACATCATAGGCTGCTGTCTCGAAATTTTGGTCAGCATGTGAGCAATAGAAATTGACACTGGAAGGTGAGAGCATCACTACCCAACCATGCACTTAGAGGTTTCCAACTAGTGGTCATTTTAAAATTAATTGCGATGGAGTTTTTAAATGAAATGTCGGTAACTCTACTATTGGAATAATTTGTAGGGACGATAAGGATATTTTTCTTTTTTGGGAGAAGATGATAAGGATGTTTTATTTGGGCTTTTGTGGAGAAAATCCCTCCTCCCACAATTAAAACTAATAATTTTGGCAGGGTCAGCTCATTTGAATTGAAGTTAAAATATTTAAATGTGTAAAAAATTTATATAATTAAATATGGCCCCTAACTCCTCAAACTTATTCAACCTGACTCGAATATTAAATTATTAAATATTATTTTATTTTATTTTTTTTTGTTGGTCTATTGTAATTATTGTTTTTGGTAATAATTGTAATTATTATTTTTAATTATTAAATTACTATTTTCTACAAAACATTAATTTTAAAATTAAATTATCTTCCACCTCTAAAGAGAATTATGATGGAGAAAAAAATAATAATAGGTGAAGATATTGTTAACAATTTGGGCCAAGCTGAATAAATTAGAATAAAATTTTCTTTATTTAAAATTTATTCGGGCCACTTAAACTTGAATGGGTTTGGCCAAAATACTTGAATTGTTTTATTAATAGAAAAGTTAAAATAATATAAAATGTAAAAATCTTAATGTTTTAAAATAAAAATTTAAATCAAAAAATAAAATAATATTAAATAATTTGAGTACTCAAATTGGTTCGAATAAGCCTGAGGTGCTAGAGACGGGCTTGGCTAATGGGTTTTTCTATATAGCTGAATATTTTAAGTTTAACTTGAATAAACTCAATCCGTCTAAACTATCAACTCTAATTGTTCAAGGAAGAATTGGGGTCAGATGATGAGCTAACAAACGGTTGGGAGAATTAGAATTTAGAAAGAGGAAAACAATAATGGGGAGGTAAGGATGCTGCAATAGTCTGATGCAGGCAAACAACATATGAAAGAGAAATTGATTTCAATGAAGCCAACTTCTAATCTAACAACATGATAAAAAAAAAAAAAACTCAATGCATATTAAGCCAATTTCTTTTCAATCTATCGTGTTTATAAATCGGTTTGGTACAAATTAAATTTGAATCTATAATATTCTGGTAAGTTATTTCTACCATGGATTATGGGAAATAATTTTTTTTCCCTACAGCACGAAGGTCAAAAAGCCATTTTCAGTTGGTTTTTATCCTCGTGGTTGGTAAGTTGGTATATTTTAATTCTCCCACGAATTATATGAAATCCGATCCCAAAATAAACGTTTTACTAATCAATTTATAATATTGCTTTGATATTCAAATTCAAAATATTATTAAATATTTCATGCAATCAAGAATTAAAAAAATTACAAATATATATCATTAAAATATTAAAAACTAGTATTACTTTTTTAATATTACTTTCTAATAAAATAAATATATTTTTCTTATATTACCTCAGCTCTTTCTAAAATATATTCAATGAGAACTTTAAAAAAAAAAAAGTAATACTATCAACTTTAGTATTTTGTGTTAACATTAATCAGTAAAAAATGCCCTGATGAGGGAATAACATTGTATGAGATGAATTAAGTTTTTTTTTTCTTTTTTTTGTAACTATGAGTTGAATTAAGTTTTGATTTGGTGTTGTGGGCAAAAAGATGTTTTCCCGTGGTTGAACCACGTTTTAAGACCCAAAGCCAAGCTTACCTTTGACAAAAGATAGGGCCCAGTCCAAAAAAAAAACACCAAGCCCCAGCCTTTTTTCCAAAAAGGAATTGAATGTTTTTATCAAATCATCTCACTCTTTGGGCCCAGAAAAGGCAGCTTGAGTCAGCTTGTGAAAGGTAGCTTCAATAATAAATATATCAATATAGTAAGAGGAACAAGGATACCACCAACAGGGTTAGATTTAGCCTAAAAAAAAAAAATAGTCTCTCATATTATAACATATTAAGGTTTCAATTTTCATTGAGAGGGGTGCTCACATTTAGCACCTAACAATACTTTGAACAATATTGCTTTTAATAGGAAAATATATGTGGGTTAAAAAAAAAAAAAGAGGAGCAAGTGTTCAATTCCTGATATGTATAAAAAGCATCACTTAGGTAACATCTTATATTTCAATTCTAGGAATTTTCAATGTTGGAGAGGGTACTTTGGTCAAATTAGGTGAATTATTAACTTTTGATGTTTTTGAAAAATTAATTTGGTCATTAGATAGCCTTAGAAGAGGATCAGTCGGTGTTTAAGCAGGCTATAGCACGGAGAGAGGTTCAAAATGTGTGTAGGACTTTTTGTGCCACACGTCGTGATACACATGTAAAATCTACACTTATCAAACTCGTGAAACCAAATCGAAATCAGAAGTGAGAGAAGAGAAAACATGAGAGGGCAATGAATAGTGATTGGTGGGTGCTAGGGCTCAATCTTAGAATTAATTTAAAAGCATTTGGAGCAAGATTCACCCTTGGATAAGATTCCTACATCTCTCCCTCTCCCTTTTTTATGAATTTTTTGGGGTTTAGGATGTTATAAGATTTGGTTTTGATTGTTCTTAAATAATGACTGAACTCATTCCATTGCCTTAATTAAATTCTTGAAAAGTTAAACCAAACATTTAAACTTGAGGTTATGAGTTATATGATAATTTAAAATTTTTGCCTAAAGTTTGGACGAATACTAAATAAAAATTGAGAGTTTAAGAACAATGTAAGTAAAAATTTAGAATTATTTGTGTGCTTGAGTGTTAAATAAAAATTAACTTTTGAATTAAATCATACATATAAAATTCAGTTTATTCAATTATTTTTTTAAAAAAGTATTCACATGTACATTTGCAAATTTTTTTTTAATCTTAATTTACGAATCTCAGCTAAATCGTAACTTCAATTGCAAAATTTTAATCTAAAGCCACATTAAAAAATCCCTGTTGCAAAAGAGGAAATTACGCGGATGATAATTTTGAAAAGTCATATAAAAGGAATCAGTAACCAGATCAAAAACTGGCCCATTTAAAAAGGTGATCAGTCCTTTGAAAACCATTTGATATGACTTGAAATGATATTTAGCCAGCAGGCCACTTGCTTTTCGTTTCTTTACTCTATCGCTTTTCCCTTTTCACTTGTTTTCTTTTCTTATATTTTCTCCCCAATTTCAATATACATTTTCGGCCAAATTTGGACGTCCTTAATTCCTTTCCCACTTCACTAATTCACTTGTATTATTGATAGACGGGTCAGTATCGGGTGCTCGGACTGCTCATTCAGACATGACATTTTTGGAAAGCTTGGTAGGCTGTGGAAAATGTGAGATTTTAGCATGGCTGCACAAAGGGCTAAGTCAATAAAACTTTAAACTGACGTGAAGTTTGATCCTTTTTTAATTTATAAAAGAGATCGAGTTAAGCAACATATAATTTGATCCGATCTTAATATAATTTAAAGTCGAATGAAATTAGACTGATTTAATAGAGTTAGAAAACTGATCTCAATCTTATCTCACATCTCACTTTATTTTTTTTTCATTTATGAGAGAGAAGTAGCAACTTTTAACATAAACTCAATTAACATAATAAAATTACTTATAATCATATAAAATTTATCACAACAACAACAATTATAAATTTACTATAATCTCTAACAATAACAAATAGTATTTCAATCTTAACACAAATAATTCAAATTAAATAATCTTTAACAATATTAAACAACTTTCAACATGTTTAAAATCTATTACACTAAATTAACACCAATAAACGGAGAAGATTGAGGTTAGTCAATACTGAAATTTTGGTTAATATTCATGACTTCACAAGTATAAAACACAAAAAAATACTAATTATTATTATAAATTAACTTATTGTAACAATAATTAATAAATTAATTGTAACGATATTAAATAAATTTATAGAACCGAATCGGATCAAGCGATCCGGATGTTTGATCTCTTGTCTAATCTAATATGAAGAAAGAGTTTGATCTTTTTTATCTTAAAAGACTAACTTTTATTCAAATCTAATAGAATTGAATTTGTCTTGAGTTAGACAAGATATAATTGGACTGCAGGACTTATATAACGCCCTATTTTAGTATAAAAAGTGTTTGGAGCTCGGCCTGGTAAACTCATCAAAAAGAAAATACGCTGGAGCTAGCTTTGTTAGATCTGGGAGTTGTTTTGTGTTGATCTATTTAATTGTGATATTTATGTCTTAGGGATATCATGTAGTTGGATTTTTAAATCGAGGATATAAAAAATACGGCCAAACCTGATGGCTTGGAACGCGTAACCCAATTATTGAGACTTGAGAGAGTTGGATTAGAAAAATATCACCTCAAACGCTATTTTTCCCCAGCTCAAATCGTTTAACTCGTGGGATGGGTTGACTTATTATATTTAACACGTTTTTTTCATCCAATCTAAGAATACCACCATGCGAACCTACATTTAATTTCACAAATGTTTTGTAGATGAAAAATTAATTGTTGGAAAAAGAAAGTGTTTTATCATTTGGCCAACCGAATTGGGATTTCACATTTGTAACATCGTATCCCGCCCTCTCCCTAGTGCGTTACGTTGTTTTTTTATGATACAACGTAGATTTGTTTGTTGAATCTTTTGGAAAAAGGACTCCCATTAATATTCTACCATGTCTAAAATATGATAATACTTATATGCAATAAATAGAAAATGGATAATATAATTTTTAGTTTCTAAATTTTTTTATTATGAATTTAGTTTTAAATTTTTGACTCAATAAATGAATTATAGGCATTGAATTGTATTGAACAAAAAAAAAAGCTATAAAGATTGAATCGTTACAAGTTAAAAAATCAAAATGACTAAGTCATTATTTGTTGAAGTTCAATACTAAATTGATAGTTGAACTAAAGTTTAAGGATTAGATATTATATTTTAAAAAATAATAATAAAATCTCTCTTAAATTTATAAATGATAATTTGATCTTTTAAAATGTCATAATTTTTCTGAAATCCTTAAAAAAAATTTCTGTCATTAATGAATTTATATAAATTATCAAATTGTCCTTGTTAAAAATAAATAATTTACAAGTTTTATTTAAATATTTATAACTTTTCTTCTTATATTCACAATAATGCAACAGTAAATGAGAAATTTAACGTGTAAAGTTATAATTTACTGTTGCATTGTTGTGAATATAAGAAAGAAAGTTATAAATATCTAAACAAAACTTATAAAATATTTATTTTCAACAAGAATAATTTGATAATTTATATAAATTTATTAATAATAGAAAAGTCTTCAAGAACTTCAAGAGAATTATGATATTTTAAAAGATTAATTTATCATTTATAGATTTTAGGAAGATTTTATTATCATTTTCTCTTATATTTTTCCTCAAAAGCATGGATTTCTTCCGACTTAGCGTCCTAGCATAGTGAGGAAATGGCAAAATTGCTCACTGAGCACCAACAATCTCTATAACATGAATTTTAAGAGCATTACCAAGTTAGATTAAGGTAAATGATAAGACCTTTTATTCCTTAAATAATCGAGAGTTTGGTTGTTAGCTTTTATATACTCTCTTTATTAAAAAAATATAAAATATTTTTAATCAAATTTTATTTCTTAATAAAATAATTACCTATTTTCAAACTAACCCTATTTTTTCATATTTATCCTTATTGAACACCTTATAATAAATATAAAATTATTATTAATGGGAGTACTTAAAAAAAAAGGTAACGATAACCTCAAAAGACTAAAAATATTATATTTTTAAATATTTAACTCTTTAAAAATATCTTATTTTTTTTAAAAAAATAAATATGGCACTAACTAGTCCCCCTTGAAGTTTTTCAAGAGATGCAGAGATTGGGTGTAGTATGGATGGAGATTTGGACCTAAACTCTCCGGGTGGGACTTTTTTTTTTTTTTTTTAAATACGGGTTACACTTTTTGGTTTTTGGACCTGACGGTTTATAGTGGCATTAAAACAATCTTTATGACATTGGAAAAATATTTTCATTTGACTATGTCTCCTTATATTATGGTAGTAAGTAGTAGCAAAACTATTAAGCGGATTAAAATGAAACAATTATAAAAACAAATTAAATGAAAAAATTATAAAAACAAATTAAATGAAAAAATTACCTTACTAATTTACATTAAGTATTGCTTCCTCGGTTTCTATTTATCAGAATCTTTTTGCAACTTTTAGTTGTCTTTATATATAAAATTAATGGCAGAGCTACATTGACGTGAGAGGCAAATACGCCCCTTCACCCGGGAAAATATTGTGTATTTGTGGCATAAGTTTTGATATGTTGTATTTAAAAATTTGATATTTTAAATTATTTGTTTTTAAAATTTAATGTTTTATACTTCTATTCTGTCCTTTGACTTTAAATATTTTTCATCCTCCGTCTACCTAGTGTGTTGTCTCCCAACGAGAGATTAGTTTATTTCTTTAGACTCAATCCTTGTTGGTCACTATGCCCTATTTTTACCATTGGAGTTAAGTTGGTGACTTGTTAGTTAATTTGGAACTCACTAGACAATGAAGATTCTTGCAAAGTTCTTCTTTTGATCTTTATTATAAGACACCTCTAATTATTTTATTGAAACTAAAAAAAAGTGGTTAAGTCATTAATTTTATTTAAAAATAAAAAAAATCTAATTTTTACATTTAAATAAAAAATTAAATTTATATTACATTATCTTTTATAGTAATAAGTTTAAATAGGGGTAAAATCAGAAAAATGTAATCAAGGGCCTATTTGTTTCTTGTTTTTAAAAACTATTTTTTATTTTAAAAATAGAAAAATTTTAAAACTTATTTAAATAAGTATTTCTTATTTAATTATTTTCAAAACTATTTTCATTTTTTGTTTTTAAAAACAAAAAAATGAAAAAAATTATTTTTTTATTTTTAAAATATAGTAAATTTGATTATTAAAAATTATAATTACTTTAACTAATTTTTATTATTAATTATTATCACTAATTGTCTATAACTATCACTATTAGTTCATTTTTTAATTTTAAAATTGTTTATAAATTGAAATAATCAAATGGATTTTCATTTTATTTTTTTCAAAAACAATTTTAAAAACTATATTATAAAATAGTTTTAAAAAATAAAAAATGGAAATAGAAACCAAACAAGCACTAATACTCCATTATATTCTTACATTAAGAATCAAAAAATATCTCTTCTAGAATACACCTTGTAATAAGAACTTTGACCAGCAGCAATATTAAGCCTGAACATGGTTTCGCATAATCTAGAACATCATATTCACCTTTCCCACTCTGTTTTTTATTTATTTATTTTTTTTTTTACGAAAATGACCTCATGACGTGGTATACATAACTAAGCTGAAAGTCCAGATCATATACGCACGAAATGAAAGTCTTAGTGTTTACATACCTAAACCATCGAATCTGATTCTGCTTCTGGACTTCAAATTTGTCTAACCCAAAGTGCTTTCGGCGACAAAGCAACGTTAACCTTTATCTTGGTCTTCTTTTTTTCCCCTTATCCAGCCGAGTACTGTTGCGTTGTGACCTGACTTTTCAAAACTCATTTTTGGAATTAGTTATGTGAAAGAAACACGTGCTTGACATTAATTCTGGACCACTCTAGTTAACTGGCTTAGGTCATGGGGTTTACATGTATCCAGCGATGTATTCCTTTGACAACCAACTATTATTCTAACGAGATAACAACTCTTCCAAAGTTACTTTGGATATTGATTTCATACTTTAAATTTAATTTTTATTGATTTGGTTTTTTATTTTAATCTTTTAAATTTATGCAATTCCGTTTTAAATTAATCTCCTAACTTTATTTTTCCTCTTCATTTCTTTTAGTTTTACTGATCCCTTGATTAAATCTGAAAGTTTACTTTCGTCTTTTAATTGTATTCTTTGATTTCATATGATTTCACTCTAATTTATTAACCCCCTAACAACTCAGACGCACTCTAGATTTAGATTTAGTGAGATGTGTGGTGAGTGTCCAACACAATTATTCTGTCTGTGGGTCCTAAAAATTAACAACCTTGTGCAATTTTATAATATAATTGCGAATGGTAAGATTGTAACGGACTCTTGCCACCTCTCATCAAATAAAACCCCAAATAACTTTATTTTATTTTTGGAATTTTATTGCCAATGGTTTTAATTTGTAGAATTAATTATAGAACTGGTCATGTGGAAATTGAATTTAAAGCATAGGGTTGACTCATAGGGGTTGACTGATCATATAAAAATCAGGGAAAAAAATCAGGGGAAGGTGTTTCAGTGATTTTTAAAGACAGAATCAGAATAATATAAATCACGAAATAAAAATATCAGATAAAGGTTAAATATTAAATTATAAATAAACAAAATCACAAGATAAAAACATATATCAAATTAAGTGATAAAAATGAAAATTTTAAAAAGTAAAACTAATTGACGACTGAATTAGAATTAAATTAATATAGATGATAAAAATAAAATTTGTAATAAAATGGATTAAAAGTGAATCTTGTATATTTGTGCAAATGTGTGTGTGTGTGTGACATTCTTTATGACGTAAGTATGGTGTGGCTTCTTAATATCTTTTTGTTTTATATTAATATTAATGATATAACATTTGTCTGAATTAATTACGTGTAAAATTTAGGGATAATTAATGTTTTAATCCTTACATTTTCACTCAATTTTCAATCAAATCCTTATAGTTTTGTAACTTTTACATCAATCCTTATAGTTTGCTTGTTAAAGGCTTTAATCCTTATCGTTAGTAAAGTTATTAACTTCGTCAATCTATTAATAACGTGGCAAATAGTCTCAATCTTGTGTGACACGTAGATTAAAAACAGCTACCGAAACTAATTTCTTCCCCATAATTTCCAGCTCAGCTATATCCCCACATTATGAACCCTGAAGCTTTGCAAGAGGGCTCTCCAAAGAAAGCGGCATCGTCCTACTGGAGTTAACCTTCACTACTCTTCTATTTCATCCAAAACCAAGTAGGTAAAAATGCTTTGGAGTTAGCATTGAGTGTTTCCTCTTCGCTGTGAATTTTATTGTTAAACATGCTTTGGATATTAGCATTAGTTTTGTCCATTTTTCAACCACCAGGAGAGCTTGTGAAGTTTATTGAAAATGAGAATAAGCTTCCGTACCAGTGTGAAGTTACTGATAATAGATTGAGTTTATCTCATGTTCATCATTTGTAAAGAGAGAAAGAGAGGGGGAGGGGAGGAGAGAGGTAACATCCCTGTTCCTAAGTAGTGTCAGATGATGAAATAATTGTTGATAGAATGACTTAGCAATGACTCGATTGATGGTCTTTGACTATGCACTCAGCTGACAAATCAATTGGTTTGAAAATAACCATTGTTTTCTAAGCAAGAATATGCAAGAATGAACATGTTATATATGGCTCCGTTTACCTCTGTTTTCTACACAAAGAAACAGAGGCACTTGCTGATTATGATGTACATGGAAAACTCTTTTACCTAGGCTTCCGCTTGGGTCCAATGGCAATTGTGATATGCAAAGCATTCATTTATATTATCAAGTAAACTAGCAGGCAAAATATTATTACATAACACACAAGAAACATCAAGAATGAAATCTCAAGGGAAGTAGGAGTGGATGGTTAATAAGCCTGTGAATCAACAATTTCTTCTATGTCACGCTAATAAATAAACATTTTTGTAGGAGTTTATGTTGGATGGTTCTAGCTAAAAGTTTGAAATTTTGATGCAAGAAGGACAAGCTGTGAGGAAGTTTGAATGTAGTGAGAAAAATGGACTATGACGTGCTCTATGCTCAGCAGTATGTATACATATATGAACAAATAAATCCCAGCCATGGCGACAATGAGATAGAAGAATAAGCAAGCCCAGTGCTCAAAGATGTTCGATTCAGCTTTAATCTGCGTGTTGTTTGCTTCGGACTTTGTTTTAATTCCATGCTCTATGCGATTGGTCCCCCATGTGTAATTAAGATTTAAGAGAGAATGAGAAGTTTTATATTCTTGAAAAATTGATCTTTTACTCCTCTAATTTTCAATTTATTATAACTCAATCCCTCAATTATAACTCGTTGTGACTTAATCCCTTAACTATGACTCACTTATGATTCAGTCCCTCAACTTTTAAATCACTTATAAATTAGTCCCTGAACTTTGTTAATTTTTTTTATATTAGCTTATATCTCACATCAATGAGCAAGAGAAGGATATTTTAAAATAATATATGAGTATTTTTTTATTTCTCTTATTTGATAAAAATTTTTTAAAAAAAATTAAAAATAAAGACCAAATTATAGGTGAATTAAAAGTTAAAGGATGAGTCACAATGAGTTATAATTGAGGGATTGAATCATAACGAGTCATAGTTGAGAGATTGAGTTACAAATGAGTTAAAAGTTGAAGGATTAGAAGATTAATTTTTTATATTTTTTTTGCAAGCAGAGAAGTTGTATATTTGTGGCAAGCCAACTCATGCGTCCATATTGCCACATTGGCCAAATTATGACGGTGTTACTCTACACGAGACACTTGATAACGTTTTAAAAGTGAGAGGATTGGCACGATAACGATATGATACTATGAGGGCTAATTTAACCAAATTGAAATTAGAAGGATGAAATTAAAAATTGAGTGAAATTAGAAGGATGAAAAGATTAATTATCCCTAAAACTTATAAAAAACGTTTTGAAGATCTCAAAATTTGTTGAGCACAGGCGGCCCTCTCAGAATAATACCATTCAAAATCTTAATTGAAAGGTTTCATCGGATTACATAAGCATTACATTTGTTTATAATAATAACTCTTTCTCCTTAAAAAATACAATATGTTTTTTTAAAAATTAAATATTAAAAAATATAAAATATTTTAAGTATTTTAAAATATAATCATTATATTTTTTAAAAATACTTATAATAAATAAATAAATTTTATTTATTTTAGAATGAAATATTTTATTAAATAAAAATAAATATAAAATGATAATATTAGTTTAAAAATAATAACTACTTTATTAAAAAAATAAAATTTAATTAAATTTTTTTATATTTTTAAATAGAAGCAGCACATGTCATTGTATATTTGTACGTGCATTAGCTGTATTCATAAGCAAATATTAATATTAACAATAGAAGATGTTGTAGCAGTAGTCAACAATATTTTCTTTGCTAGAGTAATCAAATTGTCCAAGAACAACACAATTAATCAATTTATTGTTCATGAAAAGAAGCAACATGGCATGCAACGGCCTTCATGCGTAGAAATATGATTTCTCAATGGGCAGTCAGAGGTAGGCTTGCGTGCATCTCTCTCTCTCTCAATATTTATAAATAACTTGTTTCATTGAAATCATAAAAGTCTTTAAAATGCATTAATTTTATTTAAAGTTTTAATAAATTTTTAATTTTATTTTATTAAATATACATACAGACATATATTTTAATAATATATTCCTTTCGCTCCATTTATAAGGTATTTTTTAAAAGTAATTTAATATTTTAAATATAAAATATTTTAACAAAGACATTTTATTAAATATGCTTGTTCCAAAATCATCTTGCCTTATTATATTTTATATCTCCATTTAATGTTCCACAAATAATATTATATTAAATAAAAAGTATTTTTAAAAATTTATATTTATATTCTTAAAAAGAATTTTAAAATGTATCTAATAAATGTTATTGATATGCGTTATTTTATCAAAAAAATATTTATAAATTGAGATGAAATGAGTACTTTATCTTATTAACATTTAATGCAGATAGAAGAAAAAACTTGTGATAAAATGTTCATGGCACCTGACTTATAATAAAATAAAAAATCGTTATTTCTCTATTCTTATAAATAAAATGAAAAGAAGTATATATATAAAAAATTTTAGTGACTCAAGTCTTGAGATTCATTGGTACTAAATTAGGTTTTTAATGATTAATACTTGAGAAGCACATATAAAGATGTTTAATAAATTACCCACTAATAATATTTTTATATTAATAAAACAAAACTTCGACCACGGTATTATTAGATTTTATTTGTTGGACCAACTTTCTTTGCTGCCCCACACGCCTTTAACATGAAACTCATTCGTGGATGTCGTGTTTACTTGCTTTCATTATAACAATAAAAAATAAAAAGGCTAAAATGTGCGTGCATACGGGGTTTTGGTCTCCTTGCCAGGCTGGATCTGGTCAACTTTTTAGGGCACATGTATTAATAGAATTTGATATCCTTTTTTTTTTTTGAATAATACAGCAGTTTAATTTGACTTCAATATTCACACTAGATGAACCACCTAATTAGTTATTGTGTCCCACCATCAACCTTTTTTCCAATCATTATATCCCAATATATTCCTATACACCTCATAGTTAGTTTTACTTTAAAAAGTATTTAATATTTAATTAAACTTTTGATAACTATGATAATTTTATAGATAGTATTGCTTTCTCCTCCCTTCCTTAACTTTTTAGAAAGTAAAATTAACTATCTTATACATATCAATAAAAATAATTTTAAACTAATTAATGTCTTGAAAATTTTCCATATTTTTAACTTTTACTTTCAATTAGTTAATTCTCATAATTTTTCAATGCGAACTAAGTCTCTTTATTCATTGCTTAGAAATATTTTAAGAAAACATATTAATTACTTCTAAAATTTTAAGAAAACATGTTAATTACTTCTAAAATTTTGTAGATTACCAAACATCACATCCTCTGAAAGCAGAAATAATATATATATATATATATATAGAGACAGAAAATAGTACACATGCAATGATAAAGGCAAACGGTACTGCGCCGAGAGGACTTCAAAATTTCATCATAAACAAAATACTAGTTTAGAGGGAATTACAGTGGAGATCAATAACAATTAAATCCGTAATACTTTTTAAAAATGTAAATTATAAATATTTATTCAGATAATCACAGGCAGAAATTTAACTATAAAATGAGAGTTCTATTTATAATTTAAATATCCTATTTATAATTGGAACTCTAAATTTTAATTATTTACATTGATATATTTATAACTTATTTTTTAAAAAAATTATCTGTCATTAATTTCTTTTTAAGCTTACTTGTCACTTTCCCAATAGTTTATCAGTGCATTTGCGTCATTGTCCTACTTGTAGTTTAGAGAAGATTAGTTTGTAAAGATATTCCAAACACTTTAATTATTTTATAGAAGTGCTTCTTTGACCGAGAAGAATACATATGTTGCTTCCGCATGCACCCCTCCAATGTATCAGTCTTTTTCAGCACTGGGTCAATCTGGCAATTACTGGTCTCCTTGAGATATCTTTTAACTCATCATGTGCCTATATATATAAACAAGACACCATGATTATCCCAAGGCACATATATTGAAAACCTCTGAATCTCTGATCATCTCAGCTGCGTGTATATATATTATATATAGAAACAAGTCCGGAAGGAGAGAGAAATTGAGAAAGACAGGGAGGGATTGAGGTAACAAAGATGGGAACTGTAGTTCTTGATGCTGTGACTGTCGAATTGCCCGCAAGTACTGTTGACAAGGAAAACAGCCATGTCATCACCAGTCCCTCTGATCCTCAGCAACTTGACGCAGGAGCTCTATTTGTTCTCAAATCTAGAGGTTATTAATTCGCTTTTACCCTTTTGAGTTCTCTTTAATTTATTAATTGCCTGTGAAACTGAAAGGTAAGATCATTAAGAAGAAGCTTTGTGTCGTTCCAGACTGGCTCTGCTATATATGAATCCTTTAATTGACTGCTATTTCCATTATGTAAAGAAAGGTCAGAAACTATCATACATTGAAAATCTGAACTGATCGATATAGAATTTGCAGACACTCAGGCTTGGGTATGTCTTCCAAAAGAAGATGAATCATAGTTAATATGTGTTAGATTATGTGCCTAGCGATTTCAAAACCTTGAGTAATGTAAACCGTAAAATTTGACAGTAGGATGAGTTAAAAGTAGCTCCGACATTTACGTATCTTTGTCGGCCCAGAAAAACTACTCCCTGAGGAATAACTCTTCCTCTGGAAGAGAAAATCAACTAAGTTGTTTGTGAATGTTCATTTGATAAACCCTGGTGAAAACGAATAATCCACGTTTCTGACTGATAATTCAGTTGTTCGGGGCCATTAAGAATTAATTTTTCTGTGGAATTTAGTCATGATTGCTTACTTAACCGATTCTCTAAAGAAAGAAAAAGGGTAGGATCCCCAAGCATAACAAGCTCCATTCCAGACTGGTTTTCTGCTGTGAAATATTGAATCTGCAATCTTGTTTCCGAGAGAATAACCCAGAAGAAGAATTAATTAAGTGGGTATGCGGTGAAGCCGACCAAATGAACCGGTATCAACTGTTGAATTAGTTAATGCCTTAATCTTTCTAATGAAATGCGTGTTTTGATCATTAACCTTGAACTATTATTTTGATGGGTTTAATGATGGATGAGTTCCAGAACTTGATGATGATAATTTGAAAACACAGGATCATGGTTACACAGCGGGTATCATTTGACTTCGTCGATTGTAGCGCCAGCACTTTTGACTCTGCCATTCTCGTTCAAACTATTAGGATGGGTTGGTGGAGTACTGTGCTTGATCGTTGCAGGTCTCGTCACATTCTATTCTTACAACCTCTTTTCGGCTGTCCTGGAGCATCACGCTCAGCTTGGCCATCGCCAGCTTCGCTTGAGAGACCTGGCCAGGCACATTTTAGGTATCTTTCTTTTCTTCCTTAATTATAAACCCATACATTCTCTCTCTTCCATTATTCTTCACTCACATTATTCTATCATTGAACCCAATATTCCGCCATATGTACAAGCCTTTTTAAATTTAAACCGTGATTACAGATTTATTATGGGGAAAAGTAACCATCTGTAGCTTTGGCTTTGGCTGAATTAAGACCTAGTTCCTTAATTTTAGGATAAAATGATTAATTTTTCTTCTATTATCTTAAAACAGTAACTCAAGATTCATTGTCATGAGAAAATGAATTGTATTACTGTTTTGATTGATTGTGGTTAATGTTAAATGCAAAAAAGAATGATTCTTTTAACTAATCGATGCAGGACCACGATGGGCCAAATATTACATAGGCCCACTTCAGTTTGCTATATGCATTGGTACAGTTATTGGTGGACCTCTCGTGATAGGAATAAGCCTTAAGGTTAGGTGGTCAATTTTTCCATCACATTATCGTAATCAAATTCTTTCACTCCATTTTCTCTCCTATTTAAAAACGCGTGTTCATATTTTATTAAAACTAATTCAGGTGATAACAGTGGAGTGAAACATGAGTAGAAATTAATGTAATATAATATTTTAGCTTGGAGAAAATTAACAATTGTCTACTTTGTTTCATGCAGTTTATTTACACGCTGTACAACCCAACAGGAACAATGAAGCTGTACCAATTTATCATGATAAGCGGGGTTGTCACACTAGGGTTGGCTCAAATCCCATCATTTCACTCTCTAAGGCACTTGAATCTTGTTTCTCTTATTCTGTGTCTGGCTTATAGTGCTTGTGTCACAGCCGGTTCCATATATATTGGTAAGCAAATTGAATCAAACACACAATTTACTGAATTTAATTAGCAGCCTAGACAGATTGAGAAATTGTCATGCATCTTAAAAAAAATTCGTAATTCTTGTTTTTGCTGTTTCAGGTCATTCCAAGAACGCACCCACCAGAAACTATTCAGTCAAAGGAAGCAGTGCAGACCAACTTCTTGGCGTCTTCAATGGCATTTCAATCATTTCCACCACATATGCATGTGGTATCCTTCCTGAAATACAGGCAAGAAACTTCTAAGTCCCATCATTTTTCATTGATGAATGTTGAGTGGATTTTCTAAACTGCGTTTTCTGACACCGCCATTTTCTACAACTGATACCCACATCTAGCACTGAAACTGATCATGAAATGCATGTAGATGCATGCCTAGTCAGTGATAGAAATATGATTGATTTGGAATTATATATAATGTGCAGGCAACGATAGCACCGCCGGTGAAGGGAAAGATGTTCAAAGGACTATGCTTATGCTATTCTGTGGTGGTCACAAATTATTTTAGTGTTGCCATATCGGGATACTGGGCATTTGGAAATCAGGCTGGTTCCACCATTATTGCTAACTTCATGGGAGAACACAAGCCTTTGCTTCCCACTTGGTTTCTAGTGATGACCAACTTGTTTATTCTTGTGCAAGTACTAGCAGTCACCGTGGTAAGAACTTATTCGATCACTTGCTAATTCTTACGTAAGTGAACTTGAGTTTGAACTTAATAATTAATATATAATAAAATGGATGAATGTCATAAACTTGATGGTTGAGATTTTGAGTAAAGATGTAGTGTTATTTACTTCTTATTCCCTAGAAGATTTTTGAATTGCTCAAACGCTACAGTATGTTTCTGAACTGATACAAAGCTACTTTGATGATGATGTTGTGTGCAGAGCTATATGCAGCCAACAAATGAGTTATTTGAATCCATGTTTGGAGACCCGAGCAAGGGAGAGTTTTCACTTCGGAATGTAGTGCCACGTGTCATATCAAGGTCATTATCAGTGGTGGTGGCCACAGTACTGGCTGCGATGTTGCCATTCTTTCAAGACATAATAGCAATTTTTGGAGCGTTCGGGGTGATTCCTATAGACTTCATTTTGCCAATGGTTTTCTTCAATCTCACCTTCAAGCCTTCAAAACGCAGTTTCATCTTTTGGGGCAACACATTGATAGCTTTAGCTTCCTCAGTTTTGGTTGCAATAGGAGGAATAGCATCCATTAGACAGATAGTTCTCGATGCCAAAACATACAGTTTATTTTCTGACCTTTAGAATATGAGCGCGCGCGCGCGCGCCCACGTATGACGAAGTTGGGTAATCCTTCCTCATCACTCTACCATAGTAAAGAGTGGGTACTGAAATAGAACAATACCGAAGCGCAAGAAGGCTTGGTTTGACGAGGTTAGATTGAACAGCATTTTCAGGTAAAGGATATCTGCTAGCAAATGCTAACCTGAATGGTGGTTGGAATCTCCAGTTCATTGTATAGAGGGCTTTATATATATATATATATATATCGCTCATGACTGGAGAATTATAATGCATGTGTGTGAAACCAGCTGATAAAAGCAGGATCAGTGACTGTGATAAGGGGGATTAATGGAGATGACAACGATGAACAGCCTTTTCGTGGAAGTGAATGAAGAAGCCAGATCATCCTTAGCTTAGCTTGTTAATTAGCTGTAGAAGTGAATGAATGTGCCGACGTTTTAGCCATCAGGATTTCACACTGTCAAAGACGGTTTTGACCAATCTCCACATTCTTTGTAAATTCTTTTTGTCATTTGTATACGACAAAGATATATTTTTTCTGATCTATATATAATTATTCTAGGACCAAGAAAATGAGTAAGTTATAATATTAAATACGTGTAGAGTGTTTCCTCTCATCTTAATTATAGAATAAAATTAATCAAAGTTATATTAAGAAATGATAATCAATATTCTTAAATTTATAAAAAAAAATTTCGTCTTTTTAATTTTGCTCTTCATTAAAATGACCACAATAAAATATATATAGGAATTACAACTTGATGCAATTAAGAAGAGGTTACATTAAAAAAAAAGTTATTCATAATTATGACATCTTTATCATATATTTAATACTAAATATGGCTTTAAAATTTTGTCCGGAATGGACTGGAGGGAGTAAACTCAATTATCAATAAGACTATAACTATATATAACATCAAATGAAGAGAAGAGAAGATTACAAAGGAAAAATAAAGAGAAAGTATAGCGTATTCTTTTCAAATGGTTATTTATTTTGGGTATATTCAATTCAGTCCAACTGATGTTTTTTTTTAATAGCATAACATATAAGGGTAAGATTTATATACTCATCTTTACATATTAATATACTTTCTTCGAATCAAATTAAGATATATAAATTTAAATATATTAATAATATTAATAATTAAAATTTATTAAAAATAAATAATCTATAATAAATATATATATCTTAATTTAATTAAAAATAAATATTTTAAATATATAAAAAAAGTTAAATATATAAATTTTTCCCAACATATAATATCGCAGCCTATTTTGACTTCCGCACACCACCACCCTGTCAGATGTGCCCCGCCCCTGCATTGTTTTAGTTACTTCCATGCGGAGTTTATCCTTTTCAAGAGCATGTTTTAAAAAAGAAATACCCTCCCATTTAAAAATTTAAAATATTTTTTAAAAAATTAAATGTTAAAAGATTAAAGCATCTTTAATATTTTAATATGTAATTAATATTTTTTAAATTCTCATAATAAATAAATTATTTTAAAACAAAATATGTTATTAAATAAAAAAATAAAAAATGTTAGTTTAAAATAATTAATTATTTTATTAGAAGTGAGTTTGGGTTAAAAATGATAGGAGTATAATGAAAAAGATTTAAAAGAGTACATCTAATTATATTCGGTCTTATAATTGCATTTTCACTGGCTACTTTTCAAAACAACTACTTTTCAAAGTAATAAATTAAAGGATATATCCAAATCCAAGTATATATATGTTCAATCTTCATTATATACAACTGGAAGAGTCAAATCATAAGCATTAATTGATGAAAGAAAAATCAAGAGTCAATTAAGTAATATATATACCATATATATATATAATTAAAAATTAATTACGTATTTGATTGGGCATTTCGTAATATTTATAATTTGTAAGGTCACCTGTGACAATGAGTTTTATACACGGCGGCACCCTGTTGATTAAAACTTAATTACGTATTTGATTGTGCCTTTCAGAATACTTTTTAGCTTGTGGTAATAAAAAAATATTTTATAATATTAAAAGATTTTTTTGACTATCTTAGCTAATCTTTTCTCATAGAAAATGGGTTTAATCCTAAAACTCTTTAAGGGGTATGGACCAGGTTAAAAAAAAAAGGGTATGGATCATGTCAATTAAGCTATAAACTCTTGGCATAAATTTAAGAAATCAAACTAAAACTTTAATTTGTATAAAAATTAGAGGTGTCATCTTACCAATTTCTTTCATAAAATGTGTATATATCAATTAACGTTTATTGTCCATGGTTTATTAATATTATGAAGAGGATGTTATATGTTGAAAAATAGGACATGCATTTCATCAAAGTCAAAAAGTACTAGGCCTGAAGTGCTAAGCGTGCATGTTTTGTCCTGTTCATTATTCACCCTTGAAAAAAGATAAGTCTGAGAACTTTAACGTCACTCCTTTTCAACACTGAGGACTCAACCTGCCATTTTTCTTTTTATTGATTTGTTTCTCTAATTATCATTGCCTATATATATATATATATATCTATATATTATTTTAGAAAGAGAGGAGAAAGATAGAGAGAGGGAAAAAAATCCAGAGAGAGAGAGAGATTGAAGCAAATTAACAAGATGGGAACAGTAGTGGTTCATAGCTCTGTGACTGTGGAAGTTCCTGCAAGTAACAAGCAAAACGGCCATGTTAACCATTCTGATCCAAACCAACTAGACGCAGGAGTTCTCTTTGTTCTCAAATCTCGAGGTTCGTTTTCTCATTTCAATTCCTATTTTATTATCTTTGGCAAGTGATCAATAAGAAGCTCCGTTTCAGACTGGTTTTGCTAACTGCTGTGTAGCTTCAATCTCATAAACTAGTTTATTCATTGAAGATCATGTATCACAAGTCACAACTTTCTAATCTTTCAATTCATATGAAATGTGTGATATTACCAAGATACTGAAAACCGACCAATCAAAGTATTGGTTTAACAGCTAGTGATTAAAACCGTAATCAAAATGTGACAGATCGTTAATGAACAAAAACATTTCACTGGTGGTTTATCGGTTCACCTGGGATTAATTCGATTTTTAATACCATGGATAATACTCTGTAAGGAATATGTTTAATGTTGTTGATGAAAACACAGGAACATGGTTGCACAGTGGGTATCATCTGACGACATCAATAGTGGGTCCAGTGCTCCTGGGTCTTCCATTCTCGTTCACACTTCTAGGATGGGTTGGAGGAGTCTTGTGTTTAACCATAGCTGGTGTCGTCACTTTCTATTCTTATAAACTTTTATCCCTCATCTTGGACACCGACAACTTCGATTCAGAGATATGGCCGCAGATATTTTGGGTATCTCCGTCTTCTCTTTTCTCTCACTTCTCTGCAAGGCTACTAAAACTTAAATAAGTCATTAAATCGATTAAGACACTGATTTAAAGGTCAATATTTAATGGTCAAAATTGGAGTTGAATTATCAGTTCAATTGGCCTGGTCGACTAGATTTATGCTCCTCAGTTGGTTTCTTCATTTTGTTTATCAATTTTTTTTATATGAACTCCTTTTATTATTGGTTCAGGACCAAGATGGGCCAAATACTACGTTGCCCCACTCCAATTGGGTATATGCTTTGGCGCAGTTATCATTGGTCCTCTTTTGGGAGGGCAAAGCCTCAAGGTTATATAGAGACTCAATTAATCACATATCCTCTTATAGTTCATGTGTATTCTTCATTCCATTTTGTGCTGAAATATATATAAACTATTTGACTGTGGTGTGCAGTTCATTTACATGCTGTACAACCCAACAGGAACAATGAAGCTATACCAATTCATAGTGATATGTGGGGTCATCACATTAGGGTTGGCTCAAGTCCCATCATTCCATTCCCTAAGGCACATCAATCTTGTCTCTCTTATTCTCTGTGTGGCTTACAGTGCTTGTGCCACATTTGCTTCCATATATATATTGGTAATTAACCAAATTGAATCTCTCAATGACATCTCCAACATTACATAGAGAACCTAAAAATAAGAGAGTATCTTCTTGTATATATGTATTGCAGGTCACTCAAAGAGTATAGCGCCCCCCAGAAGCTATTCAATGAATGGGAGTAATATAGACAAGCTGTTTGGTGTCTTCAATGGCATCTCAATCATTGCTACCACATATGCATGTGGCATCATTCCTGAAATACAGGTAATTGCAAATTGAGTGATAGAAATGAATGATATTTAATCATTTGGGATAATTAATTAATGTGCAGGCAACTACAGCAGCACCAGTGAAGGGAAAGATGTTGAAAGGGCTAAGCGTGTGCTATTGTGTGATAGTCCCAACATACTTCAGCGTTGGAATTTCAGGCTATTGGGCATTTGGGAATCAAGCCAGTGGCACTGTTATTGCTAACTTCATGGGACATCACAACCCTCTTCTTCCCACTTGGTTTCTCTTCATCACCAACTTATTCACTCTCCTCCAAGTCCTTGCAGTTACTGTGGTAATTAACAATATTAACGGATCTGAGGGATTTTTTTAATGAATGTTCTTCATTTTTTACGTGGAAACGAATTGGAAAGAAAAAAATTATCTCCCCCAAAAAAAAAAAAAAAACAACACTTCTATGAATTTTGAAACTTGAGCACTCGCAAGAAGAGGAGCTTGTTAACTTCTCTCTAAGCACATACGTGAAGTAAATGACTTTTTATATAGACTAGAGCCTTACTTTACATGAGTGACTTTTTATTCCCCTGTTTGCAAGATTCAAGTCATCGCCTTTATGTAAAGAAAATAATCGGGTGTCTTTTATTTGACCAAACCATTGCGGGTAAATTCCATAGACCATAGTTTTGGACTGATACAGAACTTTGATGTCATAATTTTGCAGATCTACATGCAGCCGACAAATGAATTGTTTGAAACGATGTTTGGTGATGCGAAGGTGGGAGAGTTTTCGATTCGGAATGTTGTGCCGAGATTGATATCAAGGTCATTATCTGTGGTGGTGGCCACAGTCTTGGCTGCAATGCTGCCATTCTTCGGAGATATAATGGCAGTGTTTGGTGCCTTTGGGTGCATTCCTTTAGATTTCATTTTGCCAATGGTTTTCTTCAACCTTACTTTCAAGCCCTCCAAACGCAACCTTATTTTTTGGGTCAACACGTTCATAGCTTCAGTTTCCTCTGTTTTGGTGCTCATCGGGGCAATTGCATCGTTAGACAGATCGCTCTTGATGCCAAAACCTATAGTTTATTTTCTGATATTTAGAATGCATAAACCTCTTGGTCCACATAAATAAAAAAATAGAATAATTTTATAAATTAATCATGACTCTCGGCTTATTTTATTATCATGAAAAAGAACAATTTTTTTTTTTGAATATCAATACTGGGGTATGATAATTTTTTAGCCAACAAAAAATTGATCAACAATGTGTGTGTGTATACATCGTCTTTTGGATAAAAGAAATTCTATTAATTAATTATAATTAGTTCTCCAAAATCATGTGAAAAATGTTTTTAAGAGATATGCTTTGAGTTGGGCTCAACAATGTATAAATTTGACCTATAATGTTCAAAAACTAATTTCAATTAATCTCAAATAATTGATTTTGAAGTGAAGGGACCCCCTCGCTCTCTCTCTCTGAAAGAATAATAAGTAATAATAATGTGAAAAAGTAAGTAAAACAGACAATATTTGTAATTTTAACAGTAAAAATGGTTGAAAAATTGACCACTAACCACAAAAGAAGGACGTGGCACGAGGAGGGTTATGGTAAGCATGGTTGGTATTGACTGGTGGTAGGTCTTCCAAAAGTAAGTGATTTTTTGAGATTATAAGTAGCAACTTTAAGAAAGACTTTTTTTCGCTGGATGGAACTGAAATAAAAAAAAAAAAGTCTTAGGCACAGAAATCATTTTATTTTAGAATTAATCATTTTTTCAAGGTCAGTTTTGCTGATTAGGTTCATAACCGAATTTAAAAACTATTTCATTTTTTTATTTTTTAAATCAAATTTGTCATTATAATATGAATTAAATTGTTATAAATTTTAAATTAAGTAATTTAAGTCCTAAATATAAGATATAAACACATATCTTAAAATTTTAAAATTAATTTAACATATAAACTATCACAATTTTTGGGATTCAAATAGATGCTAGAATCTCCATTAAAAGAGATGTTTGCATTTCGTGTCTGATCATATTTTGAATAAGATTACAAGAAATACTTGTAAAAAATAAAAAAGGTTAAATAATACATTTAGTCTTTTAACTTTACATAAAATTTTATTTTAATTTTTTAACTTTATAAAATATCTTTTTAATCTTTTAAACCTAGTATTGTTAATTTTATCCTAACAAATTTTTACATTGTTAATTTTACCTCAAATGTTGACATATTAAATTTAATTTTTTTAAAAGGAAAAATATAACTTTGGATTGTTGTGCTTTGCTTGCATTTTACTATAGGTCATTGCACTTTTTTTTTTAGATATTTTAGATCTCTACAATTTTATTTTATAGTGTTTTATATTTCTACACTTTGTTCATGGAGAGACTTAGAACATCGATAAAAAAATATAGAGACCTATAGCAAAACGTGACCAAAATACAGAGACCCTAAATTATATTTTCCCTTTTCAAAATAATAATAATTGATACAAAAAATAATCATGTGAAATTAAAGATTTAAGGTTAAAGTATTAAAAAGATACTTTATAAAATTAAGGAATTAAATTAAAATTTTAAATAAAGTTATACAATTAAAAATATAATTTAACCAAATAAAAAAAATTATAGGTATAAATGAGTAGTTCAAGCCAAGCCCTTATATTAAGACTTGAAAAAAATTCATGCTTGTAAAAATATAAACGAGGCTCAAAATCTTTTTTATATTAAAATATCTTAACTTTTAAAGTTCATGCTTGTAAAAAATAAGCAGGTGGTTCGATAAGCCCAATCCTGTGTCTAAAGCACAAATATTGTTTTGGACAAAAAACACAAATAGTGTGATTATAAGTAGCACATTGGTTTCTAAGTTACGCTACCACGTGGCCTTGTACGAATGGCACAATAAAGTCCACGAGCTGCTGCTTACAGCCAAGCAGACACCAGAGCGTCTATTGCCCGTTCCATCCCCGTTTCATTCTTAACGGATGAGACGGCGAATCCATGACCATGTGACCATCCCCACAAGTCCGTCTGTTATGACGGTATCGTAACCCCAACTCACGGCAACGCCCGCCACCGTCTACCTTCGTCCTACTTTTCGTCACCTGCCTCCTAACGGCGTTGCCTCTCTTTCCTCTCCTCCGGAATCCTAATTTCCCGTTCACTTTCTCTCTCCCCTCTCTCTTATGGCTACTGAGGACTTCCCTCTTCTCGATTCCCACTCGCACAACCCCCACTCGCAGCCTCTCCTCCACACTCACACGCGCCACTTCCCTTCCTCCTCTAGCCCCACCACCGGAGTTGCTCCTGCCTCTGCCGACGCCGGCGACTCCACCAACGCTGACTACTTCACTCAACCCTTTCCCGACGATGGCGAAGATTCCTCTGATCCGAACAAATCCGCGTCTGAAGTCTTGACCCCTAATTCGAAGCGTACCGCCGTCGACAGCTCCTATTACTATAACAAGAAGTCGAAATCTTCCGTCGCCGGTAGCGGAGGCAGCGTTGCTACGAGCGCTGAACCTGATTTAGGATCCGAAGCGACTTACCGGGTCGATTACCGGAAGGATCGCGAGGAATGGAGTGACACGGCAATAGAATGCCTCCTGGACGCTTATACAGAGAAACTGAACCAGCTGAATCGCGGAAATCTGCGCGGGCGTGATTGGGAGGAGGTTGCCAGAGCCGTCAGCGAGCGGTGCTCCGTTGGTGGCGGTGCCGATGGGACTAACAAAGCGTATAAAAGTGTGGAGCAATGCAAGAACAAGATTGATAATTTGAAGAAGAGGTACAAGGTGGAGCTTCAGAGGATAAGTAGTGGCAGTATCACATCAAGTAACTGGCATTGGTTTAAAAAGATTGAAACTATTGCCGGGAACTCTCTGACTGTGAAGACGGTGTCAGATGATGAGAAGGGCGGTGGAGCTGATTCCTTGTCTGTGGCTAGACGCCCAAAGAACAGGTACTAGTTCATTCGATATCTCACTTAAATTTTTTTTTTGGGCCAAAAATAGCTCAATCAGTATCATCTTTATTTTGTTTTACATTGCAATTCTTTTTCCCGGAATAAAAAAGAATCTTTTCTAGAAAGAGAAAGAATTATGAGGATAAGAAACCTTTTAAAAGGGGAATTCCACCAATGTCTTTGTAGTCCAGTAGCATGTAAGCCTCCGGAGGAGGTCATCCATTCAGGCCGTTAGTGCCAGCTTCTCTAATTCTAAAAAATGGACGTACTCTCTCCTGGATTTCAGCCAAAAAAAAAAAAAAAAGGTCTCCTTAAAGAACCGTGAACGGAACACCATAGGAAAAAGCGAGAGACTATAACCTAACTCAAAAGTCGTTTATGCATGTGCTTACTGTACTGGACATGCATTGTGTCATGCTTATGCTTTTGGAAAAATTACATTTAAGTCTCACAGAATAAAATTTATTATCGAGAAGTCTTATGAATTTTATAAAATACTTTTAAGTCCCAAATCTTGTGCATTGACCCTTTAATTAAGTTGTCAATGCGCAATATTTGAAATTTCAGAGTATTTTGTAAAATTCATGAGACCTCTTAATAATAAACTTCCTTTTTGGGACTTGAATGTAATTTTCCCTATGCTTTTTGTGCATTTTTTCAGTAAATGTAGAATTAGAGCTTCTGTCATTATAGGTTTGTAGAATTTATGGTTGAATAGTCAGACTTTGATTTGGCGGTGATACCACTCCTTCATAAAGTTAATAGCTTGGCCCTGCTTATACTGTTGCTTGTTCGTGGCTTGTATTTACATATATTGGCAGATATACACCTGCCAATGTTGCAGTGTTGAATAACCCGAAAACAAAACCAGCATCTAATCTCAAATGGCATAGAGTTCTGTTTAAAATCAGCGGATCTGCCTTAGCTGGAAACTGCCAAAGTATTGACCCCAAGGTGCCACTTTATTTGTGATCCTATCACATACTTAATGATCATTTGGGATATTTGAATAAATAGATTGTTTTCTACTCTTAGAGACTTAACTGGAAACTGCAATTCAAATGCTTCCTTCCATCATTAGGTGGCAATGCAGATTGCTGGGGAAGTGGCGACAGCTTGCCGCCTTGGTGTAGAGGTATCTCACCTTTATTTCTTATTTTTGGTGTTATTGGAAAATCTTTTTGACTTCTTTTCTTGAGGCTGAATTTTAAGTTTTAATACAATACTCAGGTTGCCATTGTTGTTGGTGGTCGTAACTTCTTTTGTGGCGATTCCTGGGTGTCTGCTACTGGCTTGGAGTTGGACAGACCTACGGCTTACCAAATTGGGTAAAGATTTTGTGCTTTTGATTGCAATTGCTCATCTCAATCACTGATCAGTAATTGAAATCCTTTTATAGTGAAAAGGATGTGTTAGTACATTTTGCTAGGTCAAGTATAGAGTGAGTGAACATTCATGATTGAGCTAGCTGCTGTGTGTTGTGTGTTGTAATAGCGAGCCTGCATCCATATTCCCTTTTTCTGGTCAGTTAGAGACCCAATACCAAATAATTATTCCCAGTCTTTAGTTATGCTTTTTGTGCTGACCATACGGTTATTGTCTGTAAAACAAGCATGATGGCTACGGTCATGAACTCTATTCTGCTTCATTCTGCTTTGGAGAAGCTGGGTATTCAGGCGCGTATTCAAAGTGCAATCTCCGTGCCAGAGATTGCTGAACCTTATAACAGGCAACGAGCTATCCGACATCTAGAGAAAGGGAGGGTCGTTCTATTTGGTGGGGTTGGCGCTGGCGCTGGAAATCCTCTCTTTACCACTGATACAGCTGCGGCGCTGAGGGCTTCGGAGGGTGTGGCCTTATCCTTAACTGGGACATCACATCTTGGTTTTTATCTTTTTGCCTGTTGCTCTCAATTACTTGTTATTGTCTTGCAGTTAATGCTGATGTTATGCTGAAGGGAACCAGTGTTAGTGGTGGCCATGATTGCCACACTGGCAGTGAGAATGTGGCAATTGATCACATTCACGTTTCTTTTAGGGAAGTTGCTTCGAGGGGCATCACTTGCATAGATGTGATGGCATTAGCATTCTGTGAAGAGAATGGAATTCCTGGTTGGTCTTGGCTCTCTCAGTGTCTGTATTTCTATCATTCCATTGAATTTGTCTTTCGTCTCTGAAGTATTCCTTCTTCAGTTGTAGCCTTCAACTTGCAACCGGGGAATGTTTTAAGAGCACTATCTGGAGATCAAATTGGCACCTTGATTGATCAAACAGGAAGTATTAATTAAACGAGGCAGGCCTTGCCCTTTTCAGTTGACATCTAATCTTTGTATTTTTAGTCATAATAAATTGCTTGGTTTTTATTATATGTATATATTTATATGTATATTTAATTACACTATACTTTGATTACGTTTTTTTTTTTTTACCGTTAGTCCCTATAATTTTAAAAATACGCATAAGGATTATAAGTTGGTATCGACAGAGTTAGTTTTGCTGACGTAATCAACTTTTTGTTTCCCCATGCGGATGTGTATTTAATTTTGACTTCATCTACCACATTCTGTTTTAAATATTATAAAAGAAACCCCCCCTATTTTTTATTTTTAATCATATCTAGTTATTTTATTTCATGTCATTATATTTTTATTATGTCATTAAAGAGCTTCGTAGAGTTAGAGTAAAATTTTCCTTTTAGTGCTATCTTGTGGTTTTTATGCATATTTTTAAAACTATAGGACTAACGTTGCATACTGATTAAATTAAATGAATTGAGAACAGTGAAATTAAGTTATAGGGATTAAAAAACAAAACATAATCAAAGTATGGAAGCCTCCTTTTGTGTTTTTACTGTATTATAAAGGAATATCTTTAAGGGCAAGAACGAAATGACTATAAAGAGAATCTTAAGGGACTGTTTGAAGTTGTTTTTATTTTGTTGTTTTGAGAACTAGTGTTTTGTAAAATATATTTTAAGAATAAAAAAATAATAAAAATAAGTATTTTTTTATTTTTTCTTGTTCTCTAGAACAATGATATAAAATACTTAAAAGTTGTTTGTATTTTTTATTTTTCAGAATAATATTTTATTTTTTTATACTTTAAAATACTTTTTAAAAACATATTATCAAATAAATTTTTTTATTCTCTTATTTTGAAGAACAGAAAATTGTTCTCAAAATAAGTTTTTAAGTAGGTTCTAAGTTTTGCAATTCTACAATGGCTTTAATCCTGAAGATTTAACGAAGAGCAGTTGTGAGAGTCAGAGTTGTGTTTGTGCTATTTACAGCGATGCACCAACTGTTTAACACTCACGCAAACTTGAATCCAAGTTAAACGGAAAATTAAAGAGAGGGATGTCATATTGTTAAAATTTATTATAAAGGATCATAAAAATTAAAATTAGGATAAAAGACCGAGTTAAGTGTAATTGGTTACTATAACTTTGGTATAAAATTTAATAATTACTTGAAATTAATACAGGGAACTGTGTAGGAACCACAGTCGGTGCTTGTCAGATGTAATCACCCTTCGTTTCCTTCTAAATGATCTCTGTTTATTAATTTAAAATTAATTTTTAAATAATTTTATAATATATTTATCAAAATAAAAATTATAATATTAAATCTGATCAATTAGTTAAAATTATAAAATTTTTAATATTAAATTGAGTCTTTCAAATTATATTTATATTATCTAGAATATTTAAATAGTCAATTTATAAAAATTATAAAAATTAATATTAAGTTGGGTCTTCTAAATTAAATTTGTATGGGCAAAATTGGTGGTAGACATTTGTTAAAAATTTCTATATTTTTTAATATTTTTATTTTAATATATATAAAATAAAAATAAAAAACTTAGACTTGGACTATTCAAACGTTATCAAAGATAATGATGAGTACTATGATATTCATTCTCTAACAAGTATAAAAAATAGTTCATATTTAATATTATCATTTTTTATATTTTTTTGTTCAAATTTTTTATAATTTTTATTTTAATATATATAATATAAAAGTATTTAAAAAAATAATTTTAAATTAACAGCACAGATCATTTAAAAAAAATAAAATAAAGGATCAGATCACTCTTAGCGTGTGCTCATCAAAATTGATGAGCACTGAATGCATTCCAATATAAGTTGGCAAGAGATATTCTTTTAAAAATAGTACAATTTTTAATTGAAAAAATTATGAATAGGTCTTTTATAATATATTTATATATAAATAAATTTCACAAAATTTAAAATTTGAGTGTAATTTTTGATTGGGGTATAAGGATAATACTGCCCTTGTTAATTTGATTTTTACTTACAACCACAAATTTTGCAATTTACAAAAGTAATATTAAATTCCACAGTATACCTATTTGTAATCTTTAAATCAATATAATTTTCAAAAAGTCTTTACTTTTAAATTTTGAATCAATATGATTTTAAAATATTTACTTCTAAAAATTAAATAAATATAATTTTAAAAAATTATAATTTTAAATAATTGTTATATTTTTCCCAGAACATTTCATCTCAAACTATGCACTTATAAATTGTCAAGGGAAACGAAATCATTATAACATAATATGAACTTCTGGATATCAATTTTGTTGGTTTAATTAGTTATTTTTCACCTCCTTATGTGTGCGTGTATATATATACAAGAAATGGTTCTCTCAAATAATGCTTTTTTATTAGTAATTGTTAAATATAATGTGCGATATGTGATTAAAAAAATGTATGATATTTAATTAGAAACAATTTAGTATTTTTAAATTTATATTTTGGTATTTGATCATTCTAAATAATTATTTTCAAGACCTCTTCAATAAATAGTCAGTCCTTTGTCATAATTTCCCCCAAGTTAAACGCAAAGTCTGTGTTATATGCAAATAAATATTTATATAACTTTATCAGATCCAAATATGAATATTTGCTACTTCCAAATCAGTTCAAGTTATGAGAGGATTTGAGCCTCGACTCTTTCACCGCAGCCCGTGGCACTTCAATTCTCAACTGAACTTCATTTGAAATACAAGCAGGCAGGCGTTCAGCTCAATGTTCGACCCTAACAGCAAGTGCTTCATGATAATAATCTACTTTCGTAGGTTTCATCTTCATGATAACAATGCACAATCAACAAATGCTAGTAAATTTTGTCTACATTCAGCAATTGCGTCGTCACTAACGGGCTCTTGGAGGAATGAGCATCATCTCTCACCAGTTAAATGCCAAAACAAGCCGTTAAACTCGAGACCATATGAATGAAGTCATCGTTATATGAAGAAAGAGCCGCTTTAACAACAGAATGATTGGCCACTAAATTTACTCTTGCTGTACATTGATCCCTCCTGACAAATTTATCATCTGTACAACGTACAACCCTATTCAAGAATAAAGCAATGCTATCTGCAACTTTGATTGTCACCTTACTTACACGCATGTAGCAATGCACTTTTGCTCTCTGCATCTGCCATCAAAACTTGCAAGCTCCATAGAAATGTTTCTGCCAACTACCAAGAAGTTCTTCAGCTATCTCTAGAGCCTGTACAAATTCAGAGACCCAATAAAAATGGCAGGGTCCTGCATTACTCAATTCTTCATCTCATGGGTGAGTTTAAAAGTATTCTAGACTATGCTTACTAAAGAAGATACCAAAACCCGGTTGATCTAAACAGAGAACCTCTTTTTCTTCCCTGTCAATTTTTTTTTCCCCCGGCCACCTTCACTCACCGTTCATTCAGATTTAAAATAACTATCATCAATCGACAATTGGTCAAATGCATCAAAATTTGCCCTTAAACCAACAAACTGACTACTTAGTCGTGCACAACCAGCATTTGGCCACCTACAACTTCCATTTGGAGTACGCAGTGGGCATAGAGCTTCACACACTCGAAAAATAGGATTGTTTGCATGATCATCATCCTCTGTAACTGCTACTGAAACAGACAGATCCTTCTTGTCATCATGTGATGTGCTATCCGAATCCTTTCTGCTGGAAGGGCGCATAGCAGTTTGTGCTGACACCACTAAATCGCTTTCAATATCAAAAACACAATCGCCATTGTCAGATAACTGAAACTTACACCCCAATGACTGAATAGCTCGTTTCATGGCCACATTCTCTTTGCTTGTTTTCTTGGTCATGTTCATAGCTGACCATCTTAACTGTTTCTCATTTCGTAGTTCTGAACTCAATGCGTCCATGGCAATTTCAATTTCTTTGGCTTTCCTCTCTGCCATTTCTTTAGCCTGTTACACGTTCCAAATGGCAAAAGAATTTACTCCAAGAAGGAAATCCAGACAAAACAACAGTTCAGTTCAATTGGGACTGTGCAAAACCAAAAACAGGTTGTTCTCATAATTCGTTAGCTCACGAACATGCACCAGAGATTACAAGGAAAAACACTAAGCTAGACCTGACCTACGAAAAGATAGGTGGCCCAAAGCCCCAAACCAATCAAGAGACATAAGCATGACAGTCATGATTTTCAATAGAACTGATCTCCCTACATGTGTCTTTATGAGTGACTTATCTTACCTATCTTTTAGAGACTTGGTCCAGGGAAAAAAGTTTTGTTATGTTACCAAATTAAGGATGTCAAGCATAGCATAGTGTGTTAAAAATGACTACATGACCATCATAACTGATGGGGATGAGAAAGGAAGGAATTTTTAGATAAGATGTATTAAATAACAAGTCAGACAACTAAAAATAAAATGTTCACCTTCTGCATCTCAGAGTATTTCAGAAACATTTGTCTACATTCTGCTTCAATTTCAACAGAAGCTTGTGCTTCTTCTGGACAAGCCCAGCGAAGATGAAATTGGGGCCAGAGTGTTGGGGCTAAAGCTGCTGCTGGGGGCAAGATAGGACCATTGTGCTTCAATGGATCATAATAGAGATTAAAATGCACATGAGATTTTCCTTCAGAACCACGTAAGTCAGCCAAGTATGCCCACAAACATCCACAAGCGTCAAAAACATTGCATTGCTGCCTTTCCTTCTCACTGGATGAAAAATGCAATCAAAACAACATACTATTTCTACGAAATCAAGCAACAATACAACAATTACAATTAACTTTATGTGCATCCTAAATTTTTCCAAGACCAGCGTAATCCTTCTACTAGAAAGTTCAGGATGGATAAGATTTTACGGACAGTGGATTTCAAGATTGGACTCTTCATATGGTGAGTAATAACCACAAAACCAATAAGTTCAGCTCCATGGTACTGATATCATACTTGTCCCTAGGACTGAAGAATCATAGCTCAAATCTCAATCGAAGTCAAATTAACCAAAAAATGCCCATCGATCGCATAAATGCCTAATGGTCAGACTTTATAATTAACTGTCAATTAGAGCACATCACCAAAATTAGGAACAAAGACAGGTTACACAAAACCAATCCCAGATTCCTGTAATCATAAACTGAGCAAAGAGACATTGGAGAACCAAACACTTAAAAGTCTCAAATAACATTGCCAGTTGGTGACAGCCATCATAGGCCACCATACTTGTAACTGAAATTTGATTTTGTTGAACAGAAAAAACTAAGATCTGATTTCACTTGAGTGGGTTGTTTTTCATCAAAAAACATTGTTTCACAATGCATAAGCCTTCTGTCAGAAAAGTTCGCATCATCTATAATAATGTCTATTTTCTGGATCCAGAATTATATATCTCATTATCCAACCCATCTAGCCATTTCAGCAATCAGCACCTTTTTTAAGTATAATATGTTATCTACTGATTGCCCAACATATGTTCAAATGGGAGGGGTCAAGCCTAAAAATATGCCAAAGACCATAACCATTCCTGGAAAAGCAAATCGCTCAAAAACCAATACCTATTACAGAAGAAGTTTCCAAATCGACAAGAAAGAACACAGTCTAGGAAGTCCACCAGGAAAGCCTGTATCATGAAATAGTGTAAGTAATCAGTGGGCAAAGCCATCGATCAGATAAGAAATATTCGTATCTATGGACCTCAGAAAAATCAGACATGGAAGATTGATGTGTACCGAGGAGAACTCAAAAGCAAAAGGATACATCCGCAGCAGTTGTGAAACACAATCAACCCACTGAAGAGAAACATACAGCAGATCATTAGCTAGATTACATGAAGACCAGAGTATGGACATCAGTGTTATGATGTTCAAAGCCACGACCACCAACAGTTAAAGCATGAAGAGGAGACCAATAGACATTATGGTACCTAGAGACAACCTGCGTCAATCAAATGATGCCTAGATGTTATAAAAGAAACAAACCTGCAAAAGAATGGGAGAGTAGTGGTTTGAAGTCTGTGCATGAGAAGGGGAAGATTGAGATGTGAATGATGACTGACGCATGGGTGGTGAAGGGCAACTTCCAGTGGAAGACTGTCTAGTCAACTCAAAAGTCATGTTGCCACTTCCAGAGACTGGGGGCATTCCCATACGATCTGAAAATGGATGACCAAATGCTAGCCAGTCTTTTCAACAAGTGCCTGCATAAGGAAGAAACTTTTGAAGCACAACAGATAGTCATTGCTGTAGATTCCACATGACACGCATGAAAAGAAGTGATTTGTCCATCAAGTCAAATGTAGAACTAGAATGAGTTTAACCAGAAAAAAACGGTTAAAATGTGGAAGGACTGTTTCCTTATCATACCTTGTCATATATACATAATAGAAGCCGTTTATTACAACATCTTTTCCATATTTGAGAAACATCCAAAGTGCTTGTTTGGTAAATTGGTGAGTAAGATGCTCGTAGTCATCCAAACCAAAAGGTACCAATGACACCTTTGGATGGCATCTTGTAAACCCCCCCTCCCCCCCCCAAAAAAAAACGTGGGGATTTCAATCCCAAAGCCCTAGCTGTGATGACTTTTATAAAATACCAATTGTAAACCAAACACGGGAATTTTAGATATTGAAGAAAAGCAATAGGAGAGTGAGAAACATGACAGCACAGTGTGATATCTTGTTACTTTCTCGAGAAGACCAATCATGACATATATAGAACAGAAGGAGACAACAGCCTGTCCCATGACCCCAAATGATGCAATGGAAACAAACAAGTGTCTCAGATTTAGTCAACTTCAATGTCTGTTAAATGGGAAAATATGAACATTTGAAAATAAAGCAAAAATTAGGACAAAAATTATGATTAAGAGGCTATATCACATGTTAAAACATGGACATTGTTATGTCATTGTAATTGTGACATTTTATAGTTTAGTTAGTTATATTCAGAATTAAGAGAAATAGCCATCATGGTAGTTATAGATATAGCTGTTGGGTAGTTATGAGGATTAGAAGCCTATATATACTTGAGATGCAATTGTAATCCTTATGCTATGTTAGTCTAATGAGAATCATCTCACTATTCTCTCTCTCTCTCTCTCTCTTTTCTCTCAACCTCTCTGAATTCTCTCTTCCTTCTATTCTTCTCTACCCTGTTTCTCCTCTCTCCCCCCCCCCTTCTCTTTTCCATATTATCATTCTACAACAGAAACATAACATGGTAAAACGGAGGTTCTATAGCATGTGACATTTTGACAGAAACCTTAGTATTTGTATTTTCTACTTGAGCGTCCTACAGTATACCATGACATCCCATATACTTGGGAATTTAAGATAATAGTATACCAAATAACTCGTTAATGGAAAAGTAATAGAAGTCATTACCTGAAACCCTGTGAATGTGCGGTAGTATGGATCAAGTAACAAATTAGCAAGAGAAACCAACTGACTCGTTCTATCCCAGCCATCACTGATTGAAGGACAGTAATATTTTAAATACAAATTCAATTTGACTATGGACAGCAAACTGAAAAATACACCATTATGTGTACCTGCAATGTACAAGAACAGAAGCCTTTTCCATATCAAGGCGAGCAGCAATCCAAGCAGCCCCAGCTAAGACATTTTGAACGTGTAGTAGCCACCCACTGTCCCCAAGAGTAGATACTGAAGTAGACATACTACTTAGATTGCCTCCACCCCATGTTGACCCACCATGTCTCTATAAAGAGACCCCATACATACACATATAGTTGGTAAAACCCATACAAAAATCATCCAGCTCATAATAAATAAGATAATGTTGCTGAAGTTCAATAGAATAGCATAAAAATGCCATTCATTGAAATTATGGCCAAAACAAAGAATAAATAGAACCCACAAAAAAAAAAAAAAGAATTGGTAGAAAAACTTTACAAACAAAAAAATCATGCTTGGGATAAGAAAAATAGCATTAAAAAAGTCATTTATTTATATTCTGGCCAAAATGAAGTTAAGCTAGCATTTTCCCCCATAAAAATTATGAGCAAGATGAATCTCACAAACATCAACTGTCGACAAGTCATTATCTGGAACAAATTACTGGTTCATAACATATTTTCAGCATGGAATTCTTCACACAACTAAACAATCATATTGAAGATAATTTAAGAATCACGTGCACAGCAATTCACATATTTTCAGAAGAGATATTAATATTTTAGTCACATAAAAGGATGACTCATGGAAGAAATCTGATAAAATTAATGCATATGTCAGGGTCCATGGTTATCCTTCTGATATCAACCATAACTACAAATGTTTCAATTTCAATCCTGCAATGTGTAAACCCCTCGTTCAATTGGAAAAATCCAGTACAAGAACCCTTGTAACCAATGACTCTAAATCAATCCATTTTCATTTCCTAGTGCTACTCAATACACCAACCAAGGACACAAATAACTGAACGTTTCTAAGATTATTAGACTGACCAAAAAAGATGACATTCCATCTGATGATGCTTTTCCATGAGTGTCCAGGTATTCTCTCAGCCGAGCCAAGCTGTCTCTCATTGCATGGATGTTGTCTATGCCAAAGAAAATTACCTGATGACAAAATAGAAGACAGATGTTTAGAATATGTGGCTAAATTCATGGCTAAAAGAAATCATACATGGACAATTCAAGACTTCCACAGACCTCACACTGAAAGTAATTTGAAGATGATTCTGAACCACCTCCCATGGCCCCATTAGCTAAAGCATTTTTCCTCGGTCTTGCATCGGCTATATATAGCTTCCTAAAAGAAGAAAGAACAAGTCAAATTAATTGCCTATGAAGTTACTGAAAGCATGACCACCTGGAAATACCACCTACTATACTGTCAGTGATAAAATAAACTCTTGGTAAGATGGTACAAGAAGATTCAACGTAAACAAGGTTTATAATGATCTTCAGTATTGATTGATACAGAAAGTAACTTAATCAGCAAACCCTCACAAATTAACATCCAATGCAATACTCCCTCCATTCAGAATTATACACCCCAAATTCGTTAATTAACAGCATTTAAATTTACACATTCTTTCCATGTTTGCCCTTATTTAGTAGCGTCTCAATTAGAAAACTTTATTAATTATGCCCCCAAATTAAGGCAATTTTTGGAAAAACCTTATTAATTACACCTTGAAAGACCCAAAATGCATCATTTTTTTTCACATGGTACTTAAGAAAAAGTGTCTTATAATACTAAAGAAAGGGGGTATTTACCAAGTCTAGGTGAAAGGCAGACATGTGATAGTTTTGCTCATGTTACTAGGAGAAACATACTGATAAACATGGGAATGATATAAGCATAACACGCTATAACATTATGAAGGAAGCTACAATCTTGCCTGCGTGAGCCATCACTAAGCTTGCCACATAATCCAGCCACAAGCTTTTCATCTGCATTGCTGCAGGTAAATACAAAAAAGCAAATGACTATTTATAAAGCAAAAATCCCATTATCAAACACTAATTGTTGTATGTATCATCGCTACTACTCATAGTCCTTCAAAAAATAGCCAGAGTTTGGTCCTCTAAACTTCCACCAAAAAACAAAGACCCTTTTTTCACTTCGCATTGACAGGGTAGGTTTGATTAAATAGACTTCAGTACCTCCTCATATTCATCATGAGACCAACTAAAGGTTGGGATGAACGTGCAAGAACTGCTCCCGTATCTAAAAGTTGTCATTTGCATTAAGGCAATAATCTTGAATTGAGACACCAAAATGTAAAATAATTAACAGAAAACAAGACCAAAAATAAGCACCAAATTGTCAGCTAAAGGAAATAGTAGAACCAAGACTCCATATATACCTGGATGACACCATGAAACTACAGGAACCCGACATCTACCACGAAAGGTGGAAGCTTGTTGCATTTCATCATCACTAGCATCAGGACCATGTAAGGTTATCAAACAAAAGGTTCATTAGAATAAACCTTGGAAAAAATAGAACATTTGTATCTCAATAATATACCTTATGGTCTTTGGTACAATCAAAGCAAAAGGATAACTAGGGCACACATTGTAGTTAGAGTTCACTTTACTTATTCTCCACAAGTCATTTGACAAGGTAAAGGACCCACTTTCAATCATATTGATTGAAGCACGGTAATAGCGTTTTCCAAGAAGCCGGAAATACTCATCTAGTAGGCGCACTTTTGGGCTAGAGTTAGTAAACCTAGAAGGTCCACACACAAATGCATAAAGATCCCAAAGTACAGCTGGCTTTGTACTTCTTAGTAAGGCATCAAATATGACACGCCTCTGTAAAATTTAATAACAAAAATTAAATCCGATACATGAAGGAATAAAATGACAGCATCCATTCATATCTTCACAACACAATCTTAACAAGTAAAAACAATTCACCAATCTAAGCTCACTTAACTATTTCTTCAGGAATCGTTTTATGATTATCATAACAACTAACTTTACCATAAGAGTTTAGTTACACTATAAAGAAATGAAAATTATTGATCATTTGAGCAACTATGCCACCCATGCACGATAGTTAGATGTTCATATTCTTAAAATTCGAAATGAATGTTCAGGGGCTGAAACTCGTTCAATCCGTATGAGGTCAGAAACTAGGGCTTTATAATTCTAGCATATTGAAACAGCAACCCTACTGTCAGGTAAGAAACTAGGGCATGCATCTCATTCAATGCATCTAAGATGGGTTGAGTGTATGTTGCAATGGCACATTTTGAGGCACAAATAGCTAAAAGTTTGGCATGTGAAGACAGAAGATGTCATGAGAGTTCCTATGCTTTTAAATTTACATGCAAAGCCAAGTGGTGGGGTACATAATTGTACATCCACACAGTATGTATGCACCATTTGTAGAGAATAAAGGCTAGAAATAATGCATTCAAGGTAAAAAAAAAAAAAATACAATCTTATAAATTCCATGATTAACAACCCAGTAGAATTACCTGTTTTGTACGAGGCCTGAAACCAAAAACTATAATTCTCATATCTTTTCCTACATAGAAGAGAAAACATAAATTATTAGATAAAGCCTACAAAGAATCAAGTAAAACATTAAAAAGACGATAGAATATAATAGGAAGACTAGGGGTGAGGATGTTGCAAGGATTTGCAAAGGTGCGCATTATTTGCAGTATTATGGTCCTTTTTACCAGAGATCATTAGTCAATGACCAGAGTTTTACATTGAAGATTTTAAACCATGAAAGTTCTTTGGGATAAAACAGTTTTCCTAGGTTTGTCCTGGGCCTCTACAAGACTAAGATCGTTTAAGGGTTATATATCTGTCTCAATAGTGAAAAATTGAAGGCTTTTTGAGCTGATGTATTCTTTCATCTAGTTTTTTTCCCAGTTTGTCATGTGCATTGTATTTCTCTGTTCCTCCAATAATTTATTTTTATCACAAGTAATATCAAGGTAACAAACCAAAACTGGCAGAAGTTCAGGGATAAATAACCATCTTTTTCTGCACTATGAAGTGGATCAGGAGATTTTGAATGAGCTGTTTGGCTTTTTTTTCCCCCCCAAAAGAGTTGGGTATGTTCAGCTGACCATTAGGCTATTCTAGCCATCAAGTTTGTGGGTTTAAGGAGGCAAAAGGTGAATGTAGTTCTTTGGTAGTGTGCTGTTCTTGCTGGTTGCAGGGCATTTGTCTGGAGCAGAATGTAAGAATTAAAATAACCAAAGGTTTCTTCTGCCACATCATAGGGAGAGGATTATTTTACATTCTCGATGTATGTTTCAGTGAAGCGTTTTCTTTTTTATGGTTTTTTTTTTTGGGGGGGGTGTTTTCTCGTGGCTCTTTGGAGGAATTGAATGGATTTCTTGAATCATTGAGTTTGAGTTGTTTCAGTATCTTTTATATTCTCTCTTCTCACTGACGAATTCTATTTTAAATAAATAATAGAAGAAGAAGAAGAAGAGCAGACCTAAAAACTAATCTGAAACTCAAAGATGAATGGTAGAAAAATAAACTATCCAATTATAAATACCCTAACAAATAAATCTTTATTATTCGAACACCATTATAACAAAATTCCCTCCACCAATTGCCAAAGTTCTAACTTTGGGCATATTGTAAATCTCATTAATGTCGGCTTACTTTTAACTGTTTAACGTTCATGTAGATTATTTGTTGCGGGGAGAGAGAATTTCAAAGATTACTTTGACAATATCTGCCCTACGGTAAGAACCATCTTGACAAGGTGATAATCTCATAAAAGATTAGCTTTTCACTCATTGTTAGCCACCACCATATTCACCCATCCAACTAATTTTAACTGCAACATAATATAATCAGAGTGGAAATCAATATAAATTTGCAGCAAGCCATAACTTGTAACACCTCCAAATTCTAATTAATTAAAAGATCCTTCTTCCATTTTATTGTTCTGATGAACATACAAGCATTATATTGGGCCAATCTAATCCATAAACATCATGTAAAGTCATTTTCTTCTACACTCTCAAGCTGCAACTTCTCCATGGAATAATAATTCTCAGTTCTAGGCAAGCATTGGGTCAGTACCAACTCTACAAAGCAATTTCACATGAATTGTGATTTTCGTCACAATGAAGAGGCCCAATTTTATGGTGCTGTGCATGTTTAGAAAGCCTTTGGCATATTTTGTTGAAAGAAATGCTCAAATTTCTAAGGACTCTCATGGGGTAGGAACCATATAATTTCTTAAGAGCTCAGTCAATACTTTTTTTTACAATGTTACTATGTCCAACATGCAAAGGGATTGCTCAACTATGTCGAATCTTTGACCCTATTTGGAAGTATTCTTTCTCTATGCTCATTTGGAGGATGTTTTGCATAGTAGTCTCAATATTACAAGAATGAAAAGGAAGCTTTTATCTAGAGAAACTTATTTGAGAGCATACCAATAACCTGGAGCAGTCTTTGCGGGGTTGCCTTGTCTATTTGACGATTAGCTGACAGCATCTTTACAGCCTACAAGTAAATGGCGTGATAGGTTTTAAATCAAGTAAAAATAGAATACAAACACAATAAAAGGAGGAACCAACATGGAATATGATGCATAAATAGATCGTCCGGTTGAAATTTGAAAAACACATCATAGATTTTGTTTAAAAGATTACAAAAATTAATTAGGAAAAATGATAATATGAACATCCATTCCTGTGGCTCTGCTTTTATGAACAAATAAACCAGTAGCAAAATTAATCTCATGTCAAGAAGTTCAAAGCAAAATAAATAAATGAACAATACAAAATAAAACAAAATATTAGGCTCCCATTTTCCATGTATCAGCCAATTGAGGCAAGCATGTTGCAATCATGCCAGTGTTGCATGAAGATGTACCTAGAAGTATGACTATGAGGAGGAGGACTGTAATCCTTCTGTAGCCAATAAGGAAACTGTGATTGATATAATTAAAGAAAATAGTGACACAAGGAAACACCAACTATGTACGAGAAAAAAAGCAACAAAAGCAATCTAATAAATTGGATAAATCCAAAAAGGCATGAAAGTAGATAATAGAATAAATCCCACCGATGTCCATAGGGGTCTGGCTAGATTATATTTGATACCTCTTTTGTTCTAAAACTTACAGTCCGCTCCCTTGACATTTTGATATGTGTGCGCGTGCGTGCGTGTGTTGCAAAAACCTCCCATCCGATCCAATAGAAAAAGATAACTTTTTAAGCAATTTGAGACTATGATTTTGTTCTTGAAACAACGGAAACAATAATAAAATAATTTTATCATTGAAAGAAATAAATATGGTAAAAAATTAACATTGCTGATAGAAAATAAATTGGAAAGAAGCCAGGTGAAAGAGATCATGTCTAATTTAGCCACACCTTAAGAAAAGTTAGTGTAATTTACTCTACATAATATGAACCTGAAGCAGAACAAACTCTATCAAAAGGTACACACAAGATTAGTCCAAAATGTATCTACAACTTGTGATAAAGCGCTTCACAACACATCAAATTAACAACTCAGATGTTAATCGATCCATCTTTGTTTATACTAGGCAAATCTATTTGACTGTACATATTGAAATAGGCTAAAAAGGAGAGACAATTCTGCTCAATCTAACTTAGCAGAACAAACTCTATCAAAAGGTACACACAAGATTAGTCCAAAATGTATCTACAACTTGTGATAAAACCCTTCATAACACATCAAATTAACAACTCAGATGTTAATCGATCCATCTTTGTTTATACTAGGTAAATCTATTTGACTCTACATATTGAAATAGGCTAAAAAGGAGAGACAATTCTGCTCAATGTAACTTAGCATATGCAAAAAAACAAAAACCATGTAAACAAAGTAAATACATCTATAGAATAATTAACACGTTTGAAAACTTACTATCTTGTTAAACTTCTCAACCGTTGCAAGTGGAATTGTTCCCAGGGCAATAATATTTCTAGTTCGATCACTCTAGAAAAAGTAACAGAGCACATCAGAAGTCATTACTCAGCACAGTAAACATACAGATAAAAAATCTGGTACTTGCAGACAACCGTAGAAACATATAAAAGCAAACAAATTCAGCCACAGCTGCTCATAAACTGAATATTTCTTATATTTAACCCGGATTCTCATGCTTTGATAAAGGGGAACACCATGAGAGAATGGAAAAATAGAATCGTAAGTCACATCCTAATTACATTTGATAGAGCCCCCAAATGCTAAACTATTCAAAAACCAGCACCACAACACTACCAACAGAGATGAATGGGTAGAATTATGCAACATAGTGACTAAACGAAAGAGGAAAACATGGCAGAAAATAGAGCATAAGGGAATTCTATCATAATTGGGGTGCCTCATTGGGAAGCAATAGGGAAACAGTATAATTATAATTAAGGGTAGGTCAAATCCAATTACTACGGCGAATTAATTAGAATGAGTCAGTTGTACAATATGAGGCACAATCCTAGGATTGATTAGCTCTTATTTATGATGCATAAAGATGTATATAAATACCTAGGCTACCATGTCCTATTCAGAGTGGACACTCAATTCATTTATAGTTCATAGGAGTTCTGCAATCAGCCATCATTGCTAATTCCTTTGCTGTTGACACCGTACAAGGCCCATAGAGCCCAGAGGCTTTACTTTTAATTAAAGTTTTATTATATTATCTGCCCTTGTTATGTACTGATTATTTTTCGCTATCTTGTTGCTGATACTTAGGGATTTAGATTGATTTATTTCCTGGTCTGACGCGCCACATGTATCTCGGCGAAATCCTAGAAGATTATCTAGGTCTTATGTTTTCCTATAAGCGCATGCTTCTTTCTCGAATAATACACTTCTAGCATCAGAATTTCTTCTTGGTATCAGAGAGGCTATGATCCAATTTGGGTTGGGCTGCACAATGAGGGCCAGGGTCTCTTTGATGGGAAACAACTCCAACCTGCCAGTTCCACTAGCCATGAACCACCAAGCACCAACCAATGCCAGTTCTGCAATTACCATCCATCGATTGAATGGGCAAAATTAAATTCATTGGGCTGCCGGAGTAAGACTCTATGTAACAGAAAAAGGAAAGTTCGACCATCTAAGTGGAGCAACAGCAAAGTCCTCTACAACAGACAAGTTTGCGGCCTAGGAAGCTGATGACTCTCTAGTTCAGTCATCGCTCGTGAATTCAACAACCTTGGAAATTAGTGCCAGCTTTGCTCTCTTCCAATCAGCCTATGGGGTGTGGAAGGCAGCAAAGGACATGCTTGCACCTATCAAGAACAGAGCTACTATTCTTGAAACTGAAGGAGCTCTTCATAATCTAAAGAAAGGTACATTAATTATGACTCAGTATTACACTAATCTGGTTGTCTATAGTAGTTAGATACCTATGAGACTCATGAGTGGTGATGCACTCAAGATGCTGCCTGCTATTTGAAGATGATAGCATGCTGCGTCAACGTCAACATGGATGTCCACTATTGACTTATCAGAGAAGAAAGGGGAGGAAGTTAGACTTAGTTATGCAGAATTAAATTAATTTTAATTTAATTAATTCATTTTTAATTTAGTTGGCTAAATAAGTGGATCAACTTTTGATCATGTTTAGTTTGTTTGAGTTAATTTCTGTTTGAGTCAGTTATTATCCTAGAAATGTTGGAATGTTTTCTTATTATTCATTTATTTTTTTGGTGTAATTCTTGCAGTATAAATGGGCTAGCTTCTATCATAGCTAGACATTCAGAAAATCAAAATACTATTTTCCTTGGAGATTCTCCTACTCTGGCTATTAAATATTTTTAGAGTGAGATTCTTGCTCTAATTAATTTAATAGATTTATTTGCTTTCCTTATCATTCTTAGTTCTTAACAATTTGTATCTAAGCCACATTCGATCAACATGGTGAGCACACTGTCACGGATGATATTTCCGTGACCGTGTAAAGACCAAGATAATGAACGGTCCGCTGGTTAGCCTCGCACAATATGGGTAAAGGGGGAGACATTAGCATTGGGGGTGTTCTGCCTCAGTCTTCGGACTGTGTGCACAACTGGTCGGGGGCTAGTGCCGCCTCCCTGATGAGCCCATGGCAAGGCGAAATCAGTGTGATCCGTACGTGGTAAGGCTTGTCCTGAGGATTATGGGGTCCTCCAGGACGCCGCACGGGCGCCGTGTGCTGCGCCAGACTCTCAGCCCGTGACAGAGTGGTATCAGAGCAGGACGTACTTTACTGTCGTGTGCGCGTGGGGTCCCACGTTGGGACTGGTCGGCCTCGGCACCGCTCCAGAAAGGCCTCTGAGCAGGTGGGTCCAAAAGTGGGGACTCGGGCGGGAAGGTTGGCCGTTGTCGACTCCACTCCTGTTGGCTCGCGGGTGCGAGTGGGTCCGAAGAGTGCAGGACTCGGGTGGCCACTCAGCAAGTAAGCTGATGTGTTTGTGGCAGTACTGTACGTACGATCCTTGGGCGGAGTCGTTCTCCCCTAGCACGAGGGCGTGCTAGATTGGGTGTGGGAGAATGTCACGGATGATATTTCCGTGACCGTGTAAAGACCAAGATAATGAACGGTCCGCTGGTTAGCCTCGCACAATATGGGTAAAGGGAGCGACATTAGCATTGGGGTGTTCTGCCTCAGTCTTCGGACTGTGTGCACAACTGGTCGGGGGCTAGTGCCGCCTCCCTGATGAGCCCATGGCAGGGCGAAACCAGTGTGATCCGTACATGGTAAGGCTTGTCCTGAGGATTATGGGGTCCTCCAGGACGCCGCACGGGCGCCGTGTGCTGCGCCAGACTCTCAGCCCGTGACAACACGCTCCGGTAACGAAACCATCGATCCCAACACCACTTCCTCTAATAACCCCCTACGCAATGAATCTGTTGTCAATCAATTTTCAAAAGGCCCATTAACAGATTCGCTTCCAAATTAGAGACACTTGATTTGTTGAAAGAGAAGATAGAGGCCCTTGAGGCTTCTACAATGAGTAGAGGCAAGCAAACCATGGAGAGCCACTATAGGCGCTCACACTAGGAAGATGACAGTGAAGATGACTGTGACCAAAAGGGCCCACATCCACCCTATACAAAAATTGAATTTCCAAAATTTAGTGAAAGAGATCCTCAAGGATGGACTTTGAAGGCTAAAATTTTTTTTTGGTATTATCAAACACCGAAAGATTTGAAAGTAGACGTCGCTTCAATGAGTCTAGAAGGAGATGCTTTGGATTTATTCTTATGGGTAAATTCAGAACGCACCTTGTTGTACTGGGATGAGTTGGTCAAGACATTACAAGAGCACTATGGGCCTCCTGAATATCAAAATCCGAATGAGCACCTTGTGACCATCAAGCAAACCGGATCAGTACAGGAATACCATCAAGAATTTGCTAGGCAGGTAGCACGAGTTCGCAACTAGCCAGAGCACTGCCTCTTAGGTATTTTTCTGGGTGGCCTCAAGGAAGAATTAAAAGCTGATGTACACATTCAGAAACCTAGAATAGTGTCTAAAGCTACAAGTTTGGCCCTGGAATTTAAGAAAAAGGCTCAAAATCAGCGTAGGCCTAAGCCCAATTCGTCATACTCTCAAAATCGCCCAAATCAGTCCCAATTTGCAAGTGATTTCTGTGATTCCAGAGACTCCAATTCACTGGCTTCGTCTACGTATCCCTCCCGACCAGCTTCTTCGGCCTCAATCACTCCTAAATACTCCTCAATAGCTGCGACAATCTCTCCCGAAGATGCAGAACGTCAAAACCAACGAGATAAGGGTCTGTGCTTTTGGTGTAGGGCTATCTTCTGACCTGGGCATCGCTGCAATGCTTCTTTTTCTTTGCTGGAAATTTCTGAAGAAGGTGAAGAAATTCTACCCCCTCTACCCGAGGAAGCCGAGATAGAAATGGAGCCAGAGGAGGCCGAAATCTCATTTAATGCGATTCTGGACAGCATTCGGCAACCACAATGAAACTTCAAGGCATGCTCAAGGGTTGTACTGTCCTGATTTTAGTTGATAGTAGCTCCATGCACAATTTCATTTCAGATGCAGTGGTATCTGAATTGCAACTCCCCGTGCGGACGGTTCCAACTTTTGGAGTTCAAATTGGTAATGGTAGTAGAGTAAAATGCCATCAGGTTTGCCCAAAATTTGAGGTAACAATTTCTGATTTAACTATTTAGCAAGATTTCTACTCTTTCTCCTTAGGTGGCTCTAATTTGGTACAGGGTATTAAATGGTTGGCGTCACTGAACACTATGCAAACTAACTGGAACAAAATGTTTATGATTTTTTGGCTAAATGGGAAGAAATATAAGCTGCAAGGCCTACCTACTAGCAATGATATTTCTATCCATCTCTATAGCATGCTTCTTACTCAAGAATCAAATGAGAAGGACGCATCAAGACACTTGAATATTGACAGAATTTTTCATGATTTTGCTGATGTCTTTTCTGAGCCAGGGTGCTTGCCAACACCCCGAGATCATTACCATGCCATCAAGCTATTCCCAAATGCTACACCTCCTAATCTACAGCCATATCGTTACCCTCATTACTAGAAGGATGAGATTGAAGCTCAAATTGAGAGCTTGCTACAATGTGGATTCATACGACCTAGCACCAGTCCATTTGCCAATCCTGTGCTACTAGTTGGTAAAAAAGATGGTTCGTGGTGCCTCTACATTGACTACAGGCGTCTTAATCAAATCACCATACTAGATAAGTACCCTATTCCCAATATTAATGAACTTTTAGATGAGTTGCATGGGGCTGTCTACTTTTCAAAAATTGATTTATGGTCTGGATATCATCAAATTCGTGTGCTACCGGAGGATTTACATAAAACAGCTTTTCGCACTCACTCAGGCCATTATGAATTCTTAGTTATGCCATTTGGTTTAACTAACGCACCAATTACTTTCCAATCTATTACGAATGACTTATTCAGGCCATATTTACGAAAATTCGTGTTGGTATTTTTTGATGACATCTTAGTGTACAGTGCTTCCCCACAACAGCATTTACATCCTCACCAATTCCCAGCAACGAATGATGCTAAAGCTTCTTCCTTTCAATTTTACCATCATATACAAAGCAGGAAAAGACAATACAGCAGCTGATCCACTATCACGAAGGCCTCAACATGCTGATTTTTTCCAGATTGTCATCCCTTTAGCAGATGCCTTACAGCAACTCCCTACAGCATTAATGACAGACCCTAAAACCAAAGCTATTGTGGATGCATTACAAAAAAATCCACAATCTCACCTAGATCATAGCTTGGTGGAAGGCATATTATATTTCAAGGGATGACTTGTGGTTCCAAATGATGCTCAATTACAAGCTAAATTTTTGGAAGAAGCACATGCGACTCTAACGGGTGGTCATGGAGGGTTCCTAAAGACCTTGAAGCGATTAGGATCAAGTGTGCATTGGCGAGGTATGAAAATAGATGTTAAACATTTTGTACGAAGATGTTTAATTTGTCAACAACATAAATATGAAACTCTTGCTCCTGCTGGACTCCTTAACCCACTCCCTATTCCAGAGTGAATTTGGGAGGACATATCTCTTGACTTTATCACAGGGCTCCCAAAGTCTAGAGGTTTTGATGTTATCTTGGTGGTGGTTGATTGGCTCAGTAAATACAGCCATTTCATTGCTCTATCACATCCTTATTCTGCAAAAACTGTGGCTGGTTAATTTTGTCAAGAGATTGTACGGTTGCATGGTTAATTTGGTAAAGGACTATTCGACAATAATTTGGAAGTGAAATTGGGAGATCAAATTATACCTCAAGTGGAAAAGTTTAGATATTTGGGGGCCATTATTCAAAATGATGGCGAAACCAGTGGAGATATTTCACATAGAATTCAAGTTGGGTGGTTTAATTGGAGAAAAGCTAAAGGAGTTATTTGCGACCGTAAGGTGCCTAATAAACTTAAAGGAAAGTTTTATCGCATTGCTATCAGACCGGCAATGTTATATAGTAGTGAATGCTGGGCTCTAACGGGACAGCAAGAGCATAAAATTGGAGTAGCAGAGATGAGAATGTTACGATGGATGTGCGGACATACACATAAAGATAAAATTCGAAATGAACACGTACGCGTAAAAGTGAGGGTGGCACTTATTGAGGAAAAAATGGTAGAAAATCGGTTGAGATGGTTTGGGCATGTACAAAGAAGACCAAGGGAGGCACCAGTGAGAAGAGTGGAACATATAACTTTGAGTCCGATTAAGAGAGGTAGAGAAAGGCCTAAGAGAACACTCTTGAAAGTTATTGAACGCGATCTCTTCATTAATAATATTCCTAAAAGCTTGATAAATGATAGAGCACAATGGCGTCTTGCAATCCATGTAGCCGACCCCACCTAGTGGGATAAAGGCTTGTTGTTGTTTGTTTGTTTATTGTACGGTTGCATGATATTCCTCAGTCAATCGTTTTAGATTGTGACTCCATTTTTCTAAGTGCTTTTTGGCAAGAACTCTTTCGCTTGAGCCAAACATGCTTAAACATGAGTACAACTTATCACCCACAACCTGATGGCCAAACCGAGGTAGTAAATCGCTATTTGGAGACCTATTTACGATGCTTTGCTCATGAGCAACTTAAATTATGGAGTAAATTCCTCTGCTGGGCTGAATTCTCATTTAACACCAGCTTTCACTCCTCAGCAAACACTACTCCATTTAAATTGGTTTATGGGCGTAATCCTCCTCCTTTATGCCCTTATGTAAAGGGAGAAACATTAGTTGCAGATTTAGAGGAGCAACTGGAGCTGCATGACGCCATGCTCCAAGTACTACATGATAACTTAAAGAAAGCACAAGTAGATTAGCATAGGCGGGACCTTCAATTTCAACCAGGGGATGCAGTTTTTTTACGTCTTCAACCTTATCGCCAAAAGTCCTTAGCTAGACGTAAGAATGAAAAATTGTCCCCCTGATTTTTTGGACCTTATATAGTTGTGAGGCACATTAGAACAGTTACTTATGAGCTTGACTTGCCTCCTAAGTCTACGGTGCACCCTATTTTTCATGTCTCCTTACTTCGGCCTGCTCATGGGCAGCAACCATCTTCACCACCAGCACCTTTACCTCTTTCTACAAATCTAGAGCTCCTCCTTACTCCCTTAAAGGTATTGAATCATCGCTGGACACCAGGAGGTATTCTGGAAATTTTAATTCAATGGGATCACCATCCACTTGAAGATGCAAGCTAGGAAGACTATGATTTACTAGCCATTCAATTCCCCACTTTTCGACTTGAGGACAAGTCTATTTTTCAGGAGGGGGGTACTGATAGCATGTTGCGTCAACATTAACATGGATGTCCACTATTGACTTATCAGAGAAGAAAGGGGGAGGAAGTTAGAGCCAGTTATGCATAATTAAATTGATTTTAATTCATTTTCAGTTTAGTTGGCTAAATAAGTGGATCAACTTTTGATCATGTTTAGTTTGTTTGAGTCAATTTCTATTTGAGTCAGTTATTATCCCAAATATGTTGGGATATTTTCTTATTATTCATTTATTATTTTGGTGTAATTCCTGCATTATAAATGGGCTAGCTTCTATCATAGTTAGACATTCAAAAAATAAAATAATATTTCCCTTGGAGATTCTCCTACTCTGGCTATTAAATATTTTTAGAGTGAGATTCTTGCTCTAATTAATTTAATAGATTTATTTGCTTTCCTTATCATTCTTAGTTCTTAACAGAAGAGCAAGGAAGAACAATGCATTTTCAAAATCTTGCTAGGAATTGATACGACCTTTGATGATGTTCAGAATGAATCATGAGCACTGAACCTCTACCGTCACTAAGAGAAGTGTTCTTTGCTGTGAAGCATGGAGAGAGCCAAAAGAAGCTACTCCTTAATAAACAACCCATAGTAGATGATACAGCTTCAAATGCACTTGCATCTAAAGGTGTCCATAATGGTGAAGGGAGAGGAAAGAAGAGCAACAAATGGTGTGATCATTGTAAAAAAACTGGTCATACCAAAGATATATGTTGGAAGATCCATGATAAGCCACCCAACCACAAAGGGAGAGGAAAATCTGAAAAAAGAGCCTTCATTGCTGCCACAGATGAGAGATCAGATAATGACACACTCAATAAGGAGGAAGTCAAAATTCTGAGAAAGATGCTGGAAAAACATGACCAAGGCCAACCACTAAGGTTCATCATAAAGATACATGGATTGTTGATTCCAGGGCCAACCACAGATCATATGATACGTAATATTAATCTGATTAAAGATCTCAGGCCTTGTACTTCCAACATGTTTATTAAGGTTGCTGATGGGAAATTTCTCAAAGTTCAAAGGATTGGTACAGCCTATTTGTCTAACGGTTTGATGCTTGAGAATGTTTTATATGCACCTGAGTTAAAATGTAGTCCCGTATCTGTTAGTCAAGTGACTCCTTCTCAACATTGCCATGTTGATTTTCTCCCTAAACTTTGTGTTTTTTAGGACTTGGAGTTGGGGAAGATGATTGACACTGCTGAGATGTTGGAGGGACTCTACTGTTTGACAAAGCAGCAAGATAAACAAGTCAATTCAATCAGTTTCACTGTGGCATCTTTAGATCAGCTTACAAATAAAGAAGTGTAATTATGACACTATAGGTTAGGCCACCCCAATTTCAATTACATGTCCAAATTATTTCCAAATTCTATGAATAAAAGTGATTTTTCCTTGATTTGTGACATTCACAAAAAATACCTACAATCTTCATCCTCATAAACCCTCTGAATTTTTCTCCCTTATTCACAGTGACATATGGGAGACTTTCATGTATTCCTCCTCTATCTCATGCAAAGTGGTTTGTCACATTTATAGATTATCATACTTGCCTAACTTGGGTATTTTTATGAAAGAAAAATCTGACCTTGTACATCTCCTTATGAACTTTCATGCCATGATCAAAAATCAATTTCAAACCACCATTAAAGTGCTTCGTAATGACAATGGAAGGGAACATACATGCTTTGCTTTACAAAATTTCCTCACCAAAAATGGAATCATTCATCAAATGAGTTGTGTTAACACACCTCAACAAAATGGCACAGCTTAAAGGAAAAACCAGCACCTCTTAGAGGTAACCAATGCTCACATTAACCCATAAAATTCCTAAATATTATTGGGGAAAAGCAATCCTCACAGCTGCACATTTAATCAACACATTGCCCTAAAAAAGCCTACAATTTCAAACACCTCTCCAACTTCTCTCTAAGAATTACCCCACCACACTTGAAAAATCACTTACCTAAACATGTTTTTGGCTGTCTCGCTTATGTACACAATGGCAATGATGGCAAACTTGACCCTAGAGCCTTCAAATGCATTTTCTTGGGCTACTCCTCCACACAAAAAGGATATAAATGTTATTCTCCATCCCTTAAAATTTTTTTTTTCCCACTCTTAATGTTACTTGTGTAGAAACTCAGGCCTTTTATTCTCGTCCTTCCATTTAGGGGGAGAGTGCTCATGAATGGGACAATGATCAGCAACCAAACAGCCCTAAATTTCCTGTGACAGCCTCTCCACGTCAATCTGACCCTATCCTGGACCTTCTGCCTCTTCACCCTACAGCTGAACCCATCTTTGAAACACTGGTACCTGAAATACTTCTGGACAGTCTGAAACAGCACCTGCCAGTCCTGAAATAGTGCCCAACAACAATACACAGGACGTAACTGATCATGGTACTGCAGAAACTGATGAAACGAAAGTAATGGAAGACAATTTGGAGACTGGTGTGTCCCTCTAACTATCAGCAGCATCATGATTCAACCTCAACTTCAACTCTGGATGACCTTGGGTGGCCAATTGCACTAAGAAAGGGGGCAAGAAAATGCACTATGCACCTGTTAGTAATTTTGTCTCTTATGATAGACTATAACCATGTATGCAAAGTTTTGTTGCAGGACTTGCAGAAAAAAAATTACACCCTAGCTATCAAGAGCCAATTTCTTATCCGAGTTGGAGGGAGGCTATTCATGATGAGTTAGCAGCTCTAGTAACAAATAAGACCTGGCAAATTACCAAGTTACCTGAAGGGAAAGAAGATCGTAGGGTGCAAGTAGGTGTTTACTAAGAAATATAATCTGGACGGAACTCTTAATGAGTATAAAGCTCGACTTGTTGCAAGAGGTTACTCACAAATATATGGTATTGATTACCAAGAAACATTTGCCCTTGTAGCAAAATTAAACATCATCCGAGTGCTCTTGTCCATGGTTGCAACTTGTGACTAGCCCCTACATCAACTAGATGTAAAGAATGCATTCCTCAATGGTGACTTGAAGAAGGAAGTGTACACGGAAGTTCTTGAAGGACTATCCAAACATAAGAAGCCAGGTATGATTTCCAAACTATATAAATCCATATATCTCACCGAGAATGTGGTTTGATAGGCTCATGTAAGTAGTTAAAAACTTGGCATATGTTCAATGCCAAACGGATCACACGCTATTTGTGAGACACTCAAGAAAAAAAGGCAATACTTATAGCCTATGTTGATGATATTGTGCTGATTGGTGATGATCTAGTAGAAATACAAAGACTAAAGAAGTCATTTGAAACTGAGTTTGAAGTTAAAGACTTGGGAGGCCTTTGATACTATCTTGGAATGGAAGTAGCTAGATCCAACCAAGGCATTATGATGTCACAAAGGAAGTATACTCTTGACTTGTTGAAAGAAGCAGGAATGTTAGGAGCTAAGCCAGCCAAGACACTTATGGAATCCTCATGCAGACTTGACATCAAGAGAGATGACGATGAAGAGGAAGAATCAACCCCTAATAACAAAGAAGATTTAGTCCCAGTTGATGCTGGAAGGTACAAAAGACTAGCAGGTAAGCTCATATATCTCTCTCACACTCGCCCAGACATTAGCTTCATTGTTGTGATGGTGAGTAGATTCACTAATAATCCACAGGAGAAGTATATGCAAGCTGTGAATAGAACTTTAAAATATCTCAAGATGACTCCTAGGAGAGGAATTTATTTTGCTAAAGGCAATTCTAGAGGAATTGAAGTGTATACAGATGCTGATTGTGGGGGTTCTCGCCCTGATAGAAGGTCCATCTCAAGTTATTGTACCATTGTGTGGGGAAATCTAGTGACTTGGAGAAGCAAGAAGCAATCTGTTGTATCTAGAGGTAGTGCTGAATCTAAACTACGAGCCTTGGCTCATGGAGTATGTGAAGGGATGTGGTTGCTTAGACCTCTAAAGGAGTTGAAACTAGAAGCTAACTCACCTATTAAATTAAGGTGTGATAGCAAGTTTTGCCATTGGAATGGCGGAGAATCCAATACACGTTGAGAGGACTAAGCATGTTGAACTTGACAAACATTTTATCAAAGAGAAGATGGACATAGGGATCATTAATCTAGCATATACACCGGCACATTTACAGATAGTAGACTTCTTCACCAAGCCGCTAGCAAGAACTTTGAAGAATTTCAAGGCAAGCTGGGAATAATAGATATCTATTCACCAACTTGAGGGGGAGTGGTAACACCGTACAAGGCCCATAAGGCCTAAAGGCTTTACTTTTAATTAGGGTTTTATTACATTATCTTACCTAGTCATTTAGTGATTATTTTTCACTATTTGTTGCTGATATTTAGGGATTTAGATTGATTTATTTCCTGATCTGATACGCCTCACGTATCTCAGCCAGATCCTAAAAGATTATCTAGGTTTTATGTTTTCCTACAAGTGTATGCTCCTTTCTCTTGAATAATACACCTCTGGCATCAGCATTTCTTCATGGGTGTTGTGAATTCAGCCTTCATTGCAGCTTCTTTTCTTCTTTTTTAAGGGGGAAAAAAGGAAATAGTCCAGTTTTCAAATTTATTCTTGGTCTCTAAAGCTTTTCATTCTCCCAAAATAACTTACCGAGAATTTTAGACAAACACTATTATGTTTATCACCTTACGAGTGCATGGGTAATTCTAAATCACAACTCTATGTCCTCTCCTAAATCATAATGCCAAATCAAAATCTAATTTTCAGATGATGAAATATAATGTGAAGAACGACCACGATGACCACAACAACAAACAATCTTATCACACTAAGTAAGGTTGGCTACATGGATTTAATGACACCATTATGCTTTATTAATAAATCTTTGGATATATTATTAACCAAAAGATCTCTTTTAATAACTTCATTGAGTGTTCTCTTTGGCCTACCTTTACCCCTCTTCACAAAACTTAAAATTGTTTGTTTCACCCTCCTTGCCAATGCCTCCAACAACCTCCTTTGTACATGTTCAAACTATCAAAAACAATTTTCTACCATTTTCTCCTTAATAGATGCCATGCCAACTCTTTCTTGCATATGATCCTTACAAATCTTATCTTTTCTTGTATGCCCACACATCTATCCCACCATTCTCATCTATGCCACCCCAACTTTATATTCTTGTTAATCTTTTAAAGCCTAATATTAACTACCATATAATATAGTTGGTCTTAGGGCAGAAAGATAAAACTTTCCTTTAAACTTATTTAAAGGACTTACCAGAAAAATAAGACGAAAATTTGTGACCATCAACGTGCCAGCATCATCTGAATTAATAAGAACAACACCATGTCCCTAAACACAAACATCATGTGCAGATAAATACAATAAATTTACTTAGAATAAATGTAAATTAAAACAGTAGGACTAGAATCAGAACTTTCACCATTTGAATGACCAGCCATTTATAAAATTTATAAAAATATTGATAAAATGTAGATTGTAGATAAACATTAGAGGGGATGTTCCCTAAGGATTTGTTTCTTGGGTATATCTTCATCCAAATTCTTGCAAGATAAGCTTTCTCTAGAGTAAAGTGCTTAAAATTTTTTATCCACTCGCTAATAACTTCTGACTTCTTTGTCATGCTCTTCAGACTGGATTTATTTTTCCATTTTCTTTTCCCTGTGTCGTCATGGATCACGAAGTTTTGTCACTTCAAATTTGACTCGTTATGTATCCAAGAAATAAGGTTCTTTTGGGTAATTCAATCATGCTATTGAGTTAGTGATTTATAATATGGTATCTGGAACAATTTACCCACTGTAACATTACGTGACAGATTCATTGAACCGACTCTAATTGAGGATTATTATCTACTAAGTTGCCCAATTTTCTTTGGACGTTTTTACGTATTAACAGACAAGTCATTGCACTTAAGACAGCAGCCGTATTGGGGGGGGGGGGGGAAGTAAATTAAAACCAACATCCAGATTACCGTATTCTGTCAAGGCTCACAATAATGAACTGAAGCAAGTCGTTAGTTACAAGACGGAAATTGGGGACACTCAATCAGCTATTATTTAAAAGACAAATTACCCAATCAACGTGTTATTACAGGGTGCACATGTCAAATTCAGCATTTACGCTGAGTGCCAGGTGACATGAGGCTATATATGTTTACTCTATGCAACCCCAAAAACGCCACACGAGAGGTCAAAATCACGCTCACCATTCTTTGCACTACCGTTAAATTCCAAATATTTTGCAGAATCTGCCCGGTGATCGTGCTACACAGAGCAAAGAAAGTAATGCAACAAACAGAGAGCGTACAGAAAAAGGAAAAAAAGGTGATATAATTGCCGCGTAAAGAGTAAAAAGCAGTTCATACCTGGGCTATGACGTTTTCTTCCTCAAACAAGAAATCCAAATTGCCATGCGAAACGTATCGTGAACCGGGCTGCAGATAAATTCACACGAAAACAGAGAAGAATGAAAACAAATGAATCCGGAATGTAGAGAAGAAAAGGAAAGACGTGAATTGGAAAAAACAAATAGGGGGAAACCTGAAACTTGGTCCATTGGAGGGCATCCCATGTACCGGTGCCCTCCATCTTGGAGGAGTCAGAGGCATCCCTAAGAGAAGTTGATCGAGTGTTGCGTGGCTTCGGTGCCGCCATGGCGGCGAAGAGGAACCCACGGCGATGAGTATGAAATGCGACTCCGTCTCCAGAGAGAGCGCGCGGCGAAGGCTCACCTGCCGTTCAAAGAATGGGATCCTCTTTTCATGATCTGTTAGCCGGTTTAACGCCTTAGAAATATTGGCCAACATTGTATATTTATTTTACATTGTCTGATTTTTTTTTACAAATATATTACTTTTTAGTGATCAAAATTAAATTACTACATTATATAAATTTAAATAATTATCTGCTAAACTTTAATAAGGAATAAATTATATTTAAAAAAAATTAATTATGATTTCTAAAATTTTTAAATTAAAATATCTCAATATATTTCTTACAATATTACCTTTTTATATAGTTTATGATATGTGACATTGTATGCTACTAACAATTTTACTGTTAACTTAATCTTGTGTTTGAATGTTTACAATTTCTTTCACAGCAACCATTTTCATTAATAAAATAACTTAACGTTTTTTATGGGAGGGATTAAAAAAATTAGATTAATTTGTAATTTGAATCACGACTATAGATTTAGGGGCAATTTAAATTCTAAACTTTTGAAAGATATAACTTAAATTCTAAATAATTAAAATTGGAATAATTTTCATCTCACTGTTAAATTTAAATAAACTTTCATTGTAATAAGATTTAATGTGTAATTTTCATCAAATGAGAGAAAAATAGAGAGAGTAAATTTGATAAAAATCACATAGCAGGCCCCAATTTTTTAAAAAAAATAACATATGTTTGTTGAAATTTAATTGTAAAGATGAAATATCTCAATTTTAATTGTATAAGGTTCAAAATGTATCTTTCAAAAATTTAAAATTCAAATCATCTTGAACCTATAATACAGAATTTAAATTACATATTAACCCTAAAAAATTATGTGATATTATCTAAGGTGTTGAGAAATTCACTTAAAAAATTTCATTTTATTTTCTTTTAAATTGATCAAATATAAACCCATACATTTTTCCTTATCTAATCTACCCTTCCAGGCAATGCCATAGCCCTTTTCTTTTCTTATAGAAAAGAGTCACACGTACACTTATGATACTCACACACTCACCGCTTTCTCATATCCATTCTTTTATCATATGAAATATAGCAGCCACAATTTCTTTCTTTTAAAAAAATGTAGGGTATTGTTAAACCAAAATGGATAGAAAATCGGTTCAAAGTGGGCGAGATCATTTTGTTTGTAAATCTCGAGATTACTTTATAGTTTATATACCAATTATCATATATGAGAAAATTTACCAGTAAAAAATATTTTAAGAACATGTTTCTTAAGTTTAAATTAGACTAATTTAAAATGAAAAATAATCCCTGCATAAATAGAAAACAGTTCTTAGGTTTTAAAAGAAGTTCAAAAAAATGTAAAAATCATGAGAAGGGAAACTGTAGACACGTGATAATGATAAGAAAAAACTATTTAACTATATGCTTTGTTTTATTTTGGTCAAAGAGAATCCAAGAATCATCAGACTCTTGTCTAGGATTGCTTAATGCATATAATTTTGAAAAAATTACAACTAAGTTGTACACAGAGAAATTAATTATCATAAAATTCACTGACAACTGAATAAAACTGTATCAATAACTGTTATCAATGTAATTTTGTTCAATTGTCAATGAAATTTGCAATAATCAATTTCTTTATACAAGACTTTAATATAATTCTCCTCATAATTTTCTTCATATCTTCATTTTTAACTAAAAATGACAATAAAATCTCTTTAAATTATATAAATGATAATTTATTCCCTCAAAATTCATAATTCTAATGAAGTTTTTGAGGACTTCTTTATGAATAACTTTTTTAATGAAAAGAGAATTTTATCCTTATCGAAAATGACAAAACTTCATTCACAGCTTTTGTTTAAGAAATCACAACTTTTATTCTGTAAATCACAAGAATTAAACAAGAAATTACAACTTATCAAATGTAATTTCTGTTATTGAAAAACAAACCTTAATCACAACTTTTATTTAAGGAAAACAACTTTTGTTCTGTAAAATCACAAGAATTAAATAAGAAATCACATTTTATCAAGTGTAATGTCTATTATTGAAAAATAAATTCTCAAAATAATAAATCTCATTCACAATTTTTTTTAAAGAATCACAAACCTTCTTCAAAGAATTAAACAAGAAATTACAAATTATTAATAAGGATAAAATGATCTTTTTTAATTTAAAATTTATTGACAAAAAAGCTCCAAAGAACTTCATTAAAATTATAATATTTCAAGAGATCAAATTGCTATTTATACAATTTAGATGAATTTTATTATTATTTTTCCGTTTTTTATTTCATGTCCTGTCTCTATATTATTGTCTTCAATTTTTTTTTTTGTCTAACTGGTATGTATGAATACAAATAATGAATATCATTAACGTAAAATATCATAATGGTAAGGGATTGTATTATTCACAAATTAAAAAATGCGCAACTTATGTTGTGCTTGAAGGAACTTTCAAGTGCCTCACTGCCCCATTACATTCTAATTATTATTATTGCTGTTGATGCATAGCTTTCGTTTTTTTTTTTTTTCAAATATACTTTTGTATTTTAAAGGTGATTAGCAATATCTTTTCCATGATAATATCTACATAATTCACAATGGTAGTGACATTACATGTTACAGACTGACATTTACATATTACAAACAAAGTAGTTCATTTCTCAATTACTAGTTACCTCTAGGCAATGCATGAAATTTAATTTACTTGTTAGTAAACATGTGATATAAAACTATTAGTTCAAATAAGTTTGATTTATAATTTAAAAGATGATTAAATCTTACTGCTAATATGACAATCTTGTTGGTAAGTAATTTATAAATATCTCTTAAATAATTTTTTAGCTTAAAAGCATGTCCTACTCAATTACTCTTAGTGAGTCCCTTAGAATGCAACTCACCCAATTTTTTTCTATATAAAGGAATATGTGTTCACTAGTTGAATTTTACGCTGTACCAATAAACTAATGAAAATTATTAGTTAACTTGATTAGAATTTGACTCCTGCACCTGCCCTACAATAATCGACGCTTAGTTCCCGTTATTAATATGAAAATTTTATGATAACATAAATACTCCCTCCATTTAAAAATATAAGGCATTTTTAATCAAATTTTATCTCGTAATAAAATAGTTACCTACTTTCAAACTAATCATATCTATTCATATTTGTCCATATTAAATACCTTACAATAAATATAAAATTATTCATCATTGGGGACATTTAAAAAAAACAATGATTACATCTTAAAAGATTAAAAATACTTTATATTTTTAAACATTTAACTCCTTAAAAAATATTTTAAATTTTTAAATGAAGGAAGTATTTTATAATTATTTTTTAAAATCTCAAGGCTCTTTCTAATCTCGACAAGTCTCAAAAATACAACCTATGCAAACTTTTATTTCAACGAAAAGCCCAAAGGCCCTTGCCTTGATTAATAATAAGGACAGGAGCATGGGTCATAATAGAGAATGCACAGTGCTTGTTTTGTTTTTGTGTTTTTGTCTTTTGTTTTATAATTTGTCATGTTGCAATTTGTATATATTGATAATTATTTATAGCATATCTAATCTAGATCCAATTGGAGTGCTAGGCTTGTATTTAGGCTAAAAAAACACTCTATTACACATTATCCCTAATCTACCAAATTTCAAGCAAATGACACAACAATTTTTTTTTCTTATTTTCTAATTATAGAGATATTATATGACTCAGTTGAGAAGTAAGGAGAGGAGGACAAAAAAACGGGGGATATAGAGCTATTATCTTATAGTATATTTTATTTTTTTTGCTTCAAATTTCACAACAAAATTTCCAAGCTTTTGAGAAAACAAAATTGGTTATAGTATATTAAGCAATTATCTTACACTCCATGTATCTCAAATTATAAGACATTTTAAGAAAGATTCATCATCCTAAAATATAATTCACTTTGACAAAAATAAGGTTTATTAATGATATTTTTCTAATATTATCCTTTCAATATATTCTTTCTCTTCAATATTCTTTCATCAATGAAATATTAAATAAAGGACATTTTCAAAAATTTATATTTTTATCTTAAAAAAGTATGGTGTATATTTAATGAGCTTTCTTGGTATGTAAATTTTATCTAAAAATATCTTATAATTTGAAATAAAGAGAATACTATGACCACAATGGGAAAGGGATAATTAATTAAAAAATTGATATTGTCTCCTAATGGAAAAGATGATATCTAAATTGAATTCTCAATACTTATGAATTTATGCATCATAAAGACAATGACAAAAAAATGTAATTGTAGATGAATTTTATATATTGTATTTAACATATATTTTTTTTAGAAACATGAAATATCATTGAAAATTGAAAGGTTTACAAAGACAAACCAAGGAATACGAATACAACATAAACAAGAAAAACAACATATTCCAAAAAACCATAAACCCAATACAAAATGATTCAAAGAAACTAGAGAAATGACACCATCAAAACATTCCAAGCCTTCAAACAAAATCAAAAAGTAAGAAATGCCATCATTGTAATGAAAATTTCAAAAAAAAAAAGAAGTCACATCAAATAATAGGAATGGGGGGTCATAAAACCATTCTAACATTCCCATCCCTATATAAACAATAACTTTATCTAGATAACAAATTTACCACCTTCGTGCATCAGATTCCTCATAGAGAGAAACAAAACCACTAGTAGTAACAATAAACTAGCCACTACCTATCAAATTGAGAAGCATAAGTTGAGACATCTAATAGCAAACCTATCATCAAGATCAATACCCAAAAAACCCCATACCTCTTAGCCTATAAAAAAGAAGTAGCAAAATCCAGGATTAACTATCTCACAAATCATTATTCCTTCTGATTGGCAGCCCTTGCCTCATCAACACTAATTGAATCCCAATTCCCTTCTCGGCAACTCAAATTGAAGGAAAAAAACAATTTATACCAACAAAAAAGATGTAGAAAACCAACTATATACCCACCTATACCAGACACCCCTCTTATGGCAAAAATCGATGAGAGAAGTATAACATCTCAAATTTAATAATCAGTTTATTAATAAGTTAATCAAGTTTAATTAAGTAAAATAATGTAAGGAGTGGTAAAAAAGGGCTAAGATAATATAGTATGTGGTTACAAAGAGTTAACGGGTGTTTTAGGTGGTGATTTCAGCCTTAAGATTGGGTTTGCAGTGAAGTAGGGCCATTCAAATGTCAACAAGTGAGAAAATCAAGGAGAATTAGCTTTGTGCCACATGTCGCACCTTATGAGCCTCCAGAACATGAAGTTTCCTTCTTTGTATCACATGCCACGCCGTGTGGTGACATACGCCGCAGCACATAGTACACTTTCTGTAAAATTTAAATGCGAATCTGATGCAAAAAATAGAAGAAAGAAAAGAGGGATTGGAAGAGAAACGAAGAAGACAAAGAGCTCTACTAGAACGTCATTCTCAAGAGGATTTGAGGTGTTTTAGAGCTAGAATACATCTAAGGTAAGATTTCCAAGCTCATTTTCTCCCTCTCTTTCCATTTTCATGAATGTTAAAGTTAGTGTTTGAGTTAGGAGAGTGATTTTTGGTCTATATATGAGTTATGGTCCAAGCCTATTAGTTAAATAGGAATAATAGGAGTAGTTTAGAGTATTTAAACTCCATATTAATGGTTTTGTAAGTTGTTGGTAGTTGAGGGCATTAATGGATGAAAATTGGCAATTATGAGGATTGTTGGGAGTGTTTTATTGCCATTAATGATAGTTTAATAGTTCATTTATGACAATATAGGTTATTGAAACCTAGTAAACTCATTAGGCATGATTGAAAGTAAATTTGTGATTTGATTTAAAAGAGAATGTGGAGCTATAATGTTGGAAAATTACTTAAAAAGGGATATTAATAAATGTCTTTGTGATTAGTTATAGATTTATCTAATTTTAGCACCATTCGAGCTAACTGGAAAGTTTAGGAAGTTGTATTTTGAGGGGTAAATATTTAATTGCTCAAAAGTTTGAGGTAGTTAGGAGAAATTCTAATTTGTATAATTGTTTATTAATTAGTTATTTGTTAAATTTAATGATTTAGAACTTGTTTGGTGTTTTGAATACCTATTAGTGCAAATTTGGTACTGTTTGAAGTTGTATTGAATTGTTAAAAGCAATATGTATATTTATACATGTGTAATTAATGATGATGACTAAGAGTATGTTATCATATAATATTAGTATATGGAGTATAGTGGAGAAAGAGAATTGTGTGAATATATTATGATGTGATTAGTGTGTGTTGAATGGCATACAACTTGTTATTATTTGTATAATATGATCATTGGTGAAAGTTTTACCTAAGAGGAGTGAATTGATAAATTCACCTGGTAATGATGGCTTACCATTAGAATTGAAAGCTTGCCCTAGCATTGACCGTTGAAATAAAAAGGTAGCCACTATCTTACAGTTGATTTGGGATTGTCCCACTTATTTTCAAGGGACTGAAACCTAATTAGCCTCCACCGATTCATGAGGATGCTAGGTTAAGGCTACGACACTATTAACCTCTAGAATTTTATATTATTTCATCACATTTTCTTTAGGTTCTAATCCTTTTTGATTTAATTGTATATGTTTTTATTGACCAAATTAAGAAAATGTGCATTTTATTTTGGGTTTGTATTCTCGACTTTGATTTGATTTTTTTTGGCCTAATTTTATATTATTTTGGTTGAAAATTTGATTAGAAGCATTTTTGGAGCTTTGTTGATATTTTTGGAAGACTTTTAAATGAAGAAATCAAGTGCAAAAAAGATAAATTTTGTTAATTGCGAAGACAGTTCAAAATTGCCAAAGTCGTCAAAAAGTCGCGACTTTCACCGCTGTTAAAAAAACACAGCATTTTATTTATCAAAAATTGATTAGTTAGGACATATATATACTGAAAACTTAATCCAAAATGCATTCTTTAAACTTTGAGCAACCATTTGGAGCTTTGTGTGCTAGGGTTTAGGCATTGAAAGAGTTGGGTTCAAGAGAATGGAGTTTTGAAGACACTTGGAGCTCTTTTTCTTTATTTTTTTCTATTCCTCTTCCCTTCCTCTCTTATATTCTGATATGGGTTCAAATATTTTGTGTATTTGTATCTTTTGGACAGTTATGAGTAACTAAACACTTTATTCTAGGGTTATTTAGAACCCTTATATGGATTAACACTATGTTCCTCCTCTCTTTTTGTAATTAATGATGTGTGTGTGTGTGTTTATTTTACTATTTTCTAATGCTTCTAAGTGATTAGCTACTATTTAGATGTTGGGTTTATTTAATTGATGCTTGAGAAGGCTAAGTTGAATATAGAACTTGGGTAATAGTGCAAGAACTTGATATTTGCATGTTGAATGGATAGTTTTGTTAGTAAAATAGAGATATGCTTGCTAGACTTGCATAGCCACGTTAGGGTTAGAGCTAAAAATTAAGTTTTATTAATTATAATAAGAGATTGAGCAATTAATTTAACTAAACACTTATTCATGATTTGAGAGAGTTTGTCTAAGTATTTTTAGAACATTAAGTTATCACTTATTTTCATTAAAAGCATTTAGGAGAGGAGGTGATTTTGGTGTTATGAGATGCAAGGGGATAAATGATTCTAGGTCTAAATATGTACTTGAAGTTTATGAATCAACTTGTTTTCTTTATTTTATAGTGTTAATTTAGTTTACAAAATCATGTTCACCTAATTATGTTTGGCAACTTGATTGAACTCACTAAATCTTTGATTTGATCATTGTTTTTAAATAAATCTTTGAGAGAACAATGCTTTACTTTCATTATATTACTTGATATGATTTGTGCACTTGTGGTGAGCAACAGACACCCTACAGTTGTTAGTATTGGGGGAAATCGTGATATACAAGTGAATAACTCTAGCCCAGTAGCTTTTTACAAGTAAAAAGTTGGGTTAGTTTGAATTACAGACGTAGCCACTGGATAGTCACTGGTTTCATGTCGGAAGTAACAAGAGGATATAAGGTTGGCATTGATTATGCATTTTGTAAAATCCAAACTCAATTTGAATTTTATCATTCCTAATCACACAATCAACAAACACAAGAATAATAATATCAAAGTAATAGCCTTTCATTCATTTTCAAATCATGAGATCCCAACTTCTTAAAATATATATTCAAATAAGAGGGTTAACAAAAGCGCAATACAATCATACGACTAAAATAGACACAATATTATTTCCCTTAAAAAGGGTCATAAGCTACAGCACGTGGTACAGAGCAGTGTGCCCTGTTTCTGTATATGCCATGTGCCATGGTGCATCTGCTATCACATGGCAGTTTAGTATGCGAACTTTCGTTGCTCGCCATTTCCATATCGATGTCCAATTAGAATGGTTCAAGCGCCTATACGAAACTTACAACACATACTAGCTAATGGAATAAGTTTAGACACGACCTAATGGTCACATTTAAATTAAACATTCGGGTATAAAAAGTCACTTTTTCTTTCAAAACTTGCACCCTAAGTGCTCAATTCTTATTTCTTATCTCATTAGACCACTTTGGGCCTTAAGCCAAGTCCAAAAGGACTACATACACCTAATTGACACTACTAATCACATATATCACGTCATTTACTCAAATTAACCTCTTAAAGCCACATTACACACTCGTGGACTTATATAAGGCACAACATACAAACACATATATACAAATAGATTTGTTTCACTTTTAACCCTCTAACTCTTACATATGAGGTTTCACCTTATCATATGGCTAGAAATTACAAATATACTCGACTCTTTCAAATAGGGCTCAGCCTCACCATTTGTATCAAGTTCTCACATATACATAGTTCATGATTAATTTCACATTTAACACATACACACAAGTAGAACAAGTTATAAAATATCATATACTTGCTTGAATGATATTTAGGCCTACCCATGTACCTATCACTAAGATACTCTTGGCGAGATGCAACATCATATATATATACAAGCAAGTTTTCACAACACAATTCATATACACATTTACTTATACATCATAGTTGGCAACTGAAACTTTAACAATATATTATATATTCATTTCACTCAATGGTAGTCATACCATTACCAAATAAAGCTACTCTTTCCTTACTTCATTTCCTAGCCTTCTTGTGTTCTCTTCACCTGTGTTCAAAAGTAATAGAGTGAGATATACATCTCAGTAACTCAAAGATAACCTCAATTATTAGTTAGTAAGTAAAATTATAAACAAGAGATAAAGTAACATGTGTTTTAGTAAAAGTAACATCATATGCATATACAGGAATTCATTTTCATCATGCTCATACTAATGCATTCTTGGTTTCACCTAGCAGAGTAATCTTTACATTCAAACCAGGACTTCCAGTCACATGAAGCAGGGCCTACTATACCCATGCTTAAATCGGGTAATCCTCTTTACATATGAGTGGTGTCCTAGGTTCATCATAGCGAAGTTAAATTTTATGCTCTGGATTATCAAGACTTTCTAACTTTATACAAAGTAGGACTATGACCTCCTACTATAGTCTAAGATAATCTCGTGGATCATTCTATATCCTAGGTCCATCGTGGGGAATTTAAGCTATATGCTCTTGATCATCAGGATTCTCCTAGGTTCATCTTGGCAAAGTCAAGCTCTATACTTTGAATTATCAGACTTCCTAGACCTCCTTAGGGCAGGGCCGCGTCCCCTTACCATAATCTAGGGTATACTCGCGGATGCGATGCATGTCAATGCACAAGCCACCTCAAATTCATTTCAATCAATACTCACATACCCCCATGCATATTCTTCCACAATGTTTCTACTTTATCAATTCACAACGTAATGCACATAGTTAGATAAAAATACTTATAAATAATTTCACAAACAACAAGTAAAATAGTTACTCCATTTACCTTCAACCTATACTACAAAGGGTTATCAATTACATTAAGTTCTCAAGAGTGTAAATTCTCACAAGCAACTTCATAGGTGCTCAATCTACACAACACAATGTCCCTCAATCAATTCTCAAAATTTCACATAACCATTAATTTAGCTAAACCGAATCCTTTAATATATAAAACAATTCAATTGGAACCCTTTTGAATTCATTTATCTACTATTTATAGTCACTAGCCCTATAAGTTATTCAAATGATCATAACAACCTTCTAACTCATTTATTCACCCAAATTCACCATTTTAACCTAATTTTTAGGCTATTTTAAGCCTAAATCCTTAAAACTTGACCATTCAACTCCATACTAGTCATAAAACCTTAGTTCTGTATTCGATAACCTTTTTTAGACCTTTCATTTAGAATCCAGCACTTTAAAATTTCATAATTCAATATCTCAACCAATCAAATTCAATGAAAATGAGGCAGAAATGAAATTTAGGATTGCATAATACTTACCCAACAAGTCACTAATTGAAGTAGACTCCTGAGCTCCTACAAATCAATACCCTATCAGAGCCAAGTTTTTCCATCCCTTAGATGGGTTTTTCACACTTTCTCTTTTAATTTCACGAGCTGTTCATGTCAGCTTTAAATGATTCCTGCACAATGCACCGTAACGCACACAGCTTCCATCGCGGCACATGGCACAGTGAGGTCAATCTTACTTGTGCTCATACTTTATACCTCGAACTTTCACTCCTATCAGCACAACATCCAAGCAACATAAAATATCAACTTGACATCCAAATTATAATCAATCCACTAGTTACTAATTTAACCCTAATTAGCAACTAGTTCTTGGGATTGAAATTTAAGATGTTACATATTTATAGTTTTGGCCATATGATTGTTATTATTATGGTCTGGCATGTCTTTTAAGGGTGTATGGTTGTTATTTTTGTGACTTCGTGATGTGCAAAATTGAGATATTTTTGATTATATGCATTGTATGCCCGATCACATGGTTTATTTTTATGGCTAAGGCTATATTTGATATATATGAATATAATGATTATTTATTGCCATTTACATCCATAATTATTTGACATGTAATTGTATAGACTAGGTTAATCTTGGTTACTCAGTGGTTATACTCATCCCTTATTCTTTAATATTTCAGGGCCTAGCTCATTAGATTAAGATTGAAAAAAATAACTAGGCATGGGATTTTAAGTAAATCCTACTTATAGGCCTCCTAGTTTTAATTATGTTTATTTAAATATTGTTAACTTGCCATCTATGATCATTCCATTCTTTTGACTACTTGCATTGTAGCTGGGAAAATCTTATGTATTTTGTACCCTCAGCTAGTGATATATGATTGTAAAGCTTATATAGGGCCAAAGTATTAGTGCAAGTAGCTAAGGGTGTAGTTTGTTACCTTTGATGAGTATTTGATAAATTATGCGAAAAGTGACTCCCCCTTCTTATTTTTATGAATCAAGGGGTTGAATGGTGAATTTATGTAATATGTGTATTTGATTTGACTATAGTGTATTGCACGAGTCCTAAATGGTTTATTGAAAGTGGTCTAAAGATTGATGTAGGTTTTTGACACATGTGTTAGAGTTTGAGCACCCTAACTGTAAGTTTTTGTAAGAAAGGAGTGAAAATTAAAAAAGGTGTCTAATTTTTAATAAAAAAATAATTTAATTGTGAAACTTATGTCATTAGCTAGAGCTAGAAAAAAGCTCTCTATAAACACCTAGATGACCTCAATCGGACATTAGATGGAGATTTGGGTCGTGTCAGGAGTTCATCTAAGGTGCTGTTATTTGATAGCAAAATGTTCCTTAAATTGTCTATGTAAAGCTTAGATGACTGGACGAAGAACAAAATGAACCTAGAATATCGAGGGCATCACAAGTCTTTTACTCTGAATGCAATTGAGATTGACAAAGCCAAACAAATCCTCTAAGAAGGGGAAAAATGAACAAAAAACTAACCAGATACAAACAATGCACAATAAATAGCTGGAGAACGAAAAAAACACTTGAGGTCTGTCGGAGGTTAGGAGCTCGACTTTGAGGCCTTAAAAAAGAAAAAAGATGACAAAAGGGATGGGAAAATCCTAGAAACGAAATAGGGAGATATTAAAAATTAATAGGACCCATATGAGACAAAAGAAAAAAAGGATTCATCATTATAGATGGATAGTTTAACAGTGAAAAGTTCATAGAGTTTAAGAAATGTAAGATGTTGTGCACTGCTAATACCAGAAAAAAATTTGAAATATGCCAAAGCCAGCCAAATGACCCACCACTCTCCATCTACACTGCATATTGAGAAATTGAAAGAAAATAAACAAGACTAACGTGGATGATGTGGAATTGATGGGTAAAACTATAGGTAGGAAAAAATTGACAAAGGCTAATAGAGCCGGTAATTCGGGAGGGTCGGGCTTAATTCTGGTTAACTTGTTTGGATCGAGTTTAAAGTATCTTATCCCTTTTAAAAAGTCTATAGAGCCAAGCTCGGCCATAATATCTTATGGTTTCGGGCTTATTTAAGTCGGCCTGAATGTCTGAAACTTTTTAAAAATAATTTTTTATTTTTTGAATCAATTTAATTTTTAAATAATTCTGTTAAGTATAAAATATTATTTTAACTTTAAAATAAAAAATAATAACTTATCAACTTTGTACTTAAGTAGCTTTGTTACTATTTTATTGTATTATGTGTAATTTATTCATAAATTTTTTTTTACTTGTAAATTAATGTATTAGTTTTTTAAATATTGCTTTTATCATGGTCATATATAAATATTTTATATATTTTAATTAACTTATATTATTTAATTATGATTAAATTGATCTTAATTCAATCACGATTATACTACTAATTTAAAATCATTGTCCTGATTAATTTAAAGCTTTTAATAACTTTTGGATAAATTTTATTTTTTATTTTTAAAAATATAAAAAAAGCCATTATTATATTATATAAAATAAAATTATTTAATTATGAGTAAAATATTATTTTTTATTTAAATTTTTATATTATTTAATCTTTACATACAAGAGATTTTTACTCTAATTTATTCTTAATTTTTAACTAAATCTCGCATAAATGATAACTAAATAATTATTTAAAAATATTATTTTATTTATTATGTTTATTTAGTAGTAAATTCAAAAATTTGTACATAATCAGATTTTATTTTTAAAATTATTTTTACTTTAAGATTAATTATCTTATTTTACAAAAAAAATATTTTTTGGATGCGTAAATAATATACAAGACTCAACACTTTTTTTTAAAAAAAATTGGGTTTTAAAATATAAAAAATATTAAAATATATTTTAAATATTATTTTGAGATATTTTATTAATTAAAACTAATAAAAATATAAAAATATAAATATTTTTAATTTTTTTAAAAAATAACTAAAATAATTCATTTTAATATATAATATTTTAATATAAAATTATATAAAACTTAAAATAATTAATTAATATTTATTATATTTTGAAAAAAATTAAATTTTTTTATTCAAGTTCAGGCCATTTAAATAAACTTAAACATTAAAAAATAATATTTTTTAAATTTAATTTTAAATTTTTTAAATGAATTCGAACTGACTCATCAAATTTAATTTAAATTATTGATTGAAGTGAAATTGATAAAAGCATTTGATATTAGGTGATGAGAAAACGCCAAGTAGGGACCCACTCTTTCAAAAGAGGAATTGAAGAAGCCGGGGTGGAATTGATATAGCAATGTTGAAGCTCACGTGGATGCACTGTTCATGTACTGTTTATTAGACCATGATGTAGGTTATAGATAGATTGTACTGCTTCTAAGAATATTTATTTAGAGAGTCATTGGTGCATTTTAGATATCCTAATTATTTGAAAGAGACTGGACTAATTGCATTTATTTAGAAGTTATTTTGCAAATATCATAGAAAGTGAGTTGAAAATTGTTTTATTGAAGGATAAAAATATATTTTTATTTCCAAAATTTTCTCTAAAAAAGTATTTAGTATTTTGAAGTATTTTGTATAATATTTTTACCCCTTAAATAATCAAAACGTAACATCACTTCCCCGTCGTTGAACAAGCATGAAAGCCCATTAGAGTCAATTTGGTGGGCCTTATTTCTGTGCATTTTCTCTACCATAAACACATCATATTGTCCTAGAAAATTACTTTTGCTGACCAAAACACGCACAGTGATTTTTCAAATGTCCACGGCCACCCGCTCAAGCTTCTTTGACCTTTCTCCGTCCCCAGGTATGGAGTGACTGTGACGGCCTGGGCGAACTGTGTGGCGAACGTTCGGAGTGATGTTGGTGATGAAGACAACAGTAGATGTTCGAAGGTCACAGCAAGCCAGTATCATTGTTTGAAGCCCCACCAAGATTCTGCCTCACGATTAAGCCGTTCTCATAGTCATAGCCGTCTCTGTCGCATCGTCATGTTGAACATAAGGAATTGCGGAATGCTGAAGCTCATCAAGATTGGAGAAAGCGCAGGATTTCGGCTGGCATCATCACCCCTGTTTCAAACCAAAGAAACAGAGAAAAGCTCAGCTTCGCAACAGGGGATGAAAGCGAGCAAGAATGAGAAGGAAAGATGAGAAGGTGATATGTGTTGTGCAGTGGGTTCGAATCGGGGAAGCAGAAGAAGAAGGCAGGTAAGGAAGTGAAGAAGAGAATACCTTGATGTATCTTAAAGGAGGGGCTGTGCCACCGATACCTCAGAGAAGAGAAGCTTTCGCGGGGATAGATCGGAGATGACGACCCGCTTCAAGAAGAATCGTAAGCGCGGCCATGCGAGTGCCGGTCACAGTTGCATTGGCAAGCACAGGAAGCAACAAGTTCTACTGCCCCACCATCAAAGAATCCTCTTTGACAAGTATCACCCTGGTTGCTTCGGGAAAGTGGGTGTGCACTACTTCCATAAGCTTCACAACAAGTTCTACTGCCCCCTTGTCAACATTGACAAGCTCTGGTCATTGGTTCCTAATGAGGTGAAAGAGAAGGGATCCAAGGACAATGTTCCCTTGATCGATGTCACTTAGTATGGGCACTTCAAGGTTTTGGGTAAGGGAGTTTTGCCGGAGAACCAGCCTGGTTTGGTGAAGGCTAAGCTCGTTTCCAAGAACGCGGAGAAGAAGATCAAGGAGGCCGACGGGGCTATGGTTTTCATTGCTTAGGTTTTGGATAGTTTTATGTTTATTAGAATTTTGTTTCTTATTGGCTTATGTTTACTCCAACTCTTGAGTTAAGGTAATGCTTTTGGTTTATTATTATTATTTTTTTTTTAAAGGAGGGGGATAGCGTATGGTCGGGTGCTTTTGGAGTGTATAATAAATAATAATAATAACTTCTGGAGTCGTATAGTGGGTTTGGTTGTTGTTTCATTTTTCCTCAGTCAAACAAGGTCCCATCAACATTTTCAGTCCGCATCAGCATTTTGTAACGGCTGTTTGTTGCTATTTAACCTCACTGTAGGATGTTATGTTTTAAATACTTTGCAAGTAAAAATACTACAATATTGTACCAAAAAAAGAAACTGTAGGATGTTATGTTTTAAATACTTTGTAAGTAAAAATACTACAATATTGTACCAAAAAAAAAATACTACAATATACTGCTTTCGTTTAAAAATGTAAAGCATTTTTTAAAAAATTAAATGTTAAAAAATGTAAGATATTTTTAGTCTTTTGAGGTATAATCATCTTCTTTTTTTAAAAATGTCCTTATTAATGAATAACTTTATATTTATTGTAGGGTGTTTAATGGGAGTAAATATAAAAAGATAAAATTACTTTAAAAATAAGTAATTATTTTATTAAAAGGTGATATTTGATTAAAAATATTTTATATTTTTTAACGGAGAAAATATATTTTAAAATATTGGGCGCTTTTTGATGAGAATTTCAACAATAAATTTTACCTTTGTTTTTTTTATGCAGGTAGACACAGGATCAAACCCAGAATCCAATGACAGGCCACTTGATCCAAGGGTTTTTGACAGCAAACAAGCTTTTTGCTAATGTCTAAAGGGAATCTGTCTCTCTCGGTTTAACGATTTAACTGAGTCAGGTTCAAAAATTACAAGGTCTAATTGAGGGTTTCTCTCTTTCTTGCTTTCATTTTTGGGAGGATTAGTTATGTATTTAGATGTCAGGTGGTCATGATCAAGATCAAGTGTCCCCCCCCCCCCCCCAAAAAAAAAAAAAAAAACTATGGCAATGTACGCGTAGCTTTATCTTGAAAGCTATAAAAAAAAATTAAATAAATTTTTTAGAATGTACTTTATAAAAAGGACAGGAAGGAGTATTAAACTAGCAATCTATTGTAGGTTGCGAGCCGAACATGTCTAATAAACCCCGTGACCAAGGCAAATCAAGGACGTCAAGAACTCCATATAGTGCAGCCTGATAAAGATGTCACAGAAGCCTGTGTTATGATAGCTTCCAATTATCCAATTACCATTATAGTTCTGATAAGCCCACTAAACCCCGTCATATTCTTGGTGTTTTTGTTGTTTGACAACGAGATGTTTGCCTGTTGGTAAAGCATTCATCCTAAAAAAAAAAAAAACCCAAGGGTTCAAATCACTACTTGACCATTATTTTAACTATGATCGTGGATTAGTGAACTAATGATTTACCCCCTTAAAGTGAATTAACATTGTATTTTTTAAAATTTCAATTATATGCTTTAATTGTCATAAAATAGGAGAATTCTGATTGAATATCTCAAGCTTCAAGCACAGAGAATTTTATATTTACCTTGTTTCTATATTTGATAGGAAATAACCAACATGGGTATATTAAAATTTTCAATGTCTCATAACCAAATATCTTGTAAATTTCAAATTACTTGGGAACATAGATATTACATACCAAACACCCACCAAAAGATCAACTCTTTGCGAGATGAGACCAGATATACAAGTTTTGGCAGCCAGGAACTCGTCAAAGAAAAAGAATGATAAATGTTCATGAAACTCATCCCAGCAGGAATTCATTCTGATACTAAAATTTCCACAGCAGAGCGCATTACTCCCAACTTCACCCAGCATTTGAGCGTTTGATCTTGAGTGTTGAGATTTAAGAAGCCATTTTGTTGATACTTGCCCAACGTATTTCCTCGCTGAACTGGAATTTTGTTGAAGACAGCAACGGGCTAAGTACAACATGCTTACCCTTTCAGATCAAGATACTCATTGAACATTCTGCTACTGGCACACTCTGCCAAAGCTTTTGTATTAATTTCCTGACCATATCTCCAGACATAATTCAGTCCAACAAGAAGCTCAGTTATTGTCGCTTCCGTCTTTTCTTGATTTGCAAAGTAAAGGGTTTGTACCAGCAGCACATTTGTCCGAGATACAAAACTCTGCTGCTCAAAACTTCTCTCAGACTGCCATCTTATCATGCTATGAGCAAGTGGAGCCAACCATTCCAATATTCTTGACATAGCTTCAGTCCATTCTTCTGCTAGACCCGTGTCATAGACTGATGATGCCATGGTCTTGGCACATGGCTTTAGCTTGTCCCGAAGGGCAGCTCTCACATTTGTCGGTAACATATTGTACAGGTCTTCTCTTGCATCAGGGCCAATCAAGTGTGGAGTAGCTGCCAACTTCTCGATCACAATGATAACATTTGCATAGTGTAGTGCCAAAGCAGCAGCACCAAGTGTATCAGGCGGAGGATTTAACAGCTTGCACTTGGAACTTAAAACTGATTGATCATAATGAACTGCTTTTCCACGACCAGCTAGGCTTGAATTAGCATCATGGACATTGTGAGTCCCCATTTGAACATCATTGGGGCTTAAGTAGCACTCGCGGACAGAGGAACCGTCTGCAGCCATCATACAGCCTTTGAAGGGTCCTACTTGAGTTAGCCGACTGCTTCTTGTATGAGTTTTCTTTGTGTGGCCAGGAAACTTCCAAACCTTGCCACTTTTATTTTTTTGACTGAGTGGGGTAGATCTCTGCAAATTCCTCCCTAGGGGACCAGAAAAAAAATTGACACTCTGATTATTTCCTGAAATTGGGCCTGACTTTGCGGATGAGTCACCAAGAGGACCTGAATGAAAAATGCTGGTTTTATTTGTTTTCACCATTGGACCTGAGTTAGCAATAAGAGCCCCAAGGGGTCCTGAAGCAAATCTTGGAAGATTATTCTCAGACGGGTGGACTGAAGGTTGCAACAATGCAGAAACAGATTGGCTGCGGTAAATATAGTCGGAATTCAAGTCCCTTGAATCGTTGGTTTCACTACCATCCACAAACTCTTGAATTCCAAATACATGGTTGATCCTACTAAAAATTGTAAATAAGGATCTGGCTAAAAGAAGTATAGTGTAATCATATGTCCTGTTCCACAGAGAAACATCTTGTAGGCTCTTCACCTCATGCCTCTTCCATGCAACCTTTTTCTGGAAGTCAATCAAATTTACACCATCTGACTCACCATTAGTCTTGATTCTTCTAAGAGTTTGCTCAAAATCAGCAAGCACTTCCATCTCTTGATAAAGACTTGCATTAGTTGATATAAACTTTTCCATCTTCTTAACTTTCTTTTCCATCTTCTTCCAAGTGAGTTGCCAGCCGTATGGATCAACACCTATGCTGATAAACTCATCAATGGCATTACCAAAGCCCTTCAAACTTGGATCGCTGCATTTCTTCCCAAGCCTAGCCACAGATTTAGCCACTTGTGACAAGGACTCAAGCATCTCTGCACTAATTAAACCAACAATAAAATTCTCATCATCTGAAACGAGTTTTTTTATGCCCACTGAATTTGAAATCTCTTCTCTCAATTTAGCAACCTGCTTATCACTCAAACATTGCCACAAATTAACCAGCTTGGACATCAAGCTCGCCACTTCAAATGCCAATACTCCAATCACTGCCTTCTCAATTTTAGCATCATGCTTCCGTGGAGTCTTCCACAAACTACGAAACCATGAATTGGCAACCATCTCTTTCCTTGGAAAGCACAAGAAATATGCCTTCGAAGATCAGTTTTCCATCAAAGCTCTGTTGTGCACAACAACAACAACAACAACAAAGACAAGTTACACTAGTTACCAGACCAGTTTCAAGCCATAGTGAAAAGAAAATGCAAAAAGCTTAGCATAGGATATCATCTAAAAATTTATACTAAAGGCAGCAATAATAAGCTCCACTGATCAAAACATCTTACAATTTTCAAGAACTACACACTCTTAAACCACAAGTACATTCAAAATTCAATAGCTACACTTCACAAGAATTTAGAAAGCCAGAATGTTTCTAAGTGATGCTTCAGTAGCTAGACCTTCACAAGAATTTAGAAAGCTGGAACATTTTCTAGTCGAGCATGTTAATGCTGGATCGCCAAAGCTTAGATGAGTTACTTTGTCATTTTTTTTATTTACAAATTTAGTGACTTCTAAAATCTGAAATATATTGTGAATCTATTAAATTTAAAATTCTCAGTTTGATAGGCAGAAAGACTAAATTGAGAAGCAAAGAAATTAGCATCGCTTTCTTGTCGATATTGCTGAATGATATATACCGGAACTAAAAAGAAATTACATCGTCTAGACCCAAACTAAATCTGAATATTCTATATCTTACTTTCTGTTCCCTCGTTCACCAAATCAAAAATTCACAAAAACGAACAAAGAAGAAAGAAATATACTTTTCTGGCAAAGCGTTAAGCGTTTCAAACCAATTTGTATGAGACAATAAAGGAATAATAAAACACCCAAATCTTACCAAGAGGCAAGAAATCACTCGGCACGGATTCCAACACCTTTATTCTGTAGGTTGGAAAAGTATAATAACCACTTGACTTCTTCTTTGCTAGTGAAAATCTACTTAACATCATTTCACCAATTTGTTCTCTCATCTGGTAAAACATTATCAGCTCGAAGTTTAAACTCAAATTCTAGCCCCTAAATAATTTGATTACATCAATGATAAAGCAAACAAGAACAATCCAGTAGGATCAAAAGAGGAACATAACAAGAACAATAATGGAAGAATAATAGACCGAGAAACTTACGGATCAACCTCTTAGTTGAGAGCTTCAGTGGAAGACGGAACTCAGAGAGAGAGAGAGAGAGAGAGAGAAGAGAAATGGGAAGGACCGGGCAAGTTGCAGTGAGGAAATTAGCCAACACGAGAGGAAGCTGAAAACGGTAGAAAGAGAAAAGAAAGCGAGTGAAATAAAGGATATGTTGGATTACATTATTGGTTATTTAGATTTTGACCCCTCTTCTTTCTATTATTTGAAATCCTTGTGATTTAAATTTTAAATATTTAATCTGTTTTCGTACCTTCTCTATTTCTTATTTAAACATTTTCCAAAATTTTCAAGTCTTCGTAACTTGTAAATTTACCGAATTATTGTCTTTCCATGATAGCAAGCATGTTGTTATATAATACTTAAATATTTCCTCTATCCTAAATTAAAAAATATTTTTTTACAAAATTTGATATATTAATAAATCTTATTAAATACACTTAACAACTTTATCTTTTCAAAATAAAAATATAAACTTTTAAAAATACCCATCATTTAATACATTAAAAAGAGAAGAGATAAAAATTAATTATAGAGGGAGGAAAGATGATATTGAAATTAATATATTTAATGAAATCATAATCTATTCAAAGTATTTTATATTTTAAGATGAAATTTTTTTCAAAAATGCATTATAATTTAAAACGGATAGAGTAATTTAGATGCGTTTGAAAGTAATTTTATCTTTCTATAGAAATATTTTAATAAAAATATAACTATTCTCATAATATATATATATATATATTTATATCACTATTCATGCAAAGCTAATTTAGGTAACAAGTATGTGATGGAATGAGTAGGGTGTCATGTTTAAAAAAAAAAATGACACTATTCCTTCTATGCATATATTCTTTTCTTGTAATATGTACATGGGTATATTATGTGTACATTTCTAATAATTAAATGATTGCTTCATAATAGTGACAAGTTTTCTATGTGAATGATATTAATGCATCATTTATAATAAGATAAATTTTTAAAGTTAGTATAGATAGAAGAGTGAGAAATATTTAGGTAAACTAAATACACTACATCATTTGTAATCTGTTCAATTAAAATATTTTAAATAATTTAAATAAAATTTTGTGTGATATTTTTTAAATTAATTTTATTTTTATAACAGAAGACACATTTGATTTCTTACTTTTTCTTTTTTAATTTTATTAATATCAAAATCAATTTACATTTAATAGCATGTAAATATCATATTTTTATTAAATAGACTACAAATAATATGATACGCTCAATTTACTTAAATATTTTTCATAAAAGTGACTATATATATATATATTTATATATATTTTGACATGTAAAAGTAAAAATATTTATATACCAATTATATTGTCAATTCAAATATCATTCATTTCCAGAAATCGTTAAATGCATGATTTCATGACATGTTAATTTGAGTAAAGTGATAAATGATTGACCTAATTTCCAGGTCCCGTTTGGTTCACCACATGCTCCGACTCTATGACCTTCAATACTCTCTCTGCTCCTCTACTTCTTCATCCTCATCTAACCTCATCACTTGTGCAATCCATCCAAGAAACTTGCTGGCCTCCCTCCATTTTGTTCATCACATTTATTTATTGTCATTCAAAGTGTTCGCTTAATTAAATTCACCAGATTTATTGTCACTATTTGCCAAATTTTATCAGTTGCTGGGATACTTGAACTCCATCACTGTACAAGCTGTTCGATTAGCTTCATTTGCTCCAGATCCTCGACATATGCATTTACTTTCACCAATTTTGATTTTTATTTTTTGGTTTGTGATTTCTATAATATGAATTTGTTGATTTTTTCTTTTCTAATAAGAAGTTGTTTGATTATGAGTGTTGGTTAGTGTAGGATTTGTTGATTATTGTCGATATGAAAAGTCTGATTAGAAGAGAGGCAGAGTGGAGGATGACAGGTGTGTGGGATAGAGGAGAGAAGGATGGTGTGAAAGAGATAAAGGTAATATTATTTTTTTTTTTCCATTTTAAATACATAGAATAGAAAAATATTGATTCCAGGCTTTCATTTTTTTTTCCAATCATATCAAACATGCTGGTAAAAAAAAATCATACCAAACATATTATTAAACTCAATTTGTTTTCTTTTTTTCAGTCTCAGTTTTATTTCATTTCATTTTTATTTCCCACTTCATCAAAATGCTTTATGCAAATTAAAGGACGCTCTATATTTTGTGAAACGGAAAATTAATGGGCCAGATAATTTTTTTTATATTTTAAAGTATTTAATAACCAATTAAAAATCATCAAATATAATTATAATAAATTCAGGTGTTCTAAAATAAAAGCTGAAGGAAGTAAGAACCACCTTGTGACCGGGGATAAAAAGGAGGGGCATAGTGGAAATACGAATAATAAGAAGGACTTAATGTGACACCACAAATTAAAAGGAAGTTCCGTCACGATCATTAATGGCAACCACGCGGAAATATGTGCTTTTACAATTATAACCCCACTTTCACTCCGCAGACCATAGTCCACACCCCACAGCTGTTATTGTGGCCCTCCTCGCTTCAGGACAACGTTAAATTTTTAATTAAACCAATATATAATAATCATAACTTGAATTATAAGATATTTTTTTAAATTATATTTTAAAATATAAGATATTTTAATAAAAATAAGATTTTATTAATAATTTTTTGAATATTACTCTTACCATATATTCTCTCTTTAATATTCTTTTATGAATTAAATGGAGGATATTTTTAAAATTTATATTTTTATCTTAAAAAAATAAGATTGTCAAGTATATTTAATGAGCTTTATTGATATGTATGATTTTGTTTAAAAATATCTTATGATTGAGGATAAAGGGAGTATTTTGGTTAACAGGCTTTTGCATACATAACTCATATTATAGGACTAAATCAAACAAATAGCTCAATATTTATTATATTTTATAGTATGATTGATTTATTATATTTATCAATAATATATCGTTGTATATCAATTAGGAGTGTTTAAATTGTATTCCTCTCAATTGGATCAGTATTATCCTGATCATATCGGGACAAGTCTCATCCCAACCCGAATACAATTAAGACGAGACTTTGCGAGATAGAACAGACAAGAGGTTTGGAATAGGACATGAGATTACTATTAGGAAGTCTCATCCCATCCCGAATATTATATATATATTATTTTTATTTTAAAAATATACATTAAATATATTAATTATATTAATATAATTTATTCTTATATCTATCTATGTAATAACTTTTATTTATATCATATTTTTGCTTTATTTTTAAAAAAATAATTAACTTAACACATCTTAACTAAAGTAGAAGAATTATAATTTGATATTATATTTAACTAGCCTGTTATTGCTATTCTAATAGTCTAGAGATCACTTGTAATTACTATTTTAATGTATAGTTGTGATTAATGTAATTTAATAATTGATTTTAAATTATTGTAATTTATGTACTTGTATTGTTTTAATTTTAAATTTAATAAATTATATAATTTAAAATTTTAATTAATGTTATTATCTAAAAATTTCTTTGACATTGTCAAATTTATCAGGATGGCAGAATGTCCCGATCTTATACCAATATCATCTTAATTTTTAATGGAATGGGATGATTTTCAGGACAAGACGAGATACAAATTTAACCCCTATCTTTTTTCTGTCGCATAAATACCCCTAATATCAATGATAATCCCTTGTAAATTTTTAAATTTTTAATAATAAATTTTGTGTATATAAATGATAAATTCCTTATATATTAATGAGAATTGACAATACTCCTAAATTTTAAAAAAGTTAGCCTATATTTTTTAGGTACAAGATTTTTTTCAACAAGTGGATCAATTTATCCTTTGACAGCTATAACTATATATATATATATATATATATATTGTATTTCTATTTGAATTGAAATATTTATTTAATTATACATATAAACGATATCATGGTGGAGAATCAATGAAAGTATAGAAAGATTTTTCCCATTTTTTTATGTTAAAATCAAACTTGTTATTCATCATTGTGGGAGTTTGAATGAGTTGAGTTTTGAACTTATAATTAAAACATTATCCCGAAATTAGGAGTGCTTTAATAGAAAATTTGGTGTAGATAAAAAACAAATGTTGAAACTAATTACTTTAATTTTGTCGTCAAGATTTATTTTTGAATTTTAATTATTGAATTTCTGATGAGATTGTTAACCTAAAAAATTATTACAGAAACTCAAATTAGGCTTATACTTAGGGGACTATTAGGAATAAACTAATATATTTAAGTCATTATTTTTACAATATGCATGAATTTTTTTTAAAAAAAATAAACTTGTTTGAAATAAATACTTGAGTTCTTAGCATTAACTTGACAAAATCTTTTTTTTTTCCATAACAACTTGACAAAAAATACTTTCAATATGCATGAATTTAATTTTTAAAAAAAAACATCATATTTCAACGTGAGTGGGGTTTCCTCAACAAATTAAATTTTTGATGCATTAAAAAGCCAGAGAAGCATGATGAAGGGGCTACTTGGAATGAGATACAAATGTTGGGGAGATGAAATTGAAATTAACATTAAAAAAAAATGAAGTCTTTAAATATTAAAATAATACAAAGACACTTATCAAAGCAAGGTTTCAGTCTATTATTGAAAATGACAAAAGACTCCACAATATACGATGAACCCCAACTGTCCTTCTCCTTGTCGCTTAAAGATATATAGACCAAATTAGATTATCAATCAATACAAATACTTGCTAATTATTCTGTCTTTTGGCAGCCGCGTACCAATCAATTCTTAATTACTAGTATTTATTCTTAAGACATGCTTAGTGAATTAATATAATAATAAGAGGATGTATTTCTTACCTCTTGGCTCGTTAATTTTCATCATTCAGTTCATGAGGCTTTTTTTCTTGTTATTTTAGAGACCAAGAATTAAAGGAAGCTGATTAGGGTCCTTCATTAGTCATTAGTATCATATGCTTTTTGTGTAAGAAATACAAAGATTCCGTATGCTTCAATTTTTTATTATGATTATTTGTAATCATTATACGGCTGTCTTATATTTCTATATAATTAGGTTGGATTTTTTTTTTTTTTTTTGCATCGCTTGTTAACGAAATTCCATCTCCAATATTTTATTACTTTTTTTTAGTAAAGCAATCTTATATTTCCATATAATTATTAAAGTATAAATAACATTGAATTATCTGGCAAAAAAAACTATAAATAATATTGAATTGAATAATTTTTTTTAATCTCCGTATCATGCTTATATCTCTCCTATTACATCAATAAACAATGAAAACAAATCCAAATACATTAATTAGTTTTAATATGAAAACTAAAATGTCAACGACACATTATTTACATTAAAATTACAATGATAATTGTTACATTTGAGAATAAGAATTTTGCATGAAACAACTAAATTGTGAACTAACTTGATTATACGAGATCTACGAATTGATTGATTATCTTATTCAAAAAAAATTTTTAAATCTACAAAGACTGCTAGAACAAACTAAAAGCAAATGGTCTTGAACAATTAAAAAGTTTCCAAAAAAGGCTTTTACCAAAAGAACCTTTAAAGAAGACTTGACTAGGAATCATTGGATCTTATCTACCAAACTAAAGAAAAAGAAAGATTTGACTCCTTGTCCCTCCACCTTTTTCTTTTTTGGTTGCAAATTGTAATGACTAACAACCACCATTTTTAAACTCAAGCTATGGGGAATAAACAAATGAATACACATGCCCAACTTTTACTCAAAAAGAGGGGAGAAAACGGCCAGTGCTAACCAGATTTTGCATACCTGTATTCAATTCAACTCAATTTCGTTTTTACTTTCTGCTAAAAAATTTTGTACTTGATTTATCAACTCCCTGTTTGGGTGGAAGGGAATGAACTAGAGGAAACTCTCATGAATTCAATTTCTAAAAAATGGATAAGTGGGGTTATAAAATTCTAATAAAGGGAGGATGCAAATTAAAAGAGTAAGGAAAATTAATTATAATATTTTAACCCCACTTCTCCATTTTTTTAAAAAAACTGAACTCATTAGAATCTCCCCCCTCCTCCATTCCCCTCCAACCAGAAAAGATAGACATGGAGTCATGAGTGCTTTATGTAAAAGAGAAGGAATGGGTGGTGACTGCTAGTGCATCCTCAAAGAAAGTAGAACTTTTGAACAAAAGATTTCCACAAAGAGGGACCTACACAAGAATCTGAATGCTAAGGCCTTTAAAATAAACACCGAATCATAGTGCTAGATCAACTACGTGTCTATTTCCTTCCCCTCTAAAAGACTACAGACCTCATATACAACAGAAGTAGTGTGTCAAACCATTCATAGAACATATAAAAAATAGTCATCCTGAAAGAGAGTGTATAGCTGCTACGTGTCTACTCATAACTAGTTTCACTTGCCCATTTTGTGTACATGGAATCCACTTGAGAAAAATCATGCTTCTAAACAGTATATATATCTTCCTCTCCTAAAGAATCAGATTGCCTCTGGGAATCGTAAATCAGCAGGTCCAGGACCCAAAATCCCTTTTTGTTCGCTTATCTTGCCCAACCCAAGAGGAGGTTCTACAACTATAACTGGCAATGGAACTGGAACTGGAACTGGAACTGGGACTGGGACTGGGACTGGGACTTGTACTGGTACATTAATTTCCTCATCTCGCCAACCGGTTCCCTGCCACACACATACCATGGAATTGGGAGACGAATGTATAGATCACTGAATCCAATCACGTATATACATATGTACGAAAAAGCATATTCAAACTTTTCTTTATAGGGAAGATGAATTTCTACAAAGTAATTACAATACAACAGAGAAGCATTTTCCAACTGGAAGCATGAACTAGGCTTACCAGCTGCCTTTTAAGGGCTTAATACTAGACATGCTTACCTCATCATGACTATAAGTGGGATCCTGCATTAATGGAGTTGACATTGGGGGCGTGATATCTGGGTCAGGCTTTTGAAATATAAACGTGGTATAGAGACCTGTATCAGAATATATTGAAAATTTAAAAACCCACCTTGATGAGATTGAAGCCAGAAACTTCAAGGAAATAACATGTTAACAAGAAATAACAAATGAATCACCAAGTGTATCATATGATCGAGGAAAAAGTCTCCCTCTAGGATCCAACAGGTTTGGAACTGAATTCATTAGCAAGCCTGCGAATTGTGCTCTTTCAGCATCCACAAAGATTAGCGTGAATATCCAGTCTAGAAAACTCCAAAGATGCTAATAATGAAGATTAAATTGAAGGATTCAAAAGGATCAGCCTCTGAATACACAGTTCTAAAAGCTAATTTTCTAACAAAATGCAGTAGTACCTGTTGTCATCATAAAACTCAGTCAAGTTTTGAATCTCCACATACTCAAGGCCAGCTTCTCTCGCCAACCTAGGTTGCACCAAACAAAAGTAATAGGTTGTTAAATGTAAATCGAATACACACACACACCCCCGCACTCTCTGATAGAGCCCAACTCTAAAATTAAATGCACTACAACAGAACGCTACAATAACAAGCAATTAATGAGGGAAATGCTGAGGTTTTGCTATTAATGACCGAATAACTGAATCCGTGTTTCAAAATGACCTTCATTGATTTTCCCCAAAACCCTATTCCCTAACAAGTACTAAGAATATAAAAACACAATACTGAAACAGTCCCTCCCTGGTGTTTGAGAGACCAAGACTCTCCTCACTTCTGTCTTCACTCTAAAACATTCTGTCTGAGTCCCTCCCCAAAACAAAGCAAAATATTAAAGCAACCCAAAAGGTAACACTAACACCTAAGCTGAGTCTATTGCCACTCTACAAGCATCATTACTTACTCCCCATTATCAGGAACCTTAGGACAATAACCTTGAACTGCTGGATCTTTCCTCTCTGACCCTTGTCCCCCCCTCAATTTCCTCTCATATGTTTTGATAAATTTTCCAGCTCTATCACACACACACAAAACAAGCATGGACTGAAATAAACATGCAGACAACATGGTGTCGGTGAAGTTTGAACATCCCACCCATCACTGCTTGTTATCAGCACAAGAATCCGTAATACATTTATCCTCCCAAAGATTTCAATTCCCCATCCAACTATTACAAAGTCAACTTTAACATGATTGTTATTAATTGTATCTGCAGCCTAAATAAAAAGTCTAAAGAAAATGGCAACAAAGCTTGCACACTTGAAATCAGTAAATGGTCAGTAGCAGAAAGTGGTATCAACATAATATTCAGTATTAACCAACGTAACAACTCAGTCATTGTTCATTGTTAATTATAGGTTATGGAATAAGACAACAACCTGATGAAGCTTGGAAAGTGAACCAAGCAATGGGTTTCTGCAGAGACATCATTAGAGAATTTCAGCTGATATTTCTTTCCAAATAGTGGAAACCTGGTAACAGTACACATTCAAATGGAATAACTTTTTACTAAATTAACCCAAAGAAAATAAGCAGCAAGCAGTTGATTAGTAGTAAAGGACTATACTTTTCTTCTTCAACTTCAAAAGTAATCATGTAATTCTCTGTCCGAATACAGTTGGGAACAATGTTTGGCTTCATGCTGCTGCTTTTGTTGTGATAAGCTTCAACATTCTTCTGGTACTTAGCCCTAAATAGCCATGTATAACAAGAAAGAACTGCTGATTTAACATTATCCAGTTCATTTGTTCATAACGATCAACAAAATTCATGTTAATTTCAGGTTAATTATCTAAAAAAAAGTAATGATGACCAAAGCAATACAGAGTTACAATTAATGAATGTGAACCCCATACTAGATAGAAGCAACTATATGCAAAAGAGGGAATAAGAAAAAAATCTGTACAAGAAAAGATCATTACTTGTGTAAATCTGGATATGTCATGTAGGCTTCATCTGAAACAATTAGACAGTTCTTTACCCTTTTCTTGGGTTTTATTGGACAGAAAGAAGGGCTCGCATTATACTTGTGAAAATAAGATAAGCACTTCATGAAATGCAATGATTACCACTGAACTAAAAGGGGGCAAACCTTCAGTCTTGTATTTAAGCAGAAAAGCGTAAAATTATCAAAATTATAGTACATATTAAGAAACCAGACACATGGCATGTAAGAATATAAAATTAAAAAATCAACAACATGGCAGTCATGATAGCAGATATCAAGCTCATGGTTGAACAAGCATATTAAACGACAGACAAGAACATAACCCCCCCTCCTAAATGAATAACACTTTAATAAAACCAAAAGAATAGTGCATGCAACTAAATCCAAGAAGGAGCCTTTGGCAATCACATGTCTCATACCATATGGTAGATGAGTCAGGAGTAATACCGAAAAAATAACCCCCTGGTTTCAGCAAAGATGATACATTATGCAGAAGTCTCCGTGCTTTCTCCTCGCTCTCAAAACACAACTGCATGTGGATAAGTTATTCAGAAAAGAAAGAAATAAAAGAAAAGAAATCCTGAAAGACCAATAAAAATAAAAAATTAAACAAAATAAAAGTTCCAGTGATTACAAACACATTTCTTAGGACTTGCCTCCTCAACCATTTTTCTAAAACTACTTCAAGAGAATGATCACAAAGACGTGGATAAGCTATCTCCTAAGAGAAGCAAAAAGAGGCTCTAATAAACCTTAAAAAATTAGCCAAAAAAAAAAGTAAAATAATGCAAGAAAACATAAGTAGAAAGCAAATGGAAACCTGCAAATGCTGCAAACAGCAGACAAGATCAGCCTTATTGGTCCTCTCCTGCAGATGCATATCTATATTCTCCTGTCAAAAAAATAATAAATGAAAAAGTTAATAATAAATGTAGTTTCTCCATTTTTTTTTGGGCACAACTAACATGATCCATTCTTGAAGTCACATATAGGTGTTCATGTTATCACAAACCATGCACTTCATCAATTCCAACATTACAGAGTATTCTGATACCATATTCAGAACAAATAATATCAAATATACAACTTACATTTCTTCACTTTTTTTCTTAACGGGAGGTAAATGAAGGTAAAATTGAATTCACGTCAAAAGTGTAATAGACACTCTCTTGGCTTGTCATGCCTAAATGTTACTGTAGAAATATTGGGAAAGGAGGCAGTGACAAAAATTTCCAGCTTGTTTAAATGTTGATACAGTAAATGCTTCATGGAAATGTTGTAACTGATGAGGAAATGAAAACCACAGTCACAATGATAAAAGCATATTAATGGATAGAAAAAAGAAGAAAAATAGGGGAAGAACAAGAGAAATAGTGAAATACAATAGCACATAGGCACTGCAAGCTTTATTTCCAAACATGACATTAATTCTATATCAATTCTCCCAGCACATTCAATCCTATAAAGGTCTATATTCGTTTAGTCAGTTTCTCTCATTATTCTGCAATTCTTTTCTTTATTTTCTAATTGATGGTGTTCACTTTTCTTTGTTAAGGAGCCTGGTTCTTCCCAACTGATTCTTCCTCACTATGTCTTCTTTTGAAGTGATGTCATCTATATGCAATTGATTTCATAGCCTCACCCCTCCTTCCTCGTCATTTGACACATGTCAAATCTACCAGAATACATTGTATGTCAGAAATAAAAGGAAACAAAATAGTACACCCATAGCTTCTTCCTTAATATTATCGACAATCAAAATTTTCCATTCTTACCACCAATGACCTTATAATATCCCTCAACTAACATCTGGTAATCACAACTCCAGCCACTCAACTGTGAACATATTAATTGTTTCTCCAAGCAGCATCACAACTACATTCCCCATCCTCACTTCCCACCCCAATATGGGGATAAAAAAATAACACTTATCAGAGAAGCCTTTTCCAAAAAAACAGGTTTTCCCCTAACATTTCAATGACTTAGCAATAGTGAATTATCTTCTTCGCATATTTCAGTAATTTTTTAGCATTGGAAAGACAACAAAACACTGTCAGAAAATATTAGTTTTTCCCCTGACATTTGCAATAGTTAGTTCTCTTTGCATATGTTATTTTGGCATAACAATAGAGGGTCTGCAAATGTCAGAATCTTCCGCATGAAGCAACAATTCTAAGCACCTCAGCCTCAGGCATGCAATCCTTAAACAAAAGGTATCCCTTGCTCGTGAACAGTGACTACTAAAAAATAACTTGAAATGAGTTCTTGGCTACAAAAATCTCAGCGGCTCAAAGGATTAAATGAGCTCTTAGATCAAGGATAAAATCACGTATTCTTACAACATAATTATGAAGAATAACAATTACTCCTTCCCACAGAGAAAAATTAAATGCGAAAAGCGATCGAAGGATAATAAAGGCATTATAAATTTAAAATCAAGAATATAATCCAAGCTAACTATATGAGAAATCCACGGATAAAATTTCAAAGGAAATTGAGAAAACCTCACCGTGCAGGGATCAATCTCAAAGAACTCTGTAGTGTAAGCTTTCCTCTGGCTCTCCCACGCTTCTCGTATCTGGCTAATCCCAGACGACGCCGCATCTATAGCAACAATTCACGGTTAACATACTGAAACTTAAGCAGAAATAAACACAACCAACAGGAGATAAGATGTCACAATTCAATACCGATTCCAATATAATGACCGATTTGGGCTTCATCCCACTTATCAGCATCTGCTCCGCCTCCACAATACAAGTCACACACCTTCAGGGACCAAAGACCAATACAAGACACATGAATGAAAGGATTATTGCAACCGAATAGAAGCAAGCGAGAAAGATGAAATCAGCGCAGGAAAAACAAACAGCGCAAGAAATTATGGATGTGGGGCCAATACCGTGGCATAAGGGTGAGCGAAAATCTTGATGAGAGCCATTTTGGCAAAGTCGTAGAGACGATGGGGAGTAGATTCAGTTCTCGGGCATGCAATTTGACTCATCGTCTCCTCCAGAATACGCCGGAAAGAGCTTCCAGGGCGTCGATTTCAGAAATTTTGGCGACGCACACAACACTGCAACCAAGGAAGCATCTGTCAAGTCTGGAAAGTACAACGGTACAAAGCAGCATGTAACTTATTTCTAGAGCTGTCAATTAGATCATCGGACCGATTTTTTAAGCTCGAAAATAATTAAGATCAGGTTTTTATTTTAAAAAAAATAATAATTTGAATTTAAAAATATTTAAAAATAAAAGGGCCAACCTTCTAAAATTACAGTCCGTCTTTTTAAGTTTTTTTTTATTTTTTTAAAAAATTATAATATAAAAAATTAAATATATAATTAAAAAAATAAATATATTAGACTCATTCGTCCCTCATTCATTCATTCGTTAAAATTTAGCTAATAATATTAATTAAGTCTAATTTTTATTGATATTAATTTTGATGTTACTATTTAATATTAAATTTAAATATTTAAATTTTTTATTTATCATGGTGTAAATTATTTTAAATTTATTTTTTAAATTTAATTTTATGTGCAATAACTTTTTTAAAATTATAAATATGTTTTTTAAATTTTTAAATTTAAAAAATAAAAAAAAGCCCATGAGGGCCGGCCTTTCAACCCTAAAGGTTAGAGTTGAGCTTTGTAAAAAAAACTAAAAAACATGATAGGACTTATTAGAACCAACCTATTTAAACTTGACCCTAATTGATAACTCTACTAATTCCCTTTCAAATTATATTACATTTTTTAAAAATTTTGAAAATATAAAATATTTTAATAAAATAAAATTTTATTAAATAAATTTATTTTAATATTGTAAATTTTTCTATTTATTTAATTTTCACGTATTTATCTTCTCAATATCATGACCCACAGTTATTATTAAATAAAAATATTTTTAATAATTTATATTTATATTTTAAAAAATAATAATATAAAGTGTATTTAAAAGAGTCTTGAGAGTGGAAGCTAGAAAGTTTTGCATAGCATTTTATAGATAGATATAAGAGAGAATTTTAATTAAGGATGATAGAAGAGAAATATTTATCAATGAATTCTAAAAAAAATTAAAAATTCTCTTCAAAATTTTTGACCTAAACTGAAATAAAGTTGGTGGCTAAAAAGACCTGAATACCCCTGTTCAAAACAAAGAAAAAAACGATTATGCATTTAGAATAAAATGATTGAACTAGTATGATTGTTAATAAATTATATAATTTATAATTGATATTGATAAATTAATAAATAAAAGATAGATAAGTAACAAATGATATTAGTATGATTATTGACAAGTGAAGTCATAGATAAGTAACAAATGATATTAGTATGATTATTGACAAGTGAAGTCAAGTAATTTACAACTGATATTAATAAATTAATAAGTAAAGTAAAAAAATTAATAATTAATTATGGTGCTTTTTGATCAAATTGAATGAACAAATCTTGTAAAGGATTCACAAGTCAAATTAAGTAGTTAATACATTATGTTGATAAATTAATAAGTAAAGTTATGAAATTAATAATTTAAGATTATAAAACCAAGGAATTAACTAGTTAATTATTTAACAAGCATTGTTAAGGAATTAACAAGTACAAGTAAGCAATTAATAAGTAAAATTATGTAGTAATTAAATACTTGTTAATTTTCAAGAAGAGCATTTCGATCTTTTCAGCCACCTATTTTATTTCAATCAATTCATTCTAAAAATCTTGTAGAGAATTTTCAGATTTTTTTGGGACCCACTAATAAATATTTCTCTTTCATGATCCTTAATTGAAATTCTCTCTTAATATTAAAACTATTAAATTATTAAACTTTAAAAACCTTACAATATGCTCTCTCTCTGTTTTCTTTTTTTTTTTTTTAGCCAAGTATATGCTCTCTCATTAAATACAAAAATATTGACCATTAAATTTGATTATATTTTTTTTTTCATAAGACTTGATGGTAAATATTCTTGTATTTAACAAGAAGGATCAAATTACAACTTTTAAATATTGAAGGAGAAAAATACACATACAGGAAGATATTAGAGATTAGATATATTCTTAGATCTATAATTCAAGAGTAAAATTATTGTTTACTCTTTTTTTTTTAATTTTTTATCTTTAAATAGAATGTGTGTGCTATAGTATAACAAGTAACAACGTTATCAAACTTAATAAAGAAAGATGCTCATATGAAATCATCGTTTGAATTATATACTATAAGTCGGTTGCAAAAGAATGGCAGTAAAATTCAGTGGTATTAAACAGAAAAATACTATATATTTATTGAAAATTATTAAAGAAAAAATATAATCAAGTCCTTTGAAATTGTATAAGTGATAATATGATTTCTCAAAATTTCATAATTTCATTATAATTTTTAAGAACTTTTTTGTTATTAAATTTTAAAATGAAAAAATTATTTTACTTTTATTAAAAATAACAAGTATCAATCACAGCTTTTGCTTAAGAAATAAAAGCCTTGATCACAATTTTTTTTTTGTGAATCATGAGAGTTAAATAAGAAATCACAATTTATCAAGTATAATTTTTATTATTGAAAAACAAGTTTTCAAAATAACAAACTCTAATTATAACTTTTATTTAAAAAATAATAAATTTTATTTGAAGAATCACAAAAATTAAATAAAAAATCACAACTTATCAATATAGATAATTTCACAAAGTTTCAATGGAATTATGGCATGTGATAAGAATAAAAGTGATATTCAATGATTTATATAATTTCACTAAAACAAAAAAAATGTATATTTTTGGTCTTTTCATTCCACATTGAATTCTAAATTTATCTTTTAACTTTGTTGAATTTATTTTTAGTTTTTTAACCTTAAAAGCACTATCAACATTTTTTTCTTTTCTTTTCTCTTACATTACAACAACAACAACAATCAGCATTATGTTATTAAGTAGAATTAATTATATAAATTACATTATATCATCATACTTTATTATTTATTAAACTTTTAAAAATGTTAACAATAAGTCTTATTTCTTTTCTCTACAATTGCTTACTTAAATTATAATAATATTTTGAGCTAATAATTTTATATTTAGAACTCTCATTCAATTTAAATATGAGCATTGATGAGTTCCAAGCCGGAGCAACTCTTTATCATATAATAATTTTAACCACATTATTATAACAATATGAAATACTTTCTAATTCAGTTTAAATATGAGTATTAGTGAGTTCCAAACATATTTTTAAAGCCATTTCTAATTCTATTTTCGGTTCCATTTTCAATTTTATTTTCAATTCCATTTCATTCAAAATGCTTCCATTGAACCAAACGAGCCCCAAAATTAAATGAAATACTTTCCCATTTAAAATTTGATATTTTTCTTAAATTCATGCAAAGTTAAAAATTAATTATTGGTGAATTTGATTGTTTCAGGAGCAGGAATTATTGGTGAATGCAAAATTAACGCAGATTGTGATGCTAAGTGTCCTTGTATATGTCACCCCAGAAGAAGCTATTGTTAACTTGATCCTATAATATAACTGTTGTCAGCAAATGTCTTTGTTGTCCTTGCCCTCCTTCTGAGTTCTAATAATCCCTTTTCAATGTCCTAGTCATTGGAATAATAAAAATTTTGAAATAGAAGATAAAAATCAACACCAAGAAGAAAATGCAAGCTTTATAGGAACCTTGCTAATTTTATTATTAACCAAAATGTCATGTTCAAAAATCACGTTGAGCGTTGAAGTTCAAATCAATTTTCACTTCAGACTAAAAACATTATCTAGAAATGATCTAACTAAACAAAGGAAATGGCTATTAAACTAACATTTACTTGTGGTAGAGAGTAGCTTGTGTTTGGCATCCAACTAGAAGGAAGCTTGCTTTATAAAAAAGCTTGTTAATTTTATTATTAACCAAAATGTCATGTTCAAAAATTGCATTGAGCGTTGAAGTTCAAATCAATCTTCACTTCAGACCAAAAATATTATCTAGAAATGATCTAACTAAACAAAGGAAATGGCTATTAAACTAACATTTACTTGCGGTAAAGAACAGCTTGTGTTTGGCATCCAACTAGAAGGAAGCTTGCTTTATAGGAAGCTTGTTAATTTTATTATTAACCAAAATGTCATGTTCAAAATTATATTGAACGTTGAAGTTCAAATCAACCTTTACTTCAGGCCAAAAACATTATCTAGAAATGATCTAACTAAACAAAGAAAATGGCTATTAAACTAACATTTACTTGCGGTGAAGAGCAGTTTGTGTTTGGCATCCAACTAGAAGGAAGAGTTTCAAAGCAAATATTCTCTTCTTTTACTCACGCCAATTTTTTTTCAAATTTATTTATTACTTATATTGTTTTATGCCCTCCTTTAATTACATATATATATATATACACACACACGGGTGAACTGTCCAGATTTTAGTGTTCTTTGGATCAAGATAATGAGAGTGATACGTGTTAATTTATTTTCACTTAATAGGGATTATCTTTATCCATTGAGATATGTTTACTTGTTCATTGAATATAAAATAAAGTTATACTCATATTTTGGGTCAATATATTCATGTACTTAGTCATAGATAAAGCCATGGTCATTGGCATGCATTTTTATGTTCAAAAATATTGACATGGATCTCCAATAGAAAAAATATACCCAGAAGATCACTTCGAAATGTTCATTAGTAAACTAAAAACAGCTTGTATTTTATATTCAATTTTTCGGGCTGAATTTTATATTCAACATTAAAATACATAGCAACAAAACCTTTATTAGATTATGGCAAGAAAAAGCTTTAAACTAACATTTACTTGTGCGGTAAAGAGCAGTTTGTGGTTTGGCATCCAACTAGGAGGAAGAGTTTCAAAGCAAAATATTCTCTTCTTTTACGCACGCCAATTTTTTTTTCAAATTTATTTATTACTTATATTGTTTATGCCCTCCTTTAATTACATATATATATATACACACACAACGGGTGAACTGTCCAGATTTTAGTGTTCTTTGGATCAAGATAATGAGAGTGATACGTGTTAATTTATTTTCACTTAATAGGGATTATCTTTATCCATTGAGATATGTTTACTTGTTCATTGAATATAAAATAAAGTTTTTAACTCATATTTTTTGGTCAAATATATTCATGTACTTAGTCATTAGATAAAGCCATGGTCATTGGCATGCATTTATTATTGTAAATCAATAATATATTGTGTACATGGATGCTGCCAAGAGAAATAATATATACCCACGAAGAATCACTTCGAAATTGTTCATTGAGTAAACTAATAAATCCATGCATCTTGTATTTTATATTCAATTTTTCGGGCTGAACTATTTAATATTCAACATTAAATTATATTACATACGCACACATAAACTTCCATTAGATTATGGCAAGGAAAAAGTTTTCGGGGAAGAAAAAGCTTTTCGGGGATGAAATTTTAAACGGGCAAATTTTGGAAATTATGAAGTATATTATGTGTATTATTTAAATTAATTTTATCACACATATGGTGGATTATTAACTTTTAATTATATTATCAAAAAATTTAATTGTTCATTGAATATAAAATAATATAATTTATCTATTCATTGGTCAATGAATCAAATTAATAAAGGGACATGCTTTCGTTTTTTTTAAATCAATAATACATGCACATCAGCACATGAATGTTAACCCAAAAAATAAAAAATAAAGGAGATGCATGATGAATCACTTTTGAAATTGTTCATTGAGAAAAACTATAAATCATATATTAAACTTTTGGAAGGTTATGTCCCCGAAAAAAATCTTATGATTAGATGAATATCTAAACAATTTTGAAAATTATAAAATTATATAAATATAAATTATACAAGTCAATTTGTTTCTATGCGGTTTCATTCCATTTAGTTCGAAGCTATTATGGGATGGATGAACAGAGCGAAAGATTATATAAAAAAGAAGTAGAGTCGATAATTTGAATTGATTATACCACTTTGGGTAAGCTTATTTTGAAATGAGCTTAAAGTATTTATTTTATAAAAAAATTTTATATAATCAAGCCTGGCCTAATTTCTCAGAGGTCCGATACCCAAATTATTGTATTTTATTTTATTTCAATTGTTATCTAATTTCAATTTTTATTTTAAAAGACTTATATTTTTAATTTTTATATTATTTAATAATAATAAAAAAAAAGAAATTCAGGTGGTCCATGTTAAATCTATTTGGGTTTAGACTTGGCCTAAATTTTTTAAGATTTTTTTTAAATTTATTCAAGTTGACTTGTCAAGTTAACCCAAATTATACCTCTTATTAAATCTTTCACTGGAAGAGATGTCCCATTTACACTTGACTATGCTTTGAATAGAATAATTACCTTCAATGAAAGATACATAAGCAATTAAAAAGATATTTGTTAATAAATCTAAACAAATAAAAACATTCAAAATTAATTTTTTATGTTATCCCATTTTAAATTTGAAGATACTCTATAAAAACAACTATTACGTTATGTATAATGATAATAAAACAACGTTATCAAACTTAATAAAGAAAGATGGCAAAAAAAAAAAAAACACTTAATAAAGAAAGCTCATAGGAAATCATCGTTTGAATTATACACTATAAGTTGTTACAAGAGAATGGTAGTAAAATTCATTAGTATTAAACAGAAAAATATTGTATGTTTCCAAAAAAAAAACATAAAATATTTTATTTTTATTGGAAATTATTAAATGCTATTAATTAATAATGCAATTCTACTGTATTGCTCTTTGTATAAATTGACTTGTCCTTCCGTGGATTTGAATGAAGAAAATTTAACAATCACAAGATGGCTCTGAAGAAGTCTCAAGTCTGCTTTGTATTGTTCTTGCTTCTCACCGTCTTCTCCCTCCCATCCTCAGGTATATCTATGATAATTTACAGATTAACTGAAATAAAAAAAACAATTGTTACTTCATGTATTGTATTTTTCTTTAAAATTTACATAATTTTCTTTCAAAAATGAAAAGTAAACTATATAAATCTCCTCTGAGATTACATTATTTTTTTCACGTTTATATTTGTTTTCAAATCCATAGATTACACACATAATTTCTCTTTTTTTTTTTTTTAAATAAAAGTTTAGGTGAACTTTTGTCATCTCAATATTCAAGAAAGACAGCAAAATGTACATATAATCAAATCTTAAAAATATAAATTTTGTAATAACCACAACAATAATAGGCAATAATAGGAAACATTTGATGAACTTTTAAATTTAAAATTTTTTATTAAAGCCTACTGAGTTCAATAGAAAGCTACAACCATTAATTTTTCAACTCAATCCTTCACAAAATATCCAAATATCATGCTCAAATGTGGACATTTATTAAGCATAAATAAATTACAATAAAGAAACCAGGGCATGGGGTTGAGTGTCCCGTAACCAAGTGTCAGGGTTTCGATCCCTGTTTATGTATGAAAAAATATTCTCTGGCCAGCTCTTCTACCCTTTGAGGTGCCTGATTATGAGCGAATCCGGATTAGTTTGGGCCGTTGTTGTACCAAAAAAGATGTTCTGCCTAGGTTACTGATGTGTAAGCAAAAGAAAAATAAAAAAACAATAAAGAAAGCCAAGAGAGAGGGAAATAAGATAGGAATTTCAAACCCAAATTTTCATTGTAGCTACTGAACTCTCGTTTCGTCGAACTTAAGAGTTATAACCTGTTGCTGACGTGGAAGAAAATTAAGGCTTCATTGCTCCAAAAATCAGACAGAAACGGGGCAAGCATGATGAGAGTAGGGAGGAAATGAAGAAAAGAAGAAGATGAAGAAGCTTGCGATCGCACACGTCTCCGCATCTGCTCCTCCTTTCTGAAATCGTCCACCTTTGCTCCTTCTGTTTCTATTCCTTCAACTTTCCCTTTTTTAATTCAAGTGATTCGGCTGTCATGTGCACCTCACATGACAAAGACCTTTTTTTTTTTTTAATGAAAATGACAAAACTATTCTTAATGACCCTAATTACAATTTACACAATGTTACCAAAAAAAAAGTTGAGATAATAAAATTGAGTACACTTCAAACCCAAACAAATCTCCATTAATAATATTCAATTAGTTTCAAAAATCTGCACAAAATAAAATAATATTCAATAACCATGTGTGCAAAAATATGAAAAAAGTACTTGCAATGACTATGACATGCCTCCAAATTCAAAAGTCTTCACAATGACTATGGCATACCTTTGGGTTAAAAATCATTTAAAGAAGTACTTACTTTTCGCTCATAATAAAATTCTCACATCAATAATAAAAATATGATATCGTAAATTATAAGTCAAATCCTTATCAATATAATTACTTTTGTTGTCAAACACTTAAAATCTATGCAAATATTATCATAGTCATTTCTTAGGTTAACTTTGTAACTTTAGCCCAGTTACTATAAGGGAAATACCTTATACATTTATATTGTGTATGTATATATATACTATTTTCAGTCCAACCAAAACAAGTAAATTTTAAAATGTCAATAATATTAATAATAAGAGTTTGTTAGGAAATATTCCCTCCAATCCAAATATAAATAGTTTTTAGGGAAAAATCAATAAAGTCCTCATTCTCATTAAAATATAGTATTTTTTTTTCTTTTTACCTTTAGTCTCAATTACTAATACATTTTATGATGAATGAGAAATAAATTTATACAAGAATCTAGGTTAATAATACAAAGTGTAAAATGAAAAAAAAAATTCACATGTACTAGATTGCTTATATTTTGAATCAAAATTAATTGAAAGAAAATGTTTATATTTTAAATTTGAGAGAGTAAATAATACATAAAAGATATACATGTTTTGATTTAATTGAAAACAAATAACTTAAACTTTAAATATATAAGACTAAATATATAAATTATCTTCTTACTACAAATATATAAATGAAAATGAAATAAAGAACTGAAGGCGTTTAGTTTGATTAGTCGAGGAAGATGAATAACTTATCTTAAGGTCTCAAATTCAAATATGAGATATGCCGTCGCATTAAATAAATATGCCAAAGGAATTCTTGAGGTGCCTGTGAGATTTCTGCTGGTTTACGATCCAACACAATAAGGGTTCTAATTAGTTTGAACAGGAGGTAAGAATACCCTCAAATTTTCTAGAATATTGAGCGACAGAATCAAATAAAGAATGAGAAATAAGGAAAAGAAAATAAATTTGGATTCAAGGAGGAGATACAACATGTTTAACAATTTGTGGTCATCCTCCTAATACAATGAAGGATTTGGATCTAGTGAGTGACCTAATGCATCAATGTGAAGAAAATATATTCAACATCTCACTTTAGTGAAATTCAATAACCAATCAAATTTACTAGTGCCATATTTCAGCAAAAAAGGATAAATATTCCTAATACATTTACAAATATCCAAATATTGTTAACATTAATTATCCAACAATATAAAATTATCCAAAAACTACTCTCCATTATCTATTAGGGATTTTGACCTAACATATGATTTAAATAAAAAAAAAATCAACACCAAAAAGGAAATACAAGCTTCGTAGGAAGCATACTGATTTTATTGCTAATTGACTCTTTCCATGAACCGATTAGAATTGCCTATATTTAAGCTCCGCGATACATGTAGATAAGGCATCTCTTAATTGGGTGTTATCAGAGTCCATATAAAGGGCGTCTTCATATAACCTTCTAGCTTGGTGTAGCAATTTCACCTTCTCCTTGCTGCTAGATGGCCTCAAACGAGACCTTTGCTGCAATGCTACACCCCATCTGAACAAAGCTGCAATTTTAACAAGCTCAAATTAACCTCCAACAACAAGAAGTCATATCCCACAAGAGAGGGTCAATTACATGAATCATACGATATCATTCTGATATCTTGTTCAAAAACTTCATTGAGTGTTTAAGTTCAGATCAATCTCCAAACAAAAACGTTATCCAGAAATCATCTAATCATCTAACTAAACAAAGAAAATGGCTTTTTAGAATAAAAGCGAGATGCTGTAAAAGAGCAGTTTTAAGTTTGGCATTCAAGGGAAAGGAAGAGTTTCAAAGCAAAATTTCACCAAAGCATGCGAAAATTTAACTTGTAATGAAATTAATGTCTAGTGTCCCTTGGACTATGATGTGTGTATCTATTTGAAATACCTGAATTAGTCTCCACAATGCAGTTGTTTCCATGAAAAGGTTATCTATTTAATTACATTACACAGTCCATTGACGGTGGTATACTTAAGGGTCAGATTGGCAGCAATAATGGAAATGGAATGGTCCATGGAAAGAACAAAATTAAAAAAAAAAAAAGAAAAAGAAAAAAAGAAAGTATTTCATTAAAAAAGAAATAAAAATATATATTTAACAGTTGACAAATGATACTCAGATTCAAATGTAAAGGGGTGTATGGTTCCTGTGATCTTCACTCTGTCGTTTCACATAGCGTGAAACCTGGAGTGTTAGGATTGGAAGACAGTGTTTTTGTAAGGGATAGGAGGGTGGCATCATAAATAAAGACTAGGCAGAAAGGTGTAGATTAATAACAGCCAAGAATTTGTCATTTCAGATCAGAGGGCTAAATAATAAATTTGTTTTAACAGTTACAGCAGCAAAATTTATTTATAAAAATTATGAAAAAAATAAAAATTATATCATTTCTTATGTGTTTATATATACAGAAAAAGGGAATACATTAAACATGAAATTTCAAATTTCAACCTTTATGAATTATATTTCCATTAACAAATAGTAAACAAAAAAAAAAGATAGTATCAATTTTTAAAATGATGTTAATTAAAACAAAGAAGGGCAAATTTAAAAATTCAAGGAACGTAGAAGTTGATCAAGTGTGCAGCCAAATATTCTCATATATCACTGGAATGTAAAATACCATCAATTGCCATACAAAACAAACATCATGAATACCTTAGAATTTCATACCATAATATATGAAACACCATTATCTGAGATAATTCCAAAATTTTGAGTACATAGAAACATTACCATCAGGAGCATAAATATTTCCTTTGGACAACATCGCATTAAATTTGTCAATTGCAGCTAAGAACACTCTGTCAGCCTCAGAAGCTGCCGCCTGTAATATTTGAAAAGAAATCAATCAAACTAGAAACTGAGCATTAGACAAAAGAATCAGCGTGTCAAAATGGCAGAATTAATTATGCCAGCCAATAGCAAGATGACAAGATGTATCATATCAGATTCTAATCAACAAATCATTTCTAGACCCAATTTAGCTGTTCACTAAACTATACTTGAGTCAGTGTGCCTAAGTGGGCTATACATAAAAAGGTGGAGAGAAAAACAATATCATGGTTCTCATACAAAGTTACCAGGGAACCGTAAGAGAACTCTCAATTGAATAATTGAAACATATAATTTCATGATATCGACTAGACGCATACCGGTCCAATATCTGCTATCAATTGTCCACGGAAAAACAAAGCAAGACCCCAATTATATAGGGCTCTCACATCATTCCCATCAATTGACAGTGCCAGCTTATATTTTCTGCCTGCCTCTATAAGTAGCTCTTCACACTCCTCACATACATCAATTAACATAGGTGCAAGATTTTCTTTACTGGTGATTTTGTTTTGCAGTCGATTCAGGATTCTACTTTGTTTTCCAGATGATGAAGTGACGCTTCCAGACAGAAGCGTTCTAAGGTCACGACTACTCTTTAACTTCAATTCCCCATGCAGAAGATATGCATTTCCTAACTGGCCTACAGCCAATAAACTCATAGGCTTTAAGTCTACAGCTCTGGAAAGTAAATTGGAAGACTTGTACAACATGATTTCAGCTTGATCTTCCTCACACCTACCCTTCATACACTCTTTGGCTTGCTTTAAGAGGTCTGTTGCTTCAACAAGATACTTATCAAACACCATATCATCAGAGATCTTCGAAGATGAAGAGACATTCAATTCACTCTCATGAGTAAACAAGTCATTGGGAACATTGTGGTGATTATCACTGTTCTTCCCATTTTTTGTATATTGAGACCCATGTGATCCATATTCCCTCTTCTTATGAGAAGACTTCTGAGTTTCATGAGCACTATTGATCATCTGCTCATGTGCAAAGGAAGATTCACTTTCCATGTATTCAGAATCAAGCAGATTATCATGAGATTCACATATGTCTCTGATGCTGTCAGAATTCAACTTCACAGAGAAGCTGTGACTATTTGAGAATTGCAATCTATTGTTCTGGCGGTGCCTATAATCTTTTTTGTCAGGAAATATTTTGGCACTTCTGTCCTGATCATCTGAATGCAAAATTTCTTCCTCGCAACTAGCAGTTGTACTGCCTTTTCCATCAACTGCCAAATCAGACATTCTCAAAGAATCATGAGAAGAATCCAAATTGCCATATGCTTTATGCTTATGGACTGAATTTAAGGACCCACCTTCAACAAGAGGAGTACTATTATTAGTCCCTCGAGTTTGATCAAATTCTTTATTAGTGGTCTCTCGTGTGACATTTTCTCCAATTTTAGCTGAATTGGAGGAGGGCAAATTTTCTCCAATCAAATTACCAATAGACTGTAGCATCCAGTGCCCAATTTCACCAACTTCTTTCTTTTTTCTACCAGGCTTATGTTTCCCAACCAAAACACCACTCGAGTTTTCCTCACTGTCGATTACATTAATGACAATATTCCTAGCATTCAATGCTGATAGTTTTATGGAATCTGTAACTTTAACATAACCATCCAAATCACCTACTTTAATTTTATTATTTCTGATAGCACTTTCCACATCACTCTTCAAGTTATTAGCTTTAAAATCAAGTTCATCAAAAAATTTCACCAAGCTCCTTAATTTCTCAGCAGACAAGTTCAAATTTTCCTCCTTTAGCCGTTCCTTACTTCTAATTGCCCTTGCATCATCAAAACCGAAGGTTACATTACGAAAAAACCCTACCGTAAAACCAGTGGCAAAAACCAACAACACAGAAGCTGGAAGCAGGATTATGGACGAAACTTTAACCCTAGAGATTGCCATTGCACACACAAGGCCCAACAGGAAAACGAAAATGTTCTTCCTATCATCAAGTCCAATAGAAATGAGAAAATTACGAAGCACATCAGACTCACCGGGCCCCTCCGACGCACTAGCGAATTCCAGGTCATCCCATCCGCCGTAAACGGCAGAGTTAGGATCACAATGAGCTCTTAAGGAACAAAATCTGGGGAATATAGAGCCATGACTGCGACCGCAATTTCTACCAGAAAATTGGAGAAAATTGTGGTTTCTTCGAGAAAGCGAAGGAAGAAAGTAAAGAGCAGGTGAAGATGATGATTGAGAGTTCAAGAGATTAATGGGACTTTTGACAATCACGGTTTTCATCGAAGAATGCCTCTAAAGACGATAGACTTTCGCGGACTCTTTAAGCTGCAATATGAAAGTTGATCATCACTTTCGTCTCGCCCGCTTCCGCATTCCATGGCCGATGAGTATCGGATATTCCCGCTCCAAACTACTTAAGCGACGGCGTTTTGGTTGCTGAGTAGCCAAGGCCCAAGCGGGTCTCGGCCACTGACAGCCGAGATTATCTCCTCAGTGTAGTGGAATAATAAATTAAAAATAAAAAAATTGGCGTAGCGATCATGAAAATTATAAAATAGTTTTTATTACAACAATGAATTGTTCATATCAAATTGAAAAAAAAAATAATAAACCTCATTAAAATATATAAATAATAATAACATTTTTTAAAATATTATAATTCTTTTAAAGTTCTTGAATCTTTGTTTAAAATGCAAATAATAGCCTTGATTTATTTTTTTCAATCATAACTATTTAAATAATTACAATTTTTATTTTGTGAATTAGAAAAATTGAATAAAAAATCACAACTTCTCACTTAAAAGTTCTTTTTATGATTGATAAATAAGTTTTAAAAATAATCAATTTCAATCACAACTTTTGTTCATCATAAAAACTAAATAAAAAATCACAACGTTTCACATGAAATTTCTTTTCTTATTAAGAGAAAACATACATTTTGATCCCCGCACTTTATTCATATTTTGCTGCAATTCACTGCACTTTTTTTAATATTTTGGATCTCTACACTAGGGTTGCACAAAAGACTGGACGAGACTGGACTTTAGCCTAACCCGGAGTCTGGTCCTTTTTATGAAAAGGACTGGGTTAAGTAACCTGTAATCTGGTCTGGTCCTATGAAAACTCGAAGATTAACAAGACTAAACTTGGTCCATAGGATTGAGAGACTGGTCCTGTTAGTCCAATACTCACTTGGCCTTTTTTTTTCTTTTTTTTCTCTATAATGACCAATAATCTATTTCAACTTAACAAATTCAATTAAGATAATAAAAATACTTATAATCATAATAAATTCATAATAATTTATAACATCAAGAAAATAATATTTTAGTTACAGTCCAAACTCCAAATGATTTAAATACATAACTTCAATAAAAAAAAATCAGAGAAAAGACCAAAAATAGACTAGTGGAAAAAAATCAGCAAGAACAGAAGTAATAAAAATCAGCCCACAGACATGTTCCTTCAAAGTTCGAACAGATCAAGATCAAAGTGCAAAGTGCAAGGCAGGGGCTAGGGCTTTGGCGCACTGAAGAAATTGAGAATGAGAGCGAAGTTGAGTGAGTGACTGAGACGCTAAGTGCTGTTGAGTAACAGTGTTGAGGTTTTTTTTTTCGATCAAAGTGTAAAGTGCAAGACAGGATTAAGACTTTTTTTCTAAGACTTATTAATTAATAATTTATAAATTAATTTTAATTATATTAAAATAATTATATAGGACCAAACCAGACCACTTAGTCCAGATGCTTGGTCTCTAGTCTGGTCTTACCTAAAAAATCAGTCCTGTCTTTTTGGTCCTATAGGACCAGCATTTTACAGGACTGGACAGGACCAGATTTTCATGGGTCGGACCGAACCGAACGAGACCACGAGACTTTTGCGCAGCCCTACTCTACACTTTCATTTTTTAATGTTTTGCGTTCATCCAAGATCTCTATACTTTGTTCATTTAGGAACTTAGAACACTGAAAAATAAAAGTGTAGGGAACAAAAAAAAAGTTCAGGGACCTATAACAAAATACAATCAAAGTGCAAAGATCAAAATGTATGTTTTTCCTATTATTAATGTCCAAATTCTAAAAATAATCAATCCAAATCATAACTTTTGTTTAAACAATTACAACTTTTATTATGTAAATCATAATAATTGAATAAAAAATTACAACTTCTCTCCTGAAATTTCTTTTATTATTGAAGTTATGAAAATAACCAATTATACCATCTTAGAATTCCATATTATGGTTAATGTCATTATATCATATAACTGTTAAATTAATGGTCTTCTGATTTTTATTCTTATAACCTCCAGCGGTTTCATGTGGCATCATAATGTAGAATAATTTTATTTATAAAATTGTAACTCTTAAGTATATAGGGTTGGAGGCTTATAAATTGAGGCTTGGCATAAAAGGATTATATACATATCAAAATCTACACAAACATTATTACAAAATATACATTTTACGTCTCTCAATTTACGTCACTTTTTGTAAAAGTGACATAAAATATAGAGACAGTGGTAATTTTATAAATAAGTGTTGAATATGTAAGACTATCCACGTCCCTTTAAAAAAAAAAAGTGACGTGGTAACTTATCAATTCGCTTTTTAAGAAAAAGACGTGAATTGTAGAAAATAAAATATTTTAAATTATTAATTTTTGAATATTTTTCACGTCCCTTTTTAAAAAAACATGGTAAGTTACTACTTCACTTTTTTTTAAAAAAAGGACATGAATTGTAGAAAATAAATATTTTAAATTATTAATTTTTTTGACATTTTTTACGTTCCTTTTTTTAAAAAAGTGACGCGGTAACTTATCACGTCATTTTTCTTAAAAAAGAGACGTGAATTGTAAAAAATAAAATATTTTAAATTATTAATTTTTAGACATTTTTCACGTCCCTTTTTTTAAAAAAGAGATGTGGATTGTAAAAAATAAGATATTTTAAATTATTAATTTATGGATATTTTCATATCTTTTTTTTAAAAAAGCGATGTGAATTTCAGTCAGCATTTTTAAATCAAATCAAGCTTCTTTCTCACTCCATCATTTTGTATTTTGAAACTTAACTCCTCTCCTTCTTTCCCTTCAATGGCAGCACGTTTCTCCTCTCCTTTTTACTGCAAATCTTTCCTCTTCTCTACACAACAACTCTCTTTTCTCCTTCCCACTACATTGAGACCCACAACATCAACATCTATGGTCGACAAACTGACTAAAGACCTAAGGCTAGCATTAAACGGTAAGTGTTAGATAGATAACTCTCTCTTCTCCTTGTCTCCTCCTCTTTTCCCCATTTGACGGATAACTTTGAGACCCATGGGATCCACAGCTTCTCCTTCTCTTTTTCTTGAGCAAGTAATATTTGGTTAGTGTCACTTTTACCCACAAGTTCTTTTTCTTTGTAAATATTTATGACTTATGCTTGAGCCTTCTCCATTATCTTTGGTTACTTTATCACTTTTGGTATGGTTTTATTTTTTTTTAAGGTCTGTGAAATCCATAGCTAGCTTGAATGATGAAATGATAATGACAAATATTTAAATTTAAATTATTTTAACATTTGTTTTAGGAGAAACCACGTCCCTTTTTACCAAAGAGGGACGTGAATTCTCGAGAAACCACGTCACATGACATGGATAAGTCAATTTTATGTGTTGCTCGGATCTATATTCTCCATAATAAGGATGTAAAATGTCCTAAAAAAGAGACGTAAAAAGCTTTTTTTGTAGCAGTGAAACATGAATGATCCCTATTTCTTATATTTGCATTTATCTCTTGCTTTTATTATATTGTTCATATTTCCTTATATTTTTATAACATATTATACGCACGACATTCTATCAAATTAGTTCATGGCAGAAGTTTGAGGAATCTCTTATTGATGCTTATCGATTCTTGTTCATGGCATAGAGGTAATTTGCTCAAATGGAGTGATAAAAATTTGCAAATTTATTTAGAAGAAAGGATGGCCTTACAATTTCAAAGAAGGTACCAATTTTACTATCATGACTAAAAGGAGATTCATATTGAGGTATAAGAATTTACCTTATTTTGTTTTTTACTTTGTGCATTCGTATATTTTATATTTTATCATTTAAAAATTCTAGTTTTATAAGAATTTACCACCAATTGAAGCCTTGTTAGGGAGACCAAACAAGAAGAGGTCTAGGATTGATTAGTGTACAAGGAGAAGAAAAAAAAGGTGATTCAAAGCAAATTAACAAGCATGTAGTTGAGGGTATGACATACCTAGACCTAAAGTGGAGGAATTCAATAAGAAAGATGTGAAAATGACTTATAGTGTTTTTGCCAGTAGTTAGGTCACAACATGTCATATTGCAAACAGGTTAGTATTTGCACTTGTCCTTTATATGTATTGCCTTCACCATTGCTGTATACTTTATTTTCACTTTCACTTGACCATTTATGTATATATTGTGCAGTGGCCTTCTACTAATAAGGAGCCACGACCAAAGTAGGCTAGGAAATTTGTCAACTAAAGGCCTACCCTACCACCCATTCTTACACCCTCTCAATAACAACAAACTCAAAGCAACCAAGTTACTCAACAATTTGTCAAATAGAGACCTCCCCTATCACCCACTACAACTGACACTAATATTATTGAAGATGCTTTGAAGCAAAGCAATTTATAGACCAAGAACTGAGGTTGGCATGGGGATCTAAGTTAATAAAGTCACAAGAAGGAGAGTTTACGATGTGAGTTTATTTTATAGCTTTGTAGTAGTTGACTAATATTTTCTCATTGATTCCATATAATAACACATATGACACTTTACATATGTAGTCTGGATTGCCATCAGAGCTAGTATTTAAAGAGGGCACAGCTGAGGAATATATTCATCACAACATAGATCTAAAAACAAGGTTCCCCATCCTAAATGAGAGTTAATTGTGAAAAGAGAAACAAATAATAGCCAGTAGACCCATTACGAGAATTGCATCAAAAGGTTTTGGTGCAAATGTTGGTCAACCCTCAAACCTCATTTAAACCACCTAGTCTAAGATGGCAGGGGAATCCTAGTATCAGTGGCACCCAGCTTGAAGGTTAAAGGTAAAGGATGCTTGGACAACAAAGATCAAAGGGAAAAGAGATTGTCATTTAGTCTATCTTAGGCTTGCCTTTTAGTCTACCATGATTTTTTTTTCTGTTTTGTATGCAGCCATTCTATATATGGGATAGTAAATGTTGGCATCATTCTCTTGTGTTTTGCGTGGAGCTATTATATGTAGATTTGCCTTGATTTCTTTTGTGTTTTCGATGCAGTTATTCTGGCATGGCTAAGGGATTTAGTAGTGTCCTCATTAGAGACTTGACTATGTTATAATTTGATAACTATTTTGATTAATGTTGTTATCATGTTGGCTAACCTTTAAAGGTTTATTGTTCATTCTTCTATTTTCACAGCAATTCTATAGTTCAATTTAAAACCTTCATAAATGCATAATAAATACAAGCATTGGTAGATATGCCCATTTCAATTTTTCACAATAAATGCATAAGGACACAATTTTTCTTACAAATTTCCAAATATTCAATGGTTCTAATCAATATAATCCTCAATGGTTCCAAACGAAATGTTAAAGGGTCCACATGCCCGTTACAAAAAAGATACTACATTCATATAAACAAGCAACAACTAAACAACTTATGTACATTAGGTATTTTTCTACACAAGCCAATTCAACCTAAGGAACACCCGACATAATATTAAAGCACCCATTGCCATTTTCAACTTCTTCATCTCATCCAACCCCCGTATAATGCCATTAATCTCTACTTTGTGACCTTCTTCCTTTGCTCTTCTTCATGTATGTAGCCCTTTATTCTCTTCAGTCAATCTTTCAATGGTAACTTCCTCCAACCTTTCCTCCATCTCATAGTCTAACCATGAGAAAAAAGGCATCCACCCTAACATTCATACTTGACACTCAATGCCCAGAGCAAACAAACTCAAATCAAGAGAGATTAGTGCTAACACATACTAATTGTAGTTTTTACATCCAAAAAACCTTCTTCTAGGATTATTCCCAATTCATGATGTCCACCTCGACATAATTTTTCCACATAAACAGTACCTCAATGGAGGTAGGTGGTCCACTTTCCAACTCCTTGAGTTTTTAATGCGACCTTCAATTGATACCTGACGAAGAACCTGTGGAATCACCCATCGAACTTGCTCATGACATTATACTCATCTCTAACAAGTAGCTTGTACTTAATCTAAGATTGAGACAAACATAAAAGATGGTCTATGGTCTGCTTGAGCCTTTGATAGTTTGACTTAAATGCCTTAGTACTACTCTTTTTTTCCTTATTTTTTTCCTTCTCCCAAAGCCAAAATGCCACGTAACATAGTTAAAACAACTCATCTGTCAACTCAACTAGTGATCCAGCATACATGGCTTGCCAAATGTGCAAAATCGTAGGCCCCATAAACCCACAAACAGTCAAAATACATTACTAAAAGATAGGATAATGAAGCAAAGAATCTTTGAGATTGAGGGATATACATACCTCATAATTGAGTTTAAGATCATTTGTCATCTTTTGTGTATAATTTAAAGACAAAAATAATCCTTAACCTAACCAAATATAATAGATCATCAAATCTCTCTTTTATTTTAGTACATGTACAAATATTTCTTATAGAAAAGAAAAAAAAACATAGTAATTTTATTAAAATTTAAGAGAATATTTATTTAATATTAAATTATATAAAAATGAAGAACATTTCCGTGCGTCACATTAATTTCAATCAATCTCAGAGAAGATTTTTATAATTTACTTTTCATTTATAAAATAAAGTTGTGAGAATTCTAAAAGAAAAAATATATAATCTTAATTAAAAATTTAAAAAAAAACTATATAATCTCTACATCAGTATAGATATATATATATACACATATGGATGGGATGGAGAAGACTGTGAGAAGCAAGAGCAATATGAAGAAGAGTTGAGATTTCTTCAGTGCCATCTTTTGATTGTTTACAAGCTTCTTCATATTTTCGCTCATTCAAAGCAAGTCAATTTATACACATAGTCATGCACTAGAGAATCGCTTTATTTTTAAATAAAAGTGTAATATTCACTGTTTGATGCCATTGTCTTTAATCTCTTACTATTTAGTCCGAACAATTTTTTTCTTTAATTCTTTTCCTTGTTTATTTTTCCACCCTATTCATCAATCCATTAATCATTGCACTAAAAGAAACGATCCGCATAAAGAAAATAATTAAATCAATGCAACAAAAATAATTTAAATAATTCATATATACAATAATATATATAATCTCCAAAATTTTCTTGAATTCATCCAAGGTGAAATTGTCGATTCAACAACACAAACACGCATATTGGTGACAGTCCCGTACATGCATGAATCACTTTTGAAATTGCAGATGATTGGGTAAACTAATAAATCCATATCTTATTTTATATTGAATATCAAATACATTCATTGACCTTTTTGTTACATTATGGCCCAAAAAATTTTAATTTTCAGATGAGTTTGGAAGTTATAAACTATATATATTATATGAATTATTCAAATTAATTTTGTTGCATTGATTTGTTTCGCTTCGTTCATTCCTTTTAGTTGAAAGTTATCATGGGTTGGATGAGTAGAGTGAAAGAATAGACAAGAATAAAACATTGAGAGAGTTACAATTAAGTGTTAAATAAGAAAGTTAATTATTTTTAATCTGATTTCTACATTAAATTTCAATATTCACATGGTAAATTTCAACATCTACATGTGCCTATAGAACATGTGTGAATAATTAATTTTTGTATTTGGGACCTGCATGTATTTTTTTTCTAAAATAATATGTTCAAAGAATCTAAATAAAAATCATTCCATCCCACTTCAAATTTGAAGATACTTTATATTTAAATAACAACTATTATGTATAATCATGACAATAAAACGTTATCAAACTTAATAAAGAAAGATGATTCAATAAATCTAAATAAATAATTAAAAAAATTAAAATTCATTTTATCCTTCCCCACTTTAAATTTGAACATGTACTTAGGAAAAACAATTTTGTGAGAAATTTTTGCACAGATCCATGCGCCACATCATCTATGATATATCCAATAAAAACATGATTCATTGCATAATCATGATTCGTGATGATAGGATTTTATCAAAAATTAATAAAGAAAGATGTTCATAGGAAATCAACGTTCGAATTATGTACCTTAAGTTAGTTGCAAAAGAATGGTAATGAAATCTATTTAAACAGTAAAATATTATATATTTATTGAAAATTATTAAATGCTATTAATCAATAATGTGATTATAGAGTATATGGTTCTGTGTATAAATTGACCTGTCCTTCCTTTTGACTTGAATGAAGAAGCTTAACAATCACAAGATGGCACTGAAGAGGCCTCAACTCTGCTTCACATTGCTCTTGCTTCTCACTGTCATCTTCATCCCATCCTTAGGTATATCTATGATAATTTACAGATTGAAGAACACTTATAAGAACTTTGTTAAAATTGTTTGATTGTTCCTTGAAATTTACCCAATTTTATTTTAAAAATGAAAAGTGAACTATATTAATCTCCTAGGATGATTTTTAACATTACATAAATTTTTGTATTCATATTTTTTTTCAAAAGCATATACACATAATTTTCTCCTGAGATTCAATAAAATTACCATGTTTTTTTTCTTTTTAAATGGAATATTTGTGCATGTTGTAAGAATAAAAGAGTTATTTAATGATTAGTTAGATGAATTTGATTTCAGCACAGGAGAACGGAGAAGAATGCAAAGTGAACGGAGATTGTGATCCAAACGGACGATGTAATTATTTGTGTCCACGCGGGACTAATGTCTGTTACTTTGATTCCAACCTTCACACAAACCGTTGCCGTTGTTGCTATGAGATTTCTCCTCCTCATTACTTGCCCTAGTCATCTCTCTTTCTCATGTGAAGAATATGTTTAAAAACTTCGACTTTGTGATCCTATACATATATCCTATGCAATAAAAGTTATTATGATTTATATGTGAATATTTATACTCTTCTCTTTTCATTGATAAACAAATTAAATTAATTACATAAAACACTATAAGTTATGAAAATGAAAAAGGAGAAGAAAAGAGGGAGACATAAAAGAAATTAAATTTGGATTCCAAAAGAAGTAAAACATGTCTGACATGAACATCAAAAGGTGAGGAAATTTTGTAGTTAGTTGTTATTCAGGGCATGTTTGGATGAATGCTTTTCCATTGCAAATGCTATCACAAAACTGAAATGAGATATGAAAATTAGCGGTGATCTTTTTTTTTTATCAGTAAATTCTCTCGCTAAAATATTTTTGACAATTTAGTGAAGGCATAGCAATGAAATTTATAGCAGTAGAATTTTTCATCATTAAATTTCGTCACTAAAATGATGACAGAATTTGAGATGGATTAGCAATGAATAATCTGTTGCCAATTGTCTAAGTTAGTTCTAACCAATTTGCATTGGGGTCACAAAATAAAAGCAATACAACTTATTCCCTCCGTTTAAAAATGTAAGGCATTTTTTAAAGAGTTGGATGTTCAAAAATGTAAGACATTTTTAATCTTTTAATGTATAATCATTACCTTTTTTTTTAAGTGCCCCTATTGATAATGAATTTATATTTATTGTAGGGTGTTTAATAGGGATAAATATGAAAGGACAGGATTAATTGAAAAGTAAATAACTATTTTATTGGAGGTGAGATTCAGTTAAAAATGCCTTATATTTTTTAACATAGGGAATATTATTTAGGCTTCATATAATAATGGGGAGCACACGCAAAGGATTACCATTAAGATTTGACAATGTTTAAATATGATTAAATCATCAGTGACATCAGATATCACATTGAAATCAAAAAAATCAAATGTAATGCTGATAAAACAAGTTCAGATTTAAATATATAGCAGTAACTGGTTGTTGTATATATTTGAAATAGCAGTGTATTATTAATAATAATTAGATGGAATTGGAAACGGTTAAAGATAATGAGAGATGTAATTTCGTTGATAAACGTTCAAGAATTGAATGACAGCCTTGGCGGTGTTGGTAGCAGCAAGAGATCCAAAGACCTTGATTTGATTTTCTCCTTCTTGCGCTCCTGCTAAATCTGACAGTCCTCTTATCACTATCACCGGATAATCATTTGACAAACTTGTCTGCAAAAATTGTGATCTCAGTCACATAAATACTCAGCATGAGAACTATGAAGTAATTAGAGAGAGAGAGAGAGAGAGAGAGAGAGAGAGATGATACCATGACGATAGCAGAACTCTCCATATCAAGAGAGGAAACATGGAATGTTTGGAAGAGGAAGTCCCTGTACGCTGCATTGTCCACAAATGCGTCTGCCGTTGACCCATTCAGTCCCACAACGAGCTTTGGTTCGTTTGGTAGGCACAAGCTTGAGTTCACACATCTTTCTAGCTTCATTCCCTAAACATATATGTATGAAACTTTTATTTAACACTATCATACTGACACACATGTAAAAGAAAAAAAAAATAATCCTTTACTCTTTGTAATTTTGATTGGATTTTAAATAATTTAAAAAATATAATCTTTAATTCTTATAATTTTATTAGGTTTTGCTTTTAATTCTTATAATTTTTTTTCAATGTTTTCAGTACCTACAAGGACTATAACCATTGAAAAAAATGAAAACTATAGGAATTTGAAAAATCAAGGTAATCTAATCTTTCTAAAATTACAGGGATTGAAAATAATAAAAAAACTACATGGATTAAAAACAAAACTTGACAAAACTATAAGAATCAAAGATTGTGTTTTCCCTAAATAATTTAGTTCCTAAATTTTAGTTCGATGTAACTTAGTCCATAAAATTTTTGATTCATCAATTGAAACTTAGTTTTCAAACTTTAACTTATTACAACTCGATCCTTATATAATTTTAACAATTTAAAACACTAATATTGAAGTTTCAAAAAATAACTCTAGTTCTTAAAGTTTTATTTTCTAAAATATAGGAAGCAATATTTTAAATGATCAAAACTATAGGGAATGAAGTCAAAGTTCAAAAATTAAGTTTTAATTGAGTTAAAGTTATAAAGATTGAGTTACAGCATCAATAAGTTACAACCAATTCAAAATTATAAGAACAAAATAATTGATTTTTCCTATACTTTATTTGGTCCTTGTTATAAGACAAATCTAATAGCTGCCTCACTAAACCAATGAAAGGTGATTAAATTATTAACTTTATCTATGAATAGATTAAAGTTCCAATTTTTGTCTATTTATGAAATGAGAAATTTTTAAATTCAAGTTAATGAATTTAAATAATAGTAATATTGAAAAAAAAAAACATAATCAATTCTTCATCAAAGACTTTCAATCCAAGTTCCACGTCAATCAGTTGCAGGAATGGGTATGTTTCCGGCAATAGCATAATAGAGTAGTTACCTGTAAATGAGAAGCCGCAAGTTGGAGCCAGCGAGGAGAAGTAGGAAACCAGAGGAGACTTTGAGGTTCATTGGGCTTGCCAGTTTCAGAGTAGAACTGTTCTGCAAAATACTCTATTTTCCCCAACAAGTTCATTCCTTTTCCTTTTCCTTTCACGTTGTACTCTCCTACATCCACTTCCCCAAAGTCGCTTGAATCTACCGTCGCGTTCGGTTTCTGTATGCATACATCTGTGATTTAGTGGGATCCACACTACACGGATAGGCAATAACAAGGAAAGCGAAGTGGGTCCATGCACGTACCAACCAATCCCAGAGGCCAGTTTGAATGAACTGCTTGGGGATGATGACATCTCCAATGGACATGGAACTGTTCGCATTTCCGGCAATCCCAAAGTGAACGATTCCACTTATGTCAAACACATCCAACATCTGCTGTGTGGCTGCTGCCGCATTCACCTGCATACATATACATGTACACATACATACATACATACATGAGAATGATGGGAAGCCAATCAATCAAATATTCAATACATAGTATACGCCATAATCAATGGGAAATCTTTGTCTTCATCTATTTGTATGGAATGTTCGATTTGTTCAACTTTGTCTAAAAGCATATATATCACCACACATTATTCAGTTATAACTAGTAACTGACAATTCTAAGCTACGTATTTAAAATATAGTTATATTTATTTTCAAGTACTTTTCAATCCTAAGAGCGATTTCTTTGCTCGTTTTATTATACAGAATTAGGGCTGTACACAGCAGAGTTGAGTCAGGCATAATCCCTACTTAGTTTAGTGTTCTACCCAAGGACCACGTGTTCGGGTTGAGTTTGGCCCGATGAACCCGAACAACTCTAGCAAGGCCGAGCATATCAGGCCATCAGCTCACTTGAATAGTGTGCTAATAGATATATATATATAACATTTGATTTTTCTTACAAAAAAAATTCAAAGAAGTGTTTGAATTAAAAATTACAAAAATCTGTGATTATGCATGCATGCATGTATGTGTGTGTATATTATTTATCAAAAAAAAAAAGGAACTACACTTGAATAACTAGAAATAATTTTTTTTCCCTTGTCCCATTCAAATATCATGAACTAACTCCGCACAACACATTTTTTTTGAGTCACATAGACACACACAAAAACAAATTGATAGCACATAATTAAATAACAAAAAATATGATCCAGTCAAATAACTATATAAATAATAAAAAAAAAGGATATGACGAGATCTAAGGTTTGTGTACCAGTCCAATCCCACATTTGACATAGATAACTTTGCTATCATGCACCTTTCCCACCCTGAATCTTCTTCCTGCATCATTGTATATCAAATACACTCTATACATGATCTTCTAATTCAAAACTTGAAACTATAAATATGTGCGACCTGCGAGATCCACAAAGGGCTGTTTGGGATCAGATTTGAAGGCTTTGGTAGCGAAGAAGGCCTTCTCCTCAGGTGCATACACTGTGATGAGGCCGATGTACGGTCCCTTTCTGTTTATCTCTTTGATCGTCGTTGACTTTCTCGATCTCTTCAGTGGTGCTGCCGGTGAATGACAAGTTGAAGAGACAAGAATGACGAAGAAGAAGACCACAGCCAAACACTGCCTTACGAGCGTCCCCGGAGCTGCAGCCATGGCTGATATATTAATTGAGTTCAGGCAAGTTGCTTCCCACCGCACATTTGGCCATCTTTTATGATCACTCCCTCTCCATATAATATTCTTTCATTTCCTTTTATTTTATTGATTCATTTTTAATCAATTTGGAATTTCGTCAGTTCATATATTGCAAGAGACACATCCGATGCAATTATTGAAGTTGGGACCACGTGATGCACATTTCAATATATTTAAACTTTTCTTGAGATTTGATCGTATCTCGTGTCGGTGAGAAACCAATTTTTTTTAAGCAAGTTGCTGCGATTATTGATCCTAGTGGATGAGTAGAATTTAAGACTCAGGACTAATATTTAATCTCAGGATATTCAACAACTATGAAGTATTAATCCTAACAATAGTGGCAAAATTAAAACTATGTCTTAGTAGATGAATATGTTTTAATTTTATATATAGTACCATGCAACGAGCATGAAAGGAGAGCCTATCCTAAAAAATTAGCTTTGTTAGGTGAAAAAGCCCTTTACATTTATAAATCTCACACTACTTGTGAAGCTTCCCGATGTGAGACTTGTGACAATGCCACCCCGTCAAAAATCGACATCCCTAACAGCTTCACTCCACGGCACTTCACTCGATCTTTTGCTAGTCAGAACCCTCTGTGGGTAACCTTTTCCATGATACCGGCCTCTTAATGAAAGCAATAATATAATGAGCACAAGTTCGAAGGAAGAATCCATCTAAAAAAACTAGCCTTATTAGGTGACAGAGCCCCTCATATTTATAAATCTCACATTACTTGTAAAGCTTCCTGATATAGAATTTATGACATACCATGTAGCAGATATTGAATAAGATAATTAACATAAAATGTGTTTTCCTGCACAAGCAATTGAAATAGAAAAATAAAATAGATTATGAATATTATAAATTCTTCAATATCTTTAAAATTGTGTTATAAACTTAAAGGTCATGCATCGTTTATATAATTTCATTTAATTATAAATTTTTTTAATTAAAAAAAGTCAAAAAATGTCTTTTGATTTTTTTTTAAAAAGGGGATGTAAAATGTCAGAAATGATCTAGTCGCTTGTATCGTTCTTATCCATGACCAATCATGATAGAGGGAAATCAACCACGTGACGTCAACGCCTCAACTTGTCAGAAGAATGTGCTCCTTTCTCTTCTCTCTCTCTCTCGCCCTTTTACCAACATTTTCCATTTCCCTCACATGGATCAATATTCAATTATGTCTTTTTAACACAATATATAGAATAAAATATCAAAGTTTTAAAAATTAAGCTGGATATTAAATCTTGGACTGATTTAAAAATTAATGATTAATGGTTCAATCAGTTTTAAAAATTAGGTTGAATAATAAATCTGACAAGAGACTGATTTAAAGGTTAATGGTTCAATCTTAATTGGATCAATTTTGATTAATTTAATATATTTTAAATTATATATATGAATCATAAGATAAATTCATCTATAATAAAAATTAATATTTAAATAAAAATTCTTATACAATGATAAGAAAATTATAAGTTGTTTACTTTTATTTAAAATAATAGTATTTTAGTATATTTCATTTTGTAAGCATAAATAATACTTCCTCTATCTCAAATTATAAAATACTTTTAAGGAAGATTCAACGTCTCAAAATAGAAGACACTTTGATAAAAATAAAATTTTATTAATGATATTTTTTTAATATTGTCCTTCCTATATATTCTCTCTCTTTAATATTTTTTTATTGATAAAGTATTAAATGAAGAGTATTTTTAAAAATTTATATTTTTATTTTAAAAAATAAGATTGTAAAGTATATTTAGTAAATTTTATTAATATATAAAGTTTTATTTAAAAATATTTTATAATTTAAAATGAAGGGAGTATTATATGAATCTATTTGGCATTGGGGACGAGGGGTAGTTAAAAAAACATCTATTTATGAATACTAAAATGTCAAATGGTGCCGTTCACGTGAAAAGAGGGAAGAAATCGTACAGCAAAAAAAAAAAAAAAAACGAAGTAAGTTGATCCGTTGGACTGGCACACGTATTCTTTCTCTGAAATGGCACATTCGTTAGCTTCTTTCGTTCCTTTCACTGTTGAATTGCAGCTTCCCTCACATCTTATCTGATGGCTTCCTCATAGATCGTGTAGTTTTATGACTGAAAAAACAATTCTAAGGTGCTTTTTTGCTACAAAATGTATTCTTATTTGTTTTTTTTAAGTCTATTTTATTCTTTTAATTTTCATCTTCTCTCTCACGCGTCACAACTCTTCCTTGTGTTCTGTGTTTTTTTTTCCCCTCAAACTCCATCTCCTGAACCATCCAAACTTATCAACCGTTTGGTTTTTGTGGTTTTTTTTTGTTTCTTGATCGATTTGATTATCCTCTTATTTCTTTTTGGTCATTCGGACCGAACTAATGATCGATTTTTAGTTCAATAAGTTGAACTGACTGATTCAGTTTAATTTTTAATACCTTAAAAAGTATAAAACAATGATCCCTTGCAACTAGAGAAAAGAATACAAGGATGGGTCAGGCTACTTGTTTAATTTTTTTTAATTTTGAAAATTGAAAAAAAATTTTATTAGTGCAATAAAATTTTTGGGCTCGAACTCAAGTTACTTGTTTAAACTTGTATTTGTTTGTTTAAAGACAAAGTGTGAAACACAAAATGCAGTTGAGTCCCTCCTTGTTACTAAGTTTAATTTAAGGAGTTGCTAAAAGAAAATTTCATTCTTAATCCTGTGATTTCTAATATGGCTAAAGGAGCAAAGGACAAATATTTGACAAGAATTTAAGTGACTACAGTGTCATCATCCTTGCACTTGGGAGGATTAAATGATATTTAATTATTTTTTGTAATTTGAACGTGTGAAAGTCTAAATGTTGCCATTTAAAACTTGAATTTACATCAATCCATTTGGATAATTAAAAATTTAAATTAAATCCTATTAATTTGGCTACATTTCACATTGCTGACAATAAATACTATTTATTAAATAGGGTAATGACTTTCTGGCCTAAACCCACAAGGATAGGGCTCATGAGGGTCAAGTCATCTATTTCCTAGCTTTATTTACAACCAAAAGCATCAATTTAATTTTGACTTGGGAATAAAAAATTTTAAAATTTCAGTAAATTTTTTCCTTACTAATCATATGAAATTATAAAACTACCTTTTTTTAATATTCATGTTAAATATTAAATAACTAGTTGTGAATTATTATAGAGTCAATTGAAAATAAATATATTTAACTAATACATGAAGGCGCGAGAATTTTACAGGGTTTTAAAAATTTAACATTATTATAAAATTTGCAACCAATTTTCCCACTTCTTAACACAAAAAATAGATCACATGATTAAATGAAAGTGCCTCTAAAGGAGTCTGAATATGCGCTAATTAAAGGAGGAGAACATTATATTATTGTAGTCAAGAACTTAACAGTGAAATGTAATGAAAATGCCTCTAAAGGAGTCTAAATATGCGCTAATTAAAGGAGGAAACATCATATTATTGTAATTAAGAATTTAACAGTGAAATGTAATGATGGTGTGAGGAAGGCAAAATCTTGAGAAGGTGAAGCAAAACTGTGACAGCATTAGTAGCAGCAAGAGCTCCAAAAGTATCAATGGCTTCGTCTCCATTTTTTCCCGCCATATCTGAGATGCCTCTTATCACTATCACTGGGAATCCATTTGATAAGCATGTCTGCAAATTAAACACATTCATTCATTCATTCATTCATTCATTCATCACTTTTTACTTAATTAAGAGACTCAATTATCATGCATCAGAGTGGCTGATTAAGAAGACTGACCATCACTACTGGGAAACTCTCCATATCAACAGAAGAAACTTGAAATGTTTGGAACAGAAAATCTCTGTAAGCTTCGTTGTCCACGTAGATGTCGGCTGATGTGCCATTCACACCAATTACTAACTTGGGATCATGTGGCAGACAAAAGCTCGAGTTTATACATTGTTCTAGTTGTATCCCCTGTCACAAAAGTTTCGGTGAGTTGAATCTCAATAAAACTAAATTAAGTCTAATGACTCAAAGTCAAAAGTCTCAGGCACTTAGCGCCTGCTGGTAGGATTGATTCATTCTATTGCAAGCAAAGCGATTCAATTTAGATCTTTATGAGTTGAAGACAGGAAATGGGACTTAAAAGGTACTTATAGATTACACACTAATAAATTGCCACAGATACAAACCTTTATTATATAAATTTTCTTTACAAGTATGTTTATTTTTATTTGTAACAATTATGAAAATTAATTTTGGCCCTCACTTTCTTGTGATCTTTCATTTTTGGCCTCCTCTTGTATCAACTTCTAAATACGTGCATCACATTAACAGTAGAATTCGAACCTTGCTCTCATAGGATATGTGTGCCGATTCATTACTAATAAAATTTAAAAGTAGAATATTGTTTTGTTAGAATGAAAAGATAAACTAACCTCCAAAGTAGCAGCAAGTTGAAGCCATTGAGAAGTAACCTTTGCCCAGATCAAACGCTGTGATAAGTTAGGTTTTCCAGTGACAGAAAAGAATTCTTCAGAACTGTAACCAACTCGTCCCAACAAATTTTTGCCTTTCGGCACATTGAAGTTTCCAAAATCCAAGCGAGCAAAGTCACTGCTTTCAAGTGTCCCGTTCGGTTTCTGCCATTATTAAACACATACATAAATTCAATTCGAACTTGAAAGAGAGCAAAATAATTATGAAGAGAATTGAAGTACCAGCCAGTCCCATAAGCCAGTATGGATGAATTGTTTGGGAATGGTGACATCTCCAAAGGAAATGGAGTCATTTGCACTACCAGCAATTCCAAAATGGAGAATTCCAATTACGTCAAACACATCAATCATCTGTTGTGTCACTGCTGCTGCATTCAGCTGTAATGGTGAAGCCAACACTAAACTCGCTTAGAGTTTTGAAAATATTGCATAAATAATCTCAATCCTCGTTAGGATTTCAGGAATGAATTAGATAAAAAGGTAGAAGAAAAGGGAAGAACGACATTTAATAACCTCTAAAAATATTATGTAAAGTTAAAAATCCTGAAATTTTGAAATTCAAAAAGGGATCGTAGTCTTCAATTGGAATTAAATTTTTTCTTATATTATTTCTTTCAGTATTCATCTTCCACATTTTCAATATTTATATTTTACATTTCTAGTACTTGATTTTTTTTCTTCAAATTTTTAGTAGTCATATCAAATGTTTTTAATACACATCTTCCATGTTTTCGATATCGATATCATGAAAGATTATTATTGAAAATATCTAAAGTGACTACGTTCAGTATTGAAAATACTAGAAATAACCACTGAACATGTGAAAGATGAGTATTGATACTTCATCAGATTGTTAAGGCAATATTAACTGCAAAAGAGAAAGAACTGATGAATAAGCAATTCATGTGTACGTACCATTCCTACTCCACACCTCACAAATATAACTTTCTTATCGAAGATCTTCCCCACCCAGTATAGCCTCCCTGCAACCAACATTTTCAACACAAACTAGAACATAAGCTTCTTAACTACATGGAAACATATTCACAAAAGTAAGGAAAGAATGACAGCTGAGGACCTCATAATAAAATTAATACCTCTATCAAAAAAAAAAAAAACAAATCAGGATGTCATCATAACTTTGGTTTCCAAACTTCAAAAAGATCCTGATTCGGCATTAATCTTTTAAGGAGATCCTTAGTTGTCATTATATGCCTGTTATATAGAAGATGAACCTGAGAGTTCCACAAAAGGGTGTTTTGGATCGGGTTTGAATGCCTTGGAAGCGAAGAAAGCGATCTCCTCAGGTGGGTAAGCCGCTATGATACCAAAGTATGGCCCTTTCAGTTTCAGTTCCTTCATCACTTGCACTGCCTTGCTTCTGCATAACGATACTGCAAATTCTGCTGTCAAACTCAACAGCAAAATTACCAATATTCTTGTACCCATGCTTGTTGAGCTTCACAGTTCTCGTTAACAGGCATGTCTCTTTACTCAGTTTAGTTAGCTCATGTTTTATAGACTGCGTCTGCCTCTTAGCTCACTTAACTTTCTCTCTCAAACTGATATCTGATTATGGTATGGAACAGTACTACCTATAAGTCAACTAACCAAACATGAAAGCTTTTGTCACTTAAGTTAAAAATCAAGATATGGAAATTTCAACGTTTACAAGGAATTGATTTATCTGAACGTGGAATTTACTCGTGATTTATTTTTAAAGAATTTTTTTTCCTGAATCCATTCACGAGAAGTCAATAGTCTGTTGAAAGTTTGATTGAAGGGCACGTGAGAGGGGTAAGTAGATATATGAATGTCAATGGGGCCCATGAATTCAAATCTCTCATCCCCTTCTCAGAGAGTGAGCCCCATGTATATGGTCTTTAGTTGTGTGGTAAAATTATTTTTATATCATGAATTATTCCTCCTTTGGGATAAACTTTTCCTAACGGCAGAAACAAATCCAGCTTCTCCATTTCCCACCACATTTATTTATTTAAAACAATACGGAATTGCCAGATACTTTACCTACATTATTATATCTACAATTTTCCAAGTGCAAGATCTAGTTATTGATTTCCACAGTTCAGGACGTCTTTGCTGTCTGACAAGGGTTTAAGCAAAGCAGCCAGAGATAGAGAAATTCATACCATATATAAAACAAAACTGGTGTCATCTTTGAGCTCGTGGTATAAGTTTATGAATTTAAGTTCTAATACAAATAAATGATTCCATCCTCTTAACATGGCCTAGATTTGGTATTTTTCACATTTTACATGTCATCCCATAGAAGCATGAAGGGGGCTGGATAAGTAACCATGAGCCCGGGTTGTGAGAAATTAGCTTAAACCAGTTTTGGAAAGCTAATCTGCAACTTCATTTTTCTATCAATGAATGTATCAGAAGGTTATGAGTTGATTAGTCCCCTCATCCTGAACAGTAACAGGCACAGGATACCCAAGATAATGTTGTCAGAAACAGTTTCATCGGTTTTGAAGCCCTTCAATTGCCTTCTTCCACTGCCATGCTCTTTGTTTTGCATCTTCAAATGACATTACTTTCTTTGGCTGCATTGTTTAATCAAAAGAAATCACAGATCATGACAATTTTAAGAGGTCAAAACGAAATCTAACAGGAAGGGCATTACAAGTTCCGGAAAACCCTTCAACATAGCTCTCCTCTTCATGAAGTTTAGACTTACATATGACATTGTAATGTGGGAGAAATACTCACGGCCAAATTATTTTGACGTCACATACCATGACCATTTGGTAAGAAGTAAGGTGTCGCTTGGTTGCCAGAAATGATGGGTATAGAATGGATTAAAGAAACAAGAATAAAAATGAACTAAATTACCCTCCCCCTCATGGTAAGCATAAAACTCAATATTATATACCACAAATGTAAAAATCACTCATGACTCTCAATCTCAAACTAAATTAGCCTCCTCCCATAGACATAATTGACTTATCTCCCCTCCATGTCTTGATCATTCCATTTTTATTTTTATTTCTTTAATCCATTTCACTCCCTTCCTTTCCAACAACCAAACGGTTTCTAAGTAACAAATTATAAGCCCTCCAGCATTAAGTCTCAGGCATTCCAGTATAATGATACTTCTGAATCCAACACTCCCCACATTCAGTTGGACGAATTCAACAATTATCACACACAAAGTAAAATAAAATATAGTGTGAATCATGCCTTAAAAGACACTGGTGTCTGAGAACGGCTTGATAACCCGGTTCTTAATTTATCTGATTTTTATTTCAAAAGTAAAGAAATAAGGAGTTTTGAAACGCCAAATATCTAATCTACCCACCATCTAAAACCTATCTTCTAAATTAAAGTTTTGTATGTTGGAAAGACTATAGCAGAGCCATGTATATCAATAACAATAATGCAGCATATTACTCAATGTCAAATATAATATGAAAATTAATTTATGTATTTATGCGTATTGTACATACCAGTTTATATCACTTACCTGACCAAAATATATAAATACACAAGCGCATGCCTCGTGATAATGTAGGCCTTTGCTTTACCATGTTATCATCATCTACTTACATTTGAACTAACCAACACACACACACACACACACACACAAACTCCAAAAATTATACATTGAAGAAAAATAACTAGCGATTTAATTCAATGCAACCAAATCAAATGCCATCACAACTGGAATTTAGGATTTATGTGGTACGCCCAAGTTCTAGTAAGACTCAGATTAAATAACAACCAAATCTATGTCTAGACCCAAAGGAATAATTTGTTTCTTAAAGGCAAGATTTCTACATGAGTTAAGACATTTTCCAACAAAAAGACCAAAATCCTCATGAACCTATTAGCTATTACCGGTGTTTCAATCCGAGTTCAATTTGTGAGGGCTCAAAAAGAACGCAGGGAAAAGGTGAAAACAGTTGACCAGGTAGCATTATAGCCTCTTCTATTGCTTGCATATACATTAAATCTCAAATTAAATATTTACTTAAAAGATTATACATATTGTCCATAGTCACGTTGAACTTGGGGTCTTCTTTTTTACCATCAATACACACAGCTTACGGTAAATGTAATCTGAAAATATTATAACAATATAAATATAGAGAACAGGAACTTACTGTGCAAATCTTAAAATGTGAAGGACTAGTCACTTGGACAGAAAGTTCACTTGGATTATCAGACCATAACATATTTCCCTTTACAATTAGCTTTGATGGGTCAACGTAGATCAACTTTGGCTTATTTGTAAGGATGAGCTGAACCTTCTTGCTTGTCAGTTTCTGTAGTTTCTTCACATTTGAAATCATAAGAACAGATTCCCCAGGTTCCAAAAACTGTTGCCTGTAAGAGAAGAAGCACTGATTTTGATTTTTAGTTTGCTTCTACATAAAATGCACAAATTAATGAAAAACCAAACAATAAGAGAACTCTTACAGAGATTAATTAATATCAAAAGCAATATGAGGGCAAAATGAAATCATAACGATATAAATTTCTTCATTGGATGTGCAAGATAAAGGAAAACATGGCACCATTATGTTTTAGAATCCTACAGTACAGGAACATATTGAGACTTTTTCTGACGATGTTAATTTTTGTGTTTTAGTGAGACATGGATGACACCGTATACAGACTCCACACAAACAAAGGAAGATGATGATTTACCATTTTGAATCGAAAGAATCAATTGAAGCTAGCCTGGTCACATGAGCAGTCCCATCAGGAGGAGCAGCAATGGTATTTCCATCAGATTTAGCAGAACCATCCTGAGGATTAAATGGGGAATCATGATGTTCAGGAGAATGACCCTAATTGTGAAAGTGAGATGATGAAAAAGAGAAGGTTGCCTATTCTCCCAAAGTAACATTTAAAAGCGGAGTGAGAATCAAACCCCTGCTTCTGGAGAAAGTTTTGGGGGGTTTTGATCCCTTATGTTTTTCCAGTTTACTCCCTTGAAGAAAGGATGCATTTTCAGAACAGCATAACCATCAGGTCCTGCACCTGGTCTCCTCATTGGGTTCAAATCCTGTACCATAATAGCATTACTGTTTTAAAGAAATATTATTTATATCATGCTTGGTTATAGGGTAAACTACTCTTCCATTACCTGAGAAATGCATGAATTACACAATCATCTCTACTATGAAAATATACGCAAACCTCGCTAAAAGCAGAAATATGACCAATATACCATCAGGGGTAATATTGATTTCTTTTACTAAAATTTATTATAAACATTTCTCATTTTTTTAAAACTTAAAATTTTATTTTAAATGATGTTTATGTTGTGTTAAAAATTAGTAATTTATTCTAAATTTAACAAGGTTATTATTTTACATTTGTTAAATCTATTTTGATGCTTATTATATTATATAAATAATGATATTTGGACAAAATAGGTGCATTTCTAGCAAGGGACTTCAATGTTGCATCTTTTAAATTTAAAGGCGGGAAGCATAAATGTTCAAAATAAAGGTCACTTAATTCGGACATCTTTCATTAAAAACATAAAAAGGAGTCATTTACTTTCAATTACAACTAAAGCATAATCTTTTGAATTATGAATTTCACTCATTCAATGCCATTACATCTTTTAGAGCTCTTTTATCATATGCATAGATGCTGAGCAACATTTTGAAACTCTGAACAACTTTATTTAATACATTTTCGGAGTCCAACAACTTCAAAGAGAATAAAGAAAAACCAAGCATATTCACTTTAGGAATCTTCCACAGCAAATGCAGCTGGAAACTCACTTTTGTACCTGTGTAACCCTTGATATTCCATAAGGTCATATAAAGATCTCAAGTGGCTTCCAAAATTTTCTAATTAGCTGTGATTAGAATCTATTATTGGATGCAAAGGTTAGTTTCAGAAGTAGCATATTGAGACCAAGATTTAGAAGTAGGATGAATTCAACTTTTCAAAAAAGATATATATTGGTTTTGGAAATGGAAGGAGGTCAAGTATCCATCTCTTTAACTTATAAAAGCTATACTTGGGGAAAGTACACTGATCTCTGAAGGCTCTCCTTTACATGAAGCAACTCATCTTTTGCTGCCTTCAAATTGTCAAAGGAAAAATTCTTTGGGAAAATAGCAATGAAGGACAGCTAAAGGAAATTTAAATCAATCAAGGATTAGTTGTTATTAAAATCCAAATGAAAAAAAGCACAAATGGACTTGTTAATTTAGAATTAGTTGTTGTTAAAACCCGAATAGATACTTATTGATAAAAGACTAACTTGAATCAACAAGTATCCATTTTAGTTTTGACAACAAGTGATCTTGACTAAAGTAAATTTTCTCCAGCGATCTTTGATTGATATTTTCCCAAATTCTTTCTAGCTAGCATTGCCATCATGGCAACATGTTATCCTGTTTCGCAACAGTATGCTCTGTTGTAGGCAAAAGATAAAATACATTAACTCTGGATTATACTGTCCTTTATTCTTTTAATTTCTCATTTTCAAGAGCAGCTACGTAAAATCACAAATGTGGATAAAACAAGAAGTGATTCCTGCATGCAAATCAAAAAAATACTAACCAGTAAACGGTCAATAAGGTCAATTGCTTCCTCAGAAAAGTAATCTGGAAATCTAAGATCTCTGGCTATAATTCTTTGGAAAATAAGCCATTCACTAGCATCTTTAAATGGAGAAGTTCCAGAGAGCATTTGATATAATGTGCATCCAAGAGCCCAGAGGTCATTCCTGTAGTTAAATATTGAAAGAAATAAAACAAAGGAAAAATAAGGATTATTGTGTGGTAGCCAGGCATGAAACAAAAAGCAATAAAGCTACCCAGTGCGAAGACTCTAAAAAGCAACTGAAGTGCCAGAAATAAACCTCAATTCAGAAAAGATAATGAAATCTGTAAATAATGTAATAATACTATCAAAACAACATGCAAGTCATTTATAGTCCAGGATAGTTAAGTCCCTACCCAAAAGTGGCTGGAGAAGAATTAAGAACCTCTGGAGGGACATAAGCAGCTGTCCCCACAAATGTGCAGGCTTTATCATCTAGGGGGAAAAGGCAAGATAACATACATAAATAATGATAAACATAACAAAGCAGTTTCCACATTACTCTTGATTTTACCTGATGCTGCTGCATTTGGAAGGACTGTAATGCGGCTGTCCTGCATAGGCTTCACACTCCCAAAATCAGCTATTTTAATATGTCCTTCAGCCGTAAGTAACAAGTTCTCTGGCTGCAATGTAAGAAATGTGATCTTTTCACATACCCATATAAAATGATGAAGTAATGCATTCATGGCACAGAACTACCTTAATATCACGATGTATCAATCCCAAACTATGAATATATTCAAGAGCATCCACAACTTCAGCTGCATAGAACCTTGCTTCATCCTCAGATAGACGACCTTTCTGCACACAGGAAATCGATGCTAATAGATAGCAAGTAACAAGGTGGCAGAAAGATACAAACTACACAGATAGCAACAGCTTCCAAACAATAAAGTGTAGTAAAAAGAGAATACTATTTAATAGAAAGACCACCAAATTCGAATATATCCTTATGAAATCATTTGTCTTCCAACCAGAAGCCCATTGCACAAACATGAAAGTAGTTTTGGGTTACCTAAGTGGTAAGAGCAAAAGGAGATATCAAAGGTTCAAAACCTCTCAATATACAGCCTACTCCCCCCCCCCCTTTCCTTGTCCCAAAAGAGGGGGGAAACAGAGACAACATTACAACATGTATAATGCTTCTCTGTGAACCAAAAACTAGAAACACAAAGTAAAAAAAAAGCATGCTTTCTACATAACTAAACAGAAATGAATACCGTGTTGCTCACAATACATGCATACTTAAGAATAGAGGTGTTTATTGCTTCATTTGGGATCAATTGTCAAAGTTCATTTTGAAATGTTCATTAACATGTACAAATAATTTATTGAAAAAGAAAATAGTAATTTATCCCAACTGTAGGAAAAATCCCATAACAAACCTTATGGATTTTCAAAAGTACTTTTTCCAAGTGCAGATTATAAAAGACAACAACAAATAAGACCCAACTCCTACAGTACTACATCTGGGTCCTTCTGAAACAGCACCAATCAAATTAATTGGACTCCAGCATGTGGATCTCATGTCTTCAAGTGTTATATTAGCTTACCCGGGTTATTTGATCGAAAAGTTCTCCACCTTCACAGGACTCAAGTGCCATGTCTTCATGTTGGGGAAAGAAAACAACAAAAAGCCACAAGAAAAATATACAACATTAATTAATAGATCAAAATGGGTGGGAAGCAAAAGCAGGGTTGAAATAAGATAGAGGAAGAACCGCATTGAATGAAATTATACAGAGAAAACAAAGCCTAAGAATACCTACAAATGGAAAATGTGTCTTGAAATGTGAAAAATAGGCGCACAATGCCAGGATGGTCCAGTTGATCAAGCACTATGCGCTCCAGCTTCACATAAGCTGTTTTGTTCTCTTTAGTAATAAATTTTTTATCCATGATTTTCAATGCATACACAACTCCCGTGTCCTTCTTCTTTGCCCTCACAACCTTAATACAAAAAATAAAATAAGATATGTGGTAATAGTTTAAAAGAAATGTTGAATTTACTCAAGTAAAATAGCAAAATATCAAGAGAATTAAATTTTGAAATCACATAACTTCAACCTTAAAAATTTGTTAATGCAATGGATTGAAATGTATAGTTCACACAGATCACCGAACCATAAGGCTTAATAAACAAAGAGACTAAATGAACAGGAAGATTTAACAATATTAGCAAGGTGAACTACAAGACTGATATTCCAGTCTTTGGATAAGTGACATCCTACCAAAAAATGATATTGTAATCTCTAAATAATGGTCAGAGGTAACTGAATACTTTATCCTTTAAGTCATAAATGATCATCAAAATCTCAGAATACTTTGGCATGCTTCCAATGTAAACCCCTCAACATTGCCCCTTCTCTCTTTAGCCATGTCATCTGATATGCTGAATCACCCACACAACTTCACAATTCTTTAACCTGCTTCCCATGAGTAGCCCCTTCAATATTCTCCAACCTAGTCCCGAAATGTTGGTTAACAAACATGATAACCAACTGGAATGCTGAAATCTTTCACTACAGTTTCTTCTTTCTCAACGAAGGTCCCAAGCCTGAATATAGTATCATTTGATTTTAATTGAACTTTGTTTGTTTGTTAGAATAAAGCAGTTCATGTTAAGCAAAGAATTATAGCTGATAGGGAGCTACAACTCTATTTCCTTCATCCATCATAAAGCAAGTTCAAGTGCCATTTTTTGAACAAAACAGGGTTTTATGGACGCCACAGACCCCCAATCCACCAACATCCCCCCCCCAAAAAAAAAAAAAAAGCAAAGCTACGCCCAGAAGGATTAAACACCCAATGGCCTATTTATGCTTGCCAAATAGGTCAAGTTCAATGGTTAGTGCGCCCAAGCCCAAGCCCACTGATCACTAACACTCTTGTTTTTCCCTAAACATCATGTTCATTATCATAACAAATCCAAATTGTTACTGTAAGACACTAATAATACACATTACTATAGCAAGTATATGACCTTGCCGCCCCCCTAGTCCTAATCATTGCAAAACATTGTGTTGGGATGGGAGCATGTGAGTGGTCCACATTCAAATCGTAGAGGCTTTCACAAGACTGAAACTTATTGACAAAACTACTTGAGGCTTTCAGTGACAATTCAAGCTTTCGATCAAAGGTAATTGACACACAAACGCAAATATGTATCCGTAATGGAGAATGAATGATGACGTTCAGATGATAAAAAGAATCTGTGATAAAATTTAAAACTGCATTAGACGATTAAGTGAAGCCACGCGAAAGGCGTAACAGTGATACTCAGATTTATGAAAAAATTGACAACTTCAAGAAATATGGAGCATATGCACACCTTTTCAGATAGATGGTAAGGTATATTTGTCATTTTTAAGAGGATGCAACAATCAAAATGCAAAGGCAAACCAATAGTAGCAATCAAACACGACAAACCTTAGAATAAGAGCCAACACCATAGATCTTTCCCAATTCAAAGTCCTGGATGGTGAAATTCTCCTGAGGGGCTCTGAAAGCAAAGCTCTTAGATCTCTGCACATTCCCATCAGTAGACGAGTTCTCCTGAATCCTCAACTTGGAATCAAAATCCTTCTCCATAGCCAACATCGCACTTTCGCAGACTTCCCCTCTACATTCTTGTACGAAATTCTCCCTTTACAACCCCATGATCAATCTCTCTCGGAGAACCTCGGGAGGAGAGCTCAGAATGGTCAATGAGACTACTGGGAGAAACCCATTGGCGCTTTGGATGAAAGCAATCCTTGAGTGATATTCTCTGATAAAAAGAAAAGGTAAGGCGATTCTTTCCGGTTAGGGGCACAGCATATGGCTACATGGGTATGCGTGTATAATCTGAAAGCGATCAGCTTTAGCTTTCTTCCAAATTCAAAACCCTAAAAAGCGATGCCATGGAAGGAGAGGTGAGAGGAAGACATGGGGATCGAAGAGGAGAGTGAGAGTGAAAATGGCACATGGGAATGAATGATGGGGATCATTCATGCTTTCTCCCAATGCCTAAAATGGGAATGGAAGTTGCGCACGATCAGACGCCTTGGGTCTTGCATGTACTTGGAAATTACAACGGATTTTGTCAAATTCTTTTTTTAGTAAACTGAATAGTCCGATTCCTGTTTCCTCTTTCGTTTTTGTACTCGGAGTGTGAGGAAGGGGTCTCACTGTACATAAATAATAAAATAAATATTTTTAATCAAAATTTATTTTTTAATAAAATAGTTATTTATTTTAAAACTAACTCTATTTTTTTATTTATTTTTATTAAGTACACTATAATGAATATAAAATCATTAATTAATAGAAACACTTTAAAAAAAAAGACAATGATTACATATCGAAAGATTGAAAATGCTTTACATTTTTTGACATCTAATTCTTAAAAAAATATTTTATATTTTTAAACGATGGAGTATTAATTATTTAATTTTTGTGACACCAACTCCTTGTGACAAATTTATAAAGGTAAATATAATTTTTTATATTTAAATTTTTTTAATTATCAAGCTGGTTCAAGAACTTTGACTTGAAATAATTAGTACATAATTTTCCTATCCTTAAATTAATAATTGAGAGAAATTTTAAAAAATAAAAAGTTCTATTATTTGAATTTATAATTAGATCAACGATATGTGTGTGTATGTTAATGACAACAAGTTTATATAATATATATATTATGTATAGCCCTAATCTGGGTTCGAAAAATTATTTAATTAATTTAAAAATCTACGGCAGCAGAAATTTTAGCTGTGATGCCCATTTTCAGACATTTAAAAATTTATGTATAATTATTAAACTAAAACATGATTATTCTTTTTGCAATCATTCAACTTTTATATTCTTAAAGATTCATGAAATTTTTTTGATATTTTTAAAATTAAGAAGTTTATGATAATTGATCGTAGTATTTTTCTTGCTTGTTATTCTTAACTCATGAATAATGTGGCAGGCTAGAATTTTTATATATAGATTATAATTTTTTATTAATTTTTTTATTATTAACTTATATACTGACTGTCAACTTGTTTACAAGGTTTTTTTTTTTTTTTTCCCTGCCAAGGTTTACAAGGCATTAAGAGTAAGAGCAACTATTTTTTTTTTTTGACATGAAGTATTTAAGTCAACGTCTTTAAGATTGTAATAAAATATTTATTTATAATCACTAATTTATTAAAATGTGTTGTGAATGCTTTATCTATATAACTAGGTTTTATACTTGCGTGATGCACGAAAGTATTAATCCTCATTTTGTATTTAAAATAAATAAATAAATAATATTTTAATGAGTTTGTTTTTAAAAAAAACAGACAAATATAATAAGTCATAAAATTTTATCTGAGAGATGTAAAAGAAAAAAATTAAAAAAATCAATTAAAAAACTTCTAACCACAATTCTCCATTTTTTTAAAATTGAGGTCGCCAAAATTTAAAATCCCACATCCCAATTATTTTCTTTGATTCAAACAAATTATAAAAATTAATATAAGTTAAATTATGAGTAAATATTAATTTTATAATTTTATAAAAATAATAGTTTATAAAAAGTGTGAAATGGAATTGTATATATGGTTATATATAAATAATTATAATAATAAAAATTAATAATATATTTTATTTTCCCATCATATTTGTGATTAAAAAATAAAAATAAACTATAACTTGTTTTTTCAAAAAATTTGTTATCTCATTTATAATCAAATATAGAAAATAATTTATTTTAATCTATGAATTTTTATATCCATGTAAATTAAATTCTAAAGCATATAATAATAATAATAAATTAAAACATATATCTTGTTTTAAAATATTTTTCTTTTAAATTATATAAACATCTTATTTTATTTTAGTATTGGCTATATATAACTAAAGGAGGATAAAAAATTTTTTGTTGAAAGAGGTATTCACATTTAATGCTCAATTGTATCTCAAATAGAATTACTTTTAATAGAAAAATACTTATTAGCAATAATAAAATAGATAAAAATTTGTTTTATTCTTACACAAATTATTTTACAATATGATATCATGTGTATATAAAAAATATAAACAATTTTTATATGTGATCTCCACATAAATTAAAATTTAAAAACATATTTAGTTAAAAAGTTATTACTTTTAAATATAAATAACCACTTATTTTATTTAATAATTTCTTATACTTGTAAATATAAAAAATGAACTGAGTATGATTATCAAACTAAGTCAAATTAGAGTATTGTTCAGCACAACTTAAAAATAATTTTTGCATTCACATAATTTTTTATTGTAAAATTTTTCACCTTTTTGTCAACTTATTTTATTATATAACTTGTCATTTTGTATATATTAAAAAAATAAAATGACATTTTATAAACAATTTATTACCTTTACACTTTGTTATTAAAATTTAAAAATTAAAAATTAAATTATGACGTACACAAACAAATAATATATTAAAAGAACTATCATTCATTATAAATTATAAATCATTCTATTTTATAATTTTTTATCTAATGCATATTTAAAAAGGATATTAAAATTTTCTTCAATAACAATTTAATCCTTTAAGTTTGCATCAATAATAATTTAATTTTGTAAGTTTATTGTTGAAAGAAGAGGTAATATACTATTAAAATTTGCTAATATAGATAAAAAAAATTATTGAATTAATAGCCACATAAATTAATAACAAAATAAAATTGACTTGAAGGAAAAATTTTTCTCATTTAGCCATATGTAATATATGAGATTATTAACATACCTTATATGTCAAATTAATTTAAGGGTCAATTTTTATTTCAAAACATAAAAGATTAAAGTAATAATTTAAGAAAACATAAGGAATTAAATTAATAAAAAATAAAATTTAGAAAATAAATTAACAATTAAGCAAATTTGAGGGACTTAAAGTTTCATTTTCTTTTTAAAAAATAAACAATTTACTTTATTTTAAATTTCATTATCCATGGATATTAAATATATGAACACCAATTTACTCTAGTTTAAAATTTATTGTACAGGATAATAAATTAAAAATACATATTATGCATACAAATAAGTAATTTATTTTATAAAAACTTGTTTTATTCTATAATTTATTTCCTTGTGAATGTAGACCTAAAGTTCATTGGATGTAGACTTTAATTTTGTAATTTTATTATAAGTTTCCAATTTACATTTTTATTATTCATTCAACGTTTAACATTTACAATAAAAAAGTAGATAGTATTATATGATAAAATATCTTACAACAATCAAATTAAATTGCATAATTGTTATTGTACTATATGTAATATTTATTAAGTGATAGGATTTGTTTTAATCATTAAATCCAAATATGATACATCTCACAAAATCACTATAGTTCTATCATATATAATTCATTGACAAATTTTACTATATATTTCCTCAATTTTTAAATATAAGCAAAATTTTCATATGATTTGTTGTTATTTTTTTAGACAAAAAAAATTCAAAAAGTATTTGTAACTTCTTTTCTTGATTACTCTTCATTAAATGATATTATCATTAAATTAAAAAAATTAAAATGTTAATTACAAGCACATCCTAATCCAAATTTTTTAATTTTAGACATAAATATTAAAATTAACTATTTTTTTAAACTCTATGAATTGATTAAAATTTACTTATATATAAAAATGAATGAAAATAAGTTGATTGATTTAAATAATAAAATATTCTATTTTATAATTTATGATTTAAATTTGTATGTTATAGTATACATTTAGTTATCGATTACATATACAAAATACAAATAATAAATAATAAATTTTCTACATTTGTAAAAAAAAAGTTTATTAGATCTCAAACATATTATTTTTTATGAGTCTTATATTTACAAGCATTTTTTACAATAAGTTCCACACTTATTTTTTTAAAATTTTTTATTGTAGGGTCCATATAAACTTTTATTATACAAAAATTAAATTAAAAAAAGAAAAAACTATGATACTATTCATTCAATTGTAAATGAACAGTGCCATGCATGCACTTTATTATATATATTGGTTTATTTTTTCCATTAAATTGTTAGTTATAGAATTATGGAAAGTGACATGGGCACTAACAATCATGTTTTGCAGAAATCATTTACTTTAGCTGCTTCTTCTTTTTAACTAGCATCTACAGCTTCCACCTTTACTTTAGCTACATCCATCATTCTACAATAACAAAAATGTGAATTGTTTTCACATTCTTTTGAAATGTATATCAGAATATGACATGGCAACTAAATAATTAAGCAATGGAAAAAAAAATTAAATGACAATTTTTTTCAACGAGGCAAATCAGTTTTAGGTACTTCACATGACATATGAACCTTTTAATTAGCCCAAAAAATTTTCTTCTTTCACTGATAAAATTACTTATAATTGCACATGTTATGAGTCTTACATAGTACACAAAGTATGTTTTATAAATTAAAAAATCTCTCATCCAACAACCTAATTTTTTAAGATAGATTGTCTTTTTAAATTTATACTTGTAAAATTAATACTTTAATTGAAAGGCCAACGTCATGGAAAAAATTACTTGATTTTAATTGATAAAAAATTGAGTGAAATATTATAAATTGGGATCACTAACGATGTCAACTCTCCAATAAGATAACATTATTATGAGTTTTACATCAAAAAACCTCAAAAGATTAAATATAATTTATAAGTGTGAGAAACTCTCTCATTTAATAAGGTGTAAACTAATCTATTAAAATCAACTCCCATTTAGAGCATTACATGAACTCATTTTTTTTCTTCTATCATCGTGTTTCCACCTTTTACCCCAACACATAGAGTTGGAGGAACAAATTGAAGACAACAAAATCACAAAACCAATTTTAACTTAAAGACACAAAAAATGCCATTACAATACTAATTTACAATTTGCCGAGAATCTATTTAAAATCACCCCACATAAAATTCTGTGGGGTGGAAAAGCATGAACAAACTTATACCAGAATAAATCTAAAAATACAAAAGTCGGTAAAAGGTCCTACCTCTTGATTAAAAGAACCTCCTTCCTATTACCATTTCTATACATCCCAACCATCTTTTCTACTGTCAAATCCCCACTTACGACCAGCCAAAGTTCCATACATCTCTGTAAATTTCACAAGGCACTCGGTTCTCAGATGATAATGCACTTTTGTGTTCCCACTTATTGCTGCACCTGAAAACTTTGATGTGTCAATTGCCCAAGCTGGTTTAACATAATCCACTGTCCTAGATGAGCTTGCATTTGCATACAGGTAATTCATAAGCACATCTTCACAGTTAAAGGATTTGTCTACCATTTCTCTGCCCTCTTTGGCTTGCTCACTCCAGTACTTCTTGAAAGCTACTTGAGAATCTATGAATGCTGCACCGGTGAGAATCATGTTGTACCCTTTATGCATCCGAGCGTACTTTTCTGCCCTGTATTTCAATGGGCTCCCATCAATGAGCCTAGGATAGAACCCAACGATTCGATCTGGGTGCCGTCGCCATACCTTGAAACCTCGCTCCACATCATCACATGTCATCATGATGTCATCGTCAAGCTCAAGAACAGCTCGTGTCTTTATCAATGGATCAACCTTGAATCGATTATTGAGTGAGTTCTTTTCCTCTACCCGGATCCTCACTGGGACTGCAGAGTCCAGATCAGTTGGCTTGGGAGGGACACCTTTGTTCCACACCACAACAATCTCTCGCACGGAAGAGCATCTCGAGTAATGTTTCACGTACATTTTCAAGTTCCAGAGTCGAGCCTCGTAGGTCATTGTTAATAATGTGAACTGTGAATAGTGGCCTTCCAATGGATAAGGTTCTTCTGAACCATTGCCCCCGTAGATATTTTTAACCCCTACGCACATTAATCCAACCCCTATTGCAAATATTGTAACGATAATCAACCTCCTAGCACAAGCATTGTGCTTTATCTTGCTCCGTAGAAATGCCGGTGCTCTGTTCAACCGGCTACAGAACCGTCTAACTTTAGAAGAAAACAAGTTCGACCTTTCCCAAGCCAAGGAAGCAAAATACCTCTTTCCAGAGCTATGCACAGTCCAGTTGAGAGGAACAATACAGTTCACAAATCCAAGTAGTACCCCCAATACCACAATGAGAATAGCAGCAACTGTAACTGAAACACAACCAAGAATGAATCGCCAAATTGGATCTCCAGAAGGAACACGATCCCCATCCATAACCGCAACCCAACCACCAGATGGCAACTGTTGCGCATCCAGGTGATGGTACCGAGCACCATTCCAAGCATTTCGACCCTTGATGGGCTCAGCAAAACCCAATGGTACTTCAATTTCTTTGTATTCTTCTGGGGTAAGAACTTCTATCTTAAAGACACGCACCCGTCTCCCATATGTTTCACCACAGTCCTGACCTATACGATAAAGATTCCCTTCGTAGAAAAATGGTCTGCCTCCATTTCGAGCACCAAAGCTCTTGTCCACATTATATATGGGGTTTTTCTTGTGAGGTTTCCAAGGACCAAGAGGTGAACTACTATACCAAATCTCCAATTGACCATTTTTCTTGGAGCCAAAACCACTATGGTCTGAGCCAAACAGCCAATACCCTCCATCATATTTGACGATTAAGGAATCCACTAGGGGCTTTTTTATCAGGACCTTTTCTAATGTCCACTGCAAAGGGAATTCAATTGCTTTATAGAGACGCAGTTCTCCTTTTTTACTGCTTTCAGGCATCATGTATATCTGAAAATACAAGGGAAAAAATGAGGATTACTTACAAACAAAAATGGCTAGCTAATAAAGTAAATGAATCTTAACGCGTAAAAGTGCATAACTGGAAATGTATTAAACTTAACACACTATTTTTCCCAAGACCAACTTTTATGAGGCATTGACTAAAAATGTGTGCACCCAAAAGATAATATCGTAAATGTGATTCTAGAGTATTTCATGTAGTTCAAAATCTTCCAGCAAGTGCAGGTTTTGCAGATTCATTTAATTAAAAGAACATTAACTTTTGTTGTTTCATTTGCCTGACCAGAAATTAAGGGCCCTGGAAACACCAGAAGCTGTGGTTACCACAGATGCTCGAATGTCATGTGGTAATAGGTAATAGTATATTGAGGTTTTTACCTGGCCCAGATGCTCAAATACAAATGGAAATGAAAGATGCCAGTCCTCATTCAAAGCAACGCCCAACTGTTGCCATGTAGCTCCCTTGTCTGTACTTTTGGCCACACCAATATCACCTTTCAAAGTGATAGAATTCTTAGTCTCGTAGAACAGATAAAAGGAATCTTCCTGAAATGTAATACCGGTATAAGTGGCCACACTCATGGCGCTTATCCAAGAAAGTGTTAGAAAATTCACAGCCCTAAAAACCTCACAAATGTAACAGAGTAATTATCATTAGGATTTCACATAACTCAATTCATACACAACTATTTATGAGCTGTATATAATTAAAAAATTTAAAGTTGAACCGAATAAATCTAACAATAAGTTTATCACACAATCTTAGTAATTCAAAGACAAAATCTTAAATGACATGTATGAGGACTAAAAGCAGACGTGCAGTATCAGTCATGTCCATTCAGTAGTATCTCAGCTGTAGACTGAGGGCCCGTTTGGTTCAATTACATATCTCTATGGTAATGCAATGCAATGCAATGAAATGCAGTATTGATTACCATGTGCCTGTTTGGTATATACTAGTGATCAATGCCAAATACATTATCTAATGACTCTTTTAGCCTTGGTCACCAAAAAACACAAAAAAAAAAAAAAAATTCCATTCCAATCCTCCTTGTTTACCAGCAACCCCCTACAAATTTAACAACGAGTATTCAGATAGCAACATCAACTAAAAAATTCACACAACAACATAATAAGATCTGGAAAACGAGCAATGAAAAGATGGAAAACAGATCTGGAAATGGGGAAGAGAAGAAAAGGTAAGTTCAAATCTTGAGTTTGAAAGGATAAGGATGCCGCCACTAGTGAGTTCAAAGAAGAAGGTCATCACTGGTGAGTTCAGAGAAGGCTGCCACTGGTGAGTTTGAAGAAGAAGAATGCTGCTGCTGGCAAGATCAAAGAGGCCGATGGCAGAGATGAGGGGACAGGCAGATAGTAGTGACAGAGATGGCAGAGGTAGAGGAGGCAAGGTCGTCGAACAAGAAAAGGAGAGAGGGCAGAGCTGTCTAGCAAGAAATTGGAGAGGGCACTTTTGGAATGGGAAGATGGTAATGAAGTGTGATGAAGATTCATAAGGAGGGTATGAATGAATATTACCATTGTTTTGGTAATAATGATTACCACAAGCCCACATGAAATGGTAATGCAATCTTGATTACCGATAGCATTGCCAAAGGTGCAATGGGATTGAACCAAACGGGCCCTTAATAATGCAAAGATTTGTTATGAAGTACAGCATAGATAACTTATAAACTGATAGTTAGGGTAGCAGATAAGCATTGATTAACAGTGGAGTTGGTTCAGGGTAAAGCTTTTTCTTTGGTAGTAATGAAATCATCAATTTACCCACACACCAAAAAAAAAAAAAACAAAACAGAGGAAGGTAGCAAAGAACCAAGTTGAAAAAAGAAATTAAGATGTCATCCGACCAAAGAAGATAGAGAAGAACTTTGATCAAGCTTCTTTCTTTTTCCCTCCTTTTCAAAATTTTTGTTCAGGGAGTAAACATATGTGAGCACTTTGCAAAAGATAAAAGGGTCATGCTACTTTCGTCAAAATCAGTCCAAAGATATTTCATTTCTCCCCCCAATAAATAGTAATACTCTGTTCACCAATGATAATCTTCTCAGAAAAGAAAGACACTTAAGACGAACATAGACAATCGAAATGACCACTTGTAAAATTATTCATTCTCTTAAAGAAGCACTTTAACCACTTCCTACTTTCTGCTTTATCTTTTTGCAGCTCTACCATCATGAAACTTTGAAGCCTCGAATATAAAGTTGTCATCTCACCTAGCTTCCTGAGATAAAGATTACAGGAAGCTAGGAACCCCAGTGATGCCACTAAAATTCCCAGGCTTCACCAAGTTTATATCTCTAAATAACTGAAAATATCAAATCTAAAATTTTCAAGGGTTACTGCTCTCTATACGAAAATCCCTATTCTGCGTCAGCGAGTCGTATAACTAATCTCACTTAAGTGCCTTTTTGGCTCCTGACACGCATAAATCAGAAAAAAGAACAAATACAGAGCATTCTAGCAAAACTGAATATAATGGCAAACTATATCGGGAAAAACAACTTATTTCTAACCTGCGGTAATGGATTCCCCTCAAGTAGCCTAGCAACCCTCTAAATCTCTAGCTTCTAGAAGCTTAGCAGAGTAAAATATACCCAGAACAATGGGGAAAGAACAATATTGAAGCAGCCAGAGATCGTTTCTCGGAGTCATAGCACAATATATGATGCCTGACTTTGCTCATAGAAATCTAATTTTTGACTGCAGACAATGAAGAATATCGATTGCCCCGAAACACTGACTTTAAGAACAAGACCGCAAGCATAGAATATATTACTTCGCCGGCATGTACAGAAGACATAAAAAACAGAGAAGCAAAGGTCTATAACTTTTTTGTTAGAATCAGAAACTAAAGAAATAAGAAGGAACCAATAGCACAAACAGATGTTACCTGTATGAAAAGAAAAGGATCGGCAACAAAATTGCTGGGGAAACCAGCATCCGAAGCTGAAGCACACGTCACCACTGGGTTGGCTACTGGCCAAGCTGCACTTTCATCTTTCCACACATTCGCCTGCATACAGTTGGCATCATCATATCCAAACAACACTTGTCAATTAAGTAATCCCGCATCGGTAAGAAAATTCCAATTGAAATTTATTCTGTGCGATCGCGAAACACAAGGATCAATGGAGGGCTGATCGGAAAGAGAAAGCCCAACAAAGGAGGGTCTTCTGAAACCATGATCCACAGTTTACAAAAGAAAAACGAAAAAGAAAACAAGTAGAAGAAGACAGAATCTCTTGCCAAGATTTATTTCACAATTACAGTTATTTTTTCTACACACGGCATTTATGAGGAAATTGACTCTGGCGTGTATAGAAAGAAACCCCCGGGGGGGGGGGGAGTGGAGCGAAACTGAAAGAAGACAGAGAGGGGGGGGGGAGGGGGAGGGGGAGGAGGGGGAAAGAGAAAGAGAAAACAGACTTACAGTTTCAATGGGTTTTAGAGAGAAGGGAGAGTTGCCATAAAAGACCCCAATAGACCAAGAACCCTCATTGTCTTCCTGACAACCGTATGAGGAGAGGCCCGTACGAACAGAAGGAGAGAAAGCGAGCCAAGCATAGAAGGTAGCAATCGATCCGAACAAAAGCAAACAACCAAAGAAGAAGACGAAACCAGAGGAAAACAAGCGGTTGTAGTAGTGCAGGTGCTCTAATCTCCACCTACACCAGCACTTGAGGGTCATATCACAGCAACTGCCGTTACCGCCACCATTGTTACCACCGCCGCTAATCTGGCCGGAGCCCATGTAGGCGTCACTGGAGCAGGTGGTTGAAGCCGCCAACTCTACCGGGAAATCTCACGCCACCGCGGCAGTGCCGCCGCGTAGCCCCACCGTTTCCGGCATTTTCCCCACGAGTCTCCTCCAAGTCTATAGTAATAATTCTCTCTCTGAGACTGTTTTTCCGGGCCCTCTCTCTTTATTCTCTCTCTAAAATGAAGTTGACGGGACACGTTTGTAAATTACGGAATCAGGGGGGTAACATATGGGAAGATTGCCCCGAAGACTGGACGCATGAAGCTTTATCCCTGTGTGTATAGTGTATATATAAGGTTCAGCTTGAAAGGAAATTCAACTTAAATTCAAAAAAAAAAGTGATGAAATGAAACGGACTCGCGCGAGTTGGGGTAAGACAGTACTCGCTCCCAATGGGAGCCAAGTAATCAGCGGAGCTGACGTGGCAGGAGGAGGTGGCAGAGAGAGGGCGCAGGCCTGTGTTGTATATTTTGGATATGTGTAGTCGTTCTGAAACTTCAAACTCTGTTTTTTGCTCAATTCTTATATTGAGGGGAAATTAAAAATAAAAATAAGAAGTTTGGAAAAAGAGGGAAGAAGAAGTGGAGGGCGGGACCGTCGGATTTGGAGGGCAGCGTTTGGAGGGATGGAAAAATGTGGGGATTTTTAGGGTTTTTGAAGAGGGAAAGTGTGTGGGGTCCACCAGCTTTATTTTTCCAAGTTGGAAAGAGGCTGGATGGTGGTTATTGCTACGAAGATGCATCGTGCCTCAAGTATTTAGACTGCTTTTTTCTGACTGATGGGATACGTTTGGTTTGAATCAGGGAAAAAAAAATATCAATTTTGTTGTTATATTATTATTATAATTATAATTAAATATAATAATTGATAAAAGATTTGAAAACCTGCTAACTTTGTCTATGAGTGCAAACATGACGATGGAGTGAGCTGCTTTGGCTTAAATATGATCTTGATTTTGAATTTAATGCAAATACGGAAAAAAGAAATCCTCTTACAAGAATTACTCTCTCTACGTTTACAATACTTAAATTTGACATTTTGGTACCAACTAATAATAAATATTGTATAAATTGAACTCATGATCTCCATTCATGTCTTTCTTTCTTTCGTTCTTTTTTTTTTTTTGCATTATTTGTGCATGTATTCTTATATTAAAGATAATTTTATTTAAGATAAAATTAATTGCCAAAAAAAAAATTTCTTAATAAAAATTTCAAACATCAGTTCGCGGCTTTGTAAGAGACTAATAACTTTCAATAAGTTTTACCTCTGTTAGTTATATACTTTTTATGAGTATTGAAACTAACAAAATTTACCAACTCAAATTAAAGTAAGTGGCTGAGAATTTAAATAGATGACAAGTAATTGATAATGGTTTACTCTTTACATTCAATATCTGGAAGAAATTATACTGTGCTTTTGTTCGCAAGGTGTGCTCTTTATACCTCACCAAACAAGACAAATGCTACGAGTCACTAAGAGAAAATCAATGGTAAAAAGAGTTTTTTATTTTTTTGGGTGAAAAGAGGCATATTTTAACATGGTAGTGTGCACTTCATTTCAGTCAATATTTTCGGGAAAATTTATTTTATTTACTATTAAAATTCAATAAAGGTAATAATACTATAAGAAGATCTTACAAAATAAATGCTCTTAAATGATGGAGTTTATTACCTTTTTAAAAAGTTTTCTTGGGCAACAAGTTTTTAAGTCTCTTACTTATTCGTTAAAAACCTCTATGGTTGCTGTAAAATAGCAGCTCTGACCTTTTAACAAATTTGATTTCAATCTCCTTAATTATGGCCATTTATTCGGATTTTCCTAATATATATTATAAGCTTGCTTTTACCCGACAAGGCAAAATGGAAACTTCAATTTAGACCTTTCATTATGCATTATTATTAACACAAAAAAGCGTTTGTAATGAACCACCAGCCACCACATTTCTATACGAGAATCATACTTTAGAAAGCACGAAAGGATTTTGCCGTGTCTCGTCAATTCAGCGTAACCTACGAAACTTGACATCAAGAAATAAGATGTTTTTTTTTTTTTTTACTTTTTTTTTGGCCGCTTTCTTGAGAAATAGGTTAAATCAAATCAGGTAAGGATGGCCTGAGGGGGTAAAAAATAAAAATAAAAGGCGTTTCAATATTCGTCAAAAATTAAATGTGAAAGAGAATGAGAGAATTTCATTAACATGTCAATCGAATTCCACAATATTCTGAAATTTCATTGCAATTTCATAGTATTGAAATGACATAAATTATCTCACTTAAATGATTAAAATGTCATTCAATTATAATTAACATTAATAAAACAATAAGTTAAGTTATAGTTTTCATAAGTAACATTACTAAAATAATAAGTTAAATTACAATTTTCATAAGTAATATTATTAAAATTTTAATAATTTAAAATTCTTAATTATAATTAATGCTCTATCTAAGTTGTCATTTTCCCAATTTCTTTCAACGCATGGGAGAGACATGATGGAGATTTTTTTTCAGATTTGGTACGAGTTGGGCTTCTATCTTTGAATTTGATAAAGGTGTTGAACTTGCGTATTCCATTATTCAAACAGTCTAGGAAATTTTGATGCTAGTCCCTCCGTTTTCTCATAAATGGATAGCATCCATAAATTAAAAGAAAAACATAAATATTAGTTATAAGAGTATTTTGGTCCACTTTATTCATTTTCGATTATAATTATTAGAATTAATTAATTTTTTTCAACTATATAAATTAGTTAAAAATTTCATATATTTGAAAACAGATGGGCACCAAATTTTATAGTTTCAGTGTTATACCAGCTTCGTAAATAATTTATGACATTTATAAATTATAACTTAAAAATAATGCATCTTATTACTACCCTTGATCCTATTTATAAGACATAAAGATAATTATTTTTTAATCCTATTTTATAAGTGTGTAATTGGATTTTATGAAAAAATTTCTCTTTTTTCTTTATTAAATATTGTTAAGAAAAATATATATTATTAAAGTATTTAGATTTAGATTTAGTAGAGACCAAATTGAAAATTCATTAAATCTTTAATAGAATTAATGAGTTTTAAAAAATTTTTATTTTAAATTTTCAACAGAACATATTAAAAATAACTTGTTTTTAATAAAACGATCGTTTCATGAATTGCAGTCTCGAGAAGCTGGTCAAAGAAAGAATGGACTAGGACCATATATTTGCAGGCTCGCTCACATAATATGATAATATCATCCTATTACAAATTACAAATTGTTAAGCGTAAAAATCCAAGATTCAAAATGTGTGCATATTTATATAAATTAAGGATAATGAAATAAAAAAATAAAATTGCATCAATTGATGATTGTGCCTGTTAGCGACTTAGCGTTTCACATAATAATATATAATATAATATAAAATAGAATGAATTTGGCATAAAATTCAGCACAGGACCAAAGAGACGGCTGGCTGGCTGGCCAGGCTTGACTTTGCCTTTTTGTCCTCTTCAAAAATAGCTCTATATATATATATATATATATTTTCTACAAAAAATTTATATGGGTTGGATTATAAATGCACCCCAGCATTAAGGCATTCTTTTGAGTTTAAAAAGTATTTATAAATATATTTACAGATTATTTATTAACAAAATCTTTATATTGAGAACAAAAGTTAAATTTACAATGTTATATGTTATGGGACAAATTTGTGTTAACTGGATTAATTTTTGTTAATACTGCAATTATCCCATATTGCCAATGTAATAAAGAAACCCTCTTCCGTTGAGACATTAATATATTCTGACAATATAATAATAATTACAAGTAATAACCATAACAATGGTGGATGAGCCGGTTAAAATAAAATGTATGTGCTTTAAATAAGATCACGAGCTAAAGTCTTATATATTAAAAAATATATATTAAACCGATGTTACACCAACTTAATTTCATAGTTAACATTAAATATCAGATAGTCATATGAAAACACAAGAAAGAATAATAATGATATTGTTCGGCCTAACATATTCTATGCCCAGGATGGATTGAATCACATGCGGCACACTTGGCCTTTATGAAATTGCTCCTGAACTTTAACAAATGAGATATTAATTAATAATTAATAATATATTATAAGAGCTACAGTCTTGCTTGCTTTGTTAGTTTTTGCAGCACGTAGGTCAATTTGATTTAATTTAAATTAACCTTTGGGGCTATAAAAAAATGAAATATATATAGAGGATGTTTTTCTTGATTAGAATATATAATTTCATTTTCTTGGTTTCCCCGAGAGGATACTAGGTTGGTGAATTGTTCAACAACCGATTAGATTAAGAAAAAGTGATACAAGGATTAAAAATAACGCCCTGCATTTTTCTATTCATTCATTCAAGGGAACGGGGTTTACAATGACATAGGTTTATTATAAGTTCTAACTCAAGGATTTGGGATGTTAAATGATCCATCTAGTGAAGGTAGCTTATGATTATTAAATTGAATACACGTGTCATGTAACAAAAAAAATCTTACAGGACAACGATGGCGAGAGACGGGGGAGACCTGTATCTCATATCATAGTTGAGAATTACTCTGTCTGTATATATAAAAAAAAATTATATCATGCAGTTTAAAAAAATTAATTTATCATGATAATTATATCTAAAGATAAAAAAAATTAAACTAAAATATCCTCTATTAATCAACATAAACATGCATTAATTATTTTTTATTAATGTAAATTATAACGAGTAATTTAAGAAATATGTAATAAATGTTTATTGAAATAAGTGATTTTATTTATATAAAAATAAGTAAAAAATAATAGTTTTCCGTACACATAAAAACCGAGGGAGTAGATAGGATTTAGGATTAGGATGAGACAAGAAAATTAAATTAAGTGGAAACAATGTTAGTTAAGTATATATTAATTATGTAGATTCTGCGACTCTTGGAGTTAAAGAATTAATATGTTGACATTAATTGGAGTCTAGAGTCTCCAAATTCGCATCCGGTTTCTTCGTCCGAAAGAAATTCCTTTTTCTTTTCTTTTGCCACTTGAAGCTTAGAACCAAAGAAAATCACTTTGACCAGTTCAAATTCAACTTCAAATTTGTGCCTTTTAATTGTTCTTATTGGCTATGAAATTCCATATTTTCATATACAATTCTTTTTTATTTACACCACAAGTTGATATCTTGTTCACATTCTGCAATCACCAAGTCTTATTAGGGATAATTCCCTCAATGTGATTTTTTTATTGTATACAAATATTTTTTTTTTACTAGGGAAAATCCTGTTCCCAACATATTCATTCACAAAGTTAGAACTTTTAAACTTATTCTGAAGTAATAAATTTCCTTTTATAATTATCAGTACCTTTTATTCAATAATTTTGGCACAAAGAAAAACAAAGACTATATACGATACCAATTTATGCAAAATTTTACTATAATTTTTGCAGAAAATACATCAGCATGCTCTTAATTGGAATTTTGTTAAATGAATACAGATCGACCTTCACATATTGAAAAGGTCACGTTCTAGAATAAACCTCGGATTTTATTTTAAGATTTCTTAAGGAAATCAACAACGCATGACGTACAAGAAGAAGAGCATAATAAATAATCTCAATTTGAATATAATAACATAACCTGAGCACCAAAGCTATTTTATTCTTTATTTTCAAAGGTACCATATTTAATATAATAATTAATATATATTGATTAATCGACAATAAATTTCTGTATATAATATCTGTAATGTCTATTCAATGAATCTAACATTCATTTATCCAACCGTGATTGATTCGGAAGAATAAAATTAAAATGAAATGAAAAGTAGCACTAAATATACTGATGAACATTATAAAAATAAATATTACTCTCATGTATTTAATAATTTAACAATTATATAATGACTCCGCCAAACGGAGCCTGAGACTAGGGGTCATTTTCACGTGAGGGAGAAGAGACTCGGCGTATGCGTATTTTTTGGGTTCAAGCTAGAACCTTCGCAGTGGCAGCCCAAAATTGACATTGAAAACTACAGCTTTAGTCAACACGGGGTCGTTGCAATTATTTAGATTTAGATTTTATTTAGCTCACTTTAATTCATATTCCAAAGTTTTTATTCTTAAAGACGTGTATGGAAAAGTTTGGTGGAGGATAATTTTTAAATGATACTTATATTTTTCTTTTTTGAAAAATTAGTTTCATGATTGGTGCTGTGAGAAATTTGTCCTGGAGAGGGATAGATTTTAAATTTTTTTTTAGTAGATAAAGGTTTTTCTGATGATTGATCAATAAAATTAATTCCAATTTAATCTCTTGGTCTTTCAAAAATATTTCAAATTTATCTGGCCCCGCCTTAATTGAAAAGTAGTTATTCCAGGGTGTTCTTTGATGATATTTTCTTGATTTTTTTTCTAAAAAATTTCTGAAAAACCTTCAAAATGTCTAAAACTGCCAGTAGCCGTCAAAAAACTGCAAAATTCAATATAACACACACACACAATATGATATTCTAGTTAGACTGCTATTTCCCCAGACAGGATTAGCTTGGAGAATAAAAAAATTGGACTGATATTTTCATTTTAATTATAATAGTATTTCTGGAATAAAATATAATATTTTGAATATAACATGTATCATCGACGCTCGGATGATTCTCTAGCCAAACAAAAAAAAAAAAAAATTAAGATGATTCGGAAATTGAAAAGTAAACCAGGGACAAGGTAATAATCCCTTCTTCCCAAATTATAAAATATGTTTAGAGGAAATTTGACGCTTCAAAATATAAAATATTTTAAAAAATTAACATTTTATTAAATAGATTTATTTTAATATTACCAGTGCTTTCTCTGTAATTAATTTCAATCCATTTTCTTTCGATGTATTAAATTATGAGTATTTTTAAAAATTTATGTTTATTTTTGAAAAGATGAGAATATTAAGTGTATTTAATTATGTTTATTGATATATGAAATTTTATTTAAAAATAAATTATAATTTGAGATGAAAGGAGTATTTACTATCATTGATTTTTGGTGGAATATTTAGTGTCATTTATATGGACTTGTTAATAAAATAATTAATTCTCTCTTCAATTGAATAACTTGTGGCAGTTGTTTGCTTCATATCAATTACCAAAGTAATTCGCTAATATTCTTTCGGCCAAAAAAAAAAAAGTAATCGGCTAATGTTCAATTTATATCGACTTGCTACAAAATCTTTAATTTGATTTTTTGAATCTTAACAATTAAGTAATTGACTAATCAAAATTAAATGAATATTTGAACAGAATATAATTGCAAGCTAAAAAACAGTCATACATAATTAGGCCTGGATTATTTAACAAGTTTGAACATATCCTTTCTTGACTCATTTAATAGTAGCTTATCCCAAAAAGTGACAATAGCACATTAAATATATTAAATTTTAATTCAATTTTCAACAGACCCTAATGTTTAGGTGTACAAATATTTTTTTTTCCCTGGATTTATTTCATTAAACTTATCATTAGGATCCAGTCCCCACATCCATAGGAACGATCATATGTAAATGTAAATTATTAAACAGTGCGTAGGAGTTTAGGACATTTCATCACTTAAATATAAGAAGTGTAACACACCAAAAATTTTTTTTAAATAATTTAACTCAACCATAGTTGGGTTACAGCCACCCAACACATTTTTATATCAATAATTTTAATATAAAATATTTTATAATTGGCTTCAACTCACACACTATAACATTTCAGATAAATTTTTACCTCCCACATGCCATTAGGCTAAATCATATTTATCCATCCTTATACTCCCAACAAGTAAACTAAATCACATTTGTCCATCCTTATACTCCCAACAAGTAAAATAAGTAATTCGGTCAATTTTCAACACAATCCAGTTATTTGGCCTTATAATCATGCCATTTTAACCAATCCAAAGTAAACCAAATATTAAAATTACAGTCATCCAAATTGTACCAAAAATAGAAATAGTTTGAAAGGCATGATTACATTTATATATTCATATAATTAACAATAAACAAAAAGCCCTAATATTGGCAATATAACACATTATAAAGCATAAATTAAATACCCAAAAGAGACAGTGGATCTATACCACTAAGCCTCTGGGACTCCTCCACGTGGCACTCGTGGCTCTTCTCCTGAAAATTGTTAACCACATAATGAGACTCAAAAGTCCCAGTAATCAAAGCCAATTTATGATAGTGTATAAAAACAGTTAAGTGTGTGCTTACTAAGTAAAAATTAAAAATAATATAATTCCAACAAATATAAGAAATATTACAATACACACAAACAACCATCCTTATATCCCTCCATTAACCTCGAGCCGTAACCCTCACTCGGTGCTAAATTACCCGGCCAAAGGTAGATTAGCCTGAGCCCTTACAAGCCTCCTATTGAGCTCCAATAGGGGCGTACCACGTGGCACATAAATACAATAACAATAGCAATTCTCCCAACACCTCCCACAATAATTAAACAAATTCATAATAATATTGCACAATTATACAATATTACAAAATTCATAATTTTCTCAATAACCACCCAATTAACATGAAGTAACACTAATCACAAATAAAAGCATGGTTACCTTGTGGCTTTTTCAATAAATTATTCCTTAAAATTCTCTCTCACCACAATCTTCACCAGTAATACAATCTACAAATAACAGATTATTTATAAATATTATTTTCAATTTTTGAAACTAATAAAACAATTCTAATAATAGAATTTAAAATATAACATAATTCCTAATCTCAATCTTAATACAAATCTAGAGTTAATACTATTAAGTAAAATTTTTTAACTCCTCTTTAATTATCAATAAACATTAATAATCTAAAAATTAACTTTTAAACTAATTTCTATTATCAAAATTTTCTTTTTATTTCATAAATTCGTACCTAAAATACTCAAAAATTAAAAATTGAGTCTCTAGCTTAGAATCATAATCCTATAACCATAATAATTCATTTCTCATCCCAATTAATCATCTAAACCTCAATAAATCAACATATATTTTCAGATCTAGTTTAGAATTTGATCCATAAGCCACAAATTCAAAGATCATCAACAAATTTATACTCTAGAACATTTATTATACTACTGACAACCTCAAAAATCATATTTATTCAACATAAATTTATCCCTTTTCCAAATCTTAAATTTTCTACCACTACAGACTCAGAAACCAAAGAAGAAGGATGATTAAGAAAAATTTTTAGAACACTTACTTAATCTTGAAAAGTTTAAAATCACACCCTAAATATCCTATTAAAAACTCTTACCTTAAAAATTTAGATATTTCGCATCGGCGACTCGCGTTCTCTCCGCCTCAGCTCGCGCACAGGAAAGAATTGAAGAAATGAAAGAAAACGGGTGAGTTTTTATAAAATTCAGTGAGTCCCACATATTTTTTTTATTATTTCTTCTTTCCTCTCTCTTCGTCTTCTTTTTTTTTATTATTTTATATACATGATGCATGCGGCGGCCGAAGGTCTCTTGTTCTCCTCTTCTCTTTTTTTTTATTCATACCTTTTCTCTCTTTTTTATAATAGTAATAATAATTTAATAATATTATTTTTTAATTAATTAATTAATAAAATTTTTTTAAAAAATTTTAATTTAGAATTATATCCTAAGTTAGATTTAATAATCATTTTCTACTAATTTGCTTACCTCTAAATATTTTTCAAAATTTCTATTAACCCAAATCAATTATTAAAATTTAAATTGGGATGTTACAAGAAGAATGACAATTAAGAATCTCATAAAAAAGATCAATACAAAATTAATTTTTAAAAAGATTTTTAATGCTGGAATATCAGAAAATAAGTACTGAATTTAAAATTTTAATTAATTGTGATAAGATCATAATGAATGTGATGTTAAACTTTCTGAGGTTTTGGTTGTCATTTTTCCTAAATATTGCTTGCATACCAATATATTTTCCTCATCTAGTAAATATTACCAAAAAAAAAAGGAGAGAAAATTTTGAAATGGTGGGCATGAGTATGACGTACGTTTTCAAATTAATAATTAATTTGAACCCTTGAAATAATTACTGCAACTACAATGCTTAGGATCCCTGGACCAAAATTTTTCAAAGTTTGAATCATGTAATTTTTTCCTATAAAATAAGAGTTTTTACAATAATAAATTTCTAATTATACGGTGACAACAATAGAGACCAACGTTACACGAAAGTTTATCACAAGACAATTAAACAATGAGGTAGGTTGATTTTTAATCATGTTTTATTATATGAGTAGCGATTAAGTAACAAAGTGCAGACTAATAAAGTTATAATCGCGCCTGTCTCAAATCTCCTGGAAACCCTTAATGGGGTAGTTATAATATTTAATTAACTTCAGAATCTCAAGTTTGTTTTCTAGGGTTTGGTGGATGAATATTGAATAACATCATTAGCACACCTTTTCATGTACTAAACTCCAACGTAATTTTATTAAACTAAGTAAATCTAACGCGTACGTAACTTTACCCTTTGGCCCCTCGCACATTAATTACATATTTTTTTTAAATAAAAAGAATCGATACCCCAACAAACTTTAATCATAAAATACATGTTAATACATAACTTTAAACCCGTGAAAATGATTAAATTTACTCTAGAATTATTAGGCATATTTGAAACTAATTTTTTATTATTTTAAGAACTGATATTTTAAAAAAAATAATAATAAAAATAAGTGTTTTTTTTCTCCCTCGTTCTCCAAAATAATAATTTTAAAACATTTAAAAGATGAGCTTGTTTGGCAACTTATTTTGAGAACAATTTTCTATTTTTCAAAACAAAAGATCAAAAAACTATGTTTGGTAATATATTTTTAAAAAGTATTTTAAAAAATAAAAAATAAAATATTATTTAAAAAATAAAAAAATGAAAACAACTTTGAGGTGTTTTAAAATTATTATTTTGGAGAACATGAAAAAATAAAAAAATATATTTTTATAAAGCAACTTTCAAAAAGTTGATGTTTTATAAAGTTTTAGTTCTTAGAATAATAAAAAAAATAATTTCAAATAGCCTTGATATTTTTATTTTTGTATTTTTCAAGATAATATTTATTTTTTAAAATATTTTTTGAAAATACATTAGAAAATATTTTTTTTGTTTTTTTATTTTTGAGAATAAGAAATTATTTCTAGAACAGGTTGTCAAATAGGTCATTATTACTACTATTTTGTTTGCCTTCTTATCCGGTATCCATGGATTTATTCAAATTAATAGTTGTTTTGGAGTTATGGATGAAGATAATAAATAGTCAAAATTATAACAAAATAAAATAATATTCCTTCCAAAGTATTATTTTTTTTAAATTGTTTTATATTTTAGGACAAAAAATAATTCTTCTAAAGTTATTTTATAATTTCATATGGAGAGAGTATTTTACAAGGACAATTTTATTAGACCACAGTGCCTATGTATCTTCAAATCAAGATCAAACAAATTTGAAATCACACTGCAAAATCTTTGGAGACCAAAATGAAATTAAGTGTCGCGGAAAAATGACATTATTACCCCTAATATTTAAACATGAGGAAAGTGTCTGATATAACATATTTGCAGGAAGTATTGACGCAACTTTCCACTACTTACACGGATAATAGTAGAAACCCATTTTACAAAAGTAGGAGACGGTTGCTTGAGTGTTTGTTTTGTTTTTTGGTTTTTTTGGTGCGATACAAGTTCTCCAATGGGTTAATCTCCAATGGGTTAATCATAGTAATTGCTGTTGACTTTGGAGTGTATTGTTGAAGGTTCGGTGTTCCTTAACCATAGATTGCTTGATGAAGAAGGAGGAAGCAAATGGGAAATTACAGGGCTTGTAAACGTTTAAGAAAGAATTTCACAGGGATGATAAAGTATAAGTATATGTGTGATGGAATTGATGATATGGAAAGAGCATGGAAGGCTTGCTTCTCGTGTGGTGTCACACAGACGGAAATGGCATGTTGATGCCTTGGCAAAGGACGCTAGAAATGGAGGGAGGGGTAAGAGATGATTGTGTAGCCTCTTTCTGTGCCTTTTTTTTTTTTTTTTTTTGCATTTATCAAAGAAGAAGAAGAAGAAGAAGAAACATGGAATGAGATGTGACCTGCTGACAATAAGAAAAAATATAGAAGAAGAGTGTAAATTAGAAAATGATTGTGATTATCTTATATATAAATCTACTAGTATGTCCGATAATATGAAGTTGTTATTTTTTAATGATTGTTATTACTTGTGCAAATCCCTTTCCTCTCCTCTTGTATTGCATGCTTGCATCTTATTCATTGATATCAAGTTTTGATATGATTCTCAATTTTGCTAACTCTAACTTTGTTAAAATAATGCAAAACTATGCAAGTAACATAATAAATTTTACAAGTTAATAATTTAACAAGTTGTAATGTATTTAACACAAGTTTGATGATTACAAGTAATGTAATGGACGTACCCAATAAAGGAAAAAAAATTAATAAGTAATGTAATGGACTTAACTAGTAAAGTAAAAAAAAATTAACAAGTAATGTAACCTTTTAAATAAGTATAAGTTAAGATAATGATTTAAGGGATTTGGCAGTAATATCATGAATTTAGCAAGTAATGTAAGAAATTTAACAAGTAATATTACACTATTAACAAGTCACGTTAAACAATGATCTATAAGTTAGATAATTAATAAGTTAAAGTAAGAAAATTAATAAGTATTGTAATTGATTTGCAATTTAAGGTAACAATCTAACAATCTACATATTTAATTAGGATAAAGTTACAAGTAACGTTACAGATTTAACCAGTAATATTATGGATTTAACAAATAATATTGGAGAGTTTACCCACAGGAGCAAATACTTAAAAAAAAACTAATTTTTCATTTCATGTTTTCCCTAACATTTTCCCTCAATTGTCATTATTAAGCAACACAGGTGTATTAAACATTTTACTTGTAAAGTTAGTCATTCAACAAACCATGTTTGGATTTATATAGGTTAGATATATTGCACAAGTAACATTACAAACTTAACAAGCAACATGAGAAAAATTACAACTCATATTAGATATTACTTGAGAAGTTGGTTAATTAACAAGCCATGCATGAATCTACACAGTTAGGTATTTGACAGTTAATGTTATAGACTTGATGAGCAACATAAGAAAATTTATTAGCAGTATTAGACATTTTAAGTTATGTTAGTGTTTTAAGAAGTTATAAATAAATTTATACAAGATATATATTATACAAGTAACAAGTAATGTTAATATTTAACAAAACTACTTTTGACAACTAGTATAAAAATATAGTCATGTGGTTGTTATTAGTATTGACACTTGATTGTTCTATAAACTATTGCTCGTTAAATTCCTACCATTACTAATAAATTTTATAACATGACTTGTCAATTAAAATTTAACTTGGTCTAAAGTTTTATGGAGTACTGTAATAGAATAGTTCAACAAAATTATTTAAGTTAATTAATTGTGCACAATACATTATGAATCCACTATAGCGTTGCATTGATTACACAATATTTAGAATACATTTCCTAAAGCTCACTGTGGACGAGCTGCATCATTCTAATGGCTCTTTACATGTTTAATTAAAAGGCGACATTTCAAAATAAAAATATCTCATCTTAAGCAGTGACTGCAATATGTTTTGAACTCAACCATGCCACTTGAATTTGAGCTGTTTGAGATCCATGCAAGGTTAATGTATTTGTCTAGTAGTGTCATGGCTTGCCACTGCACCGATTCAACAATCTCTTTTCGAGTTAATAATTTCCAAGCACACCATTAAATGATAATGTGAATCAAAACAACTTAGTTGATCTTCAAGAGCTTTGCTACTTCTGTACAGATCTGAACAATTGTTCCATATACCCACAAGTACCACTCTACTTCCCTCCTTCAACACTCTTCCTTTACCAACCGGCATTCATTTTAAGTCTCCATTGGCAAAATGATTATGACATTGGCAATCATTTCAAGTCTCTCAATTAGTTAGCTTAGATAATTAAGTGCCTCTAGTTGGTTGCCACTCTACTACTTTGCACTACTACTCTACAAAGCATTGAGTGCAAGAGCAACTGCTTGTTTTTGACTTCATTTGCTTCCATGTCTTGGGATCAAACTTTACAAACACCTGCATGAGTAAAACAGTAGGGAACATCTATTAAAAAGAAATAGTAGGGAGCATATGATTAACATATGCGTAGCTAAATGTACTAGATTTAGGGCGTAGTGGAAATGTTAAAATCAAAATTTAGAACCCCAATCGCGATTGCAAACCAATCAAATTCATTTAAGTCAAAGTGGATAGAAGAAATTCCTTTTCTAGCATTGAACTTCTCGAGTTTTTTTTTAAGTGTTTGAACCTCAGGAGCTGACAATGCAGATTAGCTCTCTCTATTGGTATCTACACGAACAGTGTGCTAGAGCTTCCGATCTTCGTTCGCCATCAATTAGACACTCCTTTTGTTTTCTATGATTTTTTTGTAGCTCTCAAAGTTTTGCCGTCAAGAAACTCTCTCTAACTCTCTTCTCTTAGGAAGCACGTCCTTCTTTATATATTATATAGATTAGGTTTTTGTTTTCCCATATAAATTTTCAAAATAATTTATTATTTTTAAAAATTAAATCTTGAGCTAACGAAATAAAATTTAATTTATCTCATAAATTTAAATTACAAAATGATATAATATCCTCTCATATCATGTTAGTTATTAAATTTAATTTATTATATAAAAATTAAATTTAAACTAACATGCTGTAATATAATATAATACAATACACACACACATATTCAGATACACACACACAAAATATATATTTTGAAAATAGAGATATATATTATATTTTAAATTTTATATTTCATATACACACATAAAATTATTTGATAAATATTCAAATACACAAAAATTCATTCACCCTAGATAATCATTAGATTTATTGAATCTAGACATATTTTAAATTCAATAAATTAGGACATTATAGCTTGAGTTGGATTGTTCTCGTATGCTAATAACGCTATTAGCCCACAAGTCACAAGTAGCCTCTAGCAAGACATTGTGATTGCCCAATTCATATGAGGATCGATGATCTGATGTAACCTATCATATAACCATATCGCATTCCTTTTGTCACTTGATATTTCGGTCAATTGTGAGACATAGAATTGTCATTTTCCTTTACCTAACTATTACTTTCTTAATTTTTAAGTGGACTGATTATAACAATGAAAAGAGTTTCATTATAGTATGGCTATACATTTTCTTAAACTTCCTCATCAAGAGGCCTGATAATATCTCTCAATTAATGTAAGGGACACATTTCATGTTGACCACTCACATTCCTTTGCATGAATATTATTAAAGTCAATTCATAGCCTTTATGATCACCTAATTAAAGGTGATTTTGACTAGGTCAAAATTCAATGGTCATAATGTAGGAATCCATGATGATCTCAGGTCAAAGGGCTTAGTGACGTAATTATATTTGAGATAAACATATGACTCATACTATGCAACTCTCTTATAGCAGGTCGATCCATCACCTTGTACCTTTTCAAGTGCTTATGACTTTGATTTATATTTCTATAATTAATTAAAGGCATACTAGTATTGTTTCATCTATGATCCCTCATATATGACCGATCAGGGACATTTATGATAATCATTATAGTTTATCTAAGGATACAATTATTATAAAAAAGATGCAATTAATATGATAATAAAAAAATTCATTCAATAATAATATTCATAATATAATGATTGACCATGAGGTATAATTTCCAACAAAATGAAGCAAGAATAACTAGCAAAGAGGAACATTGGCATATTAACAAAGACATGAAGCAAGAATTAACATGACGGATTAAACTTTATAATAAATGAAACAAATGCGGAACCCTTAGCCAAAAACGAAAACTTGATCATGTGTCAGTTTTACATATCCAACTTTTTCTGCATTTTTTCCAAAAAAAAAAATCCTTTATACCAGCTATAGTAATTTTAATGGATGGAACTCAGATAACAATAAATAAGCAAGTACATCTTCTCTTTTGAAAAAAAAAATCCTCCTTCTCATCAAATTCAACAGGAGGTAACTCACATTCTTTGTCTTCTAAACCCCGAAGTCAACTTCCCCAACATCATCTTTCCTAAGAAGGCATATTGTATTGCATCAAATACTAGATCTCCTGCATAATATAAAAGTCTGAGACAATGATCACCCTATTAAATTTCTTCACATAATTAGCATATGCACAGCTTCATATGCAAAACTTTTAGAGGCTAGGAAGCAAGAAATACCATGCAACTTGACATGAATCAAAATAGGTCTCATGTTTGGCATGTCCTTGACCTTTTTCAGGACATGGATAATATCATTTGTTAATCTCCCATATGATACTTGATAATTGTCTAGGTTTACTTTTTGTTAAAATTCATACAATTTATAAATGAACAAACACACATTTTATTCAATATCGCTTGTTAATTTTTTAGGTTTACTTGTTATTATGCTTTACATAATTGACAAATCAAACCCAACATATAAATTGTTAAATTACTGTCAATTAATAACTATTAAATTTTAGGATTAAGGTCTAATTTTCTCCTTGTATTTATTTTTTAAGAGCACTGGACATCTTATACTCTTAAGTGGGATAATTTTATCCTTGAACCATTTTTTTAAGGAGCCAAAAACTCTCATTAATGATCCGTTAATTCTATCATTATATGATGACATAGCATGTGTGGGGGGCCACGCACAATGATATATAAGACTTTAACCATGTCTTTTGGTGCTAATTTATCTTTGAACTCTTTTTTCAGGAGTGTTGAGCATCCTAAAGTCTTTTTCTAGGAGCATTGGGCACCCTAAAGTCTTGTTAAAATAAAATTTAATAAATATTATTAAAATATTAAGTATTTTAATATTTAATAATTTAAATATTATTATTTAAAATATTACACCGTCCAATTTAATATTTTAATATTTTGTAATTTAGTATTAAAAATGTGGGGAGTGATCCTCCAAATTAGCAAGGAATTTTTTCTTCTCATCTTTCCATTTTTTTTGTTAAGTAACTTTTTTTATAGTACATTAATAGAATAATCAATACTTTTTAAATAAACATTTTTGTCATCATTTTGTTGGTCTTGATTGGCATATTTTTTATTTTACTACTAATACTGCAATGTACAAAGAGTATTAAATTTGGGTAGTACAATATTTTAGAAAAAAATTATTAATTGACAAAAAAATTAAGGAACTTAACTAATATTAAAAATATAAGTAAGTTCCAACACACACAAAAAGTATAATGATTTGGGCACTGTCTCAAAAAAAATATCGAAGATCGATATATAAAAAATAAAAAGTTATCTATAGATTTATAAAATGCTAGTTTGAGTTGTTAATATTTAAAAAGTAATTTGTAAATTTTGAATAAATATTTATAAATAATAATATTTAAATTATTAGATGTGAAAATATTTAATATTTTGGCAATATTTATTAATTTTTGTGATAAGACTTTAAGGTACCTAATACTCTTAGAAAAAGATTTTAGGATGCTCAGAGTTCATAAAAAAGATTTCAAGGCAAATTAGCATGGAAAAACATAATCAAAATCTTACTTGTTATCGTGTGTGGGCCTACGGACATGTCATGTCAGCATATAATGACAAAGTTAATTGTTTTTTAACAGATTTTTTTCTCTTTGAAAAATAGTTCAAGAATAAAATTGTCCTGTTTAAGAGTATAGGATGCCTATCTCTCTTAAAAAATAAGTATAGGATTAAAATTGAACCTTAACCCTAAATTTTACAACAATACTTATTATTCACCAGCATTAACTTTCTCATTCTTTAAAAATCATGTTAGAATTTTAAAACACAGAACATGCAAGCAATGTTGAACATGAAGAGACCCAACAAAGAAGGAAAGTCCTTACACTAAATGGTTTACATCAATAGGGAAAAAACAACAATGCTAAACAAACTTACACTTTGATAAGATATTGAGAGAAGGAAGTGATATGCCAACGACGAAGGTATTTGGGTTAGAGACGAAAACTTGGCTTCATGCGACTGAGGAGTTCAAGCAATTTTCGCCTTTGAGCAAGCCCTTGATGGTGAAAGTTGATATCGACAGAAGTGGAAGGTAGAATCTGAACAAAGACAAAGATGACAAGTGGGGGAGTTTAGGGACTCAACTTTCTCTGCTAAAACACCAATCAGACCGTGATTTTTTTAAAAGTTTAAACTGAAAGTATTTTGATTTTTTTATCACTAAAATTAATTTTATTTCAGTCGTCCTAGAATGAAGTGAGATTTATATTTTATTGGGACTCATGTGTGATTGTGTCACATTTCTTATCCTATACTGAAATCCTCCCTTTTTATGTGTTATTTTTGCGTAAATATGCATGCTATTCATTTTATTATTGAAGGGTAAATGGTAAAGTGATGATTGTCTAACAACAAAGTTAAAACGTGAAATTGACAATTGTTTCGAAGGGAGGGAGCATTATTATTTTTTTGTTTGACCATGTAAGACTGCACTTGTCCCTCCGATCTTAATATAAGAAAAAATTGCGACCTCATGCTTACTAAAAATATTAGTTGAAACTTGAAAGTGATTATTCTTCTTAATTTTTTTTTTTTCAAAAATCAAGTTTTATTTACTGAACTTCATTTATTGCAGAAAAGTACAGTGTATGTGTACCTACCGTAATCCCAATTTGAGAATTGAAATTAAGTGATGGGATGGAACAACGCTACCATGAATCAAAATGAGAAATAACGTTAGTGTCTTGGACTACTTGTCAGAAATTGTCTAAAATGTTGTGATTAAATTTAACCATTCCATATTTCCATTAATTAAGAAGTACCCTGTGTATGTAATCTTCAAGATATCTGTAATCTTGAGGATAATAAGACATTATATCATGCACGACATTCACGTCAGGTCAATATTACAAAATTATTGCGTGCGTGTCTGTCAATTGGCTGATGATTAAGTAGTTCTCAAGATATATCCTTAAAATTTCATCTTCACTTACTCTGTGGCTGGATGGATGGAAATTTGAATTCAAATCTGAACCAAATCTGTCACTTAAATATATAAACATCTTTAAATTTGGATTTGATTAAAACTCACATCTATATTTTATTATAATTTCTTCAAAATTTCAATTTTTTTAAATATTCTAGTTATTTGAAAAATTTTAACTACTTTGATCATAGTACTTTTTTTTTTTTACGTTTTCACTATCATTGTCTCTGCACTATTGCCTATTCTCTAAAGCTAGACAAATGTGTTCAACTCAACAGGCCAACTCATCAATTTTGATGGTTGGGTGGGTGGTAAAATGAGCCCCATTTTGCAAAATTGGTTGAATTGGCTCAAACTGTGAAAGTTTGCCGAGCTAAACATGCTAGCCCGCCAACTCATTTCTTTTTTTTCTTCTTCTTCTTTTGAAATTCTCACATGGTGGACCTTGTGTATATTGAACTCCCATCATCCTTCTCCCCAACCTTTTTTCATACTAAGATTGAGTTGCCTAGTGCTTTGCTCGCATTTGTATGAAAACAACATGCTTGGTGGTATTATTGCCAATGCATCTGAATTCTCTCTTCATCTTCATCCACACACTGACACTCTCTTTCTTTACAATACTATTCTTTCTATGGTTGATTAAATTTTATTGATTAAATTCTATGTTTATTTTGTTTATAAATTCTTTAATTGCTAGTTTACCATGAAGTGTGGACATACATATTTATATTGCATAAGTTTTAAATTGCTAAAAAAAAAATTGGAGTATTTTTGTGGGCTAGCTTGCGAGCTGGCCAACCCGTCAAGAAATGAGTTGGGTTCTTTAGCTTGTTTTATCTAATAAATTGGCCCAATTTAGCTTGCAAAACTGCCAATCTAAATAGGCTAGCTTGTATAGCCCATTTGCCCAATGCTACTATCCTCTCATCTCTCATCTCATCATCATTTCTTATTGATTGAAAAATAGAGGTAAGTTCATTACTCCTAGTCTTTCATTTCTATTTCAAATCTTAGCTTGTCTCTCTTCTATCTTTAGATTTTTTTATACTGTCCAAATAAAAAATTTAAAATCTAAAATTTTGAATATCAAATTTAAATTTAAATTCAAATTCATCAATCAAAACGTTGCCTAAGTTTGATGCATCTAAAATATTACCCATACAACACAGCATAACAGAACAAAAAATTACTAACAGAGATTGCTGTTAATGTGTGTGTACAGTAAGGTCAAATAATAGAATAGAATAATAAAGGGCTTGTTCGATTACTTGTTTTCAGAATGATTTTTTATTCTAAACAAATATGTTTTCTTTTCTTAAAAAAAAAGTTATCGTGAAACAACTTTACAAAACCAAAACACATTTTGGATGTTTTTTTACTTTGTATTCTGCAAAATTAGAAAAAAAAAAATAAGGAACTATCATGCTTTCATTAATGACAGTTATGTTAATAAAATAAATTATTCTCGTAGCCTTTATTTTACTAATTTAAATATGTTTTTCAAAATAATGATTCAAACATTTTTTTTCTATTTTTTGTTTTCAAAACTTGTTTAAAAAATTATTTTGCAAAATTATTTTCAGAACATAAAAACAAAAATCAGAACAAAACAAACATGCAATTATTGCGTATATATGCTCCTTTAGTCTTTTTTATAGGATAGAGAGTTGATGATTAATTTTGATCATATTTATAGGCACTTTATTATTTTTTATATTCGTCTTTATCTTCGTGCCCGTTGAAAATATTTTTTTTTGTTTTTGTTAGGGGTTAAGGTGAAAATTTATTAAATTTTAACACAAAAATTAATGAAATTTAAAATTTTTATTAGTTCTTGTGAAACATATTAAAACACTATTGAAAATATTAAAATTAGTGATGAACATTTAGTAAAGGATTTTCAATCTGTCACTAATTATAGGTATTAGAGATAGAAATGTTGTAATGAACTAAAATCAGTCACTAATTACATAAATTAATAATAGATATAAAATGTTGTCACATTTTGGTCAACTTTTATAAATTTAGTCACAAATTTAAATCTGTCACTAAATCTTTATATTAATAACATATTAGTAATGAATATTTTTAATTAAAAAATTGGTAAAATGTGTTCAGATATTTTATAAAAATAAAAATGTGAAAAAACATCAAAATTATCTAATTAAATAATTACACAAACAAGTTTTTCTCATATTAGAAGTAAAATATATAATATAAAATGATACATACAAATAATAAATATTTTTTCTTATATTATGCCAATTTAAATATAAAAATAAAAATTTGTATCATATAAAAATATTTTAATTATAATATAAATAATATAAAATGACACACACAAATATTTATTTCCATAAAATAAGTTAATTGATATTAAATCATATATTTATTAACTAGTAATATATATTGATTTATATATTTATGTGTTAACTTATATATATGATAAAATATATCATCAACATTTTTAAATAATAATATTATATTAAATATATAAAAATTAGATTAAGTTGTGTTTATTAAATTTTACATATTAAAATTAAAAAGTCATTATAGCTCAACCTAAAAAAAGTATGTGAATAAATAAATTTTGGATTTGAAATGAGATAATGTCACAAGTAAAAAGAATTAAAATAAATTATTGGCCTGGAGGTGACATGATATAAAGATTTGAGTGGTGATGATGTGAAGGGTAAAGGGTGATATGTACTTTGAGAGGTAGCAAGAGAGTTGACATGGTGGTGATTGAATCTGCAAAAAAAAAAAAAATTATAAAATAAATTACTAACAAAAATTTATTAATTAACAACGAATATTTTCTATTGCTAAATTAGTAAAAGGTTTGTTTTTATTACTAAATTAGTGACATTATATTTATGACTGAAATAAATGACTTTGATGGTGAGACATTGCCACATAATAAATTAAGATATATATATCCCTCCTATCGTTAATATAAGATAAAGATAATGAACTTCAATAGCTATATTTTTAAAATTGTTATAAAATATATAACTTTTTAATTTTGTTCCTCTCTTGAGTTAATAACCATGACATAGTCAACATGGTGAATCAAAGTTTAAATTTATGTTGAGAGAAATACTTATATTTAGTGTCAGATCATATTTTGAATTGGATTGTTTGCAGTAGGAAGATATATATGAGCAATAAAAAAATAACTTGACTATAGTATTCACATGCCTATCCATTTATTGTATATTGGTATTTTAAGATCCTGGCAAATTGATTAAGAAGTGAAATGAATATATAAAAATATGACATATTTTACTAAATTTGTCCTTCATTTAATTTTTGGAATATGTCTAAGTGTATTTGATTGTACTAAATAAACTAGTTTAATTGTTGACATAAATAAGAATGAAACAAGAAGAGTATTATCAAATATTGCTTTAAAATTCTAGAAAGACTTACCTTGTTTTTTTAAAAAATATAAGACATTTGTAATCAAAGTATACAGTTAATAAGTTAATTAATTGACTTTAAATTAATTTTATTTTTTATATTTACTCTTATTTTATATGTTATTTAAAAAATAAATTCATTAATTTCATGTTGACAAACTAAAAATACTTTATATTTTTAATATTTAATCTCATAAAAAATGCTTTATTTTTTTGAATAAAAGCAATATAACATATAATAAGAATTTTTTCCTAAAAAAGACCAATATAAATATAAATATTTAGTAAAACTTGAAAATATTAGTTGAAAATTGAAAGTAATTATTCTCCTTAATTTTCCGAAAAATTGAGTTTTATTTACTGAACTTCATTTATTTTGAAAACGAAATTTCAACCACCTACCAATATTTCGTCCTCAGCTCTTCATCAAATAATAAGGCATCTCATAAAACTTAATGAAACATTAATTAGTTATATCTTAAAAATATCCACATATCCAATTAATTCATTTAGGTGACACTCTTGACTTTAAGATTTAAAATAAAATTAATATTTTTTTTCTCCCAAATTATAAGATAATTTTGAAAGATTTAACATCCCAAAACATATAATACATTTTAAATGAAGGATATTTTTAAAAGTTTATTTTTTTGTTTTGAAAAAAGTTAGAAAAAGTATCTAATAAGCTTTATTGATACATGTAAATTTGTTTAAAAGTATCTTATAATTTGAGATAAATCGAGTAATTTTAATTAAGAGTATTTTGAGAGTTTTATAAAAATTTTAAAAAATTAAGACTCTTAACTAATTGTAAGCACCTTTCTTAAGCCTTGCGAATTAGTTAAAATTGTCCAATGAATAGGATTAGAATAAGTAACATGTAATACTTTCTCCATTACAAATTATAAGATACCTTTGATGAAGATTTGTCATCTCAAAATATAAGACACTTTGAAAAGATAATTATTTAATTAAGTTGATTTATTCTAATATTACTCTTTCTCTCTCCATATTTAATACTAATTATATATAAATTTAAGGTTATTAAATAAAGGGTATTTTTAAAAGCTTATATTTTTATTTTAAAAATATAAAATTATTAATTATATTTAATAAATTTATTAATCTGTAAAATTTTATTTAAAAATATTTTATAATTTGGAAGGAAGTAAAATATTTGTCCAAATTAAACCAATATAAACTGGAGTTGGGGTGGGGGGGGGGGGTTGGGAGGGAGATATATATTAATGGTAAAGAGGAGCAATTGATGATAGGAATAATGAGGCGATGGACCATGAAAGTTAATGGATATTTATGAGATCTTAAAGGAGTGGTTGTGGTGGTCATTATGAAAGAGACATAAAATATATATATTTACCAGTAAAAAGACCCAAAATATGAAAGATACAATATCAGTCGGAACTCTCATCATTACGTATAGGACTCGCTCTAAATCTTGCATCATACTTTTCTTATCTTATTTATAAATTATTTTTAATATATTTTATTAATATTTAAAAAATTTTAAAATTTATTAACTTTATCTTAAAATTTAATAAATTTTTAACTTTACTCATATTATATATATATATATATATACTTTAATAATATATTTTTTCTTTCTAATATTTAATAAAGGGTAAAAGAAAAATTTATAATAAAATTTAATAACATGACTTATAAATAAGATTAAAAATTTTTTTTCTTTATTCTATAAATAGGACCAGAGAAAGTGGATCTTTTTAGGATAAATTAATCATTTAATTTTTATAATTTTAATTTTATTATAACTTGATTCTTGAATTTTAACTCGTCATGACTTGGTCCATATAATTTTGATTTGATTATAATTTAATTATTAAATTTTGACTTGATATAACCCAATCTTTATGGTTTTAAATATTTAAAATATCAATCCCTCTATTTTTAAAAAATATAAATACTAAAATTATTTTAAAATTAAGGATTATTATTTTAAATTACTAAAAATTTTCAAGATTAAAATTATAAAACAATTTTAATATTTATATTTTTTTAAAAAAATATAGAGACTAATATTTAAAATTACTAAATTATAGAGACTAAGTTATAGCAAGTCAAGTTTAAAAATTAAGTTATAATTGAATCACAATTATAAAGACTGAATTATAATGAGTCAAAATTGAGGGACTAAATTATAATCAAGTCAAAACTTTAAGGATTAAATGATTAATTTTTTCATATTTTTAACATCCTTCTTCTATTTTTTTAAATTCTATCATTTAAAATTTTCACTATTTATATATGATCCAGTTAAAGTTAACTGAAATTTTGTAATGATTTAATATTTTGGAAAAATAACTAGATATAACTCATTCTGTCCTAATTTATGAGATATTATTATAATTTGAAAATAATTTGATATTTTAAAATATAAGACACTTTAATAAAAATAAAGTTTTATTAATTATACTTGTTTTAATACTGCCCTTTCCTTCTTATTATGTTTTCTCTTTATATTTAATATTTCACAAATAAGATTATATTAAATGAGGGGCATTTTTAAAAATTTATATATATTTTTTTAAAAAAAGTAAATTTGTAAAGCATGTTTAATGAATTTCATTGATATGTGTAATTTTATTTAAAAATATCTTATAAAATGGGAGACAAGTAGTACATTCATACAATAAATAATGAGTTAAGGAAAGTTGGATTATATATTTCTTTATTAACAACAATGTAATATTATTTTTTAAGCGGACATGAAGAATATAATGAGTGATATATGATCAAAATATACACACATATTTGCTTCTAAATTAACTATCTTAAAGGGAAAAAAGTTTCAATAAGAAAATTAAAAGTATGCATATAAGAATAATGATTGAGAATTTGACCAATTAGTGGGGCGATTAATTGAAGAGTGCATCTATGGGCCCATGTTCTTAGTGGAAGCTAACATTCAATCATGTGCATATGGAATTAGTCACAACCATACATCTTAAATGTTGACCTAGCAATCCATTCCATTCAACTTGCTTTGTTTTCTTGCTTTTGATTTTCCTCTCCTCAAATCATTATATATCACATTATCACTTGGCCTTCTTACTCACACCATCCACACAATACTTAAGACATTTTTCTAATATCTACTTCCACTAGTGTTGAGAAGAAAAAAATAGAGATTTTCTACATAAGATGTTACATTACACCAATTTATAAGTAATTGGCATGGAAAATTGGTTTGGTGGCATTTTTGTCAATAAATATTGTTGGGGATAAACTTTCTACGTTGGTTGCCATCGCCATTGGTTTGGTTACGTTTCAGCCACAATCAATATAAAAAGCAAATAAAATATTTGTTAAATTTTTTTGCACCTTTATACACACTGGTCTAAAAAGTCAATAACTTTCTTTACGATCTTTTTCTAAATGGACCTAAGGCTGTTGTAAAAAATAATTTTTAACCCATGTATAAAAATGATTTTCATAGTAGTGCTCCACTCGAAAATTACTAATACATATTTCTGGTTCTACATTTGCCTAAACTTAACCTTCATATGATTCTATTTATAATTCGCCCATTTTAATGTTATTACATTCGGCCAAAAAACTAATAAAATCATAAAATTAGTCAAGTTAATTATGCTACTAGCTGCACGAGTTTGAAGTTTTTCCTAATCTTTTTTAAGTAACAGTATCCTCTCCTTCTCTAATTTTATACAAATTTTTAGTTTTATTCTTTAATTTAATAAAATATTTTTTAATCATTTAACCTCAACACCATTAGTTTTAAATGATTATTTTTGTGTCAGTTATTGTTGTTTTAAAAAATTAAATTCAATACATTAACATTTAAAAATCCTTATCATATTTAAAAATTTAATGTAAGTATTTTTTTTATTAATAAAACTAATAGTTTTAAGACTAAATAAATGAAAAGTCACTTTATAAAATTAAAAAATTAAAATCAAATCTTGTGTAAAATTAAAGCACTAAAGGTGCTTTTTTTTTTTAAGTACAAAAAGATGTCATTTTTTTGGGTTAATTCATTTTTGTACTGTAATCTTAAACAAATGTCTCAATCAATTCGAAGATTAATTTCCTACGTCTTTGGTTGGTTCAAGAGTGAATAAAGTAAGGACAGAGCGGCAGGAGCTTTTGTACTTTGTAAAATTGATTTAATATAGGAAAAATATTAATTAAGAATCATTGTGGAAAATTTATAGAGCATTCAAGAACTATTAGGTTCTTAATTTTTAATATAGTCCATCAGTCCTTAGATGAAATTAATTTTTTTAAATCAAGTAATTGAATTGCTTTTAAAGTTTAAAATAATAAAAAAAGTCACCCTACTATCTTTGGCTACCAAACAACTGTCGGAAGCCCTATCACTTGCAAGTTCATCCAACTAATCACTGAAGCTCCAACACCAACAGCACTTTATTGGAAGATAATTGGTAAAGTTGGCTAAGGAAGTTTGATCCTATGATTTTTTAGTCATCTAAAAAATTTGATGGCCAACAAGCCCATTTAATTATATATGATAAAAAATATATGTAATAACTCAAGTTTTTAAATTACCTTCATGTTGTAACAAACTGATTTGTTGTTAATTCTAGCATAACGCTTATTATTTTGCTAATGTTATTTGTTAAGCTGACATGGTTAATTACAATTTGAGAGTTTTAAAGTTTCATGCATTTTATTTGTTAAAGTCTAAATGTATTGTTGTTAATTTGAGAATGAGTCATGGTCAAAACTTAAATGAATACTTGTTAATTGAGAACTACCACTGATATAATTAAGCTAGTCCTATCCATTTTCTAACTTGTTAAATCCTGAATGGATTGTTGTTAATTTTAAACGAGTTGTTATCAAAATTTGAATAAATATTTGTTGATGCAGGATTAAACTTGCTCAATTAGGCCCAATCTATTAATTTTTCTAACTTGTTAAACCTCAAATGGATTGTTAATTTTAAATGTATTATTGTTAAAACTTAAATAGATATTTATTGATAAAGAATTAATACTTGTATAATTAAATCTATCTTATCCCTTTTTTAAAATTTATTAAAGTCTAAATAGATTATTGTTAATTTTAACTTCGTTGTTGTGAAAACTAATTGTTGTTCATACATTTGTTCCAATAAACCTGTAAAAATATTCATTCGAGTTTTAACAACAATTCATTTAAAATTAACAACAATCCATTTAGACTTTAATAAGTTAAAAAAAAGATATGATGGGCTTAATTGTATAAGTGTTAGTTTACTATCAACAAGTATTCATTCAAATTTTAATAACAACTTGTTCAAAACTAACAACAATTTATTCAAGTTTTAACAAATTAAAAAAATAATAGAATTGGCTTAATTATATAAGTGTTGGTCTTTCATTAATAAACATTCATTCAAACTTTGACAATAACCCATTCTTGATTAACAGCAATATATTTAAACTTTAACAAGTAAAATATGTGAACCAGCGTGTCTAAAGATTAACAAGTAATGTAAATTATTTTAAAGCTTCTAATTTATAATTAGCTATGTAAGATTAACAAATAATGTTAGTAAAATAATAAATGTTATTTTAAAATTAATAACACACTATTATATTATAATATAAAGTGTTTTAGAAGCTTGCGTTACTACACATATTTTTTTTTCATATATTATTAAATGAATTTAATGGCCACTAAATTTTTTAGATAATCAAGAGTTTATAGGATCAAATTTTCTCTTAATCACTTTTACCAATTATCCAATAATAAAAGTGTAATCCACGTTAGAGCTCCAATGACAGGTCATTGGAGGTCATTGGCGGTAGTGGCTCTGACAATCTCGTCAATGGTAGAGCCCAACGCTAATAACAGCGAAGGTGACTTTTTTCATTATTTAATATTTAGGGGCAATTCCATCATTTGACTTAAAAAATTAATTTCTTCTAAATATTAATCGACTGTCGTGAAAATTTAAAATCTAATAATCAGTCTTATAAATTTTCTGACAGTGGCCCCTGGTTGATATTTTCCTTTTACCATATTCCGTTTTCCAACCAAAGAAATAAGTTAAGGAGAGAGTGCAGGAGTCGTTGTTTCCAATAATGGCAAAATTTATGAAAGGTGCTGAAGATATGATAGAGCGGATCCATTCGGCACAGCCTACCCAAAACCCTACATGTCTATTTAATGCTGACACTCAATTGTTGTAAGTAGGGTAATGCAAAATTCTTCCACTCGTTTACAACTTATTTGATTCGAACAAACTCAATCTGATTCAATCCTATAAAAAAATTCATCTAAAAAATTAAAAAGATTAAAAAAATTAACGAGATTAAACTTTAAGTTGAACTAGATAGAGATTGAGTTTTCAAATCATGTAGTTTGATCTTGCCTTGTGAAATTATTTGAATATAATTATAATTTAGTTATAATGTGATAAAATCAATCTATATTTATTATGATTGGCTTTTAACATTTTGTGATAAATTTTATATGACTATAAGTATTTTTTTTATTTTAATTGGATTTATTAAGTTAAAATGAATTGTTGTCTTTCATAAAAAAAAAGGAAAAAAAAACAAAGTAAGGTATTTGACTATTAAGAGTCTTTCAATCATATAGATCAAGTTCTATCACATTCAAAGCCTGAACTAGACCAAATTTTAGGTTGCCTAACCCAATTTTTATCAAAAAGATCTAACTTTGAGTTACGTCAAAGTCTTGTCTTATTCTGTCTATACTTTGTGCAGCCCCACTTGAAAGATTTACCCTTACTTTTTGTATTTTACTTGATTAATTTGCTCATATGTCACACACACATTGAAATACAAGCTTGGATTCAAAATTCCCCCAGAGCACGTCGCGAGGGATTCAATCAGCGCATATTTGCTCATATGCGTTATTAACATCTTATGATTATCGATATTAAATAGCTGTTTGCTTGCAGAAAAAGGGCGGGAATGGCAGTGGATTGAAAGTATAAAGATAAAAATAAAATAATAAAAATGTAAAGAAAATATAGGTAAATGAAGTCCAAAAAGAGAAAGGATAACTTAGTTCATGAAATTAACAGTTATAATATATGAGATGAAAAGTCATGATTCATGAAGTTTGCAAATGATGTGGTGATTTCTACATTTATAATGTATGGTATTGAGCTTTATCAAAATTACTATAAGAAAAAGAGTAATTTAATTTATTTTTGTTTTGATTTTTTTAATCTTCATCTCTATTCTTTCTAACAACTAAACAGGCTCTTAAAAAATTACTCTTAGAGATTCTCTTATAGGTGTGTCTATACGTATGCATATGTTTGTGTGAGAGAGATTATAGTCAAATTAATTAAAAGGGCCCGTTTATTTAAAATTAAAAAAATAATTTCAATTAATTAATCTGAGGGAGTTGTTAGGGAGATCTTGGGATAAACATGGACTTCGAAGGTTTAGGTTGGAATTAAAGTTTATGTGAATCATGTTTTATAGGTTCATTAAAGAAAAGGCATGTCTTACAGCTAAAAGGTACGGACAAATTGTGCGTGGGCGGGCGCGGACAAGGTTTTTATATGAGCAATAGGATTTGCCATCATGCTCGTCAGATACTTTTTCTATTAAAAAATATAGGTTATTCTTTTAAAATTAAATGTTTAAAAATACATGATATTTTTAATTTTTTAATATATAAACAATGAACTTTTTTATTAAACACTGGTGTAATTCAGTTCGAGACATGATTAGATATTAAATAAGAGCATCTTTTTTAATAAGTATTTGAATCTTAATTTGTCATGTTATGAGAAACTATCATCTTCTATTAAACCCAACTCTAGCGATCATTTCGACACTACGATTCTCAAGGACGTTCCTAATGATTGTAGAAGTTTTTTATCTTTTGACATGACCTGATTTGTCCTTTTACACGATTTTTTACCGTGATCTTGTATTAAAAAAAAAAAAACCCAACTCTTGTTGGTAATGATTTTTTTTTCAAACACCTTTAATAAATATAAATCATTCAACTCTTCTTCACCTTCATGTGAAACGACCTATTAAATAAGGACAAACATAGAAAGATGATGTTAGCTTAAAGACACTAAATTAGAGTCAATAATTCGAGCAGGTAAGGCTTATTTGTGCTGACTCAAATAAGTTTGAACTTATAAAAAGCCCGTATGGTCAAATCCAACCGTGATACTGTCGAGTTTATTCAGGCCGGCTTGAATATTTGAATTATCAATCTCCCCCCATTTTAATCAAAAATTTTAATTTTTACTTTAAAATTATTTATTTTTTCTATCATAAAAAATATAAAATATACATTTTGAAATAATTAAAAAATGTAGAATATTCATTTTTTTAAAAAAATTGTGGGTATAAAGTTTAAAAATCAATATTAAAATATATTTTAAATATTATTTTAAAATATAGCAATATAAATATTTTTAATTCTTTAAGAAAAAATCTATAATAATGTATTGAAGTATATAGTCTCTTAATATAAAATAAGCTAGCACTTAAAAGATTGATTCCTCTTGGTCTTATCTAGGTCCTGAATATGTGATTTTACTAAACCCAGTTCTAATTTTTTTTGAACTTATTCAAGCTAATTTGTTAAGTTTTGCTCAAATTATTAACTCTACAATAAACTAATTTATTGGGATGTAATCTAATTAAAAATATTTTATAATTTTAATGATGGGAGTGCAAGTTAATGTTTGACTAATTTGACTTTATCATTGCTTTGTTTTTTCCACTGTTGATTTGGTTGTCCTTCCTACTATAAGAACTTTCAAGAGCCGTTAGAAAAGAAGAATAAAGGAAAGCTATTTGAGGTTGAACTGCTTGAACTACCGCGGAGAAGCAAGAAGGAGAGTTGAGGGAGTTGGGGTGGTTGTTTTTTAGACCCCAAGGATGAGATTCAAATCAAAATTTGCTATCTTTAGTTATCTACCCATGCTTGATTAGTGTGCCATTATTGGAAATAACTTTTGAAAATAGCATTGGATTTTAGTGCGTGCTTGTGTATAATTTTCTTATAAAATGTATAGTGGAGATCATAGTCAATATAAAAATTAATTTCTTGATATATTTAATCCGTAACTTTTGATAATAATTAAATGTACAAGCATCTAGAAATTAATTTAATATCAGAAAGTTTATTTTGGTGCAACAAATGGGTAAAATCCAATTAGCGATCTATGTCATGAAATCATTTTGTCTATGTTGCTTTCCAAGAGAGTCAACAGCTGTTTGCCATGTGAATATATTATTTTTTTTGTAAAATAAACAATCAATTAAATAATTTTCAAAACAAATTTTTATGAGTAATCAATATTTTTGGGAAAATTACATTCAATGACCTCTTAAAAGAATTATTCATCAATAAGGACCAATAACAAGTTATCATTAAATAAAAAACAAGTCTTGCTTATCATTTTCATAATAAACAATTTTGTATTAATATTTATATGTGAATATCTTTTTTAAGAGATTCTTAGATGTGAATTTTTTAGCTAAAATATCTCTAATCAATGTATAAATAGTTAGCATTAATTGATGGTAGGTGTGGAAAGATGGAAAAAGTTATTGTTATATTATAATTTATAAATTACTTTTAATATTTTATTATAATTTTGAAAATTTAAAATCTATTCCCTTCGTATTATAATATAAAATATCTTTTAAAAGTTTTGTTTGGCGTAAAATATAGAGTTTTGGATAACTTTTATAATTATTTTTTTTTTAATTATATTCTTACTTTATTTATTACTTTTTTTAAAAGATGGTGCCTTAAATTTTTAATTATTATTATTAAAACACTTATATAGGATATTTAATAAGAGTAAAATTAAAAAGATATATAATTTTTCAAAAAATTAGATTTCAATTAATATTTTAAAAAACTATGAATTTGTTACCGATACTCTATATTTTGGCCTACAGGATGCATTAACTATATCTAAAATTTAATAATTAAGTTATCAAATTAAAATTTTAATAAGCTATCAAATTTTTTTTTTATAAATATATATAGTTTAATAACATTTTATCTCACCAATGTTTAATGAAGGATGAAATAAAAATTTTGTGATGAATTTAATGATATTATTTATAAATAATATAATTTTTTTTCTATCCTATAAACAGAACCATAAGAAGGAGTATTGCCAATGTTTGACAAAGGGCATGAATGAATATAAATTTGAATAACCATGGAGCTTAGTGTGTATTTTATTTATAATTTTTTTTATAAAATACTCTCTCATGTTAATTTATAAGATGATTTTAAAATGAGTATAAATTTTGAATAACCTAGAGAGCCTCGTGTGTATTTATTTATAATTTTTTTATAAAATACTCTCTCATGTTAATTTATAAGATAATTTTAAATAAAATTATGTATAATATTAAAGCTCATTAAATTAAATATTTTTAAAATTTTATTTTTTCAAAACAAATATAAATTTTTAAAAATATCCTTTCATTTAATGACCTTAATGAGATAATATAACAAGAATAGATGGTAATATTGAAGAAGTATATTTAATGGAACATTATTTTTGTCAATTTGCCTTATGGTTTTTTACATGTTAGGTGAGTTGGATTTCAAGAACTCATTAAAATTAAAACATACTTTTAAGTTTAATGAGCGCTTGCAAATGCATTTACAAATCGTTAACCAACAAATTTGTCATATTGGTAGTAAAATTTAGGAAAAATAATAAATAAAGACTTTGTAAGAATGTTAATGTTAAATTAAAATTTTTTAATGCTGACATTCTTAAATTTCAATACTCTTTTTATCATATTCTAATACTAAAATTTTTAATTTTGTATTAATATTCTTACAAGATCTTCACTTATCATTCTCTCTAAAATTTAATCCTACGACCATGATTCTGTGGATTATGGTGAAATCTTGTCAACTAGACTAAGGTTCATTGATATTGAATTATCTTATATTTTAAAATATTAAATCATTCCTAAAATTGTCTTGTAAATTGAGACAGACGGACAGGGAACGCTGTGTACCGTTATTTTATGCAGACGGACAGGGAATGATATGATTTTTTAAACATATTTTATACGTTTTTTTTTTGTTGCACTAATAAAATAAATGCCTGGCTTAGCAGAAAATAAAAATAACAAAGTCCTGGAACTCTTGAAGCGACGTAATTAATTATCGCCCACTAGAAAGTGGGACTTTGGTGCACCACTTAGGCAGAGTCCAATTAGAAAATTCAAATTGCCTATCAAGAATTTTTATACCATTAAATAATTTTGTTTGCGTGGTTCTCAAAAGTAGAGAACAGGAACAAAATTTGGCAACTTCATTTTAAATTATAAAATATTTTTTAAATAAAATCTTATATATTAATAAATTTTATTAAATATACTTAACAAACTTAATTTTTTTAAAATAAAAATATAAATTTTTAAAAATACTCTTTATTTAATATATTAAAAAGAGAAATGGATGTAAATTAAATAAAGAGATAAAGAGTAATATTGAAATAAATATATTTAATGAAAACTTAATTATATCATAGAATCTTATATTTTGAAATGTCAAGTTTCTTTTTAAAATGTCTTACAAATTGAGATATAATAATGTTTTTTATAAAACAATTACTTAGTATGTAAAGCTAAATATGTAAGTTTTTTTCCATTTATAATTAATCACAAGTACAAATAAATCATTAAATATACAGCACTATAAAAAAAACCTAAAAATAAATAAAATATACAAAACAATATAATGATTGATCTTTATAGTTTCATCACATTTTGTTTTTAGACCTCGTAATTTGTTTTCATTGTTCCCAATCTCCATACTTTCTATCATCTAAAACATTAGTCCCTCCACATGATCAGTGTTAAATTGGCTGAGGTATAATTAACACTGTTAAATATGATGTTGGCCTTTTTAAATGAGTGATGAGGGGCAATATAACTCGGCAAGAGTTTTTTTTTCCAATGCAGCATCAGACATCATCTCAGTTGCTTTTGCTTCTTGTCTAACAAAATACAAGAGATGAACTACAGGGACCGAAAATAATAAAAATAAATTGCATTGATTGAAAGCAAAAAGCGATAAAATTATAGAAATTAATTATTGTGTTTTCCCTAAAATATAAATTAACATAGTTTAGAATGATTTAATCTTTTTAAAGATAATAAAAAGCAATTCTGGTTGATTTTCCACTAGTTCTGCCCGATTTTGACTAGTTTTTACTAGTTCACTTTTTTACATGTTTTTATCAATTCTAGATTGGATATATGATTAGTTTTCAATCCAACTGGTCTTGTTCTAACAACAATGATAAATGTATAAAATTTTTTTTAAGTGTTTTCTCTTTTTTATTAAAAGAATTAAGGGTTATTTTTGCCCCGAACTTTTTCTCATAATTTGCAAGTACTCTAAACTCGATTATAAGTTATTTTTGTCCTTAAATATTTGAAATCCACTATCTCATCATCCCAATGTTAATATGCTTAGCGGCCATTATGTGGGTCTCACCCTTTGCATTTTGTTTATAAGGGTTAAGGGTATTTTAGGCTTTAGGCTTTTTCTTTAAAGTATGTGGGTACCTTATACTTAATTTTGAGTCATATTTGTCCTTGAATGTTTTGGAAATTGCTGTCTCATCACCTCATCGTTCACGTACTTAGCAGTTTTGTTAGTGGGCTTGCACTTTATTAAGTTGGCATTTTAATACTTCTTTATAATAAAATATTACATGTGAGTCCCAATCTCCTTCCTCCTTCCTCCTCTCTCTCCTTCCTTTATGTTTTCCTCCTCCATTCCTCCAATCTTCTACTCCATGCTTTAACAACCCAATTCTGGAGCAAGTTCAAAACTAGGTTGCAAATCGTGGAGAAAAAGGTTGGAGGAATCGAGGAAAGAGAATTGGGGGAGGAGAGATAGGGGAGAGAAAGAAGAAGATTGGGACCAATGTGCAACCTTTTACTATAAAAATATTTAAAAAAGCCAACTTTGTAAAGTGTAGGGCCCGCTAACAAGATTGTCAGGCGCGCGCGGACAGTAGGCTGACAAGGAAATGGATTTCAAACGTTCAAGGTAAAAAATGATTAAAATTTGAGTTTAGGATATCGACACATTTAAAAAAAAAAATTTAAGAGTAAAAATGATCATTAATTTTTATAAAAGTATTAAAAAAATGTAAATGGTGGGACTTACATAATGGCAATTAAGTGCGTTAATTTAGGATGACAAGGTAATGGATTTCAAACATTTAGAAAAAAAAAATGATTTATAATTGAGTTTAAAGTATTTACAAATCTTTTAAAAAAAGCTTGCAAGCAAAATGACCTTTATATTTTTTTTAATAGTCCCTCGTAGTAAAGACATTATTTTTTCAAACTACAAATAGCAATAAAATATTTTAAATAAAGTTTAGAATCCTAATTTATCTTGAATTAAATATAAAATTTTAAAAATATCTTTTATTTTTTATTTTTAAAACATCTTGTATTATGAAATAGAGAAATTTTTACATGAATTTAATGTATCACGTCATCCATAGTCTATTTATAAAATTGAACCAATTCATTCAAATAAAATTTTACGCATCATTATTTTTCAATGAGTTTATTTTTATATAATAGGATAATTATCTAATTTCTTGCATTTTTTTCTTTTTTTTATTAATGTCAGTATTAATTTATATTTAATATTATTTTAAATATTATATTTTGATTAAATGGATTACGAATGATGTGATATAGGCAGATTAATCTAAAAATTTCTCAACATGAAATGTTAAGCAACTGCCACAAAAAAAAAAAACAGTATCTTATAAAAACCAGCTGTAAAAAATATCTTATAAAAGAAGACCAGATTAACTAATTAGAAGATTTTGTGTCTTCGGATCAGGAGGCCACGTAGTGAGAATCTTTTAACTTACAATCTCCGATCCATGGAATTAATTCGACATGACATTTTCTCCTCTTTGTTAGCATGAATATTTTATCCATATTCCAATTGGGTCTACTTTTTTCTGTGATTTTTTTTTTTATAATTTTCCGTGGCAGGCACTGGGAACCAACCTCTATTTTAATAGGCACTGGGAACCAACCCTATTTTAATATTATTGTGGCCAATGGTTTGTTATTTTATTTTGGTGGCTGGTTGGACAGATAAACACAAGTATATTTTATTATTTTACAAATCTCAAAGTTGATATGAATGGATTTGAATTCAAATTTGAACACGCTAAAATAAAAAATAAAAAAGAGAAATCGAAATGTGAATTGGGAACATCAATGAAAGAGAGACAAAAGATGACAAGCCTTTATTCCAAAAACTGGATTGGATAAATATTATAAAGAAAAGCAAATCGGCATTGTATTTTAAAGAGGTTTCAAGATCCTTAGATGGTCCAATGATTCCTTTTTCAATCCAGCACTGAGACTATTGCTTCCCTCTGAGCTACATTACATTATCTGGAACATTCAAGTCAGGCCTGTGGGATGATGTAATTATTTCGGTATGCTTCATCAAATCATTGTTAAAATTTAGACTAAAATTAAACACTTTAATCTTCATAGGTAATTTCCACGGTATGAAGTAACGAGTAAATATTCTTTTTTTGTAATTTAATATCACGTGATTTCCATTTTTTAAAAGATTACCTCAGCATTTCATAAGTTATTAAAAACTTTGAACATAAACACGGAGAGAATCTTATTTAATTTAAATATAGTCTGTTAACCAATGGGGTTTGGAGAGAAAAACTCAATTTTCAAATTTACCCATAAATATTTTCATTTCCTGCTTGTTGCCCCCCTCTATTTTCATCCTAGTTTTCCCTTCACTTTAGAATTTAGATTGTTTATATATTTAATCATTTAAGAAATAAAAATTAAAGTTGGAAAAAATAATTTTTTGGTAGCATGGGATAAAAGAATATACAATTATGTTTTTATTTAATAAGTAATATATAATAAACTTATATAAATAATATGTTAAATTATTAAATTTTATTATATATAACATTTTGAAACAAATAATTGAATTATTATTATCCATATGAAATTAATAATTTTTTCTTCTATTTTCTCTCCATTAGTCAAGTATAGTTTGTAAAACATGTTCTGAGAACAAAAAAAATAATAAAAATAATTTTTTTTATTCTTCCTTTTTTCTAAAACAATAATCACAAACACCTAAAAATTATTTTTATTTTTTTATTATTCAAATAATATTTATTTTTTTTTTTTATTTTTCAAAACACTTTTTAAAATACGTTATCAAACAAATTTTTTTATTCTCTTATTTAAAAAAAAAACTGTTTCCAGAATAAGTTTTTAAATAGACCCTGCATCTCTCTACTTTTCACTTCATCTCATTTTTTCTCTTCACAATTTCTTCCTTCTCTATTTTTCCTCGTGAGCCAAGTACGGCGTAAGACATATTGTCAGGTTTATGTAACACTTTTAGAAGTACTTAAAAGTTACAAAGTATCACCGAACAAGGATTAAATAACCTAACACTACTTACAGAGGGAGCAGAAGGAATTGACCACGATTGGATAATTTGAACCATAAATTAATGATAAGGACGTGGTAGAATAATTGGGTGAAAGTCGATAATGAAAAAGCACACCTTTCGCCCTTTCTCAGAGTGAACAACACTCTTCTTGGAGCCTTTATCCACTTAGATTGGCAATAATAATAATAATAATATGATGTACTAAAAAATAGAGGGCAAGATAATGGTTGTAAGCACCACGACATAAAAAAGAATAATTGAAAAGCAAACAATAAGTTAATTAAGTATAGTCTAGTTAATAAAAATTTGATATATAATTCATAAGATTGCATGTTCAAAATTCTGTTGTTAATGAACGATCTATAAATATTCTTTGAGCTGAAGTATACCCTGAGGAATTTAATTCACCTAAATCCCATTAAATAAAAAAAAAGAAAGGAAACAATAAAGCTTTAAGCTTCTTTGGTACTGAAATAATTAATCAAATAATTAAGAGCTGTGGACTATATGCTATAATTCCTCTCCAACCAACTACTACTTGCAAACCCAAAGTCGGCATTTTATTCTTGTATAATTGTCCTTCCATTGCATGCTCTTTTTTTTTTTTTTTAAGATAAGTTCTATGGCATAATTTAAGAATATACGAAATTTAGTTCTACCTGTTTTAAATATTTATTAAATAAAAGGGAATAATTAACGAATGAGTGCGTATGGAATATATTTCATATATTTTTTCTATTTTGTTGTTTTATGTTATTTTTCTTTTATTTGGAGATTTCAAGCATATATCCACAGACGATGTTTTATTCGTTGTTTTAGTTGATGTTGGTTTTAGATAACCAAAACCAAGAAAATACCTGGATGCTTTTCTTTTCTTTTTTGTTTTTTTTTTGTGCTTGGAAAGGAATGGATCATAACCAAGTAATTAAAAGTTCAAAACCCATTATAGAGTAGTGGTCTTATTCTCCCTTTAAAATCGGTTCTTTATACAAACTACATAATCTGTTACTCTTTGGGTCTAAACTTGAGCTCTTTTTTAATTTTTTTTTTATCTTCGGAAGTAGTGTAAGTCCCATGATTTTGGGTTAAGCTTTTATGGGCCTAATAGGGCCGAGCATGTTTCATGACGCTTAATTATTGTACAAGACTAGAATTTCATTTTCTTTTAAATAATTGTTCAAATTGGAGTAATGAAATTTGTATTTTTTTAACTAAAAAAATTGATAAAAATCAAGTTCAGATTCCCCAAAAAAATTAATTAAAAATAAAATACTCGACCCATAGAAGTAAATTTGGTTTAATTAGGGTAAACTTGGCTCCCATCTTATCTTTCTATTCAAATTAGCCATGATTGTGGTTGTGGACTGTGGCCCTAACTTCACCCAACCCATCCTCACACACATTCAATTGTTAAAATTAATCATTGAAAGACATGAATTAAAACCAACACGGTTAAAATTAACAAGTTACCATTATGATAATAAATAAATAGTTTGACAATGAATTTATTATCTATATAAACAGGTTATTTCAATGACACTCAAATGTCATTTACAATTGAAAACTCATAAAATAAAGGAATTTTTTAAGCCCCCACAAATTTAATAGATAGATCAAATAACAAATAATTTAATAAAAATATAAAATAACAGGTATCATTAAAAATACAAGCAACCTTACGTTTACAATTTAGAATGATTTAGAAATTTGAATGACTATATCATATATACACACACATATACATATACATACATACATATATATATTGCATTACAAAATTAAAAAAGCCAAGCTTTTCAAGTCACCATGAAATCAAACCTTCCTTAACCACCTGTACCAATTATTCAATAAAATTGTCAGTGCCGAAGCTGTGGTAACCATGGGATTGGCTTTTTCATTTTTTCTTTTCTTTTTTAAAAAAACAAGGATATTATGATCATTTTATGCTCAAACTTAATTACATTTTAGTGACAGTTCTGATTCTTTTAGTCTTTCTTTTGCCATAAAATTGCTTCACAGGTCCTGCAGTGATATTTTCCCTATAAATTTCTACGAAAGCCACTTCAGCTAAACAAACATCTACTCTTGGGAACACTTTCTTTCTTTATTCAATTGATACATTCAATATTCGATGTAGATGGGGCTAATAGCAACAGGCATCGAAAAGCCAGAGCCCAGATTCTCTGAAGTTGAACTAAAGGGAGGCAAAAAAAAAAAAAAACAGAAACAAGTGGTCCCCACGCCCACGTGTTTGAGTCTTATGGAAGGGGAGCTCACCTCTCTTTATTTCCTCTTCAGAGATGCTTGAAAGGATCTGAATTTGAAAATCTAAGCATGAAACGTGAAAGAAGCCATAGCCATGGTTGCAAGAGGAACAGAGATGTGTGTCATCAACAACATCTGAAATGGGAAGGGATTCCACCACTGTTGCCACCAAAGAAACCAAAGCTACCATCTGCATTGTGCGTCCCCAATCCACTGCATATATCCCAACACTGAATAGTAGTACAGCATCCTACAAATACATAGATGCACCAATATGTGAAAATATACTTCAGAATTGAAGTATTTTGCATTCATTTGTAGCACTTACTGACTGTGCAGATAGCCGAAGAGCCTATAGAAACTTACCAAAACGAGTGTGTAGAAGAACTGATAAAATCACCAAAATGAGTATAGATTTTCAGCATCTATGACATTCTAGTGAGTTTTCGTCAGCACTTTGCGAAGACAGTTAGAATATCACCATAAAAATTTCAGGCAGATCCAACTTGATAAAGGTAGAAGGATAAAGTCCATTAACAAAGGATATGTCAAAAGTGATTTTCACTAAAGATGTGTTATGCAAAGACAGTCAGAGAGGATCTAATTTGTCAACACACTACTGTTTTTTAATGTGCTTTTTCCTTTTCTTTTTCCCCGTATAGTTGAGATTTTTAAAGTATAATGTTTCTTCATGGTTAAAAAATTTTTAACTCCACAGATACATTTTTCCTTTTATTTTCACATCTGTAACCTTAAGATAGAGACCAATTTAGCCTGATTATATCATATTCAACCATTTGCACCACTGGAGAGGATCTATAAACATTTGACATGCTTATATAAATATATTACATGCATACATAGATAGGTAAATACATATATATCTTTGTAATTGAGAAGATTGTAATTACATATATTTTTTATAATTGAGTTAATCAACTTTTATTTGGTCAATCAAGTCCACTGAAGAACTTTGCCCATTATATGCATGTAAACCGTCTCCCAACATACCTTTCATGTTGTACATGTTTGTTCAGTTCAATAGCTGATACAGCTGCCTAGCTATAACAGGGAGAGAGAATGGAGCACAGGTCTTAAAAAGCTGATTCCCTACTTTGAAAAGCACAAAATCAATGAGGAAGTGGTTAAAGATGGAAGCTTGGGCGTACCCAATTGAAATGAGTGATCCAACAACAAGCATGGATATGCTACCAGCGAAACTCTTTTTCTTGTTGTAAGGAATCTTCACATTTCCAAATCTTCTGCCAATAATATCAGCTACACCTGAAAATCACCCAGCGCCAAAAAAGCTCATTAGCAATAGAAATAAAAGAAAAGCAAGAGCCAATTAAGGATTTAAAGACACTTCCATAAATAGTTTGACCTCTCAAGAGACTTGAGCATTGGGTGCTCCTCAAGAGTCATGCCTTAATTAATTCATTGATCAAATTACAAAAAGGGAAATTGCATCCAAGGACCACAACTTTGCAAATACAGTGAACAGCCCTCAAAAAACTCGAATTAATTAGAAAGATAAAGAACTTGAATTTGTCATAAATGGAATCAAAAAGGATTTTTAAAATTATAACTACCATGATTTAAATTTCTCATAAACTTGCTTTCTAACTCCGGTGAAGTTTGCACACTCATGTTGTAGCCTATGGAGTTACAATCTAGACTTTAAGTTGCCACCTAGACTTCCTAAAGTAACAGCTAACAAGAGACTTAAAAAATTATTACAATATAAGCAAGTAAAGACCCATACTTTGGTTTCACCCAAGTGTCGCTACAAAGTCATGGAAATTGGCGAGCTTTGTGTCTGGTTTGGGTTGATAATGAAATAGGTGTACTATGAGTAACAATAATGGCTTTTAGTCTAGTACGCAAACAACCTCCCAAAAAGTTTGGCATTAGTGCTTGATTACAGGTCTGAATCCCCACTTTTGCAGTTCATGTCCGGTGACAACTCAAGGGGAAGGAATGATAATGAAAGAGTTGCATCTTGGCCAATAACTATACTTCTAGGCTTTAGATTTCTTATTATTATGATCCTCCATATGTAATTTTCTGTTAAAAGTAAGGATAGGAATATAATGTGACTACGTGAGATGGTTGCTCCCCATCAGAAGTATAATGTGAGATGTGCATCTAATGATGAGAAAGCTAAAGCTTCATCATGAGAGGTTGAACTTCAAAAAAAATAACAAAAGAACAGGATTGTTACCATCTCCTCCACACATCATTGCCAAGGAGATTACCCCGACTGGGGAATCTCGCCAAAAGTAAGAGTGCATAACATCAGCATCAAAACATAATACAAGGGACCCCTCAGCAATTCCCTGCAGGCATATGAAGTTCCAGTTTAATACATTGATCAACATTACATCACAGCTGAATAACAAGCAATGACAAGTGATGGTTCAGAAAAATTACTGCGGCTGTCCTTTTCTTGTCACAGACTTAATCAGATCTTCATCGGACGTCAATGACAGACCATTCACCACAAGCCTCAAGCAATTCACCAGAGGAACAAAGGCAGCAAAGTAGCGTGCCCCTGTAGAGTTGCTATCTTTGGATTTAGCCATTCAAATAAACCAGTCTTTGCAGAGACAAAATCTCACAATCACATCAAAATGAATGTGAAAAAGGCATGAAGCACCAGCAGCAGTACGGAAGCCATATATACATCATACTGGCACTCCAAAAAGGGTGCCCACGCTTGAAAGTTGAGAAAGCATTTCAAGTTAAAAGTGCTTAATATGAGGAATTTCTAACAGAGATATAGGGTACCTGAAAATTGGCCAGGAAGCGAGAAAGAGCAATCCAGAGAGCATATGAACCAGTTTTCTGCTCAGATTCTGACATCAATTTTAATCAATCCTTAAGGTTACCACACAGGACATCGATTCACGGGAGCAATGTAACAAAAATGTCCCATACATAGCTCAATAATAAAAACCCCTAAAAATTCAGAACCAAAACTGAATAAAACACCAAGAGATAAATCAGCAAGATTCATCTCACGCATGCAAGTCAGATTGAGAGCCAGACTGCCAGATACCTGTTGAAGAACCTCCCGCCGGGTCAAATCATTAAAAGCGAACACACAAGCGTATCCGCCGACGAGAATCGCCGCCGTAGCTCCGGCATCATGAAGCAGATCCACCGCACCGGCGCTGAGACCATGCGCAATAAACCTAACCACAGCTGGTTCCGTAGCAGAACCCAGAAACCCGACACGTACTGACCGTGCCGGACTGAGGGAACGCTTCCATCGGAATGGAGGAAGAAGGCGGGGGGTAGGAGTAGATTCCCGGCGGCGCCCGGCGGAGAATGCGAGGAACCGAGGAGATGGGGTGATAGATAAGAGGGGCATTACAGCGTAAGGAAGAGGATAAGAAGGTGTTTTGTTACAATGAGGCAAAGGGAAAATGAATGCACGTAACGAAATCAAAGAATTAGAGGCCGTTGAGTGAAGAAAACCCATCATCAATTATGAACCATCAATATTATAAAATCCAGATAGTTTATGATTTTATTCCCGTCCATTTCATACCATTCAAGTTCTGTTTTTCCAAAATTGGGAGCAGTAATGGAGGAGGGAGACAAGTGACCTGGCAGTCTATTTATTTTACCACAGAAAGAAATAGGGAAGAATTTCAGGAAGAAAGTGCGCGTCCAAGGTTTTCCACTTTGAAATTTCACAAGGAACCGCCGCCACCAACGTCCGGCGCTCTGACACTGCAATCATGCTTGGAAATCGAGACTGACAATGCCGAACTGTAAAGACATCGCATTTTTACACACAACTAGATTTATAGCCGTGCATCTACTTTAGTTTTAAAAAATAAAAAAATATTAAAATTTATTTTAATATTCTTAAAATAAAATATATTGCTTTTTCTACTATTATCTAGTTAAGAGTAACAAAATACAAACAAACCTTTTATCTTTAAGTTTTTATTTTATTTTTTATTATTAATTGATAGTTTGTTGGACTAAAATATCATTTTTTGATGTATTTTTTTAAAATTTTTATTCATATTTTAAATTTATTACTTATACAAACTGATTTATTTAGTATTTTTTAAGAAATTTTAAATACATACTCTCACTTTTAAAAAATTAAAACAGTTTTAATCGAATCTCACTTCTTAAATAATGTAGTTATTTATTTTCAAACTAATACAATCCTTTATATTTATCCTTATTTAATAAGGTGTTTCATTCTAAAATAATATAAAGGCTAAATTACACATAACTCCTCAAAACTTTGAACCATATACAAATAACCTCCTTAACTTTTGAAAGTTAAAACTTAATAATAAATAAAAAAATGATAATACAATTTCTCTAAAATATACAAATGACAATTTGGTCTCTCAGAATACCATAATTTTACTAAAGTTCTTGAAAATTTTTTTGTCATTAATGAATTTATGTAAATAATCAAATTTTCCTTGTTAAAAAAAAATGATTCACAAGTGTTTTGTTTAAATAATCACAACTTTTCTTCTTATATTCGTAATAATGTAATAACAAATCAAAAATTTAACATGTGAAGTTGTAATTTATTGTTGTATTATTACGAATATAAAAAGAAAAGTTGTGATTATTTAAATAAAATTTATGAATTATTTTATTTTAATAAGAGAAATTTTATTATTTATATAAATTTATTAATGATATAAAAGTCCTTAAGGTCTTCAGTAAAATTATGACATTTTGAGATATTAAATTATTATTTATATAATTCAAAAGAATTTTATTCTCATTTTCTCATAATAAACCTTCTTGAGTTTATATGTTTATACAAATAACCCCTAGCCATTAATTATAATACTCTCTTCATTTAAAAAATAAAGTATTTTTAATCGAATTTCACCTCCTATAAAATAGTTACCTACATTCAAACTAATTTTATTTTTTCATATTTACTCCTCTTAAACACCTATAATAAATATAAAGTCACTATTAATAGAGACATTTTTGAAAAAAAAGGTAATGATTATACCTCGAAAGATTAAAGATGTCTTATATTTTTAAACAGTAACTCTTCAAAAAATATCTTATATTTAAATGGAGAGAATACCTTCTTAAACTTTATTTTTACATGCATTTAAGCCTCTAAACTTTAAACCAATATACGTATGACTCTCCTAAACTTTAAGCCATGTGTAGATAATTAATGTATAAAATTAATCACCACAATATAAAATTGAAGGGGGTTCATTATAAAGTTTTAAAGATTGACGAGGTTATGCGTGGTTCAAAGTTCAAGGGAGTAACATATAATTTAGCCTAATATAAAATAATTTATTTATTAGGGACACTTTAAAAAAATAATAATTACATCTTAAAACACTAAAAATATTTTATATTTTTGAACATTTAATGACTTAAAAAAATACTTTACGTTTCTAAATGAAAGGAGTAAATTTGCTAAAATAATATTTCAAACATGTATGTGGAAAAAAACTTAATGGAATAAGAGATAGATTAGTCAATAAAATTTATGTGTATGTTCATTTAAATTTTATAATCTTCTTAAAATTTTTAAATGATTGTCATGCTTAATTGGTTAAAGTTTTTTGTTGGCAAAAATTGTTTAAAATTCCTTAAATATAAAGAAAGATGATAGACAAATAGATTATAAGGGTAAATTAATAATTTTTAATTTTTATATAAATACAATAATAAATTAAATATTTTATAATATGAACATGATATTCCTAATAATGTAAAAATAAGACTAAAGTGTATGTAAGTTTTAAAATAAGAAAAAAGTATTATAATGAATCATACTATAATTTATATTACAATATTATTTATAAATCATAACTAATAGTAAATCAAACACATAATATAATCTATATTATAATATCATTTGTCAATTATATGCATGAGGGTATTATATTAATTAATAAAGCATTGTAAGTAATACAATAATTATTAATAAAAGATTAAATTTGTAGTGTAAGATAAATTCATTAATGTTATATAATTAATTTGAAGCCCATAATATTTTTCAAGCTTGAAGCACATAATTACATCAATATTTTTTTATATGTTTTCAAACTATAATTTACTTGTACATATACATAATAGAATAATAGATTTTATATATTATGCATTTGAAGAATATGAGCAAAAAATTGTTTATATATTCTCACATAAATTATTTTACGATTTGTTAACATATGTTAATAATAATTTGTAGTAAATTATTTTTATCTAAACCGTATTATTATCCCCATATAAATTTCATTGCATATCAAAATTTATTATTTTTACTAAAAATCTTATATCCACCTTCAATTTTTATTATAGATCTCACATGATCTTTTAAAATAAAATTTTATTATTTTTTACACCTTATGTAAAATTTTAACATTTACAAATGTCAATTTTACATTCGTATTTTTTAATGATAGATCCCACATTTACTTTTTTTTAATGATAAATCCCACAACTGTATGTGTGTTATTTTTTCAACAAGATCATCAATTAATTACTGCAAAATAATATGAAAAGCATTGCTTTTTAAGATTAAATTATTAATAAAATTATATAAAATATCATTAAATTTGTTAAAATTTATTTAAGAAATAAAATATATTATTTATTATATATATTTGTTCAATTATAAAAATTTAAATTAGATTAATATTAACATTTACTTATATATCATGATAGGATGCAATAATGCGGAGTGGACAGTGATAGGTTGCTATCCCTACGAGGGAGTTTGACAACTTCCCTTTATCGTTTTATCGGCTTGAAACGATTTTTCACCCAATCATCCAAAAACAAAAAGATGCATTAATGATTATTTGGTTCAGAGAAGCTTTGAGAGGTAGCTTATTACAAATCGTTATTCTACCTACGTAATTGATTATCTGATTAATTATGCTGTTTGGGTAATTTTTTTCAAACCATGGTTTGCTCCCAATTAATTGATTATTTGGGCAAATCAAACAGGTGAAAATGCTACAAATGAAGGTCGACCGAAAAAAAAAAAAAGCTAGGTTCACTGCATAGTATCAACTGCTTAATTATTCAAAGCACTGTCTAAATGTGGATCCATAAATTAATTAGTTTCTTACTGTACTCATTTTCTTTCTTTTTTTTATTGTTGTATAAATTGAGTTACTATTACACAAAGGTGATGTTTGTCATGAGTTTTTAAGAAAAATGTATAGTAATAACTTTTTAAAAATAATATTATGTAATCCTGACTATTCTTAGAAAAAGATAATGTTTTATTCTTATGAGTAATTTTAATTTGGGAGAATTAATCTTATATTTTTAAAATTTAAATTAGGTCCCGTAGGTTATTTGTTTTAACCAAACCCTCTTTGATATATTAAATAGTTAAAATTAATCATAATTATTAAATTTCCTAACAAAAATACTTTTAGAGTTTACAGAAACAGAAATTTAATTTAATACTTTTATCTAAAATCAAAAAATAAAATTTGATTTAATAAACTGTTGAAATTTTTATTAATTTTTTATGAAAATTAATAAGTATAAAAATATTTAAAAACAACTTAATTAATTAAGGATTATATAAATTTTGAGTTATAAAATTGTGCAATTAATATAAAGTTATATAATAATTTAATAAAAATCTTAATTTTGGTTTTTATAGAAAAATTCAAGGATTTTAATTTTTTAGGGTTTAAGAAATTTAATTAATTAAACTATAAGGGCTCAATTAAAATAAAATAAATCACAAGAGCTTAATAAAATTAAAAATTATAAGAACTTGCATATATATTTTCCCATTTTATTTCGAACAGTTAAAAGAAAAGAAATACTTAGGTATATCGAATGCACCAGATCATTTGTGATCTGTGCAATAAAAAAATAACATTTAGATGGTATTAAGTATAAATTAATTTTGATATTAATGATAATAGAGAGATAAAGGAAAAAAATTAAATATGCATTCTATTATAAAAATAAAATTAATTAAAAAATGCTACATATGATTTTATGTAGATTACTTAAAGTATTTTAATTGGACAAAGTATAAATGGCATAGTGCATATGATTTACCTAAGTATTTCTTTAAAATGGACCTAACATGATCTTTAGTTGCAAGTTTGAAGTTAGTGTGCCTAGTTATTGGATTAATTTAAAATGAGTTAAATGATAATTGAAACTCTAAACTATAGATCCATCTAGATAAACCATAAACTTATATTTAATATATTTTTAATATTGAACAATAAATTTAAGGGAACTAGATTCCTCCCATTAATTTAAATTAAACTTCATTAATTGTGGGCCATAAATTTTCCCTCACCCTGTTTTTGGATCTCTCCATCTCTCTCTCTTCTCTTAATCTGAAATGCTGAAGCAGAAGAGGATGCTTGACGCATAGGGTCGCTCCCTCCTCAAGTGTTTAACCTTTTAAGGATGAAACCATCCCTATCAGAAAGCTCCTCGAGAAGTTTGGTCTCGTATGTGATGCCAACATCTTCTACAACAATGTTAATGAACACTTAACAGATTCAGGATTCAATTTCAGTACTTAGCAACTTACTGAGCATTGAGGTGCTCATCATCTAGGAAAGATTTGGGCCATTCAGATTAAAATCTAGATGGTACAGATTTTTTCAATTTTAATTTTATATTTTATAAAAATAAAATTTATAAATTTTTTTATAATATATTCATAATCAATTTGGACAATACTGATTCAATTTGAGACTCTGAGTGGTTCAATTTAATATTATAATTTTTATAAACTGACTACCTAGATGTAGTTTGGACAAAACAGATTCAATATTAAAATTTTAATAAATTTTTATTTTAATAAATATAAAAAAATAAAAAAACTTTAAATCTAGACCTTGCAGATAAAAATTTAATATTAAATTTAAATTATCCAAAGTACATCTAGATAGTCAATTTATGAAAATTATAACATTAAATTGAACCATCTAAATTAAATTAGTATTGTCCAGATTGATAATGAATATATTTATAAAAATTATAAATTTTTATTTTATAAATATAAAATTTAAATTAAATTTCAAAAAATTAGGCCATCTAGATCCAAATGTTTCCTGGGTGACGAGCGCATCAGTGCTTAGCAAATTGTTGAGCGTTGAAATTGAATCCACAGATTCAAGTGTGAATCTGGATATTTTTATTATTATGATGAATACATAGTAGTGCATTGCTTTATATAGAATTGTCAAATCAATTATCAGGGCTTAATTGAACAACAAGAATAACAAAACATAACAAACTTTATAATATCAACTATTACTAATTGGGCATATACTAATATTCCTCCAGCGAAGAGAAAAAAATCAAGAGGAAAGCAAATCAGAACTTGTAGCAATGGTATGGACCATGATATTAAGCTTATCTCTGCAGTAAAGAAATAAGGATGAAGATTATGCTTTTGTAAGAACATCAGCCACTTGAAAAGATGTTAGAACATAACTTACTCTGATAAGTCTAGCTTCAACTTTTTCCCTAATGAAATGTAAGTCAAGCTCAACATGTTTTGTTTTGGAATGTAAGATAAGATTTGTGGATAACATAATGGTTCTTATGTTGTCACACCAAATAAAGGAGCTTTTTTCAATAGTGACTTTCATCTCTTGTAATAAGGACAAGAGCCATAACACCTCAACAACTGTGTCGACAATGCTTCTATACTCAATGTTTGCAGAGGAACGTGCCACAACCTTCTATTTTCATGATGTCCAGGATATAGGAGTGGTGCCAAAAAACATATAAAAACCACTAGTGGATTTTCAAATTTCATTTTCATTCTTATCCCCCAATTAGTGCCAACAAATGCTTGAACCCAAAAGTAAGTAAGAGGCTTAATGAGTAAACCATAGGAGCTAGTATTATTAAGATAACAAAGGAGGCACTTAACACAAGTCCATTGCTTCTCAGTTGGTTGTTGCATAAACTGGCTAAGTTTGTTAATAATAAACTAAATATTTAGATGAGTGTAACAAACATATTGAAGGGCCCCAACTATACTTCTATACAAATGAGGATCTGAAAAAGGAGTACTATCTATGGGAGTTATGTCAAGATTTCATGCCATAGATGTAGTGTACACATGAGAACCAAGCATTTGAGTTTTAGCTAGCAATTCATATATGTACTTTTGCTGAGACAAATGAAGACCATTTGAGGTGGGATGAAACTCAATCCTAAGAAAAAAGACAAGTCATAGAGATCCTTAAGATAGAAATAAGAGCCATATAAGAGATAAGAGTCTGAAGAGAGGCTTCATTAGAACTAGTTAAAAGAAGATCATCAACATACACAACCAAATAAGAGACATTAGTGCCATCTTTATGAATAAATAGATAAGAGGCAGCTTTAACTACAACAAAACCAGATACACAAAGAGTCTCATGAAGTTTTTGAAACCATATATGTGGGGTTTGTTTAAGGCCATACAATGCCTTTCGAAGCTTGCATACCAGTGGTTCACCTTGAGGACCAGTCTGAATAAAACCTGGAGGTTGTTCTATGAGTACTTCCTCGGTAAGTTCACCATTAAGGAATGCATTTTTAAAATCAATCTGATACTAATGCCATTTGTTGGTAACAACAAGAGAGAGTAAGACACGCATTATGATAGGCTTGACTACTGGGCTAAACGTATCAGTATAGTCAAATCTAGCCTTTTGGGAATAACCCTTTACAACAAGTTGAGGCTTAAGTTGTACTAAAGAACCATTGGCATGAGTTTTAGGCTTATGAAGCCATTTGCAACCTATAATTTTTTAATCCATAGGATGAGGGACAAGATCCCCAGTCTTAAACTAGATGATAGTATCATATTCATCATGAATAGCTTGACGCCAATAAGGATTTATAAGTGCTTCTTCAATAGAGGAGGTATTTCAATAGCTTCAATAAAAGTGAACATCTTAGGCTTAAAAATTCCTGCCTTACTTCGTATGATCATAGGATGGCAATTTTCAAGTGTAATTTCAAGGTTAGAAAAAATAGGTAGTGTATTAAAATTAGGGGAGTGGGGTGGGTAAGATAAAACTTCAGAGGTAGATGGAGATAATGAAGATTCTGAGGAGGAAAGAGATGAAGTAGATTGAGTTGTGAAAGTTAACAAAAGAGAAGTAGGAGAGGATAATGGAACAACATTAGGTGAAGGAAAGGGGGAAGAGATGGAGATGGTGGTGTAAAAGTAGAAACAGTAGAAGAATCATGAGCAAAATTTGTTGCTGTTGCACGTACACTAAATTGAGCCTATCCAAGAAAAATATGCTCAAGAAATAGGACATGATAATTGATAATCATTCGACCAATATCACGATGAAGGCATTTATAACCTTTATGTAGGGACCTATATCCCAAAAATAAACAAGAAGCAGACTGAAAATCGAATTTATATTTATTGTACAGATGAAACAATGGAAAATACTCACAGTAAAAAACCTTGAGCATAGAATAGTCAGGAGAGAAACCATAAAGTTTTTCAAAGGGAGAGAGACCTTTCAATGATGCAGTGGGCATTCTATTTAATAAAAAAATAGTAGTCAAGAAAGCATCACTCTAATAATAAAGAAGAAGAGACATATTGGCTAACAATGCAAGTCCTATTTCAACAATACTACGATGACAATGTTTAACAAGGCTGTTCTGCTCAAACATGCTAGGACAGGAGAATTACTGTGTAATACTACATTGCTTGAGAAAAGAAGTAAAAGCCAAACATTCACTACCATTATTACTTTGAACTTGCTAAATCTTAGTAGAAAAACAATTTTCAACTAAAAGCTTGAATTCTTGAAAAGCTCAAAGAGCATCATGTTTTTTATGAAGCATGTAAATATAGGTAAATCAACTAAACGAGTCAACAAACGAGATATAATAAGAGTAACCATTTGAAGCAATAGGAGCAATACCCCATAAATCTATTATTAGTAATTGAATGGGACAACTGTACACAGTAGAAGATGCCTTAAACTATATTTTATGAAATTTTCCCATCTTACAATCAGTACAAGATAAAATAGTACTATAAGAAGTATAAGAAATAGTAACAGATTGTAAAACTTGCTTTACAATATCAGCATGAGAATACCCAAGGCAACAATGCCAAAGAGCAAAGTTATCAAACACAACAACATGGTGACAGATAGTAAAATTAGGAGATGATGAAGATGCTCCTCTATCTCCTTGTTTATACATACCGGCACATGCAGCCTCATGCATAAGAATTTTCTTAGTCTGCAAATCCTTCACAAAACAACCATGAGGAAAAAACTCAATAGAAATACCATTCTTTTTAGTAGCTTAAGAGACAAAAATTAAATTTTTTTGTATAGTCAAAACACACAACATACAATACATTTTTAAATGTGAAGTGGGGGAACAAAGATGTATCTATATGAGAAATAGGAAGAGAACTACCTACACCACTAATAATATTGCTAAAACTATAAGGATCAGTAGCATCCTTTAAGAGAAAAGCATTATTAGTGATGTGCTGAGTTTCTCCAGAGTCCAAGTATAGGCATTATCTGTTATAGTCTTAGGGCAAGCCACAAAGTCGATGATGCAGGAGTAGGAGTCACTAGACATAGGAGCAGAAATAGGAGTGGTAAAGATAGAAGTGCTTGAGGCATTATTAGCAGACACAATAATTACATATGGAAGCATAGAAGGAGTAGTATAGTTGGTGAGATAAGAAAACACAGGTAGTAAAACATAATACGCACCATGAGAACTATAAGCATCAAAATAAGGAATTGCACTAGTATTAATATAATGTGAATCAACTTAATAAGCATTCGAAATAGCAGGAGTAGTAGAGTAGTCGGGTTCATACTGAAAATAATAATGATCAGTTGTGTGGCCAATCTTGGCACAAATTTGACATGATGGTCGGTGAGAGAAAGAGTAATGACCTCATCTATGGCTAGCAACAAACTGAGGACGCTAAGGAGGAACTAAACCATAACCATGACCAGCATATTGAACTGTATATGCTTGAGCATTCTCATTTGAATAGTCACTAGAAGCATATGTGAGATAAACCTGAGAAGCATCACTATTGACAAAATTCCTTCAATAAGCTTCATAATCCATAAGCATTATGGTAACAATCTCAAGAATAAAATGAGGATGTGTAAAATTAATAATGGCAATAATAGACTCATATTCAGCAGTTAGTCTATTCAAGATATATGAAATATGAGATGACTTAAAATTAGGCTCTCCTAACATAACTAGATGATCACAAGCAGATTTAATATTAGCAAGATAATTACACAAACTGAGTTCCCCTTTCTTTTGATTAGTCAACTGATTTTGATAGTATAAAATCTTAGCATTAGACTTATTAGAGTACAGATCAAATGAGTTTAGACCAAATCTAAGCAGCAAATGTTAACCCTACCAGTTTAGGAAGAACTGAAAGACTAACAAATGCAAGAAGCCATGAAGCCAAGGAAAAATCTAAAGCTTCATACTCATTAAATGCTAGATTTACTAAAGTACGACCTTCAATAGTGAAATTCTTGGAAGGTACCACAACAAAGCCATTAACAAAAGAATACAAATTGTGTTGTTTTACCATGATATGCACTTGTTATTTCCACAACAAGTATTTGTCCTCGTCAAATTTGACAGTGATCTTTTTATTAGTGAAATGTCTCGAGTGTCCAGGATTGGATGTTGAAAAAGTTGGAATATTGCTTGAGGAAGCCATAATAGAGAAAAGAAAAGTGATAAGATCAAAAAAATAAGAGAAATGAGAGATGAACAATGATAAAAGCTTCACCGGCGACTTAAATGCTTTGGTACCATGACAATGTTAATGAACACTCAACAAATTCAAGTATGAATCTAGATATTATTATTATTATGATGAATACATAGCAATACATTACTTTATATAGAACTGTCAGATCAGTTATGAGGGCTTAATTGAATAATAAGAATAACAAAGCATAACAGACTATATAATATCAACTATTACTAATTAAGCTTGGGCTTAGGTCCAATATTAGCATACCAATATTCAACTAGTTTCAGAACTATCAATTTAGATCTTGCCATCACCAGAGCTAGATGTAGCCTTCCTAGAGAGAGAAACCAGCTCTAGCCTTAACTTAACAGCGTAATTCCTCATGATCACCAGAGCCATATAGCTCATGATATTAGTACCAGAGCCAGTTTCAAAGGGGCATTCAGCTCTTTAATTTATTCAATTCTACTTCTAATTCAACCATATATGCCTGCCAAGATAAAAGGAGAAGACAAATTAAGGTTACTAAATCCTTAAAAAATGAGAAGAAAATATATATAGTCTTTAGCATAACCACATGGCTTGGACTACATTTGTGTGGAACTTCATAGAAAATGGCATCTATATTAGGTATAGACTATAGACAAGTAACTATAAAGCTATTGAAAGAGTCTTCGCATTCCCTCTACTTTAGCATTTTGCATTATGACTATTAGGATAACCCCAACTAGCCAAAGTTGCTTTTGAAGGCCTTTTTAAAAAGTTTTAATTTTTAAACCATGCGCTCTCCCATCTCATTGTTCCATCCAGTTATAAACAATTCTATTAGCAAAGCAGCTTTCAAAGCAGGCGAGGAGAGAGAAGGGTAGAGAGCTAGAGAAAGACGGAGATAGAGTGAGAAAATTCATAGCCTATAATTAACGGAGTTTACTTGAAATTAATAGTAGGAGCCAAATTGTCCTTAGTTCAAAATTTATTAAATACGAGTTTAGGGTAAAAATTGCCATTTAATCTAAAGTTTAGAGTCTAAATTGTCATTTAATCCTTCAAAAATAAAAAGAACACATAAGTAATAACTATGGATTAGATTGAGTAGAAAAGGATTAGTCACTCAAAACATGACTAACCAATTTTGAATCTTTATTAGGAAAAATGCTTACGTTTAATACTTGATTGTATCTCGATCGAATAAAAGTGTATCTTATAAGAGGATTCATATATGTTTTTAGAAAAGAAAACAATACATCGTTGTTTGAAATTGAATTAAATTGAAATATTATTATAAGGCAAAAGTGTATATTTGGCTCTCTACCTATTATATCAATTTGGTTTCTTAATTTTATAAAGTACTCCTTTTGGTCCTTATTATTAGATGCTTTTAACTAATCCACTGTAACCAAGAAAAGACAATTAACTTATTAAATATATCTTAAAATGAACAATTTTTTCAACTTTACCCTATTAAAAAGAAGAAGAGAAAGTTGCACAATGAGCCATAAAATAAAATTTACAATAGTGGTAAAATTGAAAAATGGTAAATAACCCTTCTTCCTCCCTATGCCTTATATTAAGGATTAAAAAATCATTATAGAAAGTATACGGCTTTATAATAGGAAGTGTAGGGAGTATTTTTCTAGTTCTCTAACCCTATTATTAATATTGTTATTTTAAAATATTAAATTTAATATGTTACTATATGAAAATGTTTTGTCAACATTTAAAAGTTTAATGTTGACATTTTTGTTAATAAAACTAATAAGGTTTTTGGGTTATAAGATTAAAAAAATACTTTATAAAATTAAGAAATTAAAATAAAATCTTATATGAAATTAAATTATTTGCCATGTTATGAAACAAAAGGAAATGTATGGAATCCTATCTTAAATTATTTGCCTTGTTATGAAACAAAAGGAAATATATAAAACCCTATCTTGTATGTTAAAAGGGAAAAAATCTTATACATATACGGATAGAACATTTTGTTCAAAGATTGCAAACATATATATATATATATATATATATTTATATGTGTTGATGCGATTACATAATATAAAAACCCACAAAATCTCATTCACTGATCAGAGACATTTCCATAACACTACGTTATGACTTACAATAGACATATTTAGTTTATTGCCTGAGACACTTCTCTTCACCATCATCTCTTTCCTTCCCTTCAAGGAAGCATCCAGAACCTCCATTCTCTAAATGATGGCTTCACATATGGCATTCAACCACCAACATCGAGTTCAACGAACTCTTCTTCATGAATCCTGAGGATTTCCTAAAAACCCAACAGTCTCAGAAACTTGTTTTCATTAACTTCATCAATTACTTCCTAGACAACTATCGAGAGCCCCTTGTCAACAAGTTCTGTCTTAGGTTCTTAAAGCCCTCATCAGAATTCACCGATACAGTGTAACGTTGTATAGCTTTTGCATTTCAATGTAGGATTCAAGAGTTAGAACTCAATTTCTCAAAACCGGATTAGGATGATGAAGAAAATGATGAGGGTGGTTGTGGTGATCATCATCATCACGTTGCTTCCTTTTGCTTGCCAGATGAAGGTTATGTTTATTATAATAACGGTGGGGGTAACGGGAGTTTGGAGACTTTAAAGTTGTTCTCTTGTAAGTTTTCCATGTCTGATTTGATGAACACTTTTATGGGACTTAATGATGTTTCTTTTGGATATGTGGAACCAAGTGACATGGAGGAATTGTTGTTCAACTATGTTATAACCATAGAGAGTTTGGGTTTGAAAAAGTGTTGGAATCTGGCACATTTTAATTTGGGAGGAAATTAAAGTTTGAGTCTGACGAGGTTGTCGATTGAGAGATGCAATTTTCAAACAGATTATATAGCTTTTAAGGCACTAAAAGTAAGGTATTTGAAGTACAGTGGGCTTGTAGGAGCTTATCATCAAATGAATGTGTACAAGCCCATTAAAGAAGCAGATCTTGATTTTTCATCCGAGGTTTATTTATACTCTAGTGATGTTCTTTACCAAATCTTAATGGATCTTCTCTTTATTAAGGTTCTCATTTTTTGCAGCTACTTTCTCCAGGTAACCTATTCTTTTATCTTTATTTTATTTCAAATTTTGTTTAATTAATTTACATTAGTGCATCTTATAAGATTCAGTTCTAATTAATCTTGTACTATATATAAATTTAGAATTTTTCTTTCACATAGATCTACATACGTATATATAGTAGAAATATTGTGATTATCCATTTCTTGTTATGAGTTTTGTATATTGACCTCGTAAAAAAAAAGTGAAGTTTATAAATTTAAAGCTCTTTCACTTAACATATTAGTCTTTTGATATAAATTTTCTCTTTAGACTTATGCTCATAATTACTACTTTTAGGAGAGATCAATGTTACGGAGAAGGCTACCCATAAATTAAAGGGTTTTGATCGGTTGGAGGCCAAGTCACCATCCCAATATGCTAGCTTTTGGGATGAGTTTTCTCTTTAAACATGTACTCATAATAATTTTCTTTGTTTTGTGTATGTGAATGTTCATTGTGTGGTGAATTTTCTTAATTATTCTAACTACTTACATAAATTAACCTAATAATTGGTTAATGTATGTGAACTCTTTATTTCTTTACCAATTTATAGTTTGTGACATCCATATATGTGTGTGTATATATATATATATATAAAACCTATGTCTAAAGATAATAAAGATTTGTTCTTAAACTTCATCTTTTAATCATGTTATTATGTTATTATCTGCAAAATATCTTATTGTTGATACAACAAATGTTGTGTTCTTCAAATATTTGATTTTGTCCACAATAGAGGGTTTATACCTATGGCTCTATCATTTAATAGATCTTAGGAAATATAGGGGTTGTTTTCTATACTACATATATATCAAGTTAATACACCTTATTAGGAAATATAAATGGTTTATATTATGTGCAATGTTTTTAGAATTGAACCATACATTGAACCAGAAAGGTTAGCGATTTGTGGTTCGCAATAGTCAAACTGATGACATAATAATTAATTTAAAAAAATTATATATGTATATAAAAATATAAATATAAGAAATAAATATGAAATTGCTATTTAATTTAAAAATAAAATCAAATATTTTAAGTTTATCATGACTTAAGAAGCCACATGATTCAACATAACATTAAATGATTAAAAAAATGGGTCATTTAAAAAAATTGATATGATTTTTAAGAGTAGGATCCGGTTCCTGGCTTGATCTTGATTCTCAATCCAAAAGTTGATCCAATGCAGTCTAATTAGGGCCAACATCCTAAACAATTTTTTCAAGTTAATTAAGCCATCAGCCTGACTGGTCCATGGTCCAATCATTTAGTCAAGTCCAATTTTTAATTATTGATTATATGCAAGCAATTTTATACTGCATACAACATATTGATCTCCACTATTGAGGGTTTATACTTATATATAGTTTTCATTAAATATACTTTAGAGATATGTTTTCTAATATTGTAATTACAAAATTTAGGCTATAACAATCATATATAGTGATACTTAGAATTAATAACCAAGCTGCTCATCTAGTGCTCACTGGTGTGCTTTTTTTTTTTTGGGTGACATAAAGGGGCTCACCTAATATGTTTGATTTATCAACGGTGGAACCAAATTGTCGCTAAAAGAAGTCAATGGAGCAAGAAAAAGACTTGAAAAAGTGTCATACACTATTAATATGAAAAGCTTAAAATATATACACAAAAAATAGTCCATCCTAATAATTAATGTATATATCTTAAATCTTAACAAATAAATCTCAATAAATAATATATCATAACAATATATACAAATCTTAATATATTGTAACACTCTCCCTCAAACTAAGATGGCTTGATAAAGCAACTTGAATTTGTCTACTAGAAACTAGATAAAAAGACTTAGCAAACAAATCATTCGATTGATGCTTCGTTCAAATTGGGACTAGTTGGAATAGTGCCTCAAATAACTTATTGCTAACTAAAGTGATATTCAATCTTAATATGTTTGGTTCACTCATGAAACACATCATTGCGAGCAATCTTCATAGCACTTTGACTATCACAATATTGAGTAACCAACAAAGCTTTAGAACTATAGTTGTGTCTGCTAATACACAATATTCTGATTCAACAGAGCTATGAGAGGCTAAGGTGTGCTTCTTATTTCTCCAAGAAATAAGAGAGTCAACAAGAAGGGAAAATCTTAATGAGAATCCCTTGACCTAACTTAATTAATCAGTCGAAGCTCCTAAAGTTCTAAAATTTCACTACACATTTAGGGTACTGAAATGAAATTAAATAGTTGACTAAATGACCTTATTGTTCTTAGTAAAGTTAGGCACATGAACAAATTTACAACTCTCATTCCACCTACATTAGTTGTTCGTTTTCCATACATTAGTTATTTGTTTTCTTTGCATGAGTTGTTCACATACCTAACTTTACTTGGTTATATTCATAGTGGTGTTATGCTATTAATGAGAGTTGCAAATTTTATTTATGTCAGTGATGGAGGCTAATTGCACACCTATCAAATAATACTAGTTTTAACCCCAATATAGTATAGGGTCAACCTTTGGTCATCTTCCTAGTGAGTGTCTCAATTTAATTATGAAGCTATTTAGTGAACAATTTATCTAGATTTTTGAAAGAGGTTAGCTACCACTAATAAACTAAAATGCTATAAGCCTAGACTAAAGTGTGAACATCCTTTTATTAAAGCAGAATCCTAGAGTTAGATAATGAAAGAATCATTACCTTTATCCATGTTTATGGCTTTAGTGATTGATTTTTCTTCTTAGCCTTTTAGTAGTTGCTCATGAAGACTATCTTAAGAAACATAATCTAGCTAGTTCAATCCCATAAGTCATCAATTAATGTCCTTAAGTGATCTTCCTAGTTTGATTTTATAATGACCGAGTGTTTGGGTTAGAAGAACTCTAGTAAAAACTGTGGGACCCAAAGGTTAGATTGAACCCCAAAACTATGGTAATTCTCTCTAGTATCTTAACCTTACTCACAAGACTATATATGTAAGAGCAAAGCAAGAGCATCACTAATAGATAAACAAAAGACTATGTATATTTCTAGAAATGACCAAATTAACCAAGGATATTCATAAGAATTCAATCAACAAACAAGTATTTCTCATTACATCAAGATGAATTCTAACTAGAATTACAAACTAATAATAGAACAACTCTAGACTAAGATGTTAAATATCAAATCAACTGAGAGAAACTAAGAGAATTAGAAAGTCTTAGCCATTAGAAGATCATTGATTCATTTTTTATCCATTTTTCCTCTAGGATCCCTCGAGAAATCTAGTAACCCATCATCATCTTCAAAGCCTCCAAAGTTGAACCAATGTGGCTGTGCCTTTCCATCTCTTTTCAATGATGATGTGAGCCTTCAATTCTTGATTGGATACAAGAATTTAGACAAAAATAGAGAGAGGAGATGAATGAATGTAGTTTTGTGTGATTTGGATGAGAAATAAGAGAGTTATGGGTGATTGATTGATAGAAAAATTGAAGAACAAGTGAGAAAATGAGAGAATATGTTTGAAGATGGAAAAATGAGTTAGAGATCTGAATTGGAGGTGAAGTTCATGAAATTGGATAAGAAAAAATGAGAGAAAAGTGATGGAAACTTCTAAATTGGTTGTGGTCTTCAACTACTTGCATATGTGGCCAAAACTATTTGTGAATCTAGAGCGAAATTGGTGATGATTCTAATGTAGATTTAGTCTAACACAATACACCATTCCATGTCTAATTTGAATTCTTTAAATTTGATTATCTCATGCCAATAATGTCCTTTAGAAGCTCTCTTCAATTGCCTAGAGTTATGTTTTCATTTGTCACATTAATTTACTTAAGTCACAATTAAATCAAATAATCAAATAATCAGAGTGTGATATTTATTTAATTAGACCAAGATAGAAAATATTTAATTCATTCAAAGTATTAAACTTACAAGGGAAAATGAATATGAAAGTCTCACAAGATACAAGTATAAACAAGCACACACTTAAATCAAAATTAAAGGCTAATTGGTAACCCTTAAGAAGACAACTCTAAATTGTTGTCTTTTTTAATAATTCTCAACCTAGAATGAATCAATAAAAACTAATATGACCAATCATTTTAGCCTATCAAAAGACATAAATCTCTAGCATAACCCTAATTTGATGAAAAAGTATATTTCATGACCAAAATACCCTTAATGTATGTAATTGAATACTTAGGCAAATTTGCATTAAGAATGTGGTATGAATGCATATGGAGAATTTTAATACATGTAAAATGGTCTCAATAAGCTAATTAATGTGTTAAATAAAATTTCTTATTAGTTAGTTGTTTATTTTCCATACATTAGTTGTTAATTTTCCTATATGAGTTGTTCATGTGCCTAATTTCACCAAGGATAATAGGTCATTTCAGATAGCTCTTTAATTTCATTCTAGTCCTCCACAAGTTCAGTGAAATTTTAGAATTTTAGGGGATTTGACTAAAATTAAGTCTGATCAAGGGGTCCTCACTTTAATTTTCCTTATTAAGAAAGATACAGGAACTAGTAGTAGAACATCGATTAGCGTGATTACTCCCATAATTAGCATCATAGTAGGCTTGAAGAACAAGAGATGAGCTAGTAGAGAATGTAAACCATGATATACCAAATAATGTGAAGTACTACTGCATAATGAGCAGTTTGGGATTTAGGCATGAACTGACTAATTATGTGAATTGCATAGGCAATGTCTGGATGAGCCACTATAAGATAAATGAGTCCCCTAACCAATTGATGATATCGTGTAGGATTTTCTAGTAAGGTTCCGTCAGTATGTGTGAAGTGAGCATTGGGTTATATGGGAGTGTTCTCAACCCCTCCTCATAAAACATATATGTAAAAGATATCATATTAGTACCCTATTTGACTTGGGAAAGAGAGATACCATCACCCGTGATAAACCTCAAGACCAAGAAAGTAGCACAATCTACTAAGATGTTTTATTTCAACTATTGTCCTAAGTAATCCTTAAGTTCATGGACTTTAGTAACATCATCACCAGTGGTAATCAAGTAATCAACATATAAGAGGAGTAGAACAATGCCATGAGCTGTAGTTGAAATAAAGAGAGTAGAATCATAAGGATTATAAATGAAGCCGACCATTGAGTTAGCTCATGGCAGTACTGAACTTGGCAAACCAAGGATGAAGAGCTTGCTTAAGTTCACAGAGGGTCTAATAAAGGTGACAAACCTTGAAAGGAGGCTTCATATAAACTTCTTCCCAGATCACCATTCAAAAAGGCATTTTTAACATCTATATGATGAAGTGTAAGGAGGTGAAGGAGAAAAAAGAAGCAACAGCCTACAAAGACGGCCCAAAAAATATTTGACTTGTAAAAGGGGACTTAGGGTTCTGATATCATGAAAGAAGTTAGAAGAGAAAGAAAGGAGAATTGAAAAAGTATTATATATTATTAATATGAAAAGCTTAAAATATATACAAACAAAAAATAGACTATCCTAGTAACTAGTGAGTATCCTAAATTTTAACTAAATAAATCTCAATAAATAGTATATTATAACAATATATACAAATCTTAATATATCGTAGCAGTGGTGTGGGTGGGTGCATCTTACTCTAAGAAATTATAAATTATTTAATATATATGTTTAAGTATTTGTATTATCTTTAAAATTTTAAATTATTCATCTTTAAGTTTCATTATGTTGTCCCTCTATCTTTAAGTTTTAAGATTTTGCAATCTTTCACTTAGGAGTCCTGGTTTTGTCACTGGTATAATGTTTAATTTGTAGCAAAAGATGCAATGTTTAATTTGTAGCAAATTACAATTACAGTAAGAATTAGAGAATCTCTCTCTCTAGCTTTTTGTGTGTATATATATTTGACGAAATGACGAAGTGTTTTTGTTGAATGAATGGAAAGGCAATTGCTCTGGGATTTGAACCATTTCATCTGGACATGGACTTGAACATAAGACATTTGATATTGAATACTGCATTGTACACCAATGAGTTTTGGGGAATCTCTTTCCTTCTTAAGAGTTGCCCTTCCCTCCACATTCTTACTCTTCACTTAGGCCCTGCACGCATGTTTGAAGTTAGTATCTCTCTCTCTCTCTCTCTACACACACATGAGACTAATTATTAATTAGGGGAAGTACACAACAGCAAGTATCCCCATATAATTTGATTTCATTTTAATTTGTCTTTAGTTTATATAGTTTTATTTCATTGTTCGTAGCCTTTTTAATTAATTTGATCCATTTACAAAGTTAGTCTTATATTGTTTTAATAATGCATATAAAGATGGTGAGTTAGTATTGACAGAACTAATTTTGTTATGACTCCACTAACCCTTTGTTAACATGGTAAAAATATGTTAATTTGGGAATATATTGACAAAATATTATAAAAAAAAATAAAAGGTAGGTGGGAGCTTTCTTTTATATTTGGCTTAAATAGAACGTGATATAGGTTAACAAATATGGGTTGACAAAGTTAAAGTACACGTCAACAAAATTAACTCTATCAAATTAGAAGGTCTTAAAATAATGAAATAAAACTATAAAAACTAAAAATGACATGCAATCAAAGTACAAGGACCTAGTATATTGTATTTTCTCTAAAGATGATGAAACTTTTGGTCCCTAAATTTCTTAACCATACAATATTAGTCCTTGTGATGTTATTTTATCCTTCAAACTAAAAGGACTAATTGTGTACAATTTTGAAATTTTAAGGACTTATCAATAATTGAGATAAATTTGAGAGACAAAAAAATTCATTATCCCTTTTCCTTATTAACTAACATGCATTTATGTGTATGTATATATGTATGTATGATGGATGGATCATATATATAGGGTTATGGGGGTCCGTTGTCTGGTTTTGACGGAAGAAGGTTCTGGTTAGAGGAAACGAAACATCACAGGTGCTTGAAAACAAGTCTGGAGGTTGTGAAGATGAAGGGGTTCAGTGGGTGCCTGAATGAATAGGGTATGCTTCACTGTCTGGTTAAGCGTGGCAGAGTTCTGAAGAAGAAGAACATTTATCTTCTTACTCAAGACGATGCCACCAGAATCCAAACTTACCATGCGATGGTTCAGTTCTTGCTTGCTATTCCCAAAGCTTCTCCTGACCTGGACATCGCCATTTATTAATATAATATGCATGTATCTATGTTATATATATGTTCATGCATGTATGTTCCTTTACTCTTGCTTGAGACATGTTTCGTTACTATATGATGTGTTTGTATCTGTGTGTGACTACAGGTCCTTGTGTCCTTCGGTGAAGAAGAGGTCACTGTTTATTACAAACCAAGGGTGTATCTTTAATATGATAATTTTGCAGCTCCCATGTATTATTGAACAATCATTATATCTTGTAATAAGTATTATTAAACTTAAAAAATCATCATTATTATTCCATGTAATTCTGTTTCATTAATAATAATCATCTAGTGTCGATTGAGAATCGAGTGATGAATTAATAAAAGAGATGATGATTGATTGATGGGTTACGTTCTTTTTGATCCAGGCATGAACACTAAGCGACTCCAGCCATGTCTTTCTAGAGTAGTCACACAACATGGGATTGCTGATCTCACGAGCTTTAATTTCCACATTAAATAGCTATTTAGGTTTGTGTGTGTGTGTGTGTGTGTCTAGAAAGTATATAGTGTTCTTTTGATAATCTATCTACATATATGTATTGTAAGGAAGGTAAAGACATTGCACGGTTTGGAGCACGTGCTGGAATTACACACAACATTCATCAAATGAAAATAATGTGCAAGCAGATATCTAAATCTAAATGTAAATCATATGCTGTAGCTAGATATGAGGATTGGTGAGTCATCTCTCTATAAGTAGTTTTGTAAGTACTCTTTGAATATAAAAACTTTTGAAATTCAATTTACTTACACTTTTTAATTTGTTTAAAAAAATAAAGTCTCATTTAAAAAAACAAATCTATATTTCTATTTTAACAATAATTCATTGCATATTGATTATTGTTTGTCCTTGGATATGATTTTCCCTGTATACTTTTTTTTCCAATGAAGCTTGAGCCTTTTTTTTTTTTTTTAACTTTGCATTACAGATGAAGAAAAGAAAACAACAATTTGACCACCGTACTGTAGAAAAAATATTTATCAATATACTACACTTTAAAAACTATTTTTTTAAATACTATAAATTTAAAACTCGATTTGAATTAGATCAAGTTTCAAATTTTTTTAAACATAAAGTACAAAACTCAATCTTTGCCAAACTGAGTTTAGAACTTGTACTTTAAAGGTGAAAAATAGGCGAATTTGGCTTGTATAGGCTCAATCCTCAAGAACTCAAGCCATAAGCCCAATTATCCCATAATTCATCATTTTTTGAAACCTAACTTTTATTCAAAGAGCCCAAAACTGAGCCCATAAGCTAGCTTTTATTTTTTTAATTTTTTAAAATTAAAATTTTTAATTATAATATTTCATATTTTTTAAAAAATATACGTTATAATGTTCACCAAAATAAAATGGGCCTAAAAGGACTGTCCTAACTGTTGCTCGTTTTTAGAGCTTATTAGACTCGGGTTTCAAAATCCAATTTTTTTAAAAAATGCAATTTTTTAAACCCAAATTTTATAAAAAAGAATTTAAATGGCCACTCACCAAACTTGGTTTTCGTTTCCGACTTTAATATGTTTTCCTTCCTAAATCACTAATATATAATATAAATGTGTGAATTATTATATTTTTAAAAAATTTTATGAATCATGATTCTTAATCTTATAAATTAAATTATTCATCTTTTTTATGAATGTGGTTTATCATTTTTTTTATCATCTCATTTTTATTTTTTTTAATTCATTCCATTTTATTCATTTTTAATAATTAAATGAGATTTTAATCTAATTTCCATCCGCATCTCGGACTAGAGACCTCATAAGTCGCTGCTTCTTCCAACATATAGGTACGTTTTCACATTCTTTAAACCTGGTTTTCCTTGACCGCTTGGAGGAACATAAAATATTAAGAATTGAAAATCTCAATATACAAAAGTTGCGACTTGTCTTTTTATTATTATAAATATATCGATATATTGATGCTTGCAACTTGGTTACTATATTCTTAAATATGCATTTGGAAACTCTGTTTTTTTTATTTAACATTTGGAAACTCTTTTTGTGTCATTTTCGAATTGAACAAATGGGTTAATGACTAAGCTAGGAAGCAACATTTTGCAACAATTAATACCATTGATAAACTAATTTTTCATTTCTTTTTTTTAAATGATAATTTGATTAATTTCTGGACATTCGCGGCAAATTAAAGCCTGCATGCGCCGCCCGTGGAATCTGGAGCGAATATTCTAAAGTTGTCGTATTGTTTCTGCGATGCAATCCCATGATTAATTAGTAATTAATGAAATAATAGCTGTCCACTGATAGTCATGGGACTGTTGACCAAAATAAATACTAATGGAATTATTATAAAATTACAGAAAAATTATATACATAACTTTATATATTTAATATATTTTTTTAAATAAATAAAGACATGTAACTTATTTATATATTATTTATTTTATAACAAACTCTTATAATTATTAATATTAATAACACATTAACATTCATTTATTTTAATATTATTAAATAAAAATAAATTAAGTATATAAAATTAAGTATCTAAATCCTGTCTAAAATTATATTGGTTTAATTGATAAGGAGACGGTTATAATTCTAAACATAAATTCAAATCTCATTATTAATAGCTTTTGTTAGTAGGTAATTTTTTAAATATTTTTTAATTAAAATATATATATAGTATTAAAAATACAAGACATAATTCACTTAAATTTTTTTGTTTGTAAGAAATTACTATCATTTTAAATGTCAAATTTGAATTTTAAAATATACAACCTCATTAAATAAATATATCAAGCTACTATTATGATAATAATCTCACACAATAAAAGTAAGATTAGTTTGAGTGGACATTGATAATATCTATTTTTTCAAGTATGCTAGGCTATGAAATAAAAAAAAATTTCTTATCATGCTCTTAACTAAGTGCAAAATTTATTGTCATTATTAGCCGATTTTTCTGAAATTTGAAAGATAGCACTTGTTCAACACGCTGGCATATTCTGTATTCTAATAAATAATTACTAGCTGGAACCATATTTTGCGGGAAAAAGAAAGGTAGGTTAAACTGTATTTTTGATATTTAAATTTCATATAATATCTAAGTTTGAAATCTTTATTTTATAAAATAATTTGTTAGTTTTTAAATTTTAACATTATCGATCATAAATGATTATTTATTATGTTAATCATTATTATTATTTTTAAAATAAAATTAACAACTTAATATTTAAAAATTAACAATATTTCTTTTAATATTTAAAATTTAAATGTAATAATTTTTGGCAAATGAAACTAAGAGTAACAGAGTTGAAAAGTTAAAAAAATATTTTATAAAATTAAAGAATTAAATTAAAATTTTAAATAAAGTTAAATGACTATTGTAGCCAAAAAGTTACGTTTGACTTCACAGTTTTCTGGGATTTTTCGCCCCAGTATTTCTTTCTGCCTGCAAAGTACAACCCGTCATTTTCAATACTCTCGGACTCTGATTTCCCCAAAACCCATTCAACGAGAGCTTGGATCTCCAGCTTCCTTTAATCCCGATACGTCGTCCATGGAGAACGATGGTGGCGGGTCGCAGCAGGGTCCGGTTACTTGCGGGGAGTGGATTCGGCGACCCGAAAAGCGTAATCTGGTTCTGTTGGGAAGGTCGAGGCGCGGAAATTCTTGCCCTTCTTTGCTCGAGATTTTCTCCTTCGATCCCAATACCACTTCGTTATCTTCCTCCCCTCTGGTAATTCTCACTCTATGTTTAGGCTTTTGCTTTTGTTCACCTCTGTTTTTGGAACTGCTGCACTTGGGGTTGGTTCATGCTTGAAAATTAAGAATTTAAGACCAAACTAATAACTACGCCGTAACTTGTTTAGGATAATTTAATTTTAGTCTTCAAAAGTGAAAAAAAAAGTTCGTAACGGTAATATTTTTGTCGAATGGGACCGGGAGGATTAATGTGCAATTAGTTTCGGATACAACTTGTACTCTCGCTAAATTTTGAAGACTGAAGTCATATAAGCCTTGCAATTCAGGTTACAAATCGTTAATTTAGTCGAATATAAAGACGACGGGGAAAAAAAAATTTGTGACCCTTTTTGAAGCTTGACTTCTTGTTTTTAGCACATACCCTTTGTTTTTATCTTATGCGTGGAAGGGTTTTGGGGAAGGTACATGCTATGAAGAAAATATATTGATGCTACTATTTTCAACGTTGCGTGGCTTGGTCTCTGAATGGTTGTGTGGTTTGCCGGAGCTTTCTTTTACAGACTTGTTTGATGATGATGAAGATGATTATTATTATTATTATTATTATTATTTTCCAGACCACTTTTGTGCTTGAAGAAGAAGAAGGTGATCCTGTTGCTATTGCAGTGCACCCTAGTGGAGATGAAATCGTGTGCTCTTTGAGCAAGGGTAGCTGCAAGTGAGCTTTTAGCTACTAGAACTTTGGATTCGATACTTTGTTCAGCTATGCCAATTTCCCTCTGAAGAGTGCGTCGTTGGTTATATGGTTATCTGTCTCTTTTTCACGTTCTTCTGCTTGAATTGGGTCCGGTGCTGAGTATTAACCAAGTATTTTTGCCATGTCCAAAGGTTTTTCTTTCTGCGAGATTTGCAAATTAAGAGTTACTTTGATTCCTACTTTATTTCATTTGAAGAGCCAAAGCAATTCTTTTCTTTCTTTATAAATTGGAAAATTTTTAAGACAGTTTAAGAAGCTTCATGTTGCCTTAGTGTAATTCCATTATTTTAATAAGGACAGTATCTAAAACCTTCATTAGAAACTACTATAATAAAGTATTGGTTAACTTATTACACCTGCAGGATTGGCTTTGAAAATTACTTGTTCTCAGCTTCTTGCTTGTCTTTCCTTGGAGCTAGGGGATGACAGAATAGTTGTTGAATTTTAAATTTGGTGTGCTAATATTTGCCCTGAGTTATTGGTGCACATTCCTTTTTGATATGAAACAGATATGGATTGAAGTTTATTTTCTTGGCTTGCAGATTTTTTGAGTTGTCTGGTCGTGAAACAAGTGTAAAGCTATTGGCCAAAGCACTTCCCCCCCTTCATGATGTTGGTCCTCAAAAATGTATTACTTTTAGTGTCGATGGATCTAGGTTTGCTTCTGGTGGAGTGGTAAGCATTAAGCCAGTGTACAAAATTGGTTTTATCATCTGTGAATGTGTGGCACCTCCTTTTTCCCCACTTTTAACATGATGGTGCTGTGTGTTTGACTTGTATACTTAACAATACAGAATGGGCACCTCAGAATTTGGGAGTGGCCTACAATGCGAGTGATTTTGGATGAACCAAGGGCACACAAATCTGTTCGAGATATGGATTTCAGGTTATATTAGCCAAGTCCTTTTGGATCCTGTTTCTTTGTTCAACTAGAATCGCTAGGATACTAAATCTTTTGTACTTTGTTTTCTGTCATACTTCAGTCTAGATTCAGAATTTCTGGTCTCAACATCTACTGATGGTTCAGCTAGGATCTGGAAGGTTGAAGATGGTGTTCCTTTGATAACTTTGTCTCGTAATGCGGTATAGTGTGTTTGATTATTATTTAAGGAATAATTAAGAAATTGGAGCAATATTGGTGCATTTTTTTAAAATTATCTGGGGATGGATTTCCCCCCCTTTGTAGGATGAAAGGATTGAATTATGTAGATTTTCTAAGGATGGGACCAAACCTTTTCTGTTTTGCACTGTTCAGAAAGGTATATCAATATGAGTATTCTCAATTCTGCAGTATATTATTTCACAATATGTTTAGAACATTGTTTGAGAAATAAATTAGTACCTTTATTGATGCACAAGTATCTTTGAACAGGTGATAAAGCTGTTGTTGGAGTTTGGGACATAAGTACATGGAACAAAATTGGGCATAAGAGGCTGCTCCGCAAGGTTGCTTCAATAATGTCAATGAGCCTTGATGGGAAATATCTTGCTTTGTAAGAACCCACTAATGGCTTTTGGAATGTTAACCTCAGATCAATTCTGTGGAGAACTGTCAATTTGATCTTGGCCCTGTTATCATAACTATCATGGATAATAAGAAAAAAGATTGAAATAATATGGACTCCCTCATGATTTGCCATCTTAGTTAGTTTACTCTTTCTGATCTAGAACATAGAAATTCGTTTAGGTTTACTATAAGATGATTTATTCTTTTAAGTCTCTTTAGACGTCTTTGCACATATAAAGTGATCTCAATCATGGCTAGAATTATGCAATCATTTTCTTTATACTAATTGCTGCGTTCTTTAGTTTGTATTTTCTTTCCCTTTGCATAAAATTTCCTTTTGATACCATGCGCTGTCTCTTATATTTCTCAAATTCAATCAGCTTTTCTATTGTGGCTTTACATTTGTATTCTCAGCCTTCATGCTAAAATGCTAGCCGTCCTTTACTTACAGTTGGGGTATTTGTTTATTTCCTTTCAATTTTTCTAGCATGAGTTTGGACATTTTGGTTACAGTTATACTAGAACAGCATAGATAATGAAGATTTAGGTTGTCGTATGTCATTATAAATATTATGGTCTCAACAAACAATCAGCGCTATGTTGACCAAGTATAAGTTAGGGTTACAGAATCTGTGGGATCTGAATTCTGATTTCTTTTTTTCCATTAAGTAGCTGGGTCACAACAGTGACTACAGTCTTATACCTCTTTTCTTGGTGGTATTGGTTGAGAAAATTGGTTGCAGAAGAGTAAAAAATTTTCTGGCTTTTAAAACGATAACAAGAATTATAACTGTAAGTATACTAAATTGACTGGTTTCGTTTGTATATTTTCAGGAGGACTTTTTTCCCTTCCCGTTATATACTTGTCTTCTTCCGCAACAGATTCTTTTATTATAAAAAAAAAAAAGAAGTAACCCTTGGTCACTTTTTTTGTTAGATATTGCAATTGTCTCTGATCCAGTCTACAATATCTGATTTTATAAAATGCTATCTAATACGCAAGCAGCTTGCAATGCCATGCTCCTCTTTGTCATTGACGTCATTAACAGTTTTTGAACTCGTTACTATTTATTTCTAGGGGAAGCAAAGACGGAGATGTAAGTGTAGTAGAAGTTAAGAAAATGGAGATTATGCATTATATTAAGAGACTACATCTGGGGACAGACATTGCAACGCTTGAATTCTGTCCCACTGAGAGGTAAGTTCTCCCTGGATAGATAGTTGCTTTATTTTGAAACCTAAATTATTCTTTCTAATTAACATGAACACAATGTTTAGGGTTGTGAGAATCATTATAATATTGTAAAGTGTTTGAAAGGAATATTTATAGATGCCTAATAGATAGTGAAAACCTTTTTACTTTTATTGAAAAAAAAAAAAATCCACCAACGGAAAGAGCTTGTACATAGGTGTTATATGGGGATAAATAGTTAGCTGGGAATGGGTTAAGGATGTTAATTAGTTAGGGTGCGCTCCAATCAGTGATCTGATGGGGGAGTATAGATATAGTGGGGTCTAATGAGTGAATGACACCCTTTTAACCTTTTTACAATGTTCCCCCAACAGGGCAACTCAAAACCAAAAAGACTACAAGGTAAGGAAAATATGCGGCAACTGCTATTAGGTGGGATGGTCCAGCCCACTCTGCCACCTCAAAAATATGGTTACAAAAAGATGAACGTGATTTGTAACAGCAAATCACTTTTGGGGTACTCTATACTGACCACATTTTCTAACCTGTCAAAAGAAGTTGCAATTTTATGGTGCCTAAAGAAATCTATATCTCAAGACTTGATATAAGCCTAATATTAATATAGGCTTAGCATGCAAAAATAACAACCACTAGCCTTATTTGATTAAGTGGGGTTGGCTACATAAATTGCACGATATCATTGTGTTTTAAGTATAAGCCCAGCCTATGATAACAAATGTAGATCTATATATTACATTCTCTCTAGGTTCTTGTCTACTCACCTGACACTGGTTGTATCTCTGTAGGGTCTTGCTTACAACCTCTGTAGAATGGGGAGCATTGGTCACAAAACCAAATGTTCCAGCAGATTGGAAAGGTTCTCCCTCCCTCCCCTGTGTGTGTCTCTATGTGAATCTTACTATGTCTCTTATTTCATCTAAACACATCTTCATGAAATTATTTTATCCATGCAGAGTGGCAGATCTACTTGCTGCTTCTAGGATTGTTTTTAGCGTCAGCTGTTGTGTTTTACATATTCTTTGAGAACTCCGATTCCTTCTGGAACTTTCCCCTTGGAAAAGATCAACCGGCAAGACCGAGGTTTAAACCATTCCTGGGAGATCCCCAGTCCTCTGATGATCAAAATAGCTTTAGTCCTTTTGGGCCAGTAGACATGTGAGGATGCTCTTAATTTATTCATTCTTCAATGCCTTTCGAAGTAGCATCCGTAGCTGTATAATGGCCCTCAGCATTCATCCTCCCAGGACTTGCAGATTTAGGCAGTTTAACCTGTCACACGTCATTATCTGATAGTTTATTGGTCGAGTGAAGTTCATGTTTATATATATATATATATATATATTACTGTTTAACTTTATTCTGTTATTGGATGTTCTATGCTCTTACAGGCCTTGTTGACCCACTAAATCTGGAAGTGGGTTTGTCTTTGTTGGAAGACATTGATCTTCTATGCTGTATATAATAATTCCCAAAATGTTGTTGAGTTCAATGTCTGTGTCACAATCAGAAGCTTTTTCAGCTTAAAAGTTGTTTGACGTTTTCAATTTTCCAGTGAAGATCGGATGGGCGATAGCAGAGCATACTGTTTTGCCCCATTTCCTTTTTTTTTTTTTTGGGGGGGGGGGGTCAACGCCTCATTTCTTATTTGAGAAGCACCGAATTTTTTTTTTTTTTTGGATTACAAGTGGAGGCAAAAGTCTAAATAACAAAATAGAAAAATTTGAGAAATTAACTTGTATCTCGAGGATCATGACTAAGATCGAGGCCTATGAGAGCAATATACCCTACAGGTGGTTCCATAATTGCGCTTAATTGTTGGTTTGAACTGTGAGCATATTGTGTAAGCTGGTCGATGCAAGTATTTGTTTTGTACACATGATAATATAATATCTCTTAATCTTGTATGAACATTTTCCTAATATCTTCTAACACTTCAAAAGCATGATGTAACCTATTGTGTCCCTTCGAGGACATATGATAAAAGTGGAATGAAGCACTGAAATTTAGTCATTGTTTTGATTGAGAGTATATAAAGTTCTAGGGGTTCAAATTTGTATATTCTCATATCAAAACATATTATTGGTCGAAATTCACAAAGTCGCTTCCTAAGTTATTATTTGGGATGCAATGAAAACAAATATAAAATATTTACATTTAGTATTTAATCATATCTCGAACAATAAATTAAAAAGAATAAAATAAAATATGAGATATGAAATGCCCAAGCACCCTTACTCAAAATAATGATAATGATAATAAAGAAAACTCCCTCCTTACTTGGAAACCCAATTAGGAGAATAGGAGAAATCACAGAGAAAAGTCAACAGAGCGATCCACAAATGCGCGGCAGCTCGAGAGTATTTTGGCATCCAAATTGGTATTTAGAAGATGCAAAAATTTCTTCCTTTTCACACCTTTATTGTTAGCAAACTACTGTAAATTAAAAACCATACATCCTCAAAATCTGATCATGCGACGTCTAGACTCAGGTCCATGTAATACACATTATCAGAATCTGATTTATTATAAAAAAAAAGTAGAGGTTTTGGACATGATCCACCACCAATCCTGTTACTATTAGCCATGTCAGATAGTTCTTAAATCTTAACTGTGGTGAAGATGAGATTGTACGGAACTTGTATTTTGACTATGTCCTTAGCATTACTTAAATCTAATTTGACCATTGGACCCCTACAATCATCTTATTTACCATTATTTATTGGACCTAGAGATAACTATACCTTTATCAACTCCTTGTGGGTCCACTCACTTCTAGGTTTCAAACCAAAATCTCTTGGATTTCATGTATGAATAAAAGTAGCTATTTTCTTGCTGCTATAAAGAAAATGACATGTCTTTTCCTTTTTAGTATTATGAAGAGTGAAAAAGAAATGCTTAGTCAGATTAGAATTCTCATATTCACATTAATTAATATAAAGCTAAATTTTAAAAATAATTTAAAAAATACTACATATTTTACATTTTAGATGAAGCTTAGTCATAAAAATGTCTTACAATTAAACTGAAGGAATATATTTGCAACAAATTCGTGCAAATTATTTTTTTTATGTATTTATCATATGTACATTATTTAAGAGAAATTGAGTCCTAATTATTGTTGGTTTTATTTAAATTACTTTAATCCTTGATACTTTCTTTTTTTTGGATAAGATATATTTTTTTTTGGTAAAGATGTCAAATGATAATATTAATGGTAAGAAGTTTTACAAATTGAAATGAAGCAGAGAGTGATAGGAAAAGAAAAAGTAAACAGGCGATTGAGTCTTTTGTCTTTACAAAGAGACCGAACTTGATGCTTTCTATGAAATTAAAAAAAATAAAACGTTGATAAATAAATAAATAAATAAAACGTGTGTGTTTTTTTTTCCCATTAAAAAACATATACACGCAATGGCGCATAGCATACTTGAAGAGGAGAATCTTGCCAAAGGCTATTCTCTTTTCCTCCTCTCTTGTTTCTGTCTCAATCAGTGAACTATCAGAAAAATATCTGCACGCAGAGAAGCTTGAGGTTTCAGACCAAAAAATAAAGCTTCTACTTATCCTCTGCACTGACTGCGAATTTCCCTTCTCTCAATTATGAACTGTCTTTGGCAGCTTCCCTTGTGCGTCCTTTACGATTTTCTTTTAGCGTAGCGTACACGTATAAATATTGAATTTGAGCTGTAATTTCCTGTTTGATTCCGCTTTCCAATTTCAGATCCTCGGTTTTGCCTTTCCAATGCTTTAGAAGCCACCAGAGGATGCCTCTTTGCTCTGCCAAATCCTTGGTATATACTTAACTTCGTGCCTGTGACACTCTGTGCTTCAGAATATATTCTCTCTCTTTATGGGTATGCAATATTCACCATTTCTGCCGGTTCGTACAGAGAATGTCCAATACTTGTGATCCAAATCGAAGCATGGCAGTGAAGGTGAGTGTAATATCCTGCGTTGTCAGTTTTTCATGTCGTTTTCCTTTTTATTGGGTTCTTGTGTACTTTCTTGACGATTATGTTTCTAATTTTATTCATTCATCCCCTTTCATTTTGAGATCATTATCTTATTGTTCTGTGTTATCACCATTTTTGTTGGTATTCAATCATTGTATGGTCATGTTTGTAATTGATGTAAAAACCTTTTGAATAATGTTCAGTGGCTCAATAGAACTATGGTAGTGCAGAATTTCTGGCTGAGTACATTGTGAGAACCAATAATAAGACAGCGTACAAATGGTCATGGCATATTCTAAAATCTGCCAACCAATGAATTAAAGGTGCTACTTAATTTATAATAGTTATTACACATTTTGACATTTTGGTGCCAAGTGGAAGTGACACAAGTGTAAATAAATAGTCATAGTTTAACAGAAGTTATCAAAACTAGTACAGAGAAACAGCATATGTTACTTCTGGGCCTTGCTATTCTCGATATTTACTGTGAGTTGAGTTTGATATTTTGGGATGTTTTCATATATGATATTATCTGTTATCTTCTGGTTGCTATCTGCTTCATGTTTATTGTCTTTCCTGGAAAATGTGATTGGATTTTCTTTTTGCAGTGTGCTTCTGGTTCCATGTCCAGTGCAGGGACAAATAGTGCTAATGTGAAAGAAGAGGAGAAATCCGAGGCATATAGTCAAAATATGACTGAAGCTATGGGTGCTGGTAGGTTTAATTCTGTTGTCACATGATTGCTACAAGCCTTAGCTTTGTGTGTTACAATTTATGATCAGTTCTAGCAGTCTATACTATCTTCATATTCATCTATTAGTTTGGGTTAATTGAAGGATTTAAAATGATGCTCATGGTCATCCTATTCTTGCATTCTTTGAATCTGTGTTTTTAGATTTTTGATATTGGGTCCTTTACAGTTTTAACTTATAGGCACGAATTGGGGATGAACTACAACTTCATTCGTCCAGACTTAATAGTGGGATCATGCTTGCAGGTGTTTTTTTTGTCTCAATGATGGCAAACTGCTGCAATTATATTATATTAAATCTCGTTTTGGTCCTTTGACAATTAATTTTATCCACAAATTGCTAGACTCCTGAAGACGTTGACAAACTTCGTGCAATAGGAGTGAAAACTATATTTTGCTTGCAACAAGACCCTGACCTAGAGTATCCTTGACGATTTGTTTAATAAAGTTCCCTTTGAGCTTATGGTTATTTTAATATACAATTTGAACCTTTGTGACAACTACCACTTATGTGATCCAGCAAAACTTTTTCTTTAACACTACTTTAGATACTTTGGAGTTGATATCACTGCCATTCGAGAATATGCCAGGTCTTGCAATGACATTCAACACTTGCGGGCTGAGATAAGGTTTGTCAGGGCAAAATAGTGTTATATTTTCATCAAGCAGCAATTCATTACAAATTTAAATAGGTTGGCCTGAAAATATTATTATTGAGGTCATGTTGAATGTGATGATTTCCCTTTTACCAGAAAAGAAAAAAAATATTTCAGAAGGATTGCTGCACAAAAATTTGTCACTTTATTATTTCCGAAAATGATTGTTGCTTCTTGTGACACATTGAGTTTCATTAAAAAACTGAAATTTAAGGAATCAATTTGGAGCAAATTCCCACCTCATTATGTTGTCTTTGTGCATTAGTGTTTCAGTTGCTAGGGTTAATCATTGTTATATTTGTTAAACTTGTTCACATAAGTTCTGTTCATTCAATTTTGTCTGCCCCATATTCTGCCTTACTGTTCTTCTTCTGCTGTGAAATGAATTTACTTTGTTTGGGAACTATTTTGTATGAAATTTACCTGTACCACATTATTTTATGTTTGTCAAAGGTTATAGAAATGATTTATGATCACAAAATATAAATGCTCACAAAATGGAGCAATTTTGATTGTAAGATTCTGGTTTGCTGCCTGCTATTAAGATTCACCATGTATATTTGCATGTGAGATAATAATTCGAATACAAGGATAGCAAATCGTTGTTGATTGTTTATTTATAAACCTATATATTGTGAATAAATTTTGAGATTCCATGCTTTAATTCATAGTTAAACTAAGCTCAGCAATTATATTTTCCTTCAGACAGATAGTAGTTTTATAGCTCTATACCTTGCACCAAATATTTCTTAAATTTCATAGACGGAAAAAAAGTACTTGGAGTTTATTGTTATATATGTGCAATTTGCTGTTTCAAATATTTAGGATATAAATGCACCAAAATGTCATGGGATTTGGATAGTTCATTGAGGATTTCCGTGTTAGACTAGTTGCCATTCATCTTGCATTATATATTTCCTGATTTCCTGTTAACTTTGAGTAAAACGTGGTCCTCTTTACCATATATTATACAGTTTGTGTGATGACTGGCATTTCAGTTTGTTCTTGTATATGTTAACTAAATACTAATATCTGCTGCATTATTCATGTTCTTTCCTCTTCACATGGATTTCTTCCCATCATATGGTGGTCTAACTTTGACATTGTAGGGACTTTGATGCATTTGACTTGAGGATGAGGCTTTCAACTGTAGTTAGCAAATTGTACAAGGCCATAAATTGCAATGGGGGTGTGACATATATACATTGCACAGCTGGACTTGGGAGAGCTCCAGCTGTTGCGGTATGTCCCTGGGTTTAATTTCTGAACTTCTGAACTGATATTTTTTGGATTGCAAGTTGAATTGTTAATTTGATTTGTGCTTCACATATGCGCTGTAGAATTATTTCACACAAGACTATTTTTGGCTTTGAAGCTTACTTCCCTTCTTACTATTCATTCCAACTATATGCATGTCTCTTAAATTAATTGTTTAATGCGAAGCCACCTTGCAAAGTTTATAAAGCATTCATCTGTTGAGGGCTTGAGGCATAGAGGAATAAGGAAGTTCTTTTTACTGGTGAGAGTTCCTTGTACAATGAGTGTAAATGATTATTGTAGAGTTAGGAATATTTAAGGGGGACAAAAAATTACTGAGGTGTTTCTACCAAGTATTTTGGCTTGAAAACATGAATTGTGTTTTGTTTATTTGTCACCTTACCAGTAAGTGATATATTCATGATCCTTCCAACAGTCATTTACTAACAATTGTTCTTGTATTTTCAGTTGGCTTATATGTTTTGGGTTCAGGGATATAAACTTGATGAGGCTTATAGATTGCTCCTGGTGACTTCACTGAATCCTTTCTATTTTTAAAGTTTTAAAAGCGTATGGGGTTCTTGGTAGAGGATATGTTGCATGGGTTTAACTTTCCAGTATTTCTGATGCTTTGGATTGAGATGAAGTATCGCATTTTTTTTATCTTTCTTTCTTCTTTTGGCTTTTATTAGAAGTTTGTAGAACTTAAAGAAGTCCCTGCACGTGATTGTTTCCATTCAGGACTTCTTAATTCTATTTGTCCTATTATATCCCTATGTCTAAAAATTTATACAAATCGTAATTTCTATGCATGATGATTGGGGAGTAATTCATGGGCATTGTTGAGACACAATTAGGATGAAATGCAAGATATGTCTAGCTAGTAGATGGTTGAGTTGGGGAGCTTGCCAGTTCAATCAGCTAAGTAATACATCAATTTCCTCTCATATGTTTGACTGGCATCTTTGTTAATAATATACTTTCCTGAGTTTCTTATTTCTGGTAATGCATCAGTACATTTTAGTGAACTTTATCCAGGCAATTTAATGGTTAATTATTCTGATTCAGTTTTACATGCATTTGGTTAAAAGAAAAAAAAGGAAATCTGACAGCAGTATATAAATTTATCTTGAACATTTTTTCCTTGTAGAGCAAAAGACCATGCTTCCCAAAGTTGGATGCGATAAAAAGTGCAACAGCTGATATTGTGAGTCAATTTGCTTTTCTGTTCTTATATGTCTGGTTGTTCACAATTCTTGAACTGTAGCGTTTGCTTTAATTTATATATTTTATTTAATTGTTAACATCCCAATGTCTCTTTTTCCTCTACTTGAAAGCTCTGTTATTATTTATTTATGGTGAAAATTATCTAAAGGTTTAAAGGTAAGCAAACTTCAAAGAAGAAAAAAACTGTGGCATCAAAGGAGCTCTCTAGTCCCTCAAAATCTTAGAGAGAATTTGCCTAGGAAATTATTGGATGAATCCAATAAAGAAGCTAACTTACGGTGCCTGTACTAGCTGTGGGGAGAAAAAATGCCAATGGAAGGCATGCATAACAAAACCTTGCGCTCCCTTTTTCTCTTCCAATCATTCAAAAATAATATGAAGAAAATTCTATATTCTCTGTTGGCAAACAATGCGTAAAAAATGTTAGAGTGAGTATTGCAAAACTGCCAAACAATGTGAGTGTGTAAGAATAGATGAACATGTTTCTTGAATTTCCGAAGCATTCTACACATATGACAGGGGACCTAGTTAAGGTTATTGATGCAAAAGAATAATAAGAAATTTGTTGTATAGCTTGACCGCTTTCTCACATCCCTCAAATAAATTGCTTTATCAGAACCCAAGTTTTTGCATTGCATGAGGACTGGTGATATAGATGAGATGGTAATGTTCTTGCTTATTTTATCACTTGATGATGTAATTTTCTTTGCGATTTATGTATTTGTCATTAATAATTAATGTAATGTAATTTAGGCTTTAATTATGATTTATCAATAGTGGCATTATGAATTATCCCTTCTAATGTTTTTGCAAGTTTAATATTTTCTTATTCAGTTACCTATAAATCTATCTTGAGTATAATAAAATTGTTGTTTCTTGATTATTGTAAATTAATTGAATTGATTATGAAATTTGAGTGTTTATTGTTATTTTATTTGTTTCTCTTCCTCTCGTGCTACATCAATAAGAGTGCAACTTGGGGCTTAAGCATATTGTTTTTTGTAATTGTCATTATTGATCTTCTTGCTTAGTCAAACATGCAAATAGATTTTTTGTTCTAGAATTTTTTTGTTTTTTTTTTTGGGATCATTTCACTAACCATTGTTTGCCATATGGTATCAAAGCTTACAGGCTTCAGAAAAAAGTTCGTCACATTGACGTGGGAAGGCAACAATTGCTCTTCAGTTGAAATTTCTGGACTTGATATTGGATGGGGCCAGGTGATGGTTGCCTTCTTGTTCAGATTCAAAAGACATCTCAAATGCTTTATTAAAAAATTGATAGCACTATATAACATGGAAAATTATATTGGACTGAAAAGCCCTGTTGCCATAAGCTTCATCTCACTATCTTCTTTGTTGAGCCAGAGAGTTCTGATCAAAGGCACAGATGATACGAACAATGAAGTGTCATTTCAAATTCAAAATATCTCAATTTTCGATTTTTGTTGTCTTAGAAGCGCTTGGTATTATTGGCCCTTTTTAATGTCTTCAACATTTAGTTAATATAGTATCATGCTTAACTGTTACTCATTCGACGTATCCTGATTTTCCTTCAGAGAATGCCCCTGCATTATGATGACAAACAGGGTTTGTGGGTTCTCAAGAGGGAATTACCTGTAAGTCGACTTATCAATTGAAAAAGTTCGAATATAAAGTTTGGTCTCTATATTGATGAAATTACTTCACGTTTAAGGATAACCTTTGTGGTTTAGATAGAGAATAAATGTACAAAAAAAGAAAATAAAATAAAATAAAAAGGAAACTACCTTGTCAAACTGTCCAATTTTTTTTTTTGAGTAGTAGCAAAAAAAAAAAAAAACAAGATTAATAATGTGTTTGGAATTTGTAATTTTCGGTCATGAATATCTTCATGGACTAACCCCACCTAATGGGATAAGGCTTGATCTTGTTGTTATTGTTAAATATCTTCTTAGAAGGCCTTAAATCTTGAGTCATCATTTCACAGTATTGCTTTTAACCATGAAAGAACCATATGACTGAGGTTCTTGCAAGTGCTGTTTCAATTTTTTTTTTTAACAAAAAATAAAAGTTCTGTTTCATTTACTGTTACTGTTGCCCCTCCATATTTAGATGCTATTTTCTTGTTTGAGGGAGAATTATGAAACTGTAATTCTCTAATGAAAAAAGTGCCGATTTCTGAACCCTTCAGACACTCAGGATGCTTTATGAAGGTATATAGGCAGATTAAAATTCAAATGTTGGAATGCATTTGCTAGTTCCAGAAATGCGGCAAATTTAAACAAGTATTTTATTCATCAAACTGAAGACAAAGTTCTCTGTTGATCTATTTACCAGGTAGGACACTACGAGTACAAGTACGTTGTTGATGGGGAATGGACGTGCAATCAGTATGAACTAGTGAGCTCTCCCAACAAAGATGGCCATGTCAATAATTATCTGCAAGTAAGGTCTTACATTTTAATTATCTAATGAAAAATTAACTAATGGATCCAGAACCGAGATGCACACAACTTTTTACTTCTTTTTTATTATTATTATTATTATTATTATTATTATTATTATTTACATATTTGAATCCATAGCAAAGCTGGAAGTTACTGTTTTTCTCTCTCCATACATTCATCTCTTCTAAAGTTTTCTAAACCTGCACTTACTTTCTAGTTTAGACTAGACTTATCTGGAAAGCTCTCATCTTACTATAATTGTTGATGGAGGTTATAAGTTATTTTTCCTCCTTGTAAACTCTGAAGAGCCTAATTTAATGCCGCACTCTATACAGATCATCAGAAGACTAAGTTAAGGTTTGTGAGAACTTAAAAATAGGGAGGCTAAATATAATCTTTTCAAGACTAGAGGTGTGCCTCTAGGTTTTGCATACTTCAAAATATTTTGGGAACCTGGAAACTCTTGTTATAAAAGGAAGATGGGATGTGTATGGGTACTTCATTCGAGCATAAAACACAATGCGTCATAATATATATGTTAAGTGGTGCATGAGGTCATGGTAAAATTGATAGACCAAAACCAATCATAAACATATCTGTAAGTATAGTAGTATGTTTTTAAGTGAGATTTACTTCTTACGTGTTTGGACATGATTGGTTTAGTCTATGAAATTATAAAGAGTGGGGGTTAATCTGCAATACAATTTATCTCCACTATACATTTCAAGGCATGACAAGTTCATGCACTGCTTCTGAATCATGAATGTCTTGCTCTTATGTGCATGGAAAGGTCATTGACGATACAGACAGTGTTGATGCCTCCCTAAGGAAGAGGTTGATGGGTGATGATCCTGATCTGACAAAGGATGAACGGCTGACAATAAGACAGTTTCTTGAAGCTCTTACTGATGAAGAGCCATGAACCATGACCTCACTTGTGTATATGTGAAATATAGTGTGTACATATATGTGGTTTCATTAAGGATGAATTTGGACATTTTATTTTGTTTTTGGGGAGCGGAAATGGGAGACAAAAGCTTTACGTTACAAATATGTTTATTGTTTTGCTGCATCTATTCAACCTTGATTACGTCTCATAAAAGGTCAGAAGTATGTAAAGTAACACAAGTATAATAGTTTTAGCTTGATCATTCCTCTTGAAATTGTAATGAATTTTCAGTGAAATAAGTTTGGATTCATGGCTGTCTTGTGAAATATTTCAGTGTTCTGCAACAGACATATTGTTAGGCTTGCTTTTTAGTAGGCTTATTTGTCACACAGTCTCTTTGTAATTATAATAATTATAACATACACTCTTATGTCTCATTTGGTATGATGGAAATGGAAGTGGAGATGGATATGGAATTAGAAGTGGAAATGGGGTTTAAAAATATGTTTGCTATGTTCATAGAATTGATAAATTATTTTTATTTAATATTAATATTTAAAATATAAAAATACTAGAATGCCCTCACCCAAAAACACTCTGCTTCAACCTAAATATTAATTTTCCAACCTATATCAAAATCTCCATCCAATGAAATAACAATATATATCAAAAAATAAAAATTTGGAGCTCTTGCAATGAGAACACCATCCAGCTCAAGTATGTTCATGGTGCCACAGTGTGTGATGAGAACTTGCGCTCTTGTGACCTTGTAAACTTGATGAATCACGTTCATTACTATCGACTTGAGATGGAAGAGAGTTGCCGCATCAACATTGTACGGCGAAGCCTTGTACGCGATTGAATGTCGTGGCAACATAGAGTAGAAGCCGGGTCTTTGTTAGTGGCGTTCAGTTTGCTGGAGGTTGTTGACAAGAGGTCGTCGGCATTCAAGTTGCTAGAGGTTATTGACAGGAGGTTGCCAGCGTTTAGGTTACCGAATGAGAGAGGAAGGGTAAAGATTGAAACTAATGAGGTGGAATTTGAAATCTGAATATTTTTTATGGAATTCAATTCCACCCATTTGATAGAATTACATTTCATATGGAATTGATTTCAGTCATACCAAACTAACTTTTTTTTTTTTTAAATTTCAGTTTCATTTCCAATTCCAAGAGCACAATTCCATCATACCAAAGGGGATATTAATGCCAGTTTAGAAGACACTTTTAGATGAAATTATGTATAATAATAAAGTGCATTAAATACACTCCTTCCATTCAAAAATATAAGTCATTTTTTGATAAGTTAGATGTTAAAAAATGTAAGATATTTTTAGTTTTTTTGAGTTATAATCATTATCTTTTTTTTTAAAGTGCCTTTATTAAGTGAATCACTTTATAGTTATTGTATAGTGTTTAATAGGGATAAATATAAAAAGATAGAGTTAGTTTGAAAGCAGATAACTACTTTATTGAGGGGTGAGATTTAATTAAAAATATTTTATATTTTTAATGGAGGGAGTACTTTATAATTTTTTTTAAAAAAAACACATACATTTTTAAAAATATTCTTTATTTAATATAATCTTATTTTTGAAACATTACATAGAAAGGGAAGTGTAATAAGGAAGGAAGGATGATATTAAAGTAAATATAATTAATAAAATTTTATTTTTGTTAGGAAATATAATAAGGAAGGAAGAACAATATTAAAATAAATATAATTAATAAACTTTTATTTTTGTTAAAGTGTTTAATATTTTGTGATATCAAATGATGTCAAAATTTATCTTATAATTTTAGACAGAAAGAATATATATATATATATATATATATCATGGATTGAATTATTAGTAGGAATGGTTGTTTTTTGTGGGGCCAACTAGCTGTTCTTATTACTGCCAGTTTTTTCATGGTAGAAACAATCGCGAAACTACTATTGCCTTAACATCTTGAGTTTAGATGTTAATAATGTGTGCGCTTTCATTTGGGTCACCCTAAGAGTGTGTGTTGGAACTTGGAAAAGCGTTTAGATGTTAGAGAAATTCAAAACCATACAAAATGAATCATGGTATTAAATGGATATGACACAAATAGTTCTCTTTAAGTGTCATTTTAATATTTAATTTGTGTATATGAAAAATCATATTTTGAGAAAAAATAACTTTTAAAAAAATTTTAAATTTAAATTTTTTAAGAGATTAATCTTATAACTGTTATGAAAATACTTTGGATAAAAAAAAATAATTATTGTTAACTACAACTTGGTCATTTGTTCTCTTTTGGACGCCGATCAATGTTTATCTTCATTATGACATGGACACGGTTGTAATTACCCCAAAAAATGAAACGGAAAATGAAAAGGACAATAAATATAAACTTTATTAACTACATTTAACAACCTTATCTTTTCAAAACAAAAATATAAACTTTTAAAAATATTCATTATTTAATATACTGAAAAGAAAATGAATAAAAATTAATTATAAAGAGAGAAAATATAATATTAAAATTGATACGTTTAATGAAATCTTAATCTACTCAAATGTTTTAATTTGAAAATAGAAAAATTTTTTTAAAAGTGTCCTATAATTTGAGACGAAAGAAATAATAATTATTTTGATTTGCATAAAATATAAAAAATTTCATTACGATTTATAAGCATGTGAAAATACAATTATTTGGCTAACTAAATTATGTGATTAACTAAAAGGAGGGGGAAAAAAATTATGTATGTGTTAACCCTTTTGCCAAGATGTATGTGTTACTGTTTAGTACAAGGTTCATCCATTTTTTAATATAAATTTTGTCTTTTGTATGCCCTGCGGATCTACTTATAAAAAAAAACTTAAAATTAAATATATTTGACTATAAATTATTTCTTACAAATAAACTCAGAGGTGGCATAACGAAAAACAATAGTAGCACAAATGATAGTTTAAATTAAATTTTACCAACGTCAGTCCAACTTCCAAGAAAAATACAAGGTTGACCACTGGGAGAGATTCATCTTCATTCTTCGCATGATCGATCCACATCATTTTTCTCAGGCTATTGAATGATTTTCTTGTTTGGTCATTGAACATTAAATGATTGGCCTTAATTTATTCATTCAACCTACTTCTTCATTTATTTCTTATGTCTCCTTACAGCCTTCCAATGCCTTACATCCCACGTAACCAACACAACTTTCTTCCTACAACTCATCCAATCCTGATCACCTCAATATTACACAAGTTCAAGTTGAAGTTTTATGGGTCCTTGAATAAGATATTTTTTTTCTTTATTTTCTCTCTAACTTTTTAACTACTAAAATAATAATTTTAAAATAAATAGGGTCAATGAGCATTTTAGACACTAAATATTGTATGAATAACATCTTAAATTTTGAACTTTTAAATTTTTTTTTAATTTTTAAATTCTGAGCATCTAAAATCCAACCATTAAATTAAAAAAAAAATGGCCGTTATTTTTTGGGCCAAAGCAACTGCCACATCAGTATATAATTAGGCCTCACAATTAAAAAAGTAATAGCTATTTTTTTAGTTTAATAATAAGGTTTGAAGTAGTCAAGATTTAAAAGTTAAGAAAAGTTTTTAAACATTTCAAAAGTTTATAATTCATGATGTTATTTGTGTAATAGTTTAAAATTTAAGATTTTCATTAATAAAAATAAATATATGATGTTAAAAATAGAAATATATTTAATAATCTCATCATTTAAAATATAAGTCTTTGTGGGGTAATTTTATTTCATTTTACATGTCTTTTTAGAAATATAAAACAATACTAGAAAAATTAATCTTTTCATCCTCCAACTTTTGAGTTACTTGTAACTCAGTCCTTTAATTATGACTCATTGTAACTTAATCCTTTAACTATAACTCACCCATGACTCAATCCCTCAACTTTTGACTCACTTTTAATCCAATCCCTCAACTCTTGTTAGCTCTATATTTTTATGTTAATTTATATACCACATCAAAGATCAAGAGGAGGGTATTTTAGAGCAAAATATGAATATTTTTTTTATTTCTTTTATTTGATAAAGAATTTTTTAAAAAATTAAAAATAAGAATCGACTTATAAGTGAGATAAAAGTTGAGGAACTGCAACAAGTCATAGTTAAGGAACTAAGTTACAGCAAGTTATAGTTAAAAGATTGAGTTACAAGTGAGTTAAAAATTGAAGGACTAAAAGATTAATTTTTTCAACAATATTTATTAAAATTTTTCTTATAATACCCTTATTTAATGCAATAACTTTAATTTATCCAATACGATGATTAAGGATAAATTTAATAATATAGTCAATATTTTAATATATTGATTACATTTTTTTTGTATTTATACTTAAACCTTGAATGACTTTTACTTTTGTCTCTTTAATTATCATCCATATCCTAATTTAGGTATGGAAGATGATGAAAGAGGATAACAAAAAGATTAAAAATATCCTTAGTTAAAAAATATAAAATATTTTTGAATTTTTCAAATTGTAATTACTAATTTTTTTTAAAAATATCCTTAATTAAGGGTGTAACTTATGTTTTCTTTTTTTTTGCTTCCATATAATCTCTTTATTGAAAACAATCATGTGTGAAATACAGTTGAGTATTAAATATGAACACATTTCTTAATAAAAATTTAAACTTTCGATTGACATATTGTGAGAGACAAATCCCTTTTATTAAATCCAACCCCATTAATATTGTAACTAATGTTTTCTAATTAGTACACCTTATCATGAGAAGAGTATTTAATTTTAAAAATAGTTAATTAACTAATTTAAAAATGTAATTCAATTTAAATTGTCTTATAATATTAAATTAAAAAAGTTAAGAGATAAAAATATCCCAAATTTTTTTTTGAAAGGAGTTGTAAGTTCCCTTATAACTCTGCTTATATTTTACAATAAGTTTTAAACCTGAATAAAGAAAGAGAATTGTGTTATGCTCTCAATAATTAATATAAAACTTTATTAAATTTTATATGAATATACACAATAGATGTTTTTATGATTGTAGGTTTCCTTATCTTTTACTGTATTATCTAAAAATTTAGTCTGCAAATTGGACCTTGAAGAAGGAAAACAATATATATATATATATATATATATTATTATTATTATTATTATTATTATTATTATTATTATCATTTTGCGCCGGCTTCAGCACGTATCTCGGATTTATCGCTAACAAAGCAGACTCACGGAGTCATAGCTCATTGCGTTCATCAAAGAGACCCCACGCGGTCTTGTTTTTTAATGTCTAATCATGAGCGCCCACCCACTTCATATTTTAATTATAAATTACTTTCATCATATTTTATAAAATGAAATAAAAATAAAAATAATAAAATATATTTAAATTATATAAATAACATTTTAATTATTTAAAAAGTCATAATTTGTTTAAAGTCTTTAAAAACCTTTTCATTATTAAAAAATTAATAATATAAAAGATTTAATTGTATTTGGTTGAAATAAAATTTCAAGTCTCAGATACTTCATACCTTAATTTATAAATTTTATTTTAAAATTTATAACTTTTTTTTAAATTATAAGAATTTAACAGAAATTCATAATTTTATATTTAAAATTTTAATATTTCTCAAATATTGCAAGTATTAATTGTCCTTTGTAAATTTTGTTCTAATATTTACAATTTTTTTAAAAAAAAATTGCAAGAATTCAATAGCAATTCACAAGTTTGTAGATATTTGTTTTGAGGCTTGATATTTGTATTAATTTCTTGATGAAAGAAAAGTTCTTATGGCTTTCAGAAAAATTATAATATTTTGAGGGGTTAAAATATTATTTAAATAATTCAAAGAGATTTTAATATCCTTTTCCCAATAAAAAAACTTAAAAATTTATCAATTTTTTTTATAAAATGTTATTAAGTTTATAATTTTATATATATTAAATTTTTATATATAGTAAATTGTTTAAAAAGATATACATGTTTTAATAACTTGTTTTTTCTCACCAATACTTAATTGATAATAAAAAAATTATAAATAAATAATTAATGATGTGCTTAATAATTATGACAAAAAAACCTCCTCTCCTTTTATCTTATAATGGTACTGGAGATTCTATATTATTACAAAAAGTTAAAACTTCCTATAATGTTACTTTGCCGTTTCTTTTTATATGATGAATGAAAAAAAAAAGTAATATGTTAAAATTCTTACTTATTCAGTCTATCTTATTTTAAAAAACAAGAACATAAATTTTAAAAAATGTCCTTAATCTATTATTTTATTTGTGAAATAATATTAAAGAAAGGGAGAATATAATGGAAAGAATAATATTAAAAAAATTAGTAATAAAATTTGTTTTTGTTAAAATATTTTATATTTTAAAATGCTGATTCTCCTAAGAAATGTTTTATAAATTGGGATGAAGTGAGAACTTTTTAACTGTACCCAAATTAAAAAAATATATAATTAATGTATGCTGTGAAACAGTTTAGGTACTGATATAAGGTATGTTTGGAAAATTATTGATTAATATTGTGTTAAAATTATAAAGTGATATATAAGTAGAAACAAAGACTGAGCTTAAGTACATTTCCTTAATGATGATCTAACAGTATTTTGAAATGTTATCCATGTGAATTTTTAGTATAATAAAAAGTTCATGTGCTAAGATTTGATTGGAGAATTTGATCTAATCTCTAATGGGTAAGAGTAAATGAACCTAAGTTTTGCCTTTGAAACAATTTTTTCCTTAAAAATCATATATAAAAGAAGGATAAATTACTGTACTGATTCTGTTCCTCCCTTTTTAATTTTATAATTGCACTTGCTTTTATGTGTGTTTTTTAACAACCACCTCTGCAAGGCAAAGCGATTATTCTAATTTAAAGTATTATTTGAACAAAATTTAATTTGATGGCCTATAGTTTAGAGTGTTTTATTTGATTAATCATGTGATTGTTTAGTTAGTACTGTTTGTTTAGTGAATGAAATTTTAAAACAAAATTTTAGCAAAATAAGAGGTGTCACTTATTTTACAAGTCTTTTTTTGTATTTTTGTTGCTAAATTTTGAAAAATGTTTCGTTTTCTCCTTAATACAAGATATGACTATCATTTAGTCTTGAAAAGAAAATTTTCCATATATGGAAATTAGATTATTTATCAATGTTAACTTTGATCATAAGTTTCATTATAATCTTTATGATTTCTTTTTTTTTTTTAATACAACTGAAAATAAACAAAAAAACAAAAACAAAACAACTACGTGATAGCACTATCATGCGAAACCCCCATGACCGGGTTTATCTTTATGATTTCAGGTACATCTCAAATATGTTAATGAATAGTATTCTCTTTGGTTGAATAGAATAGAAAGGGAAGAAATTTTTTTGTCTCATCTATGAGCTACATAATTAAATTCTAATAATAAATTTTTTTATTTATCTTTCATTGAATATTGAAAAGGGAAATTATATTATTAAAATATATATTTAATATAAATAAAATAAAAATTTTATTAAATTTAAAAAAAATTAAAATTTTTTCTTGATGCCAACAAAATATGTTAAAAATAATTTATATTTATAAATAAAATTAAAAGAGTAATAGTAATAGTAATCTCCTGAAAAGAGTGCACGTGTAGTAATTATTTGAGTAAAAGGATCAAAATAGAACTCTTAACCTCTTGGACGGGGAAAAAATTTAATTAATATAGGCAGATTAGGCCAAATATTTGACCGGTATTTAAAAATAAATAAAATGAACCAAAGTAAGGAAAAGAAAAAACAAAAACCAGAATCAGAATTCAGAAGAGAAAGAGCGAGTGGTTCAGTGACATATTCACGTTGACAAACTCGGCCACCGGCGAGGCCAATACCATAGCCAACTCTCACACCACTTCACATTCCTCCTTCACTTTCTGCTTCCAATTTCCGTTCTTCCTGAACTTTTCCATCACTTTCTCGGGAAAATTTCCCTTCTCATGGCTGTTTCCCGCAGCTCATCTCTCCTTCCCGAGATCGATGATAATACTGGTGGGAATGGCGGTGCTGGTAATGACACTGGCTTCCATTCGATCCGCGATCGCTTCCCCTTCAAGAGGAATCCTACTCACTTTCGTGACCGCCCCAGGGCCTCCTCCGATCGCCAATTGCCCCGAACCACTCGATCTCATCTCAACACTCGCTTCAATCGCAAGGGCCTGCTTTGGCTCTTCCCTTTTAAGGGGAAGTCGGGCTTTTACGCTATGATTATCTTCGTCTTGTTCTTGTTTGCTCTGGCGTCCATGGTGTTGCAGAGCTCGATTATGTCGGTGTTGAGACAGGCCAGCGACCGTGGAAGGCTATCACGGCCGAATATGACGTTCGGGACTACGTTGAAGTTCGTGCCTGGAAGGGTGTCTCGGAGGTTTATGCTGGGAGACGGCCTTGATCGGGAGCGTTTGCAGCCGAGAATTGGTGTTCGAGCAGCCAGACTAGCTCTTGTAAGTCTCATTTCTTTTTGGCCGCGACACTTTTAATATTCCGGACGTGTGTGTTCTTTCGTTGTCGCTCAGTGTAATGGTGATGTTTTACGAGTATTCTTGGCAATGGCAAATGGCTGCCGACTAGATGGGCGGCTACATTTATTGAGGCTAACCAGAATCGAAGCGGTCTTGTGGAAATTGGATATCAATAATTGAAAGTATCTATGGCTTTAATATATTCCTAATCGGATTTGTGCTAGAAACATGTGAGTATATTTACATTATCAAAGAAAATTAGTTAAAATGCTAATTTTCCATATGTTCATGAGAAGGCGAAAAACGAATACTTGAACTGAATTAAAAGTCAAAACGTATAGAATGATTGCGTGCAAATTAATCAGAATTAGAAACTTTGCAGTATTACAGTCCAAGTTGAATTTAGTTTTTTTTTTTTTTTTCACCGAGTGAAATATTGATGGTGAATAAAGATGTCTCCTTTGCTTGAAGAAATGAAACTGGCATCATTTGCAAGTCTTTTGGCTGCATGTTTGTAGTTAGACTTGCTATCATCTTGAGTATTGCTCAGGTTTTGTGGAAAATGAGGAAAATATTATTCCATTTTAACGCTGATGAATAATTTGAAATCATTTTTTATGATGAGATTGACGAGTTTAACAGAGGTTATCTAATTATGTGATAAAAATTCTCCCTAGTCTTTATATGACTTGCTATAAAAACTAAAAGAATTCCATTTTATGGCTGCTGAGCTTAATGAATGGAAACTTCAATCTGATGTTAGCGCAATATAGAAGTTGGGGTTCAATCATGCGGATCCGAAGAGTTAGTTATGGGCGTAAATTTTTTTTTAATGTTTATGTAATTTTATAATTATAATGTTTTAGAAATTTCATTTGATCCTATTTTCTGTTATGTGATTTTATGGAAATTATAACTGTGCCAGAGTCCTTTTAGATACTACATGGGTCAGGACAATAGACCAAGACTTTTGGTGTGGTCAATTTTGTTTGATCATATATTCGCAATAGAAAGCTTTATTCTTCCCTGCTGTTTGACTAAAAGGAAAAAAAGAAAAGAAAAGAAGAAATCCTACAGCTCTTAGTCCAGTTATTTAACTATTGGTTCCATCTTGGATTGTCAAAGCATGAAAAGAAAAGGCTTCTAGTTTGTTTTACATATTACAACTATCTCATACAGTCTTATAAGACTCCTTGTGGTAGATTCTTCATTTTTTAGCCTTGTTATCCTATGATTCTCTAGGGTAATGTCTTATTCTCTCTGGTATATCTTTCTTTGTATATAATGAAAGTTTCTCTGTGCATAAAACATAGCATCTTGATTTTTCACATATTCGTTGAATTGCTTGCACTTTGCATATTTATTAGTGCTTGTTTCATCTCTGTCAGATTTTAGGTCACATGAAGAAAAATCCCCAGTCATTGATGTTGGTTACCATAATTCAGAATCTACAGAAACTGGGTTATGTTTTTAAGGTGAGTCACTGTTTTTTCTTTATGATATTATATTGAGTTTTTCGTGAAAGCTGATGGTGCTTTATTCAGAACATATACATGATATCTAAGTTAAGTAAAAATTGATACACACATCCTTGTCAGTATGAGTTACTCCTGAATGGGTTGGCTAGCTTGTTCATTTTTCTACCCTTGAATTGTTACTAAGCAAATATTTTGAGAAGTCTCTGCGTTTCTTTTTCATGTGGGTTGACAGATATTTGCAGTAGGGAATGGAAATGCACATTCAATATGGGAGAAAATAGATGGTCATCTCACATTTTTAGGTCCAGAGGAGCAAGGCCAGATCAATTGGTCAATGTAGGTGTGAATTTTATGTTATTTACTTTTTGCTTTTTATTTTCGGGGTTTATCTTTATGACCTCATTTTAGTGCTATGCTCATATTCATTTCAAGATTATTTATCTCGAAGACATTGTAGAGGAGTGGAAAGCCTTTTTGTATTGATGGCATTTCTTCTTAGTCTACTTCATTTCATCCTTTGTTGAGAGGATATCTTGTCCTCTGCCTCTTTTGTAATCTTTCTCCTCACTAAAATATTTTTCTTGAAGTTCTACTACTTTTCTGCTTTTGATGTTAGGGTTCAAATCAGGGTTACCTGCTTACACAGTTGCACTTTTTGCACCAGCATGATTTTTATGAAATTATTGCTTGTTATAACTTGACATAGTTGATTAATTTTTTCCATTCCTTACAGTTTTGAAGGTGTCATTGTTGACTCTCTAGAATCAAAAGAAGCCATTTCAAGGTGGGTTTTCTTTGATTCATCCTCTCTGACACTTGATGATTGTTGTTAAAATATTTGACCTCTTGCCTTGTGTAGAGAAGTCATTTGGGCCTTAATTTTTAGCCCTGTTGGAGTTCAAAAGTGTTGCTACCTGTTTTTCTGTATTTTAATTTTGTGTAGCGCATAATTTCAGCAGGTATTTGAAAATTCTACCATGTGCATGAGATTATTTGGATGGATCCCCCCCTTTTTTGAGGGATCAGATGGATTTGTTTCCTAATTAGGCTTATTTAGCAGATCATGAACGAGATTTGATGTTTTGAGGTTGAACTTTTAATGCTACTCAAAACTAAATATTTTTTTTGGGGGGGGGGGGTGAAGAAACATTAGTTGCCATTTGTTAAAAACAAAAGCTTTCAATTTTTTCTACTTCTTTATTTTTTTATTTTTTTTTTAATGTCAACCCTTTCATTTTAAATTTTTCTTGAGAAAATTCTAGGTGCAGTCATCCTCAACTGCATCTTGATATGCGGTTGACCCATCATGGAGGCCCCTGACCTTTTCCTTTAAAAGAAATTATAATCTAAACATGATGGCTAGAATTCCTGTGCTCTTACATTTTCCTGCTTGTTGGTCCTTTGTGTTTATAATTCACAGCACACACATTCTGGGAATTTAATATGTGGTAATGGATTGGCATGATGGATGTTTTATATGGTGGTTAATGTACAGACACTTCTATTTCTATTCGACATCTCATATTTTCTGTATGAGAAATAATCAAGTGTTCCTAGAATATATTTGGTTTTGTTATATCACTTGGCAGAGTCTGGTAATGCGGATTTATAGCTGTGAGACTTCTATCTCTCTAGCGTCACACATGATGTGATGCATTCATTTGCTGTGTTTAGTGAGTTTTATATTTGTGCAGCCTTATGCAGGCGCCATTCTGTTCACTACCTGTTATATGGATTATTCAAGAAGATAATCTTTCAAGTCGTCTCAAGATTTATGAGCAAATGGGCTGGGAGCATCTTGTTTCTCATTGGAGAAGTGCTTTTGGAAGGGCCAGTGTTGTGGTGTTCCCAGAGTTCACTTTTCCAGTAATGTTTCCCTTAAGTACACACAATTACACAAACATTGACATTATTAGACTTAATAATTAGACTTGTCCCGTTTGTTTCTAGGCAGGTTCTTAGAATTTATTTCTTCTGTTGTCAGATGTTATACGGTGTGCTTGACACGGGAAACTTTTTTGTGATTCCGGGATCACCAGTAGATGTGTGGGCTGGAGAAAGCTATAGTAAGACCCATTCGAGGGATCAATTAAGAGATCTCGGAGGGTTTCATAAAGATGATATATTGGTTGTCATTATTGGGAGTTCTATCTTCTATGACGGTCTGTCTTGGGACTATGCTGTGGCAATGCATGCTGTAGGACCTCTACTGTTAAAATACGCAAGAAGGAAGGATTCAACTGAATCATATAAATTTATTTTCTTATGTGGCAATTCCACTGATGGGTATGATGACGCATTACAGGTAGAATTTCTTTCAACTTGGGCATCATATTTATGAGTTTTAAGTTTTAACCGCTAAATTAATGACTGAGCATGCTCATACCCTCTGAACTAATATTTTGCCAGTATCCTTTTGAAAATGGAAACATTGAATGTGGGCTTTCTTGATTGCGTGAATGAAAATGTGTAATCTTAATTATGTTTAGCTCCCCCTTTAGTGTCAACTTTGGACACGTTGTCCTAGAAATTGCTCACTAATCCCTTTAGCATTTGGTGCAGGAAGTTGCTTCAAGCTTGGGACTTCCTGATGATTCTTTAAGGCATTATGGCCTGAATGGTGATGTTAACAGTGTGTTACTGATGGCTGATATCGTTCTCTATGGTTCTGCTCAAGATATACAGGGTTTTCCTCCATTACTAATTAGAGCAATGACTTTTGGAGTCCCTGTCATTGCACCTGATTTTCCAGTCTTAAGAAAATACGTGAGTTTTGGCCAAGTTCTTCCCTTTTTTTCACTCGTTGATTTCTGTAAGCATGGTTGCTTCTTTCTTTAACTCATAAAGAGCTTCTATCAACTTACAGATAATAGATGGTGTCCATGGGATATTTTTTTCTAAACACAGTACAGATTCTTTGATGAGTGCTTTTTCACTTTTGCTCTCCAATGGAAGACTCTCAAAATTTGCTCAAGCCATTGCTTCATCTGGCAGACAGCTAGCTAAAAATGTGCTAGCTTTGGAATGCATAACAGGATATGCAAGACTTCTGGAGAATGTACTCAGTTTTCCATCTGATACTTTATTACCTAGACCTGTTTCTCAACTTCAACAGGGGATGTGGGAGTGGGATTTGTTTGAGAATGAAAAAGAACTTGGTGCTCATATGCAAGAGGCTGATGATGAATCCATTGGAGAAGTTAGCATTGTCTATGCCCTTGAGCAGGATTTGGCTGGTATCAATAATGCAACAAACATCCCTGAGCATGAAACTGAAGTTTCATTCCATGATATCCCAACCAAATTAGATTGGGATATTCTACGGGAAATTGAAAGATCAGAAGAGGTTGAGATGCTTGAAACGGAAGAGGTTTGTTGTATTGCAACTGCAGCATTTAATTTGTACTTCCTTCCTACCTACATTTTCCATTTTCTGCATATTTCACTCTATTGAAACTTCATTTTAGAGACTGAGGGATCAAGAATATGATTTGTTCCTGTTGCAGCTTGAAGAGAGGATGGAAAAACATGGTGGCATATGGGATGTGATCTATCGTAATGCTAGAAAATCTGAGAAATTGAAGTTTGAAGCAAATGAAAGGGATGAGGGGGAGCTGGAGAGAATGGGACAACCAGTGTGCATTTATGAGATATACAGTGGGTCTGGAGCATGGCCATTCCTGCACCATGGTTCTTTGTACCGCGGGTTAAGTCTTGTGAGTGTCATAGTCCACATTTAATATTTTTTGCCATGTGAAAATTATAATTTCTTCCATTCTCTCCCTTGTTTTGTTTGAGCATTGTTATTCACTTTATAAATTAAGATATGGGTTGTTTACAAAATATCTTTTCTCTGAGCCATGTAATTATTCTAACTTCTTGATTACCACGTTTAAAACATGTAAACAAACCTCTTTTGTTATTTCTTTGCCTCCATAACTCAGACAAGGCACGAAAGTTTTGCTCTAGTTACATGGTGATGGCTTCCTTGTCTCTAGATGACTGAATTTTCATTGTTAATCCTGTATAACGATGTGGATGGTGTGAATGCTACTGCAATTTCTTTGACATATTTCGTGATCAATAAGAAGTATTTGTAATGGCAGTCTAGAAGGGCACTAAGACAATGGTCAGATGATGTGGATGCAACCAATCGTCTTCATATTTTAAATAACACTTACTTTCGAGACATCCTCTGTGAAATGGGCGGCATGTTTGCAATTGCAAATAGGGTGGATAGCATTCACAGGAGGCCTTGGATTGGGTTTCAGTCATGGCGTGCTGCTGGTAGCAAGGTATTCCTTGTTTTCGTTTGACTCATTACACCATTTTTACTCTACAGACAGGATTGTAGATTTCTGTGTTTGTATTCTATTGAAGCCATGCATAATAGCTTTAAGAATTTTTTTTCCCTTGGCTTTTCTTAGCCATAGAAGTTGAATATAAATTGCAAGGTTGAAGTTTGGTTTTCAGAAAATTGGGCCTCTTAACATTTATATTGAAATTTTCCTATGCTACTAGTATTAAAAGAAAAAAACGAAATTTTCCTATGTTACAGTTGCTTTTGCAATCATTGCTTAGAACATCATTTTTTTAAAGCAGGTAGCATTGTCAGCGGAAGCTGAAAGGGTTTTGACTGAGGCATTACAAGAGAATTCAAAAGGAGATGTCATATATTTTTGGGCACACTTGGACATTGGTCAGGGTGTCATAGGAAGCAGTAGTGCACTTACCTTTTGGTCGATGTGTGACATCTTAAATGGGGGCAACTGCAGGTACTTAAATATGGCTATAATGTTATACATACATCGTGTTCATTGCCTTCTTTTAGCTACTAAGTAGTTTCAATGATCACACCAGTTGCTCCTATGTTAATCCTAAAGTTGCATCCAGTGTTAGTCGCAGTATCTGCATATGATGCTGTAGCTTATGCTAAAAATGAGACTAGTTTTTTTCATAATGATTGTAGTATGGTAAGAGATTCTGGGCATGAAGTGACCCTATTATGATCACTGACCAGACGACCTTAGCTATGTACTTCCAAGTTCCAATATATTTTCTTAAAATTAGATCTTGGAAAAACTTTTTCGAACATGTCTACTAATATTATGCTCCAAAAATGCATTCAGAACTGCTTTTCAAGATGGCTTCCGCCAGATGTATGCATTGCCATCATATGCAGAAGCACTTCCTCCTATGCCAGAAGATGGTCATTATTGGTCAGCCTTACACAGCTGGGTGATGCCAACCCCTTCTTTCTTGGAGTTCATAATGTTCTCACGGTGATTGACAGATCCATTTTAATTTTCATGACAGTAATTGAAGGGATGCACCTTTCTCTGAATTAAACTATAAACTGAGATGTGATTTCTCAATACAGGATGTTTGTTGATTCCATTGATGCCCTGCACACAAACTCCAGCAATTCTAATATGTGCTTGTTAGGGTCTTCAGAGATTGAAGTAAGTTGTTGGATTTTGCTGTTGAGGATTTCATTATTTGTTTTCATTCTCACATTTGTTTTTTCTGCACAGCGGAAGCACTGCTACTGTCGAGTTTCGGAACTTCTCATCAACATATGGGCCTATCATAGTGCACGGAAGATGGTATACATAGATCCTAGCACCGGTGCCATGGAAGAGCAGCACCCGGTTGAACAGCGCAGGCCTTTTATGTGGGCAAAATACTTCAACTTTACTACATTGAAAAGCATGGATGAAGATTTAGCTGAGGCTTCTGATGATGGTGACCATCCCAGATATATGTGGCTGTGGCCGTTAACAGGGGAGGTTCACTGGCAAGGGGTCTATGAAAGGGAGAGGGAAGAAAGGTATAGGCTGAAAATGGATAAGAAGAGAAAATTGAAAGAGAAGCTAATTGAAAGAATGAAATATGGTTACAAGCAGAAATCACTTGGACGATAGGAAGGGCTATACCCGGCCTTCACATATCATATACTAAAAGCCCTCTTTAGTCCACCGTTGATAACTCAATTCTCATGTTGGTCCTTATTAGATTTTCATTCTTATTTTACCTCCTCCTGTTTCAAGATCATTCAATCGAATCCCTCAGTCCGTTATTGAATTTCTAAACTTGCTAATAAATCTGGTGAAGTGACACATTGTTTATGATTTATTAGCCAAGTTGGCAATTCACTAACAAGATCAAGATCTAATGGATTTTGAAACATGAGGAATCTAGAGAAGAATAAAAATCTTTTTCGGACTAACTTGAAAATAAATCCATTTGTGAAGGGCCAAAATGGAGTTCTAGTCCCGAAGAGCTATACTCTTTTTGACTTGACCCATGTCTACTGAACCCAGTTTTTCTTGACTTGGAAATTGAACAAGTTTTGATTCTAACCGTATTGGCAGAGACAGGGTGCCCACTTCTTTCTTTCTTTGACTGAATACATATGCCTTAATGAAGCATGAAGAGAGTATGAAAAAGGTTGAGACGGAGAGAGCCGAAGACTAACTCAGTTAGCTGCCGCTATGGACTACTTTCATGGCCTTTTTTCATTGGTCATTTGTAGCTAGTGCACAAAGGATAGGGATGCGAGTACTCAAATTCTTACAGAAATTCTTTCTCCAGTTAAAGGGACACTGAAATTTAGCATGAAGTTGTATTCTTTCATTTCTGTATATTATTCGTCATTATTAGTGGCAATTTTGTGTAGAATAATGGCTGGATTTTCATTTGGACAGTTTTTGTTACTTTTTTCCTAATTATAATGCATGCTTAGCTTCATATATAATATTTACAATTAATAGGAGTTCTGTCTAATGGAAGGGATTGGTTCTTCATGACATGATATGGCAAATCAAAGTTCAAACTCTTGTTAAGCAAGGTGCTCACATTTAGTGCCTTGAATAAATAAAGACACTTGTATACACTTGAAAAAAAAAAAGAAATTTATAAATTTTCACTTGGTGGTTTAAATTTTTGGCATGGCTCTAACTAATTTTCATGTTTTTTCAATTTTAATTTTAAAGATTTATGCCATAAAATCTATATATTGTTCAGGATATTTTTTGGATTGAAAAAAAAAATAAAAGAAGGAAAGTAATTGTTCGCTTTACTTGTAAATCTAATCATTACCTTCTTCAGCCCCTTCTCTGTAATCTGAACATGCCCTTTAAAATAATTCAATGTCCTTGATGAAGAAGCAGAGAGGGAACATGCAAGTTCATAAAATTTGATACACACGCACTCAGAATTATGACGGATGCATGCAATATGAAAGGTAGGAATATGTTGCAGAAAGCTCACATTGGCAGACTTAATTCAGAGGCAAAATGGTTTGCTTTGTTCACCCAAAAAATAAAATAAAATAAAGAGTTTGTTCCAGACAGTTCTGAGAGGCATAAATCAGATCAGAGTGACATGGAGGAGGACAACAATCTTGCAATAAATCTGTGAACTGTTGAAAAGGAAGATTCCAAGTTTATGGCAGGTGGAAAAAGCAGAGTTATATATATATATATATATATATAAAAGCTGGATTGGATATCAATATTACTATTTTCTTCTTGTTTCCCCATTTTATTCCAATAAAGTAAAACCAAAATGTCTTCTTTATGGGAGATTTTCTCATTCCTCCAGCAGGTAAATAATTGACCATTCTCCTGAATAAAAAGTATAATATGTAAAGAGTTAAGTTATATACAAGACACGACTAGAGCAATATAATATTCCATGAAAGAAATGTATTCATTAAATTCAAATGCAAGATAATAATAATCGGTCGTTTGAGTTAAAAGCAAACACTTCATGTATAGTGGAGACTCATTGCATTTAAAATTTCATACCCAAAATACTAGCTAGTTAATTATAATAATCAAATTTAAACTGATATATAAAGAAAAGATATACCGTCCATTTTCAATTAGGTTAGCCATTTTTAGCTCCTTTGTTAAACAGGTCCTAGTCTCCTAAATAAGAACTCTAGCTTTCTACAAAAATCCTCCCTTATACCAACTAAAGTTGGCATGAGTATAGAAGATCTTGTCACTTTAGTAAATAGTTGGAGGTTCAAACCTCATGCTGTTTGTATGTAGCAATTTAATTGAGAGAGATTTACCCATTATTCTTAATACTTTAAAGAAAATATTCTCTCCTATTAGCAAAGCCTGCTCCTTATACTTAAAAAAAAAAAAATCCACCCTTGCTGTATAATGGTGTAGGTAGTAATTGTTACTGAAATTTGACCTATCAAACTATATACTTATAATAATTATTCTAACAAACCCACCACCAACCAAGTTCTTATCCTCATGAATTTGCCAGATTTATTAACTATATCATATTAACAATATAATTTCAACTTGTTCTATTGACTTGTGAATAGTGTAATTTATTACAGATTCTATTGATGTAATTAACTTTCATGATACATAAATATATGAGTGTATTTGTACTTTTTCTGCTTTTACATATGCACAACAATCAACATATTTACAATGATAGAAAATGAAAATATGCAGATTTATCTTCATCTGGGGTACATGCCTTCAAGCATAGATGAATGAATCAAAATCAATCACAAAAGTTGGTTGATTGAAAGGAAAATTTTATATACAAAAATGAAGGTAGATAAATATAAACTTTCCTTAAATAAACCCTTCGTCAACTACACTTTAGTTTTGAAGTAGATCTACCAAACTATTTAAATTCCCCCACACAAAAAAAATCATAGTTGGTGTAGATCTACCAAACTATGGCTACAACAATCTTTAGTAAATTCAATAACATAGTTGGCATACAAATGTTGATCAACAAATAAAGTTAGATCTCATATATATTTCCTACATTAATCAATGTATTCAGAGAGAAAGTGACAATATGCATAAAGAGCAAATCACATGGTAGTAGAAAGGTTTTCAAAGGAAAAATTAATGATAATTGGGTTCTCAATTATTGATTTAAACAATTATAAATAGAAATGCCAATTAAAAATTGATAGTTTTATTTACAACTTAATTGTCCTTTTTTTAACGATTGAAACTATTGAATTTACAATTATTTAAATCAATATTTTTAACTTATTTTTTACAATTTTTTATTGAATCTAATTGTCATCAATTTTCTCTTTTAAAACTTAACTATCATTTTTCCCATCACTTCTCCTATCTCCATTATTGTAATTGAGTTTGTGTGATTCAGATTTCATATTTATACCAATTTTATCCTTTTCCCCCTATATCTCTAACTGCAGTGTGTGTGTTCATTTCTATGAATTTAAAAAAAAAAAAATCTTGATCCACGTTGTGCTAATTAAATACAATATTTTTCACTTATAATATTGTAATAATGTGACTTACGAACATTGGTTTTAATAGAAGAAATTATGACTGCTTAAACATGACATTTCGAATTTAAATCTAAGTGAAAACGATGTTGGGAGATTTATCCCAATTAGACTCAATAATGGATTGAATCTGAGCTAGTATCGTGGCCATATATATATATATATATATATATTATCATAATGTGTATAGGTGTGTGTGTGTGTATAAATATTATAATAATGTGTATTGGCGCAACTAGAACACTAGACATTGATAAGGGTTTCAATATCCATGAATGTACGTAATGGGTGACCCCAACTAAAATCTACCCACTTTCTGTCTTGAAAAGCTATATTTTATTATAAAAAATTATTATTATTTTCTCAACAACTTGCACATGGAGGAGTAGGTTTCTTATAATAAATAAATGAAATTGGTTTGTTTCGGTACGTACTAATTTGTTCTCATCAATTATTAGTTTTAAAATGAATTAAAATTAAATTAAAGTACTATATCTCCTCCTTTGTCCTTTGTTTATTTGCATTTTGGCCCCATTCTCTCATGCATGCAACGTCTCAACTTACACATGAGCAGGAACAATGTACTTTTTAATTTTATTATTTTTTAGAGGCTTCTTTGTTTTCTTATGAAGACTAAGAGATTATTTATATAATACTATTTAGTACACAAAATTAAACAGATTTAAAAGATAAATAGAATAAAAAATTTAGATGAAAATCAGTTTATTGTGGTAAAAATTGTTTGAACTTTAACAAAATTACATTCTTCCATCCAAAAGAAATTTAGAAGCCGAATGTGACACTAAAATTATTGTTATTCATTTTATATATGAACTTACAAATTATACTTTAATACATACATATGGTAAAATCTTTCTATCATCTATCTATAAAAGATATACAGGGCCTATTTGACAATTTATTTTAAAAACAGTTTTTTATTTTCTAAAACAAAAAAAATTATTTGATAGCATGTTTTTAAAAATTATTTTGAAAAACAAAATATTAGTTTAGAGAGTAAAAAAAATAAAAATATCTTTTAAGTATTTTAGAATTATTGTTCTGAAAAATATAAAATGATGAAAAAAATATTTATTTTTATTACTTTTTATTTTTAGAACATATTTTGTAAAATACCACTTCTCATAATAATAAAATGAAAACAATTTTAAACCCGGCTCACTTAATTTCATGAATCCAAAACTTTATTACCCGGAAGTCCAAAACTTAAAGGCATATATTAATTACTTAATAATGAGCAGCTTATAAATTGACAGATGAAAAAGTCATATGCATGAGCTTTGGTTTTTTTTTTTTTTTTGAATATGAAAATCTTCCTGTTTCAATTTTTTTTTAAATTTATGGGTCCCCCTGGGTTTGTATTTTAGTGCTATTGAAGAAAAAATTACTCTGAGATCAAGAAAGAAATGAAAGCGCCGACTTTGTGTAGGAAATGTTCAGTTAATGAAAATAAAAATGTAAGATAGATGTGTCAGAGAGGGTGTGATTGAGTGATTGTGATGAGTGAAAGCCAAAAAGGTGTTGCCGGCAAGTCCTCCCAAACTCATCCGTCTTCATTCATCCAATTCACAATATCTGTACTTTCTTTGTATTTTACTCACACACACAAAACATGCACACAGTCTCACGCCCACGCACACTTGTTTTTATATATATATATATATATATGTATGTATGTATGTATGTATGTATGTATGTATATTGATTTCACTGGAAGAACTGAATTGATATATAGATCTGCATGTTTATCACTTAGCTTCATGTTAATCTCTCCTTTCTTCATGTCAATCTCATATATTGTTCAACCAAAATATCCCTATACGTACGAGTGAGGCATTAAGAATTCTAGTAGTAATTATATCCGTAAGCAAGCCAGTTCGAATAATTATTTATCTCTCTAAATAAATAATTACACAATCGATGATCTCTGATAACAAGTAGTAAGATCTCTCATTCCAATTTCTTGAAGAAGTATGACAAATTGACATATTGATTTCATCACTATTGAGAACCTTCTCAATATAATTTTTTTTACTATATAAAATTACTTTAGGGTAATTAATGATTTGACAATAATTCATATATATATATATATATATTATATTATTAGTTCATAGGATACCTTAAGGAGACAAAAGAAGAGATGGCATGGGTGAGTGATCCCACGAGCAAACAGAAACTGTGATGCATCCTCCAGCTGGGGGACTTCTGACCCATCTTTATCTCATTCATCCTACTTTGTTTTTTTTATTAATTATCCATCTATATTTATTATCCACTGTCTCCTAATTTATATATTATTCTTACCCTTCATGTATTTTAATTAAAATTCAGACTTGTGTTTGCTTATTTTTTGTTTGTGTGTGCAAAACCCATATCTTTTATTAATATCGGAAACAAATCACATTAATTGCTTAGGGTTTTATTTATTATAAACAAGGGATATGACATTAAATGACTAAAAAAATTGAAAATCCAAAATGAGGACCAAAAATAATTTATTTATTTGGTCTAAAAATTTACTGTTCTCATTTCATGATTTGCAACCATTTAAACAAGAATTTTCAAATGAAATTTGTCAATAAAGAAAAACTTGATAAACATATCATCATTTTTGGTTATTTGCTACTCTCATATACTCTCAATTGCAACTCTTAAAGCACAAATTTACTAGTAAGATTCATTAATTTATTAAGAAAAATGATTTTTAAGTAATGTCACAAATCAGCAAATTTTTGTTTCAAAAGGTTACGTTGCAAAATATGAGATGAAAGTAATAACCGTAACTAGGCCAATTCAATAACAGACTTTTGATCCTTACTCTGTATTTTCAAAACTTTTACTCCTTATTTAAGTTTAATTCAATTTTTTTGATCCTGTAGTGTCATTTCCCATACAATTCATGCAGGCAACAATATAATTATATTAACATATGAAGAACGTATGTTTGATCTTGACCGAATATATAAAAGAAGGAAGACAGGCTTTACTTGATACCAATTAAGGTCGGTGATGTGGCCTTCTTTCTAATCAATGATCTCTTTTATGATTATATTAATCTTTGGATCTGGAGAGCAATGGAATATTAATAGATGAAGTTAATTGAAAGAATAGAAAGTGAAAAAGTGTGCAACTAAGGAAAGGTCAACATCGAGTTATGCAATATGGTAAAGTTGGGAAATACAAATATAGTTAATTATAATATAAATTAAGCATGCAACACGCGGAATGTTGGTGGAGGCTTGTTTCTTCTTCTCACTTCTCTCAAAACTCGTTCTCCCAAAACGTTATTAACAACCGTTTTTGGTCCATCAACTTTTGAAAATATGGTTGAGAGAGACGTGCAATAATAATATGGCATAATATATATATATATATATATGTAAATGTTAATATTATCAATTATCACATCCACATGTAGTAAGTATGTTGAGTTGTAAACAATTTCCCCTCATATATAAATCACTCTTAACTATTTCATTAAAATAAAGAAGAGATATATAGTTAAATTTTTTATGTTATGTTAAAAAAAAATCTACATTAAAATCGAGAAGAGATATATAGTTAAATTTTTGATGTTATGTTAAAAAAAATTTCTAGTTTACATTTATTAATTAAATACATCATCTTTAAAAAAATATTTTTCCTCTCATATGCAATATCTTTTATTTATTGAAAATTGTAAAATGACAAAATTTAAAGAAAGTAATTAATGAACCACTTTTTATATAAATTGATTTATAAAAAAAACCATCAATTCTTTCTAACACATGTAACTTATTATACATGGGACCAGAAGGAGCTTGTATGTAAAAAAAAAAGTAAGAATTTAGATAAGTTGAATTTTGAAGAATTGTGATTTAGTGACATATGGCATGTCTAAGATTTAAAGAATGCTATAGATCACCTATCAATAAAATATTCTTATAATAAGCATGTTGCCTCGTTGTGGATTGATCAATTGACAAAAGAAAGCAAAGTATAAATAATAGATAATATGACGTGTGATGATAAATCTAAAACACAGTCATTCTAATCCTAATTACATAACAAAATTTTAAAGCCTTAATTGATTCTAAACATAGAATGAAAATGTAGCCGTTACTTTTTTTTTCAATATTACCCTCCTTAATTTCACCAACTTGTAATTCATATAGAGAAATACAAATTAAAAAGTCAAACATTTTTTAACAAATATAAAAAGCATCATGTAGGAGTTGGGAGTAGGGTAGGAGTGGAGGTTTAGAGAAAGAATAAAGAAGAGGTGGTTGCATAGATATGATTAGCGGTGAAAACCAAGCATGAGAGACACAGCACATGCAAAGATTCATTCATGTAATGTCATGTAAATGTAATTCAATTTATGAATCAAAATCTAATATAATCAACACGGTTTCTTTGTATTATTTAATTTGCATTACTTAATTAAAAATGCCCAAACATGCAATGAGACACGCAAACAATGGAAGATAAGGTAGTAGATGACCCTATTCATCACTCTTTCATAGTATCCTATGCTCCCCTTCTCCTCAATTACTCCTCTCTTTCTTTTTCTTCTTTCTCTCTCTTATATATATATTTTTATATACACATATAGTATGTGTTGTGTGTGTATCATTCACATATATGCACGGCCATGTGCTAATGCTTGGAGGGAAAACGATGGAGGAGGGAGAGGAGAGAGTATTGAAGCAACCATATATATATAATATATATAGAGGATGGATGATTACACATGGTAATGTTATGTTTTGAGGGGGGGACAACAAAGCATAATAATCTCTCTATCTCTCTGTAGTTTTTGGATTTTGGTATAATATAGAATGCATGAACCTCAATTCCTCCCTTCTCCTGCTTTTTGATTTTTATGTCCAAATTCACATCACACCTTTGTCTCAATATTCGTATTCTCCTCTTAATTAATTCCTAATTCATGTGTAAGTTTCAGGGAGAGAGATATTATTCATGTACTCCTTCGTTCTTATTTATAAGTCATGCCATTCATTTCTTATAAACAAATTTTTTCTTTTACCCCTATTAAATATTTGTGAGGGAAAGTACATTATTAATAAGTATAAGTACGTTCCTTAATATAAGGTAAGGTTAACCATTTTGCACTTGTTTAAGAAATGTTAGTTATAAATATAAAATTGTACAAAAATATATGTAACTTTATAATTTTACTCTCCTTTGCAATTAAAAAGTAATACTTCCTCCATTCAAAAAATATAAGCATTTTTGAGAAATTTTATGTTAAAAAATATAAGGTATTTTTAGTCTTTCGAGATGTAATCATTATATTTTTTTCAAAGTGTCCCTATTAATAATGACTTTATATTATTGTAGGATGTTTAATAAGGATAAATTAAAAAGATAGTTAGTTTAAAAGTAGATAACTATTTTATGGGGGGTAAAATTGGGTTAAAAATGTCTTATATTTTTGAATAAAGGGAGTAAAAATTATTGTATAGAAATTTAAATGATAATAAATAAACAAGGGGGTAAAAAAGTAGAAAGAAAACATTAGTTACTCTAACTTTGTTTTATATTAAAGATAAAAAAACTTTTAAACTTTGCCTTATATTAAAAAAAGGAGGGAGTGTATGTAATATGTGTATATATATATATATTATATGTATCTATATATGTATGTATGTATGTATGTATGTATATTTAATAGGACAAAGTTGTAAGCTTATTAAATATTTAGATAAAGTAATGAGTTTTTAGGGTTTTTTTTTTGTTTTGGTAAATATGTTGAAAATAATGACTTACAAATAAGACTAGATGAAATATTGCAAATATACAAATTTTAAATTAATCCACTTAGAACCTTGATATTTTATATAATCATCATCTCTTGTCTCAATCACAGAATTAAATAATCATGTTTGATTTTCATGCTTGTTATTATTATATTTGTTTAATTTAACTTTCAGTGTTTCATAGTTAAAACACCTGATGAATATTCCTAGTTGAATTTTTATATTGATTAATATAAATTGTATCTGCAAATAGATTTTTTTCTTTTTAAATTAAAATTCACTTCTGCAGTCACTATTTTTTTTTCTTTTAAACCAAACTATATATTTCAGACAACAAATTATTTATTTACTCTTTTTAAATTGAAGATTTTATCATTTTTCTTAACTTTTAAGTTTTAATATTCTATTGATATTTGATGAGATGAATGTGATAGATTTTAAAAGAAATAATTAAATAGATCAGGTGTACCACGTCATGTGATAATCTATACAATTAAAATGCTTTAAGTAATCTGAATAAAATTTTGTAGACATTTTCTAATGATTTTATCCTTATATATAATGCAAATTTGATTTTTTTTCATTTTCTTATAATATAAAATTGATTTTGATAATAATATCAAAATTAATTTATATTTAATATAATCTAAATGCATATTTTTGTTAGAACAGACTATAAATAAGATAGGGTACCTAATGTATTTAAGAATTTCTCTAGATCTTAATACATGCAAGAAGATATTACAACTCAAGCTTCGTTGTCTCTGCGCGTATTTGATATAACCATAATGGCTATAGCTAAATGTCTCAGTCAAATTGTAATTTGTAATTTAATTTAATTTTATCCAAAAATATAAATTATTATCTAACTCCACCATGTTTTAGTAATAATTGAACTATAACAGATAAAAAAAAATTAAAAAGTAGATATATGAAAAGCCTTTTTTTTTTTTATGTAAGAGACATTTTGAAGAGGGGTCAATATCGGATATATACCGGGATTGATCAAAATTCAAGTTTCCCTCCACTGAATAAATTTTCATTGATAATGTTTTTTTTAATGATGGACTAATAATTTTATATAAAAATTCCCCATGAAATCTGACATTAATTGGTTAATTTTTTATTAAATATTTATGTTAGAATAGTAAGTATGGGTGATTTTTTTTTTTAGATTCAAACATTATCAGGTCTAATTGAAAATATCTTTTCTAAAGATGTTTTCCTATAATAACACATAAGTTTCAAAGAAACCATTTTATCTCAGTAAAATCCCAACAAATGTCAAAATGCAAAGAAAGTTCCTCAGAACATTAATTGATTTTTTGACAAAATTTTAAACTTCTAAATTCTAAGCCTATTTCTAAAATTTGCAACTCAGTTTTAATTTTCTAATTTAATTAAGAAACACACAATTTTTTATATAAAAACACAAAATTTTAACATTGAATTTTATTATAAGATTATTTGCTCAGTTCTAGAAATTTACAACTTACTCTCTTGGATTTGCAACTTTATCTATTGTGATTTACAACACTATATCCTAATTTTATTTATGAACATAATCTCAATATTTATTTTTTTCATAAAAAATTACTTATTCAATTCAAGAATTGTTATATACTTTATGTAACATACAATTCCATTTACCTTAGTTATAACTTGAGTTCCAAATTTTATTTAAAACCAAATTCATAAATAAAATTTCTTAAATAATTTATGATTTTGTGTTCATAAATAAAGTGGGATATTGTTGCAAATCATGGTAACGAGTTGAAAATATAAGAGTAAGTTACAATTCCTATAACTAACAAAATAACATTATAAATTCAGGTTGAAATCTTGATTTTTTAAATAAAATTTGAAACTTGAGTTGCAAACTAAGGTAAATGGAATTATAAATTGTAGAGAGTAAGTTGCAAACTCTTGGAATTGAATAAGCAATAAATATTGAGATTATATTCATAATAAGATTGGGATATAGAATCGTAAATCATAATAGATAAAGTTGCAATTAAAGCTGAATAAGTAATCTTATATAATTCACTGTTAAAATACTGTGTTTTTTATAAAAAAAATTTACATTCTTAAATTAAATAAGAAATTGAGTTGCGAATCAAGCTAGAAGCTATAGACTTGAAATTTCAAGAAATAAGTTGTAATTTTGCAACTTAAAATATTGTCAAAAGATTAGATAAAGATCAAGAGACTTTTTATGTTTTTGAAAATTCATTTGAACTTTATTGAGATAAAATAGTTCTTTGAAATTTTAGTGTTATTCTCCCAAGGCGTTTTTTACATTTACATATATTCAAACTTAAGATATTTAAATAATTATAACCATTTTTATTAAGACCAACATGTATTGAACTTGGTACCATGGTTGAATTTGACTTAACGGGAGAAGGATGACCAAAAAAAAAAAAAAGCTTCAATTGAATAGGACTGAACTAAAAAAAAAGATATAAACTCATTGCCTTAAATTTTAAGAAAATTAACCATTTGAAATTAACATATAATATATTATTGTAAATTCTATATGTGAAACTTAATCATAACTTTCCATCATCTCGTTTTTTATGAAATTTGACATTAAAAATCAGCATGCTTATCACACATCTAATCTGACGATGAATTAGATTTACAGTCTACAATAATTGAACATTGAGAGATACAAAAGTGCCAAATCATGCACATGCACAGATGTTATAGATCGCTTTCAGTTCATATGTGGATGTCAGTATAATAACAGATATCATAACGATTTAGTTTTAAGACCCTGTATATTTTGAATTAACAAGATCGGTTGATCACTTTGAAATTTTATAACTAATTGTAAGGAAATTTGAAAAAATTTTATTACATTATTTAGGAGTGGCAAGCCATTCATTAGAATCATAAGAAAATTGCAACCTACCTTTTTCTAATTTAGTAAAGATCCTCAAGTGAAATTAGCTCTTTATGTAATATTTAATATTACAATTTAAAAATGCTTTATGATGCTGTCTTTTCACATCTCTTTCCCCAGTCGAATCATTGGGTGGTCGAAAGCGATCGATCTTATGCGAAAAATTAGTTTATTTTTTTCTAAAAAAAATAATATCAATAGATAAAATAGAAAGTGCAATTAATCTCACTGAATTTATGACGATTTTTAAAAAAATGAATAAACAGTATTGCATTTTCATTTTATAATAAAGCATTGCATTTTTCAATAACTCGCCATTAGGAAACTCATTAGGTACGGCAATAGTGAAGATTGATATAATCAAAGGATTATTTTAATTAATAACTGTTAGACAGTAAAAATAATTGGTAATTTATTATCAAATCAATGTATTACAATGATTTATTAATAAGCCTCATATACCTTTCAACATCTGTAGGGCTAGAGTTAAGTTTATAGAAAATCACTTGATGCCCATTGTAGCCATTTGTCAAACAGATGGCTGTTAAGACTGAAGAATTTATACTCTGCAGATCAATATATATATATATATATATACCCTCTGTGTGTGTGGGAATGTAAACCATATTTGATAATGGAAATTAAGCTTAAATTATGATATAGATATTTAATTAAGTTTAATTATGATATCAAGATCAAAATAATTTAATTAATCTACTTAAATGACTTGAGAGATGTCAAACCGTAGAAATGTTCTCTTTCCATGATATCTATCCCTTTCTTTAAACAATTTCAGCCACTTATAATTAGCAAAAAAAAATATCAATATAATTCTTATACAATTATTTGATATTAAGAATTACAAGATAATAATCAACCCGATCGATGTAACTTTTTCGATATATTTTTTCTTATTCGTGATATATTATAAGTTATATTATCCTTAAATTTTATTTTATTTTATTTTCATTGCAAAATATATTTTTATTTAAAAGCTTCATATCTGTTTTCTACGCAAAGTTCATCCAATATCTTTTAATTGATTCAATAAACAAAATTTATTATGAAAGATAGAATATCAATTCTCATAAATTAATTAGCTCAGTTATCTTCATTTTTAAAAAATATTTTAAAAATTTACATGCAACGACACATTAAAAACATCTTAAAGTTTTTTTTATGACAATTTAGATTAAGAATAAAAATTATAATAAAAGGAATCATCGATCTCCAAGCTTTGCTAAAATTATACAACAAAGTTTTGGATAAAAAACGACTAATCAGATGTGATCCAAAAAAACTTAAACGGAAAAAAGATGGGAGGTGAAGTGATATATATTATTTTGCAAAAAAAAAGGATATATATTAGAAAATATTGACATATATTAAAAATATTGATAAAAATAAAATGTTAAATATTTTTAAATTAGGATGATTAAATGTGATGTATCCTTTCACCCAAAAAAAAGGTAATTAATTACATTCAACCCCTCAAGAGAATTAATCACAAAGAAAAACTAATATAAAATAAATTATTATTAAAATAAAAATATAAATTTTTTTAATAAAATTTATTGTTAATCTTTATCTAAATTAATTTTTGTAAGAGAGTTGTTCTCCCTTATAAATTTAAAAGCCATCATGGTGCCGAGTTTGGTGGCTCGCTTGAGCTTGCGCGTGGATGCACATTCAAGCGTTCACTGAATACCATCATCAACCTCAACGTGACAATTACGTTCCACTTGTCTCTCCGAAAAAGCAAAAGGCAGCAACAAAGCCATCCTCAATTATCCGCTGTGCTCGACCCCGACCTCTTTAACCACGCGTCATGAATAAAGGGTATTTGTGTCCAATTCGGACAACCATATTCGCACGGGAAGATTCTGGTCTTGTTCTCCATGCACACCTCTTCTGTCCCTCAACTAGGGCTGCACAAAAGACTGGACGGCACTGGATTTCACCCTAACCTGAAGTCCGATCTCCTTCATGAAAAAGATCGGGATAGGCAACCCGTAGTCCAGTCTTGTCCAATGATAACCCGAAGATTAACAGGACCGGACTTGGTCCATAGGACTGGGAGACTGGTCCTGTCAGTCCAGTACTCACTTAGCTTTTTTCCCTCTTTTTATTCTATGAGAAGCAATAATCCATTCCAACATAATAACTCAATTAAGATAGTAAAAATACTTATAATAATAATAAATCCATAATAATTTCTAACAATAAGAAAAAAAATATTTTTGTTATAGTCTAAATATTTAAATTTATAAACTTAATAAAAACAGTACTCAAAAAATTCAACAACACTTATTACAATAACAATTTAGAACAAACTTAATAAATCTTATGCAATCATCTCCTTAGCATCAATTACACTTTAAACATTTGTCAAAATAAATTATTATAATATAATAAAAAAATTAATAGGACGGACTGGACCAAGTGGTCCGGATGCCTGGTCTCTTGTCCAGTCCAACCCGAAAAATAGTCTGGTCTTTTTAGTCCTTTTGGTCCTGAAGGACCAGTGACTATACAGACCGAACAAGACTGAGACCATCTCGGGTTGGATTGGACCAGACAGACTGGGAGACTTTTGCACAGCCCTACCCTCAACCAACAAAAAGAATCCCATAGCTGTTGAAATTACTCATAAGGACAAACACTGTTTTTTTTGGGCCAATTGCTCACAAGGGCCCATATATTTTGGTAAGATTAGTATTCCACTATTCCTATTAATTAGCTTTAACCTCCAATCCTCACATTAATCCAAACTGTCCATATTTTGCTGGTCAAAACAGAAAACTGCCACCATTTTTACATTTACATATATCCGGATTTCTTAGGATATTTAAATAATTATACTTATTATGATTAATTTTAATTCCTATAGTGCCCATATGCAAAAGTGTGTGAAATCATTTTAATTTCTTTTAAAAAAATTCACCCCTTAGCTTGTTGTATCTTAGTAGAATTTAGATTATTCTGTGAAATACCTATATATATATATATATATATATATAAAATAGAATTTACCTCTGGTTCTTCTCTCGCCGTCTTCACCTTCAAACGCACGCTTTCAAAGCTTTCGCTGGACTAAAGTCTAGCTTCCTCACCCACCTATATATACGCACATACAACACGTACCTCAGCCCCCCACCGTTTTTATTTTTATTTTCATTTTCTCGCTCAATTTTGTTACCATCAAACACGTTCTCTCTCCAATTCCCACCGCTATGTCCACAGATCTCCAGCTCCTCCACGATCTCTCCAAACCACGAGTCTCCTCCACCGCCTCCGCCGTCAAAATTGAGCTTACCGATCTCGACCATGCCGATCGCTTAGCCACATCGGCGGAGGCTGCGGCGGTCCACAGCGGCAGGGAGGAGGACGAGAGCTGTAGAACTCCGACGTCCAAGGAGAACAGAATTCCCGAGCTCTGACATGCCCGCCGGCCCCGAAGAAGCGAAACGCGCCTTTCCTGCAAGAGAAAGCTTCTGGAGGAGTTTCAGTTGTTTGAGAAGGTGAATAAGGACGAGATCGATGGATTCTTCCGATCGAATTTCCCGAAGAGGAGCTGCCGGTGTACATGATCATATCATAGCATGAACCTGTTCGTGCTATTCACGTGGCTGTTATGAGAGTTTAACAAAGCCAGTGAATTCGCCATTTCATCATCCTCATCTTCTTCTTCGTCGTCGTCTGCTCTCTCTCCTCTCAATTTCAACCTGTTCGATTCGTTTCCTTTTTTCTTTCTTTAATTTTTTTTTTTTAGCCTTACACGTTAATGTTTATATATCCAATTCGCATAATATATATTAATATATGTGAAAATATATTAGATCCTGAATCCAGTATGTTCATTAATTACATATATCAACGAATTGTTGATTCAACCCCAACTTTATGATCTTCTCATGATCGATCTTCCTTCTCCCTTAATTTACGGTTTCTCATCAGTGCCAATTAGACTGCAGGTTCAATTCTTTCCGGATTTTATTAATTATATGATTATGATTGTCATTTTGGGATGTTATTACGTGCCTACTCATCAGATGATTAATTATGGCCTATATGTTGAATAACTGGGAAAATTTTGTCAGTTTTCTGAGTTTTATGCTTTTTCCTGTATCTCTTTCTGGCTTCTTTTCATCACATGCCTAAAGCTGTAAATTCTCTCGGAACCGTGAACGAAAAAGTTGATCTAATAAAATTTAAGCTAATTGTTAAATGATCGATAGAAAAATATCAATTAAATTTCTTACAAATTATTCAAATCTCTCGCGATTTAACTGCAGAAACGGATCTACATTTATATTTTGGTTAACCTATTACAGTTAATTATCTTGAGTAAAATCTAAAATATAAAGCACACACACAAGTGTATCTTGGAAATTATTGAAATTCTAATGATAAAGTGAAAGTTTTTTTTTTCTCGGAAGAAAAAGATAAAATTATAGCTCTCATCACCACGTATTTCTGTAATTATTATAATGACTAGTAAGATGTCAATTTAATTTTTTTTTTTTTTTTTTTTTTTGCTCTTGGAAGGCGGAAGAGGTTAACTAGGGTATATGGGTTTGTTGGCCTGTTTAGGTATCCAAGTTAAACACATTATCATGTGAAGAATGAGCTAGGTTAACCGGTTGATTATTATTCTTGATATAATATGATATTATTGACAACTAGAATTGAATCTAGCAGAATAACTATATTTTACCAAAAAATAAAAAAATATTATTAATGAAAAATAGACATACATACATACATACATATATATATATATATATATTATTCAGATTAAAATGTAAGTCATTTTTTTAAAAGTTTTACTTGATTTAAAATAATATATTGGTAGGTGTTTATTTTTTTTTACAAATCTACCCTTATTTGTTGAATAATTAATGAGATATTTTGAATAAATAAAATGTTATATCAATTACTCCCTCTAGTCCACTATATTGATCACCTTTAAAAAGGTAAATGATTTACTTTATAAATTATTGGATTAATAATGATATTTATTTTAAATAAAATATCTAACTGTTTCTAAAAGTAAGAGAGAAAAAAAATATTATATAATTTTTTACTTTTTTAAGTTTATGTTCGTAATTTTATTAATTTTATTATTTATATTTTTTTTATCTTGATATTAATAAAATTGATAGAAATAATTTATAAATAAATGTGAAAGAGTACACTTTAAGATAGGATTGGAAAAGCTTGTAAATTTTTCGAAAATCGAATTCTAATTTTTTTTAAAAAAACGTAAATAGTTCGCAATACTCAGTAATTTTATCGTGTCCATAAAGTATACATTAAAAAAATTGTAAGATTGATGCGTCAAAGCGGTTGACAATTTTATGAATGAATGTGTGGAGGGGTTGAGTATTTGACACGGCTTTGGGATTGATGTAAGAACCTGCTTGATTTTCTGTGTAAGTAAGAAAGTAGGAGAGATAATAGATATAACGAAGGGATATGGGAGAATATAATTGTAAATTAATAAATTTTGAAGAGATCAACATAGAGATCCATATGGATGCGAATTCTATGTAATGTGATGTGCCTTGTTATTATCAAATTCTATTGCCACCTCTTTTGTCTTTTTCGACAAAAATCAATAAAAATTATCAAATACCCACATGGCGACTGGCTAGCTATAAGATTTGATTTTTTTGGTGACGCCAAATTTGAATTCTCTCATGTGTGTAGGTACAATTGGAATTTAATTTTCTAAATTTTAGTTGCAACAATATTGCATGTGACCAGCTATATATTTTAGATGTTCACATAAATCTTTGAGATCATATTCATTCATTATTTTAATTGATTATTCTTATTTTTCGTATAAATTTATCATAATTAGTTGTTACAAAAAAAACTGGCTTTTTAGATGGCAAGAGCCGTGAAGGACAGGATTTGAGACAGAAAGGAACCTATATAAGTTTGACAGGAAGTTGAAAGGGACCATTTTTATTTTACTTTCACGCTTCAATTATTGTGTTTGTTTGTGAATATATATATATATATATATATTCTCTCTATTTAAAAATATAAGATATTTTAACTAAATCTCACTCTCAATAAAATAGTTACCTATTTTTAAATTAATCTTATCTTTTAATATTTATTCTTATTAAACACTCCACAATAAATGTAAAATCATTCATCAATAGAGTACTTTTGAAAAAAAATAATGATTACACCTCAAAAGATTAAAAATCTTTCATTTTTGAATATTCACCTCCTCAAAAATACCTTATATTTTTTAATAGAGGGAATATATGTATCTATATATAAACATAAACAATTATAGTAATTTATAATAAAGTAAAATTAATCATAAGTTAAATTATATATTACTTTCCTGAACTTTAAATCATACACACATAACTTCCTTAACCTTTAAAATTTACAATAAACCCTCTCATATTATATATTTATACAGATAATTCTATTTAATTAATTTTATACATTCATTGTTTACACATAACTAAAAATTAAAATAAGTTATTATACATCAATCAAAGTTTGGAGACTTCAATGCATACAAAATTAAAATTTAAAGGGATTGTATAATTAATGGCTAGGATTCATATGCATAAACCTAAAAGCTCAAGGCAGTTTATTATTGAGTTTTAAACGTTAAAGGGTTTATTTGTAAATGCTTCAAAATTTAGGATAGTTGTGTGTAATTTAGCTTGATTATATATAACTTCAAAAGAAGATCAATTTTATCCCTCCTCTCTCTTTTAAGCTCTTGATTTTTAATTAAAGGCAATTAATTTGTTGCATATATGGATATAGAGACTGTACTCTGATAAGCTGAACGTGACATTAATATAATAACACACTACACCTTTATTTAATTATTTTTTAAAAGCTATTAAATCAATTACTGCATTTTAATTTATTGTCATCAACATGAATTACTTCAATGAATAATGTTTGTTATATAATTATAATCAAGTGACGATATATGGCTGTGATTCTGGATGCATGGTAGTTAGAAGAAGTGATCAGCATCAATTGATTATATTAATGTGCTAATATAAGGTTGGATCTGAGGCATTGGAAGGAATGTGATGGTTGAAATTAGTAGTCAGTGCACATCACCAAAGGTAATTATGTGATAATTAAATAACCCTAACATCAATTTTTAATATATATATATATATATATAATAATAATAATAAAGATGAAAGGAAAAAATGGTAAAGAGAAGGAATCATTATGCCAACAAAAGTTGATCCAGTTAGTGAGGATTTGGTGGGTCAAATCTGCTATCAATATGAGGGCTTTTATTAGTGGGCAATCCATTACCTCTCTAAGTACTATTTAATTTAAATCAAAAACATGTTTTAGTCCTGGTGAGTTTTTGAAACCCAACTCATTTAAATTTTCATTTGTGTCAAAAGAGAGAAGGAATCATGATCAGCAATGGAAGTAAAAGAAATTTTTTTGTGGCCACAAGAAGTAAAAGATTAATTAAGAATAAATAAAGGGGAGAGTGAAACAATTAATAATTATGGATTTGTGTGTGTGTGTGTGTTGGGGGGGGGAGTGTAGATCTAGAGAGCAAGGGGGCATAATATAAACAAGCAAGCAGCCTTTGGTGGAATAGACATGATTAATAATTGGCTTCAAGTCTACGTTTCTTTGTCTCCACTCTTTACAATGTGCTAAAAGCTGTGAATCCAATGATACATGCCTATAATATTATAGTAACTACAATATAATTTAATCAGAATCAGAGACAGTGATGATCCCATGAAGATGCATGAGGATACGTTTGGAGGCAGGTCAAGCATTCAAGAAAGAGGAGACGAGTCTTCAAGTATAAGACTCACTTTATATGATTCTGCTCACCAATGTCATATACTCAACCTTGATGGTTATCAAGTGTGTGGGATATGCATTTAGACAACAATGATTATAATACTCATGATCTCAATCCATTTATGCATTTATGTGTGTGTGATTAATATTGGAATTAATATAGGAGAGGGAATTAAATTTATATACTTTCTCCGGTGTTTTCTATATAGTACCATTGGAGAAATTTCCGATTCCTTTTACACGAGATATTTGTTACATATTACTCTTATTGCTCTTTTTTTTTCCCAAGTTTACACTATAAGAGTTTAAATGAAGGGAAAATATTTTTGGGGCCAAGTCATGCGAAATTGGGGAAGGGAACAGATGAACAATAAGAAATGGAAAATATTATATCTTAGTTAAAAAACTGAAGACTCAAGTCTATAGATTATTATTTTATTATATATTACTTATTTCCTTCATTTAGTATTATTTAATAAAATATTTTAATCGAATTACATGTATTCTTAATGAGTTATTTAATGTTTTTAGAACTACACACTTTTTTATGTTTATTCTTACTTAATAGAGTATTTTAATTAAAAAATTTTAGTAATTACACTCTTTAATTATAATTATTATTGAAGGAAAAAAATCTTATCAAGTGCACATTGAAAGATCTAAGATACCTTATATTTTGTAATATGGTAATTTTTAAAAATGCATTATAATAATATTATTGAAGGGGAAACATACATTAAGCCGAATACAACCCGAAATGGGGCTTTTCACTTTCATATACATTAACCCCAAGTTGGGTGACACCAAGACATGATAATATTTAGGAATAAAGTGAAAGTGCTGTGAAGAATTAAGGGAAAGAGAAGTAGATAGTGAATAGTAGTGGAGTGATAAGGCACAAGTTTCCAAGAGGATCGGTGACTTGTGAGAGCTTTGCAATGCGAAATACATTGGGTAGGAGGACGAAAGTGGAAAGGCAAAATTGAGAGATATGAATTTTGTGGTTGCAAAAACAATGACGAGCATAGGATGCGTCCTTCTCAAGAAATTCAACAAAAAGGATGTCACTCTCTCTCACGTGCTCCTTCCATTATTACTCTCTCTCTCTCCCTCCCCCTCACTCTCTCATTCTCATTTCCTCTTTTTTTTTTTTTTCCTTCTAAACAAGTATATTATTCTTAATTTCTCAATTTTTTTTTATCTTGGAGATATCCAAAAATTAACATGAAACAGCCACATGACGCTAGTTCAATTGGCAAGGGTCGGGCAGGGTATGGATGGGAATTGAAAATTCATAAATTTTATGAAAAGCTTTTCTTTTTTATTTAACAAAAGATTTTATACTTTGTAAAAAATTATTAAATGAGAAAAAGATACTGAAAAAATCTTAAAAAATTCGTGAATCTTAACATGAGGCAGGATTTACTCTCAGGCATGGATAAAGTTCAATGATTCAAACCTTCTTAATATATATATATATATATATAAACATGAAACCCCAATCTTTAACATGTCATAACTCATGCCCTTTTTTTGTGTGTGTGTTATAATTGGATAGTGGATTTCATGCCTTACATAAAGTATTAAAATGACTTACGCTGTTGATTAAAAAAATGTGTACTATACATGTTGATTGTATTTAGTAGTAATTAAATGAGCAAATTACTTTATAAACTTTAGGTTAAGTAACACCATAAATCTTGAATTTATTTATTATGTAAATTATTTTCTCAAATTTTGAAAATGATTTAATTAAGCCCCTGCTAATAATAAAAGTTAACTTTGATCGTTAGTTAACTAAAAATAATAAAAAAAAATTTAAAAATTATTAAAAATAGCTAACAATTATAATAAAGGATCCAAAAATTATTGACAAGGACCTAAAAATTATAGAAAATGATTAAAAGAAAAATTTGGTTTTTTTCTGGTAATTTTCAAGATCATTTTCAATATTTTTTGGTTAACTAACAGTCAAATCAATATTTTTTGGTTAACTAACAGTCAATGTTAACTTTTGTTAATAGTATAGACTAAATTGTATTATTTTTAAAAATTAAGAAAACTTTGTATAATAAACAAGTTCAAAATCTATAATACTATGTACTGAACCTAATGTTCAAGAAGTAATTTACTTATTTATCCTTTATTAATAATTGAAGCTAATATTAATAAGGTTGAACAAGATTATTAAACTCGTGATTTTAAATAAACTAGTGAAAAGAAATAAACTTGAAAAGTAGACTCAGATTGTAAACTTATAAGAGTTTACCTCTAATAATAAATAGTTTTTAAAAGTATAATATTAAATAATTAAAATATAAAATATGATCGTAATTTAATTTAAATATATTTCAAATTTAAATCATTAAAATTAAGTACATCTACATTCATAAATTATTATATTCAACATTGAAGTTTCAAAATAAAGCAACTTGTTTTTCCATTTTTTGTTTCTTTTTTATTAATATTAGTTTTTTTATTTTTTTTATTGAATCAGGTCCTACCACTTTTATGAACTAAGTTCTAAATAATATATACCTATCTTGATCAATAAATATATGAGTAAATTGATATGATTTTATCAGTTATAAATATAAAAATGGTAAATTTAAAGAGTCAACTCGTGAGTTTAATCGATTCTTATCTAGTCTGAATTTATAAACAAGTTAACACGATTTTATGAGCTAGAGAAGTAAAAATGATAAACTCAGAGAGTTAACTCGAAAGTTTAACAATAATAAGGTTGAATGTAGTTTTAGTTATTTCTATTCTTTGTTGGAGAATAATTTAATAGTGTATATTTTTTTCAACCAACAATGGTGCGTTTTTGTTTATTTTATTCCTTTTATTAATTGTTAATTGAAGTAATATTGTCTCTCTAAGTATTAAAGAAATTACATTAAAATTAAATAACTTAAAATAGAACAGTAGATCCACTAAGCTAGACAAAAATAGCATTCAGACAATGCTGTTCTGATTAAAATTATAATAATTCAAAGGCTTCATTGAATGTATATTAGAATGACTGAAAGTATATTTATAATTTCAAAATAATAATAATCACTTCCCACCATCCTAACTCTGTTAGTGGGAGGAGGTGGCGGTGGGTATAAGCATATATTTACTATTATGGAAAATGCCTTTAGTTATAATTATTAAATAAACCATTATATATATATATATATATATATTGTTTCAGAAATTGTTATTACTATGTTATATATATTATGATCCAGAAATATTTAATTACTTTCTCAAATGATGACTTTTTTTCTTTATCTAATAATCTGAGTGACTAACATTAATTTTTCCTTTTGTTGTTAATTAACGAAATTACGTAATCATGTCCCTCTGAGTTTTATAGTTATAAAACAATATAAAGACAGAACAGTTTAGCTCAATTCAAAAATGATTTTGAGTTTCCTTCTATTAATTTCTTTTTAAATTATTTTCAGATAATCTTTATCTAGGTGGGCAATATAATGTTATTCTAGAATAAAAAGAATTAAACTACTTCATTGAGCAAATGTTTGAATTCATGACGGAGAGTACTTGAAATTTTCAAAATAATAATAATTACTTCCATTAACATCCTCATAACTCAAGTTAGTGAGAGGATATGGGAGTGACTATAGTGTTTAAAAATTTAAGCCCTTCTTAAAATTTAATAAGGAAAGTATCATTAGAAAATTAAGTCCTTCTTTCAAACAAACAAAAAATTGATATATTTTTTTATCAGAAAAAAATTGATATTACTAGCTAGCTATAAGACATGCATTCGGCATCCCAGAAAGTCTCGTGAGCAGTGTAATTTGAAGATTAAGAACATGAATAGAACTTTACCACATGCGCCAAAAATAATTAATTTCTCAAATTAATTTTGAATGAATTCCGATGTTATAATATGATAATATAAATAAAATGGAACTACAAATTAAAATTTATCGATATTATATAATGAATCAAATACTGTCATTTTATTCGCACATATGTAATTAACAAAATATCTAATAAAGTAATAATAAGGTCAACTAACATGATTTATACTTTTTTTAAAAAAAAAAATTAATCATTGGTCATATAATTTAACTCAATTATAATTTAATTTCCTGAAGTTTGACTTGTTATAACTCAGTTATTATAATTTTGACTCAATTATAACTGAATTAAAATAATAAGAACTGAATTATAATGAGTTAAATTTAAGAATTAAGTTACACTAAATTAAAATTATTAAAAATAGATATTAGTTTCCCTGCATTGTTTTACCAAAAGTAAATGTTTACTCTATTGACTTTATATAAGATTCCATTCATTTTTAGAAAAAACACTGTTGCAATTGTGTCAAAAAAAAAAAGTCCTATATTGCTCAAATGAATGGAGGCCTTATACATATATACTAAGGTATGAGCTTGGGCAAGTAAATGGGCTTAGAGGAGAAGTTGGCTCATGCAAATACAATTACTCACACGCGAGCTAAATGTGATATCAAATAGATGGGCATTTTTTTTTAAGTTTTGAAAACTATTATGAGGAGTTACAAATTATTTGTATAAAATAGTTTTCAAGAAAATTTTCCTTCCTTTTGAAATATGTAGAGAATTGTTGAATATTATAGAATATCTTTAATATTTGAAAAGGAGTTCTATGAATTAAATTAGTATTAATTACCATAACCCCCCTACTTAAATATATTTATTTAACCTTTTTATTTTTTGTAACTATTTTTTTAATTGTTATTAAGATGGTTTTATTGCCCGAGATTATGAGATCTGCCTATAAAAGGCAGTGCTTGCCACAGGTGCAAAGAGAGCTTTGGTACTCTCAAACATTCTCTCCTCTTCTATCATTCATCGTTGATGGTCTAAGTATATTTTGTGAATTTTGATTAGTCTGTATCCCTACTTTTAATAGAAAGAGTCTGTTTAATTTTAAGAGCTACCCGTGTGTTCAACCTAGTGTAGCTGAATAGCTCAAAGACAGTATCCTTAAACATGACTCAGACTATAGTTTTTACTGATTGGTGCCAAAAAAACACTACTTTTGGTCTCTATAATTTCATGGCATTTTGATAGTAGTCCTCATGTTTTTTTTATTGTTCCCGGTCCTTATAGTTTTGCCGTCCAAAAACGTTAGTCCTCCAATTCTTAACGGTGTTAATTTGCTGAGGTGTAATTAACAACATTAAATTTTCCTAGTTAGTATGATGAGTCATCAGATGAGTTGAATTAAACACGTTAGTCATCAAGTTTTTTTATTTCCCCCTTTTTTCTCAACACAAAAGATAAATCACACACCGCAAGAAATGATGCTTCAAAGTCGCTAGACGCATGATCGCCATTGGAAGACTCATGGGAATAATGCAACAGGAAGAGGTTGCTGATGAACTTAGGAGGGGATGTTTGTGATGAAAATATTCTTCATCACCATTCTCTAAGTTTTGACAAAGAATCATCTGAACTACTTCCACTAACTTCCTCCCTTTTAGATTCAATTTTCTAACAACTCTCGTTCTCCATATGCATATTATACATATTGCAACAAATCATAGAATAGATTTTTTTTTTTAAAAAAAAAGAGCAAGCCAACCACGCAAATGGAGCAAAAGCCATAGCCACAACAACCATACCCAAAATAGATAAAAAATGAAAAAAATTAAAATTAAAATTAAAATGAACAATCAAGCCACATGCTTCACAGCACCAAGGATTCAAAGGGATAAAAAATAGGGTCAAGAGACGGAAAACAAGGTCACATGCTTTGATTTTCAAATTTTATAATGAATAATCTCTAACATTCATTCGATGGATTTAGAGCGACGAAAATCCAGAATCGTTGCCATAAGAGAATCGTCGGCAACCATGTCTCATATTCACTATTTTGGTGAGCCTTCATCACTGTTCGACTAGCTTTTTGATGTTCGACTCAGGACAACGCAAGGTTGGGTCTAATGCCTTAGTGCATCATAAAAGGTCAATGCTTTGTCGTTTGAGAAGAGGCGGATACTCACTGGTCAAATAATTTCCTTTTTTCAGCCTCATTTTGATTTTTTTAATCCAGCTCATTAGATGACTCATCATGCCAAATGGAAATTTAAAAATTTTAATTACACCTTAACAAAATTAACACCATAGGGACTGGAGGGACTAACATTTTGGATGACAGAACTATAAGGACCAGGAACAACAAAATCAATTATAGGGACTAAAAGCAAAATGTTGTGAAATTATAAGGATCAAAAGTAGTATTTTTCTTTTTATTTTTTTTGACAATAAGGAAAGGAAAGACAAAACAAATTAAGATTTTTTTTTACTTTCTTAATTTTATTAAACTCTTTAACTTTAATACTATTAGGTTCTGTTTGGTTGTTAGAAAGGATATTGTAGAATAGAGATTAAAAAAAATAAAAATAAAAATGAATAAATCACCCTTCCCCCTTCTCAATAAGTATGATAATCTCAATATTATATACTATAAATGTGAAGATTATCACATTTTTTAAAAAATATCATAAATTATGATTTCTAATTTCATGAATTAAAATTACCCTTCTCCCCTAAGAATATGGTTCACCCATTCCCATCCACATTTTTTGATAATTTTATTTTTATCTTTATTTTTTAAATTTAATTTCCATTCTAACAACCTGATGGGCCCTTAGTTTTTATTAATGAAAAATATTAATATAGAATTTTTAAATGTTGACTAGAAAACATTCTTGAATATCGCTGTATTAAGTTTAACATTGAAACTAAAAATTATTGTTTGAAACTAATGGTATTAGAGTTAGAAACATAAAATATTTTATAAAATTAAGGGATTGGATTGAAATCTATATAAAATTAGAGGATAAAAAATCTTTTTTTGCTAAATGTTTTGTAACCCCAAAATTAGTATTACTTACTGATCCAGGATATATCAAAGTTGTTTAGCAATTGAAAAGAGTATGAAAGAAGGTGAAGGAAAAGAAAGATTACAAAGGTACAAAGCAACAAGCAGGCATAATTAAGGGTTGAGGAAACTTGGTGTTAAAGCTGAGTATAATGGATTAATTAAGGAAATCGTATTGATCACACATTAATTAATTACTTTGGTCAAACTCTTATATATTCTTGCCGTCCTTGTGCTGACTGATACTAGCATGCATGTTGTTGATCCCTCTTTTTTGCCGAAAGAAGAAGGAATATATTATGAGCGAAGTATTAGACTAATTAAATAGGGTAAAGAAAGGAAAAGTTGAAAAGAACGAAGGCGAGAGAGGAGAGAGAGGGTAAAAAAGGCACTAATGGTAGGTATGCTTAGGAATGGAATGAAGGACAGATGATATGGGCAAAGTGAGAGAAAGGTTTCTCAAAACTTTCCATTTTGTACTTAAGATTGTTGCCTCCTTTTTTTTTGTAAATCTGAAGTGGGAGGTTACTCTTTTTTTTTTTTTTTATAGCATCCAATCCCTTGACATGTCTCATCTTGAATCAAGAGAACTTTAATGAGGCCCAAATATTTTAAATTTAGTCAGGTTAAGATCCTTTTGGGTGGAAACTCTTCCACCAATTTTGCTATATTGTAGGGCTACACATAATAGGTTCAAGTTGGATATCACCCTTCCCGTGCCTAGCCTGACGCCCAAGTGTTCAAGGGTTTGGTCTGACTTAAAAAGATTTAAAAAAAAAAACATTTTTTTGAAAAATATATACAAAATTTTTTTCGAAATAAGTATGATTATCACTATTTGAAATATATTCTTTATAAAAATAATATTAAAATTAAAAGTATTTTTTAAAAAATTATATATTATCAACAATTGTCAATTATTTTTACATAAAATTAAATTAGAAATAAATTTTAAAATTTGAAAGAGGTTTAAACATTGTAATGATGAGAAATCAAAGCTTGTAATTCAGGTCAACTCGACGAGTCAATCTGAATAAGTTTTGAAAAATTTTAGGGTTAGGCTTAGCATTTTGATAAATTCTCTCATAGTCAGGCTTATTTGAGAATTAGCTTGAACAAATTCGAGCTAAACCCCGCCCACCCAAATTATCAGCTCTATAAGAAATATCTAGAAAGATTATAAAAAGATAATGTAGCTAAAATATCATAAATAATGTTATTCACATTTTTTTTTTATAAAAATGCATATGTTTGGGCTAGGCTAGGGTTGACCACTACCTGGTGCCCCTCGGTTAGATGATCTTGAATGCTCGAGTAGGGCCAGGTTAACCAAGTTAGCTCACTATGCCAATGTATATAGCCTTATTGCATTCCCAGAGTCCAAAAAATTAATACTCTGATTAAACTGATACACCTTCTTCCTTAATTAGTTGACCCAAGAGTCCTTGTTGAAGGGAGAGATTACTCATTATTGTTAATATTGGTAGTCCTATTTATAAGTCAATTAGCTTCCAACATGTTCTGAAATGAAAAAAAAAAACTTCATAATTTTTTCTTTTTTTTGAAAATTTAATAAATTGTTAACTTTGTGTCCAAGGCAAATTATAAATTTAATAACATATTTTTTTCACTAACATTTAATAAGATTTAAAAGAAAAAAACTTGCAATAAAAAGTCAATAACACGTCATATAAAAAATAAAACAACATTGAGGAAGTAAATAAAGAAGTATGGAGTAGTTTATCATGAATATTGAGGATGATTCTGGAAATTGAGAACTCGAATTGTTGGGAAGAAAAATCTTGTACGTACTTGCATGATATGTGGATAATGCAAACTCGGAAAAATTAAATCAAAATTAAGATATCAAGACACGGTCCAGATTTTCTAAAATGTGCAAACACTTCTTACTCATCATCTCTTATCGTGATTGTTGTTGATCGGCTCTCCCATACATGTTCTTGATTTAATACAACATATAATAATATAATATATTATTATAGTACATTGTAATCTATTTGTTAAAGGAGCAATTTTGTTTTTTAAGAGTTGAATCTTGATAGCTTCAAATTATAATATGCGCGCGAATATGATATGCATGGTCCGTAGTAATAAATAAATGGTTTTTCGGCGCCGCTTGGAAGTTAAAAATTAAAATTGAGTATTCTATACTGTAATTATTTAATTGAAGGATCAACCTATTACCTACCTAACATGATGTTCCTACTCTTAGCTCTTTCGTTAGTACTTGTTGTCTTGTGCCACAATGTATGAATCAAGCTTATCCAGTCACATGTTGTAATTGGCTCTCTCTCTCTCTCTCTCTCTCTCCTCGCTCTCTCTCTCTCTCTCTGCTGTTTGATCTGGATCTAAGCTTGCTTTATTCCCATAATATACATGATTAATTATTACTCTCTTTGTTTTTTATTGTATTTCAAAGGTAAACTGCTGTTTATTTAATGAATCAATATGGCATGATTAATTATTTTTTTTCAGCAGACCTCCCTTTATCAATCCCATTTTCCCTTCTTTCTTATTAATTAATTTACTCCTTTGGAAATTGTATTCTATTAAATTATCAAATGAATTCATGTTGAAGTAATAGTTTTGTTGATGATATTGTTGTTCTAAACTGGAGGGAGAAAAAAATATAGTTTTTTTTCCCAACACAAAATATTGAGTGGTAGAGATTTTTTTTTTTAATATGACTATTTAGTTCAGTTAGATTCAAGCATTGTAGAACAAATAAACATGAATTTTCACCCCCAAAAATGTTTTAATAAATAAGTTCAACACATGACCTGCCACTGAATGCGTACTCTCTTTTTTTTTTGGCAGAATACAAATACTTAATTAATAGCAGTGTTGATGGCCTAAATATTAGACTCCTAGCTCATTAGATTGGAGCCAGGACATGTCACCATGATGTATGACTTAGTAATATTAGTCCCTGGGAAGAGTGTTGTTTTTTGTTTAGTAATAACTTGGGATTGGGCCAGGTTTTGGGCTTGAAACATTTCATTGGTACCAAGTTTTGGCCCAATATGAATTGTTACTGAAAAAAAAAAACATATGAATGAAAAAAATCGTATAACACCATTTAGATTCCACTAGAAACTATTTTTAGACCCATGAAAGGTACAACATTGGGTTCAAAGTTTTCAAAAGAAAATCTAAAAATTTGTAAAATAAACAAATGGTCCAAAGCTCATTGTGTCATGAGAAAACATAACATCCAAACCCAGCCGTCCCTCGCAGTAATTATTATCATATTCTTGGTTCAATTCCCCCATTTTTAATTAAAAATACATCACACATTAATTTACCATATATGTTTAAAATAAATTAAATATCATAGAATACTATAAGGAGCTCGCTAAAAGGTACTCTATATATATATATATATAATTAGTTAATTCGTTTGTTTATTTTCTGGGGACAATCCACGTGGAGGGACGTCCAAAGTTAAGGATACAAAATGATACAGTCAACTATATAATTAAAAAAATAATTATAGAGTGGATTTTGAATTGATCGGTGTGTGAGAATGAATTAATTAATTAATAATTATAAGAATAAACTAATAAGAGAAATTTAAAATAATTGGACCGACTTGACTGTGATCACTATCAGCAAATGATCGAGCTTCAATTCAAAGGATTTACTGTCTAATTAGAAACTGCAACAATCTAATCAATGAAGCAAACATTTTGTAATTAATTTGTGTGTGTGTGTGTGTGGTGTGTGTATGCGTTTATATATAATCTCAGTGTTGTAGGAACCCTATAATACAGAGATCTCTGCTTCATTCTCTTCTTGAAGTGGAATGTGATTATGGCCTTGCCAGGTACGTACGTATACAATGTCTACTTTTAACAATCTTCTTACTTACATCGATTATATTTTTCTTTTCTTTTTGTTATTGAATGTTTGTGTTATAAATAAATATGGATATTGATATGGAAATTATACATATAGAAGGTTAATGTTTTTTGCTCAAAAAAAAAAAAAAAGAAAGGTTAATGTCGGGTTAATTATTTTGCAGTGGAAGGAAGAAGAAAAGTGCGAGAAAGTTAATGAGAAAGAGAAGGAATATTGTGAGAATGATAGAAAAAGGAAGAAGAGTTTAGGAAGCATTGCAATCAATGACCAAACCTCACCACACACACTTGGTTCAAGCTCCTCAAGCTCTCACTTCCATGCCATCAAGGTCTCTCTCTCTCGCTCTCTCCTCCCCTCTCTCTCCTCGTCTCTCTCTCCTCTCTCGGTTAGATATCTACCAGAATTGGAAAAAAAAAAGTTATGAAATGTTTGGTATGTGAAAAAGTGTTTTTCTAAAAGTATTTTTTTTTTTTAAAACATAAGATAGGTATATTCTTTTTTTTTTGAAAAAAAAAACATGTTTTTAACCTAAAAACATTACAACTGCTAATAGTTGCTTCTTTTTAACCTTTTCAAATTTTACCTTTTAATTTAAAGTCTCTCTTTGCATAAAAGGGGGTCCATTCCTTTCCTCTTTTTTTTTCCCCCTTGATGAAAAAGTCATCTCTTTTATCAGTCTTCATTAATCTTTCCGCCGGGGATATACCTAAAAAGTTTTTTTTTCTTAGTCATTTTTCCTAGAATTTCAAACAAGTTCTTATAAAAAGGGACTAATTTCTCCAGTCCTAATTATAGAATAAAATTAACTGATTTAAGATTCTTAAAAAGTGGTAATTGATAGTTGATATCTTATACTTCTAAAAAATATGTGAATTTTCAATTTCGACATTTATTGAAATTGATTATCATAATAAATTACTCTGCCTTGTGTATGCAGGTGCCACTGGGGTGGAACAAGCTATTCATTTACATAACAAGTGCAGAAAATGGGAAAACAATCAGCAAATTGGGGAAAGCATCAGTGCAAAATGGAGTGTGTCATTGGGAAGACTCTATTTTCCACTCCATTTGGATTTCTCAACACACTAATAATCATCTCATTAAGCTTGTTGTCGCCATGGTCTGCCTCTCTCTGCTTTTTATCTTCTTCTTCATCTTCAATATAACACACACGTTATTTTTTTAATTGATGATTTAAAAATTGACATTATTGGTATTATAGGGATCAGTGAGGTTTGGAACCCTTGGAGAGGCCACCATTGATTTGGCAAGTTACATCAAATCAGAAACTTCCACTCTATCATTGCCTTTGAAACATTGTTACCACGACACAATCTTACAAGTAAGACTTCCAGTAATTATTACCCTATATGGTTAATCTAAGTAATACTACTCTTATCAGATCTAGAAGAGTGCAAGACTTGAACAAGCAAATTGTGCAGAACTTGTTCAGAAGTAGTAATTTGAATCCATCAGATATAATAAGTTCTAAACATGTCAATTTAATTCCTGTATCATGATTCAATTCATACCAAACAAGTCAGTTCTTTATCATTGTAAAACAAGAAACACTAATCCTCTCTATTTTTTCAGGTTCAGATTCAGTGTTTGTCACCAGCAAGAAATATCAGGTTTGCAGCTTATGTGAACACTTTGGACAATTGAAGTCCTTGAGAAACGATGCGATCACCAATTTGATACCTGCGACTTTTCTGTATTGAAAATTGAAAAAATGACATTTGAGGACCCTCTAAAAGCATTAATTCCATATTTTCAGTACTTAGCTCCCAATTTTCAGTACTCGTATCCTAAATTTTCAGTACTCATCTTTAACATTTATAGTACTTAACTCTTCAATTTTTCAAAAGCCATTTTAGATATTTTCAGTACTCATCTTTTATATATTCAACACTTATTTTCAGTATTGAAAACATAAAAGATAATTGGACAAGTATTGAAAAAATTGAAAAACTGAGTAAGTAGTAAGTACTGAAAATTTAAAACATGACTATTGAAAATATGGTTGAAACAATTAACCCAAAAAAAAATTAATTCCAGCAATGACCATGACCCGTACCTGAAATTTCAAAATTTCAAGGTCCTTAAATGTAATTAATGTTCTTGGGGTTCTTTAAATTTTATTTTCCCTTGAATATCTGATCTCCTTTTTGAGAATCAAGTATTCTGAGCTGAAACATAAATATACTTCCAGTCCCAGATACTAAAGTCATACAGAAGATCATTGTGTCGAATCGATAAAGACATCGTTGGATGACCAAAATTGGATTTTAGTCAAAACCTTTAACTCAATGAACCTTCTGTATGCTTATGTTATGATAATAAGTTAAAGACAATGACATGTTACCCTAATTTTTCAGAGAAGAGCATTTGGACGACGAAAATTCATATGTGGAGGAAATGAATGTTGACTATGATGATCTAGACGATAAATCAGATGCATCTGATAGTACCGCATTCAACAATAATGTTAGACCGTCACATTGTAACCAATTGCACAACACAAGTCATCCTGCAGAACTTTGCAGTAATGTATGAAAATCTTTCTTTTTTACTGAAACTATATATTTTGCTACTCCACTCTTCTCTGTAAATTTACTTCTGTTCTGAAAAAAATTGTAGTTCTTATTTAGTAAAATCCAGACAGGAAAAGCATAGAAAATGAACTTTATAGATGATTGTATTGTATGTAAGATAATATATATTACTTTAGAATCTGCTTTTTCTTCTGAACTATTATTCCTGTCCTCTTGCCTCTTGGGACAAGGTTTATTTCAAAATGAATAATTTTCGATGTAGATCCTCTGAAGTTGAGAATCAGTGTTTTCAATGTTCAACAAAGATTCCTAGTATTGTACTACCACTCTAAAATCAACACCACCGACTATAACTTCAGAGGGTCAGTTCTCATAATTTTTGTCAGGAGGCTAAAATGCATTTTTGCCGTTGTTACAGGAAACAAGTCTACTTGCATCAGGTTCTTCTTCATCAGGAAACCAACAAGAAAATCACTCTAATAATGGCAACTACTCAGCATCAGGAGCCATCAATTCAGACATGAAACTTCAAGAACAAATCAACGACTTTGGGCAGCAAGTTTCACACCGCCAGCATGCAACATTGGCGAAAAGTCTTGGATCATCTACAGATCTTTTGGATGCTGCTGAGGTCACAATCAATTTACTTAATGCAGAAGCCAAAATGTGGGAGACAAATGCTAGGAAGTTGTTAAATGATGTGGAAAGATTGCAGAAAGACTTGTGCAGCAATTCAGACAAGGAGAAAGAGCTTGAAATGGAGTTATCAGCATTGCAGAAAGGATGTTATGGGTTGAAGGAGGAAATTGAAGAACTAAAAACTATGGTGGAGGAATCATCAATGGCAAAACAGAATGACAGTGAAAACTTGAAGTTTCAGGCTGAAGAGATGGGGAAAATCATAAAGGAGTTGAAAGATGAGATAGAGTATCATAAAGGACTAAACAACGACTTTGAATTGCAGCTCAAGAAAGCACTAAAGTCCAACATTGATCTTGTCTCTATTCTTCAGGAGCTAGAAAAGACAATAGAAAAGCAAAAAATGGAGATTATTGATCTGTCAATGACTAAGTTTCAATTTCAAGATGGAACAGATTATAGCCATGGGCATGATGACAGTGAGGAATATGACTTTCATTTGAAGAAGCCAGTTTTACCAGGAAAAATGAGGATGGATTCTTCTGATTCAGATCTTGATATGTCTAGTTCTAAATTTCCAATAAAGTGCCTCTATGAAGGTATTGAACTAAAAGAATTCTGGAGTTTAGAGCTGCAAGAGAAAATAAAGAACATGGAAAGTACCGTCAGATTTCTGGAGAAAAGTCTAGCAGAAAAAGATGAAGAGATGCTTAAGGAAAGAGGTTTGATGTCCAAAATTTTAGAGGAAAATGAAGCGAAATGGAAGCATAAGCTATTTGAGAAAGAACAAGAGATTATCACCATTGAAAAGAAGCTATATGAAGGTATTGATGCTTTTGAACAAGAAATCAGAACTTTAAAACAGATCATGCAAGAGCTTGAAGCAAGAACTTGCAAGAATCCTAGTGAACTATGCAAGGTTGAAGAAGAGATGAGCATGAATATCCTTGTAAAAGAAGTTTCTGATGTTTACCTGCTTACACAGTCCGAAGATGTTGGAAACATGCATTGTTTGGAGCTAGACTTTCAGCTTGAAAGCTGGAAGGAATTTTGCTCATATCTTGAAGATGAACTCAGCAGAACAAGAGCCCATTTGAAAATGAAGGAACTTGCCAATGCTGCCTTAGAAGAAAAGTTACAACGTTGTACAAATTTCTTGACAGCTGAAGTACCTAGTGAAGGTGACATGTACAATGCCCCAGTTCCTGAGGTGGGTAAAATTTTCTTACCTGTTTGATTTTGAAAGATATTCTTTTGCTTCCATGCTGATTAATGTTATTGTCTCGCTCCTCTATTGTAATTTAGATCCTTTGAAGTTGGCAACCTTAGACATAAAATACAAATACTATTATTCAATATGAATGAACATTGGTCATTGGCTTTGTGTGTGTGTGTGTCCTAGAGCCACTAAATTAAATAGTCTTAATACTTAATGCTGCTTGTGCTCAGATTGTTGTTGGAGAGGAAAACTTAGTGTGGTTCTCCTTAGAAGCTTAAAGCAAAAGAGGGACTGATTGACAAGGAAGATTACAAGTTGTGCTTAAAGCTATTGGGATTTCATGTCTCATTATTTATTTTCTACTAACCAACTTTTCAGGTGATAGCAATGAAGAAACAAAAGGAAAGAAGACAATTTGAAAGTTGTTTTGATGTGAAAAAGTGGTTTAACTTGTCTTAGTTTATGTATTTATTTGATGTAATGTGATTCATCAAGTATCAAATATGTTAGTAGTTTGGAGTTGACTTAAATCTTTTCTATTCATGAAAGCGAATGAGCGTAAAAATAAAGCGAAGTCACATTCTTATTTGTTAATCTCTTTCCGAGGGCATACATAACTCAACTAAAGTTTGCAATAGGCGAACTTGGAATGACAGTGAGCTTAGTAACTTGGTATGTTGCTGTGCAGAATCTAAAAGTTCTAGAGTATGAAGTATTTGGAATTGGAAGATGTAAGCATGTACTCCCCCTGGTCCATAATATATATCATTGGTAACTACTTCACATTTAAAAAAAAAATAGTAGAAATCTTAACGGATTTTCAATTAGATTTTTATTAAATACTCTATACAAGTGGCTTAAATGACAATTGAAATTCCAATTGACCCTTTTTTCAAAAAATAAATAAATAAATGAAGTAAAGATGTACTTGGAAAAACAATTATAAGAACAACCCAATGACTTAAATTTTAGATCACGCAGGGTTTCTAAAAAATGACCCATATTTTGGATTGGAGGGAGTCGTAATTATAAAGTTGGTATGCATAGACTGTCAACATGAAGCATCTGCTGGTATATTTCTTTCTTCGTGCTGCTGAGCACATTGGCACCATTCATTTTCCTTTACAATTCTATCAATTGCTGTATCATAACTGCCCATAACTTTTCTTGATGCCCTCCCAAGGATACAAAAGGAAAAAGAACCCCTTTTTATCCTTAATTTTCAAACCAAAAGGAAGTTATGTACATAAAATGAGGCAGCATTTCCACAACCTCAAAACAGGCACAATTTGATATCACCATCTTTGGCAATCACGACCATATGATCCTGGTCTTCAAATCTCACCTGTCCCTAAGGGCTGCCTCGAGGTATCTCCTGAAGCCCAGGCTTGGTAATCTTTCACGAGCTGCTAATGCAAAAGAGATTCAGTAAATATATCAAATTACACAATAAGTCAATGATTATTATCTCAAGTCAGAACTAGATTATGTGTCTATTGAACCATGATGCTCTTCAGATGATCCTTCCACAAGTCAATCTCGAAATTGCAATTGTAAGATCCTCAATACAGGAATAAGTTAATAAATTACATAGAAAAGAATAAATTTGAAGTTTCATGGGATGTTAAATACAATATATTTTGTTATAAAATTATGATCCTGTTGTTTGTCTGAAAATAAATTTGCCCCAAGTGCTTAAATTTTAAATTGTGTCATTTACCACTTGTTTTCAATTACCACTTAACCACCCCGTAACATTTTATTGCATCAATTACAAAATAATATACTAAGAACAAATAATTATTCACAGGCCAATAAATAATAACAGGTGATAAGTTTGTTCATCCAGAACTATTTTGGGTTTTTTCAAATAACACCAAATTACTAATACCACGATGCCTCAGCCACTTTTGTCACAATTCCAGAAAACAGAATTGAAGTTCTACAAAAAAATATTCAACCAATTGAAAATTTCATCTAAGTTTGTCATAATATCATTCCACCAAGCAGCTCAGACGATGAGGATGCAATGCATTGAACAAAAGACAAAAGTCAGAAACATTAAGCTGCTATCATTCATCAGTCCGCTAAGCTTTCTCAGACAATGAAGAGGTAATGCATTGAACAAAGGCCAAAGTTAACAGACATTTAGAAATAAACAACAGAATACACTTTGATAGGTTATCTCACAAGAATTCAAATTCAATATCCATTACATGAACAGTCATACATAAGCAAAGTCTATAACGATTGATATTTGAGCACACAGACTGCCAATGAAAAATTATCACTACCATACATAAAATTCATCTAGTTCATACGACAGACAATGGGCCATTCTAAAAGTTCCAACGAAAATTTTCTAGGATCTCTTAACAGTAGACTGAATCTCAAAAGGCTAGTAATCTTCATCGACAATTGTTATCTTATCATCATCGTATGATTTGACCAATAAACTGAAATAAGGAAACTTGCACTTTAAATGAAAGTTGTTATTACATCAGTCGTCCACAAACCTGTGCCATAAAACGGGGAAGCATAATTCTAAGTATTTGTTCAAGAACTTGAGTCCCAGCTGATTCAATTGCTTCCTTCGGTATTAATTGGAATGCAAAAGGAATTTCAACGGTTACCTGGAAACCACATATTGATCCAAAGATAACTTTAACTGTGGTCCATAGTTACGCAATCACATAAAATTGATATAAAACCAAATTTACTACCTCAATTATAGTGTCTGAAGAGAACTGCTGCACCAAGGCATTATTACTATTGCTATCACATGATATCCGGTTCACCATCAAAGCTGTGTTACCATATTAAAGTATTGTTAAAGCATTCCTGAAAGTAGCATAGCACAAGGATAGGATATTTTGGAAAAAACTTAGTCTTGCAAATCCATAGCAAACCTTAATGATCCCACACGATTAAACTTACTATAGCCTTATGCCACTTGTCCTACACTAAAAAGTTATTTAGTGCATTATACCAGTAAAATTCTAGAGATTTAGAAGTTTACAGCACAAAATTATGGGAGCAACAACTTTCCCAATAAAGACGAGAGTGCCGTGATATCATTAACCTTTTAATTCTAGTTACTGATTTGCTTGGAGCAGAATGCCGGCCAAACTCATTTGGCCTAACTTTCATCCCCCACAGTTTCTTATCTTCAAATGCAATTGGACATCCCAAATTCTTGTTTTGGCACAGTAGTTGCAGTTCAAGTCACTGGTTTGAATTGGGCAGATTGCAGGGCAAAGTCCAAGATGGCCTAATTTTCATACGCAATGCCAACATTTCCTCATCTAACTTTACACGTTATGTAATGTAGACTGACTTTCAAAATTCTTTATTAGTAAGAAATACTCTCTCCGTCTCAATTTATAAGACAATTTTAAATAAAATCACACATACTAATAAAACTCATTAAATACATTTTACAACCTTATTTCTTTTCAAAACAAAAATATAAACTTTCAAAAATGCCCTTCATTTAATACTCCATTTATAAAAGAATATTAAAAGTAGAATATAATGGAAAGGGTAATATAAGAAAAGCATCATTAATAAAACCTCATTTTTGTCAAAGCATCTTATATTTTGAAACACCAAATCTCTCCCAAAAGAGTCTTATAAATTGGGATAGGGGTAGTAGTATGTACTATATACAACCATCCAGCAATTGCAATTGCTGTGCTGCCAAGGAGATCCAAGCTACAAAATAAAGGTAGACCAATCTTACCATGATAAAATATGTCAAAGTTGGGACCAAGACCACGTCTATTCAAAATTGGCTTGGTCTACTTATTTTTGGCTAGCCTGGTCTAATTCATTAAGAAATACCACAGGTGTACTTCGAATGAAAGTCAAAGCTTAGAATTGGCAACGTGGATGTTGTTGAAAAGTTCATGTTTTATGCTACAATTTGCACATAAAAGGAACAACACAATTATGTATTTATGCAATGCTGTAACAAAGCTTATAAGATAAAACGAGTTCACATTTCTATAATAAAATATTTAGCCATTGCTCCTTACCATCGAACTTGTCATTCTGAGCAGCAACAATTGGCGAACCCTCAAGCTGTCACCCAACATCAAACGAAGAAGAAAGCAGACGAAATAAATCCACTAGAAATTCATACGCCCAAAAAAGAAGAAAAAAACACTACCAAGTCAACAGTAAAGTCAGGGGGGAAGACAGAGCTGAGGGGAAAAAATGTCGTACCTTGCAGGACAGGAGTTTAATACAACACCCGTCGGGTTGCTCTTCCACCCTAACCAGCAAAACTGGACAAACTTCAAAGGAGAAGAACTTAATTTTATACACATAACACCTAAAAGTGTTGTCATTCACTCTCTCAATCCTCTCAGCATCCAGAACAGAATATTGACTGGCAGGCAACCGCATATATTCAACTGAAACCAACAAAAACAATTTCAAATTCCGAATTAAATACACATCCAAATCCAAACGGGACGAGGGGTTATTAAATCTCTCTTAGCATTACCTAGGGGACGTTCGAGTTGCTGAACAGTAACCGACTCCTTCCGCCGAGCAACAAAACGAGCTTTGGGGTTTGGATTCGCAGAAGCTCGAAGTGAAAGCCCAGAGGACTTACAAGCAAATCTTGTACAGAATGATTTGCCATGATATGAAATGGGACTAATTCTTACCAATGAAGAAGCGCTCAGTGCCATCAAAACTCAGCCCCTCTTGAAGCTTAGCATCCAAACAAAACAGGGGGGAAAAAATATTGGCTCTGGTCCTAAGGATAGTTGTGGGGTGAGGTGAGACTTGATATTGGGAATGAGACCCGAGTGCAAAGAGAAGTTGTGGTCACGAAAGAGAACCTAGGATATGCGCACGTGAGTCACGTGACCCCAGCATTTACCGTTACCAGTTCTTCGATGACAAGTAGTAACACGAAGTTGATCAAAACCCTGGCGGATCCCGATTCCAGAACTTGATCCGAAATGAATCGCGACGAGAATTCGAGGGGTGAGGCATAGTATATAAGATTCCAATGAGTCAAAGCGAGGCAATTGGCAGAATGGGGTAAATCCAAAAGTTCAAATACTTAATTCAAGTTCAACAATCGCAAGACTGATCAGCATCACTGAAATCCGAACACTCGATGAAAAGCTTAAGATGGTAGGTCTTTGTTGTATTGAGCGAACCTCGGGACTCAAAAGAATTCGTTGATGAAGGTGGTGGTAATTTGCATGGCTCTGCTAATTAAGAATTGTGAAGATTAAATGCATTGCAGATCAGCAACTCTTCTTCAATCTGTCTGAAGACGGAGCTTCCTTGGCCATCGTCACACCAAACACGAGCAGATGGAAAAAGCAACTAAACTAGCCTACGGCTACACGTCTACACAAAATGGTTTGCTGGCAAATTACAATCATTTTTTTTTTTAAATATAGATGCATTGCGTATCATCACATTTTTTAAAATCAAGATCCTGAAATTTTATATTTTAAGTTTTTTAAAAAATAACAATAAAATATTTTTAAATTATTTAAATGATATATTGATCTTATAAAATGGTATAATTTTTCTTGAGTTTCAAGAATTTTTTATCATTAGAAAATTATAAAAAATGACACATTTTCCCTTTATTTAAATTTAAAAGAATTTGCAACTTTTCTTTCACAACTTTTATTCAAATATTAATAATTTTTATTTTTAAATTCACAACAATTTAATAGTTATTTGTAAGTTTTGATTTATAGGTCCTGATATGTATTAAGTGTTAAAAATTTATAATTTTTTATTCATAACTTTTATTCCTATATTAACAACTTTTATTTTTAAATTTGCAACAATTCAATAGACATTTGTAATTTCACATCTACAGGTTCTGATAGACATCAGGTATTAAAAATTCATAAATTTTGTTCCTATATTAATAACTTTTGTTTCTAAATTCGTAACAATTCAACAATTATTCATGACTCCGCATATATAGATTTTGATATGTATCAAGTGTTGAAAATTTGTGACTTTTCATTTACAATTTTTCTTCCTATATTAATAACTTTTGTCTCTAGATTCGCAACAATGCAACAAAAAATTATAATTTATTAGTATCTTTTATAAATTGAATAAATCAGTAAAAATGAATTACCACTCTAATCCAAAAAATAACAAATTTCATTAATTTAAATGATAAGAAAATCTTAAAAAATGACAACTATCTAAGATTTTATTATTAGTTACATAATCTACAATTTGCATCAAAATACCCTACAGCTCTTTTGAAAAAAATATATGAAATGTTGAATCTTCTAGTGTCATCCTAACATATTAACCATTTCTCATGCCAACCTAAAACAATAAAATAGTCATTTGTTAACATTTTTATTTTTCAAATATCATAGTCTTATATTTGTTATGTTTTATTCAACAACAAACATTCTTCTTATATTCATAACTTTATATTGATCATTTACAACTTTAGTTTATATATTTACAATACAACTGAAAATGATATATCATTTATCATTTAGTCATGAGTAAGGATCCATATCCATATATAGCAGAGAAAATGAAGACATCAATCATAAAGAGAAAATGAAAAAATCAATTATTTCTGCACATTAACTCACATTAACTTCAACTATCACGAATGGGAGGAGAAATTTTCAAGAAAAAAAAGAAACTTACTCATATACAACACAGCTAACAGAGGAATCCATGTACAGAAACTCAAAAAGAAATAAAATAGACGAGAAGGAGAGGGAGAAGAAGGAGAAAGGGATAGAAAAGGTGAAAGAGACGGATTGGAAGAAGAACACGAAGAACAGAAGAGGAGGAGAACAACAAGAAGAAGTAGAGGCAAGAACTCACAAAAATAGCTCTCCATTAAGGCTTGAGATTTTTATTTTATTTGAGAGAAATTTGGTCATTTCATTTAATTTTTTAATAACAAAAAAATTTTATGGGACTTCAAAAAAATTATGCCATTTTATAAAATTAATTCATCATTTATATAATTTAAATAAATTTTTCTGTCATTTTTCTTAAGTTTTAACTGTTGAATCCCCTGCCATTAAATTTAACAATTTTTGCCATCTCACTTTTTATAATTGAACATATATCATATCACTCTAACAAATGATACTTGCAATTAACGTGAAATTTTAATTATTTTATTAATATCTAAAAAATGGCAGGAGATTGTTTTGTCGTAATAAAATAAAACTTTTATATTTCGTTTGATTGAAGAGAAAAATATGGAGGAAATAAAATTAAAAAAATTCCTACAAAATAATAAAAAAATTAATATTTTTTAAAATTTTTATTTTATTTTCTCTCCTTAAATATTTTTTTAACTTTTTCCTTATCTTAGTGAACTCACAAAAAACTCTTAATATTTTTTAAAAATCTTAATACAATAATTAAAATATTTAAAATGTCATGTCAATACCAAGTGCTTTTTGTTTGAGTGATATGACATATTATTTAATTTAATAAAAAGGTGAAATGATATAAATAGTAAAATTTAACAGGGAAGAAAGCAGATGGTCAACATATAATCTAGGACATTAATTTTAATCAGTTAAAAGTCAAGCAATGATATGCAAGCCATCTGAAGCTCAAAATAGTTACGTATATTTTAGCTTTTAAAAAAATAATTATTTTGAATATTTTTAACTTAAATAACCATACCAAATTCTTGAGAGACTAGATTATAATAAAGTAAGGTCTAGACATCTAACATTATTTAAAAGGTGTTAATTTTCTATAGGATTCTATAAGCGTCTTGAATTCTCTTACTTAAAAATTATTCATACCACAGTTGTATAATTTTATCCATACTTAAAAATTAACGTTTGATTAGACACAAATGAAAAGGTGAGTTAAATGGCATATATATGGAAATGCATTTCAACTATTTTTCTATAATCACATCAATCCCTAGATTAAGATATAAGGTACAATAAAATGTAGAGTTCTATGTTGATATATTTTCTCTATATTTTATACCTACATGACAATGTTTGATTGTGCTACCATAAATTATCAATATCAATATCAATATTTTACCAAAATTTCATAAACCATCTACAATGCACTTTTTCTTTACAATCTTGAACCCCATTCTGATTGACTGTGAGTTGGGGGAATTATGATTTATGAATTGGATTCTATTTTTTTTTTTTACCTATGTGTGGTGTGCAAGGTTAGGGTTTCATTGGCCTGCAATCATAATAGGCTATTCAAATTTTGCCTCTCCCATTTTTCTCATTCTTCATATCAATACTTTTCTTGCCCTCATGACTTCTTTTTGCATCATCTACTTTGTACCCTATCCCATCTAATTCATTGTAGTATTGCCTTTTGCGTCTTCTCATCTCCTCTCCCTTATTGTGCCACCTATTACTACTTCAACTCATAGTGTCTTTGGTAAATATGGAAGATTGGAACTCACAATGTCTATCTTCCTTATCTCCCTGCTTCATTGCACCACATGGTCTATCTCCCTCCCTCGTCGTGTCACCTGCCCCTACTTCAACCTGCCATCCTTGGTCCCTAATCTGCCTTGTATCTCGAACTCACGATGTCTTCGATGGATCTTGTCGCACCCGGAAAAATGCAACGCGGACGGCGCGCGAGCGGAGGTCCCGGCCTTCGCGACGGGAACCGGATCGAACGAGGAGTCGCCACTAAGATTTTGAGGGAAATCTCGGGAAATCGATTAATGGAGGATAAGGGTGGTCTGCGAAATCAAAGAATAAGTTCGGGAGTCGGTTGAGTGTGGGGAAGGTGTTAGGCACCCCACAACACCCATTCGTCAGAACGGTTACCTGAAGTTTGTTGTACTCTTTTAATATGGTTTTATAATTATTTTAATTATCCCTTTTGTATTCATGTGTTTGATAAAAATAATAAGAATTAAGTGAGAAATGTTTATTTATTTACGAGGGAGGACGGACTTGACTCAGAATCTGACTCTAAGGCCTACATACCCTGTGATGGGGATCAAAGTCCACGTAGTTTGGGCTTAAAAATGTATTGGTGAAAATATATTTTTTTGAAGAGAAATTAATTAGAAATAATTCATCATTTTACAAATAAAACAATTTCTAAAATTTTGATATGTGTGTTTTAAATTACAAAAGGTAATTTAATTTTAATTATTTTCTTCATTTTTGAATTTTTAATAAAGAAAGGAAAGGGTTTAAAATTATTTTTCTTTATGTTTTATGATTAGAAATTTTAATCATAGTACTTGCAGAACCTTATTGATTCATGCAGTAATGTAATTGCTCTAAATATCTGTAGAGATTCTAAAATCTCACACGATAAAAGAGTTTAGCAATTTAATTTATTTATTTATTCTTATGTATATTTTAAGTGTTAAAAATATATTTTAAGTGTGTATATACATGTTTTAAAGGTTCTTAATCATCATACCTGCAAAGCTTTATTGACTTATACGGTAATATAATTATCCTAAATATCTGCGGAGATTTCAAAATCTCACACGATAAAGGAATTAAATTTATTTAAATACATCTTTTTAGTTTAATTAATGTAATATATAATTTATATATATTTTAAAAACTTAATCGTAACATCTGCATAGTCTTATTGACTCATACGATAATACGATGATCTTAGAAGCCTACAAAGATTCAAAAATCTCACATGACCACAAGATATGATTGGTAAATATAATTATAATTTAAATTCATTAATTTAATTAATTAAAAAATGTTTTTTATTTTATTTACAAAAATTTGTGTATGTATTTACCATACAAATTGTGAATCACGATATCTGCGAGGATTTATTATCCTACACGATAAGGTAATTAATTTAATTATTTACGAAGATTCTTAAAATCTTATGTGAGACTTAAATATTTATTATAAAAAGAACATTAATTTTAATAATGGGTCTTTGGAACCCATATTAATATATACAAGATTGATTCTCATACCTGCGAAATCTTATTGATTTACATGATAGAGGATTATTCTAAATGCCTATGGAGATTCTTAAAATCTCATACGACAAATAGGTAATTAGGAAATTTCCATTTGCAGGCAGTGCATAATATTATGGTTGGCTAAACGATTCATGCGATGAAAGCAATGGAAAGAATAGAGAAATAAATTATTTTGACAGTTCACTATTCTTTTAACCTGGGGATATATTCTAAAAAATTTATATTTGGCATAAACTTTAGCAAGATCATAACCATGATAGATACAGCTTCAAACCACAATTACCTAACAAATTATCAACGATATTCTCACAGGCTTCTTCTTCTTTTTTTTATTTTGTCAAACACCTCTCAAGTATGTTCTAAATTCTAAAGCAAATATTTGATTCATGAATTTCTAATGCCTAAACATATATATATGGATCAGTCCACACTCTTAGCATCTATCAATATATACATGTTTATCAATAATCAAATCCAAATTAAGGGAGATGACACGATTTAAATATCACCTGAGTAACTTGTGATTTTAGGTTTGCATTCTTCTTCTTCTCAAGACAACACTTTCATCACCTCAACCTCAAGTATTGAACGTGTTTTTGATTCTTTGTTGCTTGTAAAACATCCAGCACTCGTGTGACATCAATTCAGACTCTCACTCGGTATCATATGGTATGCCATCGTTGCTTGACCAGACATGAAGATATAACCCATGAACATCAGTAGAAAGTGGACGTTGAAGACTCAAAATTTGTTGAGAGAATCATACACCATCTCCTCGTGAAAACACAGCAGCCAGATGATCAGGAACATGACGATGAGGATCCCCAAACCATTTGAATCTCTCTCCCTCTCTATCTCTAGATCTTACCGTGAGAGAGTAATAAAATGTAAGATCTCTCTCTTTCCCTCTACCTGTGCTCTTTCACCCTCGGTCTCTCCTCTTTCTCCAACTTCTTCTCCATCCTTCTCTTGTTCGTTTTTTTGTGCTCTCTTCTCTACTTTCTTCTGGTCCTTGTTTCTTCTTCTTTTTCGTCCGATTCTCTCCTCCTCCTTTGCCGGTGTTTTTCTTTCTGTCTCCTCCTCCCTATCGTCCTTGGCTCTCTCTTTTTCCAGTTTTGGATCAGTCTCCTCCTACGTTTCTCTTCTTTTTTCTGTCTCGAACCTATCCGTGTTTCATGCTCTGTTTTTCTTGATTTTTCGGTCTTTCGTTCTGTCCTCTCTTTTTTTTTCTTCTCTTCCTGTTTTCCTCTCTTCCCTTCCAGCTTTCCTCTCTTCTCGTCTTAGCTCTCTGTTTCACGTCCTTCGGTCATCTCTCCGCTGTCACTGTCTTTCTTTTTTTTCTTCCCTTCTTGCTCTGTTTTTTAGCCCCTTCCGTCCTCTCTCATTCTCTGCTATTTTCTGCATTTTTATACTCTCTTTTATGCACTTGTCTACTGCCATCCCATGCGTGTATCTCCAGCTCTGTTTTTCTTTGCTTCTTCGTACGTGCATGCGTCTCTCTTTCTTCTTTCTGTGTATTTTTCTCTGCGCGTATCAGCTGGTGTGTTGGGTTCAGTTTCTGTGTTTCATGTGTGCTTCTTTTTTGCATGACTCTTCCTTCTCTTTAGTTCTACATCTCTCTTTCTTCATCTCTGTCTCTCTGCATTTTCAGCTGGCATATGCTCTTCTCCTTCTTCTGTTCTGTTAGTTTTTTTGTCTGGTCTTTTCTTTTGTGCTCTTTGGCCGAAAAGTCTGCTCTCTTTGTGTTGTCCGTAGCTCTGATTTTGTGTATTGTCTTTGCATGCATGCTTGTTCTTCTTCTACGTACGGTAGTCTGTGTGTGTGCACATCATAGTTGCTGCTCCTTCTTTTGCTGTGCTTTTATGCTCGCGTGTGGGTGTTGTTTCTGCATTTTGTGTCTCTGTTTTTGCTGTTTTCTCCTTTTCCTGCTGCATGGCTGAGAGACAGAGAGAGTGTGTGTGTGTATGCGTGTATTTCATGTGTTATGTATTTGTTCCTTCTTCTTTTTCTTTTTTTTCATTCTTTAATGCCCCTTTTTTTTATTAATTAGATTGAGGGGGAGAAAGAAAAGTCTAATTTTAAAACATATATTTTTAAATGAAAAACAAAAGATTTAAGGAGAGAAATTTAAAAATAGTTGAGTCTCAAAAATTGATTCCCAATATCTTTGAATGGTTGGGATAATTTGAGAGAGATTTTTTAAAAAATTTAAGCAAGATTTTTTTTGAAAATATAATCCTAAAAAAGGATTAAATTTCATTTTTGTATTTTTTATATTTTTTAATTATTTATTATTAAATTGAAAAAAAATGTCCGGACAAAATACGGTATTCACAGATCTGAACTATAAAGTTTACACTCAGACTAAGTAAGTTACCTGATTATGATTCATGTAATGACCTTTGTCATCAACCAATCATAAACTCACATAATTAAACCAATCACTAAAACTAAGGATCAACCTTGATTAAAGTTATTTTCTCAATTGACTTTAAAAGTATTAGGAATGATGGAATCCTAAAATTATTTGAAGAAGATTATGATGTATAAACACTTGAAAAATACTTAAAATCATAGTGTAGAAGTTTGCAAAAACATGAAAATAAGTTGAGCATTTAAACCTAGTTCAAATAAGGGCAAAATAGATATTTTAGCGAAATTGACATGTCCATCATAGCCTATTACATGTCCACCACGGCAAGTGGCAAAGAGGCCACAGCTAATTCATCATAGCGGCCAATTCATGTGTAACATCCACCCTAGCAGATGCACATTTACAACATATATCGAACAGCCTTAACTATTGACTTCTGAGGTACTTATTTTATAATTCCAACCTTAAATTAAGGTGATACAATTATCCACATGTAAATAATTAAGAGATTTATCTAATGGCTTCGGGTTTATCCTATTCCAATACCAAAAGGGAATTCTAAAATACTAGTGCCAAGGCAAGCTTTTAATACCACAAACACCACTAAAGTGTCTCCTCTCTTGATCCAAATTTTATTCACACTCCACATACATAAGCTGCAATCATGCATAGATCACATTATTTGTTTATATATATTGATCATAATCAAAAGACATTGCAACATCGACCCTTTCCAAAACATGAAGACCACACAACCAAACGCCTAAGTGTAAACAATAAAGGTCACAAGCAAATGTCAAATTAGTTAGCATGTTACAATCAATCTCCAAGTTAGCAAATTATGCATCCAATTACACTACCAGGAGACTAGAGACTTTACAACAACAAGTTCTAGTCATTGACCTTAAAGGATTTCCCTTCTCCTTTCGCCTTATTATCCCGTAACAAAAATGTTAACAAACAGGAGTGAAATTATACAATCTCAATAACTAAAGTACATAAATTCAAGTATATAAAAATATGGAAAATACAAGCGCATCAAGCAAGGAATTTGCCAATAACAACCTTTATGTATTCAACATGTATCATAAGACTAATGATCATTAACCAAAAGGCATATAATGCAATATAAATTATGCATGATCATAAGCACTCCATCCTTATATTTTTGACTGAATTGGGCCCACTCTCTAATTATAAAAGGTGACCCAGTCAAGGTCCCATACTCATTCTCGAATCATAGATTCTCTCATTCCAAACTCATAGAGTGTCATCCTGCCCAATCCAGGGCAATACCTAGTCCAAGGTAACACCCAATTTAAGGTAATAGTAAAGGACTAAAACAATGTGGCCTCATGATATTGGGGAGTATCACATAGATTTCCTTATCACCCAACTCTTTTATATGAACTCCCACCTATCTATGATCATGTAATATGCTCATGTTACTCTATGACATAACATGCATGCAAGTTTGATTAATTTATCTCATAGTCAAGTGCATTATCTAGCCATACATGAATAACCACTACTTAAGCTACATGCCAATATCATAAACTCATGCTCAATGACATATCAACATCATATATTTTAACAACTTTGATCAAGCATGAGATTACCCTATCAAGTCATGTATTCAACTTAATTCTTTGCATAGTGCCATAAACATTTAATCACTTTATCACATATTCACATTCTTTGTATATAAACTCATTAATTCACATGCTATAATCAATACTCATTAAGATATCAATAATCACAATACCATTTATTGAACTTCAATCATTCATACCATTTCATTTCATCACCAAACAAGCTCATGGCCAGAAATCATATAATTCAAAACAATCACTATCAATATGTTTGTATATCCATATTATCATTTTTCATTGCAATTGACAACATACAATTCATAATTGCAAACAATAATTATCTACAAGAATTTAATTTTTAGTTACCTTAACTCTTGTGTTACCAACACTTTGAATTTCAAAGGAGCTTTTATGCAATCAATCGGCTCCAAGAGTAATCAACTCTACAATTAAAATCATTAAACCTCATAAATGGCTAATAATAATTAATTATTCCTTAATCATGATTAAGTCCTAGTACCCCCATTAAACATGATTAAGCAAAATCAACCTCAAAACTCGCTTTCATTAACTTATTTAACCTTCATTAAGCTTAAACTTAATTAAGTAGTATTAATGTTAACTCTAAACCATTGTTTATCTATGTCATTAGCTTAATCTAATCCAAAACAACTTTAAGGTTTTGGATTTTAGCACCCCTTATGATAAAAATTATCAAAACAACACAAATAACACTTATTTGATCTCAAACAACTTATAAAATTTAAACATGATGGCTGACCATTCCTGAGAAAGAAAACTTAAACCAAAATAACAATACCTAGCTCAAAGAGAAAATTATACAGTAGGGAAGGATTAGAAGTATTACCTTAAGCCATTAGAGCCATAAAATCAAGTCTAATGGAGGAAATGTAGAAACCCTAGCAGGGCTCAAGATTTTCACACCTAGCCTTACCTATTTTTGCCTTTATGTTTCTATTTTGTGATCAGAATTTTAATTGAAATTTTTTATCATTGACCGCAATGAACATTGCTTTTGTGGTGGCAAATGCCTATTTCATTATGACAAATTGTACAGTTTGTAATTTCTCACTTAAACCAAATACCTTGAGCCCAAATTCGGCCCACAACCTAATTTAGACCCTAAATATCTCCCACATATGATTCTAGGCCCAATTTTGATTATAATTAAATGCCTAAACAATCAATTGATCTCAATCATTCATGATTTCTCAATTAACATCTTAAATCTACAAAAGTTTTAAATCAAATCCTCAATATACATATCTCCTTAATTACGTCTTTAAACTCTCTTAAATACTTAATTACTCTTATTTCCTCAATTAATTTAATTAATTCTTAAATTAAATTTTGAGATGTTATAATTCATGAAATGCTCTAATTCGTGATGCCCTTGTTAGTGATATTGAAGAATAAAGTTGACTTGGGATGTACAATTTAATTCATCTATCATGGAATTGAGGCACATCTTGGGTAAGGGATTTTGAGATGCTAAATATGCATGAGTCGCAAGATGAGGGATCTTGATTTCGTTTTTGTCACCTTTTGGTGCCCTACAAGATAGGCTTCACTGGCCTTAAGAAAATCATCCTGGAATCGGACTTGAAAATTATTGTGGATGCCCTTTATTCATAACCTGATTCACATTCTTGTCATCTTGGAGATTGTGAAGTTACTTAACTATCACTGGGTAATAAAATCCAGCATATTCCACATGTTCAAAATGTTGTTGCTAATAGATTAGCTAAAGAGGATTTAACTATTTCTTCCTTCTTAGATGGTGCCCCTCCTTATATTAGGGCCTTGATTCAAAATGACTATGGGATTTGAATCTACCCCCCTTACTTTTTAATATTAATGCATTCCTTTCTACCAAAAAAAAAAACCTTTAAATTCTCTATCAATGTTGTTCTCAGAGCTGCTAGCCATTGGAAGTTAGAATTGCATAAGGAAATATGGTGGAAAGGTTATTTGTTTAGTTTGAATGTTATGTGGTCATATGGTGATATTGATATATGATTTATAATTGGCAAATTGACTCCTGTACTACAAAAAAAAATTATTTACCTAGTTATTACATTTTTGAAAATATTTCACTATATGCTACAAATTTAAAACTAAGTTCATACTAAATCAAGTTTCAATTTTTTTATTTAATATTGTAGTACAAAATTCGATCTAGTAGAGACTGAGTTCTGTACTTATATAAAAAGAATAAATATTTAAGTGTAGTCTTAGGCTACCTCTGCACCCCACTTTCTCCATCCCTCTATGCTTTCCAATGATAAAAAATCAATGTGTGTTATATGTGGTCAGTTGCCTTTTTTCCTTCCAGCATATATGTTTCCTTTTTTTTTTTTTTTTGCCCAGGAGATCCCAACATATAATTGAATATCTTTATATAATATAAATAATATATTATGTATTAAATAATAATATATTATTTTATTAATTATAAAATAACTACATAATCAATAACAACATAAAATTACATAAATTTAAATCATAATATATAACTTTATGGCTAAACCATTAAAGATCATTTCCTACTGTATTAGGTTTTTGCTTTTGTCTAAATCTTGTTTGATGATATTAAGCGTGATGGTTAAAGTGGTCGCACTTGCAAATTTAGTTATTTATGCTCGTAAAGATTTATGTTCAACAAAGTATATGCCCTCAATAGTTCGCTTTTATTCTTTTGTTGCTAACAAATCACACCGTACAAAAGAAGCAAGCTGAAGGTGCATTATGATATTTTTTTTTTCCATTCCCATGGAAGACCAATTCTCTTCTTTTGATAACCATTTTGTTTTTGTTTTTTTCATGATTCATGAAGTGGTTGGTCGTCGAATTATTTAGCTATTATGATGTTGTTATCCTTTTTATGGTTTTTTTTAATCTAAAGTATTTATTATGAATGCTGTCTTAATGTTTCTTATTAATTGAGTAATAAGTGATTTCAGTAATCAATAATTATTGAAGTTTAACCACTAATTAATTGATCAATAATATAACTTAATAATCATTATTTTATGAATAACAATTTGCTTATTAATACTTAATATATTGCTTTTAGGAATGAAGAAAATAAGCCACGTGTGTATTTTGGAATTTTGATATCGCTCAGGTGAATGGAAGGGTAACTGCCAAGCCCATGCTTGAGAACTTTCAAGAGGCCCAACTTGAAGAACGTTATGTTGCTTGACCTGTTTCCTTTATGTCATTTGAAGTTTTTGTATTAAAATTAATGGATACTGGTAAAGTTAATAAAGGCTAATATCGATTTTTTTTAAGATGAGAATTTAAACTTTGAAAAATGATGGATGCAATAATTAAAACGATTTTAAAAAGGTCATTCTATCAGTATTTGTAACCACCATAAAGCTTTCAACATGGGGGTTTGAATTTAGTTTGAGGCAAATAATAAACTCAAAATATTTCAAGATATCAGGCGATCTAATGTCTAAAAAAATAATTTGTATATTGGATGATCTTTTTTATTTTGGAACATGATATTATGAAGTTTGTTTTGTTGTTTTGTGGACAATTTTACTTCATTTGTTTCAGAACCAAAAAAAAAAACCCGTTCTGCTTTTTTTTTTTTTTTTAATAACTCCTGGACTCCCATCTTGATTTCTTGGTATCGTTGTTTTTAAGGTGGTCCATTGTACTCCCTCCATTATTAGTTTCCGATTCCATTCATGTCAGTCAACTTAAATCTAAGGTATCGGTGTTAATAAGTTTTGGAATAAATAAGCATGGGACAGTAAATCTAACCTATTATTCAACATTCAAAAAATTATTTCTTTTAAAGATTTTAAAAATATTTTAAAAAACTCATGTTTTTCATTAAAATCTGCATTTTGAGCTAATGGATTTTGGTATAAATAAGCATGGAGTAATAAATTTTGAAGTCGTCAGGTAATAAAATATAAAAAAAATTATATTTAAGCGAGAAGACAACAACTTCAATTAGTAAAAGAAACAAGTTGTGAAACAAACAATTTGTTAATTTTTTTCCCCAATTTATATGGATACAAATAAGCTATAGAGTAGAATAAATTATTCTTTATATTTTGAATTTTTTAATTTAATGTTTATGTTTGAATTTAACTGTGTAACAAATTTTAAAACAAAACAAGTTATTATTATATTTTTATTTTAATCTAAATAAACTGCTGTTGATTACCATGTTATTGTTTTTTTATAAAATATTTATTTTTTCCATGTTGAAGAAATAATAACAAGTTCACTTTCCATTCATATTGTTTTTACCCCCACAATCACTAATGTATAGATTATAACTACGGGAGATATTCAAAATAAAAAGATGAAGAACAACGTATTGTTATGTAACAAAACACAACACAAACAAAGTAGCTCTAAAAAAACATGTAAGCATGAAACGGAAATATGTTGTAAACATAATTTGGTCAACCTTTAGAATAGAGATTTAACATGTACTGTAAACAAACTCGGCTTTGGACAAAACAACAAATTTGTCGGTCACTAGTTATAATTATATTTACCAATTATTAATTACTACTACTGTACAAAAGTAATATTCCATTGTGGCATTGTCATATATTTAATTAAGTAGTCAAATCCAATTTTAAAGTGCATGACAACAATTTGTTGGTCCTATACCTGACATCAATTTTTTTCTTTAAAAAAAAAAGGACATTACTAGTTTGAAATTTTCATATAATATAAAAAAATTAAAATATTAATCCCTTTAAATGCAATTGGGTGGTAACATAGACCTCAAGTTAATGCTGAAAAATGCTTCAAATTATTAATATCGGTGAGTGTGATTAATTACTTGTAATGGAGAACCATTGACCATTGCATGTGGGAAACAAAGTGCTGATCATCATGTGTATAAATATAATATAACAAACACTTGAGCCTCAAATTTGACAGAATACAAAAATAATCAAAAGAAAAAGATTGACTTAAATAGATCCCTTACTAGTCATTATTATCTTTAAATAGAATTTGAGTAATGATTGAGGATGATAGATGATGACAAAGAGTGAAATTTTAGTGATCAAGAATTCAACCATATCTTCGATTAATGAAGCTTTATGACATTTATTATTTACTTTGTTATCAATTGGAGAATCATAATTATGGATCTTTAGACCTTTGATGCCTTGATTCATTTGCTAAAATTGTAATTACCATCTACTGAATTTATTTTGAAAAATTATTGTAGAAATAAGAAAGGCATGCAAACTTATGGGCTCACTTGTAAACTTGTATACTAAGAGCCAACCTTCATCAATTGAAGCCCTTTCTAAGAAATAACTTTTTTTGAATAAAAAAATTTAGATTAGTTAGGTTATGATAATTCACTAACCTTGAACATACCTTCAAATTCAATGAATGTTTGAACTGATTGGTTTCTCACCCTTTTTTATTTGATACACACTTTGTACTATTTAATTTTAGGAATAACATAACTTCAATACTAAATTTTCTCTTAATTATTGATTTAATCTTTAAATTTTCATTCAACATAATTTAATTTTTCAATTTTATTGAGTTAAAGAATTATAAAAATTGAGTTATACCTAGTTAGAGAATTATAAAAACTAAGTTATTTTGAATCAAGAAACTATAAAGTTTGAGTTATCCTTATTCAAAGTTTAATAACTAAATCAATAATTAAATAAAAACATATGGGTAAAATTTATTTTTTTTCTTAATTTTATTTGCAACTTAAAGAATAATAATCATAATTAGTATTAATATTAATATTTTATAAATACCATGTTATGGAGAGGCAAATCAATCTTTACGAACGCGGGATGGCCAAGTCTATAGTGAATGAACAGTGCTTCATCTATTGCCTTTGTAACGTGGCCAAGGTCATTACCTGTTCCAGTTCTCCATCTATTGTTCTGTTATTATTATAATATAATATTATGATATTAGAGAAAGGGATTCGAATATTGTAGTATTAATAATTAATAATATTATTATAATTTTTGGTGATCCCTTTGTTTTTCCTCATGCAACTAATATTTTATATTTTATTTTGAATCTAACTTCTGTAACCCAAAAAAAGACAGAGAAAGGGGACGCCAGTCTTGCATCCACGGATAGATTAAATGGGAAGGTCGATGGGTCAGTTGGCGAGATTTCAATAATTTTCAAATTCTTGGTGATTTTTGTGTTGCCGTTTCGCACCACCAGGTGAAATTTTAAATATATTGTTTGCCCAGTGTGGTATTTGTACGTGCATAACATCGTCAGGTGAAATTTTTGTCATCATATTCGTGCATTTTTTGTCCTAGCATCTTCGTTTGTCCTTCTTTGGTTATTCTTGTGGTTGATCTTTGGGGAAATCGTGTGTTTATGTTGGTGGGTTCGTAAACGGTTTGTGCGGTCATGTCATTTGCTTGGTTGTGTTTTTTATTTCCCTGTCTTTTGTTCTTTGGATGAGGTGATGATTCATAGGTATCGGCGCAGAGGAAGAAGTATTATGAGATGATTGTATAAAGATGGGTTTGTTGATCGGAATCTACCACATTGGTGAGTTTTCGTATAGATTTTTTTCTTCCTTTGGTTTAATTATTGATTAATTTCCTATTTATAAGTGATATTTTCTACCCAGAGCTAATTGTCTGTCACCATATTGTGTTCATGGCCTGCTCAGTGAACTGTTCCACCATGTGAGGATTGCCCCTGAAACGTCTACATTCTGGACAAGGCTGGGGATCTTGGAAGTGACCTTTCCCTTTTTGATCGTTCGCCCATTTCATTGTTTCAGCTAGCGTCCCTCACTTCACTTGATCTGTCGGGTGTTCGTGATATTATGGTGGATTTTTTTTGTCAAAGGTCGTCTTCATGTGCACCTTCCAGGTGAGATTTTCGTCCTCCAGCTATCCTGTTGTGCATCATTTGTATCTGGTCTATTTTTTGTTCACTTTTTCCCTTCTTAGAGGATTTGTTTGGCTCCATCGATTTCAGTTGCATTCAGAGGGGAAGACTCGTGATGCCCTCGATGTTCTAGGTTTGTTTTATTCTTCAGGTCGTCTAAGCCTTGCACGGGCAATTCAGGGAACATTTATTTTTTGGCTTATAAGATCCATGCTATTGCAAATTTATACTTCTCGGGCTGATTTGAAAGTGAGTACTTTTTTGGCTTACGCATGTGTGCTTCTTTAATATGTGAGATTTGGTTTCTGCCTAATGCCGGGGTTGGGATTGCCCAATTTCCTTCACATTTATAGGGTTCTATGTAATTAAATGAAGTAGAAGAATATTATTTTGTTGACTAGCTGAAATTTGTGTCTACATGATGGAAATAAGATATTTATGTTTATTTTTCTCTCTTTTTTCTTTGTTTTTTCCCTACTGATTCAGATTTGACCATCTTGCTCTTGATATTGAAGGGGAATCTAATCGTTTAATCACCAGTGCTGATATTGGTAAGGATAAAGGTAATTGTAATTCCTCATGCCATGGCTACTTCACTAAAACTTGAAGACTCAACTATTTATTGCTATGCAGGTCACGCATTTAAGTCACTGAACACATTAGGATTTGTACCTAAATAAGGAAAGCTCATTGCAGATCGTATTGATGGAATCTGGTAAAGTGCTAAATTGTCTAATTGAATTTTTTGTCAACGATAAAGAAAGCATATTGGTAATGTCGCTTTTAACATTTTGGTGAATTTGTTATCATACAGGGCATGATCAAGAATAGTAAAATAGGGAAGCATGAGCTGTTGGATCTTAGCATCATTCATATCCTTGGCTTTAGCTTAGCAAATATCCTGTGAGCAGTCCGAAACAGAAGAACAAACACTCTGCTGTATTATGTAGTCCAAACTTATCCAGACTTGATATTGGGCACAGGAAGAAAATGACAAAATGCTTCATATAGTTGCGTAGTAGACATTTGAGAGACAGGTACCCAAACCCTCTTCTCGGTGAAAAAGTTATAAGAAAATCTCAATGATCACATATACCTGATACGTTCTCAACCCTAAGCTTTTAGGACTTGAGGTGTCGATCATTGACTTATCATATTATGTGCAAAAACTTTAAAGATCAGGAAATAGCAAGGACCAAATTCTGAAGTCTAAAAATTCCTGGTCACATAGACTTTGGTACTATTCCTAGAACTACTTGAAGCTTAGACAATATGCCATAATGGTGGTCTAATCTAGTGGTAAGAGTTATGATAACTAGCAAAAAACTTTTAGGCTCAAACCTCTACTTCAAAAAGTCAATGGATAATTTAATTAGGATTTCTGATGGACTAAGATAGGTTGAAAGACTAAGTTGGGGCTAAATTTCTTTCTGCTTGGTTTCTGGTGGTCAGATTCTCATGAGTCGTCCCAGGACATGTACTGAGAAAAATAATGTTGCAATTTGTTGTAATGTTTATTGAGCGGAGAACTAATAGAACTCTGCTGTATAATATCAAAACCTTAGAACTCTGCTCTATAATAAATTTCTAACAGGGAAATAAATGCAAGAACTAACCAAATATGGGAAATTTTGAGGTTTTGATATTAAATCAAACTAGCCGAATCAGTGTCACAAAAACAAAGGCCATTGATTCTAGCCAAAATCCTATTCCCTAATATTGAAACAAGATTACAACAAAGAGAATGAAAGCAACAACATAATAGCTCCCTCACTGGTGTTTGAGAGACCAGTATTCTTGTCATTCCTATCTAACAATCAAAACATGTCCTGAGTGCTATCCAAAACAACAACGAAATATTAAGCAAGCCATAAATGATGTGACTCCGACCTCTAAACTGAATCTATAGCCACCCTAAACACATAATGACTATATCCTGATTTGCTGGACCCTTAGGATAATAATTCTGACTTGCTGGATATTTCTTTTCCACTTCTTTCCCTCCCCTCAATTTCCTCTTATATGTCTGAATATATCTTAAGGTTACATCAAAAAGACGTTAAGTTTTAAACTCATCTTGAATTATACAATGAATTTCTCTTTTAGTTGCCAAGTTGGCAATATAAGTGAGTCATGGATGTGATTTTTAGAGTGTAGTGATTGCCATGTCGACAAAATCATTCCAGGATGCAGAAAATGTATTAATTATTTCATCATTTTTCTCATGGTAATTTTCCATGTCTGTGACGTGGTTTGCTTTTACCCCTTATGTTCTTCTTTTTTGCAAAGCTGTATAATATATTTACTTCTCCTACTGCACTTTGGTAAATACGGAGTCATGCACAGAAGTATTTCCTGAAAGTTCAGAGGAATGGAACAAGTGAACATGTACCTCCCCTTTGGCCGCAAAGAAAGGCTGCTCATTCATACCCAGAAAAGGCATCTAAAAATGGCTAACAACTTCACATAGTGGACCACTTTTCTTGTATCCGTTACTTGAATCCATTGTATCTTTGTTATTTATTTATTTTTATAATTTTCATTTTAGCAGCTCTATTTGTATCCCAAGTTAAATTGCTCCTTTTCAGCGTTGAGAAAGGTTAAGTCTTAATTTCATTCACAAAGATAACCATTTTATGATTCTTTCCTTCCAAAACTTCTAGGGAGTAAATTTTGCATTTGGAAAGTAAGGGATAGAGGAGGAAGCTATCAATGATTTAAGTAGAACAACTAACAGTTGTCCAGAATTTTCATATTCTTCATTGGTCCATATGCTACAAAATTTTATTTGCTACATTGGTTTATAACCTTTAGGTTTTGTAGATGCAAAGTTGTCCAAAATTTAATGGTCCATTAGCCACTATTGGTGTGTTCTAAAAAAGCCTTCCATGCATTGTAATAAAGATTTTGGTTAAAGTGTGATGTTTTAGACAATTCTGCAGTTTGTTACCCTTAAAAGTTCAATTACACTTTCCTGAAACACATGACTATAAAAATTTAACTCAAATTTTAATATTTACTTGCCAAATTACTTCCAGAATGAAAACTAATGGCTTTGTTGTCTCCTGCATTAGGAAGACGATACAATAGGGTCCTGAATCCTAATGATTGTTACGGTAGATGTGGAAGAAATCTTGTGCACATGCCAAGGAGTTCTTGTAATTGTGTAGTCTATCATATTTCACAATGCTTTCATTTGGGTGGCAATTGAATAATATATTACCATTTAATTTGACTGCTATTCATGATTAACTTCTCTATGAGAATGGTTCTTCCTTTTGTTCCTTATGTTCAAGGATTCACGATTAACTCATGCATTATAATTCACTACATTAAGATGTTATCTTATGAGTTCAACTCTATTGGTAACTTAATCAGTTACTTTATTTGGTTTATTGAATTTCTTGAATCAAAAAAATTTTATTTAGTCAATTATAATGGTTGATGGTAATGACATATTTAGCCCCATTAATTTCTTTTGAATGGGGATGTGTGTTTTAAAAATATGTCAAAGTGATTTCATAGTTTTATAATACATGTACTTAAAGCGTTTTATAATTTTGTTTTTAAAGTTTTTTAAATTACCTGTGTAAGCATTGGGATATTAACTCTCAAATTAAATAAAATAAAATGGAGAGAAAATATTTTTAATCAATTGAATTTCTAAGCAAAGTAAATGAGATTGAAAACTTTTAATAAGGAGAGATGGCAAAGGAAAATATAAGTGAAATTAATTATGTTTTCACAATCGTGCATTACAAGTATGATTAAATTGCATTACATATAAATTAATTTAATCATAATGATTAAATTCCTTTATGTATTACATGAAATACAAGTAATAATACGAGATATTGATAACTCATTTAATATTTTACTAATGAAATGAGAAAGTAACAATTATAAGTTCCTCTTTAAATTAGTTTGGTTAATTGGAAATAAGTTTATATACAAAAGGCCTATAGATAATAATTCATGATAAAAGTAATAAGGCATCTTAAAAAATGATCAATGTTGTATTCTAATATATATTTGAAAACTTTGACAACGGGCTATAATTTTTTTTGGTTATACCTTACACTAATTATTTGTTTAACTTTCTTTCTTATAGGCTATACTTGTCTATCATAATTAGTTGTGATTAATTGATTATATCATTCATATTTTTCATTTGTATGTTCAATTGTCTGCAGATAATAGAGTCTAGCTAAAGACTACATGCTTAATTTTTTTAAAAAAAACCCAAATAACACAAATGTTGATTTCAAATTATTAGTATGTAATAACAAAAATGTTCTACAATATAACTCATCTTATGAGAAGGTAATTTTAAAAATAATTTAATTTAATTAGACGACTTCTTCCTCACGAGTTGAACACTAGTTGTAATGTAACACAGGGTAAAGTAACATGGAGTAAAGCTGAAAGTATAGGTTGAATCACCATTTGAGTTGGCTCATTTGGGTTAGGTTGAATTCAACTCATTTTTATATGGGTTGAAATTATTATTGAAAGCTGACAGGTTAAATAGGCTAATTTGCTAATTTATGTTATTTTTTTTCAACTTATTTTTTAAAAATTTTAAAAAATACACCTAAATAAAAATAATGATAAATTTCAATATAATATTCCTTCATGTCATGATTCATTCTAAATGTACCAAATTGAGCTAACCAAGCTATACCCATCAATTTATCAAAAAATCATGAATATATCACGTTCTCCATTTTTTCTCCATTTTTTTAAAAAATAATATAAGCTAAACAGGCTAACTTGTGGATTGCGGGTGACTCATGATGGGTTGTAGGCTAACGTCTAACATAACTCTCATCATATATGGGTTATAATTTTGCCAACCTGCAAGTAAAACATATTTTTTTTTATAATTTTTTAATTTTAAAAATTATAAGTTCACCTCTTTTATTATTTTTTAGAGGTAAAAAAAATCATATATTGCCTCTAAAAATTAATTATTCAAATAAAAATAAAAGTTATTCTAATCAAGTCAAACTTATATCATCACTTAAATATAAATTAATTTGATTTTGTGATCTTTTTATTCTCTAGTTTTTGTACTTTATGCAAATTCTCTTTTTCATATACAAAAATTTCTTTTCTTTGTCTTGTTTAGATTTTAGCAATCCTCAACATTGAGAGAACAGAGATGACTAAGTTCAATTAATTATTGAAAATGGTTGGTAATTTATAAATCAAATCAGTGGACAAAATAAAAATGTAATATTATGATTTGTTATATTTAACATATACTCTCTCTGATCTTATTTATAAGGCAGAGAAAGAAGAAATTTTTTTGTTTATTTATAAGTTACATCATAAAATCATAAAATTTATTTTTTACCCTTCATTGAATGTTGGAAAGAGAAAATTTATTATTAAAGTGTGTATATTGATAGGGATAAAATTAAAAACTTATTAAATTTTAAGACAAAATTAATGAGTTTAAGGCTTTTTTTGATACTGATAAAATATGTCGGAAGTGGTTTATAAATAAAACTGTATCTAAGTTGTGTGTTTTTATTGTTTTTTGTCATAATTCAATTTTAATTAAACAAATGTTCAAGTGTCATGTATTTAAACTGTAATTTCATGCATGCTTATTTTAAATGCTTTATTTTAAATTTAATCTCATTTGTTTATTTTTTGTTTGTTTTTAAAATATAAGCAAACTAGCGTGTTAGTCAGCTACATGTTCAAGTTATGTGGTGTGAACTAAAATTGTCCTGCGTCTAAACGAATTCATTTTCTCTAACCTAACCTACCACTTTTTTATGTGTTAGCGGGTTGAGCTCATATCAACTCTATTCACAGGTTATTTGATTCAGGCATATTTTAATTTGAATTAATGTTTTTCTAACCCAACCCAACTCATGTGATTGGTTATTTGAACCAATTCATATAACCTAACTTATATTCTCAACTCTACTTATGGAGTGGAGGAATGAAAAAATTTGTACTCTCTTCCTCCTAAATTATAAGGTACTTTTAAATAAAATTTTATATGTTAATAAATTTTATTAAATATATTTAATAATTTTATTTCTTTTAAATAAAAATATAAACTTTTAAAAATACTTTTCATTAATAACTTTTAACCTTCATTTAATTAATATTAAATAAAAAGAAAAAGACTAATATTAAAATAAATTTATGTAATAAGATTTTAATATTTTTAAAGTGCCATATATTTAAAAAAATGAATTTTTTCTGTCTCGGAGGGAGTATCATTTTCTGATTTTGTCAGTTATTTAATAAATAATCATAATCATTATCATCATTAATATTAATAATTTAATAATAACAGAGGCGGTAATCACGCCCAAGCCACGACGACTGGCTCGTTCACTCACGCACGCACACACATGTAGGAAAGAGAGAGCTGCTGGATATGTAGTCGGGGTTCAATCTCTCTAATTCCATTCTTCACTTCGCTTTCACACCGTAACCCACTCCTTCTCCTCCTCCTCCTCCACCTCCATTTTCGGTCTTTGGATTTTGTAACCAAATGGAATTTGCGGCAATGGTTTGAGCTTCTTCTGTTGCTTTTGTTTGTTACGCTGTTTCTGTAAATTGCCCTTTCTTTCTCTTGGCAAAAGAAGGCAGGAAAGACAAGAGGTTGAAGGATAGTAATGGAGTCAACAGAATCTCCCTATGTGTCATCTCCTGAGGGACCCAGGAAACCCCCCTTGGCACAACCCAATTCCCATGCTCCAGGTATCTGATCCGATCTACTTTCTCTGTTTCGGTTTTTTTGGTTTCGGCAGTTGAAAATGGCGGTCCAGTTTGATGGCAATATGTGGTTACATCAATGGCAATGATGCGCTTTCTGGTTAATTATAAATGTCGGTAATGTTAACGTACGGTCACATCGGAGCCCAACTTTCCTGACCCACCTAATTCAGATTTTCTGAGCTGCGTATTGAAAATGTTTTCTTTAGTTCATCTCACGACTTTCGAGAATGGGAGGTGGAAAACTTGCTAAGTTGCTATCACAAATACTACTTTGTGGAATGCTTGAGTTTTACTTGCTTTCTCAGCTAGTTTTTTGTGCTGGAAAAATCGCAATGCAATTTTAACCCTCGTTTATAATCAACTCCCCCTGAAGGATCAGGGTTATTGCTGAAAATGAGGATAAATTACCAGAAAATAATGAGGGTTGATGCTTGAGTCAGGATTTTATTTTTGAAGGACCATTTACTTCTCAATATTTATAAAGTTCTAACTCTGGACCTGATAACAATTTGCGTCAGTCGTGAAAATAAAGCTTTTCTCCGATCTCAAAAAAGAAAAAAATGAAAAGGAAACTTGGGCTGTGGATTCATTATTTCTCTCTTACTAAGAATCCTCGTTATCTTCTTCAAAACAAGGACTCATGCCATCGTCACTATCATCTACTTGTCCTCCCAAATATTTTTAGTAATTGAATGATGAGCATTCTGATTGTTGTAAGACTGAATTTGTGTTCTGGATCTGATTGACTTTTTTTTCCTTCAGTTATTGAAAAATAAATTCCATTTTATGAAAATATGAAATTATTTTAGGTTTTACTTCCTTCATTCTTATTTATAAGTCAGCTTCTAGAAGTTTTTTTGTTTCATTTATAAGTTATTTTGCAAAATCTATGAAGCAATTGATATATTTTTCAATAGTGCCTTTGTCATGGATATTATTGAGTAATTATGGTGGAGAGGTATTGAGAGAGATGAGTAAGATTGGATTAGAATTAATTGCATTTAGTGGATGGTATTTTTTTGGGAAGATGGGATAACGTTAAGAACATCAACTAATTGTAACTAAACTTTTTTTATCTGTGCAAATTAGTTAAAGATGACTTGTAAATAGGTTGGAGTTCCAAATCCTAGCACACTACCCTATTGAGTGAATTTTATTGTTATTATTATTTGAGAACTACTTCTCAATCCTTTTGGTTTGGGACTAATCTCATTTGGGATTTTGGGGTACTGGGGTTGCCTCTTCCTAGAAGTGTTTTCTCATGGGTTTGAACTTTGATGTTGGAAATGCCCTTCGACCAATGAGCTCAAGCTTGATTACCGCTTGATCTGTTCCTCATGGATGTACGTAAACTGTTGCATATAGATAAAACTTTTGCTTTGATGGGAGTGGCATTTACAAGTAGTGATTTTGTTTTCGCATAAAATTTATTGTATAGTCAATTTAAGCTGGCATGATGAAGGTCAGAAGAATTGTACTTATGTAAGTCATGTCACACTAGTACGGTCAACCAAGTTTTTACAAAATTTGATTTTTGTTAATTTGACCCTTGGATGATGAAATTCTCTTTTCTGTCTATCATGCATGCCTAATTCCATATAAATTTGATATCAGGAAGTGAAAAAATCAAGTAGTCTATAATTTTTTACCTTCTTATGCATATGGCAAGTTAATCTTATGGACTATTACTAGAGCACAAGGCAATATTTTATAGATTACTTTTTTACCTTCTTACGCATCATATGGTAAGTTAATCTATAATTTGTTACCTTCTTATGCGTCATGCTTATTCTAATATAGTGCTTGCTTCTGCTAGATTCCACAGAGAAACCAACATATGTTCGGTTTCTTGTTTCAAACGCTGCAGCTGGTTCTGTTATTGGAAAGGGTGGTTCAACTATCACTGATTTCCAATCACAATCTGGAGCACGAATCCAATTATCTCGCAATCATGAATTTTTCCCTGGAACTACAGATAGGATTATTATGGTATCTGGTGCAATAAATGAAATTCTAAAAGCTGTAGAACTTATTCTTTCTAAGTTGATGAGTGAGGTAACTGCCGTTATGTAGATTTAATTACTAATGGGATGAAAGATTGCTTATGTGCTTCTGAAATTTACTTGGCTTCTGTGATTAGCTTCACAGTGAGGATGACAATGATGGTGAGCCAAAAACAAAGGTAAGACTCATTGTTCCAAATAGCTCTTGTGGAGGAATAATTGGCAAGGGAGGTTCTACCATTAGGTATGAGTACTTTTCTTAGTCAATATTAGATATAAAACTTTTTAGTTTGCCTTGTTTATAAATTAACTACTGATGGAAAAAGCAACTTCTAGTGCTTGAGGATCTTGATCTTTGTTCTGAGAATATTTCTAAACTCGGAGCAAATGGTGTGTTCTTTTCAATATTATTTTAAGGTTTGTTAAATTTACCAACCACCCATAACAGCAGGCCCTCCTGTTGGTATCAGGATGCTTTTTGCAATCGCTGAAGTCAGCCTAAGAAAATTGTTATCCATCACCTTTTCCTTCCCATGTTAACCCCACCTTCTTTGTCACTAAGAGATCGATTATTACTATCAGTTAATAATCCTTTCTATATGTATTAACATCGCTGAGAAATTGGGGTAAAAAGTTAACTTTATATGTACCTTTTTCTTTGAGCAGGTCATTTATTGAAGATTCTCATGCTAGCATCAAGATATCTCCTCAAGATAATAATTATTATGGACTGAATGATAGGCTAGTGACATTGTCTGGAACTCTGGATGAACAGATGCATGCAATTGATCTAATTGTTTCCAAGCTTGCTGAAGATCCACAGTATTCGCAGTCCATGAACACTCCATTTTCATATCCAGGTTTGTATTGTTTATTAATACCTGGGAACATCGGTTAGGATTCTTTCGTGTAGTAGCTTCTCATTCATGTTTGTGGTTCCAAAGAGCTAATAATAAGTCAAGTTCAATTCATATATAGGTAACTGCAGAGGTGGATGGAGGAAAAAAGTAATTTGAGGGGGCCATAAGTAATTTTAAGGGGACTTAAGGATTAACTGTTGTTTTTCAAGGGCAGTGCTTATTTTATGCTGAAAAAATTGCATATGTATATTTTCTCCAATTGCCCCCCAAATCAAAGGACAGGAGGCTCTGCTTAACGGAAAGAATGTATCCTCAATGTTTTTGTCAATCCAATTTTCTTTGCTTGAATAATTCTTTCACTTTGAAGGCGAAGTGTTGCTAAGTTTCTATTGCCCTGTATGCCATATATCAAGATGGTTATTAGTGATCACTGCAACAAGATGGTTATAAATACAAAGCCTGATTCATACACCTTTTTTTAATACACTTTTGCTCTAAAGACTAATGAAAGTTAAGAAATACTTAATATTTAAATTAAAAGTCAATGAGGAAATTGAGCATCATGTTTCCAGTAGGAAGACTATGAATGCATATTCAATGATAAAGAATTTTAAATTTAAGCTGAGACAGCCACCACCACATGTATCTTGGTTTTTATAAATTATTGTACTTTGCTTTATAATTGCACTTTTTGCAGGCAGCAATAATATCCATAAGTAATAAGTTTAAGATTCATAAATCTTGCTAATTTGCTTTAGATTTATTCTTGATTGTTGTTATTATATCTTTGCAGTGAAATTTTTATTTATAGTAGTCTGGGGTGATTAGATATTATATTTAGGTCTAAGGTGGTGTTTTGGTAATTGTCTTCCATGGTCTTCGAGTTTGTGCAGGCTATCACATAATCTTTAAGTTATTTGGGCTGTTGTTATGTATTTCAGGTGGCTGTTTGATTTGAGTCGAGCCTTAAATTGTGGCGTTCTTAGTCCTCAAGTTTGACTAGCCCTTCATAGTTTGCTCTTTCATTGCTGATTAATGTAGAAAAGGAAGACTTATAAGAAATTACAGCACCATATATGATAATGAAAGGGTGGAATCAAGATTCAATTGGCAATTTCATTTTTTACTTGATATGTTTTGTGAGGAATTATCATCATAAAATTGATGCTTAATATATTTTTCTTCGCTTGATTTTTAGGTGTTGTCTTCTCTGGTTATCAAGGTGTTCCCTATACATATGTGGTTCCTTCTGTTGCAACAACACCCTACAATGGAATTAACTATAGGCAAAATGGCGCGGGAGGAAAAGTCCAGAACAGCAAGGTTAGTAATGTTTCCTGATGTTGTAAGTTGCCTTGACAGACAGAACAAAGAATGACAACAAATTTTGCATATCTTATTGTGGAGGCTGAGCATGGTGCATGTTGATAGAGTCAGACTTGGATGAAGACCTTAGTCTTGCTATCCTGAAATTAGTTTTCTTTCTTCCACTTATCAATCCCTTGAACCATGTGATCCTGGATGGTGCCATTTTGTCATCTTAAAATGAAAGAGTGAGCACATTTCAAATGATGCGAGATGTGAAGTCATTTGTCATTAATGAATATCCGGTTGTAAATCACAAGTCACTAATAGGAAAGTAGGCTATTTTAGGTCATTGTGGTCTTTCCTGTGTTTTCATAAAGTAAGCACTTTTGGTGTTTTATGGAACTCTTGACATCTTGCTGAATTGCAATTCTAGTCAAATGGACTGCCCGTTTGCATTTTGGGCAAAAATAAATGTGAATCTCTGATAATTGGGAATATAAGGGGCCACTAGTTTTTTGGAATATGGTTGAGCTGAAGGTAATAAGCTTAGACATGAGAAGTAGGAGTTTCTAGGGGGCATCAAAACTGGGAGAAATTTGCATAATATGTAAGAATAGGAAATATGAAGGTTATTGAGAGAAGTTTATAGACTTTGGAATATCTCGAAAGGAACTTGTAAAATAAAATTTTCTTGCCTATAGAGCTCATTTGGACCTATCAATCATACAAGACAAATAGACAAACTGGGAACCAACTTCAGGCAGGTCAAATTATGGTGTAAATCGTAAATGAAAATACTGGTATCGCACTGGTAGATCCAACTGATACTTTGCATTTTGCTGCAGATGGATTTTGACCAAATTCAGAAGAAACGCTATCCTGGTCCATTTTGTATGGATTGACTGCCCAATAAGTTGAACTGTTCAATGCAATCACATCATAAAATTTGATAAGGACGTAGCTGGTTTGCTTGAATATGCAACCTTCTAAAATTATACGGGTTACAGCTATAACAGAAGTGGTATTTCACTTGGTGTTTGTGCTCTAAAAGAACCTGGAATTCCATTTACAAAATAAACAAAATCAATTGAGCTTCATGCCTAAGGGGTTGTTTACCATATTTGCTCACGCTTTGTGTATGTGTTTAATTCTTCGGACGTTTTTGTTTATCTTTTGCTTTATTATTATTATTTTTTATTTCTTATGATGAGAGATCAAACATACTCTCATGTATGAAAGAATAACAAGTTTAGCCGCCATAAATTTCGATAAATATGGTGGATTTCTTTGTTTCTCTGAACTGATAGGTGCTGTTGCATTGCTTGCCAGGAGGAGCGGAATAACTCACTGACAATTGGTGTTGCAGATGGACATATAGGGCTGGTAGTTGGTCGTGGGGGGAGGAACATAATTGAAATTAGTCAGGTTTTTCGATGGCTGATAGTCTTACTTGGTTCAATATGATTACTTATACAACGCACTAACTTAGACTAATTTGGCTTTTCAGATTAGTGGGGCAAGGATAAAGATATCTGACAGGGGTGATTTCATGACCGGAACAACTGATAGGTATAAAAATGAACTTGCTTTCTCACGATTTTGTATTGGATGACCGAGTCGTTGTTTCTTTTACCAAAGTTTTTCGGACGTGATTTTGCTTCGTCCTTGTTATGCAGGAAAGTTACCATAACAGGATCCCAGAGAGCAATACGCACAGCTGAAGCGATGATAATGCAGAAAGTTGCTTATGCAGCTGAGAGGGCCATGGAGTAGTAGGCAAATACACTTGTAGTGAACCTGCTTGCTTATTGCTTATACATTTGCTGTTTTCTTAGGTTTTTTTCACATAAACTACTTAGTTGATAAGTTGAGATCTGAATATTGTAGTTTGACAGGGAGCAAGATTTTGTTGTTAATTTGTAGGGAGAAAAATACTGCCAGATAAATTGATTGGGGAGGTACACTACTGCTTTTGACCATGTGTAGTAATTAGAAGCATATTCTTTTTGTTACATGTTGTAAGTCAACATTTACTTCATTACCTGGCCTTGAGATAGGATTTGAGAATCCCTGCTCCTTGTTAATGATTTAGGAATTGAGTATTCACTTGTGAGAATACCCCTCCTCATTATTGTTTGGCCTAAATTCTTGTTCTTCTGCCATGGCTTATGAAGATTGCTTATTAGTCCTTCTGCTTCTATGTACAAGTCCCTCCTAATTACCTCACTGAAACAAAAAAAAAAAGGGAGTTAAATTATTGATATTGTAAGAAAAAGAAAGAGATTTCTCAGTTTATACTTATTAAATGCATCATCTTTAAAAACAATTTCCCTCGTTTTTGTAATCTTTTTACTCAGAAAATTGTACAAGGGTAAAATTGGAATAAAGTAATTAATGATTCATCTTTATATGCAATGTGACTTATGAAAAAGATGATCAATGAACTCTAGAATATGATTTGTTTATAAAATGAAGTTGGTATCTTGTTCTTAGATTTTATTTTACTGATCGTATAGCTTTATGTTACATGTGAAAAAGTGAGCCCTTCTGGTCTTGCATTCTTGTCAAGTTCAACTTTTAATATATTCCACAAGCATTTTAAAACTATCCTTGAAAAGTAAAAACAATTTTCAAAAACTCATTTGGGGCCTGTTTGGATATTCTTTAAAATTAATTATTGGTTCAAAATCATAATTTTGAAAAAAGTTGTCCAAACACTCCCAAGTCTTCATTTTTACAAACTCTATTTAGTTTTTGAAATTTCATTTCGTAAAAGCTAACCAAACATGCCCAATTTTTTCAAACTTTTTTTGGTGCTTGAAACTCCAATTTGTAAAGGCTAAATTTTTCTCCATTTGATAAATCAATTTTAAAAATCTTATTCAAACACCATCAATTTTTTTCATAATTAGTTTTCTCCAATTGAAATCAAACACACCGTGGTTTTGTTCGTGTAAGTATTTGATTGAAATGAATCAGCTGGGTATGAATGTCAGATAAGATCCTAACGAGCTTCTAACTTTTTTTAAAATATATGATTATTTAATTGATAATGTCATGATGAGTGGATTGGATGATTTTCAATTGCCCCTTTTATTACAGCATCATTAAACAAATTACGGGTGAATGTCACAAGGATAGTGGAAAAAATTATCTTAAGGGACCATGAATTTATAAAAAATACAGAGAATTAAGGATGAAAATTCTGTTGTGCTGGTGGCAAATATATAGCTCTGGAAGTTGCAGAAGATATTATGTTGTAAATCTTGAAAAAACAGTCGTAGATCAATTATAGAGTAAATTGTAGATTGTCTGTAAATTAATTATAAATATTACAAATTTAGTTGCAAATTCTGAAAGATTAATTGCAGATTATGTAAGGTTATGAGTTTATTACTGATATAATACAATTATTCTATATTATTAGTTTACATTTGATAATCTTATTTGCTAAAATATACTCTTAATCCTCTAATTTTATATTAAATTTTAATTTGATCCTTTAATTTTATAAAGTATATTTTCAGTGTTTTTTACTCTAATAACGTTAGTTTCAAATAATTTTTGTGTGTGTCAATATTGTTATTTTTTTCAAAAAATAAACTTAATATGTTAATATTTAAAAATTAAATGTAGAAATTTTTTATACAAGAAACTAATAATATTAACATTAAAAAATTAAAAAGATACTTTATAAAATTAAATTATTAAAATGAAATTTTAAATAAAATTAAATCACTGAAGATACACTTTAACCCTCTATGTTATTGTAATATACTCCTATCATAATTAAAATACATGACATTTCATGGAATCTTCTCTCTGTCCTTAATTATTTCATCCTGTTGGAAATCACATCATATTCGATACAAGTGCATATGTAAAGCTACCACCAGCTTAACACGTAACAATGAGAGAACATTCTCTTAAGGATAAAAAGGGCAATATACGTCTAGATTTAAAATTATGTCAGGATGCGTCTATTAATTAAATTTTTATTTATATAGGCCAAGAAAAAGATTACTATTAACTAATAGCCTCACCTGTTTAAGTTTCTCTCAATTACTTCAAGGGAATTGAGAAAGGTTAGCTAACTCATTACATTTGTCTTGATATTAAAACATATTTCAACTTTGCCTAATAAGATGTGAAAACACAATATTTGAGGAGTCATATAGAAACATTAAATTAGAATTAAATTTAAAATATTAATTAATAATTTCCATGACTTATATAAAAGATCAAGATTTTTTTTTTTCTAAAAAAGAAGTCCTTTATAGAGAGAGAGCCAAGTAATAAGCCATCAGAACTATAACCAAACAATCATTAAGTCATAATATATATAATCAGTCACTAACAAGACAAATCCCCCCTCCAAAGAAAAGAAAAAAAAAACGTACACACACACACACACAAAAAAACAAAAACAAACATAAGACTCTTAAATAACAAGTAATTAAATTGAAAAGAGGTACTAAAAGAAATTGATAACACTTAAATGATGATGAACAGTGAGTAGTAGGTGACCTATCAAAATGAAGCTGCTATTATATACAAGTGCCACACTTTTCAGAGTCACTCGAGATTTAGCTTTACAATGCCTATTTATAGAGGCTTTTATTATTGTGATCACCTTGGCACCATACGACAGTGATAAATAATCGATTACCCACTTTCTTGGAATAATAATTATGTTGAAGAAGCTCATGACACAGGTACTTTAATTTTCACAAAAAAAGACTTTAAATGAAGCTTCCTATATATATATATATATATATATGGAACTCATTTTCATTGTTGGTGTCTCATTTTCATCGTGTTCTTAGAAATGGCGAGATCCAAAGTCTTAGGGTTTGTGTTCACTGTACTGCTCATTCTTGACTTGGCAGTCGTTGCTACGTCCAGGAGAGGAAAATCATCACGTGGCCGTTCAGGTTGTAAAAACGGCGGATTTAGTGGAGGAAGAGGCAGTGGCAGTAATGGTGGCGGTGGTGGAGGCGGCGGCGGAGGCGGAGGCGGAGGCGGAGGATTCGACGGGTCTGGATTCAGGGTTGAGAGCGCAGATGGAAGCGGTGATGAATCTGGTAATTATAAAAAAGTCAAAGGCAAACAAAATGGTAATGGAGGCTTTTAAATGAGAAGTGAAGCTTATTCCCAGCAGCTCTGATAGACGCAGGCATGGGATCTCTATAGTATTCTAAATTTTCAGTTGTGTTTATTTTTTTATTATTAGATTTTATATAAATTATAAGAGACATTTTGATATTTTATCATGATGAAATGTTATAAATTTGTATTTTTATGATTTTTATTAAAAATATTATCATTTCATTATCTACAAGATATAAAAATGTTTTTTATTTTATATAAAATTTAATAATATAAAAAAAGCAATTAAAAAGTTAAAACATTACAAAGACATTAGAGAACAAAGTATTAGAGGCTATAGCCCAAATAAACATAAATGCAAAAGTCTTGGGAAAAATTGGGGTGATAAAATAAGACGGAATGTGGAATATATTATTATATGTAATATATTCTCTTAAAATAAATTGCAGCTTGTAGCTCTAGGTTCATGTAAGTATATGTGCATGGTAAGTGGTGACGTTGACTTGCATATTGTAGCTTTCTCGTAAATAAATATTCCTTCTATTAAAAAAGTATAAAATATTTTTAATTTTTTAAAATATAATGATTGTCTTTTTTAAAAAAATATTTTTATTAATGAATGACTTTATATATATTATAGAGTATTTAATAAAAATAAATATAAAAATATAAAATTAATTTAAAAATAAATAATTATTTTATTGAGGGATAAAATTTAATTAAAAATAATTTATATTTTTTAATAAAAAGAGTCTGTAAAAGACATTTTGGTGTACCTGTGAGAACACTATTGTTAATACTGATCGCACGTAATAAAGGTTCTGGTCAATTTAAATGAAAGGTGATAACATTTCAAGATTTTTTAAGATTCCGAATGGAAAAAATTTTTTAAAAAAAGAAATGCAATATGACTCATGTTGTTAACAAAAATTTAATTTTAACTATTAATTGATTAAAAAATAATATAAAAAATTACAAAAAAAAACCAAAAAAATTACAATAAATGAACCTAAAAATTATAGAAGATAACTCAAAAAATTATAGAAAATGATCAATTATAAAAATAAATTACACATTTGTAATTTTTGAGATCTTAGAATTTTTTAATTAACTAATGATTAAAATCAATTTTAATTAATGGTAGGAGCTAGATTGCAACATTTTCAAAAGTTGAGGAAAATTTTTTCATAATAAATAAGTTTAATGTTTATGGTATTACTAGGTCTAAAATTCAAGAGACAATATCCTTATATATCCTATATTATACAATATAATTATATGTTATAATATATTAATCACGCGTTTCTTTAAATGGTCAAATTATTAATTAGAAGAGTAGAAGGTCTAACAGGACTCCATACATATGCCGTCAATTATCATTGCATATGGAACATATATAAATCATAATATGAGATCATTTACATGTCACTTTATATTTTGAATTTTATAATTAATCTAGACATCCTAACAATAGTTAATAATGTGAAATCAGGAATGTGTTTGGAACCACATTGGTTGGGTCAAAATCACATTTTGGTAAAAACAATGTAAAAATGGCGCTTTTACAGATGCGTTTTGACCAACCAACGTGATTCTAAACATCCATGCGGTTGGATTCAAATGCACAATTACACACGCGCACACAGAGTAGAAACTCCATTTGATTTTTTTTTTTTAACCACAAATAATTTGACAACTGGTCTAATACCGTCTAACATCACATGAATCAAACTTCTTAAATCATAACACTGTTTACAATTTAAAATAATCAATAAGGCTTTCTTAAAACATTATTAAATAATAGTAGATTGATAGACAGTGGATTAGATATATTTTTCCCATGTGCATAATAATTTAGAAGTTTTCAAAGGATTGTACTCCTTTTTTTCTGGATAATAAGATGGGATCATTGGCAATGGGCTCATTTACATTTTGTGGGCCTTGGAAACTGGGCCAAACTTGGCGATGATGGGCCAAGCATTTGCTTTCTGGGCCGACTGAAGAAGGGCTCAACACTTGGTATAAAAATACGGACTCTATTTTGTTTTACCAACTTTAAATTTTTTTTCTATGTTATGTACGTGTGTGCTTGTGCTTGTGAGAGAGAGAGGAGGGGGGGAGATCAAACGGATTTAAAATTTTTAAAATAATAAATAGATATGATATAAAAATTCATAATTAATATGGTAGTACAAATCTTCAATGTTCAATATGAAATATTAAACTTAAAGCAAACTATTATGTTCGTAAAATATAAACTTCATTTCTCAAATTTCGTCTACTATTGTTATAACATGATCACAGGGGTGGAGAGGGAGGAATCAGCAAGAGCCACAATTCCCTTAACTTTTTATATTTTTCTTACTAAAATATATGAATTATATATTTTTGACTCTTGATATATTATAAAAGTTATAAAATATTAAATAAAAATTTTATTTTAATTCTAAATGTAGTTTTTTACGTATGCATAAAGAAACTATTTCAATATTTTAAAGATATGGTTATTATATAATATACTTATTTTTAATAAAATGATATTATACATACTTTTAAAGTATTAATATTATTTTATTTTACTTTCATTTTATATTTAATGAAGTAAATTATGAGAATTATTATTAACAAACTGTTATTAAGCATTGCAACAATAATTTCAAGATATATTGAATGCTATATGGTAGATATCTGTTATAAAATTACTTATCCAAAAGTTAAGAGATTTGGTGAAGATATTCTTTTAAAAAAATTAATTTTTTTAAATAATTAAACTATTAAAATTTATAATATGAATGGTTTTTACTCTGATATAATTCGATCTTATTAACATAAAGATTTTATGATAATTGAATATTATTAATGTATTGATATATTTATTTACTACCATTATTAATTGAAATAATTAAATAATAAATTCAATAAGTAAGTAATAGAATTTATTACATTAAATAGAATTTTAGATTCCAATGATATATTTAAATTATTTAATATTCATGGGGATGATACGATTTTTACTAACTTAATGATAATTTATATTGAGAAAAAAATTCCTAAAACATTTATCATAGACATGATAACTAATTATTTTTATACCAAAAAAAATGAATGAACAAAACTTAAAATATATATATATATATATATATGTATAATTGAATATAAATATATATGTTAAAATATTTATGTTATGTCAGTGATATATATATATATATATTTAACTTTTTTTTAATTATCATATATACTTTATCATCTCAATTTTCTTAATAAAAATTTCTAACTCCTTTCCTAATGGTGAGGCCCTGTTACTCTATGGCTTTCATACTTGTATGTGTGTATGGGCCTAAAATGAATATTCCATTTTTTTTAAAAAAATAGCATTGTTTATTGATTTCAAAGGAATGTGCATATAAAAAATGTAATGTCTATAAATCTGAACCATCTCGCTTTGAAATTTTCAAAATCTGTATTAATTATAATTGGTAATTGCTATATCATCAATCTAACATTTTAGATTATTTATTTTATAGATTTGCAATCCAAACAAAACGGAGAAAACATAGTTATTACATCTCTGTAAATTAAGGGGAAAACAATACAATAACTCAAACTAATTAAATAGTTATAAATTGTAATTGAGACACCAGTGAATGTTGACCTTAACAAAAGGGGCTGGGCTTCAGTATGTATGATAGCTTATATTTGAGTTCGTCTGTACACAAAAGACTCTACTTTTGGAGATCATATCAATCACTCCCATTTGATGTTCAAATGGAATCCAATATGTGTGCTTCTAATTAACACTTGCTAGGTTGCTAAGAAAACAGATATTAATAAAGGACAAGTGAATATTATATTTCAAATTGAGTAGATGTAAATTCTTGAGATAATACAACTTTTAATTTCTAAACCCTCTCTCAATTATTTAGTTTTTAGAATTTTGACTCAGTGCAAGCAATCAATCCTTATAATTTATTAAGTTAAAGAATTATAAAAATTGGATTATCTCAAATCAAAAAATTATATGAAGTTTAAGTAGTTTTGATTCAAATTAAGTTAAGAGACGAAATCGGTAACCGAAAAAAAGTTAGGGACTAATAGTTATATTTTCTTTAAATTCTTTTTTGGCCAAGAGCATATGTAAGACTAAATTCGATGTCTGTTACTTTTATATATTCATAATTAAGATCCAAACGTCTTATATTCATCTGTCTCTGAAATTAAATAATGTTAATTTTGAAAGAAAACGGCAAGCAGCTAAATTTAGTTTAAAGTGACTTTTGTACGTTAACATATTGGCAAAACCTGAAAGTACATCAATGGCCTTATCATTTCCCAGACAAAATTATTTTCATACTTTGGACGATACTAATTACCTGCAACAGGTTAAAATTTCATTTTAAATGAAACTATATATTTTAGCATAAAATTCCGAACTTGCCAATGATTAATCCGTGTCTAACTATCTATCAACAATTTTCTTGTACCTAATATTTTAATAAGTGTTTGCTACAGATTATGACTATTCGTCTATATTACTTATATTCCTAATATAAAGCAGCAGTCTAAAACTATGGGAATTCCATTGCACAAAGAAATAAATAGAGATAATAAGAAGATGAAAGTCACGTATGACTAACCACAAACAAACCAGAAGCACCGCCATTAATATGCATCTTAATTTCTGGATATGGATTCAATGAGTATTCCAAATCCTCTTATCCAGTGAGTGTCCACACTATACAGCCACATGATTTCATCAACCTTGAAAATTCATACTTGACCGTAAATAAACAATACAGTGAGTTAAATGGCAATTATATGAGAATGCATATATTTCAACCATCTCTTTGTGATCAACGGATTAAGGTATAAGATACACAATAAAAGGCAAGGCTATGATGTTATTGGCCCTGTATTTTAGACCTACATCACTCTGGCAATCATTTGACAGAATCAACAATCTATTCTTTATGAGAAATTCTAATTGCAGTATGTCTAATTAGAATATCCAAAGTAATCTAAATAAAATCTTATGTGACATTATTTTAATTAATTTTATTCTAATAATATAATTCATATTTAATTTATTGCCTTTTCTCTCTTTATTATCATTAATCTGATAATAAACATGGTGTACTCAGTTACTTAAGAATTTCTCCAATCTTTATATGCCACATGAGATATTCACAAGTTGAGAATTTGAGGCACTGACCGAATCCGGATCATTAATTTCTTTAATATATATTATGATGGTTAATACTTTGATGAACAGTAGTAAGAAGCAGTAGGTGACATATCAGAAAGAACATACTCCAATATTATATTATCTAACTACTCATCTCAGTTAATATTGAGCTTTACCCTGTCTATTTATAGAGGGCCTTACCTTTCTCTTGTATTGTCACAAATACCACAAAACAGAAATTATCCACAGATAATTAAATTGTTAATTTAGTCACTCTTTTAATTAGTCATCTCATTTTTATAAATAATAGAGCTAAAGTCTGCTATATATATGGGACTCAAGCTTCATGCATTTCATCGCTCCCTTCATCCCACATTGAGTTTGAGCTTTCGGCTGTGTACACGCTTCAAAATGGCCACATCCAAAGTCATAGGGTTCGTGTTCATCGCTTTGCTGATTCTGGACGTGGCATTTGCTTTTAGGTCATCGCAAAAATTACAGCCATCGGACGACGACAATGATGATTCCAGTGACGACAGAGGGTCAGCTGACAACGGCAATGGGTCATCCGACGATGATAATAACGGTGATCAGTCCTGTGATGGGTGCGAATGCAATAATGGAGATGGTAAAAACGATGATTGTGGAAATAGCAGCGCCGGAGGAGGAGGAGGTGGTGGGGAGGAGGAGGATCAAATGGAGGAGGAGGAGGCGGCGGCGGCGGCGGAGGTGGCGGCGGAAGCAACAGCAACAACGGAAGGTTTGGATATGGTAATGGAAACGACAAAGATAATGGAACAGGTGACGAAGACCCACCACTTGTGTGAGGGATCATGTTGTGTATGCATGGGTCAAGTGGTTCCATGAATAAATTGATATTGATGCATATGTAATATATAAATATATATATATATATATATATTATATGTCATATATATATATATATATATATTAAAAAATAAATTGCAGTGAGTTCATCGGCTCCCTGCTCCATGCACGCACCCACCTTTGGTAATTGGTGATGTGGATATGTAATATTATTCATAAAATATCAGTAATTTTACAATTGAAACATGAAAGTAACGCTTTTGTCCGAGATACTTATATTAATTTTTTTATTTTTGTTACATATGTGTCAGATACTGTACTCCCTCCTGTTGCTAATATAAGATAAATTGTATTAATTATTCATCAATGAAAGGTAAACTTAAAAGAATAAAATAAAATAAAACGTTTCGGAGATGTTAATTCTAATAATAACCCCATGCTAATTCGTGTTAAGCTATTTTCTAGATTAATTAGTCATGTGTGCTCGAGATCAGTAATTCTCAATTTATTTATATGAAGAATGGACTTCCAGTCAAATAAGTATGTATGAATCAATTTAAATTAGCATCAGTTGCAAAAACTCTCATTTATTTTCTTTATATTCAAAAGATGAACCTGTAATGATGGGACGTGAAGTCGGAACAGTATGTACATCAAGCTACAGTATGCACATAAAGTTGCCAATTGAATGTTGAAAAAATAACAATAATTTATTTCTTATAAATTAATAACTCGAATGTGATAAAAGATTACTAATGTTTGCTGCCGTAGAACCTTTAACTTCCCAGAAGCCACTACCTCCAAAATAAATAAGGGGGAAAAAAATCACTGTTGAGTCCCACATAAAAATTCTAATCACTCAAATGTCCCACAAAATAGATCAATGATTTTGAAGTTCCAACGATTTTGGTGTTTTATTTGATCCAATAAGAATATATAATTTTGGTGTTAGATTTGATTTATGCCAAGTGGATACACAAACACGCATGATGTAATTCACAGCGTATATGCGAAACCTTGATTATTTTTAATTTTATTTCATTAATATTTTATATTATTCTTTATGGATTGATGTTTTCAATCAACTTCTTCATCGACCTTGCATCTCCTAGTGCTATATGCTTATCTTGTCATTATTTAGAGAGAGAATGACAATTATGACCCAAAGGAATGAATTCACAACAGTCAGGTCTTGGGCAAAATTTTTTGTAAAATAAATTATAAATATTACTTCCTTTGTCCCATATTATAAGATATTTTTAGACAAAATCTCACATATCAATAAATCTCATTAAATACACTTAACAACCTTATCTTTCCCAAACAAAATATAAACTTTCAAAAATGTCCATCATTTAATATATTGAAAAGAGAAGAGATAAAAATTAATTATAAAGAGAAAAAGGATAATATAAAAATCGATGCATTTAATAAAACCTTAATTTACTCAAAGTGTCTTATATTTTGTCTTATATTTTGAGATAGAAATACTTTTTCAAAAGTACCCTATAATTTAGGATAGAGGAAGTAATTCAAACAATTACAAACAAAAAATTTTATTACAAGTTAAGAGTTATATTTGATATTTATAATTAAAACTCTTAAATTTATAATAATTCAAATCAATATTTTTAACTTATTTTTTTAAAAAATTTATTGAGAAATTAACTATCGTTAATTTAATATTTTAGGACCTAATTGTTATTCTTCTTTATTTATAACTTGCGGATGAATTTTTTTTAATGTGCCAAAGGACAAAAATATCTTAAAATTTTCTCATGAGAAGCAATTCTTATTTTTTTTTGAAGCAATATCGCTTTAGAATTTTAAAAAACAGTTCAAGTATATTCCATTGTTAACTTTAAAAGAGGGAAAGTCACAATCAAGGACTTTGAAGATAATTAATTACGACCAAAATTTTAATATTATTGTGCAGGACCAAAAAACCTAAATGTAATTAAAATTTGTTATGAAAAGATAAAATTATTTTTGATGTATTTTTGTTGTGATGAGGGAATTGATTGTCATTGAAATAGGAATAAGACTCATTTTTTCCCCTTGAATGGAGCCCTTGTTCATTAGATTATGATAATTTCTCTATCAAATTAATAGTTTATATTTATTAATGAAAGAATTGATTGTTTTTAGAATAAAAATAAGATTTATTTTTTCTTGAATAAAAACTTGTTACATTGAATCAGAACAGTTGTTACTCTCTACCACCAAGTTAAATTTTTATTTATAAGAAAATTGATTGTTGTTAAATAAAATTTTTATTTAACTCAGTCCCTCGACTTTGATTTGTTATAGTTTAATCTTTAAAGTTTTAACTTAGTTATAAATTAATCCCTAACTTTGACTTTTGTAAGTTAATCCTTGAAATTTCAACCTTTTAAATATTAGTTCCTATATTTTAAAAATAAAATTATAAAAGCTAAAAATATTTTAAACTTTAATATTTATAATATTTATGAAAATTAAAAGGGTTTAATGATTTAAAATATTAGTGATAAATTTTAAATATTTTAAATCTTTATAAGTTTGAAATATTTTTAGCTTTTATAATTTTATTTTTTAAAATATAGGTCAATATTTAAGAGGTTAAAATTTTAAAAACTTAAATTATAAGAGACAAAGTTCAAGGACTGATTTACAACTGAATCAAAACTTCAAAAATTGAGTTATAACGAGTCAAAATTTAAAATTGAGTTACATTTAAGTCAAAATTATAAAAATTAAGTGATTAATTTTTCTAAGTATATGAAATACATATGAAGAGTGTTTTTATTTTTTTAGTATTTTAGTCTCGCAAAATAATATTAAAATTATTTAATCTTGAAATGTAATTAATTGTCTCTAAAGCCCTTGATTTTCCATTTAAAAAACGTTGACAGTTAAAAAGTTTGGATCCTTTGACAAAAAGATTGACACGTGTTATATGCTGAATGGTCTTCTTTTTCCTCAGGAGCGCGCACCCATGGAATTTACAATCTTTTTTGGGGGAAAAAAAGAGACAAGAAAATTCAGCAAACAAGAAATAGATGATACAGTAAAGTCCCTTTAAAAAAAAAAAAAAAGGAAGGCGCGTACTTCGAGCTATAACAATAGCAAGTTTTAAAATCGTCTACGCGAATTGGCAGCATGAAAAATCAAGGAAGACAGAGAGACATAATGACTGCATCTGGGCGAAATAGTAACGAGCAGAGCAGGCAAGCTATCACAAAACTAAGCAAACAACTGGATCATTTAAAACCTAAAACACACTTGGGCTTGGCCCATATGAGCTAGGTCAGCATCATTTCCTAGCTTTTCTTATCAAAGAGCTTCAAGTCTGGCCATTCAAGTAGGTTTTTAATTAAGTTTGGTTTAGAATCTCTCCTTCTTCTTATCATTTAATTAGTAATGATAAGGAAAATAGGTGTGGCAGATGTGAGTAAATATCTCAAATGTACAAACTCAAAAAAAGAATCTCTCCTATTTCATACTGCTACTAAAATACACTACAACATTTAAATTTTTTTAGTTTGTACATTTGAGATATTTACTCACACGTGCCACCTTTTTTCCTTATCATCAAGGATCTCAATTGCATTAGGGAAGCTAAAGAGAGATTGCACAGGAGACAATTTTCATTTTCCTTTCTTTAAGTTAGGTTATGTTAAGAATGAGGAGCAAACACTTGGAAATGAAAGAAATAACAAATGGGCAAGTGAAGTGAAATAACACACATCTTAATTCAAAATCTTATGACTTTAGTTTATACTAATCGTTATCCTTCGGCTCTTGCAATTAGGGCCAACCCAATAAATGGGCAAGAAAAATAGAAGGACATAACATCTTATATACTAATCATAATGGATAACATAATTATTAGTCCCTATAATTTTATCAAATTTTACTTTTAGTCCTTATAGTTTTTTTTCAGTTCTCATAAGGATTAAAAACTGAAAATTATAGGGACTTGAGTAACAAATATCACTCATTTTTATTGAAACTATAGAGATTGAAAACACTAAAAAAATTATAGAGATTGAAACTATAGGGATTAATGATTATATTTTTTCTATTTATTAAGTCCAACCTTTTTTGACGTGAGACTTCTCATATCAATTCAAGTCACTTACTTTTGGACAATCTAACTATAGGTTAATTGAGCTTATAATCTAACAGGTCAAACTCAAGCTTGAGCTTACAATGCAGGCATATTCCAATTTAGAAGCTTAACCTAATCTAATTATCCTATTTCTATTTAACCCTAATGAGCTTCGGAAACTCAACATATGTGAATTTTTCCTTATAAAAATGGAATTAAAAAGAATTGACAATCTATCAAGTAAACTTCTATATATCTCTACCAGAAATAAGTAATAAGCTATTAGTCTAATTTCTTGGGAATTGCATTATACAAAGAAATGAATAAAGATATATAAGAAGATGACGCTCACGTATCACCAACCACAATAGATCAGAAAAGCACTACCATCAACTAACATGCACCTTAGGTTCTTTCATATATACGTATTATGACGATGAACGTAACGGTAAGTAATACGTACGACTCAGTAGGTGACACATCAGAGGGAAGATACTCCAATATTATACATTAGCTAACTCCTCACACTCACTCGGTGTTTAGCTATACAATGCCTATTTATAGAGTCTCTTACCTTTCTCTTGAGTTATCACAAATACGACAAAACAGAATCTATCCAAAGATAAAGTTGTTAATTTCGTCACTCTCTTAATTAATCATCGATCTCATTATCAAAAATTTACTTACTTATGTGATGATTATCTCAAAGAAGGTCATATAACGAGCTGTTTTAAACGACTACATTTTCATCGTTCCTCTCTATATATATGGGTCTCAAGCTTTTTGCATTTCATCGGTTCCTCACATATCACTTTGGGTTTGAGCTTTTGGCTGTGTACTTCAAGATGGCCAAATCCAAAGTCATAGGGTTTGTGTGCATTGCTTTGCTGATTTTGGACGTGGCATTTGCTTCTAGGCCATCTCCAAAATTACGATCATCGGATGACAGTGATTCCGGTTACACATTGTCCCTCAACGGCGAAAACAACAATGGCAACGGCAACAATGGCAGCAACAACGGCAACAACAACAACAACAACAACAACAACAACAACAATAACAATAACAACAACAACAATGGCGATAATGACAAGGACAAGGGCGACAACAACGGGAAGGACAACGGCGACAACGGCAACGGCGACAACGGCAACGACAATGACAACGGCCAATGTGATGAGCCGTCGTCAGGCAATGGCAATGGAAACGGGACCAGTAACGGCAACAGCAACTGCAATGACAACGGCCAATGTGATGAGTCGTCGTCAGGCAATGGCAATGGAAACGGGACCAGTAACGACAACGGCAACTGCAATGACAACGGCCAATCTGATGAGCCGTCGTCAGGCAATGGCAATGGAAACGGGACCAGTAACGACAACGGCAATGACAACGGCCAATCTGATGAGCCATCGTCAGGCAATGGCAATGGAAACGGGACCAGTAACGGCAACGGCAATGACAACGGCCAATCTGATGAGCCGTCGTCGGGCAACGGCAATGGAAACGGGACCAGTGACGGGAATGGAAATGGGACCTGTAACGGCTCGTCCAAAGACGATGAGTCAGGCGGTTGTGAAGGAGATGGAAAAGATGATTCTGGAAATGAGTCTTCTGGAGCTGCTGGTGGTGGTGGAGGAGGAGGAGGAGGAGGAGGAGGAGGAGGCGGCGGCGGCGGTGGTGGAGAAGGGGAATTTGGCAGTGGTAATGGCAATGGATCAGGATCAGGAAATAATGGAGGAGGAGGAGGAGGAGGCGGCGGATCCAACAGCTTCGGGAGTGGATCTGGAAGTGGTAATGGCAACGGTGGTGATGAAAATGGTCAGCACAAGTAAGGAAATAGGGTTCCATCCTTGGTCCAAGATATACATATGGGTCAAGTGGTATTACAACATAAATAAAGTGATGGCGATGCATGCTTGTAATGTATATTATATGATATAATACATATTGAAAAATAAAGTGCAGTGAGTTCAGCTCCTGCCCCATGCACGTACGCATGCATGGGTTTGCTGTGATATTGTAATTCATAATATATCAATGAATATTTATTATTGAAAGCAATGTTTGTGTGGGATATCGATGTTATTATAATAATATTAAAATATTTTTCATTTGTGTTAAGCGGTAATAATGTTATTTATATATTAATCACTCTGTTCATATATTGTCGTTTATGAAAAGAAATGTGAAGTCTTCTATTTATCTTTTTTTTTAAAAAAAAAATTGACCCAAGAATTTCATGTGTGATTTTATGTTGGAATCTGTTATAGAATTCATTAATTTTTTTTTTTAAAATCTGTCATGAAAATTATTGACGTTTTCAATCTTCTTCACTTGTGCTATACTTATTATGCTTATGTAATAAGTTCTTCCATAGATTATTTTCTGTTTGTGATTTCGACAGCAATCTTTCAGATTTTAATCTTGTAATTGTGCAGTTTTGAAAAAGACAGAAGAACTAGATCTGTAGTCTAATATGCTGCTTGCGTTGTAAAATAAAATTATGATTACCAATACAATTTATGAAAATAGTGACTTGTCTTATTAATTTAAGTATGAGATATATTTATATAAGAAAAAAGATCTATTAAGATTTATTAGAGAATAAAATAAAAATTTATCAAGAAATAAAACAATAACAGAAAATAAAATAGTTATAACTAAATTAGTTATAATCAATCTAACTACACAGAATAAAATATATTAAAAAATATAATATTGTCATATGTTAATCACTCTAGCAAAAATAAAAAAATAAAATTATGATTATGTAATAATAAATATGAAAATCAATTTTGTTATTCTCACAGATGAAATAATATCTTTAATCCTTTGTAAAATTATGTCTCATTCTATAAAGGATCTTAAATGGAAATAGTTATATATCAAACCTTATATACTCTCTCTATTAAAAAAGAATTAAAGGGCTAAAATACTTTAAAAATTTTTTATGAGAGACATCTGATATTGTAAATTTTTTATTAAAGCAATATTGTTATAAAACTTAAAAAAAGAGTACAATTTTACTCTAGTAGTTTATCTACAGTCAATTGACTCTTAAATATTTTCATTGACCAATCAAGTTACAGTTGTTATTCTCAAATTTCTTCTTCTCTCTCTTCTACATGGCAAATGAAAATTCTTGTGATCGCATGGCCTGAATGTGCAGTCGTGAATACTGAATACCCAGTAACTATACAGTCTACAAAGCTCTTAGGCAAAGATAGCCACCGCTATGTCTACAAAGCCGTTCATCGAAGCCGTCCCGTCGCCATCAAGAGGCTGGCGAGGGCTCATGGTGCTGTTTGTTCTTCGACGACCCAGTTCATTGTTTTATTCGTCGGCGCCGAAGATTACGAACGAGGTGGATAATGAGATCGACATCTTGCCGAAAATTCAGAGCCCCATTTTGTTTTGAATGTCTAGAAGTGGAAAACACTTTGACTGCTGAGTAGCTGGAAGAAAAAGAGCGCCTACTAGAGGAGGTAAGTGTATTCTCTCAATGAACTAGATTTCAGCATCAGACTCCGTTTAACTTGGTTATCTGGTGAACTAGAGGGATTTTCATCATGGAGCCAAAGGGATTTTAACACTTTCATCAGGGCATGTGAAAACTATGGTTGAAATGATATAAAAAATATTGCTTTTGAGATGGAAGGTAAAAAAGAGGAGGAAGTTGAAAGATGTGTAAAGGTCTTCAAAGAGAGATATACAAAGAATTAAATGGTGCATAAAGGTATTATTAAGGTCAAAAAGTGAGAACTGATTATCTAAGCTACTTCCATTTGTTTATACGATAATCCTTAACATGTTTAAATGAGGTTTTGTCTCTGCAAATCAACTTTTTTGCTTCATTTTTCAATCGTTCTTTTCAATATATCTTTTGTTAAGTGAAGCACGAAATTAATAATATTAATGTTTTTAACTAGTTGGTTTTAAACTGATACCTGTAGATTAATATTAAATTATTAAGAATACTGAAAGAGAAGAGACAAGAACATCCTGTAAAGATGAAATTATGAAAGCCATTGGAAAGAAGTTGGACCGCTACAAGAATCCATGGCTAGAGTTGGGGATACAGTATACAAACAAATCTATAGTCAACGGATCGACATTCTAGAAGAAGAAGAGAGAGAAGAAGAAATCTAGAAATGACACATCAACAAAAATATTTAACGGTTAACTCACTATATATATATGGGTTAATGATTGATGTAAAATTACCCATTTTCTTAAACTTCCAAGGTAATAATTTTTTTTTTTGGTCAGAACTTCCAAGGTAACATCGATCCATGCTAAAGATTTAAAATATCAAATGCCTCCCACAAAAAAGTTTCAAGATATTTTTATTTTTTAATTCATTAAAATATATAAGATATTATTAATTAAATTTCATCTCTCAATAAAGTAGTTAATTATTTTCAAACTAGCATCATCTTTTTATATTTAGTCCTATTTAAATAAATATAAAGTAATTTATTTATTAAAGATACTTTTGAAAAAAATACAGTAATTATATTTTCAAATACTAAAAATATCTTATATTTTTTAACATCTAATTTTTCAAAAAATATCTTTCAATTTTTAACAGAATGGATACTTAAGATACTTGTACTAAGTTCCAATTAAATCAAAACATGTAGCTCTTTTATAAATAAGTAAAACTTATGTACTTAGCTTATATACTTAATATATTTTTATTCAATTAAATCATAATAAGTGAATTTTAATATATATATATATATTAATGATATTAATGATAAGAAATTATTATAAACTAATTCACTTTTCTTATTGAATAAAGCATATTAAATATACAAGGCTCATTAACTAGCTAAATCTTACCCAAAATTATATATATGATAACTTATTTGAAGTTATGCTGCTAAAGAAGTTGAGGCCACATACCACAAAAAAGGTTTATATATAATCCCATTTATTAAATGGTTATATAGAAAACAGTTATATAAATATAAGCGTGAATTTGAAAACCTTTATTAAAAGGTTAAATTCAAAACTGTTTAATAGTTCAAGCAATTATTTAACAGTTAAATAATGATTGAGTAATTTTTTAACTTTTAAATTTTTAAAAAATTTAAAAACTATTAAATGATTGTCCCTACAGAATTCTTTAGTAGTTTAAATAGAAAATTGTTGAGTATTTATTTTTAAAAATTAAAAAGACCCTCCATAATTGTTTAAATCTAATGGTGGTTGTTGGAAAAATTGTTAATAAAGACTTAACCAAATTTAAGTTTGTTGAAAAGGACTTAAGAGAAATTCAAAAGTGAGATCTTTCGCTGGCATTAATTCAAAGTATCAAATGACCATAATGTCCTGACCAAATTTTCTCCTCTCTTGATCTCTTCTCTTCATGCCTATTGTGATCCTGAAAACTTCCTCTTCTCTCCTTAGTCCTTAGTCCTTCATCTCCTCCTTCATACTTGATTATTCATCTCCATCCTCATCTCCTTCTTCTTCCTCTTTGAATTTGTGCGGAAGTCAAAGAGCAAAAATGGCATATCAATGACGTCTAGGTTTTCTCTAAAAGCAAAAGGCAAGAAGTCTAATGTTGTAACTGCAGGCCTTGATGGTTTCACAGATCACTTGGTCGAAAAATCTCTTCTCTTAGAGCTCATTAGCGTCCAGCTTGGTCCTAGTAACTGCATTTTCATGTAATCGCACAGATCTTTTAAAGTAAAAGTTTCGTATATTTTTTGAATTCGTAAAATTCAGATTAAGCATACTTTAAGAAACTTCCTAGATTATTCTCTCAGAGTATCATATCTTTCATTAATGAAAATTTTGGATTTAATTTTTTTGCACTGAATGATTCAAGAGACAAAGTCATGTAAGCGAAAAAAATGGAAATTAGACAGTGGTTTCCACTAGGCATCTCTAACTTGTTTCTCAAAAAGAAAAGCAAATTAGAATTCAAGCATAGCTCGAGCTACATATCTTAAACTTTTCTTTAGACGAAGTCATGGTTCAAGCATAGCTGCAATTTTTGTTCAGCTTGTTTCCTAGAAAAAAGCAAATTAGATAGTGGTTTCCAGTAGATATCTTAAACTTGAGAGTATACTCTATTTTTTTAATAATAGATTATATGCTGATTTAACTATTAGACAAAACATATCTTTCCTAGTGGAACAAGATTAACTTGATCAATGGTCTTGAGTTGTTAGTGTTTCACATCTAAATATAACTATTTGTGCATGCTGGTTTGCAGAGATTTGAACTTCAATAACATCATGGGACAGATTCAAAGGTCACTTTTCAATGTGAGTTTATTATTATACTTGTGATATATATGCCATACCTAAGTAATTAAATTATTTGATCATCTCTCATGCTTTAATAATTAGATTAAAGCATGATTTTCCTTTCTCTAATTTCAGGCTTCTTGGAAATTATCGGGCAATATCCTTTGGGGTACTCTATGGAAACGTTTTTCTCATTTCTTAACTCAAGTTTCCCAAGAAGTATAGTAGTATTCTATTTTTGTCCAACTTTTATACTTCCTACATCTTTAAGCTCAAATTAAACTTTTCTCTACTCATGTGTTAGTTGAGATCACATGTTTTTTTTTTTTGTTTGCATGTAATCCCTTCCACTTGCCTCTTTTGTCGGTATGAAAATTTCTACAAATTAGTTAGTGATGAGTCTTTACATGTCCTTTATGAATTGCTTACAAGTATAATCATTGTAGCTTCAAACAATATGCTTACAAGTCACTGGAGTGCAATCTCAAGAAGATGGTACCAAAGGATCAAATGATGAAATCAAAAGGAGTTGATCGATTCGCAGTCATGCAAATTGCTTGGCGATGTAGAATCCTTGGTCCAATTAAAGTAAATGAATGATTTGTTGGAGAACAATCTAAAGGCTTTGAAGAATGAACACTGCACTACTTATATCTTTATTTGTAGTTGATTATGTATTTTATCTTATCATAATGTAATTATTATGTATTTTCCTATTAAAATGTAGTTTATTTTGTTAAGATATGTAAGAACATGTTATTGTGTAATGATAAATGAATTTTTGAATTCAATTTGTTGCTCCAAGTATTATCTTGCTTATTATAAGTATGATACTATCTGAATATACATTTGAGGATCCCATTGAAGTTGTTTAGTATGAGTTGTTTCATATTTCATAAGTTTCACTGTGTTTATAGAATAACCATTTGCATATTTGACATGTTGAGAGTTAAGACTAATTAATTGTAATTGCTGCAAAATCCATATAAGATATAAAATTCTTGTATTAATTCAATGTTAATAAACTTATTCATCAATTTATAGGCTATAATCCTCTTCAATATTTTTTCATGCTTAATCTTCCAAGGATATATATTTTTTAGAATATCCATATGTATTTTTATGAAAAACAAGGAAGTTTTTAGAATAATTATTTGCATTTTTCAAAATATCTATAAGTGTTTTCATGAAAAATGAGTAAATTTTTAGCATAACTATTTTTTAGAAGATAATTGCATCCCATTAAGATGTTTGCAAATAAGGGAGAAGACTAATTGCATATTATTCAAGTCATATACACCCATAAGAAAATGGCCCTTTTAGGAAGATCTATTATATAAGACAACTAATTATTTACATATATGAAAGACTTTTGCATATGAGGAGAGTCTACTTCATATATGGAAGACCTTCTATATATGTGTGGAAGCATTCTCGTTTAATAGAAAATAATTGCATTTCATTGAAAATGACTACATATAAGGGAAGACCAGTTGTATATCCTCAACGCCATTTGCACCTATAACAAAATGGACACTTAAGAAAGATTGTTGCATATGATGACTAATTACTTGCATATATAAAAAACTTTTACACATGAAGGGAGCTTACTGTGTATATGAAAGACCTTTTGTATATGCGGATGTATGGAAGAAAATTATATTTTGTTAATGATTAGTCACATATCGTGGAAGATAGGTTGCATATGTTTTTAAAGGTATCTATAAGAAAATTAGTAAGGGATATTCAAATATGCATTAGTGATATTTGAATCTATGAAAGAAAATTACATTTCATTAAAGATAAGTTGCATATCATACAGACAAGTTGCATATGTTTTGTTGAAGATGATTTCCATATATCATGGAAGAAACATTGTATATGACATGTTGACACCGAAAGACCTCATGCTTTAGAGCTTAATAAGTTGACACCAAAGGATCTTGTTTCATATATTGACATCAAAGGACATTGTGTTACATATTGACATTTAATTATTGATAGCCAAGGACCTTGTGCAACATATTGACAATGAATGACCTAGCTCAATTTTTGTTTTTTAATCATTTAGGGCATTATGTCATTTAACCTTCACCAATTATTGACAGCAAATGACATTTTTTTTCCAAAACAATCCCAAGTCCTTCTTTGCAATTAGATTTCTGCTGGAGTTTTTTTAGCAATTTCCCCCTTTGTTTTGCTACAAACACAAGCCTCAACTCTTCTTCCACTTCCTTCCCACCCTTAAATCCTCTCTAGTAGTGTGAACTCTGAAGGTCGACCCTCTAGCAGCCTCCTGATCATATCGTTACTTTCTGATTCTGCCATCCGCGTTCTTCGACTAGTCGTGCAACGAAGTCCCTAGCTGTGCCATCATTCACAGTACTGTTGATTTCGTAAAGCTGCTCTCTAGAGATATTCTGTTTTCAAAACCAAGTCCTATCGAGTTGAAAGGAAGTATTGCTTGATAAAGCATTTTGAGTAGATTATATTCACAAACTTTTTTTTTATATATTTTGATTGGGTTGGATAATTTAGGGAATGTTGTCGATTGAGAATTTCTTTATGATTTGGATAGTTAATTTTTGCAACACCAACTTAATGTCTGGTCATCGAATTCTTGTACATAAGTCTTTTTGTGGGATGTTAAAAGCAGTGAGGAGATTAAGTGAATAGTTTTACAACCCCCTCTACAAGCCCGTCTTCATCTTGTTGATTCCTCTATAAACCCTTGTTTTGTTAAAAAAAAGTTTCAAATATTAATCAGTTATTAAAAATAACCGATAAATCAGCCCCACTTATTCAACAATTGTCCAATAGAACCATTAAATAAATTTCCCTTATTCAACAGTCATTTGAAAAAAATCATTTTATATACCCTTTTACTAAACAGTTAAAAATTGTTGAGTAAAGGTTTGGGGAATATACACAGCCACTTTGTTTAACGATTAAAAACTATTTAGTATAGCTAACAATAACCGTTTAATAAATTCTTTTTTTGTTGTAACGCCAAATGTAAAGCACTAATACTTCAAATTACTTCACATATTCATATTAATATTATATTTGATATCAATATTTGTTGATACTTCTTTGATACGTATTTGTAAAGTATCAAAATATTATTTTTTAATTTAAAAAAATTAATTTTTGATACATATATAATACTTTTATATTACAAGTAGATGCTTCAAAGAAACAAGTTTCTTGTGCAGCATTACTCTTCATCACGTTGTGAAAGGAATTAGAGGAATTGTGAAGGGAAAAGTCTCTGATCACTTTTGTTTGGTTATATATCTGCATGCAAGCCCTACATCGCTATACAAAATATATTTTGCAGCCATTTATTTTATATAGTGGCTAATTATTTTTAAAGCAAATTAAAGAATTTTGAAATAGCTCTTTATTATATTATATTTAGACCTATAGTTATCATCATTATATAAATCTACTCGATGTCAAAGTTATATATATATATATATATATAGCTAGCAAGCGGCATGTTCCTTATAAAGTAGATTTCTCAAACACTTGTGAAGTGCAATCACACCAATACAATGCATACGTGCATTAAGCAGGATTTACACATATATATACTCCCCACAAATTATTTAGTTTAGTTCACACACACAGAGATATAAAATAATATAATTAACATGAATTATAATTAACTTATTGATGAGATCCGACCCGCTTCATATCTTGGCCCAAGGTTGGAGCCCCACTTCCTTAATTACTCCGAACCGCCTTTGTTAGGACTCCCACCTTTTACACCACCAACACCGCCTTCCACATGGCCATGCCGACTTCTCGCCACGACCTTAAAGTCACTATCTCCACCTCCGCCGCCGCCTCCTCCTCCTCCGCCGCCGCCTCTATTTCCTCCCCCTCCACCACCACCACCTCCTCCTCCTCCACCTCCACCGAACCGCGAGCCATACCGATTTTGACAATCAACAGCTACAACTCCTTCACCATATCCATTACCAGTGCAGGGCGTCCCCCTGCGAGCTGAGGATAATCGACGACGACGGCAGGATCCACCGACGGAGGATGACGATGTCGACCAACTGTAGCCGGTGCCAGACAACGATGACGATCCAATGGCACTCGATGATGGTGATCGTTGGGATGACCTAGCTGCAAATGCCAAGTCCAGAATCACCATCAGCAAAGCAATGAACAACAACGAACCTACGACTTTGGAGCTGGCCATCTCAATTCTCAAAGCGAAAAGCTCAAAGCACTCGATCGAGGCACTACGAAATGCATGAGTTTCATATATATAGGAGACTTTAAGTCTAGTTTTTCCTCTTTACAGAAAAAAAATTCAGATTTAAGAATTGGTCATGAGCTTCTTCAACACAATCTATCATACGAGTAAATTTTCTTTTGGAATGATAGATATTAAGAGACATGATCGACTCCGTTAACAGTTTTGTCTATGTCAATCATTTCTCTATATAGTCATTATATAGCTAAATGACGAGTGAGTTGAAATTATAGATAATATAATATTGTAGGATCTTTCTTTTGATATATCACCTACCGCTACGTACAATACTGTTCATCGTCAGAATATGAGAGAAAGGTGGACGTCGGTGTGCTTGTGCTTCTGAGTTCTGTTGAGGCTGGTGATACGTGGTCGTCAATAAATTTCTATTTGTACATGACATTCCCATGTAGTTATAAAACTAAACAAATACCTCTCTTATTAGTAAACTTTTTTTTCCCGGTGGACGTAGATTTTTTTTTTTAATTGCAGGTGGATGTAGAAAATTAATTAATAGTAGATGAGTTGATGATTTGTCATAATTATATATATATATGGAAATAAAAGTGTAATATTAATTTGACACGGATCAATCATTGCAAAAATTAGAATTATGATGGATATATAGTTGTTTCATCTAATTTTAAACCAAAAATGTTCATTTTATAATATATCGAAGCACTTTTAGTAATTTTATTGTCGTTGGTAAATTATTTTTAAAAAATACTTTAAACAATCAAATCATAAAATTTGGAAAAAGACTACGCCTATGAAAGTTGACTTGACAACTAATTAAACGGTAAAAATTAGACAAATCCATATGCATTGAGTCAAAATTATAGAAACTGAATGATTAACTTTATCACAAGAATAAAATACATGATTAATTTACTTAATTTTAATTTGCCTTACTATATTTATTATATCAAAAGACGTGTGACGTGAAAACAATAAGGTTATAAGAGGTTATGAATATGATATCATCAATTTGCCTTCTCTTTTTTTCATTTCTCACAAATATCCTTTTATTGAAATCAATCTTATTCAAGACATAGTTGGGGTATTAGTCAATTTTCCTTTTTTAATCCATAATTTCAAGGAAATAGTTTCCCTACTCATCTCAAGGATGAGCACCATCCTTGGAATGAGATCTGGATCATCCAAATTTTAATATGGATGGTTCATATTTAAAGTATCATTATTATATTATATTTATTTAAATAAAAATTTATAAAATAATTTCAATAATTTTTTTTATTTTTGATATAGTCTAGATTTAATTTAGAGGGTTTAATTTAATATTAAAAGATATACTCTGCACAATTTAGGACTGTATAGAATACATGTGGATAATTAATATATACATCAATTATAAAAATTTTAATATTAACTTGGACCCTGTCAATTAAATCTAGACCATATTAAAAATAAAAAATTTATTGAAATTATTTTATAATTTTTATAATTTTTTCTTTTAATAAATATAATATATAATAATACTTTATACAAATTTAATCTGGACTATCGAGATTAAAGTCTAAATGGTTCAAATTTCATATCAAGAATGAGTATATGATGGTCATCTTTGGGATGAGCATGGAAACTGGACACTTTAATTTCAAAACCTCTATTTGCGATGTGAATGAATAAATGTCATCAAATCATACCTAAAATGGGAGAAATTGCAATAAAGTCTCAAAAGAGGAGAATAATAACAAGTAGATCCCTCACAAAAATTCCTGAAAAATGAATTGCAAATATTGATTATGATAAATATAAACAAGAATTTCAATGATTATAAAATTTAGAATTATAACTAGATTTTTTCTCGTGCATTGCATAGGTTAGAATTAAAAATTTAAAATAAATATAATTGATACCATTAATATAGACACATGTGAGATTGTCATATTTTCGAATGTTCTTCTATTTACCATTTTTTTCTTGGATATTTGATTTGTTAATATTTTATCTTTGTTTCTTGACTCTATAGTTAGTTATAGGTAGGGTTAGAAAATGTGTAATCTTTGACCCTAATTTGGTTGGCTTTTCTAAAATCCCCACATTGAAGGGTCAATTATATTAGATGCATCAAAGTTAAGAGAGGAAGATGTAGTTGATAATCAAATCAAAATTATAAATTGGACTTGGCAACTGACATTTTAAATTGTAAAAAGATACCAAATCAAAATTCAAGAATTGACTTTCAATTGAATCAAAATTATAAAAATTAAGCTGTATCAAATTAAAATTTATAGATTAAATTTAAATAGAGTGAAACCTACATAGATTGAATGATAAATTCTTTTAAGATAAAATACAAGGCGATCAATTTATTTAATTTTGCCTTACTATTTATTAAATCAAAAGACAGATGACCTGACAATGATCAGGTTATTATAATCACTATATATTAAGATACATAGATGTTATGATATTGTCAGTTTTCCTTCTCCGATCCATAGTTTCAGAACCTCTAGCTAGCCTGCTAGCTCGCCACAATGTGAATGTCAAATTATAATAATTCAGATTGTACTTAATATATTAATTAAACATCTCATTTAGTACATCCTCATCGATTCCCAGCACGCACACATGCATGCACCACTTACATACAGTCAACAATAAATTAACAATTTCCAGAAGGAAAAATCTAAAAGAGAAGCCCGGCTAATGAAAATTAGAGAAAAATCAGTTAAATCTGAAAAGATAAAAAACTCGTCATTTCGTTTAATTTTCGATCGGACGATTAATTAATAATTAACCATGGCTTCTCTCTATATCGCTGGAACCATGTTGAATTGGTCACACCTTTGCCTTACTTCACCGTCTTTCCCTGTCTTCACTCCAAACACTTCCAGCTTTTCCATGGCCTTTGTGAAATCCTGAAAGAACGCATTCTCATCTTTCGCGTACTGTTCAACAATCGGCTTCGTCCTCGGATCTCTTCCCAGAAGCGAATCTGAGCTCAGAAGTCCTAATCCATGCAACACGTTCTGGTAATACGCGTTATCAAACTTGCTCGGAGATCTCATGTCGTTGAACGCCGACATCGACGGGTCTTTCGTGTAGTTCGCGCACAGCTTCTTCAATCCTTCCACCAGTTTCGGGTTCATCGTCGGGTCCACCTGGGAGGTTTTACTGAAATGGAAGATCCGGTGAGCGAACTCCTTGCAATGGGTGAATCCGAAGGTGTGGCCGCCGGTGAGAGCCACCATTTCTCGGACTGTGAAGTTCTTCGACGTGAACTTCTTGATGATCTTGTCCATGGTGAAATCCGGCCTTGGCAGAGCAGCTTCGACCTTGGAAGCGTTCGATGAGAGACTGTCTTTACGTCCTAACGGCACAGTGTAAAACGGCCCTCCGACCATCTTGATCAGATCTCGGGTCGATTGCGCGATGATGTCGGCGCAGGAGACGACGCCAGGACAGGTGAGCTCGAGGGCGTTCTTGATCTTGAGGATGAGGTCGAAGGCTTCGGCGGAGAGTGAGAGGTTGAGATCGGCGTCGCGCTCGGCCTTCATGTAACCGTTGGAGCTGATGAGGATGGAGGCATCGCAGCCGTCGGTGATGCAGTCGTGGAAGAAGAGGCGGAGGACGCCGGGGGCGGTGGATGGAGTGGTGGATTGTTTGGAGTACACAAGTTCTGCGACGGTTTGCTGGAATTTAGGGCATGTCGTCTTGTAATAATCAAGAGAAAGGTGATCGGGTGAAGCTGATGATGAGAAAGGAATGGTAATGAGGAAGGAGAGGAAAAGAAGCGGGAAAGCCATGGAAGATATATTCTAGGGTTTCTGTGAAAGGAAGACACAGAAATGAGAGAGAGAGGGATATCATAAGAGGAAGAAGAAGATGGTGAATGATAAGAATGGAACAAGCTTCTTGCTTCTTCCTCTTTGGGGTTAGTTTCAGAAGCCAATGATGAGAAGCAAGAGAGGAAGGGAGGGGAAGGGAATTAGATCAGAAAATGCGTTTGATTATTCCATAGTGTTGGAGGAGAGGGATTTGAGGGGAGGTTTGTTTGTTTGTTTTTTTTTTTTTGGATTTTTTTTTTTTGCGTTTCATTTTTGAGGAGGATGATTTATGAGATTTTCTTTCTATTTTTGCATGGTCAAACTTTCTCCACAAAAAATCTTTTCCAAATTGTACAGCGTGTTTGTCTTGGATAATTTGAATAACGGAAAATAATCTACAAGTGCCTATAATTTTACTTAATTTTAAATTAAGTCTTTATAATTTATTTTATTTTAATCAAACTCTTATAATTTAATCAATTAAATATGTTAGTCTTTGGTTGTTGAAATTATTTAAGTTTTTTTGAAATGAAATTAAGGACTTCTATATGTTTATTAAAAGAGAATATAATTTTCATAAAAAATTAAGAAAATTATAAATATTACATTAAATAAAATTTTTTTGCCTAAAAATAATAAATCAAATTTTTAATAATTTTTAAAGTATTTTTATTTTGAAAAGTCAATCATTCATTAATAATTTTAATCTAAGAAACTAACATATTTAATTGATTAAATTATAAGGATTTAATCACAACAAAAAAAATTACAGAAACTTTGTTCAAATTAAAATTGAAAAAATTCAGAAGGGCATGCAGATTAATTTTTTTTAAATAACATAGCTTAACACGTGTTAATTTGTTGTGGTGTTTGAAGTTGTCCTTTAATCTTGAGGCAGCATCTAAACGTGAAAAAAATTATATCTAGGTGTCATATAAAAAAATTTATCATTAAAAAGTCCCATAAAATTTACAAAATTTATTTTCATGAGACCTTTTGATAATAAATTTTTTTTGTAGGGTCTAGATGTAATTTAATGATCCAAAGCATCCAAATAATCCTCTATAGGATACAAATCTATATTTAAAAAAGGGAAGATGACAACAAACCTCCTAAAAATATTAATATTACATTAGGATTTTTAAAGACTTTCAGTACTGAAATAAAATGGCTGAATTTGGGAATGAGATCTTGAATTTTTTTATTAATAATTTTCTTACAAAGTCTTTGTTATTCTTCCTTTCGAAAATTATTATGGAGTACATAATTGTTACATAATACTCTGGTTCCTAGACGCAGAACCTAGTTGGGAGGTTTTGATCTTAAACATAAGATATATCAATTTTTTTTATCTCCCATACTAATTATATTTTAATCAAACTATATCCATAGTTAGATTATTGTATGATATATAAGTTATGTTAATAATCCTCTAATATAAATGATTAAAAAGCAGAGATATTTTTTCTAAAACAAAGTAGCATACAATTTTCTACAAATAATTAGCCTAAATTTTCTTTGTCTTTTTTATTCTATTATTCGCCGTCTTGAAAAACTTTGGATATTAACATCTTTAGTTCAAACTAATTTAAACCGAACCTATCATTTTATAGGACCATTATTACTAGCAAGTAATTTATGAATGTCTCAAAAACATCATTGGCCTTGTATTAGGAATCACAAGAAATAATTTTAATTATAATTATATAAGGATTAAAGAGAGTATTGTATAATTATTGTATAGAAAAAAATATAAATACTTATATACTTGACAACAAAAGCATAACATAATCAAGGCCTTTATAATTTCATTATCTTATTTAATATTTACTCCTTGTTCAATATTATAATACAATTTTTTAAATTATTATATTAAAAAATATAAGGGATTTTATGTTTTTCAAGATACAATTAATAATTTTTTTCAAATACTTTCAATTATAAGTATAATTAATAAAAAACTTTAACTATTAAATAAGAGAAAATATAAAAATATAATTTTAAAAATAATTAATTTATTTATTGTAATGTGACATAATTAAAAGTGCTTTATATAAATGAATGGAGGATGATATTGGATAAGAAACAAGAAACTCTTTTAATATATACTTCTTTTGTCTTATTTATATGATCTTTTAAAAGTAAATTTTAATTCAAAATATAAGAATACATTATAATAATTAAATTATTTTTTAAATTTTATCTTTTTTGATTGGTGCAAAAGTATTTATTTTAGTTATATCATGATTTAAAATCAAAGATAAAAATAAAAATATATATTATTTTTTACAATATAAAAAAATAATTTTTTAACTAGATATAAAAAGAAGTGTCTGTAATAAAAAAACACAAAGTACATATTATTATCATTTTTTCTTTTGGGCCAATAAACAACCTGTATTATTGAACGTATTGATCTCGTTGATTTCTGCGCGCACTCAGGTTCAACGGACAGCTTAGACACCATTTCGGTACACCATCGGCGTCTGTAGCTGTTCGCCTGGTCTTGTCCAAATCCACCCCACTACGCTCTTGCCTTTTTGGTGAGAGATCTTGACGGTGGTTCTTGATTCTTTGCTTGAGTTGGGGATTTGCCACCGGCCAATCTCTTCCCATTTCCGGTGCAGATCCAAATCTGCTCCTGACTTCGCAAGATCTTACGTTTCTTCCACTGCTCCGATAATCAGGTTCCTCTACTTTTTTTCCCGTATAATTATGAGTTTCTTCTTCATACGCTGTCTTTGTTGGTGAGAAAAATTCTGCTCTTTTGCTAGAGTGAGATGGGAAGCGTGTAATTTTGAGGATCCATGTTAATGTAAAGTGACTTTTATCATAAGAGAGTTGGAACATTTCCGTGGTGGGTTTGATTTGGAAGCAGATTTGCAATCGCTGAAACTTCAGGTTGCTATTAGCTGTGCCAATGCTTTGTCAAATAGTTGACTCAAATGATCAAATTTAGATCAATAATTTGAACTACTTGGGTTAGAGAAATTTACTAGGATTCCTAATTTTCTGAAATTTTGTTATATTTGAAATTCTTCATAATTTATAGTGTCAGAGCTGACTATCTAGAACTGATGCAACTTGAAAGACAGGCTTCTACGTAGGGATCCAAAATGAAGTTCATGGAATGAGTACATGAGGACAGTCCTTTTGTTTAGTACCTTTCTCCCCAATACATAATTTAAAAAATTACTATTGTCCGGTTTTGAGCTCTGAGAAATTAGAGGAAGCAAAGTTTACGCTGTATGTCCCAATTAAACTGTTCAAAAGCTTAATTTGTCTTATGACAAGCGCAGTAGTAGATTTGCATTTCTAATTTTTGTGGAAACAGTAGTTGTCTCTGGACATGTATTCCTTGTCTACGCATCTAATATGTGAGTTCTGAAAAACCGTTAGAATTCTTAAATGCCTAACAGTTTCTATCTTCAGCACATTGTAAGCCTTATTATCATTATGCTGATTGGACAAAATTCAGCAAAATCAATTCTATACCTTGGGGCTTGTAATGAGATTTTTTACTGGCATCTAGCTTTTTCCATAATATCATTTGTCCTTATTTTTAAATGTTATTTGGACATTGCCTTGCCGTCACATAAAATAAATAGATGTGCGAGGTTGCTGAGTCAATCTTTAACATAAGTCATTTGTATTTATTCCTTACCTACCTCTAGAATATTTCATGTCAGCATCCTCATTGTGCCATTGAGATTTTTGTATCCATATAGCAGTGTTGTTTCTTGAGACCGTTCAATTATTTGTTTCATTCTGAGGTTATCCCCTATCTTTTCCAGTCTGGAATCCGTCCACCATCTGTTTATATTATAAATATTTGTTACATTTAGTTTGCTTGTTTCTTTCTTTCTTTTCTTAATATCTGCAAAGACAAGATGCTTGTGACCATTGTCTTGTCTAGTCCTGGTTGATGTGAAAGTTATCATATAATCTCAAATGATACTTGAAGTATTTGTTACTGGGGTAATTGTACAGGAGAACAAGGAACATATGGATATCAACAACTGGCTCAAGGATCTGACATATGATGAGTGGGTAGTAGTCCCCATATCTGGTGCCCGTCCATCTGCTCGCTACAAGGTCTGTGCGTGTGTGTGAGGAATAAGCAATTTACAATGTGAGGAAGTACAGTTTAACCCTGTTGTTTTTCACCTTATTCAGTCTTTTTCCTTTCTTTTGATTTAATAGTCAAAGAATTTTTATTCATGGAAGAAAGCTTGAAAATAATGATGAGTGACAAGTTATACTCCTTGACAAATGCATTTAAAATTAATCGCATTGGATCTTGAACCACCTTAATTTTGCTAATTACATTTAACTGTAAAGGGTCCTCATTCATTCTTGTCTATATATAGCTGAAGTCCCTGCTTACATTGTCCCCAGATACTGAATTTAGTCTATGGTTTGTCTTCTAATTCCAGCAAGCTGCAGCAGTGGTTGATGATAAGCTATACATTTCTGGTGGAAGTCGTAATGGTCGGAATTTATCAGATGTTCAGGTATAGTTTATGCTTGAGACACTTTTCTGAACCTTAGACTCTTTCTATTGCTTCAGGGTTCATGTGGCTATTTGCAGGTTTTTGACCTCAGAAATTTGACATGGTCCAATCTTAAATTAAATCTGATTGCTGATAAAGATAGTGGCAGTAGCTCACTGGAGGTTCTTCCAGTAGCTCACTGGAGGTTCTTCCAGCTTTATATTGTTACATCTGGTCACAATATGATTGCTGATAAAGATAATTAGCTCACTGGAGGTTCTTCCAGCCACATCTGGTCACAATCGCAACTTTTCTATCTCTATGTATATACTTTATATTGTTATTTGTTTTCTGTCACCGATGGATTAAACATGAGTTTCAGTAACTACCTATGCATTTGATTTATTCTGATAGAGGATTGGAATTTATTTGTGATTTTCCAGATCAGGTGGGGGAAGAAACTTCTTCTTCTTGGTGGCAATTTAAAGGATTCTTCTGGCAAATTAATGGGTTTGTGTCTGTGCAATGTTTTTCATAATTAGTGGAAAATGTTTTGTATTGAAACTCAATGTATCGTGGACTTCTTGCAGTTCATTACATTGATCTTGAAACATCCCTGTATGGTGTTATCGAGACTTCAGGAAGTGTTCCAGTAAGTATGTCTCGATAGAAAAGTGTGCTGTGTCTTTAGATGTAGTTAATTTATCAGTTTACTGTAATGTCTCTCTTCTACTTTTCCCGCGAGTTTTGTGTGTGGTATGGTATGAAATTTTCCTTGAACTAGTTAAAAATATTCATATGTACAAGTTTCGCATTTTGACTTTTAAATGTTCTTGATGGATTCCTAGTTAGCTCGAGTGGGGCAGTCGGCCACATTGGTTGGTCCAAGAGTGATATTATTTGGTGGTGAAGACATGAGCAGGAAGTTGTTGAATGATGTCTATGCTCTTGATCTAGAGAGCATGACTTGGGATGTAATAAAGACTACGTAAGCATTTTGTAATTTACTTTCTAAAAGTTGTGTTAAAGTGTTGTGAAATTTCTGCATCACTTTCTTGCATTTCGATAGGCAGACACCTCCAGCTCCTAGATACGATCACGCAGCTGCTATTCATGGAGATCGATATCTTCTAGTTTTTGGTGGTTGCTCTCATTCTGTCTTCTTCAATGATCTTCACGTATTAGACTTGGAAACAGTAAGTGATTTTACTCTGGAAACTTTGTGTTGTAATCATTGAACTAGGCATGAACTTTATCTTACCCTCTTGGGCAATTAATTATATTTATATTGCTTTTTTTAAGACAATATTACATATATTTAGGAGTGAATCACGCATTTACTTGCTGAATACTGATGATCCAGATACGTAGTGTTGTGTATACATGCAACTTTTACTCCTTGCCACTGACCTTGATGTATGTTTTGTGTTTTATCTTGTGCCAGACAGCTTCTGCTATTTATATAGATTTCTTTGCTTAGTTAGCCTTCTGAATTGAAAAGTCTTTCAGGGGTAACATTATGGCTAGGGATTTATTTCAATTATATGGACCGTGTAACCCACGGAAAAAAGTGAAAGAACTTTTTTAATATTATTAAATTTACGTTAGTTAATTGTTAAGTTTATTTCACTATTGCTGCAAAATCTTTCCCTAAGTTCTTCCATTTTATTTGCTTTAGATGGAATGGTCCCTGCCTCAAATTCAAGGTGATTTAGTATCTCCAAGGGCTGGCCATGCTGGTATTACCGTTGATGATAGCTGGGTCATTGTTGGCGGTGGAGATAATAGAAGTGGTAGGTAAATGGAATTGACGTGATCTGTGCATGCTGTTATACTTACTATATTTATGATAATTATCTTTTTAGTATCTGATTAAATATGCCTCAACAGGTTGCCTGGAGACTCTAGAGTTAAACATGTCTAAACTAGTTTGGTCAGTCTTGACCACTGTGAAGCCTAGAAATCCGCTGGCTAGTGAGGTAATTACTTCAAAATCTCTCTGTTTCTTCTCTGGTTGTAATTTCTGGTAATATTGCAGAGAGGACTAGTCAGAATAGCATACTTTTCAAAGTTGATTCCTAGGTTTTTAGGGACTATTTCATTGTGGTTGGAGTATGGTTATAAAAGATCTGTAATTTAGAAATGATGCTTAACCCACTTTAGATGGCCAGGTAATGCATGGCAGTATTCACAGAAAATATATGGTCTAAGACATTTACTTGTAATCTGTCTATGATGTATCTACAAATGAGAGACTGAGAGCCAGTGGAGTTGTGCACTAGTGAAATTAATATGGCAATAATGATATTACCTGAAGTAGTGCTTCGAGAGACTTATTTAATATTACTTGATCAGTAAATCAATGTTCATAAAGGATACACTGACCACATCTATTTCAGTTTGGATTACATTGTATAAGTGACATCTTATCAAATGATAGTTGTATTCTTTTCCCTAACAAATCTCCCCCCAGAGATCTCTTCTTGAGGGGGAAAAAGAGATTGTGATGACTGTTTGAACCTCTGATAGAAGGTTTCATGGTCAAAGATTAAAAGGAAAAAAGCGAGGGTAATCTTTTATATTTGTTATATGTCAAAAATTCATGTCCAATGATGTTAATGCATGGCTTCGTCTATCAATTTGCGTGGATGCTAATGTTTATTTGCGAACAGGGTCTTACTGTCTGCTCAGCATTGATTGATGGAGAGATGTATTTGGTAGCTTTTGGTGGTTATAATGGGAAGTATAGCAATGAGGTATGTTAACTTTTATATGTTTTTTGGTCATTTTTCTACTAGCTATTGAAAAATGACTGTCTTAATGTGTTTATGAAAATTTCAGCATATTCGTTGTTTGAAGCTGTTGATTAGTAACGTTATTTTACTTTATCATTCTTCTCTTCCTGTCATTGCGCTGTAGTACTTCAGGCAAAATTTTGATTTGAATAAATTAATAAGATGAATAAGACCAATTGCCTCTCCTTTTAGTGCAACAGGTCCTTTTGCTACAGGGAGTGGGAGTCTGTCTTGTACATTCTTTGGATTTATATTTCTGTTAGTTGCCTCTCCTTTTAGCAACAGGTCCTGTTCTCTTTAAAATTTAAATTAACATAGGTTATGGTAAGCTTATCTTATTTAGTTATTTCTACCAATTGTGTAAGAGCAGAGATATTGTAAAGAGGAAGAGAAGGAGAAGAGAGAAGAGAATGAAGAATAGATTAATGATTTTCCATTAACGTTTAATTTAATAAATTACTCCTGCCTTTGACTTATATACCACATCTAAGTTCCAGCAAATGATGAGGAAATATTACATATTTAGCAAATATTGTTGCAAACCAAATGAACTAGATTCAATCATTCCCCCTTATCTTTTGCAGATGGGTTCTGGTTTATCTTTTGAACTGATAGTTTTACTTTTAAGCGTGATGTTATCTTATTAAGGCCTTCTATATTGATGTATTGCTATATTGCATTCTATGAATGATGATCCTGTTAATAATATAGGTATTCATCATGAGACCCAAGCCAAGGGATTCCTCGTACCCCAAGATTTTCCAGTCACCAGCTGCTGCTGCTGCAGCAGCTTCTGTTACTGCTGCTTATGCTTTGACTAAGGCTGAGAACTTGGATTTCAAGCAACTGGATGATATAAATGTTAAGCCACCTGAAAATGGTCATCCTATAGAAGATGTCACAGTTAAAATTGAGTCCTTCGAAAAAGAAAAACAGGTGTTGGAATCGTCACTTGCAGAAGCCAAGGCTGAAAATTCCAAGCTCAGAGGCGAGATTGATGAAGTTAATAATACTCATGCTGAGTTGTCCAAGGTATGCAGTATACAGCTTTCATACTGACTTGCCCTATAATTAACCGGCGGTAATAGCATCATTTACCGCTGGAATCTATTTTCAGGAACTCCAGTCAGTTCAGGGACAACTTGTGGCTGAGAGATCTAGATGTTTTACACTTGAGGTATAAAACCATTCCTATTTCTGAATTAAATTAAATTTTGCTGGTTTCTGTGTAGCATTTGATTATTTTGGTAATATTTATTTACAGGCAAAAATTTCTGAGCTGCGAAAGGTGCTGGAATCAACACAGTCTGTGGAAGATGAGGTCCGGGCTCTTCGTAGACAGAAGTCTGCTCTGGACCGAGAGATGGAGCTTGCTTCTGCCAGGCGGCAAAGTTCTGGTGGCGTTTGGCAATGGCTTGGTGGCAGTGAGAAATAAAAAACTACAGAGGCTATTTTTTTTAGCCAGAATGAGGAAGCCTAGCGCCAGGAACCCCACAGGTTTCTTAAAGAAACGTATTACGTGCAGATCATAGCATTTTTCTTAGTACTTACAGATATATCTAGTGTTACCCTTTTAGTATTGAAATCCATGGACCAACTTTGTGACTATTCCGATTTTGAAGGGGCTGAAACTTTCTAGAGTAGATGGCAGACATAGCAGTAATTGCATTTCATTCCATTGGACATGGTATTCTTTTTAGACTGATGATTCTATTAAAATCTTCAGGTTTTACCTTAATCTTCAATGAAGGCCTTATTAGCCTTGTATCTTATTTGCGCACATGTTTATTATACTTGGACTTGGAACTTTCTGCAGCTGAAGCCTTGGTTCTTGAGTAATTTCTGGTTAGAAAATAAGCACAAAAATTGGCCTCCCTGGACATGGAGTTAATCATAACTTGCCACTCTATGACGGAGCGACCTAGCCTGTTCAATAATGTCTCTGAAAGGGTGTTGTTCCTCATTGTTTCGAGAGATTAAATTGATGGCTTCAGCGCTAATCAGTGAAAACTTTGACTCTATAACACTTCTGGTCCAGCAAAGTTGCAACCCACATATCATCCTATACAGCTGCTTGGCGCCACTAGGCAAGTACCACACGCGCATTAAACCCCACAATCCAGTCTGCTCTACTATCTTTGATGACACCACATTTTCCCATACCATCTTGGATTGACCCATCAACATCTAGACCCATCTTTGCTCCTTTTGATCATCATGTTGAACAACTTCTAATTGCTCGACTATGTTGTATACATTTTTTTTACTTCATTGGATATCTTTATTGCACTCCACTAGTAGAATAAGACTGTGGATATTTTTATTGTTTTGTTATAGATAAGGCTTATTTATTTTTAGCTTCTCTTTCGATAACATCTCTTGGATTTTTACAATGAGCAAGACTTAAGTAGGTTTTATATGGTTAATATACTTTTATCAAATCAAATCAAGGCTAGTGAATTTTAATATGTTAATAATATTAATACCGAGAATTTGTTATAGAATAAATATATAAAAGATCAACATGTTTTAATTTAATTGAAAACAAATCTCTTAAATATATTAGGTTAAGTATAAAGTTTTTCAATTTTAAATTAGTAAGTGTTCTATTTTGATAGGAACAAAATTATTAATAACGTACTAAAGTGTTGTAAATACTTACCCTATGATTAATAAATAACAAAATGCTGCACAATAGCAGTTTGTTAGTACAAGTCTAATATCTGTATTTGGATAACCGAAAGAGATTATCATTTTCTAAGTACCATAAAAATTACATACTTTCTCCCGTTATCCACTGAGAACTCAATGGAACATTGGACAGAAGAAGTTGCTCATAACTTGGAAACATGTTTATTTTTGCTGTGTGAAACAAGATCCTTGCGCAAGATTTTACCTGCAGCTGACCTTGGAATAGCATCAATGAAGCTTACCATTCTTATTTTCTTATATGGAGCCACCTGAAAATTTTTCATCCTTGTTATAACTAGGAAAAGAAAGTTAAGATGACCAAATAGGAAAGAGATGAAGCAGGACATAAGTGACTCAGCTTGTTTGGCAAACGTATAGAATTAACTGTTTAAAAATGATTGAAATGCATATTTTCTGAGAGATTGGCTATGCCTAAAACTCGCGACAATCTTTATAGGACAATTTGACCTAACACTGACTGCAAAGCCAAAAGAGGACTGACCTGGCTGTTGACAAATTGAATGACTTGGTCTTCTGTGATCTCAGAACCATCTGCTTTCACCACATATGCCATTGGTATCTGTCCAGTTTCTACATCTTCAATCCTGCAAGTCCGATAATAAAAAATATTCTTCTTCTATCAACATATATATATTTTAATATATTTTCCGCATGTAAAATATCGTAGAGGGAGATGTGAGAAAAAGAAGATAATCGGATAAGGTAAACGCACGGTATAACAGCTGCATCAAAAATATTGGGATGGCTCAGCAGCAAAGCTTCCAGTTCTGCAGGAGCAACCTACCAAACCAAAACAGACCAAATGTAAGTAATAAAATCATGGATGTCACTCTTGAAGTTCTGTTCTCTTAGAGTAATTTACATGCAACCTACTTTCCCCAAGTTTCATCAATTTGTGTTAACAACTTTTTCCTGAAGTTCATGAAACTTGTTCTCACATCCCCTCTTCTAATTTCAATTTTTATAAGCATTAGCTTTTGAGTTAGAGGTTATAAAATCAGGAGCAAGAAAAATGCTACTTTAGGTTCAAATCAAGGTATTGAAAACTGAACTAATTATTGAACCGATTAAGATATTGATTCAAAAGTGCACGGTCAAACTTGCAGTCAAATTGTGCTCAAACTAGTCATGAATCAAGCATTTTATTGAACGGGCCAAGACACCAGTTTAATGGTTTGCTGATTCAACTAATCGAATTAACTCGATTTTCAATACTATGATTCAAACAGAATCTAGAATGAACTTGCTATAATTACCTGATACCCATTGTGTTTGATCATCTCCTTTATTCGTTCAAGTACATAGACAAACCCATTCTCATCGACATAAGCAAGATCACCAGTTTTCAACCACCCTTCTGAATCAAGTGTTGCAGCTGTGGCTGCCATATTTCCCAGATATTCTTTCATGATTGAAGGACTTTTAAGCCACAACTCTCCTTCCTTTCCAGGGGGCAAAGCCTTCCTTGTTTCGACGTCCACAACTTTTGCACAGAAAGTTGGAAGTAGCTTACCGGACGAGCCGGCGCGATCCTTAGCATCTTTGTCAAACACAAAAAATGTTGCTCCGCCACAAGTTTCTGTTAGTCCATAGCCTTGCCTTAGCTCAACCCATGGAAACCTCTTTCTAAACTCTCCAGTTAGTTCCTTACTCAAAGGTGCAGCACCTGAACCTACTCTTTTAAGGCTTGACAAGTCAACCCCAGCTTTGCTTCCATATTTCACAAGAGCAAGAATCACAGGAGGCACTGCTGGTAAGTTATTAACTCTGTACTTGTGAATTGCAAAAAGCATTTCTTTGAAGTCAAATTTCTGCATTATAACTGATGTAACACCCCTACACAACAATCCCAATCCAAAGAACATCAACCCATAAATGTGAAATATTGGGATGAATCCCAAGAACACGTCATTTTGGGATGAAGTTACATCTGCAGACCATACCAGTAAACTTATGATGGATATGATATTAGCATGTGTCAAAACCACACCTTTGCTCATCCCAGTGGTGCCTGAAGAGTACAATATAGCTGCTGTATCTGATTGAACCAATTGAACTTTAGGCAGATCTTCTGGATTATTATCAAGACATCCTTCCATTAACTCTTCAACTGACACCATTAGGCCATCAGACGAACGAATAGTGAGGATGATAGGAACCCCAGTTGGTGTAAGCTTCTTCATCTCCTCAGGTGCTGAAATGGCCAGTTTAGCACCTGAATCTTTCACTTGCTTTGCTATTTCTGATGCTGTGTTAAGAGGATTTGCTGTGGTAAGAATAGCTCCTATTGATAACACGGCAAGGCATAGAGTTGGATACAAAATTGAATTTGGTGCCAGAACAAACACCACATCGCCTTTTCGGATCCCAATACCATGGTATAAACCCGAAGCAAGGGAGTAAGTAGAGCTTCTAAGTTCACCATAGCTTATAGTTTGATTAGTAGAAGAATCAATGAAGGCGGGCTTTTTAGCAGAAAGCTGGTATGCATGAGGAAAGTGTGATAGAACTAGAGTCGCAGTGTCAAGGTCAGGCCTTGAGGGGATTTCATGCTGAGCACTAAGCTTTGCAAGAGAGTGATATATCCCAGTTCTTGAATCATACCCACTCCTTTCATCAACTGAAGCAAGAATTTTGCTCGATTCTTCTTCAATGGCAGACCAAGCAGCTTCCTCCACCGATGATGACATTGTTTTTCCCTGCAAATATCCGCAGATGTGAGGCAAAGTGTGAGTGTGATGAATAACTCATTTATGTTAGCATGGTGTTGATCGTCGGAAAGTACAAGGATTAGCATTGTAAAGCATGTCAATTCTAGGATGGAGACAACACGAACATGAAAATTACATCATGTACGTTTGGTTTTTTTGGGTGTTTTCTATCTGGTGAAGCCGGCGAATTTGGGAGCCAGTGATGAGTGTTGTAGATTAGGGGTATAGGTCATATGCTACAGACATGATGTCTGCTAAGGGATGAAAATGAAAATTGAAATTGAACTTGAATGTTCTTTTATTAATACCAGGATCTGAAGGATATCCGTGTGGAATCGGTCTTCTTTCAATTAATAAATAACTGTTAAATGTCTCTAAATAAAAGTATTGATATACTCATGGTTAGATTAGGTTGAACATAAGAGACTCTATATATCTTCTAAATAAAGGAGAGATTTTTTCAGGGATAATGGCAAATTAATCCAATTCAAATAAGCAAGTGACAAAAGAGCACAACAAGTTGAAATAATTATTTTAATTTTTAAAGGCCCAACAGACTTATGTGAGATTGAATTTTTCACCAAATGGCCAAAATACACCAAATGTAAATGATAACTTCAGAATAACAAATAACTGTTTAATTGAGTCGCTAGACTAGTTTAGAAAATAATTATTTCTTTTTCTCAACACTTACTAAATAAAATTGAGAAATGAAAGTAGTCATTTCCTCCACTATTTTAGTCACTCGCTTGATGAAAGTGATTATTTGCTACCACGAAGTTGTCATTTGCCTTCAAGATTCGAAACTTATGAAATGAAAGCAGTCCCTTATTTTAGCCACTTATTTATTGAAAGGAGTTATTTACTAATATGAAATTGTCATGTATTTTTGGGGACATTAGGGTTCTTTTATGAGAAAAAAATTAATGTCAAATAAGTCCCTAGAGACTTCAAAATAATCAGCTCATTTTATGGTCCTCTTTTGTCATTTATTTATTTGGGTAAAATTTATTTGTCATTCTTATTTTTTTTCAAGCTAAGCTGTATCCAAGTAATTAAAAGAAGGGATTTTTTTAGACTTGCCATAATCCCCTTTCTCTGTCTCTCTCCATCTAATTGTTCAAGTGGCATCAAGGGAATCCATGCATGCTAAATAGAATCTGGAACTGAAGTTTTTTCAAATTAAAAAAAAAATAAAGGCATGTCGCAAGAGTTTTATCCCTTAGCAAGAAAAAAAATAAAAAGTTACAAAAACAAAGTATATATTTGAAAGTTCAATTATAGTTCAATATAAATAATTAAAGATAAAAAGATAAATTATACATATTTTTATATATTTAGTAAAGTACATCATACATTTATTACATTTCTTAATCAGCATATACAAGAATCCTAAAAGGCCAATATAAAAAAAAGGGAGGGAGTATTTCCTTCTACATTACATTGCACTACATAAATAAAGAAACTTCTTTAAATTACATAATACTACCAATGATATGGTGGCATGGTGGCATGAAAGCTCTTTTAAAAGTGAAAGGTTATGTGTTTGATGATGCTTGTTGCCTCTAACCATTAGTACGTGACTCTTTAAATCAAAGCATTGTACAACACCAAATTAAGAAGTTACAATCAAGATGTTAAAACAGTCAAAAGTATTATAGCTAGTAAAATTACTTTAATTTCACGTAAGCATGTTTCTTAAACAAGAATATAATTAATAGTGTTAACACGGGGAAATAAATAAAACTTGATTTACATTGCACAATTTAAAACATTTTCTCTCTCTTAAATCATTTTTTTTGGGGGGGGGGGGAAGATCCACTGTACCCATATGACTATTAGTTATGGTGAAACTCAACCTTACTTTCACTTGCATGCATTTTCTATCTCACATCTTCAAAACCAGCAGATCAACTCCTCGCAAAATTGAAAATTTTATGTTACTTTTTTTACTTTTGTGGGAGATTGTAATTTAAAAGTTTTTGAATTTTTACCAATATTTTGTCACCACATTGTTATACAATATAATTTTATTTTTTATATTGATTTCACTTTTTACATCCACAACTCAAGTAGAGAGTCACGTTGTACACCAGTTATAAAATTGATATAGAAAATTACCATAACAAGTTGAAAAGTTAAAAAAAATTACTCTCTCTAATCCAAATTATGAACATTTTCCTTCAATTAATCTTTGTTTAAAATATAAATAATCTAATAAATGTAATTTTTTTTCTATTTTACCTACTCTTGCATTTATTAACCTAGATATTTGTGTAAATGTATATCTCATTCATCATAGAGTATATTGGTTATTGAAATTAAGAATAAAAAAGAAAATTAATGTATATTTTTATAAAAATATGAACTTTATTGATATGTGAACTTTTTAAAAACAGCTTATATTTTAGATTGGAGGGAGTAAAACAAAAAGTCTCACTTTCTATATGGTTTATGGCCACAAACCTGCAACCAATGTGGAAATTGCATTTTTTGGTTGATGTATGTTTATTTCGTATTGTGTTTATTTTGCATTGAAAAAAGGGGAATATCTGGGTGGCTTTTTCTGTATTTGTTTCAGGCTTTGAAAAAAAAAAAACGAGTGGCTTAGCACTAAAAGAATAACTGTGACCATTACAAAACAACAAAAATATTCTTAGCATTGATATGTTAATTTCCATATATTACTAAAATGGTTTCTCACAATTCAGATCCTTGAGCTGTGCGAGCAAAGAAATTTTTTCAAAACTAGAAAAGTAGAAATATAAAAAGGGGAAAAATATCTTGATTGTTTTTTATTAGGGGGGGGGGGAACGAGTGGCTTAACAGTGTAAAGAATAAATTCGTGGCGTGGGAATGTGAACAGCATTAATAGCAGCCAAACGAAAAGAGAAATGTGGCAGAGTCAATCTCACAAATACCAACCAAGCAATAAGCAAATTAATTATTAATTTTGGAAGCGTGTGTGTATACAAAAAATGCTTTCGTTGTTATTTATAAGACAAAAAATAAGACTAGTAACGTGTTTCTCTGCAACTAAAAAAAATTTAAAACTTATTAATTTCATTTAAAAATTTAATAAATTTTAAATTTTAAATATACATACTTTACTTTCTTCAATTTAATGACATGCATGATTTATAAATAGAATAAAAATATATCCATCTCCATGTTTCATAAATACTCCCATGACTCTATTTATAGAATAAAAAGAGTATTTATTTTTGTTTTATTTACAGTGCGCTCAATGATTATTGTATTTATTTTTATTTTTTATATCTATCAAATGCTAGAACAATTATTAAATGTCATTGCTAAATTATTATTTATTTTCAAAGCATGTATATTTAATAGGAGTAAAATTGAAATCTTGTTAAATTTATACACATAGTTAATAAAATTAAAAAAATTAATTTTGGAAAAAAATGGGAGGGAGGGAGTAAAGCAGGAGAGGGAGTATAATACACAGATGGAAAGTTAACGTAGGTATATATGCAAAGTTAAGATTGGTGAGGGTCCGGAGAAGATGATGTTGAGTTGTTTGACTTACAAGTGTCAATTCCATAGCCTTACAGTACAGACACACAGGCACCACAGTGTTTCAAATCAACCCAACTTGTTCTTCTTCTTCATATAAATCTCTGAGTCTCTGCAAATTATTGTTACGTTCCTTCAAGCTAGGTGAGGAATCCATGGCAGTAGCAGAGTTGAAGTCCTCTTACAGTACTTCAGCCTCTCGTTTCTCTCCTCTATCACCACCACGTTCTCCTTGTTTTTCATCCCCACAACTTCGTCTCTCTCATGCCTCCTACCCCTCCATTTCTTGCTCCATTGCTACCAGGTATGTATATGTGTGTATGCATGTGTCCTTCACGTCTTCATCTTCATCTTCATCATCATCATCATCATCATCTTCCTCATGTTAAGTACTGATACTGTGATGATATGATCAGTGGAGTGCAGGCGCCGATTGGGGACAAGAGTGTTAAGAATAATAATATTGCAGAAGATTGCTATGGAGTTTTCTGCTTGACCTATCCTCTCCAGCCTGTAATTATCAACATTTTCTCTCTTTCATTCTCTTTCCCCACTTCATGTTCTTGTGTTTCCTCCTTATTTAATATTATAAGATTTTTTTAATCAAATTATAGCTCCTAATAAATTTATTAATCATTTCTAAAGTTATATGCTCTTTTTAAGCTTATTCTTGTTTTAACAGTGTGTCTCAATTAAAAAATTTATTAATTACTCCTAAAATTGAGAATTTTTTTTAAAATTATTAATTACATCTTAAAAGTTCAAAATACTTTATATTTTTTAACAGTACACTTGGATATACTATTATATCTGTATGGCTTTATGCTGCTGTAGCATCGTCATGCTGTTTGTTTGTTGAAAGTTGAAATCTGATATTCAGGAATTAGCACATTCATTAACGTTGTTATTGTCATGAATCATGAATAGATCGTTTTTCTGGTTACGTTACTATTCCACCAATCATTTTCTTTTTCAATTTTTGTTCAGATTAAAAAATAAGTTATATGTATTCTTTTGCAATTTTATTAGAATTCTGCAGATATTTTCCCAAAAAAAAAAATTATGCACAAATTTTTCTTAAATGTAAAAAAAATGAATTATATTTTTTTTTTATATTTACCGAATCAATACACACACACAATCGCTATGAAATGTATTATTCATTATATATAAATATTACGACTTCCTATAGATTATGTATTTATTGATTGCATAGAAAAATAAAAACTTTCATACTTGGCATGTATGCTCTCTCCTGGAACAGAGCACTTAAAATTAGTGATATGTTTGCCTCATCTTGAAAAGGATTCAGAAGAAACTTGTGTATTTTACTCTGTATTTCAAGAAAAAAAAAATATTATGTATATTTTAAAAACAGAGAAGAGATGCATTTAACATTTTACCCCAAAAAAAAAAAATACTAGTTTTAAAAATCGTGGATACACAAATTTTACCCCTGCTTCTCCTCTATCAGCAATCTATTAAGTTTGCTAAAATTACAGCTTTTCACTTATACATAAAATAATTCTATCAGTTTACATGTTGACAGGAAGAAGAAACAAGAACATGGAAGAAACTAATTAACGTTGCAGTCTCTGGTGCTGCTGGAATGATCTCAAATCATCTCCTTTTCAAGGTCAATGATCTTTTGGATCTACAGTTTGAATATTCACTGTACAATTTTCTATGATCTTTGCTAACAAAAGATACTGAAAATGTCATCAAATCTGTTTCAGAATTCTTTGCTTTGTGTTCTCTCCTGGAACAGAGCATTTAAAATTGTACTGAAATGACTCGATTTATTGTTTGGCAGCTTGCATCTGGGGAGGTTTTCGGTCCTGATCAACCTATAGCTCTGAAACTATTGGGATCTGAGAGGTCATTCCAAGCACTTGAAGGTAAGCTCCATTCATATGCTTTTTGTTGAACCAAGCATGCAGCATTCTAAGACCAGACCGAACCTGGATGGTTGGACTGTTTAGACTGCCACCTGAATGCAAAAGCAACTCACTTTGACTCCTTAACTTGTTTTGGAGATTGGCCGTTTTGGATCGTTTTGAACCAAGCAGGTCTAAAGTTAACTTGGAATCCAGAAGGGTTTACTTGGGCGGGTCTTGAGCAGGGGCAAAATTAACATCTGAAAAATCCTAAACCCTTCAATCTTACATATTATGGTGCTATTGTGTTGGCAACTAACACATATTGTGGATTTGTGGTATTATTAAGTTAATAACTTGACATATTGTTTTTTTTTTTTGGTCAAATTAATGTTTTACTTCTTATATATATATATATATATATGTATGTACATAAATATTATTTTTTTATTTAATTATGTCATTGGTTAAACCATCAGAACTATAACCTATTAGCCCCTCCGGTTTGTCATCTAGTCCGATTTTTAAAATAATGTGTTGCTGTAATTCACATACAGGAGTTGCAATGGAATTGGAGGACTCACTGTTCCCTTTACTAAGAGAGGTGAGCATTGGGATTGACCCTTATGAGGTGTTCCAAGATGCAGAATGGGCTCTGTTAATAGGTGCCAAGCCTCGAGGTCCTGGCATGGAGCGTGCAGATTTATTAGACATTAATGGCAAAATCTTCGCTCAACAGGTAATTCAGCTACTTTGCTCTCTCTATTTTCTCTGAACTAATAAGTCTCCCCATTAATGTCCCTGACATGCTCTTTCTGATGATAAACATACCAAAGGGAAAAGCCCTAAATGCTGTGGCATCTAGAAATGTCAAAGTTATGGTTGTGGGAAACCCTTGCAATACAAAGTAAGACTTCTAGCATGTTTGTTATACAGAAAAATGTTTTCTAGGAAGGAATTGGGAGATGTATGAAAATGAATAGATGCATTTCTCATTTTCTTTCTAGAAAGGACTTTTCTATACATCAAACATTACATTCATCTTTTAAATTTCTTGGTGTTCTTCTGCACAGACTGGCCGTTGTACCAGTGCTGATGTGCGAGTGTTAATCAATTGCAGTACATTAATATGCTTGAAGAATGCTCCAAACATTCCCGCAAAGAATTTTCATGCTCTGACTCGCTTAGATGAGAACAGGGCTAAATGTCAGGTAAAGAGTTCACAAACTTCACTCATGATTAGCTAAGAATCTCTCTGTATTGATTGGTCTAATTATAATTCACAGCTAGCTCTCAAAGCAGGTGTGTTCTATGATAAAGTGTCAAATATGACCATATGGGGGAATCACTCAACTACACAGGTCATTTTTTTTACTTAAACAATTGTGCTTCACTTGAACAGAAATCTCTAGATTCTCTTTCTTGATATGGTGCTAAATTTCCAACAGGTCCCTGACTTCTTAAATGCCAGAATTGATGGTTTGCCTGTTAAAGATGTGATCAAGGATCACAAGTGGTTAGAGGAAGAGTTCACTCAAAAGGTTCAAAAGGTAAAATTAGAATAAACCATCAATAACTAGATGGAATGAATATATACATATATATACATATATATATATATATATATATAAACTAGTTTGGACATTTATGGGAAGGAAAATTTATTGGTTGGCAGAGAGGCGGTGCTCTTATTCAGAAGTGGGGGAGATCATCAGCTGCATCAACTGCTGTATCAATAGTTGATGCCATTCGGTCTTTAACCACTCCTACTCCTGAGGGTGATTGGTTTTCCTCAGCTGTAAGTATCAGTTACTCCCTCCCGTCCTATTATATTTAATAAAGGTAAAGTTGAAAACTTATTAAATTTTTTGACAGTTAATGAGTTTTAAGTTTTTTTTCTTGATTCTAATAAAACATGTTATAAATAACTTATAAATGAAACTAGAGGGAGTAACTAATTGAAATCATGTGTGTAACTTCTTTTTCAGATGCATCCAACAACTCAGTAGAAATAACCCATGAAACACAAATGCTCAAACACCAAGAATTAGCATAATTTGTGGTTACTTGATGAATGTAAAAAAACAAACAATTAAATTTTGCTGTCAAGATGATTTTTTCCGTCCTATCTATAAGCTTATGCCCTAGAAAAGGTTGTGCAATTACAAATCTAAGCACAGAATTGCGTTGAGTGATTTGATTTATAAATACATACATGTTTTCTATGTTGTTCTCTCTTTCTCTCTATCTTTTTCCTTCTCCTGGCTTCAAGCACTCAGTTTGCAACTGCAACATCATCAGGTATATACCAATGGAAATCCTTATGGTATAGCAGAAGATATTGTTTTCAGTATGCCATGTCGATCAACAGTAAGTCTGTGTCTGACATGTTCTTCGTTCTTAAATTCTTTGAAATCACTCATGTTTGGCCTCAAGACGTTGTTGTTTTCATCCTTTCTAGGGATATGGCGATTATGAGCTTGTCAAGGATGTTATAATTGACGACTACCTCCGACAACGAATAGCTAAAGTAAGCATCACATTTTATTTACATATCAGAATATAAGTGCGCGGCGCGAGAGAGAGATTGCACCATTGGTATCCAATTATATCTTTTTTTGAACAACCATGTTACAGATACTAACTCAAGTAAGAGATATGCCGTATACAATTCTTGATTTCTTGTACATGTAAAATAGCCTCTATTCTACTGCTATGTCACATACATCCATCAATGAAAATGAAAATCGTGCGCGCGCTGCGCTCGTCTATTTCATCATTCCTTTGATAACTAATAATTTTTACATCAAAACAAAGTCTGGGCTTAAAGTTGGTGGGTATTGAAGATACTTGAGATTGCAAAACTGATTTGTAGAATGAAAGTTTTATGTTTACCTCGAGGCTCCTCAGAATCACTGCCTCTATTCATTCTTCTCATTTTGCAGACAGAAGCAGAGTTGTTGGCGGAGAAGAGATGTGTGGCTCACCTGATAGGGGAGGTAAGCTTCATTATATATGTACATATACATATAATCATAGGACCAAGTTGTTATGATGTTGTCATTTGAAACACACTTTGATTCTGATCAGGGAAGTTCTGTGTGTGAGCTACCTGGTGACACAACACTACCTGGAGAAAAGTAGCAAGTAACAATGAGCACCTCAAGGTTAAAGCATATATTTACACTGATTTCTAGGTACCTACTCTAATAAACTAGGTATAACATGCATTCAAGGCCAATCATAAATAGTAGTTATACAAGCATTTCATATACGTTTTTTAAGTGGGATTTACTGATGATTGGATTTGTTTACCGTCTTAATTTTTTTTCTGGGAAGTACATTCAAAATTTCTCAAATATTGAGAGTACGGTCACCAATTGTAGAAGGATAATTACTGCATAATAAATCGAGCATAATTTTTGTGCGAATCATGTAACAGGAGATGCAAATCATTGTTTGGCTTGCTGAGCCATAATGTTACTCATAATGTGATATATATATATATATATATATATACTGTTACTAAGTGAACCACATTGAGCTTCAGTTGAAGATAAAATCTTTTGTCCAAACCCAACGTGGGTTAAACTTCATCGCCAGAGGCTACACATGACAGCTTCTTGTATCCAATTCAATGAACTTGGTCTCATTTGACTTGATCTCATATGACTATAGCCATATAGTCTTTGTTTACTCGCACAGGTCTCAAGAATTATCGACCTCTTGTACTCTCGGAAAGGCCAATTTGAACGCTACTGAATTAATCAGTCAAAAGAGAGGATACAAATTCATTCTACAAATCTAATCATCTGGAACCTCATCTACAATATTTTTTCTATATACACACATATCAATCTATATAGCTGCTGTGTGTATCTACAATACTAGCTCGATTTTACTTCTTATAGGAACATGACTTACAATAAATTCCATGCATTCTCCATCACGATACATGAACTATTACACAAAATCAATACATCCCCCGCATTAAATTGAACGTGAAAAATAAAAATAAAAAACCCAATCTAATTACATGCAGCTTGAGATCTCGTACAACAGCAAAAATACTCAACCTAGAACTTCAAAACATCCCGACATTGAACTCGAGGGAATCTCTGGATCACCAACACTTACATACATACAGGATCAGAAAGACATCCGAGGTATACAGAAAATAGAGCCCAAAAACAAAAAGATGCCCTCGTCAGTGCAGTCCCCACTCCAACCGAGGCAATGGCCAGACTATCAATAAAGTTATTGATGGCCACAGCTACAGAATTAATTAAATCACACGATAAAAATCAACAGTTAAGCTAAAAATATACCAGAGTCTGCAGAGATATTGGGGGGAAATAACCTATAATAGCAACGTATATTATATACTGTATAAACCAAATACTAGTCAAGCTGTTGACATCCCGAAACCAAAAATATGAATATAAAAATGTATAAATTACAATGAACACGTGTAGTATAAAACAACTCCGTATCAGCTAAGCAGTCAGTCTGACAAAATTTAACTACAGAGAACTCTACAGAGTCTTAAGATCCTAGTCATTCAATGAGTGTATTGATACCAAAGAACTATCAGCTGAATGCAGCTTATCGCTTATTACATCATACACATAGCCTTCCGTGTGTCATTTACCAGCAGCATACATGCAACTCCCAATCTTGCAACTCAGTGAGAGAATAAGAACCGAAAAGAGCATCAAGAAAAACCAGCAATGTGACACCAAAAAGGCACTCTTGCCGGAAAGCAAGCCAGAAACCGGGACCAACGCATCAGAATTATTATTAGGTTGAGAAAAATCAGAAGAGATCACGAAGTTGAACCCTCCATTCTTGCCCAGCGTCCAGTCCATCCCGTTACCTCTAAGAGTAATGTTAGTTACTCTAATCATACCTGCAGTTACATGACTGGAAGATTGAGCAGCAGAATGAAGCCGAAGAGCAATGTCTTTAGGAGGAAGCTCTGAAGCAAAGGCAGGAGGTGCAGGGATGCTGTCCAACAAGCGACTGGCCCTTTTTGTCAATGGATTCATATCTCCTACCCCTACCAAACAAAGAGATCGACAAAAAGTCCATTCCTGATGTTAGTATAGAGTGCAAGGTATAGAACAAAACTAAATAGAAGAGATAGAGCCTATTTGGATTTTAGTTGGATATAATTAATTATGAAAATAATTGAATAATATAGTTGGTTTTAATTATAATTGATTACTTTATAACACAATATCTTTGAATATTGCTTCTGAAATTAATTTTAACAGAATTAAAGATGTTTGGATAATTAGTCAGAACCAATTTTAGCTATACAAAATACTATAAAAGATATTGCTTTTCAAAATTAAATTATTGATAAATTTATATCTAATATTAAATTTGTTAAATTTTATTTAACACAAATGAATTATTGACAAATTATTTTTTATTGATATGGTAAAATGAAAATCAGATAAGTAGGTATAGATAGCTTAACACAAAAATCGATTTTGACCTCATTAATCGATTATTTCATGTATATTCTGTTCGGGTAATTTTCTTTTAAAAATCGATTCCCTCCCAAAAAATCAATTCTAGAGACAAACCAAACAAGATAAGCTACCAGCTAAAGGGTTTTTATACTGTCACACGACAATCAAATCAAATATCTGGGAGATGAAGGAAACCTCACCTGCTACTGATTTTGACAATTCTGGATTCTGCTTAGAAGAGGAAGCTCCATTACTACAAGGTGCTTTATCAAAATTCTGCTCACTTGCCACGTTGGGTTCTTTACCCATATTCTGCAATGAGACAATTTAGTATAAAACTACTGTAATAATCACTAAAAGGGATCTAACCTCAAATATCAAGATCTAAAGCAAGACCTTACCTGAATGAAAGGTGGTCCTTGGTCAGGAACTGATTCTACACCACTCTTAACCAGAGGAGACTCAAAAGACATAAACTTGGAAATATCATCATCAGCATCGAAGTAGTTAAGATACTCATACAGCATGTCCTGAACATCAAGATCTGCCTCAATGGGATTCAAAAGATCATTGGTTTCAAGGAATGAACCATCACCAATCTGAGGAAAATCAAAAGCATCCAAGTATGGATCATTAAGTGCATGATCCATGACGATAAGAGGATTTCCATCAGCTGCATACTGCTCAGGTATATTCAGGAACCGTTCCTCTTGAGGTTCACAAGTTCCACCAGTGCCTACCAAGGGCTTCTGCTCTTCAATGGTTTCCAAGGAATGCTCCGGTTCAGGATAGCTACTACTCTCCCCATAACACATGTTTAGTGGAAGAGCAGCATTAGCAGACGCTAAGTCCCTGTCAAAATTCTAGTAATAATAAAAAATTCTCAAGATTAGAGGATTGTTAAATGATGGATGGCAGTAACAGATAGGAATAGCCACGAAAAAAGAGCAAAGACTTTGAACAAAGACATGCATTAAACCATATTAGAAGAAAAACAGACCATATTATAAATCCAGAAAATAATAATACACAAACTTATGCAGCATTCAACTCACAAAAGTTTGCCTACATTGCAATGAATAAAAAAAAGGCAAGCACTGCCATAAGTCCAGAAAACAAATAATATAGATATTTTTGCATCATTTAATACTCCCACACACATATACATTCATTTCATTGACGACAAAACTAAAAATATCAACCCATGTATTAGGTAAACAAAGCATCCGACACCGAGACTACGAAGATTAGGACACAAAGCCACACATAGTAACATAAGTACATATTCCTGGTATTCTCTTAATGATTAAACACAAGCTTACCTTTCAAAAATACCAATATAAACTAATCAGAAGGAGCGTGACAGATATAAGATGTGTATGCACAATATATGACCCCATCGACTGACCATATTCACCCTTAAAATTCCTAATTCCCTGCCAAAAACCTGCTCCCAGAAGACAATCGATCATAAGCAATCTTTCTACATCTTTCCCCATAAATCCTTTCATCATATTCAGAAAGTTTCAGAATTGATGTAACTACAAAAATTTAATTCCTAACCTTGGAATCTCCTTCATAACCATCAACAAAGGCCAAAATACCTAACACTAAATAGGCTTAAAAAATCTGAAATAATATTCCTAACTAGTTGGAATAGAACACAAACCTGCTCAAGATCGTTCATTTCAACAAAAGCATCAATACCATCACCCATTAAAACTTCATCAGTAACAGCCCCTTCACCTGACACTGGAGCCACCTCGTCATCTTCCCATTCCTCCTCTACAAAGGGGGCTCCGTACTGCTCCCCATTCTTCGGCCCTGCACCGCTCTTCTGGAAAACCCTACAGAGCACAAAAGCATCCTTCTCCACCGAAGAAAGAGAATGAAACATATAGTACTCTCAATACACATGCCCCATTGAAAATATCAACGCAAAGATATTGTTATCCAGCATGCAAAGCATGTAGCAATGTAGTTAAAGCACCTGAGCTATTCCTGCTTTCACCAATTCTTCATCCGCCATTCTGTACTCATGCATTACCCAATTGGTACGAGTACCACGCGGCGCTCGACCACTGTGATAAACCAGGGTCTTCTTCATTCCGACAATCCGCGAGTTGTGACGCACTGGGCGATCCTTCCCCGTAGTCTTCCAGTACCCTTTCTCAGTAGCCCGATTTGTCTTCGACCCATTTCCGTACTTCTTGTCCAGCCCACTGAAGAAGTACCATTCCAAATCCCTACTTTTCAGCTTCGACTGACCTAAAACAGCGCAAGAACCCCCAACAAATAAAATTTCTCAGTCAGCAAGAGCCACACAGTTCACGCGTTCAACAAACAGCACGACAAGGAAGAAATGAAATTCAATTTAATACTACATACATAGAGACAATCATTCTACACAAAAGAAACACAGAGAAGAGCAAAGAGCTAACAGGGGAGGTCCCAGGGCTCGTGTTTATATATCTCGATGGTGGCTATTGGTTCGAACCGGAAGGGTTTGCCGGAAACCTTGCGCAGAAGGTAGTAGCGAACGAGTTCTCCGTCGGTGGGGTGGAATCGAAATCCAGGGGCCAAGAAGTTGCAGAATCACGATCCATCGTGGATCCAATCGAGGCGAATTGCTGAAATCGAAATCTGGGTATGAAATAGAAAAAGGTGCAGAGAGAGAGAAAGATAGAGAGAGAGAGAGATCTGGAATTAGGTTTCGGTGTTTCAGTAGCAATTAGAAGGAAAACAAAACACAGGAAGAAGATACGCAAGCCATTTTTTCGCGAAGAAGCTCGCCGGTGACGCGAGAGGAAAAGGCTGTTTTAAGGGACGATGGAAGGTTCTAGTAACGCGGGAGGGGTTCGGGTAAAGTCACGAACTGAGGCATGTAACCACTTTCTCACCGCCACAGCTGCGCTACGTGAACGCCTATAGGAGTACATGGGTGATCCATGGGAGACACATGGCATTACCTTATTAATTAAATGACAACATATTGAATACTCCTGTTTTTAAAAATAAATAAATTTTAATAACACAATAATTATGTTTAAAGTCAAAATGTTTAACTAAAATGTCTGGTAATTAATATTTACATTTGTTCCTAATTTGATTATGATAGCATTCATTTATGAAGATAATTTAAAAAAATAGAATTAATATTTTTTAAAATTTATAATTTGATTTAAAAATGATAATATATGGTAGTTTTTTTTATTTAAAAAAAACGAGAGAGTTGGTTTTGACTAAAATAAATACTTTTCTTATTTGCAGATAACACTTTAGTGAGGACCTGGGGTAGCATTAGAGTAAGTATTTATGATAACTTTTTAATATTTTTTATTTTTTATTTAACTCTTTTTTATTTAGACATGAGTAAAATTTTAGATGAAGTTAATAAATTATGAATCTCCTTAATTACAATGAAAATGCTTAAGAGTGTGTCATGTAAAAGAATGGTTATTAATGAAGTGAAACAGAATAGAGTGAATCAAAGCAGTGGAACAAAATTTTTTATTGTTTAAGAGTTTTATAATGAGAAGGAATGATTTTATATAGCCATTGTTTAAGAGTTATCATAAAATGAATAGAATGGAATGAAATGAATTAAAACTTTTTTCTTCCAATATTACCCTAATAACTAAATTTAAAGAAAATAATAATGCTCATTAAATAATTATAATATTTGTCCAACAAATAATAATAATAATAATAATAATAATAATAATAATAATTAACGGTCAAACAAGATGCTCAAAAATTAAGAATAAAAAGAAAAAATAAGCAATAGAGCTACTCAATTAAATATACCTATTGCACAAAAGGAAAACACAACAGAGTTGTAGTATTGAAAGGGTTGGGGGGAGAGAGAGAGAGATGTTAGTAGTGATAGAGATATAGCAGAAGGTAGGATTGTACACTATACTCGAATGCCCATAAGCCAGCCCTGCCCAAAAGCATTTAGGCACATTGGGCCGAGCATCAAAAAGGATCAAACATTGTCTTGTCCGAACATGCGCAAATTTTTTTTTAATAATATTTATCTTATAGAATTACTTTTTTATTAAAAGCTATCATAAATTATATTATTTTTATGATTTTTTTAGATATTTTTTATCAATACAAGTTTTTTAATCTATTTCAAAATTTGAAATTTATTTTTAACTTATTATTATATAAAAATAATTGGTAAATGTCATTCATTTGAACTATTAAAGCATTACTTTTGATTTTTAATATTAGTTTAATAAATAATATATTTTTAATAATAATAATAATAATAATAATAATAATAATAATAATAATAATTGTTCAAGGAAAACCTTTTTTATATATTTTAAAAAAATACTTGTAAAAATTTTCTAGCCATTCGAGCCAGCTTGATACCTGATTGCATATCAAGCTGAGCACCGAGCAAGGGTAATGCCTAACCCAACCTTGCCTATGTGCAGTTCTAAGGGAACGCAAGAGAGATAACTAGAAAATAAAAAAATAATAGATGAGATTTTTTTTTTATTAGAATAGAAGGTTGAGGTAATTTTGTACATGAAATAATTATATTATGTAATTCCATCCTTGACCCTTCAATTCGGGAGAACAAAAAAAGGGAGCTATGAATGGCAAAGGAGGGCTTTAGATGCCCTTCCTTGCCATTTCATCCTCTTTAAAAAAAAAAAAACTCACAAACAATAGTTTTAGCCTTTTAGCCATACTATTTCCCACTAAAAAAAATCTTTCAAACATAGTGTAAAATGCCTTATGAAAAGGGCTAGAGTAAATGGATGAAGTATAAAAACCATTCTCCCATTCATCCATTCTAATTCATACTCCTTTTTTTAGAAGATACTCCCTTCGATCTTATTTATAAATCATTTCTATCAACTCTATCAATATCAATACAACAAAAATATAAAGAATAAAATTTAGCAAAATTACAATCATAACCCTCAAAAAGTAAATAAACTACATGATATTATTTTTATCTCTCTCTTACTTTTAAAGAATAGTCTAGACATTTCATTTAAAATAAAATATCACTATCAATTCAATGACTATAAAGTAGACCACTTTACCCTTTTAAAAGATGATCAATAAAGTAGACCAGAAGAAGTATGAGTCATTTTCTCCCAAGTCTTTTAAGTCTACAATACAGAAAGCTCCATTTGGTGATACGTTGGCCGTTGAATTTTTTTAGAGACAATGACCTACAAGAACAGTGGAAAGAAATTAATCATTACATAGGATTATAACTTTCTAAAATTACAAAGATCAAAGTTTTGAAAATGAAATAAATAGATAAAAATGCTCTTACGTAGTTGACGCCTAACTTAAATACAAATAATTGAAGATGAGTTATAAATCATAAAAGTTGAATTGTGAATATAGAAAGAGCAGTTGCAAATGAAATATAAATTTGATAAATTTTGTAAATCTTGGAAGCTTACTTACTACTTGTTCATCGCAAATTGTTCTTTGTGTTTGAACAATAAAAGTAACATGAGTGTGAAAGACATAAAATCTCAAATATGACAAAAGGGTCCCTAGACTCTCTTACCTCAATTCACCTAAATGCGAAAAATATAAAGATAGTAATGTAAAGGTGATTTCATTACTAAAATTCAAGTACAAAGTTGTAATGATTACAATTATAAAACTTAAAAAAAATCTAAGTCTAATTGCTGAATACAAATAAATTAGAATTGAAACTGAGCAATGAGTATGTTTTTTGTGTAGATTGTTCATCCTTGATTTCATCAGTTAGACCCCTTTTATACTTGAATGCCTAAGATTATAGTGCCTAAAAAATCAAGAGCTCATTTGCAAAATTTTTGATATTGCTAGACATGGTCTAGTGAGATTTAAGCCATATCAAATAATGATCCCACATCCTTTTAATGGCCTTCCACACTCAATCGCTCTAAGTCTTAAGGGTCAAGCCCTTATCTGGAGATGGACTAGGCCTTGTTTTTATTTAAATATTGGGCCTTTTGTTTCAATTTTCTTTCTCTTTGTTATTTTAGGCTTTCACACTTCATTTTATGCCCAAACAATGCCCCATATAGGAGTGGCCGATAGTCATAAGCTACTGGCACTTTTGAGTAGATACAAGCTCTAGCATTTTGTTTCTTTCCACCCTTAAGACAACAAACTTTTGTCTTCACCACTATCATTCTTTTTGCTTTTATGGACCTTCTCCTAAACTTGCTGCTCTCTTTTTATCTAAAGCCTGTGTATGGTTTATGACTTTGAGTCTCATTGTGTCGTTAGGCAGCTTGCTTGTGCTAGAGGCATTTTTTTTGTGTGAGAGAATTTCCTGTGCCTAACCACTCTCCATTGTCTAAGCGGTACATTACCAGTGGGATGACAAATTAGCCCTAATGATCAATGAGTTTGGCATTGAAAGGAGTTCTCTTTCCTATGATGGCTTTATCTCCGATCATACATCCACACCTATGGGTTTACCAAGGAATGGTTTCCTTATGTTTGGTGGGGTCAAATATTTGACAAAAAAGTCAAATTTGCCAGAGGGCTCCTTTAGGCGGCCAATGCCACTTTAGGTTTCTTTAGCTTTTCCCTTGGCTCTTCTTTCGGTCCCACATCCCAACTCGTGGGTCTGCCTCGAAATGGTTCTCTAAGTCTAGTGGGGCCGAATACTTAACAAAGAAGTCAAATTTGCCTGAGAGCTCCCTAAGGTGATTCTATACTACCTTAAACCTTTTAAATGTTTCTTTGGTTATTCTACTCTCATCCATACATTCTAAAAATACATATGTTCTGGTCTAGCCCTATCATATTAAGTTTTAAGGTCATTGGCACAATCTCTTCATCCTTTGCTGCGTTGTCTGTTCCTTCAAATGTTAGGGTCTAATTCTACCATATTCATGGTGGTGAATGGTAGGAATAGATCCTTGCCCATCACCATTTTTTCATCTTTCCTTGGGAACTTTAGTATACCTTTATTGATATAGTCCTGCATAACATTTTTAGAGGCCAAGCAATTGTTAGTAGCATGACTCCAAGAGTAATGGCACTTATACTGTTATTTGCCCTTTCGTTCCTTCATAAACAAGATTTTGTGGTTTATGGGCAATGAGATGAGCCCTTTCTTTTAATAAGTAGTTGAATATTTCATCTGTTTTTTACGTATCAAAGGTACCCTGCATAATATTGGTTTTCTTCAACGCTTTTGATACGGCCATTCGTATTAAAGCCGAACATGTGTAATCCCCTACAATTTTCAATTCGGCCGCATTTACATCAATGTTGCCAAAGTAAGTACTTGTAATGTTCTATCTACGGTGGTCTTCTTCTTTCAATAGCTCTTCATATCCACAAACTTTCCCTGTGAGTTTGTAGAAGTCCCTAAATTCCATCCCTTAGAACTTCTTTCTTAACTCAATATCCAACCTTAATTGTGCCAATTTGACAAATTTAATTTTTAGGAGAGGCACGTTGCATTGTCCTCTTATCTTTTTAAACCTAGTGATTTATTAATCTGTGAACTCAATAACCAGTTAGGATAACTTATAAAACTTTGCAATACTAACCTCAGGCTCAACTTTATAGAATTAGATATAGAACTTATGTTCTATCACTATCCAAGTGAGGATGGAGTTGCGTGCTAAGGTCGTGTACCATGCAAAGGTTGGCCTCGTAAGGGAAGTAGGAACAACCTAAGCTTTAAGTTGTTGAAATTCTCATAGTTTGACGATTTCTCCATATTGGATGGTAAACGTTCTAATATGCTCCAAGGTTGATTGGGTACCGTCCCTTGAGAATAAAATGTAGTCTAGAATATGATAGCCCCTAAGATAAGGATTCTCCCACTCTATGTATTTAGGATATGGCTTTACAAAAGTAAGTTGGCCAATCAGTCTTAACTATGGCCCGTAGATACCTTGTATGATGTCCCTTAACACATTTACTATCACTATTTAGTTTCATAAAGGTAGATCATTTTCTCTTTCTGGGATTACTCACATGCCCCTAAGGCACCAATATTAGGTTATTGTAAGTAATATAAAGTGTTACTTATTAAAACAATAGTATCCTCACTTGTTTCAATGAGGTAGTTGTAAAATTGCTTAACTTATCACAAGACTTAACTATAAAATCACTAATCATCATGGTAATTAGGAATTAATCATCCTAATCACCTTACCATGGTAAAAAAAACTAATTGCAATTAGATGAAAGCAAACTACAGTAGAAAAGAAAAGAGCCAAATTCAAGGTCTACTATGATTATTTAGACTAAACATAAAACCTAAAATAAAACAGTGCAAATACACAAATTATTAGGTTCTCAAGTTGTCGACTTAAACTAAAGCATAACAAACATTTATATAACATAAATTAAAGTTGAAGGATAAAAATGATATTTTAACAGAAAAGGAGAAGGGGTCGAAGAAGTTATCAAAGGCTCTGCTAGGGCAAGGTTCTACAGTAAATTTAGGACGTTTCCAAGCTAGTAACCATATAAAGTAAATTCCCACACCATTCCTCTTCCATTTGAGCTAATTTTTAAACTAGGGCTTTGATGTAAACCCTATGATTATTACTGGACTTTAAGTTGTTATTAGATGAATTATTAAATTGAAATGAGATTTTTGGATGCTAGTTTTTTATCATAGAACATTAATTTTGAATGGATTGAATCCAAATTTCTCCACTTTAGACAAAGCTTAGGTTATTTAAGGGAGAATTAGTGCTATAAGTTGTTATAGCTATTGTTATTTAAATTGTTGGGAGCTAAATGTAACTAATGGTAGCTAATAAATTCACTGAAATTGAAGTTACACTTGTAGTTAGAATTATTGGTATTTAAAGTGGATAATTCAGAGCTGGAAGTGTTATGTTTGTTTCTTACTTAATGATAATTATTGTTATAAGTTGTAGATTAATCTTGTGGCATGTTGTTTGAGCTTAAATATTGCTCTGGAAGTCATTGATATTAGGATAACCTTTAATTTTTCAAAAGTTTGAGGTACTCAGGTTACTCTATGACTTATGCTATTACTTGTTAGATTAATTTAAGATGTTTTACTAATGTTTAATATGAACCTTATTAATTACAAACTTGATTATGGTTTTAGAAAATATATGCAAGTGTGTTTTCCTTATTTCCAATTAAAGTTTAACATACCAAAAATGTTATATGATTGACTAGTTTTTTTATGATGAAAATGTACATATATTATGATGAGGAAATGGTGAATTGTTAATGCATGTTTGAGTTTATTGTGCCATGAGTTTTGCATGATAATAAACTGTACATATTGACATGATCATGGTTTGGGTAAGAGATTACCCTCAGTAGAGTAGTGATTTCTTTCCACATAAAACCATATAATTCACCCTAAATTATGTGTAATGATTATGGCTAGGTCTTCCTACACCTCACCCTAGAGTGGATGTAAGCATAAATGTCTTGACTGTTGCCCTTTTATATTGATATGGACTAGGTGTGGCGTTAGGCATTATAACACCTCAATGGATTCAAGAATTAGGGGAATCTATGGCTTGAGATTAAGCAAGACATCTTTGATTGAGTGTCTTCTCATGATTAAAGGGATTGGGCTAGTCCAGTAACATAGACTTAGTCCTATTAAATTTTCAATCTATGGATTCAGTCTGCAATATAAGGAGGAGATAAGGAATTTAAGATCATGCATTTATTTGTATCATGAGATGTGATATTGGTGAAAGTATACTATTTGTCTTACTGTGATTTCTAATGCCCTCTTGCATGCCCTTATTGATTTAACGTGTATGTGAGTGATTTAAAGCTTTCCTTAGTTGCTGAGTAATTGTACGCACCCCTATTTAACTTTTTATAGGTACTAGCTCTAATAAGAAAAAGGGAAAAGCATATAAGACTTAGGAATCTGAGATTCCTACTATATAGCCCCCTTCTCTATATTTTTTTTGTGTAATATAATGATGATGATTTTGTTGCCAACTTAAGATATTTATTTTGGATTACTTGCATCATTGCATATTGTTATTATTTGATTGGTTGTATTTAGTACCCTAAACTTATTGTATAAACTATGATTAGTTGTTAAGGGCCTAAATACTGGTGCAAGTATGCTGTTGATTGTTTTGTAAACTATAATTTCCTATGCTAGGAATTACTATATTGGGCATCTCCCCTTCTACTTTTTAATGATTAAGGGGTTGAGATTTGGAATTGTGAACTGTGCTATATATGTTGTTGTAGGTTATCTTAAGTCTTTTGTGGCAGGTTTAAGTTGTGGTTTGTATTATTGCCACTTGGTTGGCGTGGACACTCTGGTGGTTTAAATGTGAAAATGATATGATTGTGTGGCTAGGTGTAAAATATTGTGAATTGTTGTATTGTAAGGTAGAAGCAATGCTAGTATCTGTTGTGCTGTTTTAGTTCTTTAGACTATACCCTCTCTTTTGGACGTTGGATATTGTTTTAAGGTGTGAGGGATGTTCACTCCTAAGAGTTTCTTATGTGACAATATCATACTATCTCGGTGCTTGTGTAATTTGCTATTACGTAAGATGCCTATATAAAGTTACCCTTACCAATTTGTAATTAACTCCTAAAATCCCAAGTAACCATAGGATTAATGGAACATTTCAAATATTAATTCTTGGATTATTAACAAATTAATCAAGTTTGATTATGGTAATTGAGTGATTTAGTATGGTATGTGACTAGGGAGGTTTAATAAACATGTTTGGTTGTGTTTTCAACCCTAATTACAAGTCTGAAATGAAGTTGGGCTACCTGGTCATTGAAACGAGGGGAAAAACATAAAGGAAGTGTCTTTGTGCCACATGCCGTAGTGTGTAGCATGTCTGCCGTGGTGCACAAACAACGATTGAAGGGAGAGCTAGGGCCTCTTTATGCTATGTGCCACAGCGCACAACCCTTTTTCTACAAAATTTAGTCTTAAACAGACAAAAAATAGAAGAAGAGAAAAGGAAAAAAATGAAGAACAAGCAAGAAGCTCTACTAGGGTTTGCCACATTAGTAGTTTGAGAGTATCTTAGTACTAAAGAAAACCTAAGGTAAGTATCATACACCCTAATCTTCTTTTTTCTTCCATTTTCTTGAAGTTTTTGGGTAAAGGTTTGATAGTAGGAGGTAATTTTTGGTTTATATAGGTATGGGTCCAAACCCATTGACTCAAATGAAGTTAATGAGAGTTGTTTGAAGTATTTAAACCTAAAAATGATGAATTTTAACATTTTTGGTTGATGAGCCTCATTAATATCCAAAAATGAGCATTTAATGAAGATTAATAGGGGTTGTTAGGATATTAATGATATTAGAAATGATTAATGATGCTAATAGGAACTAAAGAGAGTTATTAAACCCAATGAGTAAGCTCAAGGGTAAGAAGTAAGGGTGTTAGGTGTTGTAAAAGTGAAAGAATAAGAGTGAAAATGGGTGTTTGACATTGTTAAAAGTTTGGAAATTTGATTAATTATAGATTGAGCATTTGGGCACCATTTTGGTTTGCAAAATCAAGCTTGGAAGCTAGTTATTAAGGGATAAATCTTTGACCTCTTAAAGGTTTGAGGCAATTGGAGAAACCCCACCTTGGGTAGTTGTTTGTTAATTATGAAATGTGCAAATTGGCATGTATGATTTGACTTTTGAACGTGAAAGCATGTCATTAGCCTTGATAATGGTTTGAATTGTAATTATGTATCATGTTTTGTTTTGACTTGGAATGTGAAATTAAAGTCAAAATAATTTTTCAAACTATGAACATATATATTTTGGGATGAAATATGTGATGTATATGATATGATGATTGGTCTGTTGATAAAGAAAATTGATGATTTAGTAAAATAAAATACACTTGTGAAAACAATACAGATGCTCACTTAGGTAACATATTATTATGAGCCCAAAGTGCTAATAATGAATAAATAAAATTGTAAAAGTGAGTAGGCATCGTACATTACATGATCAGTGGGCGAGTAGATAAAAATTTATATGGTATTTTCAGCTACCTTCTGGTGCATGTGACATCCCTGTTTTTAATCCCCTGATTAACTAAACTTAATTGGGATAATTGAGTAAATTGTAGTGGTGTGTGGCCAAGGAGGTCTAATAATCATATTCGGTTGTATTTCAGCCTTAATTTTGGGTGCAGTATCAAGTCGGGCTACTCAGGCATAAAAAGGAGAAGAAAATGAAGAGTTGGTATCGCTGTGCCACACGTTGCAGAGTAGAGAACATCTATCACAGTGCACAGATACTTCAGATGCAAAATGAGGACCTCTCTGTGCCATACACTATGGCGTATTGTGCATACATAGTCATTTTTTGCAATTTATCAATCGTAAAATTGAGACAGAAATAAAGAGAAAAAAGGAGAAAACAGAAGAAGTGTACCAAGCTCTACTAGCATTTGTTCTTAAACAACATTGGATGTATTTTAAAAGTTACAAACACCCAAGGTAAGTACCACACTCATTAATCTCCCATTTTCTTCTATTTTATAGTTAGGGTTTAATAGTGAAAGATGATTTTCAGTTCATATAGTTTATGGGTCTAAATCTATTAACTCAAATAGAATTAATAGGAGTAGATTAAAGTATCCAAACCTAAGTATAATGAATTTTAGTGTCTTAGGTTGTTGGGCACTATTAATATCTAAAATTTACATTTATGTAAGTTGTTGGAAGAGTGTGATGCCATTACTGTTATTGGAGACTAAAGATAGATAATAAACCTAATGGGTAGGCCCAAATGTAAGCAATATGGCTATTGGGTACATTAGAAGTGGAATGTGCATCGTTGATGAAATCCAACTTGATTGGTTGTAAATTTAGCTCTTGAAAACCTATTTAGCTTAGGAATTCAAGCTTGAAAGCTATAATATTGAGGGGTAAGCCTTTGACCTCTCAAAAGTTTGAGGTAATAGGGAAAACCTTGCTTTAGGTAGTTATGTGTTAATTGTAATATGATGTTAATTATGTGTTTAGTATGCAAATGTTGACTTGCGAATGAGTGCACCATATAATGAAACTTATATTTATCTAAACACTTTAATATGCATTAAACATGGTAAAGAGATTACAAAATGAGTTTCAAGTTGTAAAAGTGATATTCGAGAGTGAATTTCATATTTATAATGTGTTTAAATGAGTAGTGGATAATGGTCTTGATAAACATGAGTAATTGAGATTAAAAATGCTGTGTTTATGTGCTATAAAGGGAAATGAAACTTGATGCTCACTTGAGTAGCGCACGATTGTGAGCCTAACGTGATTATTGTGATAATAAATAAATAAAAATGTAAAAATGAGTGAGCATCATATATGGCATAATCAATGGGCAGGAGTCGCCTAGGGATTGAGAGTAAAGAAAAATCCATATGGTATTTAGACTGTCTTCCAGTGCATAGGGGTATAGCCTTATCCCACAGGTTGTCGAGAGACTATCCCATAATTTATAGAGAGACTAGAACCTAGTTTTCTCTACCAGTTTAATGAGGAGAATAGCCTAGGCCATGAGACACCTTAGAGATTCAAGAATGCGGAAAGCTGTGGTTCGAGAGTGAGTCATTTGATCTTTGGCCGGGTCACACCTCATAATTAGTGAGCTTAGGTAGTCCAATCACATAAACAGAGCTCTGGAAGACAGTCTATATGAATATACGATGTGTCACACGTGTTATAGCTCATGGTTTCATTTTAAAAAAATAAGAAGGATATAAGCTTGGATGATCATTGCCTATATGAATATATAGTGTGTCACACGTGTCGAGTTGTGTCAAGTTGCTTGAGTGATAGGTCATAGTCACATATGTAAAAGTATTGTAATAATGCATCTAGTATATGGAGATAAAGATGTTATAAAATAAGTAATGATGAGTTATGATGCGTGTAAGTATGTTTTAAGTAATTGGTTTCATATGTATGTACTTGGTTTATAATTGATATATAACTGCATAGGGTAGGTTTTACCTTGGTTACTGAGTGGCTAGACTCAACCCTCTTTTTTAACACTTTTCAGGCTCTAGCTCTAGTGCAAAGAGGGAGAAGGCTTAAGGCTAGGAATTAGTATATTCTTATTATATGCCTCTAGTTTAGATTTATTTTGTGTAATAGTATATGATTATTAATTTTAAAATTGCATTCCATTGTACTTACACTATTTTGGTTGTTGTAAATGTCCAAGTTGCATTTTAGGCTCTAACTATTTGTGTATAATGATATATATATGTTGGTAGGGCCAAAACACTAGTGTAAGTATAGGAGTGATGTTTTATACATATTAAAACGATTTTTGATACAATGTAATGGTAATTGCTTCCCCCTTCTATTTTGGTAAAAAGGGATTAAGAATTGATTTTATGATATACTGATGTTTTAGTACATGAGATGTGTTGTACTGATAGTCCTAGGTCCAATGAACATGATCCATGTGTTAGGAAAGTCTTTTGACACTTGTTGAGGGTTTTGGATACCCTTTTCATGTGAAAGTTGTGATAAGTGGTCAAAATGTGTTTGGGTGTCCAACTTTTTGGTGTAACTTATTTTGGAAGTAAAACCCATGCCATTAGTTAGTTCATGTAAAGAGCTTTCTATAGACACCTAAGTCATGTCATTCGAATGTTAGACGGAGAATCTGGACACATCAAAAGTTTTCCAATTCTGCTGTCAAATGACAGTAGAATCTGTTGATATTTTCATGTAACATGCTGTGGCACATGGTGCCTGAGCTGTAATGCATGTCACAAAGAGCAACACGCTGCGGGGCAGCATGCACGAGCTGCAGCGCATTACCCTGTTTCATAGCACATGAGTTATTTTTCTACTATTTTTAATTTTTTTCACTCCTCAGAGGTGTCTCATGCTTCCATAACTTATTTTTTATCTAGTAAAAGAGTTTATGATTGTTTTAAACTCATTTGATTATGAAAACCTGGGATCCCTTAATTTTAAACTAAAACTTGGTAATCTATTTATTGAACTAATGTTTTAATTACCATGAGTTTTATTGGTTAATTTGTGGTTAGTAGTTGAAATATTATAGTGCACGAGGGTATAGCCTTATCCCATAGTTTGTCGAAAGACTGTCCTATAGTTTGTCAAAGGATTAGAACCTAGCTATCTCCATCAGTTTATTAAGGAGATTAGATTAGGGTATATAATACCTTAGAGATTCAAGAGTATGGTTTGAGAGTGATTACTATGATCTTTGGCTGGGTCACACCTCACAATTGGTGAGTTTGGATAATCCAGTCACACGGACAGAGCCCTATTCAATGTTATAACTCACAGTTTCAGTTGAAGGAAATAAAGAGGTACAAGGGTGGTTTGATTGTGTCATATAGTTGTTTAAGTGTGGCAAGTTGTGTTAATATATTTAATCATTGTTACATGTTTAAGTGTCTTGTGACAATGTACCTTATGATTGAAATGAAAATAAGTTAATTAAGAAATGATGATTTATGATTCATGTATTAGTGTATGTTTAATGAAATCAACTTCAAACTTATATGTTTGTTCAATTTATATACAACCACATAAGGTATGCTTACCTTAATTACTGAATAGCTAAATCACCCTTTTTCTTTAACATTTTACAAGCTCTTCCTCTGGTGCAGCAAGGGAAAAAGCTCTAAAGGCTTATGAATTTGTGTATTCCTATTATATGCCTTTATGTTTCATTTATTTATTTTATGAAATAGACTAAATATTGCCAATTTAGGATATTTTTGTTTACACTTGCACTATATAGTTGTCTGTGATATATGGTTTGTATTTTAGGTCCTGAGATGTTGTTTATCATAAATTGTAAAAGTTGATAGAGCTAAAATACTAGTATAAGTATATTAATGTCCATTTGATTATAATGGTAAATGTTATTTTGAAATGCAATGGTTAAAACTGCCCTTTCTATTTTTGATATTAAAAGGATTAAAGAGTGAAATTTAGATATAGTAGTGTATCTATGTATATGGTAGGTTGTACAAGTAGTTTTAGGTCCAATAAATATAGTCTAGGTGTTACTAATGGCTTTTAGCACTTGTATAGTGTTTTAGACACCTTTTTCTATTGTGAAAGTTGAGAAAAGTTGTGAAAATGTATTTGGGTGTTCAACTTCTTAGTGTAACTCATTTTGAAAGTAAAACCCGTGTCATTAGCTAATTTAAAAAAAGAACTTTTCACAAACATCTAGATAATCTTATTTGGACATCAGACGAAGAAATGGGGCATGTCAAAAGTTACTTGGATTCTGCTATCATGAGCATGCAACATGCCATAGTACGTCACAAATAACGAGGAAGAAATGGGGCATGCCATGAAATTTTTCAACTCCTTTCACATTTATGAGATATCTCATGCTTTTATAACATGATTTAAACTCTAATTAAATGTTTAACAAATGAATTTGACTCATTTTAAACTATAAAAACTTGGGATCCCGTTATTTCAAAGTACAAACTTGGTAATTTCTTCATGAGTTAATCTATTGATTACCTTAAATTATGGTTTTAATTGTAATTAGAAAAGGGAGATTTTGCAATGAACCTAAGATAATTATCAAGTTTGTAAAATTTATAAGAATGAGATCCCAAGTTTTTGAAATTCAAACACTTCAATATTCTATTATCATTCAAAAATCAGAGTAAAAGATGTTCACAAAAGTATAGGATATTTGTAACAAAGTATTTGCATTTGGATTGGAAAAATAGCATTTTAGTACAACACTCAGTGATACGTCGCGGCTTGTTGTAGATGTGCCGTGGCTCATCTACTTCTATGCTATGCTTGCCCCATGGCATATTACATGAAATCTAATAGCAAACTTATTGTCATAAGATATCACTTGGGGCAAGATTTAAACGTGCTCCGATTCTTCGTCCAACATTTGATTGAAGTAATCTAAGTGTCTATGAAAAGCTTTCTATGAGCTCTAATTAATGGCACTAATTTTACAATCAAATCACTTTTCAATCAAAAGTTGGACGTCCATTTCCAAAAAGACTCATTTTTAACATTAATCACAATTAAGGTGTCTAATATTCAATCCAAGTGCCAAAAGCTCATACTAACCCTTAGACCACACTCAATGAATTATAATGGACTCGTGTAATACATCGCAGCCAAACATTCACATATAAATCATATTTTCAACGCTCAATCTTATAATCATAAAAACATATAGGGGAGCTAAATTCTCATAAATTATTATATCATTCACAATATCCATACAACTACACATCTCTCTACTTATATTAGTATGTTGGCCCTATATAAACTTTATAGCCATAATATATACAACCTAAAGCCTAAAATACACATTCAATTCAATTTCTTAAATAATGCAAGTAGTTAAAAATCATATGTTAACCTAGTTGGAAAATTATTAACAAAATACACATAAATAAAACTACGAGACCTACTAATAGGATTTCCAATAGAATCCTATGCCTTAGTTGTTTTCTCGATCTTGATCTGATAAGCCTGTCCCCGTAATATATCTTATAGATGCAATTAATTATAAATGCAATTGGCAATTACATTTCTTTTCACAAATTGACTTGCTTTTCAAAAGGGTACCACAACTATAAAGCTAACAACCATGCAGCCAAGCACAATCACATATTGAAACTCACATCAATGATAAACATTAAAATACATATAGGATCATAATACTAACAATTATATGCCCCTGTCAATTATGCCAAACCACAATAATAACAATCATGTGGCCGAAAAGTGAAATGCATGATCAATGCTATCCTTATATTATTTCAATACCTCTGACATGAAACTGGTAGCTATATAGTGGGCTACGTTCATGTATTTAAACTATCCAAGCCTTTTACTCATGAGGAGCTACCCGACTAAGGCTACTTCACTCACTTGTGAGTCACAGTTTCCCCCAACACTAACAATCATGGGGTTTCGTACCCCTAATCTAACCTCCTCATGAATCAGTAGAAATCAATTAGATTTCAGTCCATCAAAAAACAAGTGGGACTGTCCCTTAACAATAATGAGACAATGACTATCTCTTGATTTCAATGGCTGATAGTCTGACTAGCTTTTGATTCTAACATTAAGCTGCTAATATCACGTGGATTTTTTTCACTACTCCTCTCCCTAGGCAAAATTCATCTATAAATGATCATGCAATGCACATAATATCAACATGTAGCATGCAATTTTATTGACAATAATCTCATCATATCATGCTAAACACTATCACAACCGCAATCATTCTCAACACACATTTCAATTCGCAACTTTTCCTTTTTGATTACATTAACATACATATTCACATCACTATCATCAATTCATACATACACTTGTACATCACATAAAATTTTTCATTTTGCCATAACTTGTATCAAAAATAAGTTAATAACTATCACACGGTTTTTAAAACAAAGTCTTTGAACATATAGTCAATTAACAAACAAGTATACAAATTAAATATTTTTGGTTACCTCAAACTTTTAAAAGGTTAAAGGTTTACCTATAAAAAACAAACACTTCCAAAGCTTCGTTGAGCTCGAATGGCACGTCAGGATATTGTAAGCCACAGCGGATGCTCCTATAATTGTAAAATGTCATTTTATTTTTCTTTTAAACTAAGTTTTTGAACATTTTAGTATCCCATAGTTCCAAAAGCTTGCAACTCTGATTTATGTTTGTTTAGGTATTTGTTATGTATTGGTTTGAGTTGACACTTTGGGGTTTCAATAATTTGTGTATTTGCACTATTTTATTACAGATTTTATATTTATTTTTAAATAACCATAATAGACTTATAGGATTAATGTGTGCAAAAACATAAGGGATAGAATTGTCCCTTATGTGTATGTAGCCCCAAAGGCCTACGTTTGGATTGCTCCTTGAGGGTTGCCCCCATGGAACACGAATATTGAGCCAACTTTTATGGGCCCTCCCCTTAGCCATGTAGTGATGTTCCTTAACCCTTCATGAAGGGCCTGTATCATTACCTGCCGGTGCTTTCTTTCTCGACACTCCGAAGCTTATGTAAGAGTGCATATAATCTCCAACTTTATTCTAACTACTTATCCACACGATCTTGTATCCATCACAGTACTTTTACAATAGGCTAGTTAAACACAGTCAGAGGATTTACAGTGTTGTTACTTGCCTTCAAGTAAGACTTGCATGCATTACTGCCGCTAGTGGTCATTGGCAGCACATGCTCACAATGTGCATTTACTCTATCTTCACACGTTAAGTGTTCTTCTAACCCTACGTGTGCAGAGCCACCTTCGAGTTCATGAGAACCAGTACCTCGTTCATCAACATTCTTTCTAGGCATCTTTATCACAATGGTCCCCCTAGGTATGCCACAAATTGTTCATTGTGTTTAAGCAATAAAAGTATCCAGTGTGCTAGAGACATAGAATCTCAAATATGATAAAAGGGTCCCTTAGATCCCCTACCTAAGTCCACCCAAATGCAAAGATACAAAGATAATGATGTAGGCTTCCTTACCTAAGTTCACATGAAGATAATGATGTAAAGGTGATTTAATTAATAGAATTGAAGTACAGAGTTGCAACAATTACAACTGTAAAACTCAAAAAATCTAAGTATAATTGCATAATACAAAGTAAATTGGAATTGAAACTAAGAAATGAGTCTATTTTTCATGTAAATTGTCCATCCTTGATTTTATCAGTTAGACCTTTTTTATACTTGAATGCTTAAGACCATGGTGCCTGAAGAATCAGGAGCCCATCTGTAAAATATTTGCTATTGCTGGACACAATCCAGCAAGATTTGGGGCACGTTAAATGAGATCCCACATTCATTTAACAACCTTTCACACTCATTCACTCTGAGATTTAAGGGTCATGCCCCTCACCTCAGTACATGCTCAACATGGAACCTTATCTAGAAACAGACCGGGCCTTTTTCATCTAAGTATTGGGCTTGACGTTTCATTTTCCTTTCTCTTTGTTATTTTGGGCTTAACGCTTCATTTTAGGTCTAAACACTAATATTAAACGCTGAATTGTAAATAATGGAAGATTAGATGTTTTAGGATTTCTAGAACTTCTATAATTTAAAAGCTTTTAACATTTTCTACTGAGTTTTCAGGATTTATAAAGCCTACATAATTGATAACCCATTTGCAAGTGATGTTTTTAGATTTGCCGTTGAGCTTTCGTGATTTGCAACTCATCTGCTGCTACTTTCAATAGAGTTATCTGTCAATTATGTGTCTTTAAAACTGTGGTCATTTTCTATAATTTTAAATTCATGGTCCTTGAAAATGTTTAATTCCGTTCCATGGTTCTCGTGTTATTCTGCTGTTTTTTTTCCTGATTTATCCTTTTCTGTAATTAAATTTGAGAGTTGATTTTCTTTGACCTGATTCAAATAAATTATAAATGTCTTTATAAGATGAGTCACATCACATCTTACCAGCTTAAATCTACCGACTATTTAAGTCACCAATTGAAAACAAAGTGTGAAGAAAGATAAGCCACGTCGTTATTTACAAACCGTCTAATACATACACCCCGTCGTTATTAGATTACATGTATAGGTTTCAACTTAAAACACTAAAAAGACTCAGTATATACACGCATGTATCTTTTATATATATATATATATATATATAATATTATAATTTGAGTTCACTTGTATGTGTGTATATATATATATATTAGACAGATTAATTGGGTTTCTAACCATTCCTAAAGGGCAAGCAAAGCGAAGGAAGTCCAGATTACCATTCTCACAACAATGGGCAACTAAAAGCCTTACAGATTACACAATGCAAATAAAAAGTTCAAGTCTCTTGGGAAATCTAGTTTAAGTTGAAAACTACAACAGATCCTAATTGCTACAGGGAAGATTAACAAGTTAGTAATCTGATAGTGAAAAATGAACTCTATAAATAAGGAATCATATTGGTGTAACATGTTAGAAATGGATTCTATATATTGTCCTATAGTCTAAATACTCATGCTCATGTACCAATCAATATTAGAGCCAATTTACATCATTTGATACTCATATCGAATATTCCTGATAAATACCTTTACCATGCATCAAATAGTGTGAATTGGCTCTGATATCATTTGATACATGAGTTTTTAGACTATAAAACTATATTAAATCCATTTCTCACATTATACACAAATATACTTCCCCCACGTTTATAGAGTCCCTTCCTTACTAACAGATTACTCACCTCCCCTGTTACCACTAACTCTTGAAAAATAATACATGAACTGGAAGAAGCACTATTGCTGTGCTGAAATTGGTACAATAGCAAGAACAAGATTGCACATGTACACAACCAGTTCCTAAGCATTCTCTAATTGCCTCTCTTCAACTCCTCATTCTCTTTGTTCAGCGCATCGATACGCGATTGCAGGATGTTTATCATGGCCTGAGCACTCATAATCTCAAATTTCATTGTCTCCCTCTCAACCGAGAGTTTACGAACCTCATCCTGCAACTGTTGGATGAATTTCAAGCAGCTAGGAGGCACAGGAGCGTCAAGAGTAGAGGGGTCAAATTGTGGCACGCGAGTCGAAGGACTTTCCTTGGGTTCAAGAGATTCAAGTAGAGAGAACTCCACCAACGCAGACAAGAAATGTTTTCTCGTCGAAGCACTGGCAGTTGTTGTGGTGGTTGTAGCTGGAAGTGTTGTTGCTGCGGTTGTTATTATCGATGAACATGGATCCTGGCTGTTACGGGCTGAATGCTCAGGAGCATTTGAATGACTAGTGTTCAAATTATGCCGCCTTCTTTTGTATATTAGCGAGAATGGCTTCGGATTATCGGTTTGTGGTGATGGGTACTCATCCATAGTTTTAGAATTATCCCTTTCGGGTGACGGATACTCAGCCATGCTCTCCCTCTTGCAGACAGCTAGCAGATTTTGAGTTTCAATTGGTAGCTTATTCACATCAAGAGGAGCTTTATTGATGGATTGGGTATCCTGAAAGAATGAACCAAAATGAAGAAAGCATTTAGCACATGAAAGCTTCAAATTCTGTGATGCAATTCTTCAAAATAGCAGGGCATAAATGAATATAGGGTTTACTGTAGTGCACTCTCCTGCGTTTGGTCCAAAATCAATTTACCCCCTTGTGCTCTATTCTATTACCCACTTAACAACTCTAGTATTTTTGTCTTAAATTTAATAGTACAAATAATTAGACGAATTTTGAAATAATGAACATTTACAACAAGAAGAAACAGCTTCATCTCACTAGATAGGGCTAGATATATGGATTGAACAACACCATTGTACTCTTATCAACAACTAAATCTTTGAATATATTGTTAACTAAAAAATTTCTTTTAATAATTTCATTGAATGTTCTCTTTAATCTTCCTCTATCTCTTTTCATAGAACTCGAATAATGAACATTTAAATTGTTGAAAATATGTTGCAGTTACACATTGAACAATTTCATCACCCCTCTAGTGCTGAGATAAAGTTGAGATTTCAAAACTGAATCATTTACTTGATCCTTTTTTTATATATTCATCTATAGAAAAGGCTGTGGAAGGCACCGGTAAAGAGAATGAAACAGATAATCTTAAGCCCGATAAAGAAGGGTAAAAGAAAACCAAAGAAAACACTTATAGAAGTTGTTGAATAAAACCTCTTGGTTAACAATATTCTTAAAAGTTTGGTTGATTATAGAGCACAATGATGTCGTGCAATTCATATAACCGACCCTACCTAACAAGATAAGACTTCTTATTGTTGTTGTATTTACAGACTTTGATATTTATCTACTTAATTAATTAATCAATCCTAAATATGGTCTCAAAATAGTAAAAAAGTTCAACACATAAATGGAAAAAAAATATTTGAAAGGGAAATCGCTCAACATTTTAACATTTTCACAACTTTCTTTGGGGGTAAACCACAGGAGGCAAACTGATTTTGAAACATGCAATAGCAAGGAATCAGTGATTCCCTCACGAATAAAATGTTGCAGCACACAAAAAAAACTGTCTTTCATTTTATTTTATGTTTTTGGTCACACAATGAGGCTATCAAATTTTCTTGGAACAAAATTATTCATTTGATGAAGAAAAAAAGATCCAACAAAGATTCCCTCTACACTCTGCATTTTTCATTGCATGAAATGCTTTTCATCAAATTGCAGAAAATCTCAATGATGCATCTAATATCAGGATTTCTCAAGCTTGAGAAAAGAAAAGCTGTCACATATCCATTGTGATATGGTATACAGACAATCATACATATAACAAAAGACAAGATAACTTCTCCAGTCACTAGCAAAACTATGAATGTAAACTCGGCAGCAAACCAAAACAGAGAAATCTATAATTCCATGATGCAATTATGCTACCAAAGTGCAGTAACATGTTTATTGAGATGTCAACTACAGACTAAAATCACAAACAAGTAGTATATCACTATGCAATAAGGTGATACCAAGTACCAACAAACTCATTATAGAATAAAAAAAGATGTTTGAATGATCAGAAGTTATTGGATCACAAGAATTTCCATTTTGCTTCATTATCATCCTCGCACCATACAACTTTACGTAAGAAAACACTTTCATTTCTACCTCATCTTTCATTGAATGTCATTCCTTCTGTGATGCAAAATAAATAATATTGAGAGCATTATTCAACAGCCCCATATTGTCTACCACAACCATAGTATTGTGAATCAGGATTCTCTCATGTGAGGATATCACATCACATAACACTGTCAGTTTAACAATGGAGAACAAAGGTAAACTTTGTATGGTTGGGAGGAAGTTTGGGGAGGAGAAAAGAAGAGATTTTAAAAGAAATAGATCGATGATGATTTCAAATCCAAATTGAAGATTGACTCTAATTACATTGCAATCCTTGAAAATCAAACCTGAATAGCCTTAATAAATATCCAACTTGATCCATGTAAGCTAGTCTTGAATTCAAAATCATTAAAGATGCTAATTTATTGGATAATTAGAGAGCCATAAACAAACTAACAGCAGCTTACCAATTGATGCTCAATGTACATATACATGATTCATTTCAATACTAAAGTTCCTATCTCACAGCCCACTATTTTCACACTACTCCATAACATAGCCAGCATATAAAATCCTGTCAAATGCCCCAATTAAGACAACGCTTGATTGTAATTTTAAGAGTTATAAGCAAACCTACATCCATGGAGTACATCCACCTCCGACTCAATTTAACTGTCCTTTATAAACAAACAAATGAGGAAGAACTGTTTTAAAGCCATACATTTGTGTAACAATGAGGAAAATTGGGAGAGGTACCGTATGGCTAAGAAGGAAACTAAGAGAGCTGTGGGTGAAGCTCGTTCCAAAGCTTTTGAAGAATTTTATAAGAACCTTGAGACGAAGGAAGGAGAGCAAAATATTTATAAGATTGCCAAGAGTAGGGAAAGAAAATCAAGAGATCTAGAACAGGTAAGGTGTATTAAGGATGAAGAGGGAAGAATTTTAGTTACAGATGATGAAATTAAAAATAGATGGGAGACTTATTTTTCTAAACTTTTCAATGATGGAGAGGATTCATCTAGTAACTTGGAGGATTTAGTAACTGGTGAAGGAGAACAAAATTTGTCATTCTATCGAAAAATACGTGATAAGGAGGTAAAGGAAGCTCTTAAGAAAATGGCAAATGGTAGAGCTAACGGACCTGATTGTATATCTATCGAAGCGTGGAAATGTTTAGGTGAAGAAGGGGTGAGATGGTTAACTAAGTTATTTAATGTGATTTTACGGTCCAAGAAAATGCCTGATGAGTGGAGGAGAAGTACATTAATTCCTATTTATAAAAATAAAGGAGATATTCAGAATTGTACTAACTATAGAGGGATTAAACTCATGAGCCACACAATGAAATTGTGGGAGAAAGTAATTGAGCACAGGTTGAGATTGGAGACAAGTATTTCTGAGAATCAATTTGGTTTTATGCCAGGTAGATCAACTACAGAGGCGATTTATCTACTAAGGGGATTAATGGAAAAGTATCGTTGTAAAGATAAAGATCTACACATGGTTTTTATTGATTTGGAAAAAGCTTATGACCGTATACCAAGAGAAGTGCTTTGGAAAGCGTTGGAAAAAAAGGGAGTACGGATTGCTTATATTAAAGCCATACAAGATATGTATGAGGGGGTAAAAACTAGTATAAGAACGCCTAGTGGTCAAACAAAGGATTTTCCTATAAAGATTGGACTACATCAGGGATCATCTCTGAGTCCTTATTTGTTCAACTTGATTTTAAATGTTTTGACGGAACATATTCAAGAGGAAATCCCGAAATGTATGCTCTTTGCGGATGATATAGTTCTTATAGCAGAGACAAGAGAAGAGGTTAATTGCAAACTTGAGTTATGGAGGAGGACATTGGAGTCGAAAGGTTTTCGTCTGAGTAGAAGTAAGACGGAATATTTATATTGTAAATTTGGTAAAGGACTATTCGAAAATAATTTCGAAGTGAAATTGGGAGATCAAATTATACCTCAAGTGGAAAAGTTTAGATATTTGGGAGCCATTATTCAAAATGATGGCGAAATCAGTGGAGATATTTCACATAGAATTCAAGCTGGGTGGTTTAATTGGAGAAAAGCTAAAGGAGTTATTTGTGACCGTAGGGTGCCTAATAAACTTAAAGGAAAGTTTTATCGTACTGCTATCAGACCGGCAATGTTATATAGTAGTGAATGCTGGGCTCTAACGGGACAGCAAGAGCATAAAGTTGGAGTAGCAGAGATGAGAATGTTACGATGGATGTGCGGACATACACGTAAAGATAAAATTCGAAATGAGCACATACGTGAAAAAGTGAGGGTGGCACCTATTGAGGAAAAAATGGTAGAAAATCGGTTGAGATGGTTTGGGCATGTACAAAGAAGACCAAGGGAGGCACCAGTGAGAAGAGTGGAACATATAACTTTGAGTCCGATTAAGAGAGGTAGAGGAAGGCCTAAGAGAACACTCTTGGAAGTTGTTGAACGTGATCTCTTAATTAATAATATTTCTAAAAGCTTAATAAATGATAGAGCACAATGGCGTCTTGCAATCCATGTAGCCGACCCCACCTAGTGGGATAAAGGCTTGTTGTTGTTTATAAACAAACAAATCAAAACGCCAAACTCCTTTGTATTTCATGTCAAGCATCCCCCCTTTTTTTCTTTCGTTTGGTGTGAATGGGTGAGATATCACAGAATTACATTAAACCCTCATGACTGCTTCTACATAATCTCCGTGATGGTTCCCAAAACTCAAACTCACAAAAACCCATGAAGTTATCTCATTAACTTGTACTAGTTCAATTAAGACTAGCACGCAACAAGGAACTTCATCATGGATGGTTTTAAACTTTTAGTAACATATTTCATTGCTGAAGCAAAATGGAACAAGCAAATCCTTGTGGTGAGATATTAAAGGGTGAAAGTTTACTTGTTAAACCTCTTTTAATTGCAAATTAATTAATGATATTATATAGGAGAAAAGTTAAGCACAATTTTTTTTAATATTTTCTATTAAGTTTTCAAAAAAAAAAAACAAGACAAATGATTGAATGAATACCTCTTCAAAGCTCAGCACCACCTCATCAGATGTTCCAAAAAAAGGGTTCTCCACATTCATGTATTTATTAAAGAACCTTATAGAAAAACTTATGATATTATACCTAAATCTAGTTCTACTATATAAATCAAGACTAAATATATAAACTAATCAAGTTTTATTTTTACAGCAGCAGCAGTAGGAAAGTTTTCTTCAGATATCTTCAACTACATAGCTTAACCACAAATAACTCGCTCTTGCAATGTACTTCAATGTTTGATGAACCATCAGAAACAGTAAGAACGACTAAAATTCACATTTTATGAATCTGTGGTTCCCAACCAAATCAGCATAAGATTGATCCAAATAACAAATAAGTTCCACAGAAACAAAACAATGTGGATATTAACCCCACAATGATGACATCAAAAGTTTAGTAAAACAGAAATCAACAAGCAATGGTCATTGATTAACCAAGAGATAAAGTGACAAAAAGAACTAGGCGAAAGCTGATCTCAAAATCAACCAATATGAATTGTGAATTCCAGGAAAAAGGGATTGCTAGGTATGGAGATGGATATAAGGAACAAGAAGGTTTCAGTATAAAGACAAATTCAGAAAAAGGGATTGTTAGGTAGGGAGATGGATACAAAGAACAAGAGGGTTTGATTATAAAGTCAAATTCTCTTTCCTTCCTTCCCCATTCCCCCTCCCCCAAGTTTCTATGATTTATCTATGTTTTCCTTAAGGATTTAAGTTCATTCTTGAAGATAAATGTAGCTCATACTATCATGACCAATCAAAGATTCAAGTCAATCCCCCTCAAATAACATTCAGTGCAAGAAGTAACAAATCATCCAAGATATCTCATATCCCTAAGCTTTACAAACCCAACTAATAATATCAAGATCCTGATTGCAAAGATTGGGCCCCAAGTCACCTGCTGCTGGAAGCCCTATCATCCTTGCTCAACAAGGATATTTTGTTTCACTTCCCAAAATCAGGGCGTAAGTAATGTCTAAACCTAGTAAAACTGTAAAACGACTCTTAAAGTCTTAAAAGTAGGAGGATTCATCTTCTTGGCAACGCAATTCTTTTTCCATCTAGTAAGGAAAGACAGAAGGGCCAAATTTTCAGTCAGGAAACGAAATCCTTCATGCTACAAAAGCCTTTTTAAGATAATAATCATACGGGGAAGTCAAAGTAATCAAACATCTTGTAAGAGGAGCAAAATAAACAAATTGGGAATACCCTTATATTGATCTGGCATTGCTCCAGCACAAACCAAAAAATAAATAAATAACTACTACTTTATTTTGTTAATTAGGACATGTTAATTCATCTTTACCTCACATGTTCTTGGTCTCGTGAAAGGGGTATAGAGCACATAGTATTATTTGCTACGAAGACAAACACACACACACACATAGCAAGCCTATAAACGGGAAATATTGCAAACACAAAACCACAGGTGGCAACAGATATCCCAGCGAATATTCTGTCTACTCAAGTTGTCAGTTGAAGCATGACTTTTCTGCATATTTCATGTTATCTATCATTCTCTGACAAAACCACAGAAAGTGATTTGATAAATTCAAGCAACCAATAAATTAGTTACTTTGTAAGCATGTGTAAACATTACCATCTAATATCCACAGCTCCACACAAAGTTTAAAGAAAGCTGCATTTTCAACCAGAAACTTAAACCTAATTACAAAATTAGTGCATAAACTCTAAAATACAACTTTAAACCGTTATATTTTAAGGTTTTTTTAGGGCCAATCTTTTAATTGAAACCTTACTGCATCTGAGGCAAAATGTACTCCCCAAGTTATACAACTACACTAGATTGGATAATTTTCTGGGAAAGAACAAACCTGGACACCATTAGTTCCTTCAAAACAGCCAACATGACCATTGCCTTCAATGAGTGGACGACGGATGGCTGTAGCTTCATTAACAGGCTCTGCCCCTGGAATCAGTGCTGATGAATCATCCCATTCTTCCTCAATGAAAGGTGCATAACGTTGACCATTTGGAGGTCCTATGTTATTTTTGTGAAATACTCTACACAAAACGTATGCATCCTTTTCCACCCAGCAGAGAAATGAGTTAAAAACAAGAGGTGAAACTATGATTGAGATATAATAACAACGTCCATGCACCATATTTTCCGAAACAAAACAATACAGTGCTGCTTGCTCGGAAGATAACTGAATAAGAAATAACTTCAAACTTCTGCATCCAAGAGTTCCACAGTTAGGGAACCCAAACACTAAGCTCCTTATTTTACCAAAATGAAATAATTGGTTCAAATGAGGAGACCCCTTTCCAGCTACTAAGGAAAAGGAGGGCATAATTTAAGCAGTTTAAGCTCTCATCTCAAGCTTCATTTTCTACATTTTTATTCTCGGGACAACAACATTAAGTAAATTTAACTATGATCTCACCTGGGTGGACCCAATTCCAGCTCTTTCCAGCTCTTCATCAACAAGCCTGTACTCATGCATAACCCAATTGGTACGCTTACCATCTGGAGCCCTCCCACTATGAAATACCAAAGTTTTTTTCAGCCCCACAGTCCTTTGTTCATGCCTCACTGGACGGTCATTCCCAGTGGCTTTCCAGTATCCTTTGCTAGTAGCCCTGTTCATTCTCCCTCCATTACCGTATTTCTTATCCAATGCACTAAAAAAATACCATTCCTGGTCCCTCGTCTTCAACCTTGACTTATCTGAAACAGCCATTCGTCCCACCACCACCAGGATAAAAAATAAGAGGGCAAAAACAACAAATACCCAGAAATGTATGAGGAAAAAGGAACGTGAACCCACGAAATTTCCACATAAACAAGAACACCCATTTCGAGAAAATCCAGCATTACAGCGTCAAACCCCAATGCGAAAGAAGAAACAAAAAAATGCTTTAGAATGGAGAAAAAAGGAAAGCAAAACTCATCAGTCTTTTTTACATACACAAAAAATGCAAAGGTAAAATATTTCGGGGGAGAAAAAGAGAGTGACCTGCTAGGTCCCAAGGCTCGCTTCTGTAAATGTCGACTTCAGAGATTGCATCAAATCGGAAAGTTTTTCCACAAACTTTGCGCTTAAGGTAGTAAATAACGAGTTCCTCATCAGTTGGGTGAAAGCGAAACCCAGGAGCAAGTGATGTAGGAGGAGCTTGGGGTGCTACTACTGGTGTCGTTGGATTCGGTGTTGTCACTACTGGGGCTGGTGCAGCTGGAACTGGCAACGTCTCGCGACCCATAAGGAGGTAAAGACTGAGGATGAAGAAGAAGAAGGTGGGTATGGAGATTAGGGCTTCTGGTGAAGTTGCCGAAGCAAAACGGAAAAGATGGGTCTTTGATTGAGGGTCAAGCAACAAAAGAGGGGTACCTTCAATGACAAGAAATTCTCACTTCGTGGCTTCCAGGGATTGATTTTTCCATTTATAATACGCAAAATGAAAAAAAGGACGGACAGATAAAGAAAAATGAAAAGGGTATCGCTTTTGGTTGGATTGCGTTACTGTAAAATGCGACAGAAATGGCAGTCACTGGCTGGACAAACCCATTCACGGAAACCACATAATTGGATTTTCCTTCACAGTAAAAAAGAAAATACTGAACAAATATATTTCGGAAGTAAATTAGTGTTATTTTTTTCCTGTTTGTGAAAAAAAAAAAATCCCTTTAATTTCTTATTATGAACCACCAGACTAATACATGATTGTCTATTGTCTAGAACTGATCTTATTAACAACAACCTATGATATCTTGAAATGCCTTTAATATTTTTATTGAATGTGATTGTTTATTTTATGACCCAAATTCAAATTCAAAACTTTAAATAAATTAATTTAATTTTATCCCTCGAGCCACTCTAAACAAAAAACGGTTTTTTCTTTTTTGGAGGATCGGGACCATTCTGGAGATGACTCAGTGCTTGCGATCTCTAGCCAACTAAGTTGTTGCTTATCTTTTTCTAACAAGGAAAACAAAGAATTTAAAGAATGTAGTAAAAGTACACATTGAACACAAATGGTAACAGAACGAATCTCGCTTTGTGCATTGGTTTTGGTTTTGATATCAACAACACATTTCATTCATGTTTTGGTTTAAAAAAAAAACAAATAAACATGTTTTTTTCATTCATTATATGCATTATTTATGTTACGATTTTCTACTAATTTTATATTGAGAGATATGAGTGTATTTCATATGAAAATTGATTGATAACATAGGAAAAAGAGCACTTCATGTCCCTATATTCAACAGTGTTTTTTTTTTTAAGTTCTTATGGCTTATTTTTGTGATTTTCCATCTCTTTTAACATGGCAATCCCTGTATTTTGGAAAAGTATTAATGGACAAATAAAATCTTGAACTCTTACTCAAAAATCATCTTAAATTCTAAATTTTTAAAATATATAAAATAAACTTTAAACTTTTATATTCATAACAAAATAAACCCTAGTCATTAATTTTTTTAACACCGTTAGTATCCACGTAAATATTATAACAGTCAAAGTTAAATTCGTAGGAAAATAAATCCTGAATAATACCTGCGTGGACAATAACGGTGTTAAAAAGTTAATAGCCAGGGTTTATTTTATTATGAATTTAAAAATTTAAAATTTATTTTATATATTTTAAGAGTTTAAGATTCAAAATAATTTTTGAATAATAATTAAGGGTTTTATTTACTTAATAATTCTTTGAAAAATACACGAAATGAATATGAGATATCTTAAACTGTATTAAGTTTGTTGAGGTAAACTTGACATCGTTAAACTCATTACATGACTAGAAAAAACATGTTCATTTGGGGTGGGGGCGACAATTATAAAATTTACTGAAAAAAACTCTGGTCTAATTAAAAAATAGAAAGAAAGAAAAAAGAATATCACTCTCTCAAACAACTACGTGCGAGTGGGGTGAAGAATGGCATCATAGCATTGTATTTCAACAAAATTAACGCAATTTTGAGCCAACTCATGGCGCTTCTTATTATTTTTTTTAAAAATAAAAGAGCTATCGTTTCAAGAACAGTAAACAAAAGGATAAGAAATCATGAATATAAACTATACAGGAATTAAAACGACAGGTAATTAAAGTCTAGAGATCTTGAGTGGTGTTTTTCAATAAGTTAATTATATTTCTTGCTGTAGATTATTTTATTTCAAATTAATATTAATTCGTTGTTTTTTATATTAGTCATGTTTTAATTATTTTATCTCTTCTTCCTATGAAAAAGACAATAATGTGCATGAATACTTTTAAACATATCCTATATATGAGTGGCAAGGGCTCTTAGACGGTTATACTGACGTAAGTAATTAGAATTCGATCCCTATCTCTAATTAGATTATAAATTTAGTTGAGATGAATATATATTTTTTTATTCATGATCCAAGAAATAGATTTGTCTCTCTTGGAAAACAGAGAGGATTCCTTTTCTTTTATTTGTTCTTTTTTTCGCTCTTTCCAAAGAAATTTTGAAATATTTAGTAAACAAACTAATTAGAATCATCTTTAAGAAATATTTTATCTTTATAAAAATTTGGTTTAAGTAACAAGAAAAATAAAAATATAGACCTCGGATAAAAGTGAAGATCATTGTTCATTTTTCTATCACTTAATTATGTAAGATATGTAATATGGTATGAGATTCTTTGAATTTTGTTGGCCAAAAAATAAAGATTCATTTGAATTTTCCACTCCACAGTGAAAATCCTTAATTTTAATTATTAAAATTTAACATTTTTCCATAAAATAAAATATTATAAAAAATGATGTACTTCGAAATTAGTAAAATCATTGTTTTTATAACAGTAATATATTTTTTTGGCGGCTATAATTGTAATGTTATTGGTCTACAGTATTGATATTAATTAAATATTAATAAAAAAACAAATGTTAGCTTCACAAATATGATAATTTTGAATTTTAGAAGCCCCATCTTAATCCAGCCTGCATAAATATTGAAAATTACACATCCTGTTATATTGAGATTCTACTTCTAACTCTTTTAGAGCGAAAGAGAGAGAGAGAGAGATTTTATTTCCAGCACAAGGATAAAAGGTATAAACAAATGAATTTAGTATTTTACCATTTTTCACCAAGCATCTCAATAAATTTTAACTTGTATTGGGCGAATAATATAATAAAACTAGTTCCTTTCAGATTTTTGAAAATAAAATGAATTGGTAGATTTAACCCCAAAACTACAAGTGTTAACTTTTTTTTCTCAGAAATCAGAGTGATTCCATTTATATTTGGGATATAAATTACCTGGGAAAAATTTCAGCCAAAAAAAAAAATTACCTGGGGAAAAAGTCATGTTCGGGTATAGATTTTTCGAATTCATGAGCCCAAATCAATATATCTTCTCTCTTGTCTTGTCTTTTATACAAGGTACCCGCGCCCGCGCGCAGATGTATGTATATGAAGTTATAAACACAATAAGGCAACAGTGTAGATACAATGGAATCAACAGTATTAAAAAAAATAACATCCAGTAAGGGAGAAGGATAAATAGCACTAAGAAACTCCTACTCACGTGGCCGATTAAATTATGGGATTAGCCTGTGTCAAAAATTATTACTTTATTTCTACTTCAAAAATTAATTTCTTTTAATAATAAAACTTTCAATTCCTTGAAGTTGATTTAGTTATCAATTTATTAGCTCCTTAAATTTATTTTTTTATCAAGTTAATACCTTGTATTTTATATTATCATGTTAGTCCTTTAATTTTAAGTTTTAAACCATGAATTGACCTCCAAATTAATCTAATATGTGAAATATATTAGATAACCTGACAAATATATATAGTTAAATAGCAATAAAATGACCCTCAAATCAATTTAATTTTTTTATCAATATAGACCTTACGTTTTGTTTTGTTTGTTTTTAAAATCCGTGAATCCATTTTTCCTAACATAAAAATACTTTTATTTATTAATCTACATAATTGATATTAATATGTTATTATTGTAAATTTTAATAGTATTGACCAAATACATAAAATTAAATTTGATGGATCAAATTGATAATTGAGGCGAATTTGGTAGACTAAAAACTTCATTATTCTTAATTTTTTTAATTATATTATTTTTAAAAATAAAAATTTAAATTTTTATTAAAATAAATAATATTACTCATATTTATTATGTCTAATATAACGTTACTGTCATTTTATTTTTCCTGTTTCTGTCTTGTAATTTTTATAATCACTTTCTTTTGGATAATGTTCTTAAAACTTAGTTTTTATTTGTAATTTTTATTTATAAATATTTTATATTTCATTACAATTGTTGAGTCTACTTCCAAGGGAGTTGGCTCTTCACAGCAAAACAAACAAAAGTTTGAATTTCTAATAAAAGAGACGCTAACATTTAATGTTCGACTATATCTTTAACATTACAAGTGTTAGAGAAAGACTTTATATTGTGACTTCATATATATACATATATAAATAAAGATTTTTGAAAAAAAATCTTTTAATTCTTCAACTTTTAACTCAATTATAACTCAATCCCTTAACTATGACTCGCTGCGACTCAATCTCTCTACTTTTGATTCACCTATAACTCGATCCTTATTTTTTAATTTTTTTAAAAAAAATTCTTATCAAATAAGAGGAATAAAAAAATGCTCATATATTATTTTAAAATACCCTCCTCTTGCTCATTGATGTGAAATATAAGCTAACATGAAAAAAAATTAACAAAAATTAAGGGACTAATTTGTAAATCATTCAAAAGTTGAAGGACTAAGTCATAGGGGTTATAATTGAGGGACTAAGTTATAAGTGACTTAAAAATTAGAGGACTAAAAAATTAATTTTTTCAAGATTCTTTAACCGTCATAAAAGCTCGCTCAAAAATAAAAATGCATGAATTCAATTCTTGGTTGTCATATTAAAAAAATATTGATTACCCTTTATAAATCCTTAAAAAAAAAAAAGGTTCTACCCATATGGACGAACATAAGAAGATATTTCTTCCAATTGGATCCCAAGTATACCTCAAATAAGAACAAGTAAAATACCGAATGATAAAAACGTGAATATATTCATTTGAAGTTTCATGTCTCTTGAAAAAATAGAAAAGGATCAGACGACCAACAAATTCGTTGGATATTTTTAAAATATATCAGTATTTCAAAAGAAATAAGTATTTTCCATCAATAATATTAAACACTATTTCAAGCTATTAAAAATAAAAATTGATTTTTTTTATTGCCTTCAAATGCAACATTCAGAAACCACCAAAATAAATTAGTCTAATGAGCCACAATATTTATGAAACTGAAAATTAAATCATAATTTGAGGATGTTCAAAAGTTGTTTGATTAGTGTCTATAAATATTAGGAGTGTTGTGAGTCCAATGCTAAACTCTTCAGTTTTCAAGTCAATTCTTTCCTCTACATCTATACTGTGTTGTGTTGCCAAAGTATTATTCTACTAGTGTCTGTTGTTCTGTGCTCCTATTAATTTTTACAAGATGAGTCTGTTTAATTTTAGGAAGTTGTTGTGCAAACAATCCAATATGGCAAAATAGCTCTAAAAGTATCATTGGCACAATTCAGACTTTAAATCTACTTGTTGATTCCAATAATCTTAAAAGCTAGTCATTTTGGATGAAGATGTCTTCGCCTCGCATGGCAATGGAAACAAGATAAGTGTACGTTTTTTCTGAAAAGGAAAAAGAGAAATTGTTGTTTGAAAGAATTTATTTTTCTTATTATATGATGTATACAATATTTTGCATTCCATGTTAAAAAACTTTTTGATTTTGATTGTATTATCTAAAATATTCTCCAAATATCTTTTATTATTATTGTGTATATATCTCAATTATTATTAGGATATATTATTTGATATTATTATATAGTTATTAGTCATTATTGTATTTTTTATTTTCTTTGTGTATATAATGTAACCTTCATCTTAATAATAGATACGACATTTTTCAATCCTTCTCTAATTTCTCTCTCTTATCTCTAATAGCTCTCATGGTACCAGAGCCATACAATATTTTTTCTCACAATAAGTCAGGTTTTGAAGAGTGTTAGCTTTCCTTCGCAGTAGTATTGCCATCTTTCGTCACGAGTGCAGATCTATCTTAAATTTATTTTCGCATATCCACAAGCAGCTTCGATAAATCGACATTTTCAGATGCGTTAACCGTTGGATCGTGCTAAAATTTGGTCACAAGTAAAGAACATCCAATACATCATTATGAACAGTCAGATCATTGACTAGTTTCCTGGTGTGAGCGCTATGCCATTCGCACTACAGTCTTTGGTTTAGATGTTTTTAATCCTTCATTCTCTTTTATAAGCCTTTTTTCCCTTAAAAAATGAAAAATTCAAATGTTGCTCAATCTGTATTAGTTACTTTGAATGGTTGTAATTACCGTCTTTAGTTGGAAAAATGTGATCTTCCTCAGCCTACTTTAGGATCCTCTCCGATTGGACATGAAACTTTGTTGTGCACATTCATCTTCGATTCCTCTAGCCTATCTACTGCCTTATCTACTCTCACCGATAAATTCACTTGGTATTTTAACTCTACTTGCTACAATCATATGACAGGTCAAGAAAATTTCTTCTCCTCTATGACACCTAACTCTACTGCCTATCCTATACACACTGCTGATAATTCTCAAATGCCTGTTAATCATATTGGTACTGTCTCCTTGCCTTCCCTATCCATTCATGATATATATTTTGTTCCTCCCATTAACTTTAACCTTCTTTCTATTGGACAACTCGTTGATATGGGTTATGACGTGTTATTTAATAAACGTGGTTGTGTTGTGATGGATTCTCAAACAAGACAAGTTGTCGGGACCGAGCGCAAAGTTGGTCGCATGTTCAAGCTCACTTCAATACACCTACCTGAGATCACTATTCCCACATTGTGTGCTGCCTCCACATCCTCTTCTCTTAATTCTTCTCTCGACCTATGGCATCATCATCTTGTTGACCCTTCTTTGAGTAAATTACGTCCTTTAATTTCTAGTGGTCTTTTAGGTCATATTCATAGTCATTCTTTGCAATGTGTTTCTTGTCAGATTGCCAAACAACCTACTTTCTTTTCATAAAAATGATTCTATTGCTGCTTCTCTATTTGATTTGATTCATTCTAATGTTTAGGGCCCTGCACCTACTCCTTCTATGGGAGGATTCTGATATTTTGTGATTTTTATTGATGATTTTTCTCATTTTACTTGGATTTATATGATGAAACATTGATCTGAGTTACCTAAAATTTATATCAAATTTGCTACCATGGTTCACACTCAGTATTCTAAAGTCATCAAAATTTTTCATTGATAATACTTCACAATATCGTGACCCTAAATTACTCACCTTTCTTAATTCTCAAGGTACTATTTTTCAACATTCTTGTCCTTATACTTCTCAACAAAATGGCTGTGCTGAGCGTAAACATCATCATATTCTTGATTTTATTAGAGCATTGCTCATTTCCTCTTCTTGTCCTAAACGGTTTTGGGGTGAAGCAGCCTTAACCTCTATCTTTTGCATTAATCGACTCCCATCTCTTATTATCAATAACATTTCTCCTTTTAAGCGTCTCTATGGTTATCCTCTCGATTATAGTCTTTTGAAAGTCTTTGCTTGTGCCTGTTTTGTTCTTCTTCCGTCTCATGAGACAAATAAACTTCAAGCTCATTCTCGTGTTTGTTGTTTTCTTGGTTATGATTTTGAGCATAAGGGTTATCGTTGTTAGGATCCTCTCTCTCACCGCATTCGTATTTCTTAGCATGTTGTCTTTTAGGAAAATATCAAGTTTTCATCGCTAACCGATCTCTCGTCATTCTCATCTTCTTCACCTCTTATTTTTACAGATATTTCTATTGATCTTTTTGCCAACGACTTGAGCATAGATTCTTCTATTGAGCTCGTTTCCACAACCGATACTATGCCCGCTCCAATATGCCTACTGTCACACTTATTGCTCCTCCAACACAAGTCACACCTACTGAGCCTATATCATTTACAGACTCTCGACCCAATTGTGTAAGAAATCCTCTCTCTTACCTTAATGATTACCATTGTTTTTCCACCATTCTCTAATTTTAAGAACCCAAATCCTTTAAAGAAGCCTCTCGTGATCCCCTTTGGCAGTAAGCTATGGATGATGAATTGCAGGCCCTAGAGAAAATGTATACTTAGATCTTGTTAATCTTCGTCTTAGTAAAACTTTGGTTAGGTGCTGATAGGTCTACAAGAACAAGACTCATTCTGATGGCTTTTTGAAACAATGTAAGGCTCGCTTGGTGGCCTAAAAATTCACTCAGGAGTATGGTGCTGACTATGAGGAAACTTTTGCACCTATAGCCCGTATGACATTTGTTCACAGCCTTATAGCCATTTTTACTGTTAAGCACTAGCCTCTTTACCAGATGGATGTTAAAAATGCCTTTCTAAATGGAGATTTAGAAAAAGTGTATATAAAGCCTCTACCTGGGTATTAACATCCAAAAGACAAGGTCTATCATCTTCATCAAGCTTTATATGGGCTTAAGCAGGCTCTATGTGCATGGTTTGCTAAGTTTAGTAACACTATGAATCAATTACATTTTTCTTGTAGTCCTCACAACTCGGCTCTATTTGGTTGCTCTACTGCTCATGGTATTGTTTTGTTACTACTGTATGTTGATGATATGATTATCACAGGCAGTGATGATATAAGAGTTCATGAGCTCAAGACATACTTGGGCCCGTAATTTGAAATGAAGGATCTTGGTAGGTTGAACTATTTTCTTAGGATCAAGGTCCACCATAGGAATGATGGTATATCTCTCTCTCAAGTCAATTATGATATCGATTTGATATCCTGAGCTCACCTTTCTGATGAGGAGGTCGAAACTACTCCTATTGAACTAAATATTCACTATACTTCTACCGATGGCATCTTGTTAGATAATCCCACCCATTACCACCAACTGGTTGAGGCTTTATCTATCCTGCCATCACGCGACCTGATATTGCTTATGTAGTTCATGTTGTTAGTCAGTTTATGTCTGAGCCTCGCACAACTCATTATGCAACAGTTCTTTAGATCATTCGGTATATCAAAGGCACTCTGTATCATGGGCTTCACTTCTCTGCTAGCTCCTTCTTGCACTGCAAGCTCACTTTAATGCTGATTAGGGTGGTGATCATGATGATCGACGGTCTACAAGTTTCTGTATCTTCTTCAGTCATTCCCTTATCTCTTGGAGAAGTAAGAAGCAGATATTAGCCTCTCGCTCTAGTGCTGAATCAGAATATCGTGCACTAGCAGACACTACTACTAAGGTACTTTGGCTTCGTTGGTTACTTAATGAGTTGGGAGTATCCCAGAGCTCCTCCATAGACATTTATTGTGATAGTCAAGTTGCAATTAAGATTGCTCACAATGATGTGTTTCATGAGGGGACCAAACATATTGAGATTGATTGTCACTTTACTCGGTAGCATGTTGTTCGGGCCATCATCCAACTTGTTCCAATTCAAACCAAGTATCAGCCGATGGACTTGTTTACAAAGTCTTTTCATCCAGGCTGCTTTCAGTTTCTAGTAGACAAACTCAAGTTGCTTTCTGTGAAGCCATCTTAAGTTTTAGAGGGGATGTTATCTAAAATATTCTCCAAATATATTTTATTATTATTGTGTATATATCTCAATTATTATTAAGAGATATTATTTGATATTATTATATAGTTATTAGTCATTATTGTATTTTCTATTTTCTTTATGTATATAATGTAACCTTCATCTTAATAATAGATATGATATTTTTCAATCCTTCTCTAGTTTCTTTCTCTTGTCTCTAATAGCTCTCAGATTGATTGATTATTAAGACATGCATAGCTATAGAGTTTTGGGTATGACTAAATGGAGCAAGGGTAGCTAACACGGTTGTATCCTTTGGTCACCTAGCATAATAAGGAATAGTGGGTTTTATATTTCAGTAGTATAAAGCATTAATGAGACATAAAAATATGTTTTATAAACAAAATATTATTGAAGATTTCTTGCCATTAGAATGCATGTATGTTACTATTGAAAGAATAATTTTGGAATGATCTAGACGATTACAATCTATTATTTGCAAACTGCAAGTGCAGTAGAAATCATATAAAAACTACAATGTTTATTAAAAATTACAAAGTATATTTCATGTTAATGATGGTGAGCACATGAGACTGAAAAGAAATTATATGACTGAGTGTCATATTTATAATTGAATTTGTTCAAATACTTGGTGTATGTACAGAATGGGTTTTATGCTAGCCTTAATGTCATAGAAGGTTATATGGTCAGTTTCAATTTATAATTGAAATGTTGTATAGGATGTGGAAGAGCTCGTTTTAGCCTATTGATCTCATGAGTTTGTTGTGATGCGGTGTTCTCTAACCCATTTGGTTAATTGCAAAGGAAATAAGATAAGTTTAAATCTAACTTATGTTTTTTAAATTTGTTTTCCCACTAGTGAATCATGAAATGATTCATGTGATGGGCTCAAATTTTGATGATGGAATAAAATATTATATATATTATTGCATCTTTAAAAAATATTATAGCTTTGGAGTTTTGGTTTGTAAAAGGGGACAAAAATTTTCCTAAGGAGTTATGAACCGACAATCATGCCTTGGGATCTTAGAAGGTATTTCATGAATCACCATCGACTAAAGCCTCATAGGCAAAATTAAAACCTTAAACCCAATGACTTTGAGGCTATAGAAAATTGGTGGTTACCATTGGGCTGACTGAACATGCTTAACCTCAAGCTAGTTTCACCACTAAATCCTGGAGGATTTAAATCTAATGAAGGCGTGTTGTACTGAGACAATGGGTTTTAATGATTTTCTATTAAGGGCACATGAAATTACAAAAGCATTTGCTCATGTGGGCCATAGTGAAAGTGAATATTATAATATCTTGAATTTTAACTTTCAAATTTAATTCATCAATCAAAGGTAATTAGGTGTTATTGAGAATTGGCTTATTGACAATTAGTGATAGTTAACGAGCCTATTGATTTTAGATACAGCTTTTAGATTGAACTTGGAAGAGGATTGCGCCACCTGTGCTTAAATTAAGAGACAAAATCATGAATGCCCATTTTGTGCCACACGTTATGGTGAATGGTCTAAAATTTTAAAAGTGGGGACGAAGCTCGAGCTTGAACTAGAAGGAAAAAAATGAGAACATAGAAGAGAGCAATGAGAGAAGCCTCTGGTCTACCAGGGCAAACATCTACTACTATTTTAAAGGGATTTTAAGCTTTAAGATTAAGATTCTAAGGTATTCATTTCTCTTTCCTTTACCCTCTCCATTCATACTTTTCAACCTGTTTTCTCTTTAAAGGGTGATATTTTCATACCTTACATAATATCCTCCTCCTTCTAAATCATGATTAACTCTAAAATTTAGTTAATTAAGAGATTGGATCAAGATAATTAACATATTACGAAGTTGCAAATGGTTGAAAAATTATTGATCCCAAGTTTACAAAACTAAAACCATTATCAAAGTCTTTAAAATAGACAGATCAGAGTTCACAAATATGCAAGTATAGGATCTTTTCAGACATGAGTACATTTGCTAAAGAAATTTAGAACAAGATAATTTTGTAGAATTTTAGGGCATGCACCGTGGCTCATTGAGCATGCGCCGTGGTGCATTTGCACGATTTTTGATAGTAACTTCTGCTGTCAATTTAATAACTTTTGGGGAAACTTTCGATGCGCTGCAATTCTCCATCTGACATCTGATTGATATGAACTAAGTATCTACAGAAAGCTCTTTCTGAACTTTAACTAATGGCTTTGGTTTTATAATCAAATCATTTCTCAATCAAAATGTGAATACTCTCTTCAAAACTTACACTTCTTCAATAATTTTTGCAAAACTAAGTGTCCAATTCAATTATCAAAAATTAATAGCCATTGATATCAATTTGACCACATGCAAGGCATCAAAACTAACTCTTACAATACACCACATCTCATTAAATACTTATAGATCACAATTTTACTACTCAAACCCTTGATTTCAAAAACATACAAGGGTGAGTTTAAGCACATTTTTATCAAGTAATCCATAATTGACCCATAATATGTTCAATTTTTACTTGCATTAGTAATTTAGCCCTTACACAGATAACACATATCATAAACTCATTTCCTAAGGCCCAAAATACATTTACAACTCACAGAATATATAATGCAAGCAAGAATAAAAAATGAATCGATCATAGTTGGCAATTTAAATTGTCAAATATACATAAAGGCTAAAAAATAAAGAGGCCTACTAAAATAGGATCACAGTCTTATGCCTCTAGTTGCTTTCCTCTATCTGATCCTCTTGAGCTATTCCATGTAATTAAAGATAGTGAGGTAAGTATAACCACTTAACAACCAAGGTCCAACTAACTCATACTAATGGATATCAATTAATTTAAATGCAACTGACAATTATAAATAATTACAAAGTATAGACATGTTCAAGGGCTTAACTCAACCTTCTCATCATCTTCAAGACATACATATGAGATTATGATTAAAAATCAATTTATAAACATGTCTCAAGAGCAAATATCCACATATTCATTTGCTATGATTCATATTCACGGAATGTTAAACAAATTAATGCCCTTACATAATCAACAAGATTTTTAAGTGTATTAATTCACTAGATCACAATATATCAACTATGTGCCCTTTTTCACTATATGCATGATTACGCCTCCCTTATATCTTCCTTATTCTTTTAACACGAAACTGTAGGCTATAACATGATTGGATAGTCTATAATCGTGACTTCTCTAGCCTAAATACTTGTGAGAAGATTACCCAGTCAAGACTTATCCAACTCACTTGTAAAATATGATTTCCTCCATTTCTCACACTATGGGGTGTCATACCCCTTAAACTAACTTCTTCATTGAATCGGTGAATAGCTAGCTAAGTTCGAGTCTCTCGTCAAACTAGTGAGATAGTCCTTCGTTAAACCAATAGGACAATATGAATATAATCAATTCGGGCAAGCCATCGCTCAGATAGGAGCCCTACTACATGGATTTAATTTTTTTTATTCCTCTTCCTAGGCAAACTCCCATCTTTTATGATCATGCAATGCATATTCATGTAATAATTCATATTTAACATAATTCATAGAACTCCACATAACCAATTTCATTGAACTTTATCATTTTATAAATCATTGAACTCTTAATTACATAAATCATTGTATTCCATGATTTCAAAAACATTGGACTATATTTAATCACCACTTCAATAGTGGATTTTTCAAACAAAACAAGCCACATTTGCATTTTAATCAATTTCACATAATTCATTTATCAATATCAATTAATAAACTAATCAACACAAAATTATAAGATAAAATTCTTCCGGTTACCTCCAACCTTTGAGAAGTCAAAGATTTTATCCCTCAAATACTCACTCCCAAAGCTTTCAAGAAGCTTAAATGGTGGCAATGATAGTCACTCTACAAGCATTTACAATGCAATTTATCAATATTCATATTTGAGCTAATCTTCACTAAAAATTCCACCCTTCATAATGCTCGAGATTTATTTTTGACTCATGTAAAAATACCCATAAGGTTTCTTAGCTTTTTAACCCTCATTAACATTATTAAGCTCTTTAATGATCATTAATAGGACTACATTGTTCCCAACCAACTTATGTATGAGGATTTTCAGACATTTAATATCCTTCAATCACCAACCATCATATATTCACAAATACTAAATTTACTTAGCTCAATATATACTTGTTAACTCTATTTAGATCAATAAATTCAGACACATAGCCTATATGAACTGAAAATCACTAGCATCAATTAAATGCTGACTTTGACCATTAAGAAAATGAAAGAAGAGAGAAAGATTTAAGTGTAGGAAGCTTACCCTTGATATTTATGAGCTCTAAATTACTCCCACTAGTCAGTTTCTTTAAGCCCTAGCATAGCTCTTTGGACTCTCTTAAATTCTTTTATTTTTCCTTTAGTTTTTGCTTCATTTTATAAACTTATGATAGCAAAAATGTGTCTATGCACCGCGATGCATGGCACAAAGAGCACCTCCCAAGCGTATTGCCACACATGTGCCACAGCGGCTTATCTACAAGCTACAGTAGGTGGTACAGAATTTTCCCCTTTAGAATTTCTTCCTCTTTCATTCCTAGGTGACCTAATTCTCTTTTGGACTAATGTTTAAGGCTAAAATTGAAACCAAACATCCCTATTAGGCCTCTCTGGCCACACACCTTGCTAATACACTTAATTAATCTAACTGGGCTTATTTAATCTAGTTTAAAATTAAGGATGTTACACCTTAAGGCTTTGGGTCCAAACTCATTGTTTCTAATGGGACTAATGGGAGTTGTTTAACCTCTCTAAACCTATTTTTAAGGATTTTACAAAACTGTGAGCTTGGGTCAAGTGTTTTGGATGAAACCTAAACACTTTGAGTGAGCTTTTGGTTGTCGGGTGATATATTAACTGTTATTTAAACTATTGAAAGCTAAATGAAGTTAATGGAAGTTAATAAACTTATTAGTCATGAATTTGAGCTTGCAGTTGAAAATATGGGTTGTTAAAGTATGAGTTTGAGAGTTGGAAATGGCATTGAAGTTGATATTTAATATTGACAATTATTGTTAATTGTATATTAGCCTCGTCACAGGCCATTTGAACTCATTACAAGCTCAGGCAAGTGGTTTGGGATAACCTTTGAGTTTTCAAAAGTTTAATGTAACCAAAGAAATTCATTATCTTGCTATTGCTTATTAGATTAATTATAGTGTTTGTGAAAATTGAATAACATGTCTTCTATTTAAATAAACTCATTTATTGTTTTATAAAATGACTTGCAAGTTTGGCCTTTTGCGTCATTTGAGACAATAATTTTGAAAAATGCTATTATAGCTTTGAATGAGTGGATCTGAGAAATGGAAATAACATGTGCATACTTGTATTAGGTTGATCATGCTAAAAATTGTCAGTATGCATGGTGATGATTTGATTGATGCCACATGATCATACATTAGGTGGGAGGATGCCCTAGGAGGAGTTAGTGTTTTATTTTCCACGTAGAATATAACCAATACTATGGTGGCCTCAGTGATTTGGTTCTCATATTAGGTCTTCCTAAATCTCACATAGAAATAGGTGTAAGCATAGATTTCCTAAACCCTATCCTTAACCTTAACATAGATTGGGTACATTGTGGGACATGTGATAGCCTGATGGATCTGAGAGTTGAGGGAATCCATGGTTTGAAAGTAAGCATAGTGCCTTTGGTTGGGTGGCTCTTTACAATTGGTGAGCCTAGGTTAGTCCATTCACACGAACTTAATCTTATTAATTAATAGCCTATGGATTCAGTCAGTAATATATAGAGGAGATAAGGAGTATTTAAGCATGCATTTGTAATATCATGTGATGTGATATTATGATATTTATACTTATGTCTGATTGGATTTCAAACATCTACTTTGCATGCATTAATTGATTTAACTTGCATGTCTAATTTAAAGTCTTTCTTGATTACTAAGTAGCTATACTTACTTATATTCTTCAAGTTAAGGAGAAGGCACATAAGGCATAGGAATCTACAATTTCTACTATATGCCTCTAGCTTTTGGTTATTACAATCACTACTGTACGCAACAATACTTATTAATGAAATTAACAAGTAAAGTTACATGATTAATAAGTAATGTTGTTCAGTTGAAGGAGTCATGAATTTGATAAATAAATTCAAGTAATTAACAAGTCATATTAAAGTATTAACAACAACAGTTATGCAATTAACAAGTAATGTAGCTTTGTTATTGGAGCCATGGACTTAATAAAGAGAGTTAAGTAATTGACAAGTCCTGTTAAGGTATTAACAAGTATAGTTATGTAATTAACAAATAATTTATTTCTATTGCAGGAGTTGTGGGGTTAATAAGGAAAGTTAAGTAATTAACAAGTTCTGTTAAGGTATTAATAAGTAAAATTACGCGATTAACAAGTAACGTAATAATTAAGTGGTTCAAAAACAAGATTTATTATACATATAATTTTATGCATTATATAATTGAATTGGTTAAATGGCTTAGTGGTTCATAACTTTTTAGTAAATTAAGGGGTTTGGGTTCTACACCCACGTTGGCTACCTTTGGAGAAATCAATTCTCTAACTACTACCAACAGTGGTCCAATCGATAGCCAGAGCTCTGGTGATGAAGGTCTAGTGGCTACCATAGCCGGCAAAGCTCCGATCACCAATAGTGGTGCTCTGGCGACGTTAGCTAGTGGTTTTTTTTAATATTTGAATTGAAGGCATTTTGGTCTTTTCTATTTTTAATTTAGTTTCTTAGGATGAACTAATATTTTAAAATTTTTTGAGACCTATCTGAAGATATGTTGCTATCTAGGTCTTTAAATAAAATTCTCCCTATTTTTTATTTTTGGTATCTCTCTTTAACGCTTAACACGTGAAAAATAATAATAATAATGAGAATGGCAATGAAGGTCTCCATAAAAGAAAAAATAGCAGCAAAAGTCCAAAACAATTGAAGATTCATCGATGCATAAGTAAATTGACAATCTATAATTATACATAAATAAATTCTTAATTGTTTTCAAGCCGCATCAACCCTTTTTTTCCTTCGTAGGGTCTTCACTACCACTTTCCCTAAAAAGTACTCTATGATCTCTTTTTATAAGTTGTTTTTAATCGTAGTTGTCATGGAAGCACGTCAGCTTTCCATTTTTACCGTATTCATTAAAAGAGTTCTTTAATATGATTAATTATTTTTTTATAATTTTCAAGAAGCTAAATGACAAAACAATGTAACTATTAAAAAAATATGACAAAGTGTCTTTTGTAATACTTTCTCCGATCATACATATAAATCACTTCTAAATGAATTATTAATAATATTGGGGAAAAGATCAGTTTATCTTTATTAAATGTATCATTTATAGAAACAATATCTGTCTCATATGTCAAATTTTACTCTACTTATATAATTTTTTTTAATGAAACATGGATAGTATTAATAGAAAAATTGTGAACGGATAAAATTAATGATTTATCTTTTCAGGCAAAATAATTAATAAAAAGGACTATCAATTTTTTTAAAATGTGATTAATATATAGAATCAAAGGGAGTAGATAATTAAAAATTGTTAAAAACAGAAAATGACAATTGCAAACTTTGTTAAAAGTTCACGTATTTGTAAGTGAACATTTACAATAAAATTTTAATTGAAAATTAAAAAATATACAGTTGACCGTTTATTAATTTATGAACTAACTTTTAAAAGATTCAAACACGGTTATTCTTAATTTTATGAATCAATAAAAATTTATAATTGACCCTTAAAAATTCATAAGTGAGTGCTCTAATAATCTTAGGAATGACTATCTATAAATTCACAAATAATTTTTTGAAAGATTTACACGTGACTAATCACTGACTATGAGCCCATTCTAGTTTTATGGAGTTATTTTCAGTTGCGGCAAAGGACGCTAGTCCTTCCATAAGATTTCAAAAATTGGCAACATGTAATTATCATTAGGGGCTTTAGCATATTTAGTCAATATTATGTAGCTAAATAAAACTAATAACCCACCATTTCCTCAATTAAGAGAATGGCCGATCTGCTAATTTTTCTTAGGACCAAAAGATGAAATAACCCTTAAAGACTATAATACCCTAATTGCCTTTCTCAAACTGGAAACTTAGAGACCTGGAGACGGCATTTCGCTTGCACCACACGAAGACCTGGAGGCGGTGCTATGCGTTTGGGCTGTGGACGAAGAAATTAATAGCAGGCAACGAAATAGCTGCCGCCAGTGGACAAACGAAGTCAGAGATTTAGCAAGGACACCACACAAATGCTAGGTGAGGTAGACTGAAGCTCTGCATTCATCTGGGAAAACACACAAACGCGAGGTAAGGTGAAGCAAGGCAGACTTGCTGCTATAAATTCAGTGTCAAAAATCAAAAATGCTGCCAAGGTGAGGAACGACTGCTGCTATAGCTTCAGGGTGAGGAAGTCCGGTGACATTGTGTTACTTAAACCAGAGTTCAAGCGAGGATTTTGCAGATATTCTGTCAATGGCGCCAAAAAGGAAAAATCGTCCTACTTCACCAGGTATTTTCGCAGAATCCTTGATGTAGGGCTATATATCAGATGCTTAGACCTCTTGATTTCTCTGTTATTCAGAGCTGAAAACACCCTACCCTGTATCGAAGCTTTTAGCTGAAACATGTATAATACCTTGTATATCAAATTGTTACACGTACGAAGACTTAGTACATGTAATATTTCACAGCAAGGTTGCAAATCAGCGTGTGCGTAAATTAGTCAAGAAAAAAAAGTACATGCACAAAGTTGTTGCTTGTTAATCACTGTGCAAGCATGAGAATAAGGAATCTCTTCAAAATCCCACTTCCTGCAACTACAACTTATAGTCTCCAAGTAAATAATAAAACTAGATTTGCCATGCACTATAGTGAATTCATTTATATCATTTGGTTGAACCTACAATAAAAATGTAATACAATATAACAATGATAAGTTTCAAAGTCGATATATCAATGATATTCAATAGTATATCAATTAAGATATGTTCAATTGTAAAAACATTAACTCTATGTGTCTACGAAGCTCTATTTGCTCGGATAATTGCTTTTCAGCCCATGGTGTTAGATGAGAAGATATAAAATTAGCATGCATCCTTCATGTATAAAACTAGTCTTGAAGCTTGTTCCTAATAAACTCAATTAATGGTATAATTGGTAGGTCCCTTGCATCATCTAGAGTATAGTTCATGCTTTCTAATATATTAAAAGTCATAATATCATACCGTCTCCTCATAGAATAACAACGTGACCACTTTTCATAACCCACATCTAAAAGGTAATCACGAATTTCAGGTGCCATTTGATCTAATTTTTTCATCTCACATTCAAAATCAGAAAACTTATATACCCTAGCATAATGATTGAAGACACCGACAACTGAAGGGGGTTTGAACTTTGTTCTTATATTACCCAACAAATGTTATACACAAATACAATGGGTAGCATTAGAAAATACATTAGACACAGCCTTTAGGATACTACTTTTCCTGTCTAAAACAAAGACAAGGTCTTGACGATAACATAGTGCACTCTTTAATTTATACAGAAGCCATTCTCAAGAAGCATCAGTCTCTGAGTCAATAACTGTAAATGCTAATGGAAAGATTGAATTGTTTCTATCCATAGTACATGCAATTAAAAGAGTCCCTGCATATTTGTTCTTTAAAAAAGTTCCGTCAATGAATATAATTGGTCGACAATGACTCCATCCCTTAATAGAAGCAGTAAATGATATAAAGAAATACTTAAAACGACCATTACCACCATCTTCAATAGCAATAATAGTATCTGTGTCATATTGTTAATAATCAGACAACAAAGTAGGATACAAAACATAATTACTGTCTAAATAACACAATATATCTAATTCAGTTACTGTCTAAATATATCATTAATAAACAAAGGTATATCAATGATAAATATGTACCAGAATTTGTGTAACTCAAAGCATGGCACAAGGAAGGTAATTAGGCATAAAAGTCCTTTGGACAACCTTGAATTGCTTCTAAAACAAGTTCCTTTGCTCTCCATGACTTGTAATAACTAACACCAACTCCAAATTCCTTACGCATGTGCTTAATTATTGATTTCGGATCATTACATTCTCCGTCAATGACTTTTTGCTCACACATTCACTAATGATAAGGCTTGTTGCTTGCCTATGGTCACCACGCACGACGTCAACAGCACAAGTATGGTCCTTTACATACCGTCTAATGACCCAAACTTGAGTAGAAGAAATTGTTGAAGCCCGTACATACCACTTACAACCATCAACACTACAAGCAACAACAAGCCTTTCACCATTTGATTTTAAAGTTTTATATTCAAAATTCCTCTTCATCACTAATAGTTGCAGAAACTTTTAGACTTTCAATTTGCTCAAGAATGTATCTCCCTCCTTAATATCGTCCATTTGCAAAAGTTCATCGAGTCCGCTATAATTCTTGTTGTTGGTAAATGTAGATGAATATGAAGTTAAGGAACTATCTCATTCATGGCAAGGTTCAAACACTTTTTAAATGGACAAAGGTTCGTTGGAAATAAAGACAATCAATGAGAAGTTAAAGAGATTAGAATTTCTCAGGGAATTAAAATACCATATCAAATCATTGTCATTCTTGACCTCTAAAATACTATATGTTGAAGTTTCAATATCAAAAGAGACTATCAATTTGACCTCATGACTTGCATTCAACCATAATTTCTTATACACAATTTCCATGACATGAGAATAGGAAGTTATATCTTCCACAAGCACTTTCAAGTATAAACCATCGATGTAACGGTTGTTCAAATCTCATTTTCTATCATAAGAAATTATGACATTAAGCATCCCCATATCTACAAGATGACATAGTATTGGTAAGTTATCACTGATATTACTTATCAATGAGATATTATAGTACATCAATGATATACTAATGTTAATTAGAAACACAAAAACGCCATCAATGAGATACTATAGTATATCAATGATATACTAACGTTAATTAGAAACACGAAAACACTATCAATGAGATACTGTAGTATATCAATGATATACTAACGTTAATTAGAAACACAAAAACGTCAAACTCCTTCACCCAAATCAGATCAAACTAGGTTCACAAAAAATTACAGACGCCTTAGCTGATCATAGAAAATTAAATACCTGAAATAAAAAATAAAAAATCATGAACATTGAGAAAATAATATGTTGTATTAGAAATTCAAGCAAATTGCATGATCAATAACAACAAAAAATAAATTAGGAACAGATGATTTACTGATTCAATAGATATATTACCTGAATATATGAAGATGATAGAAATTCGATTATGGATGATTCTCTTCAACCTCCAGAAAAATGAATACAAGATAATTTCTATTCAATAATGTAGTTTCCTGTTCAATGTGATGACAATGTCTGGGAAAAATAAAGAAGATAAACAGAGAGAGGCAAGTACTGTACGATAAGATACGTTCTATGATCCTTGATGAAGATGGTGAAAATAACCGTCTGGATGGAGAAATAAAATCAAAAAAATTAGATAAAAATAAAATCAGATATATTTTATTTTAATAAAAATAACCGAACGGATTTGAAGACAAAGGAGTAAAAACACATCTAATTTATTTTTGAATGGGCCATATTTTAAAATATTTAAAAATTTCTTTCATAATTTATAAAAGTTATATTTTTTGAGACCATTGAGCAAATTTTCTCTTATCATTATTTTAGCTCTAATGAGATTTGCAGTTGTCATTTTCTCTTTGAAAAATCTCTTACCATGTAAAAGGCAGGAATAATAAAAGGAAAAATTACAGTCAAGTATTGAATAAAAAATAATTTTTTAAAAATTTATTTGCAAGTTAAATTTTAATATTTAAATATATTTTAGTATTTATAAGTGATTGAGATTTATAAACAATTAATTTCTTACGCAGGATTCACACATAATTTTTTTAATTGAATTGTTTGTACATACATCGGATGATTGACGGGACAATGAGTGACCAATTATGAGAGTATGTGGACAACTGGGCTGGGTTTCTTCCAATTATTTTTTTACTACTTTTTTATTATAAATTTAAATTGTTTAAATTAAATATGTATTTTTAAAAATTATTAAATTTAAATTATAAAATTTAATTTAACTGTTGATATGTGCAGTAACCTGCCCTCTAATTATGTGACAAGCAGAGCCGCTCCCTTCGGTTCGCTGCCGCTGTTGGACATGAACACTTATGCTTGAATATTACTTTCTTTTTTTTTTTTTTTTGAAAAACATGTGTTTGAATATAACTTTAATCAAAAGACAACTTTCGTTTGTACTACTATTATTCCATTGATGACAATGATGTTGTCTTTTTTCTCCCGCTTACGTTTTTTGTCAGTGTAATGATGTCTCTCTGAAAAGTGAAAGCCCAATACTAACTTGTAGTACCTGTTTCCCGATAACAGGATTTTTTTTTTAATTTGTCGAAAAGGAAAAACCCAGTGGTTGCATTATTAATTCTTTTTTTAGATGAAAATACAAATTTGCTTTTGTTTTATCACACGCTCCCTCCCATCCTAGTTATAAATTATTTTTATTAATATTAATATAATAAAAATATAAAAAATAAAAATAAGTAAAATTTTAAGTATTAATTTCAAGTAAAAAGTAAATAAATAATTTGATATTATTTTTCTGTTTTCTGTCTCTCTTTACTCCCTCTATTTCTATATATATGTGAGAAAAAATTATATTATATAATTTAAAAAAATTAATTAACTATAATAATTATATTTAAAAACAAAAAATTAAATTAAAATGTCCTATGTTAATCAATATAAGTATGTATTAATTATTTTTTTAATATAAATTATGAGAGATGATTTAAGAAATATGTAATAAATGCTTGTTGAAAAATGTGATTTTCTTTATATAAAAAATAAATAAAAAGTAATAGTTTTCTTACAAATAGAAATGGAGTAGTACTTTTTAATGGTAGTTTAAAAATTTAATTTAAAACAAAACAATTCTATCAATTAGTAACTTATAAAATGAACCAAATTATGCCTTTAAAAAGTGACTAATATACATGACTGAAGGAGTAATTCTCTTATCATATTTACAAGGCAGAAAAATTTATTTTAGTCTTATTTATAAGGTACCTCAATAATTATTATGTTCATTTTTACTATTTTGCCCCTATTAAAATGTAGGGAAGTTTATTAAATGTTAGAGTATTTTATCTTAGAATAAATATATTTAATAGGAGTAAAGTTAAAAACTTATTGAATTTTTAAATAGAATTAATGATGTTTAAGATTTTTTTATTCCGGTGAAAATACTGAAAGTGACTTATAAATAAGATCATAGAAAGTATACCCGGAGATGGAAAATGGATGGGCTTGGCCGTAACTCTTGAGCTTGGATTTTTTTTTAAATAATTGATTTTTAAAATTTAATCCTTATTTAAAAGGCTCATGGCCAGGCTTGTAAGTTATTTTAAAAAATAAAAATTTTATAAAATAAATAAATACAAATTTAGATATAGAATCTTGAAGAAATTTTAAAATGAAGATAAAAATTTTCAATCCGTATCAACTTTATCAAATTTAATAAATACAAAACTTTTGTATTATATAGTACAACATTAATAAAAACTAAGAAACGAACCTTATAAAGTAATCATGTTTAAAAAATTTGCTAATATCATGTTAAGGCAAATGGCAAGAGAACCAGCATCAATCATTTTAACAACACAATATGTTAATCAGCATTAGTCATTTGAGAATTAAGGTTGGAGGCAACCCGAGCTCAATTTTTTTTTAGGGCCTATTAGGGCTAAATTTCAATCTCCAATTTTCCAAAAAAAACCCCTCACTTTTTCAAACCTTGAATCTTTTTTTAAGTAGAGCTTCTAAACCTAGCTTAAATATTTCTAACTCTAGCTATATTTAACTTTCAATTGATCCAATATTATCTTATAGGTTTTACAAATGATGCTACGCTGTTCTATAATAACATTTGATCGTTAGTTGAACAATTTATATTTTAAAGAGTAAAAAAACATTTTTGTTTCAGAGTTTGTTTGAAATAGCAATTAGCATCCTAAATCTTTTATTCGCTCCTTGCAATAGATGAGTCATGATGGATGCTTTATGGAAATTTTACAACTGAGGATTATGAGTGACAGAGCGCCTTATTCACGCAATCCACAAATATTCAATTCAAATTGGGTGATTCTACTACAATAATCCTTACAACACTCACTCACGTAATTAAGTTGTCAGTGACGGATTTTACTTGTAATTCCATGCAGTGGTAGAATCACGACTTCATGTCACGAGGTGTAGATTAATTTTACAAAAACAATTCAAAAGAATTATTTAATATTTTTTCAAAAAAAATCATATATTTTATAATTATCCTCTACTTATTGTAAAATGCTATTGAAAATATTTCTTCCTACATGAATCACTAATTTATAATATTATTTATATATAAAAATATATAATAATTAACTAGAAACATTAAAAAATAAATATATTGTTATATTCTTTTTTAAAAATTATATTAGAGTTTTGTATTTAGTGGATTCAAGATTGGTCTTAAATTAAAATATTCACACAAAAAAAATTTACATTTCAAGAAGTTCAAAATTTTGTGAGTAGAAAGGATAAAATAACAAAATTTATACTATTTATTTATAATTTCTTCCACATTGAGGGGGTGTATATGCCCCTTCAAGTAAATGTGACTTTGCCACTGATTCCATGAAAATTACCTTGAGACATCCCTCATAACTATCCATGACAAAGAACAAAATTATTCGAATGGAAAGTTTATGATATCAAAACTCTTAAAATTGTTTAACTAACAATCAGTGTAAGTTAAACATTATAGTAAATTAACATTGCACGATTTTTAAAATATTGGGCCAATCAAATGTTAAATATACCACTCGTGCTTGAAAGAAAATTTTTGGGACAGATTTATCCCTTTAAGATGTTTTTTTATCAAATCTCACATCAATAAAAGTTTATTATTTAATTAAAATTATAATAATATTTTAATTTTATTTTTAATAATATCATAAATAATATGACAACGGAAAGTACACAATTAATATTTTTTAAAAATAATAATAAAATTATTTAATTATTTAAATATCATGACACATTTTAAAATAATTTTTTTAAATAAATATTTTATTTGTAAGGACGGAAGAGTATTCTGGAAAGTAGATGATGGAATGTCAAACTTGTGGACGCGGGTGCGAGCAGTGTCTTCTTGTTTGTCTGCTTGGGGATAAGACACATGGTGCACGTGTAAGATTGGTTGTCCATCTGTTTGCCACGTGTCGGGATCTAGATTCTCTTTAGATTTAATGCCTCCACACACCAGGTAATATTATTATTATATTATATACGCACTACTTTTAAGAAAATCCTTGGAGATCCCGCTATTCAGATTGATTTCATTCTTCAGTCTGCATGCCCTTTTATAAAACGCCTGATCCAATTTTTTTTTTTTGGGATAAAATATGGCGTCGGATCTTATTTGTGGATTTTGTCACCCCCTTAGGAGTTTGAACTTTGAACCCCTCATAGTTGAGGGTAAAGCTGGAAACGAGACGATCTCGCATTAACATTAACATACACGGGCTCTTACGAGCCTGGCTTTTATGAGTTCAGGTCCAGAAGTTTTGTTTTACTTGATTTTGGTCATTTCTTGAATTCTGATTCTAATTCTAATTGATTGGATTTAGGATCATGCTCAAAAGTTTGAATAATATTTTTTTATAACATCTTTTAAAATTAAAATTTAATATTATCATGATGTAAATCCAGACATAGCCAAAAATGAATGTTCTTCAATCCAATTTGCATAATACAAATCCAAACTCTAAATCACTAAATTAAAATGCTCTAGAGTCGAAATATAAATTTATTTTTTTAAAGTATAAAATATGAATTTTCTAAAGTTCAAATTACAAATACAAATACAAATATTTGACCCTTTCTTTAGATAAGATTAATTAGATCAGCCGACTTGATAAAAAGAAAAATTAATCAGTTGGTCCTTATAATTTTGACCTAATTGTAATTCAGTCTCTGAACTTTGATTCGTTATAACTCAATTTTTAAAGTTTTGACTTGGTTATAAATCAGTTTTTGAACTTTGCCTCTGCAATTTAGTCCCTGAAATTTCAATCTCTTAAATATTGGTCCCTATATTTTAAGAAAATAAAATTAAAAAAATTAAAAAATTTTAATATTTATAAATATTAAAAGGGTTCAGTAATTTAAGATATTAGTAATAAATGTGTAAAAGAAAGGAAAAGAAAAAAAAAGATTTCAGCCGGCCGAGCCTCTTGCAAGGCTTTTAAGTCTAAGCCTGAAAAAAACCTGTCCCTCATTTTCCTCAGTTTCTCAAATTCAACCTAATGTAAAATATGAGAAAAATATTGTCCAGCCATCCAAATTATGGGCCCTACTAGTTGAAGGTATCCGGAATCTTCGTTCATTTGCCTAAGAAAATTACACAATATACCAATTTAAGATGACGTTAGTGGCAGGGCTGTCATCCTTTAAGCAAATAGTTGAGGCTTTAATCCCTAACACTTGTGCATGGAACAAATATAGTTGGAAGGAGTTTGTGTGCAATGAAATTATGACATATTTGCTCTCAATTATTAGAATACAAAAAAAGTTTCACAGTTAAAAATTAAAAGATAAATCACAAAATAGATAATCTTATAAAATTTCAACTAAATGTCTTAAACTATTTTGATGGAGTATACTATCATTAAGTATACTTAATATAAAAAATCTAACACCAATAATTATTATAAGAAATAACTATTTCGATTGGATTATTCACTAAAACGGAATAAAGAATGATTACCTTTCTATAAATTTATTGTTTATCAATTAAGTGATCAAAACTAGAGTAGTAATTTTTGGAAATGAAGTAATCATTTTCTAGCTTGTTCATAAGTCATAAATTTGCAGAAAGAAAGTAGTCTTTTTTTAATTATCTTTTAGTCAATAATACAAATACACAATAAAAGTAATCATTTTTTATAATAATCACTAAGGGAAAATATGTCAGTTCATAAAAAATCAAAATGCCAGAATAATAATTATCACATTTCATGACACTTAGTTGTTATTTACGTATTTAAGGATATTTTTTTTATCATTATTCCTACATTTAATACGTAAATAAGCCTGATAACATAAGCCTGGAAGAAGAAGCGTGAAGCGTGCATGGCGAACACTTGTCGAGCGGTGCCTATTTTTGAACTAATCAGCATCGTAATATAATTTTCTGTAACGTAAGTACGTAACCCAACTACTCTCTGTCTCACTCCCTATTTCATTTTCCCATCGCGCTCCTGGATCGCGTTACATGCACGCTCCACTCCTAATAAGAACCATTCACAAAAAAAAAAAAGGAATAATCTAATCATAAAGATCACATGCTCTTTTCTACCAGTATAAATTACTTTTAATTATTTTATCAAAAATAATAATATTTAATTAAATTATTGATATTATTAAACAAATATTAACTAATTTTTATTAAATGTTTCGTTTGCAAAATATTTTTCTCATACACATGCAATATTTTACACTAATTAGAAAAATTATGGATGGGTAAGATCGAGAAGAAACAATAATCCTTTTTTTTTTAATATAAAACGACTTACTATAAAAAGGATTTTCCATTCTTTCTTGAAAAAATAACTTTTATGTGTGCGCGCGCGAGATGGGAAGCAACATTTTTAAATGTAATTCCATTCTTCTACCCAAAACACACACACGCACATACACAAAATTATCATTAAGTGGATTCTGAATGTAATAGCAATGGATTCTAACTTTTAATTCAACATCAATAAGCAATATATACATGTAGACCATTACCAAGCTGTTTCACTGACAAGCTATGTAATGCAATTTATCTCAAATTTTATACTAATGCACAAGCCTCACATAGTTTATTATATTCTCCCGAATCTGAGAAAATAATATTTAAGAACTTTCTAAAGAAAATTAATTACAACTAAATATCTTATAATTATGAAATTTCATAAACTAAATATCTTATAATTATGAAATTTCATAAAAATATCATGGTGTATGTTTGAGATTAAGATTTTTATTGAATTTTTTCTGTACTGATTTTTCTATATTTTTAATGCTTATCTTTCACATTTTCAATAGTTATATTTAATATTTTCAATACTCAATTTTTTTTTTCAATAGTCACCTTTGATATTTGCAAGACTCTCCTTCCCATGCTCTAACATTGAAAAAAAAAATAAAGACAAATGTTTTTCAATATTAAAAATATCCAAGATGACAAATAAAAAAGTAAGTATTAAAAATGACAAAGATGACTCTAAAAATGTGAAAAATGAATATTGAAAATATAAAAGATGGGTAATGAAAAATTAACTAAAGTTTTTAATTCCTTAAAAGGACTATAGTCCTTTCTTAAAATTTCAAAATTTTATATCCTTAACTATGATAATCTACGTAGAGGGTCCTTAAATAACATCCTCCTTAATATTTAATTGATTAAGGTGGTTATCCATTTGCTTAAATCAGCTAAATGTTTGAAATTTTGAATTACTGGGGTCCCTTCAAAATATAAATCAAAACAAGAATAAAAGGGAAAGTTTTATCTTGTAAAGTTTGTAAAAAAGTTAAAGGACAATTTTGTCTTAAAAATTTTCTACTAGATATAACTAAGATTCTTAACTTATGATTGGCACAATTTTATTTGAAAAGTTTAAAAAATGATACAATGTCACCTTACATTAATTAAAGTTTGACCAATATTGATAGTTATTGTGAATGTTAAAGAACAACTTTGCTCTAAAAGTTTGTTTGAGGAGTAATTGGTATATGAAGTTTTTGATTGGTGCAATAATTTTGTCATTAACTTTCAGATAGAAAAGGGATGCAACAACTTGTCATAATCCAAAATGACAAAAAAAAAAAAAAAAGGTTGAATTACATTAAATGATTCTAAATCAAAATCTAAGCTTATCTATATTGCTCATCCATTGTTAAATGCAAGTCAGGCTGATATGGGCCTAGGCCGAAAAGCTCGTTTACCTTAAAAATTTTCATTTTTTTAAAATTTTATTTTTTAATTATAAAATTACATATTCTTTTTAAAATATAACAATAATGTTCAAAAATTAAAATAGGTAATATAAATTTTAATTTTAAAGTATAAACAAATATTTTATGACATAAATCTCATTTAAATTTGAAAATATTTAAATTTTTTAGGGGCAAGATAAAAAATGAGCTAAAACAAGATGGTTAAGTTTGGGCCCAGTTTTACAGGGTTTAAAAGCCTGATTATATTAAAATTTTTTAACTTTTTTAAATCCAAACCTTAATAAGTATTATGCTAATAGAAAATTTAGCATACTAGTTACTTCTTTAAAAAAAAAAACTTCTCAGGCAAAATTACTTTTTAATTATTGTCAGAATTTTATACCAACTATCAACATTAGTCCAATGTTAATATAAGACAAAATTATATAATTTTTAAATTTTTTAAAATAAAATTATATCAATCAAAAGTAAAGAATACAGTTGCTCCCAACAAAATATTCTCATAATAAATTTATCATTTAACCCTCTATAAAAAAGTTTCTATCAAAGTTTTATAAAAAAAATAAAATCAGGCTGCAATGTTATCCGTCATGTCATGTCATTATTGTTTAACTTTTTGAATTCACGTGTTTTCTTTTATGAATTTTCTCTCAATTTTTTTCTTTAAAAATTTTGGAATGAGAACATTTGGCGCTTTATATATGCTTGTATCATTCTTATATTTTTCCTTTTCTTTATTTTTCTCTTATTATATAAAATTTAAGATGAAGATTCACAAATGACACAACTTGATATAACGTTAATAGTTTGTATTGATGATATTAACAAACTTTTAATTTAATAAAACAATACAAATAAAAATTGAAAATTACTCATTTAGTAGTTTAACTATATAAGATTTAAGTAATCCAATGCTGAACTGTACTTTTTGACTAGCTAGGCACATTGCAGGCGAACATAGCGTGTAACGGAGATATCTATTATCCATTATTATTTATAAAGCAAAAACAAAGAAGCAATAATTTCTCTGATATTATCACTGATATAATAATTAGGTTCATTGCTTCTATGTTAATTAAATAAAATATTCAGAGAGACCTGTTCTTTTCCCCCTCTAGTAATTTGATGTCGGACCACAATTTAAGCAATAAAAACGTCATAAACAAGATACACATTTTTATGTTTGATATCACGTATGCTATACTATTTTATATATTTTAAACTCTATACTAATAAAAACTGATTTAATTGATAAGAATTTATTCTATTATTTATGAAATTGTGAAATCAAATCTCATTACCAATTGTTGTCTCTATAAACTCTGATTGTTATGGAATTTTGACTTTTATGATATTGAGAATGGGGCTAGGAATGGGAGTGGGAAAAAATTGTAAAATTATATTTGGTATCCCATGGCATTGACAAAAAATTAGGCTCAAGTTCAAACCTAAAAAAGATCAAAAGACACAATTATCCTCGTCTCTTTTAATTGCTTGTGACTATTCATTGATGAAAAAAAGATAGATCTCCTTTCATCTTCTTGCTATCTCATTGTGTCCCTCCTCTTGACATGGTTCCAAGCACCATCGCATCCTTGTGTGATTTTGATTTTGCCGTTAACATTTGAACGGGTCTCACCCATCACTAGATCTAGAACAAGAAAACAAATCCCGTCATAGCCTTTGTTGTCTCTACTTCTTTTCTTGCTCATGTTGAGGTCCATTGTTGCTATGGGTCTAGTCATTGCTTGTATTATTGCTTCCATTTCTTTTCTTCTTGTTTCTATTAAAATCGTCGCTAGCTAGGGAGGAAGTCATTGCCTGCAAGGGAGGAAGTCACCGTTGAAGTCATCCTAGGGAATGTTCAAAGCTAATAAGGTGAAGGAGAAGGGGATTCAGTCATTTTTTAGGAAAGCAGTTGGTCATAAAAATTTCAATCCCTACATTAATTTTGTAATACTAGGAATGGTGGGTTTTATACTTTCATATAGTTTTTTTATCTAAGTGAGATTGAGCAATTTTAAGGATTGATGAATGATTATCAAATATGTCAAAGGTGGTCATAAAACTCACCTAACGAAAGTCCTTATTATCAATTACCTCAATCCAAGTTTGCAGTGTGCAAATTTTCATTTTTCATGCAATCACTTGAATTATTTAAAATAGACATAGGTCACATATCTTCTATAAATAGACAAAGGTTTTTATATATTAAAAAAAAAGGAGACATAGTTCGCATATTTTACATAAACTTATAAAGCAATCACATGAATTATTTATATTTATAATAAGGAAAATCAATCATTTGGTTATCAAAGTTTTGACTTAATTGTAAGTCAGTTCTTGTAACTCGTTGTAATTCAATTCTTATAGTTTTGATTCAATTGTAATTCAATTTCTGAACTTTAATTTTTGTAACTCAATTCTTATAATTTTAATCATTTAAGGATTAGTTATTATATTTTAAAAAATAAAATTATAAATGTTAAAAATATTTTAAAATTTTAATCTTTATAAAGATTGAAAGAGTTTAGTAATTTAAAATATTAATCCTAAATTTTAACATAATTTTAATATTTATAATTTTATTTTTAAAATACAGGGATTAATCTTTTAAATGGTTAAAATTATAGACACTAAATTGTAAGAGTCAATATTTAAAAATTAAGTTACAATATAGTAAAAATTATAAAGATCAAGTTATAATAAGTTAAAATTTAGAAACTGAATTATAATTGAGTCAAAATTTTAAGGATTAAATGATTAATTTTTTTATAATTTATAAATAATTGAATTTGAAAGATTAGATGGTAATAAATTTTATATTCCCTATTCATAGACGGATTATTAATTTTATTTTAAAAAAGGATTTTTTTTGGGCCAAAGTTGCATTTGGAAAATTGATTTAATTTAAATAAATATTGATGGTTGATTGAGAAAGAGACAAAAAAAAAAAAATAATAATAGGGGAGATCCGGCACAACGGTGTGAGAGTGAAGGCGCGTGAAGGTCAACCCAGAGCGCCACGCCTTTCAAGCATGCCAAGGAAAGAGGACATTTGTCCTACCCCTTGTATCTCGTAATTTTCCCTCAACCGAAACTCACCTCACCTCCTCGTCACCTTCTTCTTGTATGTATCATCCATTCTCCTCCTTCCTCTACCCTCTGGTTCTGCTCTTTTCTTCTTCTTCCTCCTCATCATAATAATCATGGCGGCATCGTTACTGTAACATTTTCTGAAACCTTTTTCACAAAGATGGGTTCTGGTTCCAAAGTTGGGAATAGCAGTCTTGATTACTCCTTCAAGGTTTTGCTGATTGGCGATTCTGGGGTTGGCAAGAGCAGTCTTCTTCTCAGCTTCATCTCTAACTCTGTTCACGATCTCTCTCCAACTATCGGTACTTCAATTGATTCTCTCACTTTTTTTAGTTTCATTGTCTTCTCTCTCTCTCTCTCTCTCTCTCTCTCTCTCTCATGCTTGTAGACTTTGTTATGCCACGGCGCGCGCCTTCTCATTTCAGTAACAGTTATTTGAAAGTGTTTATTGGGGAGAATCATTTTCTGGGTTTGAATAGAACAGGATGATTCTAGGATAGGATGGTTCATCAATTTTTGGGTTGAATGCCAAGCTCTCGGTTATGGGGTTTTCAATATTCAAAATGGGAATCTGAAAACGGCTAAGGTTTGGTCTGATTTATCCAGAATTTGGGGTTCCTTTATTGGAAATTCTTTATTCTTTGTGTGGTGATGAAGCTCTCTCAGTCATGAATTCTTATAGAATTTCTCTCCGAGTCAGCCTCCACATTACTCTCACTCTTTAGTTCCGATTATTCTGATTTGTTATAAGCTTGCTTCAATTCTATAGAAGCTAATTTGAGCTCCTTAAGCCTTACCTTAACTGCACCAGGTGGATATAATGTAATAAAACACTTGATGGTTTTGAAGAGGAATGCTTTCAACATGGTCCATTACAAATTATAGAAGCCATGTACAGAGGCTTTGATCCATATTAGTTAGATTGCAGCAAAGTAACTTCCACGACCACACACATTTTCTCAGTTCCCTGCTTCGTACCTTTTCAACTTAATTTTTGTGATGAGTGTCTCACTTGAGATGGACAGAGTATCAGAATTTTGTTGCTGAGGGCTTTGAATTCTTGGTTCCAAAGATGTCAACATTCTTAAATTATTTTCAGGTGTGGACTTCAAGATCAAGTTCCTTACAGTTGGTGGTAAAAGATTGAAACTTACTATTTGGGACACAGGTAACAGATTTTCTGCGTATATATGACGATATTCTCAATAAGACACCGAGTATCTTGCTTGTAACTTTGTGATATCTGTTAATTTGCAAATAACTGAATGCTGAAAATGATCTCCAGGCAGGCTTACAGAAAGGCATGATAATTCCGACATAAAAGAAATATACTCTTTCACTTTCCTTCTTATGAGACAAAATAGACAAGGGTTCGGTGTTCATATTAACAAGATAATTTCCAATTAATGTTTTTTTTCTTCCAAAAATTCCTTTTGGAAAACTATGCTTTTAATTAATTAAGACAGACCCAGAGAATATTATCTAATATGGGCATTGGTGGAAAGATGAGTAATTTTAAAGAGATCAATTTTTTTTTTTGGGGTTTGTGCAAAAGTAGGTAAAGTTGTCTTATAAATAAGAACCAAGGGAGTGTATTAATATCTGCTTTGTTGAAGAATTAAGTGAAAGTGCAAGTTGCTACTTGTACTTTTATGCTTTCCCTGAAACTCTATCACGGACAATCTAACTGAAAAAAATGTGTATAAATACTTGTTGTCGCTCTTGCACTAAGAACCTGTTCTCTTTCCATAATTCTTTGGCCCAATCTCTAGTATCTGCTAGTGAAAGCGGTTGTCAGTTAGATTCTGTATTGAATTGACTTGATGAACTTATTTGTCTCATCCCTTCCAGATCTCTGGGGTTATATAGTTGACTACTACTTGTTGCCTATGGAATTCCATTATTACATGAAACTTGTCACCAGTTATTTGGTGTCATTGGTTAATATACTTTGAATTTATTGCAGCGGGCCAGGAGAGGTTTGGAACAGTGATAAGCTCTTACTACAGAGGTGCGCATGGAGTCATTCTTGGTATGCCAAAGATATTGAAAGACTGAATTTAGATGCTTTTTGCTACATATTTAATTAATTTTATTTTGCATGTAGAGGTGAATTGATATGGGCACATCTGTTACACATCTTTGAATGAAAGATGATGGTCTATTTTTTCAACTTAATATTTGATCATTTTGATTAAAATTGATATTCATGTAGTACTATTTGTAAATGTGCATACATTGATATCTCATTAAATGGCTGGATATCCAGTCAGACAAATGTTATGGAATGTACAGGGAACAACTTCCAAAAAAAGTTTGTCTCATTCAGTTCTCCTATGAAAATGAAAATTGGTGGCTAGCTTCTTTCATTGTATTTTGTATTATTTGCAATTTTCAACATTATAATTCTCCTTAGCACGAATTGTGACCTTGACAATATGCATGTATATGCTCTTTTAATTATTGACAATTTTATTCCTATTTTTATCATCTTCATGCTATGCATAGTACATTATTACTTGCTTTACCAGATTTTATTGTTTTGACAATGCTAGCAGACCTTAGAAATCACATTTTCCTAGAGGTGAATTTAGCACAGATCGCTTAATTTGAAATGATTTCACTTCTCCTCACATTACCACTACAATTCAGGAAAGGGTGAGGGTCTTCAATTGTTCATGCTCATTCACCAGAAAATCTTTCTTACACTTTCTGATTTGCTTCTAAACATAGGAATTGCTGTGATCAATCTGAAGTAAAAGTTTAGATTTTAGAAGAATAGTACTATTGCTAGTGAGGACAGGGCTAGGATTTGTTCCTTAAATGTTTGTGCTTTGTTCAAAATATCGATATTTAAAATTACTTATTCCGGCACTAGTCTACTTGGAGCATTTGCAGTAATTTATTTGGAATTTCTGGCAGGAAGCAGTATACTTCGCAATGTTTTTGTGTTCACTTATTTTTCTTTTCTTTATTCCCTGATTATTATGCTGAAATCTAAGCACTTTCCTCTTCAATTTTCAAATGCAGTCTATGATGTGACACGGCGTGAAACATTTAAAAACTTGAAGGACTTATGGGTGAAAGAAGTTGAACTCTACAGCACTAATCCTGAGTGCATCAAAGTTCTAGTTGGGAATAAGGTGGATAAGGTAAATTTTATATTAAATGATCATATATCAGAGGTTCAAAAATAACAATTTCTCCCTGACCTAGAATTCTAAATCTGCATGATGTCAATAAGTTGCATTTTTTTTTCCCGTTTATTTTGACCTCAGTCCTTTTTTACCTTCAGGATAGTGAAAGAGTTGTAACCAAGGAAGAGGGTATGGCTCTTGCACAGAAACATAGATGTTTGTTCCTAGAGTGTAGTGCTAAAACTAGAGAAAACGTTCAGCAATGCTTTAATGGTCTCTCCTTGAAGGTATATATGATTTTGTTTTAACTTTCATTTTCCTATTATTTTCCGAGATCTCTGCCTTACCTATGTAATTTTCAATTTGTAACATTTGTGTGTGGAAGCAATGGTTTTTACCTTCACTTTTATTATTATATCACTGAATTCTCAAGTTATGTTGCAATTTTTAGTGTTGAGTTTGAGTCTTGGATTTGTTAAAATTGAATCATTGTGGATATTGAATACATTACTTGTATTTCTCAATCGATTTAATTGCTCTAATGTCTTGAGCTGGATGTTTAAACAAAGCTCATAGTTCTTCGTTTTAGACTTAACTAATTACAATCAAGTCTTGAGATTATTAGGTCTATACAACTTTATCCACCTAAACCTGGTTAGTATATAAGCTAATCAATGAAAATAATTAACTTGTTGCCTCACACTCTCTTGGTGAAGTAGACTAAGCATGCTGGTAGTACTAATGTACAACAAATAGCTATGATGGGAACTGATTTGAGCTTAAGGTTGCTATTGTAGCTGATAACACAATGCTGAATCATATCTCAGTTCAATTTTTCCCAGTTGTCCTTGCTGATGTTAATAACGACGATAACTAGTTGATGTAGCATTAAGCTGCATGGCTTGCAACTTGTCAATTTCTCATGTTCTTCAATCAACTATTGATTTTCAGATATTAGAGGTTCCGAGTTTACGGGAAAAGGGGTCTTTAGTAGTGAAGAGACAAAAACAAATGCACACGCGTGAGAGGATGCATCGAGGTGGAGGCTGTTGTTTAGAGTAAATATGGTACAACAAGAAGACGTTTTTTTTTTTGGTTGCCCACCCGGTTCACAAGAGCTGTGCCCTAACTACATCTGGATCTGACCCGCGTCGTGCACCTAGCTTTGGTGGATGAGTCTCCTAGCGGAAATTTTCTGCATACACAAGGCTCGAACTCAAGACTTTGTTTAAGCTGAATTGAGTTGCTTACCATTCGGACCAACTCCTGTTGGTAACAAGAAGACACGTTAGATTCCACACTAGAGTTACTAGAAAACAGGTAGTATTTTATTCATATCACACAGGATCCAATAGTCCAGAAGATTATTACGTCTTTGATATTTTTTCAAGCCTATTGTCATAAATTTCTCAAGTAGTGTGACTTAGAGCAGGGAAAACAGGGCTGGCCTGTTTAACTCAAGTGCTGGGCCTGAGGTTGATAGGCCTCAAGGGTTATTTGGGCCAGATCTGCTGTCAATATCTTTTGGTCTCAGCCAATCTGGTTGTTTGGGTGATCGAAACTTTGTGCTTTAGCTTTGGGAAAATGTCAAGTACATGTTATGTAAATGTGTGCTATGATATCCATTTTAAATGTGTGAAAGTAAGTCTTGAATCTGGCTTGTTAGATAAGCCACAGAAATATACGTTTTGTATTATTTTTGTTTGTTGATTTTACTTCTCCTTTTGGGCGAGTGATGGATTTGTATTTCTTGAACCTCAGTTCTTATAGCCCCAGAAATCGATACTTATGCTTGTTACAGTATCCATTTTTGAAGCTGTTATAAAGCTTCATCTTTGGTCAAGTCAATAGCGGAAGATCTTCATGTATTCTTTTTATCTATTTTATGTTGCTTAAACTTAAATAAGGATTTCAAGATTTGAAAATTGAAAATAAGGACCAACGGTCCTTTAATGAATTGGTATGAAAGTTTGATACTTTCATTTCATAATTTCCAGCTCTTAAAACAAAAATTTGTAAGTGAGATTGCTAATTTGCAAAGGACAAACTTGCCAAATATATTATTATTTGAAAAGCATTTTCCTTTAAATTAAAGGATCTTACTTAAAAATTTGTGTTTTGCGAGTTGCAAATAAATGTATGGTTGACAAGTTTTTTCCACAAAATTAAATGTCTTTCAACTAAAATATTTTGTGTTTATTTTTATCTCAAAAAAGAAAAAAAACCCACATGTGACATCCCTACTCTTGCAATTTCTAAATTATCTTCCTTATATGTGACAAGAGACAACATTTACAAATATCTTTTTAAAAAAGTTTTCATGTCAAGTACAAAATTTATGTATCAAATAAAATTTAGGTACGCTTGTAATTTTTAAAAGGGTTAAATCCAATTTCCACATAATCTAAACCATGCATTTTCTCATTTGTCAAAGTTGATGTCTAACAATTTGATTAAAATATGAATATTCAATAAAAAAATTCTTTTACATTCCACTACTTGCACGCTGGGATGTTATGACAATTATATGCCAGTATTTTTTATTAATAGAAAATATAGTATTTAAGGAAGGTAATTGTCTATATTCCGGTAGTACCAAAAAGTTGATCACCAGTGTTATTTATATTTTGACAAATGTTTGAAACTAGATTAAATATTTTGATCACAATGTGTTGATCCATGAATAACAATAGACTTTGCTATTTTTTTTGACCTTATAATATTTACTATTTAGTTAAACTAAATGAGTATTATTTGGGGTTTGAAAAATAACTATATTGTTCATTATTTATGAATATTATTATACAACCAATTTTATACTATATATTGAATATTAATTGATATATATTGATGTGTCGACATACTTGAAATAAAGCCATGAGTAGCACAACCTAACAAGTACAATTTATGCAATCACTATATTATTTCATAAATGAGATTTGTGAACTGTTGACATAGGGTTCGATAATTTGATAATAATTAATCATGATCAAATAAATACTAATTAAATTACACACGCACACACATTACCTGTATTCCTTCAAAAATAAATATAATAAATTATTTACATTAAAAGAATATATAAATATGTTACTAACATCCATGAATATGGGTTTAATTAATTTCTTAGTGACTCATTATGACTATTTTTTAGTATACATTTTTCTTGGTCTTCAGTCTTCACTTTTCTTGATTTCTTGGCAAAGAAAAATTAGAAAAATACATATAATTAACAAATGCAATGGGTATTTAAATAGGCCATTTGAGAGTTAAACAAATCCATTTCATGATAGGGTAAATCCATGGGTTTGATTATATTTCATTAAAATTATAGTGTCGTGATGTTTAGGGTCTAAATTCAATTTAATTTTCTTACTTTATTAAAAAAAATGCATGAATAATAACTAAATAAAGGAGAAGTGAATTCAAATAAATGAAATAACCATCCGTTAACCACAATTTCCAACCAAGAAATACTAAAAATCTGATGAGAATCATATTTTTCAAAATAACTCAGAGAGGAAATTGGACTTCTAATTTTGTCAATAACAAAAGAAGCATTTCAAATCTCAAACAGAAAATTTGGCCCCAAAAAAAAAAAATCAAACAGAAAAAAGCTGCGTCTCTAGATCAACACAAAGAATATCAGAAAACCTCTAACGGGAAAATGACAAGGAAACAAATTTCAAGTCCTAGACTCCGGCCGGCTTTTGTACTACTTGAATCTCAAACTCCTCCACTTTCTGGCTCTTTCTTTGTCACTCAAGCCAATATATATTCACATATAAGACCGTCTTCATCCTCAACATAGTTAAATCTCAGAAGCTGATCAATGGCTTCAATGGAGCTTGTCAGATGTGGTATTATTGTGCTGCTAATTACAGTATATGTGACAGTAGCTAACAGTGCTGATTTATTCCTTGAATGGCACGTTACCACTGATTCGAGTATCAAGCCAGTGTCTGCGGATCAACCTGTAAATGATTAATTGATTTTAGCCTCTGATTCTATCTATATATTGTAGCTTAGTTTCTTGTGCTATAATTCATATGAATGATGATAATGGTTCTGCGTTTTGCAGGTTATAACTATCAATGGTATGTTCCCTGGTCCTCTTATCAACGCCACGACAAATGATATAATTCATCTCAATGTTTTTAATGATTTGGATGAACCCTTGCTATTTACTTGGTATACATTTCAATAAGTTCAGAGCTATTTGATTGTGGCATTGAAGTAACAGAATGTGTTATTGAACGAAGATTTGAATTATTTGGTTCAGGAATGGGATTCAACAAAGGTTGAATTCATGGCAAGATGGGGTCTTAGGCACAAACTGTCCTATTCAACCTGGTACAAACTGGACTTATGCCTTCCAAACCAAAGACCAAATTGGCACTTTCTCCTACTTCCCTTCCATCAATTTCCTTAAAGCTGGTGGAGGGTTTGGCCCGATTCGAGTCAACAATGGCCTGTTGATCCCGGTTCCCTTTGCTAAACCAGAAGCAGAATTTGATCTTCTGATTGGTGACTGGTTCCAAACCAACTACAAAGTAACACTTTTAATTGTTTTCCATGTACACCTCTAAGTTTATAGTAATCTATTCATTTACCTAACTTTCTGATACATAATCTACTGTAGGATGTGAGGTCCAACCAGAATGCTACTCCTGATTGGGTGCTAATAAATGGCAAGCCACCATATATGAACAATCTTTCATTATCTCATGAGTCCTTCAATGTGACACAAGGTTAAAAACACCAACAAAAGTACTGTTAGTACCTAGTAACTCCGATACTATGATCTTGAGTGACATATATAGTAACTTCTGCTCCATCTCCATGTGGCACAGGAAAAGCATACTTGCTCAGGATATCAAATGTGGGTACAACATGGAGCTTCAACTTCAGGATTCAAAGTCACAAAATGGTTCTGGTTGAAACTGAAGGATCATACGTGAGTCAGATAGAGTTGGATTCTCTTGATGTTCATGTAGGGCAGTCTTATTCTGTTCTTGTCACAGCAAACCAAAGTGTCTCTGATTACTATATAGTGGCCTCCCCCAAACTGTATAATACCAATCTTGTTGGCATAGCTGTGCTTCACTATGAGAATTCAACCACTCCTGCTAATGGTTCTCTCCCAAGTGGTCCTGACCCATTTGATCTTCAGTTCTCAATCAACCAAGCTAGATCTATCAGGTAAATACTTGTGACATTAACATGATGCATTCACTGCTTATCAATGTCGTTGTTCACTCTATTTCTTCTTGTATGACTCTGTATATCAATAACCTTCAAGGTGAGAGTATGTCCCATGCTAACAGTTTTGGGAAGTTATTAATATGTTTTACCGACTTTTGGTTCATTATTATGCCAAATTTACTTTGGGGGTCTGTTTTGTATTGAAGGTGGAACCTAACTGCAGGAGCTGCAAGGCCTAATCCTCAAGGAACCTTCAATGTAACAAACGTGACAATATCTCAGACCTTCATTCTGAAGGCATCAACATCTGATATCAATGGCTCTCTGCATTATACAGTAAACAATGTGTCATACTTGACCCCGGATACCCCATTAAAGCTAGCTGATCACTTCAGCAATGGAACTGGAGTATATGATCTTGATGAATATCCCACAAACTCATCGAATGACAATGCTGTTCGCGGAGTTTTTGTGGCGAGTGGATTGCATAAAGGGTGGCTGGAGGTTGTGTTCAAGAATGAGTTGGAGACCATAGATACTTGGCATTTGGATGGATTCAATTTCTTTGTTGTTGGGTAAGTGTTGTTGTAGATCATTTTGTATTTTTCTGCTATGAAACTAGAAGATGAACTTGGAACTTGATGTTTTTGTGTTTAGGTTTGGAGAGGGAGAATGGAAACCAGAATTGAGATCAACATATAACATTTATGATCCTGTGTCTCGCTCCACAGTGCAAGTGTTCCCTAGAGGATGGAGTGCTGTGTATGCATACCTCGATAACCCTGGAATGTGGAATTTAAGATCACAGAAACTGAGAAATTGGTACTTGGGCCAAGAGCTCTATGTGAGGGTCTATGATCCTGATCCCAACCCTAACAAAGAGGAGCCACCTCCACAGAACCTCCTCTTATGTGGTCAGTTCATGTCCCCCCTCTCTCTCTCTCACTCTCTCTCGCGCGCGCGCGCGCTTAGATATGTTGCAGTAAGGAGCAAATTTCAGTGTTAAATACTAACAAAAGTTAGACTAAATATTAGCATCCAGGACTAGCCTAAAAGATAAAGGTGTCATGAAGATGAAATTTTGATGGTAAAACTGTTATTGCAACAAGAGGATAGACACGGTACACAGGATGAACATGAATAAAATAGAAAATAGAATGAACAATTGTTGAGGATGAGAAACGTAATGATTATGAGGGCTTGATGGATGCTATATTCAAATGATAGAAGGAATTATCTTTCCATCTATGACAACAAAACATGGAAGAGTCAGTCGCTTTTTTTCCCGCCATAAATGGGAGGAATGTTTCACTCGACTGTAAAATTCAGAGCAAATAAAAACAATAGTTCTAATTTTAACCTTTAATTTGATATAGGGAGAATGATAATCAAGCTCTAAAAGATAGAATTAACGACAAGTAGACTTTCAATAAAATTTTCTTAAAAATAAGTTATAAATATCAATTGAAATAATTACAATTTTAGGAGCACTAATTGCAAGTAAGACATTTAAATTTTAGATGTAATTTTTAACTTGCAATTGGAATTCTTATTTGTAACTGCTTCAATTAATATTTGCAACTTATTTTTTTTAAAATTTGTGTTGAGAACTAAACTGTCATTTAATTTTATTTTTTTTGGATTTTACTATTATTCTCTCTTTGATATATGATTGAGATGTTGATAATTATGGATAAAAACAGGCAAGTATCAACCTGTTGCGCCAAGCCCTTCTCCTTCAGGGCCACCTCCCCCAAGCCCTCCTTCCTCAGGGTCACAAGCCCCAAAAGTAACATGGTATTGACATCACTTAGACATCATTTTAAGTATCACTTGTATTATGTCTGGTGCTTAACATCTAACATGTACTATTCTTTCTTGCTTGTTTTGTTTTGTGTGTATTAATAGGTCTCTTGTTGCCATGATCACCACCCTGACTCATTTATATTGGTTAGCAACTTGAGTGTTCTGAGGCTGAGCCCTTTGCTGAGAAGATTGAAGATTCAGATACATTACTGTATTCTTGTCAATATTTACTTTTTTTTTTTCCCCTTTTAAAACATAAGATACTTTTGATATCTGTGCACAGAGTAGATTCCATGATGGCCACAAAATGGTCATTCTAAGTTCTAACCCCAAGAAGCTGATCTTATTCAGCCAAGTCCAAATATATCCTGATCCAAAAATGTCTAAATCTTGTTTTGGGATTGCACTGGTACACATTGATCACGGTAATATGTTGTTCTTTGTTCCCTTTTATTCATTAGTGTCATTCTGTGATTTGTGGATGATATTTAAATAAATATATAAACATTTAGGTGAGATTCAACTCGCAATCTCTAGCTAACGATGAGGTCATCGAACTAGTGACTCAGCCCTCTGGGTATGATATGATTAAGAAAATAGTTTGTGGGCAAAAAAAGTTTGACTTCAGCTGCATGCATAATGATTTATAATAAATACATAATTGTAAATTAAAATTGTAATTACCATAGCTATAGCCTATACTGTTACTCTCCATTCTTGTTCTTCTAAAATAAAATTAAATTTCCTACGATCCTACCCATGCATCTTGATGAACTTATTTGTACACCTTCAAGATACACTATTATTCTGTATTAGCTTATAAAAAAACTATTTTTGTCTTTCCACTTGTTAGTACTACAAGATATAAGCATAGATAAAGTTTAAGATATTAAAAAGGGTGTACAGCATAGATGATATAAAATGGCATCAGTTTAAGCAATTAAAATTTTTTTTCTATACACTACATGATCATTAAAACCTTTAGACCCTGGACAATGCACATGTGAGATAAAGCAATATAAAGTTCACGAATTGGTGAGCATAATCTAACATAACGAAGATTTTGACTTGAGCTCTTATTTATTATCATGATAAGTGATAATGTCATTCATATTAATAGGATATAAATAGGGAAAAATTACATTTAAAGACATGTGAAAAAAGTTATTCATAGACAAAAACTAATAGTAAGTTACCTTTTAAGAAAAAATAAGTTTATATTTTATTTTAATAATAATATATTTTATGTTGATTCTTGTTTGTGAATAACTTTTTCCACAATCCCTGAATATGATTTGTCCCATATACAAAACCTTGACCCACTTGATATCACTTAAACGTTTGGTTTATCATTTATATTAGTTATACATTTTCATGTGTCATCATATATGCGATGGCTTTGAAAAAAATAGGATGGATATTAACTTTTAAAAGCTATAATCATTTAAATCATTTATTAAAAAATTAAAAATATAAAATTTAATTTTGTTATTGAAACACACAAATTACATTAGATTATTTTTATATTTTTTTGGGACCTCTGGATAGTGATAATACGATTATTAGTTTGTAGTTACAATTTAACTAGATTTTATATAATCGTATGGGATATTAACTTTTAATTGTAATATAAAGGAACAGAGAGGAGAAAAGATTTTAGTGAATTTAATTTCTAAATCTAACTCATTTAAGCCTTTGAAATAGGCTCGGGCTCAAGTGATTTTAAATATCCTATATAAATATTTTGATAATAAAATTTAAAATTTTAATATATTATTTTTTAATAAAAGTAATAAATGAAGTAGGGGTATAATTAAAAAAATAATTTTTTCAATATATTGTGTTTTACATTTTAAATTATTTTTTTAGAAGATATTTTATATTGTGATTTGGAAGAAATATTTTTAATATTGGTTTCAAATTTACTACTCATTTTTCACTACGGGTCTCATACCCACCTTATTATAAAACCCTTGTAATTTTTATTTTTATTTATAATAATTTAAAATTACTATATAAAAAAATAAAAAAAGCCAGAACTACAGTATGGTAATTACTGTAGAGAGGATATATCATTTTTGGAGTAACAATTCCACCGAAAAAAAAGAAATTGATTCCCAAAGGATATTCCCAGACACTTTTTAGATAATCAAGATTTTGTTTTTAGTTTTGTTTCTTTTAAATCTGATATTGCTATTGCAGTGCAATCGTAATTGCACTTGTGTCATTTTCTATTAATAATAGTGATAATTTCCTGTGCATTCACATCTAAATCACATAACACACAAGATTTTAATTGTTTTGAAAGTCACTGTGGTCTTTGGCTGCAAGTGTTGGATGAATTGAAGAAGCTCAGCCTCAGTGACAGAAACTGAAAATAATAATGAGCAATCAGATTTTACTCATACAAGCACAATTTGCATAAGCTTCTCACTATCAACTTCAACAAATTTGTTGGTAGTTTTCTGTTGACATTATTGTTGTTATTACTTTTTTTTAATTGTGCTTTGTTTTTTAAAATAAAATATTTACAAGAAACTAGTTTGAGTGAGTCTCATTTTGATAAGATTATTTCCTGTTTACACTTATGACTATATGTAATATTAATAATAATCCACCCTTTTAATAATGAAGATTTATAATCTACACAACTTTTTAATGTAGGATATATTCATGATTGACAATAACACTAAACGTGATTTTTTTCCCATTCAAGGAATGCAATTTGAAAAATAAGATGCATTGTGTGTACCTTTTATACCCTGAGGTACTATAAACTTTTTTATTATGTATACTGATTTTTTAAAAGATAAAAGCTGGAAAAGGCAACTTTTTCTTTCCTTCAAAAGTTTAAGAATGAGAGGTGACCATAAAAAATAAGAGACACAACAAATGAATGAACGAAAAGTAAAGAAAACTATATCTTAATTGAAAATTTTAAGATTTGAGTTTGTAGATTATTTTAATTTATTAGATATTATTTATTAAATATAATTTTATCCACTATGGTGTATCCCACATCAAAATTTGCCTAGATTTTAGACATTCTAACAATTTCTCTTTCAAATATAAGTCCATAGGCTACTCATACTTAAAACATCATAAATTAAAGTCTCTTTTTTTTCTGCAATTAGGCTAATCCTCTTTTTGAGACTAGGCGAAACATGGCTTTAATATTATTTATTAGGAATGAATAGCGATATTCAAAAATGAGAAAAAGAATCAATGAGTAAATAAATAGTGAAAAATACTATATCTTAATTTAAAACTTCAATGGTAGGGTTTGTGGGTTTTTTCATTTTATTATTCATTACTAATTTCATCTTATATGACATTTTCCACAACTCAAGTCTATTCACACTTTAATATCATAACACAAACTTTTTATAAATTTATAAACTATTTATGTAACACAATTATTTAAGTATAACGCGGCTCACTTCATGCAAATCCATACAAACATGTGCTCATCATCATTATATCATTTTAGGAGTATCATATTTAAGATAGAATTCAACGAATTTCTTTATACACATGATAACGTCCGAAAGTAATAAAGTAACATGGTTGATTATTGAAGGGCATTGTGTGTGTGTGTGTGTGTGTGACACCAATTGACCAACATAGGTATTGCAAACCTACCCATGGTTACAACTCTAAATTGATGAAACCCATGAATTAAATGCTAAAATAATTTAATTTAATCGTTCAATTCAATAGAAAAAACATTTGCTGTCTTCACTAAAAATAATACAAATCTGTTGTGTATGACTTGGATGTACATGGCTATGGATCCCCCACCCCCACAATATATGTGTGTGTGTGTGTGTGTGAGCTGTAAATCCAGCGGAGCAATTAGAAGGCTTAAGGAATTATGAATTAGTGGGTGATTTCACAGATAGCTTAGATGTAATGACTGGGAAATTAAGTAAACACAGACACAACATGCAAGGACAAGCACAAAAGTCTCTCAGAGACAACCTAATTTAATATCTTTGTAATGTTAAAAGAAGAAAACAATAAGGAGATTCATGTGTCAATCACAGAAGAGAGAGAACGAAGAGAGAGAGAGAGAGAGAGAGAGAGAGAGAGGTTTCTTGTGGAGAAAACAATGAACCTTCAACAATGACTTTTGGCATAATAGCCAACACACACTCACATACGCTCTCTCTCTCGCTCTGCAGTAATAATACATCACTCACATTCTCTGCCACTGAAAAAGAACCAAAACCCCCCATGATTTTTTTTTTTTTTTTTAAAGATACCCATCATGCACTTTCCATGTGCTGTTTTACACTTTTTAGAGAGACTAACCAAATTTTCTAACACAGTGAATAACTCCAATAACTCACTTGTATAAAGATGACTCCTGAACTCACATTCTTCTGTGTCATAATTCATGTATGTGAAGAATCTAACTTGACATAGAATCAGAAGAATAACATCTGACATGTACAAGATTTAGTTTCTGACAAATTAAACTTGAAGTTTGAAACTTTTATATAGAAAGAATGACACATATACAGATTATGTGGTTTGTAAGAAGGAATAATATCTCTGTTTATCCACTTAGATCATAGTGGGAATGCTTCATGATAGAAAAAGATAACACTTTTTACTGACTGTGATACCAAAAAAGAATCTTTGTGTATAGAAAGAAACAAACTGTATCTCTAACTTGTACCAAAGCCTGCTTCCTGATCATGTATGTAGAACCGAATATGAATTCTAATATTCCAAGAAACGAAAAAGGGGAGAAAAAAAGACGAAGATTTTTTTTTCTTTTTTTTAATATCAGTAATGACAATCCACCAAAGCAGGTGAAGAAGAAAAAACCAGACGTGCTTGTTGTTGCTGCTGCTGCTTGTTTTCAAATGCAAAAGATGAAGAATCACTCTGATCATCTTCTGGAGCAGGGAGATTAAGATCTAAATCCAAAGACAAAACATTTCTTTTCTTTCTGGGTTGATGATGATAATCCTCATTATGATGTTGATCTGCTTCCAAACCCACTGGATTGTTGCTGAGAGCCAACGACATCGTATTGGTCGTTGTTGTCATTGTCGTTGTCATCCCAATGGGTGCCCTGTGCCTTCTCATATGGCCACCTAAAGCCTGACCAGAAGCAAACTCAGCCCCACAAATAGAACACTCATGAACCTTATTCTTATTATTACCATTGACACCGCTATTCAGAAACTGAAAAGCAAGCGTGTTATGACTCATATTAACATTATTGTTCTTGTGGAGAATAAAGTCTTGCTCCTTCTTCTTCTCTTTGTCTAGAATGACAGCCATTGGAGGCGAGTTCTTAGGCTTCTTGTGGCTGGCTCTGTGGCCTCCAAGTGCTTGAAAAGAAGGGAAGGTTTTATTGCAAGTCTTGCATTCATAAACGTAAAAACCTGCTTTGTTAGCTCCCATGGTGGTTGCTTCCATGAATTTCTTACTGCTGTTATAATTATAATTGTTGTTGTTGTTAGACTTCATTGTTGTCGTGATCATCGTGGTCGTCATGTTGCCTTCTTCCTCGGCGAGTTTGGGAGAATCCCGAGATTGGCCTTGAGCAAGAAGGATCAAGCAATTGGCCATGTCCTCCTCCTCCTCTGTGCTGCTACTGCTGTTATTGTTAATGATGACAAGATTTTCTTCAAATTCTGCAGAAGAAGTGGTGGCTGTAGAGTTCTTGGTGTTATTATCTTCGTCGGTTGTGGAGATGGTAGGCAACAATGGAGATTGTGGCCTAACCCTTTTGGTTCTCTTGCCTTTGGCGATCTGGGTTGGGTCTTTAGGCCCCAAAGAAAGAACTTCTTCTGGTGCATCCATGGCTGACAGAGAGAGAGAAACAGAGGAAAACAGAGGAAGACAGAGAAGGAGAGGGAGAGAGAAGGGCAGGGAGGTGAAGAAGGAGAAGGAGGAGGAAGCAGGCAGGGGAGGCAGAGTAGTGGGGAGGTTGGTTATGGTTATTTATATAAGATTTGTTGGGTGTGTTGTGTGTGTATTAACTATTAACTATTCAATTCATGAGTCAAATACCACCCAATACAACAGTTACTGTGAATCACTCCTCTCATTCCAATCCTCTTAAATTCTTAAATTTAGGTGCTTCCAAATTTTAGAAAATCTCATCTAAGATTTTACTCCTTGTTTGGCTTTTTTCTTTTTTAAAGTTATATTCCTGGATTCGGTGTTTTATCATGAATATTATGTCTATTTTTTTTACTAAATTGTTCAGATCAGATCTAAAGAGTCCAAATGATATTTTTCCCACCTCAAGTTTTGATATTTTTATTTTAAAAAATAAAGTATAGATAAAAATAATCTTCAGCTATGAAATTAAAAGATAATGATGATTTTTCTTGAAAAGTAAAAAATTAAATGGTGTAAATCAAATCTGAATGAGCCAATAAAAATGAATAGTGTTCCGGAAACAGTAAACTCGGACTCAACGTAATAATTCTGTCTGCTTTGCATGAAAGTCGAATTTTAAGGGAAAAAAATATATAATATCATTTAAAAGAAATTTTATTTATAATCAAATAATTGAAATTTGAAAAAAAAAATGTATTGAACCAAACAAAGCTTAGAAAGGGAATCTGAATAGAGAGAGAAGGCAATCTAATTTAGAAGGAAATGACCAAAATTAGAGTGGGGATGAAGGGTTAATAGATTGTTTCACTCTTATAACCAAAAGCTTTGGTGGCACAATGTATGACTGCCTCACTCTCTATTATTAGCTTCCTTCCACATAACAATGTGTAACATGGCTTTCCTAATTCTCTCACTAACTAATTTCAAGCCCTTTTCCACATTTATTTATGCCTTTGGCATCTTCTGCTATATATTCTCTGGGTTTTATATCCAAGATACTTCTAACTATTTTCCCAAAATTAATGAGGGGTAATTAAATTAATAATGTTGTATAAAAAGGAAAATTTTCTTAATTTACCCTATTAAACATATCATCTTTAAAAATATTTTCTCTCTTATAGGCAACATTTTATTCTAGTCATGGAAAATTATGAAAAGGTAAAATTGAAAAAACATAATTATTAATATATATATGTTTTATGTAATGACATGTAAAAAGAAGAATCAATACTTTCTGAAAGATACCTTAAAATAAGATCAGAAGAAGTATTATTTATGCAACTTACCCATTTTTCATTTTTCTCTTTTACTCCTTTTTTAGTTTTAAATTTATTTTCACATTATTACTTTAAGAATCCTTTGAGGGAGTTCTTTTTTCCTTTCTTTCTTTTTTTAATATCAATAGATTATGAAAAAGACATTAGAATTTAACCCATTCAAATTAAACTGGTCCTATCACATGGATCATATTTAGATTATTTGATTAATTTGAAATCGAGGGGAAAATAAATAAGTAAGGCACAGGACCCCATATACAAATTATGGGTTTGTTTTTGTAACAAAAATAAGTTTTGATATCCCTTAAAAATAATTGCAAAAATCGAGAGAACAAATTAGCAATAAGGAAAAGAGGACACTCATCTATAAGTCATTTTACTCTGCTATATATATATATATATATATAATATTTTTTATTAAGTTTAACTTTATTTAATATGGAATTGTTTTATGTTATTTTAAGTTGACGTACACTTGATCAATCATCCTAAATACAAGTAATGAAAAAGTTAAATTTAAATTATTAAATAAAATAACAATTGACAGTGATATTGTTTTTCTCTTAACTAGAAGGCACAAAGGAACACACACACACCCATCCACCCACCCCCCCTTACGCGTAAAAAAAATATAAAAATATCCATTGAATATCCATTGAATAACAATTGATGATGGCACACTGATTGGGTGGTCAAAACTTTTTTTTTCTAAAAAAATAATTATTACTTCAATTATTCAACATTATGAATTATAAAGTATAATTACTATAAGAGGTTGGGAAATGCAATTGAGTGAATTTGATTAATGTAATAAACTTGTGGTATCTTAATTTTTAGAGAATTATGATTGATGAGCATGGGATACAAGTCAATACATGCCATACATATTTTTTTATTAAAGAGGAAAAAAAATACCTCGCTCAAGATTTAAGAGTTTTCATGCCAAAAAATAAAAAAAATTAAGAATACATAATAAATGAAACTCGCAGGAGTAATATATTTTTTATTTTATATTTTTTATTATGGTATTTCAAAAAAAAAAATCTGATTCGGATATAACAGAAAGAAAGAAAAAGAAATTACTTGAGGTGAAGGATAGTGCATGGGATGATGGCAGTGCAAGCCTGTAGCCACGGAATCTCCGGCGCTCCGTTCAATTTTGTATTCTCTCATGTTTTATTAATTTTTTTTCATGTTAATGTTTTAATTTTTATCTTTAAAAAAAATTAAACTGTTCAAATTTGTTTCGTTGCGGCCAATTTTTAGGATACGCTCGTTGAATAGGAGTCTACTCAACTGATTGAAATTGTCAATATCAAACTTTTTTGTTATTACTGAGTAACGATTCAGATTCTTTTTCGATCCTATATGTTTAATTATTGTCAATTAATATAATGATTAGTTAAATAACCTATTTTCGCTTAAATGGTAGTCTTGAAATAATGTGTGTGTATGTTTTGAAGGATAAATGTGTATTTTTACTCTTAAAGTATTCTTTGAAGAAGGCTCAACACTCTAGCATATTTATTGAAATACTTTCACTCATAAAATAATTAAATTAGAGCATCCTTTACTTTGCCAATAAGTTGATTGAAAATATGACCTAACGAATGTTTTTGGAGACTTGGTGATAAGGTAAATGATGCTTTAATTTAATTATTTTAGGAATAAAAATGCTCTAACAAATATTCTAAAGTATTAGGCGCTCATAAAAAAAATACTTGAAAGATAAAAATACTTCAAATGCTTTAAGCTTGAAACAACTCAACGAGGTAGAATCTTTTAGTTTTTATTTGAGTTTAATTTAAACTGTGGGTCTTGTAATGTCATTGCCCCTAAATATAACAATAATAAAATTTATATGTGTGAGTAAAACAAGTAGTTAGAAATGACTTCACTTTGATTCATTGAGAAATTTTGGGGGTTTTAGTAAAATAAATTTCCACACTAGAATGAAGCTAAAAGAAAAGAGAAATTTAATATGAAAATGGGTGGTGCTTGAGGAGCATTTAATTGGCTGTCATGTTCAGACAGAGAAATTAGAGCATGAGTTGTTAACTCACGCATCATTCCATAGCATGGCATTGAAATTTCTGTTTATTAATTAATTCTGAGATGTGAGACTTTGCTCATTTCCCTATTAATCAATGGTTTTCAACAACACTGCCTTGCTTCTTCAAAACATGTATTATTTATGTGAGTGCCAGTAAGTGACTGCTCCTTCTTTTTCTTTTTATTTCTTTATTTTTGCTCACTAAACATTTGAGCATAACATGATAATGGTTAGCAAAAAAAAAAAAAGTAATTGATTCTTTTGTGGATCAGCTCATAAATCTTTACATTTATCATATTAAGTTATAAATTAAATAATGTTTTTCAAAATATTCAAGATGAAAATGTTTTCTCAAATAAAGTAGGAGAATACATTATCATGAGAAAAATAATTGAACGTCTAAAAATTTTAATTCAGTTATTCATATATTTATTCAATAAAATGTTCTTGAGCCAACTTGGTCGGGTCACTTAATAAATTAGTTTGAGGATCATTAATGCTTCCTATGTGCTCTGAAAAGAAAAGAAAACTAGTGGGAATTTGGCAACGTTTCACTTATTATGGAATTTGTTTATCATCCATCAATTCTAAATATTTTAATAAAAGATTCAAATTAAAAAGCAATTAAAATTTATTACTAATGTATGTTTTCTTCACAATGTTTGTCCTGAATCCAACTTCATTATCAATATATTACTATTATTATTTTTTATTTTGACCATGAGGCATGAACTCACTTAGAAGTAAAATGCTATAGCTTTAACTATAATTTTAATTTTAATCTTAATTAGTTAGACATGTGATGGATTAAAATGGTGACAATTAGGTTTCTCTCATGCCAATGGATTTTATTTAATTTATCAAGAGAATTTTATGTTTCTAGTTCTAATAATCGACTTCATGCGCTGTTCATCTTAAATCAATTGCCAACGATTTTTTGATCCCAAATCCATTGCTTATCAGTTTATCCAAATCATAAATAAAAAGTTATCATTAGATTAGAGATCGACAATCCCATTATAATGCTTATTTTTTTGTTTAATCCATTCTCTGTCTTGATTCTATAAATTACATACAAAAAGAATTTTGTTTTCAATTTTCATCAATTTCATTATTTTTTTTTCATTATCTTTTCTTCTTCCTCAAATTCCTGTTAACCTATGAAGGTTTATCAATGGGCCAATTTTGTAAACACTATAGGCTAAGTTGGGCCTTCTTGTGTATCCACGATAATAACAGTTGTGCCTTCCAGGTCCAAATAGGCTTTCTTTCATTTTAACGTTAGCCCATAAGTCTCTCTCTCTCTGACTTTCTCAAGCTTTTCTCTCCCGCCACTTGTAAACACTTTGGGGCTTGTATGCTGACACTTAACTCTATCAGCCACTGGGAGATAGTTGGTTTATTTTCCTTTTCTTCAATAGAAAAAAATGAGGCAAATTGACCAGTCGTGCTACAAAAAACAAATTTATTTATCAAAATATTATAAATTTAAAAATATTTATTAAAATGCTATAAATTGAAAATCACTTCCAATAACACCAAGTTCATATTTGGCTTTTCAGTATGAGAATAGAAGTTGGGCTGAGTGACATCGAGTTTCATACAACTAATATAAAAAAAATGTGTCAGTTGTGACAAGATGATTACCATTGTCTCATTGTCCCTCATGCCAAACGTCTTTTCTCCCTCCCTCTCCTCAATAAAACTAATTTCTCGTGTCCTCTTGCAAGCTCAAACAATTTTCTTTATCTCATGCATATAGTATGTAGTAATATCTAGATATTATATGTAGTATGTAGAAAAAAAATTATACATTTACATTTTATAATTTTTAAATGATTTATCCTTTTAATATAATTGTAAATATATTGAAATGAATTATATATGTATTTAAATTTAAAACTAAAATTGATAAAATATAAAATGGATATTTATATTTTATCATAAAATTTAAATAGAAAGTTTTAAATTTTTTTTCTTGAAATTATACAAGGTTTTTCAGAAATCAATGTTATCATTTTTTTAAGTATATGATAAAATAATGAGATGTTTTTAAAAATGAAAAGACTTAAATATATTGAACTTTATTATTAGATAAAAGTTGCACTTTGTCATTTACTAAGTTAGGCATTCACAACTTTTTTTTACTATTTTTTTCAATAAGAAAAATGTATCAAATTTTTTTTGGTTCACAATTTTGATTTTAAAATTTATAAGTCTGATTCAATAAATGAATAAAATAATTTAGGTATTTATAACGTTCTCTCACCATTATTCTTCCCTTAGAACTTAAAAGGCATTATCATATTTCAAGGACTAAATTATTATTTTCATATTTTAGAAATATTTATTTGTTCCTCTTCCTATTATTTATCTCATAGAAAACTATTATTATTAATATTAAATATATAATGTTAAGTACATAAATATTTTCATTTTCTTAAAAGCATCCCATTATTTTATCATATATTTTTTTAAAAAAGTGATAGCACTGATTTCTATAAAACCTTGTATAATTCCTGAAAAAAATTAAAGCATTCTATTTAAATTTCATGATAAAATATAAATATCCATTTTATAATTTATCAGTTTTAGTTTAAATTATTTAAAAATAAAAAAATGTAAATGTATAATTTTTTTCTACATACTATATATATATCTATGTTTTACTATATACTATATGCATGAGATAAAGAGAGTTGCTTCAGCTTAAGAGAGCACGAGAAGTTAATTTTATTGAGGAGGGAGAGGGAGGGAGAAAAGAGGTTTGTCCTTAGGAATTAGTCTTGCTACATCTGACACAAGTTTTTTTATATTAGTTGCTCAAAATTCGATATCACCTAGTCAACATTCTATTTTTCTCACACTAAAAAAGTCAAATTTGAACTTGGTGTCATTGGAACCGATTTCAATTTATAGCATTTCAGTAAATATTTTTGAATTTGTAGTATTTGGTAAATAAATTTGTTTTTTGCAGTACGTTGGTCAATTTGCAAAAAATGAAGATACTTGAAATTTTGAGAAGTAAGAAACTAATCTCTCATGTTAAAGATGGAGATTGCCTTTAGAACTACAGCCAAGCTCCTTGCTTGTGATAATTTATATTCAATTTATAAAAAGTAGATTAAAGAAATAAAGATCTAATTTTCATTTTATATCGTATGTATACATAAAGACTAAATGCTTGTTTGTGTTCACTATTGAAATGAGTTCTAATAAAATTATAATCTTCAATGTGATTAAGTTTCAGAATGACCAAAAAAAAAAAAGCCAGGAAGTATAATGTCATATGGCAAAGAAGCTATAGAAGATTTAACAAAGATTGTCAATGGAAAATCTTGGAATCATTGTCTATGAAATAAATTACAATGGATGCTTTGTAGAGATATTAATTGTGGTGACATTTTTTTTCCCCTTTCTGGCTCATATTCAAATTCATTAGTGACAAATAGTGATTTTTTGTAAGGATATATTTGTATCTATAGCTGATAACATATGTAGTCACTCATAAAAAAAATATGATCAAGTTTTGACTAACAACAATTTTGATTGCCATACATAGTAGCCTTCTAAGAGCCACATTTATAAGGACGGGAAAATACTACCTAATAAAGAAATGTCTCCTACAAATTAAATAGGATGACATCGTCGCTAGCTTTAGGTAATGGTGACACTCCACAAGATTTGAGAGCTTCTTCAAGAGATTCTCATTGGTCACCACAGCCATTAACAAATTCTCATTTGAAATCAAGTGGTTTACCAAATAATGGAAAGCTCCAGAACCTAGAACTGTCACGACCATGTCTTGTTGATCTTTGCTCAACAACATGCCTCCCAGACCCACTTCAATCTTCGTATGTTCCATCACAAACAAGAAGAGGGAAGAAGAAAAACAAGAGGGAAAAAGAAGGATGATGGTGAGATGCTTAAGGAACAAGATCTGATGGGTTTATAGGAGAGGAGTGAAGGAGCAGGGGAGGGAAGAGGTTTAATGTGGACACCAACGTGGCAAGCTAGCAAGGTACATAATGGCCAGATTTTAACAGTCAATGCAATCAAGTCGTAATAGTAGAGAATAATGTACCAAATTGAAAAACGTTGGGGCAATATTATGCAAAGAAAAAAGAAGATACTAGATGCACCTGTGTATAAATATTGAAAGTAAATTTAAACCTTAACCCAATTTTACTTGTGTTCATGTGTACACCTTGTGCACTAAAGTTTTATTTATGTTCTTCACACTTACTTTCACGTGTTGTGACTTCTATGACTACGATCATGTTTTGTTCCTACCATCTAAAGTTTGAGATTCCATCCATCTCTAATTTTTTACTAGTATTTCTAGAATTGTGTTTTGGGTTAATTAGACGCATTATTTTATCCATTGTATGTATTTCAACAAATGAGTTGCACTATCAATCACTTATGATCAAAAGCAATCAAAGGAAGATGGTCAAAGAAAAATTGCCTTTTTCGCAAAGCACAAACGAACACTTAAATCCCTTGTAACCTTTGAATAACAATCTACAGGATAGTCATTCGTTATGTTTTTTTATTTAATTATACTTTTATGAAGCAAGTTCCAATTCTCAATGAACTTTAAAGGACGTGGGGTATATATATTTTTGATAATAAAAGACGAAACCAAGGCGAAGACTCACCCATAACACCTGAGACACCTTGGAGACCTTTTCAGAGAATATTCAGCTGCTCCACAGGCACACTCGAGAAAATCACAAGTCTAGGCAACACATTCAAACAGTGTTTTCCCAGAAAATCAGCAGCATTATTCTTCCTTTGACACTTGATTGACATCCACTTCCCAATTACGTTGAAGCACACCCTAGATTTCCAAGATGAGCCCATGATCATCGTGTTCAACCTTACACTCAAACTTTATAAGATCAACAGCTTCAGACAAATCTGTCTCAAGCACCACTTTGTGGAATCTTGCATCCCAAGAAATCTTCAGTCCATCAGCGCAGAGCTTGGATGGCAAGGTTGTCACCCTCCTCTATTCTGCAGCTAAAACCCAACAAGAACTCGCCATTCGAATTTCATAAGAACCCACCCCCCACCCAAAAAAAACCCCAAAAACCCAAAAAAAAAAAAAAACAGGCACTCTTCTGATCACATTGGGAGAAAGCTCCACGACATTACATTTTACCCAGTTCAAGGCAGGAGGTTGCTATTTATCAGACCTGTCTAGTGCTGTTTTCTTGCCCAACAGTTTCACACTAGTGGCTGATGCTCTGATCCATCACCCTGGAAGCTCGCAAACAATCATCATAGGACTTGGGTTATATATTTGTTCCTTAAATTAAATTCCTTAAGTTTGCTACTTCTACTATTATTATAATTCTCAAGTCATTACAATATAAGGTTTAAAATTGCACTCAAACCCAGAGGAATATACCAAAAAAATAAAAAAAAAAGGTTCGTACAATAAATGGTGGAATGACGTTAAAACAAAGAATAACGCTCCGATTTAAAATACTAATACCAAGTATCGCGTGGCATGAACTTAGAAACAAATCAAGTGACGGATGTAAATTAAATACTACACACACTCCGTGCATGAAGCCTCACCACACATGAAATCATGGTATAATTTGCAAAGTCAGTGATTATTTTCAGGTTAAACGGTCCACGTTAAAACTAGAAAATTAAAGAATGTTTTAACCTCATTTGATGACCAAATATTATGTTCTTTGTTCTCTCTGTCTATTATTATTGTCATTATTTCTACTTGGGTTAGTTTCTTGTCTGTAGGAGGCCTCCCCCTACAGTTGTGCTATATTCAAGGCTGAGAGCTGTAAGCTAATCATTCTTCAAAGAGGTTTATATTTTCAAGTGGTGAAACATGTACAATATTAAGAGATATTAAAACAACTTTTAACAACTCAAGTAAATTATATATGAATTGTCATTCAACGTTCATTTCATACGGGCTTTTAGTTAATCCATGGCAGCTTTTGAAGGGAAACATCTCTGGTTCAAATTTGAGTTTTATGAAAAAGAAATATGAAATTAATATTCCCCAGTGTCTGTGACACTTCCTCCTTGGGCTTGCAAAGCAGTAAAAACGATGTAATTTCATTTTAAAATGGAGTTTCTTATTTAATCAGCCATAGTTGCCAAAGGAGAAAATTTGTCACAAGTCAGAGCCTCATGGTTTTCTTAAAACAGATCATGGTTCTGCTTCTCAGATTTTGTAAAGTAAAATAGAACCAAAAATTCTGATACACCGAAACCAGCATAATCACAATCTCACCGCATGTGGCAGTGTTCAAATTCAGAGGCTGTCATATTTTGCGAGACTCCACAAATACAGCTGTTGTCCTTCGGGGCACAAGAAAACAGCCAGAGGATGCCTCGTACTTTGACCTTTTTACAACCTCATCAGTTGACGTTACCTACCACATAAGACAAATTAGGATTAGCCCACTTCTCAAGATTTACTAGTGCAACAAGACATGTTTTGGTTGCACAAGGTCCAAAAAACAAGCCATTATTTACAAGTTAATAGTATAACTTCTATCTTGATGATATTGGTGATAAGTTTAACTACTCACCATACTGAAATGAAGGAACATTAATCAATCTACATGAAATTATTTTTCTACTGCCTTTGTCACTGAATCCATTGAAAGTACATAACAATACAGTATTGGTTGTAACAACTAAATTTTACATTCATTGTAATTGCCGACCTTTGTGTTATGACATGCAATCATTCATTTGCATCCAACACTCATTTTATCGAGCTCATGATTTTCCAGAACTCGAAACCTCTATGAAAAACAGGAAGCTAATACTTTTTAAAGAATTACTCGGTGAAACAAACAAGCCACTAATCTCCATTAAATTGAGCATAAGATGTTTCCAACACATAAAGGAGTCTATTCATTCATATTCACATCTACTCCCTTTGGTCCTATTTATAAATCACTTTCAACATTTTCACCGAAATCAAGAAAAACCTTAAACCTCATTAATTCTGTCTTAAAATTTAACAAATTTTCAAGTCAACCCTTATTAAATACCTACTCTAAAAGTAAAATACTCTAACATTTAATGATCTCTTTAATATTGAATAGGGACAAAAGAGTAAAGATAGATATAATAATCATCGAGATGCCCTATAAATAGGACCAAAACAAATCTTCTCTTTCTGCCTTATAAATAAGACCAGAGGAGTATTTGCAAAAGACTCTCTCTATGCTTGTGACGAGAGGGCTCTCTAACTCTCTTTGTACCTTGATGTGAGAGTGATTGAGTTTCATGGCAATAGGAGGTTACTGGTAACAAGTGGCGGCAGAGAAGAATTGGGTGTGGAAAATTTCAAGTAGCAAGAATTGAAGAGAATAGAGGCAAATCAGCGAATACAACAACGGAACCATCAGATTGTATATGGTCTTCAATATAGTGCCTTGGAGAATTTGTGTGATGGTAGGGAGCTTGTTGACTCTCACCACCAGCCCAGGGAAGATTAGAGGATGTTCCGCAGCGCATGGAAGTGCACGGGAGGTCTATTCAGACAACTTCTTCCTCCAGTAATGAGACACCATTCCCAACTAGATCCATGCAATTTCCAAGTATGGGCACTCTTTTTCCCAAGAGTCTTAGTCTTTATTGAGAGTGTAGTGCTCTATTTTTGTGGTTTTTAGCATATAGTAGGATTATGATTCACATCTATTATAAAAGTTTCGTCTTGTTCAAGTTCTAAAAGTGGTAATATGGGAACTCTAACGCATAATGACAAATGTGACTAGATCTGCACCTCTAGCATTAGTAGCAAAAACAGGGGACTTTTCTTTAGACATTAAAGATGTCACAAAATGCATTAGTATGTATCGTTGATTTAGGAGCATCTAATCATATGACAAGTTATCATTAGTTGTATAGCACTTACACCACATGTACTTGGGAATGTTATAAAGATTACAGATGGTTCCTTGCATTCATTGCAGGGAAAGTATTCACATATCAGATTTTATAGTTTTAAAATATGTTCTTCATGTACCTAAACTTCATTGTAATTTACTTTTGGTGAGGCAATTGACCAAGAAGAATTGACCAAGAAGTCTTTACTAAATTTCTCTCATCCCTTTGTGTATTTCAGGATCTATCATCTGGGAAACAATTGGCAGTGTTAAAGAGTAAGGGCTATATAATTTAGAAGTCACTTGAGTGAGTAGTCCACATTGTCCTATTATAAAGAATAATGCATCTACCTTAAAAATTGATGATTTTATGTTATGACATAAGATGGGTTAACCTAATTTCCATTATATTCAACAATTGCTTCTAAATTCATCTCTAAACTAGAATATCAGTGAAATATAGTATGAGGTGTGTGAACTTGTGAAAAACCATTGAACTTCATTTTCCAAGGTCAAATATACACTTACAAAACCTTTCACAACCATGCATAGTGACTTGTAGGGACCATCCCGTGTTGCTAATCGCACCAATGATAAACTGTTCATTACTTTCATAAATGGTCATACTTGCCTATGTTAGGTCTAACTTCTAAAAGACAAGTATGAGATTTTATCCGTGTTTCTTAATTTTTATGCTATAATTAAGAACTAATTCCAATTTAATATTCAAGTTTTACACACCAACAATAACAACAAACACTTCAACCAATTTCTGAGTATGTTTCTTCAAGAACATGACATCATCCACAAAAGTACTTGTGTCCATACTACCAACAAAATAGGATAACTGAAATAAATAGACATATTCTAGAGGTGGCAAGAGCTCTCAAATTCAATTGTGAAGTTCTAACATATTTCTAAGGGATGTTGTTGTGTGTATACTCCTTTGAATCACCTCTTAATAATTTGTAGAGTACATAACTTACATATGTTGAGACCAATTTTCTTCTCCATGTTTTTTGGTTGTACCTCATTTATCAACCTTTATCAAAGTTCTAAACTTGAACTCTGTGTTGTTAAATATATCTTTCTAGGTTACTCACAACACAAGAGTTACAAGTGTTATGATCATGTCTCTGAACGTCTCTTTGTAAGTCTTGATGTTACCTTTTTTGAGAGAATGCCTGAATTTATCCAACCTATAGAGGGATTTCTTTAACTTACAAAAACTGTTGCCTTTACCTTGGTTTTCAAACCTAGGAGGAAATTAAAGAAATCTCTCAAGTGCGCTTTAGAAAAAATGGGGTATCCTAAAAAAAGGTAACATACTGAGAAAGATATGTTTAGAGATAGGATCATAATAACCCTTTGTGTTGGTGAGCAACCTAGAAAGATACATTTCACAACATGAGGTTCAAATTTAGGACTTCAGTGAAGGTGGACAAATGATGTATAGCACAAAAACACAAAGAAACAGATTGGTCCCAATATGAAATGTAGGGTATGTACTTTATAATTTTTTGAAGCGTGATTCACAGAACAATACCTAGTTTGGTTTTCTATTCATGAGATATGTTACAATAATTACAGCATCCCTCCAAAAATATTTTGGAATATTATAAGTGAACATAAGAGCTTTTGCCACCTCTAAAGTATATCTATTTTTTCTCTCAGGTATTCCATTTTCTTGGGGGGGCGCATGAACACAAGTTCTTTTTTGAACGATGTCATGCTTTTGAAAAAGCACACTCAAGAGACAAGTTAAAAATTCAATGCCATTGTGGGTGTGTAAGATTCGAATATTGAAATGAAATTGGTTCTTAATCATAACATGAGAATTAGGGAACACAAATAAAACCTCAAACTTGTCTTTTAAAAGGTAAACCTAATAGATAGAGTATGGTCATCTATGAAAGTAATGAGCTACTTATTATTGGTGTGGTTGGCAACATGTGATGGCCCCACAAGTCACTATGTATGGTTGTGAAATGTTTGGTGGTGTATATTTGGCTCTAGAAAAGGAAGTTCCAATGATTTTTAGCAAGTTCACACACTACAAACTAGATTTAACTGATAGTCTAGTTCAAATATGAATTGAGAAACAACTATTGAAGGCAATGGAAATTAAAGTGACTCATCCTCTTATGCCATAATATAAAGTGATTAATTTTTAAGATAGATGCAATATTGCTTACAATAAGTGAGTGTGGATTGCTCACTCAAGTGACTTCCAAATAGCCCCTCATACTACTTAGCACTCCACTCCTAATTGTCATAACAAATAATAGATCCTGAAATCACACAATGGGATGGGAGAAATTTAGCAAAACAATTTGATTGCTTGGTCAAATGACTTATTGAAAGTAAATAGCAATAAAGTTTGGGCACATGTAGAACATATTCTAAAATTATAAAATTTGAGAGGTGAATACTTCTTTTTCCTGCTAATAATGCTAAAGAACCATCAGCAATCTTCACCTTGAAAATTCCCAGCATATTGTGCATTAGTGGTGAACAATTGATAACAACTAGTCATTTGATAAGATGCACCCAAATCAATGATCCACAATGTCAGGTCTTTAATGCTTGAAAATAATTCCCCCCATTTGCCACGGACCAATATTTTTCAGTATTGGGAGCAGCAACCCAAGCCTTCAGCTTTAGCTTAATCATTGTAAATAGTCCAACCAAGCACGCCTCTATTACCTCCAGTAAATCTGCCTCGCTATTGCTTTGAAATAACCATGACATTACTCCTGTGACCATGAACGGAAGAGACAGCAACCAAAGAATGCTCCAAACCACAAGCCACACACAACAACTAAGAAAGGTTGGAAATGAAGATCCTAGAACTGGAAAACGTGGTTTTGCTAGAAAATCTGAGTCATTGTTGGAAACAGAATCACACATGCTCCCACAAGTTGGCATGTCAGATTTTAGTGAAACTGTTGTGGCGGCATGTGATCATCACATGTCACTTGTATGGTGGTCGGCTTCTAGGGAAATGCTGATCGGACATCTTTAAACATGTCTAGTAGGGTAGTGTCACTCGTGGTTCTCCCTTTTGTAACCTAAAGCACCCTCAACCTCTCTATTTTGTTAAACACTCAGAAGATGGAATTCCTTAAGGAATCTCCAACCATGACTCTCATACCATGTGGACACCAACATATTTGTGGGGGGAAAATTGATTCCATTGATTCGATTTTTATTTGTACAAGGTATGGGGATCTATACAGCAAAAAAGGTAAATACAACAAATGAAAAATATTCCCTATACAGTCAGCATCTAATCATAGATCAAGAAAATAAATGAAATAAAAATATGATTTTGATTTCCCACAAATATAGATTCTCCAGTAGTTTTACCTGAATAGGATGCAACTGAAAACTTCTCGATTGCAGGGAATGGCTAACAAATGATACCTCATTCGGACTTGCATTCACAACAACCACAATGTATGAATATCTGTGACACCATCATCCACGAAATGAATTTAAAGAATGTTATTGTGATTAAGTGAAAAAGTTAACATCAATTTGTATACATACATAGGATCAAGCTGTGACAAGCCTGTAAAGCCATCATGACCATCCTCAATGCTCATCACTATAACCCCTTGAACCCATGATGGTCCAGTATTGTGAAATCGTACTCGTTCCTGCAAATATTATTTGAAATAATAATTGTAGCCTTGGAAAGATTTGCATTAAGGATTGCTCTAGAAAAGGGGGCCAACCAAAAAAAAAAAAAAAAGCAAATCATGACTTAAATAAAAATTCAGTCGAATTAGATAACAACATTTGTGAGAAGCAAAAGAAATATGAGAATTCAATGCACTCAAATTGAGTTTCAAAGCTTTTATTATTCTTAACACTATTCATACCAGAATTTTTCTGACAGCGCTCATGATTTTGCCAAGACCTATAAGAGGAAGTTAGGGAAGAAGAGTAGCTTAGAAGAGCTACTACTGGTCCAAATGATTATCCTTCGGATCCTAGCCACAGGAAAAATTAAATTATGGTCTAGTGATGTGTTAGAGTCTGTGTAGGGGTATGGGCTATGTTAGAGCCATCTTTTGAGTATTAGAAGCCATCTTTTGGGTATGAGATGTCTCTTGTGAATTGAGTGTCCTCAAATGCCATTAAGTGTACGTTGCTGCAAGTGTTTTTTTGGTGTTCTGTTGTTGTGTTGTTTCTCTATTGGTTGTACTAGGGAATAGGCTTTTGGCCAGAATCAAAGTGTGCCCATGCAACACTTACTCAGTTTCCTTTGAGTATTGATATCAAAACCTCAGCATTTCCCTGTCATTTACTTCCACTGCAATATTTCTGTATTTTTATTTATTGTTCAGCAAGGTTCTATTAGTTTCAAAATACAACGACAAGAAGGCTAGGATTCAGAAAAGGTGGCAGCTTAAATACCTTACACTAAAAGAAAATTTGGATAAACTGAAATTTATCTTTTCCAAATAGGTGTATAGTTGACAAACAAATTTAACAATAAATATAAAGTAGAACATGAACCATAAAAAATGAAAGAAAATAATATGCTTTGTAGAGTTCAAAAATCCACATGTGAAGATAATTGGTCACCGACTTAGGTTTCCCTTAGGCAGGTTAAAGGAGCATTCAGTTTCAATGATTGTTTCCATGATTAATCAAGATAATGATTCCATAGGAAGATATTTAAAATGTCTTCACCTGGATAGCATTGGCTGTCATCAGACGGAATAGTGGTGATGAGTACCTTATGCGCAACAGGTTTAAGAAATTATCTAAAGTGGCAAGGATGTCGCTCTTTTGAGGCTTGAAAGATGGATCTGCCAATCTTGGTTTCATCCTGATTAAAAAAGAAACCAGATTACTAAATGAAGCAATAGATGGAACAAAAAATTTCATCACTAGAATATATTAATTTATACCATATAATGCCCAATGAGTTGACACTCAACTAAGTATCCAGTGATTAAACGGCTTTAATAAAGTGCTTAAAAATCTTACAGTGGCCAGTTCTTTTCATTTTTCTCCCTTGGAGGAAGCCCAACACCCCAATTATTAGAATTGTATGAAAAATCAAGCCTGAAATCATAGACCAATATTAGATGCAGAAGGAAACACATTAAATTGTGACAGAAAAATAATCATCTGAACAGCTATAATTATTACAACATTACAATTACGTACTCTAATACTATTTTTGTCAATGAAAACATATCTGCAAGATTGAAAATTATGGAAACTGAGAACTTGTAGAATCAACCTATTGAACCAATCACCAGAATTGTATGAATCTCGATCAAGTGATTTTGAGCGGAGTATCTCATCACCAGCATGAAAAAATGGTATCCCCTAAGAAACATAAACGACTAAGTGCCAGAAATAACTTCTAAAGGAAAGCAGCAGATATCTTAATGATGAAAATTGGTAACCCAATACTCAATGGCCCAATTGACTAGACTACTTAAATTTCAAAAAACATGGTCAGCCATCACGCCATGAACCCTTACTGCATAAACAACACATAAATAAGAGGAAAAAAAATAGTAAACATAGACACTAACACAAACACGGTAACATGGAAAAATTTGAAGTCAGTGTGTTGTATAAAGCGTTGCATAATATCATATGAATTATAAGTGTTCAAAATGTGTCAGAACATGGACACTGCTCTTTCTTAAGACATCATGGTTTACAAACTGTTATAGTTCCCTAGCATCCTGTTTTTCAAAAGCCAGCCATCACAATGAATAAGAAAGGCAGCCAAGTCATAGATTGGTTTGTTCAAAGTCACCACAGAAATTGCATGCTGTGAGCTTGCTTGCATGTTCTAACATAGAATGAAAGTACTAAATGCATGTAAACTCATATATAGATGGAAGTCCCGGTAATACAATAATTAAAGTTTCAAACCTTAATGTTCCTTTGAGTTATTTTCATTTAGAGGTTCATGTATTTTGGATTTCTCTTTAATTCAAAAACTGTTATTAGTAATCTTTAGTTGGGCAATGGATATGAAGCAGAACTTGAACAAATAGGCCACATTATGCTGAACTTTAGTAGTTGATGACATGGCAATAAGGCCACAACATAATATAACCATTCTATTAGGTCAATAATAATTTAAACATCTCTTCACTCTATTTAATTTACAAGAAAACAAAAAAGGATAGCAAGATCAAACATAATCTATGAAAAGAGAAGCATGTTTTTAATAAACCTAAAGATAAGAATACATATCATTGCATAAAATATGCAGGTAAAAGCTTGAGATTTTTATACTACATGATATTAATGAACCGCATGAACCTGTGAGAGGGCTATAATACTTGTTGCCAAATGATTTATCCTACATCTCTCAGCTAGAGGGATAGACATTGGAGCCTGCAAGAAAGGACAGAAACGCATCAGAGGTTAGGAGAAAATACAATGGAAAAAATAGAAAGTTGTGTGGACTTAGCATACCTTCAAGCTTACAATGTCAAATAGGGTTTCATTGTCATGAGCAGAAACATAGTTAACCTGCAAAATAAGTAATTAAATTTTCACCCATTCCAACTGCTTTATCCCCTCCTAATTGATGACAACAATGGTGAACATTTATCATTTAAAATTTTTCTGATTGCACATAGTGCGGTGAATACTTTTTGAAAAGTATTCAATTGATAATAGGCATTTCAAAGTGAAGAACCTTACAGTTTCTGTGGGGGATGAAGCATATGCAACAGGTATCCCATCATGTAGTAAAACTTCTGACCCTTTTACCTGATATCCAAATAGTATTATGCTTTATCTTAATTTCATCACGATGTCAATGGTATTAAAAATTTGACAGCCTAATCTTTTTGAGAAAAATAAAAAGAGGAAATTCATCATCCAGTGAGAAATTTTCCATGCAAAATGTTTTCAGCAGAATGCAGCATAAAAACCAATCAACAAGAAGATAAGGGATTGGTACTTTTGTCCCTAAAGATAACATAGTACAGCTCATATTCATTGATTAGATAATGTCCTATATCTCGTGTCCTGATCCTACTTGCTAGCTGGAGGTTGTCTTTGGAGTTCTCAGAACTCATGCTCAAAGCATCTTTCAATTAGTCTTAATGCAAGACCTAGAGGCATGACAATCTCTACTACTCAAACCTCCAGACTGCTCCAAGGTTACAACAGGAAAGAACAGCTTCCAAAAGTGCCGCAGGTACAAAATACAGCCATTATCACCATCAACACCTTTTTTTCTCTGGAGCAGGGAATGAAACAGCCCCTAACTATGACCAACAACCCTGATTAATCTAAAGTTTCATAGGAATGATCATGGAAGTTTTTGCTGTGTTTAGCAACCCACGTCCTAGACAATTTGAAGTCTACAGCCTATCTCTTAGACTCGTTGGAAGAAGGAATGACATATATACTCAAAATCTCCCATCACACTCCTAATGTTGGGCTTGAGACAAGAAAGGGTGCATAAAATGTATGCAATGAAAACATATTTGTGCATGTGGTTATGTTGACATATACATATACATACATAGATACATACATATATATATATATATATTAGTGAAGGTTGAACTACCAAGCATAGAGATATCATAGTAGTAGGTTGAAGCTGGTATTCAATGTTTACCATTGAAATATCAAATACTATGCAAAAGATGAAAGTTCAAACTTCAGTAAACAATGCTAATGTAACTAGATCCATACCTCTTTTCCAACAGAATTGGTTAGTACAAAATCTCGCAAGTTTGCAGCCATCCCAACCTGAGAAGCATAAAAAAATTTGGGTGAACTTGTACACAAAAGCAATGAATGATATTAGTGACAGACAGTAGAAGTTCCCCTTCAAATGATGAAGACAGTATATTCAAGAGAGATGAATTATTCTTCCAGCAAATTAGTTGAAAAGACATAGCAGTAAACAGTACATGTATCATTGTCTCAGTTGTGTTGTAATGATAGAAATAAGGAGCAACAAATATATATATATATACACACACCCTGTGATTATCTGTGCCAAACAAAAGCTACAGAAACATAATGAAATAAAATCAGGAGGATTCCTATCACCTTTGTCTACAGGAACTGTAAATTCCATTATCCCACCACCATACTACAATATACAACTCCAATCCTTCGTGAAAAGAAACATTTATCTTCCAAAACTAGCCAATGAAATGAAGTTGAGAATGCATGAAAGTCTGATAACCTGGATCTGATCCCTTGATGCAGCAAGCATTAGGGCTGCATTAGTTTCTGTTCCATGATCATGGCCATTAGGCTGCAGATAGAAGAATTTTAACGCTCAGAAGGCAGATTGTGCTAGATTCAACTGAGTAAAATATAAACACCATCGTACACTTGTTATCATTAATTGCTTCAAAAAAGAGAAACATAAAAATTGGAAACAACAAAGATATCGCTTGTGAATGACTTTGAACAGGGAGGAGGATTGTTATTGTGGAGAAGTTTCCAAGCTAAATATATACATAAATAGTGTTTTCATGTTTATTGTGCAGATATCATTTTATGTAGAAGTATTATAGTTCTAAATTCAAAACTTCTTATAAGAATTCATTAACAACAATGTACAAGCATTCCAATTGTCGTTGTAACATGCAGCTTTATAGTTAGTTTTAACAAATATGGAGGTGACAAGGTCAACTGAGAGAAGAAAAATGAGGAAAAGAAACAGAGGAATAAAGACATTATATTTATAACAACTAAAAGTTAAATATCCATGAAGAACGTTACTGAGGTAGAGCATTTAACTCAGTGAAAAAATGATAAAATTTTTCTAAGAAAAAGAAAAAGGAAGGAACCTGCAACAATAGACCAGTTGCAAAACCTTGTTGAAGTGGATGACCAAATGGAGACCCACCAAGTACAGCATCCCGAATTCGATCATTGAAGCTATATTGCATTCAAAATAACTCATAGAAAGAATGCCTTTCATGTAAATCAATCACAACACTAAAAGTATCTATAAATCTGATCGTTTCTTGGATTTAGAAAATTCATAAGTCTATGCTGATCAATCCTGAAAATTAAAATGATACAACCATGCAAATTAAATTACATGAATAGATTTAATACTATAATAGCTCGTTTTGTTTAAGATAAAAGGCCGCACTCAGTAAAATAGTTCAGATGGAATTCAGTTGCCATGGTTAATCAAGTAAGATCTTATCGAGCATTTCAGGCTCATGATATTAATTTCAAGCAGCACTAGGAAAGAAAATTGAGTAACATATAAAGTCAAGACAGAAACTATACCTACCTCCCAATTTCAGTTCCACAAAGATTAAACTGTGAAGCATTTACCCCACGTCCATTTTTGGCAACTTCACCAAAGTCCCATCCTTCACCATACCTTCAAAAAATAAAATAAAATAAAATGATAAGAAAAGGTTGAAAGAAGAATATTAGGGGAAAATATAGCATGGAAATCATTAAAAGAGAGAACCAGGAAGATTGAAGAGATAAATTCAACAAAGAATCTTATCCAATAAAGACAGCATAAAGAACAAGTACATGTAGATGCTTGAACCATCAATTCCATCCTTTTTTTCGGTTAAGCCATGGAGTGCATTTTTTGCTTTCACCTGCACCAAAATCCTGAATTAATATCTTGGGTGTTGTTTATGAATGTCATGCATTGATATGTGCTGTTAAACACCTATTTTATTAGCTTGGAAATTTTGTACAATCCTACAATTAGAAGGGTGAGGGCTTAATGATAATTGCACGTAAGATAATTGGTACTGTACTTTCTGACTAAGATTATTGAAGTAGCCTTTTGCTTGTGATCCTTAGTGTCTAAAATCATCATTTGAACTTTTCAATTTATTTGCAGTATAAAATATGAAATAATCCAAAAATAATTCGATTGCAACAATTAACAAAGAAAAACATATTTATTGCAGTTCAGTGCCTTGTCTGTGGATAGGTCTTGTGAATAAAAATTGCATTCATCTCTAAATGCAAGCCTATGTTAACCCTCGTATTGAAATGTCAAAAGCTACATACCATTGTGCTCTTCATAATATGACCCATAAGATCAAATCTGAACCCATCAATCTGAAAAGGAAAAAAGTAATATAACCAAAAAGAAAAAACTAAAGGGCTAACAATAATAACAGCATTGTATAACCAGAGACGTAAAAAGGCACATCTAGATAGACGAAAGGAAGCAGCTCCTCAATCATAAGTATAAGAGGTAGCATGTGAATTTTGTTGCATCGTGATATAAACAATTACCTTGTAATTGACTGCCCAGTGTATAAGATCATCAATGATTAAACGATCAACCATAAAGTGCTCACTGGCAGTGTTGTTCACGCAAGTACTATGCTCAACAAACCCATCAGCGTTCCGTCTTAGATAGTAACCTGGAACAATCTATTAAAAGAGTTTTGTGTCACACTACTAAAGCAGAAGAATGTTTGACAAAAAGAAGCTAAGATTAACAGAACAGCTATGAATATAAAATATGTGATCAATTACAGGTGGACCAAAGAAAACTTGATAATTCATGACCTTGTCAAGGACAGAATGCTCATCAAAGGGCCCACTTCCTTGTAAATGATTGTACACAACATCCAACACAACACGAAGGCCAATATGGTTAAGTGCCTGTAAAGAATATAACTATCAAGAGACCAAAAAAATCAATTTAAAGACAACTGAAACTTGCCAAACTAAAGTATCACACTACTACGTAATGGAAAATATGATCATTGAAATTTAGATCCATGACTGGCATTAGATAAAGAAACATCAAAATGATACCTGAACCATCTTACGGAACTCAATTATACGGGATGGACCATTTGGATTACTTGCATAACTGCCTTTAGGAACACCCCAAAGGACAGGATTGTACCTTTCCAAGATAGAGTGCACATTATGTTAACAAGAAATAAGTTTAGCATAAATTTAAGTTGGAAGTGTCATACAATGTAGCAAGTAGGAGATTACCCCCAATTGTACCCATCATAGTCTTGAATCGCTGTAATAAGAGCTTGTTGTTGATCTGAATCTGGTGGTAAACCTTCTAGTATTGAAAAATCTGCCAAAAAACTCATGCACGTTGAAGAAATTCAAACATTTGGTGTTCCGATTCTTATTCAAGCCATACAAAAATAAATGGATTGGAGGCTGAAAGATTAACTATCTAAATAACCTAACTCACTCAGAGAATTAAAAATATGATTATCTTATCAGAACAAAAAATAAGATAAATAAATCCAAACAGAATCATGGCTTACAGAACAAAATAAATAAAGGACTAACATTCAATAAAACTACAAAATGACACATAATGTAAAGATGTGCTTGGGTTCCAATACTTCCTCTCATGCTAATATGTAAATATTAATCATACACAACTCATAGCTAATACCTTAGCGTTGTCAGCATTCTTCCCTAAGACCAAGTACTGCTTGACCATTCTGCCAGACCCCAAATTTTTTTCTGAAATGTTCTTGGCCTAATTTCCAAGTCAATTTTTTAACAACGCCCACTTTTCTCTGCCAAAAGCATTTGTCTCAGACAGACTTTTATCCTCATTGATCACCATTACGTCACTAGTCTCATCTCTTGGTCTTAGTTTCTAATTTGCTAGTTACCACTGTACCACAGCTCATGTCCTTTTTCCTGCCCATTGACACTACTGTGAGCAGCACATGCCATCAAGGCTGATGTTTCAGCTGCTGGTTGGGAACTTGAACACACTTTAATGAATCTCTCCCTGCTTATCTTTTAACGTCTGAAAAAGTTTCTCAGGGAAAGTAAAGGGAGAATAGTCATGATTCTTCTCCCAACACATTCAAATACTCGATTTAGGCCAAAAATAAGTCTACAGACCCTATCCTGATCCACAACTGTTCAGTAATATGCTTTTTTTTCCCGCATCACTGCTGCATTTCCATTGAAAAAGAACGTTGCCCAAAATAAACAAGAGTGTCAGAATATTGCATAACACTTAAATCTCGTCATGTCAATTCGTTAAGTTTCACTTTTGATTTCAAATAGGAAAGCAGTATCCTCCATAGAGGAACATGTTTCCCTTGAAAGATTGGCAGATAACTTTTGCTAGCTTGTACGAAAGGAAATTCCTCCCAATTTAAATCATCAAATGATCAACTATGACATAATTTGGTTGTTTTCATCCACTCAAATTTTGTACTTGGCTTGTTTGAACTTGGCAGGGCGAGGTTGAATTATTAGAGATGTAATCCTTGTTGATACATCCGTAATATATATAAAGCATTGTTTGAGACCATTGGAGGTAAACGTTGCCATCGAATCAGTGCCAAATAATCATGAATGGAGAGTTTTCAAAAATTGAATGCACACAAGGTACTCCCCCGGATGAAATCACTTGTTTTCTGAATTCAGAGCCATCATGGAGCCCAATTTTACCATGGTAATGTGCCATGCCCTTTAGGGGCTTACACCAATGAAAAAATTCAGAGACAAGGCTTTGATCTTAGTTTACCAAATAGTCAAACCACACAAAAGCAGATAAATTGGAGGCTGAAAGATTAACCTATACTGAAATAAAACCATCCAATCATAACAGAAAGACGAGATAAAAAAACAAATCAAACAAGATAATGTCTTCTTGAACCAAACAAATAAAGGACTAATATTAAAACGAACGTCTTTGATGTGTGTTGTTTCCAACATAAGCTAAATCAAGCCATAGACCCAAGAACACATTCTATCAAATACCTCAATCATGAGCTTCAAAATTAAAAGGTATAGCCATTTAGTATTTGTAAAAGAATATCCAAAGCTCCAAAAACAAATATCACAAAAATATAAGACTATAATAGATGGTAAATGTGTGCAATCAACATATTTACATTTGTAAAGCAGCAGAACACAAGCTGGAATAGAGAAAGCAAGCAAAAGGGTTTCCGTCAAGAGCATTGATCAATCTATATCACTCCGTACTACACAAGATTAATTCCAATTTTTATCTAACAATATATCAATATCCTCAACTAATAGTGAACTTCAAATATTTAAGGTTGTATTGACCCTTCAAGAAGTAGAATTCCATGATTGGAGACAAAGGATTTAATATAGGAAGCACTATTTTATTAAGAGAATAATATAATTGTTTAAAATATTTTACCTACAGATCTCCAGTTCTCCTTTTGATCATCAACTCCAGCAAACTGAAAAGTTGGAAGTAGATGGACATGGGTGATGCCGGCACTTGATAATTTCTTCAGATGAAGTACACCAGCTGAATCCTTCAAGCATAGATTTAGAGTTACTCCATATGTCAACAGTATTTAACATTACAGTGATATTTTCAATCTCATACCAACTCTTGCATTTCTCACAAATTGTGCTCATTTAGGAATTAACTTATTCAATTTGATTCTTTAGCTGATTTAGCCATAACTAATTTTCATATATTAAAAAGAATCAACCATAGATATTTAGATATTGGAGAACCATAGATATGATACAACAAGATCCGGAATCATTCTCGAATAAGCACCCATGCAGATGAACCCACAAATCTTGAATTAGGGATCGTACATTTCTAAATGAATATATTATTAGGTCCTATCCTTACAAGCAACACATGCCAAAACATTTTTTGCAGACCGTAACTTGCTTGTAGATTCTCTTTCAAAAAATGCTCAGTTTCCCAAGTACTGTTAAATTAAATAGGAAGAGAATAGGCCACATAAAAGTAACAGAGATTGCAAAACATCGAAGTTAAAAAAACCTATTCTAAAATATCTTTAAAAATAGCAAGAATTAGAACATGAAAGCTACCGGCAATGTGAAGGCCAAATAACCACCTTGAAGTTCGGGTTGCACAGAGAAGTCATTGGCACTACATGGCAACAAGCAAAAGGTAACCAAACTTTACAAGGAGAAAAGAAAATCACATAAACTCAGAAGACTGACAATAAATCTTCTGAAAGTTGAGTGCAATAATTAACTATTACTAAGGTAAGATAGGTGGTATCAGCAGTTTACCCATGAATAGAGGGTCCAAACTTTAGCTTAAGATATCAGTAAAATGCTAAAGGTGAAGGCCCAAGATAAATGAAAATTAAAACTCAATAGAAAAGTGACAAACATTGAAAAACAGACACAGAAATCAAAGGAAAAGATATCATTATGCTTAATTCAGAAACCTAAATATTTTGTAGTCAGAGAGCTAGATGACAACACAGCTACTCTCCTTCTCTATTGTTACTTCTCTCTCACTAACTCCTTATGTTATCTTTCTCTTCTTTCTATAAAGTCAAACCATAAATCTATCAAGACCCATTTTCGTGCACAATGCACAAAGATAGAATATTATTAGCATTCCTGTTCAAAAAGAAGGATTATAATTATAATACTTTTTTTAATAGTACGGCAAGCTACAACTTGAAAGAAAAACTAGAGGAAAATTAGTTACTTCCTAATCTATCCCGAAAAAGGAAATCTAAACAAAATGAAGGAGGTTCCCTATAGAAGACAAGGTCCTGCAAATCGTTATGACCATTCTTAGCCAATCTATCCATGCAATCCATAGTTTCTCTGTGACAGTGATGAATATCGACATTCCAATCTAGATCCAGCAAAGATCTAACACTTTGAACTTCCTCATGTAGAGGGTGATCAGCTCCATAACCACGCATAAGGATGGTCAGGACTTACAATTATAATTCCAAATAAATTTGCACATCAGTTGAGAAAAGCACAAGAGAAGATAAAACTACTTCAACTTTATTCATACATGCATACATTTGTTGCAATCTTTTTTCCAAATAAACTTTTCAAAATCTCACATCAAATCATTATTTCTGATTGTCAAAAAATGGCATATGAGCACAGTCAAATACTGCATGAAATACTTCTTACCTGAAATCCCTTATATGAATTTCATAAATGCTTATATCTGAGAAAGAATGTATAACAGGTTTCTTGTTTGCCAGATCATCCCATCCCTCTGGTTTTAACTCATCAGAGTAAAGATTAATCAAAAATGTCCTCCTGCCATCTGCTGAAAGTCTGCTAAAAAGAAATCAACAAAAGAATAGGGAAACATAAATTTTTATATAATTGCAAACAACAGAAATAAGCACTAGTGAATGGCAATACTCTATCTATAACCATCAAATATGGTAGAATTTAGAAAAAGATGAGAGGACATAAATTGACATACCCTCTGGCATATGGATCATTGGCATAGCATTTTTCAACTCGTAAGGTACTAGGGTGGTAAACATTTACTTCATAAACATAATAACAGCCTTCCCAACTTTTTGGTCCTTTAGTTTTCCAAACACCATTATCCTCCTCCAGCTGTACAATGTCGATGGGATTTTCTCCTGTGGGGCCCCTGTAGATGTAAGCACATATTGCCTGTTTTAACAGAAAAATACATTGAGGGGAATGCAGCTAAGGTTGTGAAAGCATTATTATTTTTTTCTTTTTTTGGCCATTTAAACAACATACTTGAGCAGTAGGAGCCCAAAGGTAAAGTGAAACAGCATCTCCTGAGAAAAGTGCACCAAGGGGCCCATTATATGAAAAAAGTTCATCTATTACACCAGGTAACTGCAAACCAGTACAATTCCTGCACTTCTCATCAGCTGTTGGGAAAAAAAAAGGGGGGGAACAGACATTAGTAGCATGCCAAAAATAATCAATAAATGATATAAAAGAATAGAGTGCAAAAAGATTTTATAAATTACAAGTCGCTGCAGCATTTATGAACTTTAATATAAAAAAATCTCTCAAAGAATGACAAAATTATCAATTTCACCTGACAATTCACCATCATTATAGAAATCAAATTATGAGTAAATTATTGTGCTGAAATATAGTTCTATAGTTATTGAAATGATTCCTCATTACTCATAAGAACATGAAGGCCTCAAGTGAAACTATTGTCTGAAAGTAGTCTACTTCTGCAAGCTACTAAAAAATAAGGACTTACAGTCGTAAATTCCAACTGCTAACTGACATTTGAGGAGATGCTTAACGTCCAAAGAAGTTGGCAATTTAAAAGCTTTATAACCTTGGATATGTGGAAATTTTTCCACCACCTGACAATCCATAAGTCGCTCTGGTAATTAAACCATGATTATAATCCCTTTTCCATTATAAATGAGGGCCACAAAAATCTCGAGCACAATTAAAGCGCAAAGACATCACTTTATTGGGCCTGATCTTACAATAAATTTTGAAGGCTTTAATAGCCTGCTTGGATTCAGCCAAAAATCGATTATGGCCAAAACAATCATTTTTTGCAAAATTTATCTAAACAGCCACCAAAGTTAATAGTTGATTATTGAGCCAAAATCACATTTTGAAATAAGCTTTGAAAGATTGCTTATAAATTCAATTTTACAGTTAAATAATATATTTTACTTCATAAATAAAGTTTAATAAATTTAATAATATAAAATACAACTTTGTCAATAATTTAATTTTGAAAAGTAATATCTTTTATGATAATTTGTACAGCTAAAATTAATTTCAATATTCAAACAGATTGAGTTATAACATAATCAATTATAATTAAAATTAATCATATTAATCAATTATTTTCATAATCAATTATACCTAACTGAAATCCAAACTGGCCCTAAAAGGTAAGAGTAACTTACATATTTAGGAAGGCCAGCCCTATCTTCTTCAAGCTTAATTTTCACATCTTCACCTGTTTAACGCTGGAATGAGTCAATTTCCACTGGGAATCACTTGTACAAAGGAAAACATTAGTATTCTTCAACATGCTGCACCTACTGGAGCAGGTTAAACATTTTGTTAGAGTTTTGACCTTGAATTTCATTATTTGCAACGGACAAAGAAGCATCTCTACTAGCAAGTAGATAGCAAATGCCATCCCCAATATCCTCATTCCAGGCAATCAAAGATTTACTAACCCAGTGTGCTCGGGAGTACAACAAACTATCTTCCATCTGAGTCACCAATTTAAGATACTCATTAGCAGCATCAAGAAACAGGCTCAACAAAGACTATTAAGGGAACGTACAGATATGCACACGAAACACCATCACATGCAGATTATAAAACTATATGTGCGATTCCTTTACATCCAAAAAAGTAGCAAATTAAGTGTAGCATATTGCAACAATGCTCAAAGAATGGGAAATAACAGGGATAACAACCACGCAAACAGGAACATTGTGCAATGTCTAAGAAGAAATTGCAGCAAAACCTTGTACCATCATCATACCATAGAGATAGCATCAAATTTACCAGACAAAACTTCCTCCATTCGCTTAACAGGAGGACAATGAAATCTGCTAAATATTCCCTTTACAATAACCATCCCAGCATACATAGAAATTTTCCAATTAATCTATTAAAAACCATAGCAGTTGTTCAATCATTCATTATTTCATTCATGTTTCTCAAGATTCCAAATGTATAGTCAGAAAGAAAATGCACTTCTCACTATCAGTCTTGATCCAGCTTCATAATATTGAGCTGTCCTTGATCGCTTGTTCTACATTGAACAAGATATTTCAGATTCTGAAAAAAAATCTTTTTAAAAAAAATTGCCACAAGTTCTCAGAACTTCAATTATATGTAAATATACATATATCACCTTCAGAAGCACATACAGAGTTGTGGGTTACTAATTTATCAAATGGCTAAGGCAGAAAAACCAAAACAGTAAAATGAAAAGATACTAAAGCACTTTCAGAATACTAAAGAAGAAACAGCAACAGTAAAACGAAAATGAAAAGAAACCTGACAAGTTGGACCAGAAGAAGGAGGAGAAAGGGAGCAACAAACGGACTGGGAAAGATGAGAAGAAAAACGGCGACGTTGAAAGCGCAATGAAGGATGCACAATTGATGTGATCGAGATATGAGCATTGGAAGATGGAGGAAGCAGAGTTGTCGGAGATAGAGGAAGCGGAAGGGAACAAGATGTTAAACGAAGCATTTTCTAGTGCACAGCTTGGACTCTCTGCTGGGATGAGAGACAGTTCTTCTTCCCTGCACATTAATATTCGGTGTCTTGGTTACACTTGGAATCAGGAACAGTGAAGATTTTGCCTTCTACGAAATCACGAATGGGCTTTTCTACACTATTTTTTCTCTTGCACTTTCTTTCCATTGCAAATCAACCGCTCAAATTAAATTAAATTTATATTTTAAAAAATTTTCAAATCTGAATTATTAAGTTAAAAATTTTCAAATCTAAATTATTAAGTTTTCAGATTTGTAATGATCCTTTCTCTGATCTTGAGGAAAACTTAATAATTTAGATTTATAATGATCCTTTCTCTGTTCTTGAGGAAAGACACCTCCACGAAATCACTTGAAAAGAAAATATTCATGTCAGATTTACATGGGCCATCAAATGCACGAGCGTACATTCATATTCATAACAAATATAACTAATAACTTTTAAAAATAAGATCTTTTTTTTATAAGCAAAAATATGATTTTTTTTAACTGATTATAAAACTAAGTCATGAGAGTTTTTTTATTATTATTATTTTAGGCTAACAAATACACTAGAGTCTACAATCTCTTTTCTGATATGATTACTTTTAGTTTATTAAACTATGTTTAGTCACTAATTTAGTTTGGATTAAAGAGTAAATTTGTCCCTAAACTTTCCTCAATATGCAATTAGTATTCTTAACTCTTATTTCCTATATTAAAAAAATATAAGATATTTTTAATTGAATTACACTCCAATTCATATTTATTCTTATTTATGTTGGCTACATCGGCGACAGATGGGATGTGTACAGCGACACCTGGTTTATTGGTAAAACAGCAAATGCAGAGGCGAACAGTGAGCTACCAATTGCTCGAGTCGTGTCCGGATGAACACTGTCCTTAAGAATTATTCCGGTACACCTGGACGATAGACCGGCAGTCCCCCAGGATTAAACGAGCACTTCCTGCGGCGGAGCAAGGAAACAGAACAGCAAAGACTACGAGTGAAAACAGACAAAAGAAGACCAGAGGAGAAGACGAGAACCTTTCTATCTGTTCTGTCCGCACCAATGTCTATTTATAGGCTGAGGAATGAGACACAAACATTGGGTTATAATTACCGGTTAATGCTTCGGTTATACACACATTAAACAACAAACGTTCATGGATTAATGCTTTAGTTACACACCTTAAACAGCAGAAACGTGCACGTCCATTAATCCGAAAACGTTCAGCGTTCAATCTAGAGACGTTTGGCAGGCAAAACATTAACGCACAGAATTCGGTTTCCAGAAAACTGCCAACGCTGCCAACGCCTCAAGTTTAACTTGAAAACAGCTAAATCAGAGGTTTTTCGGGTAAGCAAAAATAACTATTTATTTAACCATTTTTTGTAAAAATAACCCGGTAAAAGGAACCCAGTGCTTCTTGAACTCGCGTGCAGGGGACGAATCGATTGATTTCAACTGCGATTGCCCTGAGTTGGCCTGTCTCATGTGCGCGAGGCCACTTCTCCTCCAAGCCCATTTTACTAGCCCACTTCATTCCTTAATATATATACACTAGGAGATGTCTTCCTTTAGTCAACGTGGGACTTTGACACACACACACTTTTGACACACATACAACAATTTAATAGGGTGTTTTATTTATTAAAAATGTTTTGATAAAAGCACATTAAATACATTTCAAAATATTAAAAATGACTTACATTTTTAAACGGAGAGAGTATATTTCTTATTAATACTATTTATTAAAATTAATTAATTAATAATATTAATTAATTAATTCATTGTCATTATTATTATTTCTTTTATTTATATTTCATTTTTATTAATTTAATTAATAAAACTAAATAAAATTGAAAATTCATTTATTAGTATTAGAAAATTCAAAATATAATTCTAGTAATATAATATACTAATGATAAGATTAACTTAATTTTTATTAAATTAAGTCACGATAAGGAAAAAAATACAATTATCTTAAAAAAATGCAATGTCTCATGACCTTTCAAAATTAGTACAATATCATCCAATTTTAACCTATTCAAATGTTTGACTGTTAGTTAATTTTACTAAGCTTGGATAGTATGTTCACGTGTCATATACATCACTTTTTTTTTCTTTTGATGTACAAATAGCAACCATATAGCATATTTTAAAAATTAAAAATAAAAAAACAAGAAGAATAAACGGCTCCACTCTCTCATTTCTTATCTTTTCTTCTTCCTTGCAACCCAACCCTTGCCTTCAATGAGAGAGAATAGAGTACCAAACAAAACCAACAATCAAGAACACAAAAATCAAGCAATCAAAGTAAAACAAAAATCTATCTCTGCAAATCTATCTCTCCAACAAAGAAGAAGATCAGATGAAACAAAACATAAGAAGATAAACTGGCTAATCTCTCCAACAAATCCAATCGCTCCAAATCTCAACTCAAAACAAGAGAAGATGAACAATAGAATGCTATTAAAACATTCAAATTTTTAATCTTAGAATTTAAATAATTAGGATGTAATTTATTAAGTAAATTGAGATATAGGATAACTTAATTTATGCTATTTGAGGTATCGAGGTGCAAAGGATTTTGATTTAATAAAATAAAATATGAAATTAAAAAATATATTGATCAAGATAAATCAATTCAAATTATATTCTTAAGTCATCAAATTATTAATTTATGAAAAAGAACACAATTAAATATAATAAATATTAGTAGCGTTGATTTGAACTTGATGAAATTAATGCATAGTAATTGGAATTTATCGTGTGATGGTTTATATATTTTAAGTGGAGATTAATAAATAGAAACATGTAAGTTATTTTCATATTATATAAATGCTATAAAAAATATTTTAGCAAAATGTACAATTGGGGTTAAATTTTTCGGATACTAAGAGAGTCTAAAAAAATTACACACACACCCTATATATATATTATATATATATTTGTTATAGAAAAATAATAACCAAGAAGAGAATGGTGGTGTGGGCTGTCCCACTGTTACCACTTCAAGTAGACAATTTATTACCTGCCATCATACCGCGTACACTCAGCTCAAATGATTTGGCAATTGAATTGCCCAACGGCTAACATAAATCACACGCGTCAAGTGCTCCTTCAACTTCTTTTTACGCGGCGAGAGACCAACGGTTGCAAGATGCGAGAGTTTTACGGTGAGGAGGATATTTTAAGAATCATTTGAAAACTTTAACAGTAGGTAAGTGTTCTAGATTTTTTTTTTTTTATTTTTTTTTTTTCTGTCAGCTTTTGATTTGTTGATGAAGAAAAATTTACGGTGTGAAAGATTTTGAACTTTGGACATTTCTTTGATTATTTAGTTTTAAATAGAATAATGATGTTAGAATACGAGTTTGTGTGATTTAAATTTGTTCAAATAATCGATCTGAAGAATTAAAGTTATGTTTTACTTAAGAAAAATATGATGATGATGAATATAGTGATAATTTATTTGAATTTAATGATTTGGTTATGTTTATTTGACGTTATACTGAGATTAATCAATTTAGTGATTAAGGTTAAAATTTACAATTCCAGTGACCACATCTTGGAAAAGAACCGAAAAAGTAGAAAATTGAGGATTTGAATTAAATTGGATTTGTAATGGTAATTAGGATCTAATGGGTTTATATGCCAACATTGTTTTATCGTAGGAGGTTATTTGGGAGATTTATTGTTTGAAAATAAATATACACATGGTATGCCCTCATCTGATCGATGAGTGGCACTTTGTCGCTTAAACTAGCTTACTTTTAGCCGAGTGAGTTAAGCATCAGGCATGGACTTTCGTCTTAGAGAAAGGAGAAGATAAGGTAGTAGTTTAGCATTTTGTTAGATTATATTTGGAATTGTTTAAAATTTGTTGGATTTGATTAAATTGTTTGAAAATTATTTTACATATCCCACTTAGCCGTCACATGATTAGTTGCATGGTATGCATTATAGCATAATAGCTTTGGTTACTATAACCTTTGTGCGTCATTCCCCGTGGTTAATATTTATACAAGAGTTGGTCTTATCGGAGAAGCACTGAAAGCTTAAACTTGGTGTATGAAATACCAATTTATGTTATTATGCCTCGTTTTGCAATTGAATATATATTTTTCAAACTTAGGACAATTTTGAATATAATTGAGCATGTAGACTATAATTTTTTATGAACTGCATATATGCTGGCCATGAAAATTTTGTCTGACACTCATAGTCTTAATTTGTTGTGTTCAAATATTTATATGTGTTTTGAATATGAATTTAATTATGTTTAGTTTTATATAAATTGTGTTTGATGGTTATAACTTAACTGTGGATTGTATTTGTATTTAGTTAATGATAAGAATTGTACATGATGAAATGGATAATTGGGTTGTGGTTAAGTTGTTCACACTAAATGCTAGCTCGATTTGTGATGTGAAGTTTATTGTTTGGGAATTGTCGTTTAAGCGCTAAATGAGTTTGTAGATACAACTTTTCATGTAAAAATGTTTGGGTATCAAGTCAAAGCCAATGAATGAATTTGTTGTATATTTTATAGTGGGCACTTGAATTATTTTTTAGATATTTTGAAAATAATCATGTGATATTTTCAGTCAACTTGTACTTAGGAACTCTTTTTTTTCTTTATATTGTCTAAATTTTGTTATGATATTTGGATTTCAAACTTTGTTTTAAAAATGGGATCTTACTTATGTGAACTTTTTTATTTTAGTAAACTACTATTTACCATGATATAATTTACTGCAATATTGTTGATGTTGGGATTTTGTTTGGAAAATTAATTATCATGTGGTAATCCCTCGAATCCAATGAGTGGCTTGAAGCTTAGTTCAATTCAAAACTTTAACTAGGTAATTTGGCTTCTGACTATGGGGTATGGAAGGAGATGAGGTGTAGTCAATCAATTTAATATTTGTTTGAATTGTCTAGATAACATTTGTTTGGAAAAATATTTTATATGCTTTACTTAGTAATCACATGATTAGTTACATTGTATGTATTATCACATATTAATTCTGATTATTGGGACCTTTATGTCTCATTTCTTGTGATTTAACATTTTTACAGAATAAAGGATTCAACTAAAGAAGCACTAAAGGAGTAGCTTGGTGTGTATCAGCACATCTGGACTTGGTTGGCCTATGTTGTTGAATTATATGTATATGTGCCAAGCTAGCATATATTTTGATTTCATTTGAGCATGTAGACTTATTATTTTAATTAACTCCTCATTAGTTGGCCATGAGACTTATATCTACTCCTCATAGCCATATTAACTACTTTATATGAGACTTTCATCCGCCCCTGATAGCCCTAATTTATTAGATTAATTGCATATATATGAGTTTGAGTTATTTTTAAAATGTGAAAATTGGTGGTGTGGTGCTAGGATCAAGTGAACACCTTAGTAAGGGCTTTGGTTGGATTATAACCATTGTTAGGAAAGTATTGTTCGAATCCGAATCGGGTAACGATGGTTAAATCCATCTTTATAAAATGTTGGATAACGACCAAAGTCTTGTATTCATATTAAGGGTGTATACTTGAGTCACTTAATTGATAATTATTTTGAAGATAATATGTTGTTTGAAAATAATTTACCTTGGGAATCCAAGCTTTAGTAGTGTTTGTGATTTTTGACGGAAATGTTGGGTTTTAAATAATTATTTTTATGAGATCCCATTAAGTACACTTTAATACAGGCATTTCCTTTATTACCATGGTAGAGTTGTTTTACTATGTTTAATTCTTTCTACCATGAAAAGTTTTATAAAAATGATTTTTATTTTTTAATTACCATAATAATCTCTTTTCTATCATGGTAAGATTTTAAAATGATATCTTAATTTCTTTCTACTATAGTAATCTTTTATTATCATGATAGTTTTTTTTATAAAAGTATGTTTTAATCTTTATTATTATGATAGAACTTTTTCTATCATAATAAATATTTAATAACTTTAGTCTGATTAAATCAATCATATATTTGCAAAAAAATTGGTATGTAAATTTAGTGTTACATTTATTTATAATATATATTGTTAATTATTAATTTACTATATATCACCATCGATCTCTAAACAATACCGCTTCTTAGAAGCACCCACCTTATGTTTCATTTTTAGGATGGGTTTGCAAAATTTGTTATTTTTGCTAAACAAATTGTTGTTGAGCTTCATGTCTATCCCTTTGATGAGTTTGTTTAAATTACAACATTGTCGATTTGGATCAAATCCTCTAATCCCTTCAAGTTCAACGAACACGTTGTATTGAAGATTCAATATAAGGGATTGACTTCAATTCATAATTTGCATCACTCTCTTAGTAAGTCTTGGTGGTTGTAGAATTTTCAATTAGGATTGTGTAAGTAAAATTTTGGACTCCAATGAATCCCTTCCATTGAAAAATAAAGTTAGTTAAAAAAATTAAACTAGTCAAATTTAACATGAGTAGTTTTTTCATCAATTAACATGAAATTATATAAGGGAAGAATGGTAAATTCACTCAAAAAATGTCGAGCTTAAGTAAAGAGCTAATAAAAGCCAAATCAAACTTCAAACTCAAAGAGATTTATACCTTGTATTCCATTTAAATCTTACCAACCTTTCTTTAGTACCATAAATTACCTTGTTTTTATCCATCATTTTTTAGTTTTCAAACCAAAAAAATCATATCACATCTAATGCATTCTATTTTATAGCAGTAAAGTAAAAAATCTAATAAGAGACACAGAAAAGTAAATAGCAAATCCAATTCTTCAAAATTGTTGAAGTTATTTTTACCAAAAAAAGCAAGCAAATAAGAAGTGATATCAACTAACTAGTTGAATGCAGATATTATAACTTGGGATGTTAATTTTTTATCACTACATGTTTTATGATTTCATGTGAAGACAGGACATACCTCTCTTAAAAGTGCTGGGGTGTCTAGTATGAGTTGGCTTGATTTGGTATAAGGAAGAAGTTCCACAATAGGTAGAGCTAGGTTGGAAAAGAGATGTGTGTGTTGGGGGGGGACCATAAACACTAGGTCATACTCATTTATACATGTTCTCTTAGAATTGTTGGGTGGCCCAACTTGTGTTCTTCCCCTTCAAAGATACTCACAGGCTAACAAATAATATCAAAACCAACCGCTCTGATCATAGATGAGAAGTAAAAAAAAAAAAACTAGAAATTATTACTCTTCTTCACACTATGATGAGAAAAGCACAAGCTAATATATGTAGTGAAAATAAATTCTTATCACTTTTTAAAATCTCAGAAAAGCACAAGCTAATATATGTAGTAAAAATAAATTCTTATTACTTTTTAAAATCTCAGAGAAGCAAATAAACAAATATATGGGAGAAAAACTAGAAATTATTACTCTTTTTCACTCTCAAATTGTTGCTTATAAAATTTAAATATGATCTCTCTCTCATAATCTAACATGAACCCTCTCCACCTTAGTTGGTGAGACTCATGATAAATTTTAATATCGAGCCTTTCTCCATATAGAAAAAGAGCCCAAAAACCAGAAAAAAGAAAGCTCTCCTTAGTCATAAAAAAAATTAAAATGGAAATTGTAATGTGTGTGACAAAAAGATGAACAAGAATTAGTAAATGAAAAATTTATAACAAAAATGAGGTGAATCTGCATAAGAAATTTCAGAATTTAAAGGTCCCATGAAAGTGCAAGCCATAGTGCCCGGTTGTGTTGGAGTTGGTGGCAAATTATCCCAAATGCCAAGATCTCTTTACTTAGCACAAGTACATTTCCTAAGACAAATAAAGGGTATGAGCTTGCCAAGGGCATGAAATCACTAAGTGAACAAAAAAACTTTATTACTTCCTATCAGCTTGCATAACCATCATAGTGAAAATTGACCCCCAACAAGACCATATTTTAGTATACCCAACATTTAGCTGGCTCTCTTCACCGAATGCCCGAATCCCCATTTTGCTAAGGGCTTTTGTATTCCCTTGGATTTCAAAGAAGAAAACTAGGTGGATTTTCACTCCGTTGCAATTTTTCTTTTCATGTGTTATTTGATCATCGAATGCTAATTATTTGTTGCACTATTGGAGTTGTTTTTCTCAAAGAAGAAAATGTAGAGCCCCGCAGTAGCTGATTATACAAGGGGTAATTTGGTCATTTCAACAAGAAACATGAGACTCTTGGATCATTAGAAAAATATCAAAATCTATTAGGCCACTTTGGTCTCGAATGCAATTCTCCCATGAAACTGTGCTTGTTGGACTAGGCCTGCTAGAATAAGTTATGGGAGATCATGTGGCACAATCTAAACAATTGGAAAGAGTAATGGCTGGATTTCTGCCACATCAGCAACACCCACTTGGTGCTTGGAGTTACTCTAGTCACTAAATTCAAATTTGAAGAAACAAAGGCTAATTGACATGGTTGTGTTTGATAGATTTGCATCCCATAAGAGGCTAAAATCTACACCCTCCTTAATAAATATTTCAAATGCCATCATACAAATCACTTGATTGTAAGAGATTTTATTATATAATATTTATAAAATAATGAATATTAAATTTTTGAAGAGAACAACATATATGAGGAGTACTTTAATCTTCATGATTGTTTTGAATTTTTGAGGGGATGTATCTTAATAAATTTTAAATATTAATAAAATTTAATAATTATAATTAAGAAATTCATTGAGTAAGTGAATTTAGGACACTTGCAAAATACAAATCTGCCCATGTTTGTGTTGATTGTTTGCTGTTTCCAAACGCACACATGCATTGGATGAGCAAATTGATGACATCTTCGTATAAGCTCAAAAAATAAAATGCCAATATGTGAAGCCTTTTCTTACCTTACAGTAGCACCTATCTCAGTGTACACAAAACTATCACATAACCTTTAAAAGCTTCCTCAATTCGCATCCATATTGAACAGGAACTAACTTACCCCATTTTATTTCCCTCATACATATACATATGTAATATATATATATTATATTTTACCGACGCATTGTTAGTTGATGATTAGATCTTTATTTTGAAGGCGGAAGGAAGTAATTAGAAGAAGAAGTTGGGAATGGTGGAATGTCAATGAAGTGAAGCAGAGGAGGAGGGTGCTGCCATTGAGGTAGGGGTCCTCCAGCCATGAGAAGGGTCTGGAGAAGAGGCCCAGCTTCTATCACCGCCTTCAGAAGCTTCCCTTTCTCCGGCAACGCCTTCTTCTTCTTCTTTCTTCTTCTTCTTCTTCTTCTTCTTCTTATCATCATCATCTTCATCATCTTCAGCCTCACAAAAACCAGATGATATTATTGATGACAAAGAAGCAGTAGCCTCTGCTGATGATGACAAACAGTACTTGCGCTTGTTCTTCTGCTGAAGCTGATCATGATCATCAATCTTTTCCTGCTCCAGCTTCTGGCATTGCGCCAGCCATTCATCTCTCTCTTTCATGGCTTTGCTTAGAGCTTCATTGACTTCCATCAACTCACATTCTCGTCTCGCAATCTCCTCTTTTCCAGACACAATCGTCGCATCTAGCTCAAACCTTGTCTGCAAAATTGCGTACTTCAGCTCCTCCATTCCCTGCAAGATTAACTCACCAATTAAAACCGAACACGTCATTCACACTTAAGCATAAGCATATGGCATCATCATCAATACTCTTGGTGGAAGTAGATTTCCCAGTTAACAGGGCTGCATAAGCATTCATCTTCCATTATTTTTTTGGGAGAGAGAGAGAGAGGGAGAGATCAGAGAAAGAGTGGTCTGAATGTGTTTTGTTAGTGTTAGTGATATTGAAGTTGTGTGCTAGTGTCTGGTAATGGCTGCTAGCTAGCGAGCTATATCTTTTGATTCATGGGGACAAGAAGTTGGAAAAGAAGGGTCACAAAATTCCAAAACTTTCAATAAAGCACCAAGGACAAAGTATTTGTGTACCGAAAAGAGGAGGAGACGAATTCGGTGGGAATAGGAACTGCAATGAGATTTATCAACGAAGCAGGCAAACTTGGACCTCATTGAATCATCATTATCTTCTTCATGGGGACTTTTTAGTTAGTGGGTGGCAGATAGCACGTGCGTGGGAAACTCAAAGTAACAAACATTTCGGAATCCCAATCCTTAATTTCCATCCTACCAAAAGTAGTTTAAACGGACAATCTCATTTAAATTAAAGATCCTAGAACATTAATTACATTAAGAACTAAGGACCTTGAAATTGAGAAATTTTAGATTAGAGTCCTTGATTGGAATTAAGATTTTGTTGAGCAATTTTTTTTTTCAATAATGATATTTCATATTTTCACTACTCATCTTTTAAAATTTCAGTATCATTTTTTAATTTTTTTAATATTATGTTTGGATTAATGGGAATTTGAATTTATAGATTTGGATTGATTTAAATTCAAATGTATTTTTTATTAATTATAATCTTTTTATAACTTTCAATAAAGCACCAAGGACAAAGTATTTGTGTACCGAAAAGAGGAGGAGACGAATTCGGTGGGAATAGGAACTGCAATGAGATTTATCAACGAAGCAGGCAAACTTGGACCTCATTGAATCATCATTATCTTCTTCATGGGGACTTTTTAGTTAGTGGGTGGCAGATAGCACGTGCGTGGGGAAACTCAAAGTAACAAACATTTCGGAATCCCAATCCTTAATTTCCATCCTACCAAAAGTAGTTTAAACGGACAATCTCATTTAAATTAAAGATCCTAAGACATTAATTACATTTAAGACCTTGAAATTGAGAAATTTTAGATTAGAGTCCTTGATTGAAATTAAGATTTTGTTGAGCAATTTTTTTTTTCAATAAGGATAATTTCATATTTTCACTACTCATCTTTTAAAATTTCAGTATTCATTTTTTTCAATTTTTTTAATATATGTTTGGATAATGGGAATTTGAATTTATAGATTTGGATTTAATTCAAATTCAAATGCATTTTTTATTAATATAATCTTTTTATAATTTTAAATCTTTTAACACTTTAGTCATTTAAAATTTTACTCACGTTCAAATATCACGTTCTTTTTGTGTTTTTATTTTTAATATTTTTGTTTAGTCATTTAAAATTTTACTCACTTCAAATATCACGTTCTTTTTGTGTTTTTATTTTTAATATTTTTGTTACTCTTGTATCTTTTCTTATATTTTATTTTTTTATTTTATTGATTAAAAATAAATATAAATTCACTACTTTCAATTTTGTGTTCTTGTTTTAAATATCAATTTATATCTTTTCTTCATTTGAAATTTGCAAGTTTTGAAACTACACAAAAATATGACTTTAAATATATGAATTTTGAATGTGAAATTTGAAATGCAAGATCTTAAATTTAAAATAAAATTCAAATCTATCAATTCAAATGCTGCCTAATAGTTTTTCAATCATCTTTCATGTTTTAATACTAAAAAAAATCAAATATAAGTATTGAAAATATAGAAGATGAGTATTGAAAGCATTTAAAATTTAAAATAACTATTGAAAAACTGAGTGTTGAAAATGCTTTGATGAGTATATAAATTTGAAAGCTTAGTACTGAAAATTTAGCAATAAATATTGAAGAAATTTACTTGGAAAAAATTTTAATTCCAACCAAGGACTGTAATCCTTTTTTTTAAATTTCAAAATTTTATTATCATTAATTGTAACTAATGTTCCTATAGGATCCTTAAATATTAGTTTTCTTAATTTAAACCACTTTGCTAATTTTAATTCGAATAGCTTAATTAAATTGTATGTGAAAGCAAGAAACTTAAAAAGAAATTAACTGCATAAATGAGGACTTTGAAAGCTGAGAAAGAGATGTGAAGGTAAAGATAGTTGTTGATCAAGGAAGTGTGATTATATTGGTGATCGAGGACGAAGAATGAAGGAAAAGTGAGAAAGTGTGGCATGAGGAATGATTAAAGACGCAAAGATCTTAGTTTATTTTATCTTCTTGTGCGTACGTGCTGTGGTTTATCTTTTTGACTGATAAAGATATGTGGAAACTTGTTTTATATTTGTTTTTTCTAATTCTTTCTTTCTCTTCTTCGTCCATTTTTCCGGTTTGAACTGAAAAGGTTATGTCATATGTACACCATTCACATTGTATTTTATAGCAGTAGGGTTATGTAAAAAGTACTGAACTGCGGCTTTTTGATTTATAAATGATTCGAATTTGGGTCGGGCAAGCAAGCAGCCGATCCAATGCTAATATGTCTGTTAGCTGATTTTTTTTTTTTTTTTGGGGGACCTGAGTTGCAGATATCTGGCTGATTGGACTTGATTTTAGATATGACAAGAGTTTGGTGTTTTATTTTGATTTTTGACATCACTCTAGTAATTTTTATGAGTGATTAGTCACCCAAAAAAAAAAGTCTTTTGAAGATAGAAATGTTAATGTGTGTAACAAATTTATGCGTAATCAAAATATGTTGATTTAACTGGTGGAATTTTTAAAAGTTAGAAATTTAATTTATACTTGTTGTATATAAAGATAAAGCATACACATGAGAAAGGTTATATCTTTCATGGTATCTACCTATGGGAAAAAATCAGTCCCTTGTATTGCATCAGAAGTCTTATATTAGCCAAAGAGCGTCATAAGAAAAGTATGTTGTATAACTTTAATAGAATCTTTCACCTAATAGGTAAATCTTTTGAAATATGATAAGGGTTAAGTAATAAAATGTTCCAAATTTTTTTTTAAAGGATCTATGGATATCTTTACCTTTTAAAATGAGCAATATTATTTAAAAGTTTTTAAAAAAAGTGCAATTTTATCTCATCATTAATCTAGACTAACTTTGACCACTATTTTGACTAATCTTCTCTCCCTAGTCATCTTCATTGCGGCGTTTGCATCTTCCTCGTCTCTCTACCAATGCTTACCCAAACCCTTCCCCTTTCAACTTTGTACTTTGTCTCATAAATCTAAAGATCTAGAGATAAAGAAGGCCCATATTATTCCTTCTTCAATTAAATGAGTAAAGATTTAAATTGTTCATCTAAGAGCAGAGCATGGGGTGGAAATGGGCACCTCCTTCATCCGCCTTCATTGAGAGCACACGTACACAATCTAACAATTCTCATGATTGTCAAGCCATGATAGGACGTCGTCCTTCGAGATAGAGCTAGACCCACCCTGCGAGCGATAGTGCAACCTAGCGAAAACTTCCCTTCCAAGTTCCAACGCCATGTATGATATCACTTAGGACTTCAAAATAGGTCTATTATTTCAAAGCTCCATCTTTGTAGCCCTTCAAGAAGTGACCCAAGCTTACTAATTGGACTCTTTGAGGACATGAGAGATTCTTAGAATTTGAAACCCCATTTCTATAAATCTCAATGGTTTGTTTGATTTTTTTATGTTTATGTTTTTCCTAGTGATTGTATAAATTCCTCTTGTCAATCTATTCATGTGGTTGTGGCTATTGCTTATTAGGTTTTGGGCATTATTTTAGATTTTGGATTTTTTTTCCCCTTTGTCAACAATCACATTGTTCCGCAACCACTTTGTTATTGTTCTTGATAGTGAACTTGAAGGGTTTGCAAGGGGGATTTGAAGAAGATGATGAAGACAAGAACGGGATTTTGGATAAAGTGAAGATAAGTTAGATGAAATCAAAGGAGATAGATAGATCATTTGATTGGGATTCCAATAAGTGGGAAGCTAAATTACTTGAGGATAAGGATGATAAGTTGACTATGGATGGATTTACACTAGCCACCGTGATTGAAAGAATTAACTATTTCTATGGTGAAGTGCTCAAGGTGAGGTGGTACGTCGTGAATAGAGGTAGAGCAAAGGCAATGTAGATCTTTTGCTCAAAAAAAAAAAAAGGCAATGTAGATCTATTTTTTTAATTTTTTTAAAATGCCAGATTAATTTAGCATTTCACATGTTTTGCAAGCATTGATGTTTAGCATCCATTAGTTAAACGTTAATCAACCATTGGAAAAGAGCAAAATTGTTCTACTTTTTAAACTTCCAAGACAACATTACCCTTTCTAAAAAATAAAATACCCAATCCTTTTTCAAAACTTTTAGGAAATTTTGCCCCTTAACCCATATAATATATCTCTTTTTTTTACAGTTAAGCTTGTGATATTGATATTTTCATTGAGAGATTGATATCATAAAAATGCCTACCCACAAAAATTATAATTGATAAGAAACAACTAAAGTGCTATAGAGTAAAATTGTTGGAGACATCAACTTTCAAACAAGCTAGTTTTTAAGAATATAATAAAATTTTTCTTTAAATTTATGCTCGTAACATTGACATGAATACTTTAATCCTTAATCAAGAAAAAATAATACTTAATGTTTAAGCAAAAAATAAAAGTATATTTTAAATAGTATTTGGAGAAGGTAATTCATGCGATAGGCAGAACCTATTTCTCGTACTTAAAAAAAAGGGTATATTTTCAATGAAAATTACTGGTTGAATTCAAAAACTACAAGCTGTATACAAAATTTAAATATAGTTGAAAATATAATGGTAACGTAACCAGAAACACTGTGAAAGGAACTAACTGGATGTATGACTTGCTAGAATTTGGTTGGAAGGCAGAAAATGGCTAAAAAAAATAAAGTAATGAAAATGACTAAAACTTATTATAAATTTATTAATCCAATTAATCGTAAATCTAATCAGTAAAAGAAAGCATAGACAGGGAAAAGTAGATGAAATGGAACTTTAATTAATTAATCAATCAATTAATTACAAAATACAACAGAATATTTGGATGTAATGGAAAATTCTTTTTTCAAATGAGAGGACCCCACACCTCTCACGTGATGGTTCTTGCTTCTTGATGCCGCCGGTCGCACAACAACAATAGCTTTAAGCCACTAGAGTTACAATGAAAGAAAGTTAATTTCTTTCCTCAGAAACTAAAAAGAAAGGTAATTTTTTCTTCCTTTCTCTCTTTGTTTTTTTTATTTATTATTAAAGGATCGAGATGAAGTCGAAAAGATATCACATTTACATTAAAAAAATAAGTAAATTAAAAAGAAACACTTGACAAAATGCCAAGTGTTAACTGTGATATGTAAAAACTTCGAAGTTAATTGAAGAGAATCTACCCAATTGACAACCAAGACTTGCATTAATGATAGAGTGACCCCAGTATTTGTTTTGTATTCAAAGAACATCAAGTTAAAACAAACAATAATGATGGAATGAAGCACAATTCTCTCTTCTGTTGCAAAGCTAAATATCCAATAGAGAACTGAGCGAAGACAATCATTGCAAAAACAAAAGAGATGATTTGTGATTTCTTAACCTGTCAGGTTCAACTCTGCAACTCTTCTCCATTCAAAACAATTGTTTGCTAACGTATTATAATTTACAACCTTTCTTTATATAATTTTATCATCATTATCATCATTGTTTATTTTTTAATTCCTTCTTCCCATATTCTAGAAAATTTATAACATTATCAAGGGTTAATATGAATTTAAACTTTAAAGTATGGTTCAAGAACGATTTGAACCCTAAACTTTTAAAAATATACATTTTAAACTCTAAATAAACATCTGTAAATTAGGATTTAAAATGTAATTTTTTCAAATGAATTTGATAAATATTTGTTAAAAGTTAACGGTAGAAGTCAAATTTCTAGCTTTATTGTTTAAAATTTTAAATGTATTTTTTAAAATTTAGAGTTTAAATTATCCCTAAACTTATAATTTAAGATCAAAATTAATATTCAACCTATTTTTTTGTTATAATTTATAAATGTCACTTCAAACCAATCAATTCGGTATGGAGTGAAGTAAACAGAGTGACGTTAATGGGAGCATAGCATGCATGCACTAAAGATTGCAATCATTGGTCACATAATCTTTGGACCTCGTAACACCCTTTAAAACCACTGGTCAATAGTTAATTCGTACTTATTTATTTTTCAATTAATCCACTAAGGTTCAGATTTTATTGTTCATTCTTTCAGTCGTGCCCTGACGCGTTTTGTAGCTGTTGTCCAAAATTGGATATCTTTTCGTCAATCTTCCCCATGTCAAAAAGCCTATACATAATGACGTTTAATTGTGTTTTGTTAATTTTATGCATTGATTACATCTATATATCCAGGCAAACACTATCTAACACTAATCAATCACATCAACAGTCTTATTAAGTTAATTTACTTCTCTTATTGATGGGGGTAATCGAAGTTTATTTTTCACTAATCAAGTGCTTAAAATTATTCTAGAATTGTGTAGTCTATTCATTGTGTTAGGGCATCACCATCAACTCTAATCATCATTAGTTGGGATTTCATAATCAGGCACTAGCTAGTAAGTCTTCTATTATTGTGCATATTCTCTTTGTCACTTGTGTTGGAAACTAAGATAAATTTTAGTGACTTCATTAATAAAGATTAAATTTTAAGAACCACGTCAACAACTGTGATATGATTAAAGAACTAAACATTTCATTACTTCTTATATATTTATATGATTATTAAGCATTTAAGGTTATCGAATCAAATTTAAATATTATAAATTCAGTTAGAAATTGCTTCTCAATGTGATTTTTTTTCATTCATAAAATTCAAACCCTTATAATATTGTTAAAAATAAATCAAATATTTTCCCGTCGACCTAATCAATTAGTATAATAAATTTATATTTTTACATATGATTACTTATATTCTCTAAATTCATCATTTCAATAGAACTGCACATGGGCAAGGTCGGGGTGAGTATCACCCTGCTCGATCCTTGAATTGATGTGCAATTCAGGCCAAGTTTGGCCCTATTATCTCAAAAAAAAAATACAAATATTTTTAAAAAATATATGAAAAAAATTTCTTTAAAAAAATTCTTCATAGAACTAATTTCTTAAAAAAGTAGTGCTTTAAAATTACATATGATAAACAACATTATCTTTACATAATATTAATTTAAAAATAAATTTTAAATTCTAAAAGAGATTAAAAAATTGTAATAAGAAGAAAGGTCCAAAAAGATCATAAAAATAATATAATTCATGATAACTCTCACAAAAAATAATAATATAAAATAAATATTATTCAAAAAATATTTTAAAAAACAAAATAATAATATTTAGGCCCAGCAAAGTTTAACCCCATGCCAGGTGGTTAGCCTAATGTGCTTGAATGGCTCGGGCAGGGTTGAGCTGCCAGCGTTCGAGCTACGTGAACAACTCTAATTTCAACCGCTTTTGGTTTAAATTTTTTATATGTTTTTAGGAATTTTCAATTACAATATGATAAGCATACAGTTCTTTAATTATAAAAGGTCGGTCTCGTTCCTCATATTGTACGAAGTGAAAACATATATATCTACATATGTATGTATGTTATTTTTAACTTACGAACGATGCAAAATATAATTTTTTTCTTAATTCACGTACTTATCATAATATTATTAAATAATGATATTATTGTTCTATTTTTCTTATCAGCGTATTCTTATTACATATTAATAAGGAACCTAATAGCTAATAACAATGATGCAGAAAGATGCATTCAATTTTTTTTAGATTGAATCTTGAGAGAATCACATTTAAGAATTACTTAAATAAGTTATTCATAGATAAGAATTAACAATAAATTCCATTCAAAAAAATTATATTTTTATTTTAACAATAATTATTTTCTATTAATCTTTCATCTTTGTCTGCAAATAATTTTGTTGAATTGTCTTTGGATGTATTCTGACTTAAATCTTAAGCCTTTTTTTGGGGAAAAAAATTAAGCCTTTGTTTGTTAAGAAACGTATCAAGCTCTATGGACATGTCCACACCTCTTTTAGATAGGCCCATATTAGAGCCGAGAACGTCATGGTCTAAGCCGAACAAACTATCAATCTCATGGACCTTTTTTTTTTTTTTAAGATACCAGTCTTGATGGAGAATGATTTGGCTCATAGGATCTGTCGCTTAAAAATTTGAGGAATCAATCCTCTTACTTAAGTGGAAAAAAATCAACTATATTCGAAATATAATTAAATACTAAATATAAATATCTTTCTCAATAAAATTTAAATCTTGAATTGTCATGTAATCATATGATGAAAGATTAGTCATTTTCGTTAAACCAAATCGCATTATTATTGTCATGAGTATGACTCTCAGTTCAACCTAACAATATTTGAGTTTAGCTGATAATATCACTCACAAATGGAAAAGATAGAAAATAAAAAGTTTCCATTCTCTTTTTCAAACAACGTTTTGTGTGACGATGCGTTCAAAAAAAAAAAAGGTTTTGCCTTTGTTGTCATTATCATCAAATTAAAAGAACAAAATGGAGTGAATATGAATATAAAAAAAAAAATAATAAAAAAAGAACGGATCACTCGATACTTCTCAACATGGTATTGAAAACTGGACCGGACCAGCCGGTCAACCCGAAAACTGGTGAACCGGTCCCCTATCCGGTCTGGGTTTGCTCTTAACCCGGTAAGGGAGTAAACCGGTAACCCGGTCAACCCGGGTTCAACCGGTATAACCCGGATAACCGGTGGGTTGACTGGGTTAACCGGGTTAATATTTTTTCAGACTTTTACCCAAAAACGACGTCGTTTTTTATTTTTTTTTTCATTTTTATTTTTCAGACTCTGAGTTCGAAAAAAAGATAACAAAAAAAGTGAAATTGAAGTCAAAAATGAAAAATTAGAGATAGAGCATACTAAGTCCAAAAATATAGTATTTATTATTGTTAGACTTTTGAGTGATTGGATTTGGTTGAATATTTTTATATTAATTATTTTTATTAAATTGTATTATTTAATCATGACCGGTTTGCCACCGGTTCAACCCCCGGTTCAACTCCGATTGAACCACTAACCGTGACCCAGTGCCATGACCGTTTAATGACCGTCCGGTTTACGTACCTTGCTTCTCAATCAAAAACTCAAATTCAATCCCTGTTAATTTAAAAAAAAAAAAATCTCATGTAGAGGGTAATAATAAGTGACAGAATCAGGATCTTGAATCAAGGGGTGCAGAGTAATTTAATAAAAAATTAATATTTTTTAAAAAATAGTAATAATTATGCTAGGCTTAAAATTATAATAATATAAATAAATTTATCATTGTTTTTTATTTTTAAAAATTATATTAAATAAATTGATATGATCTTTTATTATAAATATGATCTTCATATCTTATTTAAATTATTAAAATATTATATATTTAATAAGTTTTTAATTCTAAATACTTTTTATTTAGTTTAAGGGAGCAAATTAAAATAGGGGGTGCAAAGTGAGGGGTCTAACGTGCCTCTGCCCCTGTTAACAATACCAAATTTTTTATTTTTTGGGTGAATAACAATACTAAAATTTAAATTAATTTAGATATGAACGTTTGTGGCTCACAATGATTTTTATTTTTACATTTGTCGACGGGCCTGCTTTTGGAGAGGTTGCTTTTACGTTGTCAGCTAGCTTCAGGCTGCATGTTCTGAAATATGGCAAAGTGTGTCAGCTTTTAATTTGTCTCTCTTTGGTTTTCTATTTTTCTTCTCTAGTCTATTTGTGTTTTACGTGTCTGTAAGCCAGGCTCTTTTCATTGGGCTCTCAGTTTATTATGTAATTGTTTTATTACTTTATATATATATATATATATATAAAGTTAACATATAATACCGAATAATATATAACTGTGCAAAAATAAAAAGAAAAAAAGGAAGTGAGAAAATTAGGCCATCGCACCACAATTAAGGAATCTTCTTTGACCGGTCTCATCTCACATACATGGAATCTAGAACCACGTAATGAAAATTAAACTAAACGCATAAAAATTTATAATATGCCTCATCCTTAAATTTGATTATAATATGCTTTGCTATCAAAGAAACAGATTAATGAAAATGAAAATGGATTTCTTTTAAGAAAAAAGTAAAAATGCTTAGATTTAAATTAGTTAGCAATATGCAACCTATAAGGGATCCAGTTCTAGTGCGTATCACTTTTGTAAAAAACACTAACTTGAGCTGTCCATATTTAATATTTTTTTAAAAATATTATTTTAATAGGTATAGAATTTAAAATCAAGATAATCTTATACCTATCACTTTGGCAAAATATATTTTTATATACATAAAAAATTTAAAATATAAACTGTCAGAATCTGTTTTGGATGAGTTATATCTGACTACTATATGTAACTTGCACCAAAACTCAACCTGTAAGTAATACCGTGAAAGGTGAAATTCTATGGATAATTTAAAGAGAGAGAAGTGATAGATAGACTCAATGAATGTTTTGTGTAACTCCACAGATCCCTTTTTCCTTGTTTCTCAATCTCACAATTTCATAAAACTTGCATGTTGGATCTCTTTCAAAACCATCAATTGTATTCGGCTCAATTGTCTTTCCACATCATAGTTTACTTTGTCACAAGTGCTTCCACTTCGCTCCGCATATTTCTGACTCATCAAGCTTTATTACTTATCCTGTCTTTGACTTTTTTTCTTTCCTTTTATCTCTTCTTTTTCCCTTTTTCCTCCTTCTTACAAAGACAATTAAACACACGTAGACAAGCATTATTATTCCATGCATGTAGTGATCTCATTCACTTATTTCTCATCCACAAATACAATCATACATAAATATCAACCTTCTTTGTCTCATGCATGCATGAACCTTCAAGCCCTCTTGTTACATATTTGCTCATACAAGTGTGTACACATAGCTAGATAGGGTTATATATACGCATTAATATTTAACCCTCTAATCCTAGGTAGGGTCCGTTGATCGTGATTTTTATTTATGCGTGATGACGCAGAGAACATAATATCCTTTTGCTTAAATTGAAAGACTTCTTTGATAATTCATTTTTTCCCCTCCTTTAATGTTGATAAATCCATCATGGTCACTTTATATATAATGTCAAACTATTACTTGATATATAAATTTATATATTTTCTATCAAATCATCTTTCCGTTTATTTAGTGTTGGGTAGAAATGATGTTTTGAAGATCACAAGGGACTTTTAGGGGCGCCCACAAATATAGACACAATTCCATAAATTACTAATTAATTCCGTCATTTCTTTATGAACAATGATCATAATGGAGGAGATTGTGGCCGCTTAAGTAAGAGATCTTGAATTAAAATGTATGTGAATGTAAAAAATGCTTTTAAAAAGATAACCTACAATTGGGCTAATGTTAGTTTTATTAATTAAGAAAAATTATGAATTCTACTTTAAACCTTAAAGTCATATGCCACTCAAATGAACCAACTAAATATGCAGCATTTTTTAAAAATAATTCATAAATACTTTACTAAATCTTACAAAGTATTTTATATTATTGACTAAACAAAACTTTTAGAATGTATACCTTATATTAAAGAGAAGAGGTATAATGTAAACGCTTTAACATGTTACGCTTTTTAGGAATCATCAATAGAATAGGATTGTGAATGAATGTAAAACGTTGAAATCTCATAGTAAATTGAAAAGATAGGTTGTACATATGGAGGCAATTGATAGAAGCTTGTATTGGAGGAGACCTTTACTAGAGGGTGTTAAGATTAATGTTGATGGTTCTTTTAATAATGTCTTGAAATCTTCTAATGTTGGTCTTGTTTGCAAAGATGAATTTGGAAATTTTTTGGGTGGTTGTGGGAAGAATATTGTTGCCGAATCTGCTCTCAAGTCTAAATGTTTGGCTGTCTTGAAAGGTTTGAGAGTGGCTTAACGTTATCCTGATCAGAGGGTTTTTGTGGAAATGGATTGTGAAATTTTATTTCGAATGTTAACAGGTAATCTTAATTCTAATTATGATTGGAGATGTTCTGATATTGTGCAGGATATTATTATAGCTAAAGAATCATGCAATGATGTTGGTTTCTCTTTGGTGGCTCGCCAAAGTGATGAAGCTGCTAACTTCTTAGTAGTGATGGGTTCTAAGAAGATGTGTTCAATGGAATGACTTTCTGTAGCTACATCTTCTTTGTTTGGGTTATTACTTGTTAATTTGAAAGCTTGTAATTGTCATCATTTTTCTTTTGCTTCTGCTGGTTCCTCTCATAACAAAGAGGGGATTGGTTAATATGTTGGTTTTTTAGATTGAACAGTTATGTTATTGTTTTTGGTTGTTTTTTGTTTTTTGTTTTTTGTTTTTTATTTTGTGAGTTGTGTGTTAAGTTGTATTCTAGGTTTTTTTTTTGAGTGTTTTTTGGCTTTAGCTATTTGTATTTGTAATAATTTTTTGGAGATTAATAAAATTGACTCTTTTTGGCCAAAAAAGAAAGGGGCCAAAAAAGAAAGGAATCATCAATAGAGTAGATTATTTTCCAAAATTTGTGCAATACATAAATTAAACTCAAGTTAGTTCCATATTAAAATGTTAACTATGAATATTAAGTAGATTATTTTGTACAAAAAAAAGAATATTAAATAGATAAATGACAAATATATATATATATATATTGGAAGTTAATTTACATTACTTTAAATTTTGATTAACTCGGTATCTTGATTTTAAATAGCTTAATAAGCATTTTCAAAAGTTGTCCCACATATATAAGGGTAAATAAAAAAATTACTCTTTAAACTTTAGATCCAATAATACTATAAATTTTAAATTCTTTTATTACACAATTTTTTCTTTCAATTTTTAAAATGGTGCAATTTGACCTTTGTTGTTAGCAATAATTAATTTTAATTATTAGTTAACTAAAAAATGACAGAAAAGGACCTCAAAAATTAAAGAAAATGACCAAAAGATTATAGTAAATAACTCAAAAAATATAGACAAGAACTAAAAAAAATTTGGTCCTTTTTTGTAATTTTGAGATTATTATTTTTTGTCACTTTTTAATCAACTAAAAGTTAAAGTTAATTTTTATTAATGGAAAGGTTCAAATTACATCATTTTCAAGAGTTAAAAGTATAATAGATAATATGGGTTAGCCTACAACTCACGAGCCTAGCGGGGTGGGTTGACATTACCTACATTTTGTGTGGGTTATATTAAAGAGAAGAGGTATAACGTAAACGCTTTAACATGTTACGCTTTTTAGGAGTCATCAATAGAATAGGATTGTGAATGAATGTAAAATGTTGAAATCTCATAGTAAATTGAAGAGATAGGTCGTACATATGGAGGAGGCAATTGATAGACGCTTGTATTGGAGGAGACCTTTACCAGGGGGTGTTAAGATTAATGTTGATAGTTCTTTTAATAATATCTTGAAATCTTCTAATGTTGGTCTTGTTTGTAGAGATGAATTTGGAAATTTTTTGGTGGTTGTGGGAAGAATATTGTTGCCAAATCTGCTCTCAAGGCTGAATGTTTGGCTGTCTTAAAAGGTTTGAGAGTGGCTCAGCATTATCTTGATCAGAGGATTTTTGTGGAAATGGATTGTGAAATTTTATTTCGAATGTTAACAGGTAATCTTAATTCTAATTATGATTGGAGATGTTCTGATATTGTGCAGGATATTATTATAGCTAAAGAATCATGCAATGATGTTGGTTTCTCTTTGGTGGCTCACCAAAGTGATGAAGCTGCTAACTTCTTAGTAGTAATGGGTTCTAAGAAGATGTGTTTAATGGGATGACTTTCTGTAGCTACATCTTCTTTGTTTGGGTTATTACTTGTTAATTTGAAAGCTTGTAATTGTCATCATTTTTCTTTTGCTTCTGCTGGTTCCTCTCATAACAAAGAGGGGATTGGTTAATATGTTGGTTTTTTAGATTGAACAGTTATGTTATTGTTTTTGGTTGTTTTTTGTTTTTTGTTTTTTGTTTTTGTTTTTTTTTTGTGAGTTGTGTGTTAAGTTATATTCTAGGTTTTTTTTTTGAGTGTTTTTTGGCTTTAGCTATTTGTATTTGTAATAATTTTTTGGAGATTAATAAAATTGACTCTTTTTTGGCAAAAAAAAAAGAATCATCAATAGAGTAGATTGTTTTCCAAAATTTGTGCAATACATAAATTAAACTCAAGTTAGTTCCATATTAAGATGTTATTTATGAATATTAAGTAGATTATTTTGTACAAAAAAAAGGAATATTAAATAGATTAAATGACCAAATATATATATATATATATATTGGAAGTTAATTTACATTACTTTAAATTTTGATTAACTCGGTATCTTGATTTTAAATAGGTTAATAAGTATTTTCAAAAGTTGTCCCACATATATAAGGGTAAATGAAAAAATTACTCTTGAAACTTTAGATCCAATGGTACTATAAATTTTAAATTCATTTATTACACAATTTTTTCTTTCAATTTTTAAAAATGGTGCAATTTGACCTTTGTTGTTAGCAATAATTAATTTTAATTATTAGTTAACTAAAAAATGATAGAAAAGGACCTCAAAAATTAAAGAAAATGACCAAAAGATTATAGTAAATAACTCAAAAAATACAAACAAGAACTAAAAAAAATTTAGTCCTTTTTTGTAATTTTAAAATTATTTTTTTTTGTCATTTTTTGATCAACTAAAGATTAAAGTTAATTTTTATTAATGGCAAGGCCCAAATTATATCATTTTCAAGAGTTAAAAGTATAATAGATAATATGGGTTAGCCTACAACTCACAAGCCTAGCGGGGCGGGTTGACATTACCTACATTTTGTGTGGGTTATATTTCTACCAACTTGCACCGGGTTGGTGACCAATAAAAATTATTTTTTATTTTGGACGGTCTAGCTTAACAAGTTTTATTTTATTTTTTATGTTATAATTATTAAAATAAAAATTAATAAATCTATTTTATTATTAATCTAGATAATATAAATTTAATCTTATAGCCCAACTCAATAGTAAAAGTTTTTAGAATTTTTATAAATTAACTATCTAGAATCATTTGTTTAGATTTAAAATTTTAGTAGGTTTGAAAATTGAGAGCAATTATACACTAGCTATGAGTTCAAGGCTCACCTCACATAGAAAATAAACTCATTTTTTTAACCCAACCTACATTTTTTGTGGGTTGGCAGGTTGAGCCCTTGAAATTTATAATACTACTGTATCTAAAGTCTATGCATCAATTAATCATTTACCCTAGGTATAATTAAGTATACTTCCTTTATTTCTATATATAAGATGTTTCTTAGGACTTTTTTTTTGTCGCTAAATATGAGATGTTATTAACATATTTTTTAATAAATAGATTATTAGACCCTTATTATATTAAAAAGCAAAAAAACTAGGTACTCATTAATTTACTTTCAAAAAGGATTCATTTTTTTATTTATAATAATTAAAGATGCAGTTGAAATATTGTTATATTTTTAAATAAGTAACTAATTTTTATTAATTTATGTAACTCCGTTAAAGTCATGTTATATATGTAAGGAGAGAGGGAATATATCTTTTCTTTAGTGCTGGTAGTGATCACGTTGCTGTGAGGAAAACATGACGAATGCCAGATTGCGGGTCTGCTGAAGGCTAAATTTAATAGGATAATATAAATTTCTGCATTAAAAAGACATTTAAACCATTCCTCCTTGAGAAGAGAATAATCTCTAAATGGTGCTCAAATTTTTTTTAAAGGAATAGTCTCATAATTGTTGATTGTGAAAATATCTCGAATGACACAAAAAAAAAAGGCATTTAAAACTATAAACAACAATTGTATAACTAAGTCATATAATCTTCAAAACTCAAATTTTATTAGTGGGTTTGGATTGGGAGTGAAAGAGAAATTCACAAATAAACTCTTGGGCTTAAATTAAAAATGTTGGGCATATTTGGTGACCTATTTTGAAAACAATTTCACGTTTTTCAGAATAAAAAAATATATTTGATAACATATTTTTAAAAAGTATTTTTGAGAATAACAAACAGAATATCATTATAGAGAATAGAAAAAAAGAAACATCCTATAGGTATTTTAGGATTATTATTCTGAAAAATAAAAAATAAAAAATACTTATTTTATTATTTTTTATTTTAAAAACATATTTTACAAAACATTAATTCTTAAAACAATAAAACAAAGACAATTTCAAACATGCCTGTTATTTCTTTTATCTATGGGGATCAATATCATGGATAAGTCCGCTTGATAATTAAAGTTAGATGCTAAAAGTAAATTTCATTTTTTTAATTTTTTTAATCTAAAACAATAACATGCAGGAACTTATTAATTAGAAGGGGTACAATTTTTTTATATATATAAAATTTTAAGTAAGTTGAATTTTAAGTTCGTCATGGTCAAAACATGCATTCATTGGATTCAAATAATAAAATGCCAATAGAAACATTTATAAATCAGCGACTATCTAACAAGGTGTTTGTATGGAGTGTGACATTTAAACTCATATTTTTATAAATTAGATGTCAAATTTTTATTAACTGAACCATTTTTATGCCGCATTTTTATATGTTGCTAGAACTACACAGAAAATTGTCAATGGGACACGAGAAAAGCCCTTTATTCTCAATACGAAACGACATCAACAATTCTGTCCTATTCTTCCTTTTTCCAACTTCTAAATTATTGCTCTGGAGGCTCCACAAATTTCACTATTTCAATATAAAATATTTTTGCCAGAATTTCGATATAAAATATTAAACATTAAGGACAAGCCATGTTATTTATAATCCAATAATGCTGTTCATTGCCAAACCTTGTGCAATACCATGACACTATATTTAATATTAGAGAAAAATATTAAATATCCAATGAGTCCAGCTGTTCACTTGTCATAAGTAGAAAATTACATCTCACGTAGGAAAATTGTTTAGTTTCTGTTATTCATTCAAAAATTGAATTGATTTTTATTAGTTATAATATTATTTGTTTTAGTCTAACTAGCACATTTTTCATTGTTAAGTCAGGTAGAAATTTAATGCTAAGAATATTAATTCACCATTGTCGACGAAAATTGTTAGAGTAATTTTAAAAAAATTAATGTTGAGTTATGACAAAATAAATACTAAAGAGACATAGTGAAACAAAAAATAAATTTAAAGAAAGTAAAAATAAAGAACGAAAGTAGAATTCACAATAATATCAAATGATAAGGGTGAAATCTAATAAAGAGATTAAAATATAAATTGAAGTTAAATAAAATTAAAGAACAAACTATAACAATATGAAATAAAATTTCTTAACTTTTTTAAAATAAAATGTCCCTATCATCGTCTCGTGGAGTGACGTAGGCATGATTTTTATAAAGTACACTATAGCTCTAGTCACAGGTTGAACAAGACGTGCCAGGAAATAATAGTGCTTATGAATAATTAATTAAAGGAATAAGCCAATTAAGCACGCACCGAATTTGTTGAAAAGGATCAAATTTGAGGAGCAAGCATTGATGCATCCATCAAATCAGAGGGCTTTGCATGTTCCCTTGCTCTTATTTTCTTTGTATTTTTACTTTTTAATTATGGTGGATCCTTTCATTTGACGATTAATAAAGTCCTATAATATAAAAACAAAAAAAGTTATAATAAAGTCCTTGCTCTTATTAGATTTGTAGAAGGAAGCGTTTGTTGCCTGTGTCATTGTGTTGATTGATGCGTTGAACGAGTCTGATATGCATTTTGCTTCCATTTTATAGGCAATGGAAGTGATTTTTCTCATGATTCCATATTTCTCTTCTATAGGGTTATTTCGTGCAGTTTCATCCAAAACTTCATCTCATTTTCGAAATGGTGGTTGGTTGCTTGTAGCTCCTATTAGTTTCCTTCTTTCTCATTCAAGTAAGTAAATCTCCAAGACAAAAGTAACTGAATATATTAAGACATGATTAATCACCATGAAATATATACTCTTATACAAGCAAATCCTAATGTGCTAAAAAGAATATTTATAATTATAAAATTGAAAAAAATTAAGGGAGAATTTCAAATGAGGATTAGGGATGTAACATAATTATTAATTTGTCTCAAAAAATTCTAAAATTTTAATTTAATTTAGGGGATAAAAATCAAAATAATTTTAACTGTAAAAAAATTAAAATAACCTTTACTTATTAAGTGAAATTATTAGTTGCTAATTTTCTTACTTCATTTATTAATTTACCAATATTATTTATAAATTATATCTATTTTTAAGACAAGTAATAACATTAGCTATTAATTTAGTAAATTTACTTATTAACTTACTTACATTAGTTGTAAATTATAAGATCTGTTAATAATTTACAACTCATGTTAATAAAGTAATAAGTAAAGTTAATAATTTAGTAATTGATGTCAAGTCTTATATAATTATTGACATATCAACTCATATAATTTACAGATCATATTAATATATTAATAAGTGAAGTAAAAAAATTAACTAATAATTTAGTATGATAAATGAATAATAATTTAATCTTTTTGCATTTAAAATTACTTTTACTTTTATCCTTTTAGATTGGATTAATTTTAAAAATTTTTAAAACTGACTAATAATTATATAAAATTCCTTATCCTTAGTTAAAATTCTTCCTAGGATTGAATAGTGTTGTTTGAGCCAAGAAGCAGAATTGAAGTGTGGATAATGCGAAAGTTGAATAATTTAAAGGTCAATAATGAGAAGTAATTTGTAAAGCAATCATGACTCTAATTCAAAATCCCATCATGCAAAAGGCAAGACAAGACCCTTTTAAATTGGCAATATTATTACGTATCCACCTAAATTTCAGTGATAATCGTAACAATTCTTAATCATAGAAAATTTGAAACCATCCAGCCAATCAGACTTGGGAGGTGCGACTTTTGCCGATGTGGGTCATGATCAAACCAACGTCATTATAATTTCATTATTCTATATATTTGTTTTGATTTAAGTTAACATTTATCTTTAAAATTTAATAATAATGATGGCCAGAAATAATAATAATAATAATAATACCACATTCCATCTTCTCATTTTGAATAATAACTGTAGCAAAATAATTGATGCTACATATGATTTAAGTTAACATTTATCTTTAAAATTTAGTAATAATGATGGCCAGAAATAATAATAATAATAATAATACCACATTCCATCTTCTCATTTTGAATAATAAATGCAGCAAAATAATTGATGCTACATAGCATATAGGAGTAGTATAATTGCATTAATTATTTTGAATAATAAATGTAGCAAATTTTAATTTGTGTGAAGGGTATGAGCTACTACTCCACATATATATATATATATATATATATATATATATATATATAAAATTTGTGTGAAGGGTATGAGCTACTACTCCACATATATATATATATATATATATATAAAAGCATCCAGATAGACCATGGCGGACACAATTATAGGCTTTGAAGTCAATTGAGTCTCAAATGAAATTAGTTGCGGTGGAAATATAATTAATAACTTTCACGAACCCAACCTGCCAAAGTTGCTATCATCATGGCTTTGACTTTCTCAATCAAAAGTACTTTTTTTTATGCCCCAATAAATTAATCATCTATACAACAACAACATCATCAAACCTTTATTCCATTAAATAAAATAGATTATAGAAATTATAAATATTATTATATTTTATTATTTATTAAGTTTTTAAAAATATTATTAATTAAGAGATTGTGTTTAATAATTTTTAAAAATGTTCTCTTAGAACTTCATCTATCCTTTTTGCATTTTTCAGCTTGCATACCATAAAATTAAGGATTAAAAACAATACAAATAAGCAACCTACATCATCAATGGCAAATCTTGGACACTTGTCTAGCGGGAACAGAATTATTTTTTGTGACACATGAATGATATATGCTTCACTGCTAATAAAATTTAATTTTCTAATGTATAGAATCATACAAATTAGGTTTTATCACATGTGTTGGAGTTGAAATTCGAATTCCAACTATTTGTTTAAATAATAATGAAACCTATACCATGCATGTAACAACTTGATTCTCTAAAAATATTAAATAACAAATTGAATATATAAAGATCAAAATTATTTTAAACTATATAAATGATTTTAGTAAACATCCTGAAAAGAATAAAAACAGAATAAATGATTCTGCAAAAAATATAAGAATTAAATGGTTTCAAATAAAAGTCTCAATTAAAAAAATCATTCATAATATTTAAATTATTTTCAAAGTTCAATCTTCTCCAATTATACTTTCTCTTCCTTAAGGAAAATTTTGTGCCTCAACTTCTCACTTAGATTTAGGTAACGGTCATTTCTCTCTCCCTCTTTCTTCATTTCCCATGTTTCTCCCTAGATTAGTGGCTTCAAATTAACCTTTTAGTATAGGCAAATTAAAAAAAAAATTATATTTACAGGAGATGTTACAAAATTGAGGGGGCCATTTTGCACCCTCAAGTGTATATAGATCCACTACTGTGCATCATCATCATGAGTAGCATTTAAAGTTTTCACTTATATTCATTGTAATTATAGCATGATCTTCAAAATGTCATATAGATGTTTTCATATAAAAATAAGGGAAAATCATTAAAAAAAGACTTGATCACTAATTTAATTGCATAAAAGACTTTGGGGAGTTTTCTTTAATGAGGTCCTTCGGTGGCATATATTTAAAGCTTTAAATTGTCTAAAATGCCCTCACTAAATCCTCTCCCCTCTCATCTCATGACTCTAATGCCCATCATGATATTGGTCAATTTCTAAGCTACTGACAATACCTCTTCCTCTCCTTGCTTCTTTGTCCTTCCTCCTTCTTTGTGAATTTGAGCTTGCAGGACCACCTCTTGTGCCGGCCTCTTTAAAACCGCTCCCTAGCCTCTCTCTCCATATACCATCATCACCTAATCCCACTCTCTTTAATTGATGATGGGATTTTTGTTCATATTGCTGCAATTCTATGCTACTTTTTCATGATATCCCTTCCAATTTTCATGAAAAAATAAGTGTTAGAGACTTTTTCAAGCTCCATGTCCTTGCTTTATTCGAATATATAATCATGATGTCATGAAAAACGATGTCACATAAGCCATATTTGGGATGCAACGTGTCTTCCACTATATACAACATTCTTCACAAAAATGCAACATTCTTCCCCTTATATGCTATCATTTTCAATGATATGTACAAATATCCACACATATGCAAAATGAGTCCTTGATATGCAATAGGATCCCATCATGTGCACTATTCTCCTATTATATGCATGCAATCTATCATTATATGCAATTGATTTTCCTTGAAGGTGTATTTTCTAACGAGTGCAAATGTCTTTAATGCAACAAGTCTTGTAATATATGCATATATCTTCAATGAGATGCAATACTCTTTCTATGATAGAAAGAGTTACCCTACATATGCAAAAGGCCTCCCTCACATGGAATTTGCTCCTATCATATGCACTATTCTTTCATATATGCATGTAATTTGTCCTTATATGCAATTAATATGTCTTGAAGGTGTATTTTATCACAGATGCAAATGCCTTCAATAAAATGCAACAAGTCTTCTAATATATGCAGATATCTTCAATAAGGTATAATACTCTTCCTATGACAAAGAGAGTTACCTCCTATATGCAAAAGGCCTCCCTCAAATATAATTGGCTCCCATCATGTGCATTATTCTTCCATATATACATGTGATCTATCCTTATATGCAATTGATTTGCCTTAAAGATGTATTTTCTCACAAATGCAGATGCCTTCAATGAGATGCAATAAGTCCTCTAATATATGCAAATATCTTTAATGGGATGCAATACTCTTCCTATAATAGAGATAGTTACCTAGCATATGAAAAAGGCCTCCCTTATATGCAATTGGCTTTCATCATGTGCATTATTCTGCCATATATGCATATAATCTATCCTTATATGCAATTGATTTACCCTGAAGATGCATTTTCTCATGGGTGTAGATGTTTTTAATGATATGCAACAAATCTTTCAACATATGTAGGTATCTTCAATGAGATGCAATACTCTTCCTATGATGAAGAGAGTTACCTACATATGCAAAATGCCTTTCTCAAATGCAATTGGCTTCCATTATATGCACTATTCTTTCATATATGCATGTAATATATCCTTATATGCAATTAATTTTCCTTGAAGATACATGTTCTCATGGGTGCATATACCTTTTATGATATACAACCGGTTTTCCTATATATGTAGATATCTTCAATATGACCTCATTTTTTTATGATAACTAAAACATATATTTGAATAAATGTTGACATTAGAGAATGCTAAACCTTCTTATATTAGTTTTTCATAAAAGCCATTCGGGATATCATGAAATTTTAACGGTTGATAGTGTTAATAAGCTTATGTGACATCATTTTTCATGAAAATTGTTGGAGATATCATGAAAAATGAGGGTCTTCAACTCAATTTTTAAGATATCAATAGGGGATATTTAAATAAAATGAAACCCTAAAGACAATGAAGTGGAAAAAGATATTCACTTTCCTTATATTCACTAATGATATCCTCATGCTTTGGGGCCCATGTAACACATGTTTTCATGATACACATAAAGGATATTTGATATATGTATAATAGCATATAATTTATGAATTTTTCATGAAAACATTAAAGGATATTCTAAAAATACAAACAGTTATTCTAAAAATTTATTTATTTTTCATGAAAACGCCTATGGATATGCTGAAAATGCAAATGGTTCTCTTAAAAATTTGCTCATTTTTTATGAAACACTAAAGAATATTCTTAAAGATTACTATTTTATATGTAAAGTGTAATAACCAAGAATTAAAAAAAAGGTTCATTTTGTGATTTCAGCTTTACAAAATTACTAATATACCCTTCCCTTCATTAGATTTATATTTTTCTCTTTCCCTTCTCCTTATTCAGTCACAATTTTATACTGAGAGAGTGAGAGAAATTCAGAGTGCCATCACCGACCCTTCTCTGCCATCACCGACTTTCCTTTCTCATTCATTCCTCGTTCTCGTCGGCGTTAGTGGTGGTCGTTGCCACTTTGCCAATAGGTTCTTCATCGTTTCTATCTTTAGTAGGCTTCGTCGTTCCTTATGCTGGCTTGCCATTCACGTGTGGGTTTGAGTAGTGGGTTGAGTGAGAGCTAAATTATTGATCTAAGGTATTTCTTGTGGGTCTGTTGCTTCTTGGTCTGGTTCAATTTGTTCAGTTCTTCTTCCTCTTGCGTGGGTTACGTTTGAATCTCTCCCCTGTTTTGCTGTAGGTTCTATCTCCTTCGTTGCCTCTGCTATTATTAGTGATTGAGGTGAGAATCTTAAGGATTCTTTCTTGGTGAACCTGTGAGAGAGAGAGAGAGAGAGAGAGTTGATTTATGACTGAAATTATAGAATTTTTGTGTGTGTTACGTTGCTGTCCGTACTGTTATAGGAAGGAGAAGATTCAAATTTAAACCTGAAATTTATTTTAAAGCTTGATAATAATATACATATGGGTCAACTTTTGAGTTAAAAAAATTATTTATGCATGCTCTCTGTTGCTATTGAGCCGTGCTGTTATAGGAGGGAAAGGACTTAAATTTAAGTTGGAAGTCCATTCTAAAGTGAGATAAAATATGTGTGTGTGTGTGTGTGTGTGTGTGTGGGTCATAAATTTTGGAGTTAAATAAATCTAATGTAGATTGAATATGGTTAGAGAAACTATTAAGGAAAGATGGGAAGAGAATAGCTTGAATATATAACTCAAATAATTAGAATTTATACACCTAAAGTAATTGGTGCAAAATCTATGAGAAAATTTTTACCTCAAGAATGGGGAAGGTTATACGTATGAAGGGTAATGTTTGGTGGGAGAAATATGTTAGTGTGGGAGCTATGGAATTATGAATGGATGGTTTTGACTAAAAAAAATTGGTGGGAGTTAGTAATATTAATGATAACACTTAGATCAACTTTAAATATGATGTTGGTTTTAGAATTTTAAATGATGATGCTTGATTTGGAGTTATGTTAAAAATTTTATTTATTTATATCCTAATAGGGTATGAGAAAGAATGGAACCTTGACCAAAATTAAAGGAAAGGATATTTTTGAGAATTTGAAGCTTTGACGAGTAAGTGAATAGCATTCCCTTTAATTTATTTTATTGTCATAGACTTTTATTGAAACATTTTATTTTTATGAATTATATTAATTTTGAAAATTATGGATTATTAATAAAGGACAAATGAATTATGATATGTGCATTTATTTATTCTCAAAAGTGCATTCCCAAGGTTGATGAAAGCACTCTTGTATGGTTGTTAAGTTTTGAAATGTATTGACTACTTAAGTACTGTAAGTTTGGCGTAATAGCTATAAAATATAGTTTTCACAAATTTTAAAATTTGAAACAACTCATGCGAGTTTGGCATTGAGAATGAAAATTTTATTATAGCAATAATTATTTTTCTCACATGTTTAAAATGTGGTTTTAAGAGAACTCTAAACAAAACACTACTGCTAATGTCAGTTCTATTAGCCCATAGCGCGTTGTGGTTAAATACTAGCTAGTTTGTTTTGTGAGCTTTATTTTCACATTTGGTATTCGTGGGCTTTGTACTCGCGTTTGATTTCGTGACCTAAGCCGTGTTTGGTTACTTATCCTCATGGACTGTGTATCCATGTTTATTTCATAACTTTGACTGCGTTTGGTTACTTACCTTCATGGACTGGTGTGTCCATGTTTGTTTTTGTGGCATAAGCCGCGTTTAGTTATTTATCCTCGTGGACTGTGTGTCTACATTTGTAACATGTTCTGTTGAGTTCTCAAAATTTTAAATGTTGATTAATATATGTTTTTGAAATTTACACAATTTTGGCTAGCAATTACACCACTTTGAATTATATGTGAGTAAATTATTTTCTTTAAACATGATAACATAAATTATTTTCAATTTACTTTTATTTTATAATTATAGTTATGACTTACAGGCTTATAAACTTTTTTATGGAATTATTTTTAATTAGTTGACATCCATTATTAGAGTTTATTGATTTAAATTTTAAGAATTTTACCATGGGAATGCCATTCACTAAAAAAATTATTTTGGTCTTAGATTTGTTAGCTAATGCTGATCCCACCATCGACCTCTAAAGGATAAAATAGCTACAATGGGTGGAATTTTTTTATTGTTACTGCTACTTTTAATGTAAATATATAATTCATATGTTTTTTTGATTTAAAAAAAAATATTAGATGCTCCACATAGATTGTTGATAAATTTTATTTTTGGTTTGTATATTGGTTGCTGGTTGGAAGGAGCTACGTTTTTGATTTATACTATTATTTATAAAAAAATTGTGTTGTAGAATTTTTAAGAGATCCTAATTACAAGGGGGGTTCTACCAAAATTTTTACAAAAACGTTGAAGTCTTCTTATGATAAGTAATATTAAAAGTGTTATAAATTTTATATAATCTAATTATTTTTAAAAAAATGAATTGAATTTTTCATGTTAAAGCTTATGGGAATGCGCGATGTAGTTTGCGCTTGTGCCGGTCACCCTCTATTTTTGAGGTGTGACATAAAGCTTGATCACACCAACTTAAAGCATAAAGAACAATAATTAAATATCGGCAAATCCATTTATCATTAAACAATAATGTGTTTTTAATCCCTTGACAATATAAATTATATTACATTACAACAAGATAATACAAGAATAAAGATATTGTTTGCCAAACATTTTTACGTGCAAGTATAACATTCTCATAGTAAAAATAAGGAGGTCTAATATCATTTTCTTCACCATTGTCCTAAATTACTTTTGAAACCAATTTTTTAGAAAATCTTATTCCAAAAAAATGATTGAACATCTTGGAATTTGATGAGCATGCTTCCCCATTCTAGTCATAATTGTCAAATAAAGATGTAGTAGTGAGTGAGATACAACATTGACTTTATCAACAATTACAAGATTCCTATTAGCTTCCTGATGACATTCTCCAAATGACTACTCAAGATCTATCCCCATGCACAAAATTTGAACTTTTGTTTTAACTTGTAGAAATCTATTTACTGCATTTGAACCTATGAAAATAGAAGACGAGAGCTGAAAACTATGTCACAAAATGAAAGAATTAAAGTTTGAACAAAAAAGTTTCATCAAATATAATTCACATATTGGTCTATCTTCTTTATACTAGATAAAGTGAAAAATTTAATAAAACATATAATCATTGATGGTATAAGTTCTAGCTAAATCCATTAATCTCACCCTCCATTATATCCTTATAGATAGAGTAAGTGCTATTAGAAAATAGGCCATATACTATATTGTATGTCAAAAACATGTTTAGCAAGGACCTTAATGTAGGCAGGAACAAGTCTACTAGAATTCTACATTGATACATTTGCAAACTTGCATGAGCAAATAGTTTACATGATACCAATCTCATTCCTAGACATCTTTTATAACAAATATCAATATAAACTAGAGGTTTCTTCAAGATCAAAATACAGGATAAGAAAAATGAATATCAAACATGTTCATAAAAACAATTCTTAATGAATGGTTGTTTAGCAAAAACATATACTCTAAGATGAAAAATCCTATATTGACATCATAATCAAACAAATTCCCTACTTGAACAAGAAGCTTTTAAAATAACCAAGCAAATTTCTTATATGTAAGGACCAAGTAAGCACATGATGTAGTTATATCAAAAGTTCTTATTTATAAAAAGTCTTTCACTTAAACTATAAAATAACTTTGGATATGTATAAGCTCCCAAATTAAACACAAAGACCATCATGTTTTAATCAATTGAAAGTGAAATCACAAGTTGAATCATCCATTGTAACTTTCTTCAATGGACTTAATTTTTTTTTTACATAATTTAACTAAATAAGCAAAAAGTATGCATTCAAATATCATATCAAACCTGAACTCGACTCAATTAAGTCATGTACTTGATAAAAATCAATATAATCACAAAATGAAAACTAATTACCAAGATGTTTGTGATCCTTCACAAGCTTCCTAAAAACCATACTTTCAGCTACAGACTCAGACAAAAGTCACAAATCTTGGGGCTTAAGAAAGTATGGGTAACATAAGAAGATTATGGAAGCAACCCCGAAGAAGGATGGTCTGGGCAATGATGGAGTTTGATCACAAGTATCTTTCTTTGGTAAATATGCAATTGCAAGGTCAGTGATCATGATGGAGTTCGATCATTCTATTGCTCTTTCGCTATTTAATAGTTTTCTCGCCTTTCATGAACAACAATGAAAACACAATAGCAGCAACTGTGGCATAATTCACACACCATAACAACATCACGAACACAAGCTTACTCTCCTTGGTGATTGCTGGGGAGGCATCGTCAAGGCAAGCACTACTCTCACTAGAAGAGAGACTTTTTAGGGAAGTGAGATTTTATTAGGGGCAATATGGTCATTGGTTGAATCTCTCCCAAATCCTTCCCAGTAAAATGAAATTTGGTAAAGTCTTTTTTTAATAATGATTTGTTTATAAATAATAACAATAGTGATAGTTTTTTTGAACCTGTTGTATAATATTAAAAAAATTATAGGAGACCGCATTTGGTGCTTATCATTCCTATGGGGTGATTTTAGCCCTTCATTTTTTTCAAATGATATCTACGGTTGATTTAAAATTATTTTTAAGATATTTTTATGTTAAATTATCAAAACAAAAATTATAAAAAATTATATTATAATATTAAATATGAATTTTTTAGAGTATATCTAGATGATTAATTAATTAAAATTATAAAATTTTTAATATTAAAATAAACTTTTTAAATTATATTTGTACTATACAGAGTACATTTGGATAGTTAATTTATAAAAGTTATTAAAAAATAATATTAAACTAGATGTTCTAGATTAAATCTGTACTGGCTAGATTAGTGATAAATAAATTTATTAAAAATTTCAATATTTTTTTTACATATTTATTATTTTAATAAATATAAAATAAAAGTAAAAAGTTTGAATTTAGACTATCTAATCAAGAGTGATGAGTATTGTCATATTTATCCTCTAATAACATAAAAAACAGTCCATATTTAATATTATAATTTTTATATATTTTATTTTTATAAATATAATATTAAAATGTGTAAAAAAATAATTTTAAATCAACGACCGGGATCATATAAAGAGAAATGAAGAGTCCAGATCACCCCACCGGGTGATGATCGTGCGGTGCCAAATGCGTTTCGGACATTACAGGCTTGTGCCTAAAAATTTCAACGCCTCAGATAAAATTATTAGAGGAACCTGGTTTAATGTAATTCAATAGTCAGTTGTCTTTGTATCATTCTTCCAGTTTTTTGAATCATGTGATCATTTATCAGAGTTTTAAGATTAAATAATTTTAACACTTCACTATCAATAGATAAAGTGTTTAACCCATTAAATATTTTTCATTGACTTTTTAAGGTAAAATTCAAAGCAAAAGCAAAGTCCTTTCCCATGTAACATTTCAAACAATTGAGTGATACAACCTCTTATACGATGTTTAACAATAGGAAAACAAAAATCATTAATGCTTATACTTTTGATTTACTTATAAAACATAGTCATTTAAACCGCCCTTTAGTTTTCTTTTTTTCTTTTTTTTAACTCCATTCCTTGGTATCCTAAAAATTTAGGGGCATGGTCACATTTAGATTAATCCAAATCCTCCGCGCTCTGCAGGTTTAACATTACTAACGATTGAAGCACTCTTTCTAAATTAGTTATATAGGATACTTCATGGTTAGAAAATATGGTTGGTTCTTCAATCAGTTTAAAAAGTTATTCTTACCAAGTTTAAAATTTTTTTTAATAGTGATTTAATTGTATATCAATCCTTAAATTTTAACTTGATATTTAGTTTATATAATCTGACTCAATTGTAATCCATTTTTCTAATTTTAACTTAATGCATCTTATTTTCTATAGTTTCAATCATTTAAAACATTATTAGTCTTTATGCTTTAATAATAACTTTATTCTTGAGAAGGCATTTGGTAGTTTTTATAATTTTTTCAACTATATTCTTTCTTTATTTATTATTTTTTCTTTAAAAATTATCAACTATAATTTTAATTATCATTATTAAGATGTTTATATAAGATATTTAATGATAATGTTTTAAACAAGTGAAGTATTATATTTATCTTACTTGATGATGCATTAAAAAATGTATAATTTTTAGAAGATTAAAGCTTCAATAAACTTTTTTTAGAACCGTAAAGTATAGATATGAGAGAGTGAGTAACTTTTAAGTAATTTATCTAGGTGATGGTGATTATTTGTTTTTATTTTAAAAATAATTTTAAAACTTTCTAATCGTCGTCAATGCTATACAATTCATTAACAACAAATTTTCATGGTTTTTTTTCTAATTTTTGGATCTACTTGACAGCCCTAATCGTTCTGTTTTGCAACCCTACTGCAAATTGCAGGCCTATAATGATGAATAGAATATAATAATGAGCCTTGTAATCTAGTGTTTTGGCACTTTACAATAGCAATGACTATAATAAATAAGTTTTAAAAGTATTAATTAATTTAAATTAAATCATATGTGTCAAACTAATTAATTAATTTATTTTTTAATCATATTAAAATTAAAATACAAGTTGTAAATTTATTATAATAAAATTAATTAAAAAATTAAGAAATAAATTTATAAATTAATAAAATTTAATACTTGAAATCTAATTTAAATTAATTAATTCTTTTAAATCTCTCTATCATTTTTTCATATAAATGCTATTAGCACTTTAGAAGATTTATCAACTAATTTTAACTTATGTGAACAATGATATTATCATATTCAATAATTAACTGGTTTACAATTTTAAATAACACTTAAACAATTCTACGAAAAAAAATTGTGTTGGCATTTTTTTTTTTAAACATCCACATCCATCCATTTTAATAGAAGCCGACATTTTATTGTATAAAACGTTTGAAGCAGATAGGTAGGCATGTCGGTACCTTGGCATTTAGTATGATTGATTATATTAATATACGTTTTATTATAATATTTTCACGGCAGTTCAACACTCCATACGCCATGTCTCATCCCATCAATTGAACCAATAAATTATTAGATTAGCATTCTATTTAATTTAATAAAATATTTTGTTATTACCAGTCTAAATATTATTTAATTATAATTTTAATTATTAACTTTTAAACTAGTATTTAATTAGTTTATTGATCAGTCCAATTTTTAGTACTTTGCTCAAACCAATATGTCCGATCGCACGCATATATAACGTGGAATTGTGGACATATACTCACATATTGGATATATATATATATATATATATGTATGTATGTATGTATGTTTGTATGTATCATAATCATATACCTACACTCGGTAATTAAGTTTTTCTTTAATTTTTTCTTGTTTATTATATATATATATATATATATATTTCAAATAATGAGACTTGAAATCACTTTATAAAAAAAAACAATGAGACTTGAAATCAAAATCTTGTTCAGTGAGGTTGAACAGGTTATCACTTAGCATAGTTGTCGGTCCTAATTATTTTGAATACATAATTACTTTTTTTTTGGGTAATTGAAATTGTGATTGTTGTCCCAGGATTTTCAAGTCAATAGTTTCCAAAATCATATCAAAATATAATATAAAATATTTTATTCACAAGTTATGAATAATAATTTTTTCAAAATAAAAGTAAGGGGCACAGTATCTAATTAGTGGGTATGCAACCAATCGCTTCTTCCATTTCTCAAAATAGTTCTTTTGGACTGTAAAGTTTTGTTTTGTTTTTTTTTTTTAATTATGTTAATTAATTGTGCTATACAATAACGACACAAAAAAGAATCTTGATATAATTAAGTGACATACTCAATAACAAGAAGACACTATGAATTGCGGTTGGGCTTTCAGTAATGATGCAAGGTGGTCTACCCCCCCTGTTCATGATATTATATATTTTTTGATTTAATCTGATATATAGTTTTTTCTCATTTTTTAATCCCGTCCCAATGCTTTATGAAAAAATTATTTTATAAATATGTCTGCTACTTTTTTTTAATATTATAAGACATTTTTTCAAAGCACCATGTTAAAAAATATACTCTCTCTATTAAAAAATATAAGACATTTTTAATTAAATTTTACCGCATAATAAAATAGTTATCTATTTTTAAACTAATCTTATTTTTTTATATTTACCCCTATTAAATATCCTACAATAAATATAAAGTTATTATCAATAGGGATACTTTTAAAAAAAGACAATGATTACACCTTAAAAGACTAAAAATACCTTATATTTTTGAACATCTAACTCTTTAAAAAAATGCTTTACATTTTTTAATTGAGGGAGTAAAACATTTTGAATCTCTTAATATGTAATTAATATACTTTTTTAATAAATATATTTATTAAGGGTTTTAATCAATAAACTTTTCTAATTGAAATATTCCCTTAAATAAAATTAAACATAAAAAGGGCATATAATTTTTAAAAATAATTAACTAATTTATTGAAATGTATGATTTTGTTAAAAATATCTTATAAATTATAATACTTAATAAAGGGAGTATGTGTTAAAATTATGAAGAAACAATTTTTTTCAGGAAAATACTGTATTACATGTCAAACCTGTTAGATATTATAAAATATTTATGAGTTATTTAAAAGAAATTATTATAAATTAATAATATTAAATATTATTTAAAAAATTTATGTTGTAACATATATATTAAATCATATTATTACATGAAAATGTTTTTAAATTGTGTTTTTACTACCCAATTTTTAATATATTTGTCTATAAAGGGTAATGCTTGCCACATGCTTTTGAAAAGCCTAAAAAGATGGGCTTTTTCTCCTCTTCTCTTATTGGTGCATTAGTGTTGGTATTGCTTGAGTTATTTTAAAAAATTTTATTGTTCTATGTCCCTATTCATTTTACAGGAAGAGTTTGTTTAATATTGAAAAGTTATTGTACAATCAACTCAATATGACAAAATAGCTCTTAAGAATAATATCCTCAAGCATGACTTAAACTATGATTTTACTTACCGGTACAATAGAACCTAAGGCTACACTTTAGCTCAACTTGGCCTCAAATGGTACATGGATCTATGGAAATAAAAATTACACTTTGATATATTTACTTGATTGTGTTAAATATAAAAATTTTTTAACTGAATTTTACTTTCAATGAAGTAGTTAATTGTTTTCAAACTAATACCATTTTTCTATATTTATTCTTATATAATAGGATGTTTCACTTTTAAATAAATATAAAGTGATTTATTTATTATAATTACTTTTAAAAAACACAATAATTATACTTTAAAATACTAAAAATACCTTCTATTTTTAAAAATATAATCCTTTAAAAAATACTTATACATTTTTTAATAGAGTGAGTATAAATAAAGGAGTGTCTATGTCTGCTCCACCCTATATTTACACCTATTACTTCAAACACCAAAAACACATTTGTTGATCCTTATTATTTCATCTTAATGTTTTTAGAGTTGAATTAGATGTTGAATTGAAAATGCTAATGATTCATGGTTTGCATAGTCCAATCGATTGGACCCACAATCTAACTAATGATATAATAATTAAATTCAAAAACATTATATATAATAATATAAATATAAGAAATAAATATAAAATTGCTACATTACTTAAAAATGAAGTTAAATATTTCAAGTTAATTATGAGTTAATAAGTTTCATGAAATGATTTAACATCAAATGGTTTAATATCAACTCTCACAATAAATATCCCTATATTGATTTAGATTTTTTTTGACGTGAATATTTATTCAGATTAAGACATATAAAAAGAATGAAAATAATTTGTCAAAAAGGTATTAAAAAAAAGAGAAAATGAACGTATTATTTTGATACGGGGTTAAAATTGAAACAAATTATATAAATCAAATTCAGTTTCACCTTCTCAAATATAAAGTAAGGGAGGTTTTTTTTAGGGTTAAAATTGGAACAAAGTAAAAAAAAAATTGATCTACGCAGTCTTTACAAAACCGCTTCGATATGCAATTTTTTTGATAGTTCCTAATCTAACCACTTGTTTAAAACAACCCAACTCAGTTTAAAAGCTAAAACAGTTTGTGTTCAGATCAAGCCAAAAAAGGACTAGCCGACAGTCTAATCAACTGGATCGGACCGATTTTGAAATCATGGATTCATCAAATTTTACTTTTAATTCTTATAGTTTTTTTAAATATTTTTCATTCTTATAAAAATTAAAAATATTAAAAAATTAAAATTAAAGGACCTGAAAAATAAATGCTACTCAATATTTTTACCTTTCAACATTGACGGCGACATCTCTCATTCCATTCGTTTTAAAAAGAGAGAATAATAATAAAGTTTCAAAATTTAAAATTTACAACAGTTAAGCTCTAACAAATTCTTTTAAAAAATAAATTATAAATATTAATTTAAATAATTATAAATAAATATTTAAATTATATAAACTAAGCATTATATTTAAAATTTCAATGTCTTATTTACAATTAAAATTCATCAAATTATAATTATGTAAATCAATATTTATAATTTATTTTTTAAATTTTTTTATAGAGAACTTAATTGTTATAAATTCACTTACTTGAGACTTTAATATAATGCTCCTTTTTAAGAAACGGCTGTTCTTTTTTTTTATATATATACTATTTATTTTACAATCAAATTATAATATATAGAATAAAATAGAAAGAATTACATTAAAATTATGTATAAAAAAATTAATTATTATAAAATTTATTATTAATGACCCTAATTTAATTATTAATTAATTTTTTTGTGTGAGACTAAATGTGATTCTTCTAATAAAATATATATTTTTCATTTAACTTTCAAACATAAAATAATTATTCATTTATGGTAGATCAAACGATCCAATGGGAAAAGTTTTCAGGCCAAAGCCGGAAAATTTTGCATGCTGATTAGCTGGTGACCATGTTCTGAAGAGTCTTCCCGTACAAAATTCACGAGGATGAATCTGATTCATGTCAGATAATCCCATTCGCCCTCACTTTTTCCCTTTATTTCCGCCTTTTTAAACTTTGCCAAATTTTCTTTTATTTTCTGCCTTTGTTTTGTTTTGTTTTATTTTTTTAAAAAAACAAAGATAGCCTTTTTGTAAATTATTTTTTAAAAATATTTAAAATTCAAAAATTAACTAAATAATCATAAAATTATAATTATTTTTTAAACAATATTATGAAATTTCAGGATAATAATCTTAAGAAATATTATTGAAATTTTAGAAATTGCAATAAAAAACACACTTGCACATAGTAATTTAAAAATTTTATTATTTTTCATATAATCATTTAATTAAATTTTATTTATATATTATCAGTTCTAGAGATATAATTCCTTTAAAATTATTTTCCCTTTACACCTATAGCCACTTCTCTTCTACCAGGACAACCACCCATAGTTAAAACTCCAATGTTCAAGTGTGAAGGGATGGGTTTTAATGAAAGGGAGGAAAAAAAAAATTATATATAAATAATTTTACGCTCATTTTATTAATATTGAAATACTTAAAAAATATATCTATACTTTCTAAACTTATTACATATAGTTAGGATGTAACAAATTTTATCTTCTTCCTCTCAATCCTTCAAATTTAGAGTGGAGGGAAAGGAAAATTTTTTAAGCCAAATAAGGGGAGAGAGCAAAATTCCTCCCCTCCCTATCAACCAGAGACCTCCTTAAGGTTACAATTCCTTGGTCAAAAGAGTGACTTAATTATTGGTGGGTCTTAAAAACTTTTGAAGCTTTACTTCAATCTAGAGAAGAAAAGTTAAAATAATTTTAATGATGAAACTAACAAAATACCTTTAACTTGTTATATAAAATTATTCGTTAATTTGCTTACTTCATTTATTAATTTACTAATATGAATTGTAAATTATATGAGTAGGTATATCAATATTTATATAAGACTTGATATCAATTATTCAATCATAAGTAATAATATCAATTACTAAATTAGTAACTTTATTTATTAATTTACTAATATCAGTTGTAAATTATTGATATATTATTTACAATTAATGTTAGTAAATTAACAAGTAAAATTAATAACTTAACGACTAATGCTACTAATTGTCTAACAAACTAATAAAATTTTCAAATGATATTAGTAAATTAATAAATAAAATAAAAAAATTAATAATTAGTGATTTTATATAATAAGTGAAGATATTTTAATTTTTTTATTATTAAAATTATTTTAATTTTTTTTTAAATTGAATTAAAATTTTAAAATTTTTGGAGACTCCTCAATAATTAAATTAAATTTTTAATTTTTAACTGAAGTTCTTCCTACGAAGGACTAGGAGGGTACATTTCCAAAAAGCCTTTTTCTCCGACGAACTGCGCCTCCATTTCTGATCCCTCAAGCAAGAAAAATTACCTGAAAGATGCAAACTTTTCACCAGTATCTATCCTCAATCTTCACAAAAAGTTAATTTACTCACTCATAACGCCTTCTTGGACACTCGTTCATTTACGAATGTCTCTACCTACTTACCCTGTTCCGGCGAGGAATCTTCATTTTGATTCAGAAAATAAAGGGCAAAAAACTTTATAATGCAAAACGAGACTGCTTCACAATTAGGACAAGGCCATAGTTTCCCTGTCTTTCATAGTGGTTTTATGGTAGCAATACCTGCAAGTAAGGCAAGGAATGATTAACCTCATTAATAATCTCTGGATTATTAAAACCCTCGGAAACCAAAACCCTACCAATAAAGTAACTTGTTTCCTTTGTCCCAATGTAATTTCCGTGACCGTCGTTTAATCTCATTAATAATCTCTGAATTATTAAAAAGAAATAAACCCATCCCTTTCTCCATCAACCTGCAGCTCCTTAAGTGTCAGAGTAGTTTTTCGGCATTGAATAGGAAGATACGGAAGGAAGCATTTTACTGAAGGGACATCAATATTAAACCGCACACTCCTTCCTCATTATTGTTATTGTTCCTTCAAGGATGCTTCCTCCTATTACCTGCATTCTCTTCTTATGTATCTTGACTTCTTTCTCTTCTTCCATTAAAGCTTCCTTCAACCTCACCTTGCCCCACCAGCATCCTTACCCTGAAGCTGTGGTTCATGAAGTTCACAGGTAACCCATCCCTCTCTTTCTCTCTCTAATCACTTGCATTGCTTTGATTCTCATCTGGGTTTGTATCATTCCTCTGCATTTTGTTCAAACAATGAGATCTGATGCGGGTAATATTAAAAATCTCATCTTTTTATAGTCCGCTTCGAAACAGGAAGTCAGAAACAGAGCATCTCTGTTTTTTCCGACCTGCAATCTGAACCTTGCTTCGTCCTTGTCTTGTATTCGTTGGCATTTTCCTCTTAAACGGAAAAATCCCATCTGGGTATTCATCGTCATTTTCTGGGAATCTTTGTAAAATTTGATCTTTCTAAACTAAAGCCCTTTCTCGGCATCCAAACTGAAATAAACGAAGCTTTTCTTATCCCCACCCAAAATTTCTTAACCTTTTTTTTTTTTAACCTTTTCACTTGCAGGAGAGTCAATGTATCTCTTTCCCGGCAACAACTACTCGCCAGCCCCGGTAAGGACCTCAGTAGTAGCTGTCTCACGGGCAATCCAGTGGACGACTGCTGGCGATGCGACCCTAACTGGGCGGCAAACCGGCAGAAGCTCGCGGACTGTGGCATTGGGTTCGGCCGTGACGCCATGGGCGGGAAAGGAGGCCGGTTCTATGTCGTCACTGACTCTTCCGACTCCGACCCGGCGAACCCAACTCCAGGGACTCTCCGTTTCGGAGTGATCCAAGACGAGCCGCTCTGGATAATCTTCTCCGGCAGCATGACCATCACTCTAAAGCACGAGCTGATCTTCAACAGCTTCAAGACGGTGGACGGCCGCGGCGCCAACGTCCACATAACCGGCCACGGCTGCCTGACGCTCCAGTACGTGTCCAACATCATCATCCACAACGTCCACATCCACCACTGCAAACCCTCAGGCAACACCAACATACGCTCAAGCCCAACCCACGTCGGGCACAGAGGGATATCGGACGGCGACGGAATCTCAATATTCTCCTCCCGGAAGATCTGGATCGACCACTGCTCGCTGTCGTACTGCACGGACGGTCTGGTGGACGCGATAATGGGGTCGACGGGAATAACGATATCGAACAGCCATTTCGCGCACCACGACGAGGTGATGCTGCTGGGTCACAACGACAAGTACTTGCCGGACACGGGGATGCAGGTGACTATAGCGTTCAACCATTTCGGAGAAGGATTGGTTCAGAGGATGCCGAGATGTAGATTGGGATATATCCATGTGGTGAACAACGATTTCACGCAGTGGGAGATGTATGCTATCGGCGGCAGTGCTAACCCCACCATCAACAGCCAGGGTAATCGTTATACTGCGCCGCCCAGTCCTGATGCTAAAGAGGTCAATTTTCGTAATTCCTTGAGGCTTTTTAATTATTTGTTTTAGTCCCTAACATTTAAACCAGCTCCTAAATAACTTTGTAATTATAATTTTTTTTTTGACTTAGTATAATTAAAGGACTGAATGAGAAAGAAGAGAAATTTGTAGGTTAAAAGTGACATTATGGTATAGTTTTGATGATGTAATTGTGGTGGGGCAGGTGACAAAGCGCGTGGACACGCCGGATGGGGAGTGGGCGGATTGGAACTGGCGGACGGAGGGCGACATTATGGTGAACGGCGCCTTCTTCGTGCCGTCGGGCGGCGAACTCAGCCCTCAGTACGCGAAAGCCACCAGCGTCGACCCCAAGTCGGCCGTCCATATCGACCAGCTCACCCTCAACGCCGGCGTGTTCGGCGATCCCAGGTACTGCCCCTCCCCAAGGTCATTCTCGTCTTTCTGGAAATTTAATCGGGCCCTGCTTTGTCCAGCATGGCCGTCACTCTGTTCCTTTTCCGTTTTCTCGTGAAAACACTAGCACCACATTTTAATAGCGTTACGAAGTGAAAATTGGGCATAAATCAGTTAACAAAATTTATATATTTTTAATATAAGTCTCACCACCGTTCACTTTATCTTTCCCAGACCTAGGATTATGCTAAGACTCACTTCCCAAGGTACGCATAACTCGTAGCCTAAAATTGGGGGCACAAGAAAGAAATAGGAAAACTGAACTTTTGTTAAAATTTTTAGGAAAAATTATTGCTAAGAATATGAAGAAAATGTTCTTTCTAGTCATCTTTACATGATAGAAAGAGGATTTCTTTTTTTTTTGGCCTTATTTCTAAGTTACCTCAATAAATTTTTGTAACAAATTTTTTTCTTTGATCTATCCATTAAATATTAAAAAAATATATTATTAATATATATATATAATAAGGATAAAGTAGAGTAATTATTAAATTTTTAAATATAATTAATGATTTTTAAATATTTTTTAATTCTGATAAAACATATTAAAAGTACTTTATAAATAAAATCAGATAAGTAATATTTATTATAAATGACCATAACAATTAAAATTAGAGTGGTGGACTAAGCGACTTGTAATAGACCATCATAACCTTAATATAAAACCTTTTAATAATATCTTAAAATTAACACACTATAGAAGTTATAAAAACAAAATTTTTTTAAAAATAAAGTTGTGCGGAATTCAATCACACAAATAAAAACAAAATTATAGTCTTAAATTTAATTAAATCAATATATTTTAAAAAAATAAATTACTTTTAAATAAATAATCGAATATAATTTTAAAATCATTACTTTTATAAAATTAAATTAATAAAAAATTATTACAATCATTGTCTAATTCATTGTTCATCATATATAACAAACCAACCTACAAATTGGAGCTGATGCATCGAAAGTTGCAGAACTTGTATATTTAAACTTGAATTGAAACTCCTTTTATATTCAAACTTGTGAATCTTCAAGATACAATTTTTTTTTTTCCTTGCCTTAATTCCTGGTATTATTTGTTTATTTATCACTGTTAGCAACTTAACTATCATATTCAATTTGGGATGTGGTTAAAGAAAAATATAGGAGATTTGATATAGGGCAATTTTATATTTTAAAATATATATTTTGGTAGTTGATCCTTCTTAGTAATTATTATTTTTTAAAACCATTTCTAATAAATATTATTTTCTCCATATCTTTATCAATAATTTTTCCAAATTTTTAATGTTAAGTGCTTTTTTTTTTTGTAAAAAAAAATAAACATGAAAGTAGAGGAGGGGACAGATTATTGGGAAAAGGGGTGTGGACCAACAGCCAAAAAGAAAAAGCCTCATTCCACACTCACACTCACTTGAGCTGTCTTGTTATCCCCCAAAGCCTCTCTTTTTGCAGAGATACAAGCACTTTTTGCTTCTCTCTCCGACCAATTCCTTATTTTCTTTCAACATATTCATCAAATCCAACACAAATAATTAGTATTATCGTACTGTACATGTGAATTTGTCTGTGATCACAGACAGATGTTAGTCACGAATCTTTTAGCCCACTCACTTTTTCCATCCTCACCAAACATTTTACATATCCCTGTATACACATTTAGCATTTGATATCATCTCTTACATGTATATTTATAGAATAAATACATTTTACATAATGAAAATGTCTTGGAAGAAAATGGGAGCACATGGGAGAATAGGAATGACAAGAGAAGATGCCTACCGTGAACCCTTACTTTTATTTCAGGGAGGATGATGGAAAAAGTCTCAAAAAAAAAAAAATAAGCTCTCGATAATTTTTTTTGAAAAATAAATTACCATTTTAAATATTTTAATTATAAATGAGATCTTCAAGTTGCTTACATTTATTTAAGTGAAAGAGTTGGTTATTTTACCTTATTCATAAAGTGCCGTATTTCATTAATTTAGATACTTCAGATTTAATTTCATGTTTTTTGTTTTAATAACTACAAAATATAAAAAAACTGAAATTATTACTCAGAATTCAAAGAGATGGAATCAAAATGGAATAATATTTACAAAGAGGGGAATCTAACTTATCCAAACCTTTTACTTAAAATTACAAGGCTCTTTGTGGGGCAATATCTGATTTGACACATGCTAGACCCTCACCCCAATTCACAAACAGCTAAGCTACTTTCTGTGTCAGCATTGGAAATCCCACTCTTTCAACTACCACTTGCATTGCCTGCTGTCTCCCATTCTTCACCTTTGCCTTATCCCACTTTTACCCTTCCTTTCTATACTTTATTCCCCAAAACTCCTTTTCATCCCAAACACTCACCTTCAAAATAACGGGCTCATGTTTTCCTCATTGTAAATCTGAATTATTTAAATTAAAGTTGTTATCAAATTTAAATTATGAAATATAATTTAACAGTTCAGATTTACAATGTATTCTCCTCTTTTGTGGAGGTGGAAATCTAACTCCCAAAATAACTACCACTTTACAAAACGTTGGGACACTCGAGTTAAATTAACTTGCTTTATGGCTATACTTTTAAGGGTAATGGAGGTCTGCATGAGTAATTTTGTTCATTCGTGTTTTGGACAGTTACTTTACTGGCATGTTGATATTGCCTTGGACTTGAACACCAATTATGTTAGGCATGCCATGTTCTTTTCGATAAATGATTTGTCTCATTCTTTAGAGTTTGCAGTTCCGTTTTGGGGTGGAGTGCCCTATAGAGTTCTCTCTTTCTTGACGTGTGGGACCATTCACTCTGCCTCTTTAATGTTATTACTTTTTCATTCATGCATGCCCAATGAAGACCGGATTTGGAGCGTCCGTTGTTGTCTAAATGTCTAAAATCTTAGCCCTTCATTTGAGAGAATTAGATGGATTCCTTTGACTAGTGGTTGAAATGAAGAGTTGAGACTGAGCATTCGATGGACAACGGACACCTTAAATGCTTTAAGATCCCAGCACTGTTCAATTTTATACTGTTTCTTGATTGTCTTTTCGCTTCCCGGTTCAGATCCAATGACATGATTCACAATACATACATTTTACAGTGAAGAGAGAGAGAGAGAGCATATAAAGGATGATTTAATTTAAAATAAAAATAACTTTTAATCTTTATACTTCATTCATAGTTTGCTTTTGATTTTTTTACTTTTTTTTAATATTTTAAGTCTCTATACTTTTATTTTAAGGTCTTTATACTTTATTCCCTTTAATTTGTATATATGAACTCGTGAATGCACCCGACCACATCATTTAGGGAAGAAAAGGGAGTCTGAAAGAGGCCTTGAATCCAGGTCTAAAAAAGAGGCCTTGAAAGGAAAAGGGAGAGATTTGAAGGATTTTTATTTAATAGCCATGGTCACGAGAGGTTGATGTTTTTGGGGTGCATTTATTTGGATGTATAATAATGAGGTGGATGTGTATAATTATTGTTGTGAAGGGATAACGGAGATCTGTTTCCCGGGTTCGGCGGCGGTGGGACCGTCACCGGCGCCACCGGCACCGGCAGCGTGGGGTCCAGCGGCGGCGACGAAGGGGACTTCTTTGGAATGATATTCAAGGGTAGTAGCAGCGAAGCAGCACCACCCTCGCTCTCCTTTGTTTCAATCTTTTTGTCTCTTCTCATTATTTCCATTTTGTACACATTCGCCAGCCATGGCCTCATATTGTCATCTATACTATGATATGATTCATCATACAATTTTAGGCATAAAGAAAATTCATAAATCAAAACTTGCACAAATTTCTTTGTGGTAGTCACTCTTAGATTTAATCAACCAATCATGTCTTTTGAAAAATAGCGAATTCATGATAGTTGACAATTTTTTGAAAAATAAATTGTAAATATTGTTTTGTTAATACGAATTTCACATACAAACTGAGCTTTTAAATGTTTTATTTATAATTGAAATTTTTGAATTTATAATTATGTAAATTGATATTTGTAATTAATTTTTTTCAAAAAAATTATTGAACAATTAATTATTATTAATTTTTTATTTTGAAATTTTGATTGTCATTTTCCCTATAAACTTCACTTCACTTAACTTTTGAAAAGAACTTATTCCTTTTTTCCAAAAAAAATTAAGTGAAGTAATTCCAAAAGACTTGTATAATTATATTAAGCCTTTAAAAGGCATCAAATGGTTGGTTGGGGCATGGGTTTGTGATTAGATTTAGAAAGTATGCTTGTCGATTCTATTTATAAGTAATTTATATTGACTTCATCAATATTAATATACAAAATAATTGTAAATGAAATTTTAAAATTAATCTTTACAAACAAAAAGTGCTATCAATTAATATAATATTATTTTTTGTGTTTTTCTTTACAAACAGTAAAAAGGGAGAATGTGTCAAAAAGGTAAAGTAAAAAAAAAGGTATTTTGATAATTTTAGTTTGAAATAAAAATTATACATATGTGAGTGACTGATATTGGGATCAAATTTAGCTTCTAGACTGTGACCAATATTCTGAACCAGAGGAGAATGAGATAATTAACAGGGAAAATATAATCATTGATCATTAAAATTTTATCAAATTTTATTTTTAATCTTTGTGATTTTTTCCGTGTTTGGATTTTATTAAGATTAAAAGCACTGAAAAGAAACTTAAATGACAAACGTCATTAAATTTTATTGAAATTATAAAAATTGCAAATATATTAAAATAATTATAAGGATTAAAAGTAAAATTTGATGAAATTATAAAAATTGATAATTATTTTTTCCCTAATTAATACAAGATCTTATTTTTTTTCCTCCAACATGCTTGCAGTAGAGATGGAGCTTTATTTCACATGCGAGTGTTAGTGTTCGGCTTTTGGGTCAGCAAAAGAAATGGGGACATGCTTTTCAACTTTAACAAAATAGGTCTGAAAATGAAGGAGAAGAATCTAAGGATAAAGAAAGGAGAAGATACGATATGGATGGGTAGCAGAGAAAGTGAAATTATGATGCCATGTCAATTTCTCCTTTCTCTCTTTGTCTAAATGATGATGATGATGATGTTAATTGCCTCAACATGGCCAGTCCTCGCCCTCCAATTGAAGACTTAGAATAAAAAATAATACGAAAAATATTATTTTTAATTTTTATTTTTTGCTTGAATTTTGATATAAATTTTTATTTTTTTAATTTTAAGTTTTGATACTTTTCTCTGTAAACAATACTGATTCCTATAGCTTTAGAAGAATGTTGATATGACATAAACATTGTTAAAATCGCTAACATGTCCCTTAATATTATTGATTTTGTGCTAATGTGTTAAATGAGTGTTGAATCGAACTTCTTAATAAGCAAAATAAAAATAAATTTAACAATATTAGTGGACACATTAGCAATCTTCACACTGGTTTTGTTATGTTAATGTCCTTCTAAGAATATAAAGACCAACGTTGCTGATATAGAAAAATATAAGGATTTACAATATAAAAAATACAGAAATTTATAATAAAATTTGAGCAAATTACAGAAACCAAAAGTAGTGTTTTTTCAAAATAATATCTATATTGTGATTTTATTTCATATGTATGCCGTTTGAACACCCAAAAAAAAAAATCTTTTGAATTACTTCAACTTATTAAATTAATCCCATTAATTCATCATGCATAACTTCTGCATTATAATCCCTAGATTGACAAGTCAACAGATTGTGGTTTGAGTCTTACATAACATTTCCTATTTACTAATAATTCTCTGGTCGTATAAGTTCTCTTAAACTTAATTTTTAGTTTTTTCACTTGTTACTTATAAAGGATGAAACTGGTGATTTAGCAAGACTTGAAAAAAAGAAAAATAATCTAAACTAATGAAAGGCATACAAGCGCGTAACTTTTCAACAAGACTACTAACTTTTGATACATTTATGTAACTATTAATGATAAATTTAACATCTTTAGGCCAAATGCCATATTTATATATATTACTAACTGCCAATGATAAGTTTTGCCCATAAACTTATTATAACTGTTGAGTTTAACCACAAAAACTTGGGATGAAAAGCAAATATTCTGCCCATTTTAGTGGGGTGTTAGGGTTCAAACTACCATCATAATATAACAGTCAAGAGGAGAGAAAAGCAGGTTTTGCTATTTACAAGTGTCGGTTAAGAAACAATTCGTTTCAATTCCTTCTTTTCCTGCTTATGTAGATAGAAAGAAGAAAGCAAAATAAACGAAAACAAGAAATTCCAGCTCAAGACAACCAAATGGTGGAAAGAATTTCAAGCCTAATTAACCAAAACCATATGAATATGATCACTCACACTCTCAGATTGTGCAGCCACTGCTTCCAACTTCTTCCATGTCAACTCACGCTGAGTTTCCAAGTCTGCAGCCATTGATTCCTTCTCTAAGTACAGGCTCTGGCAGTCTTCATAGAGCTTAGAATCCATTTCCAGTAACATGCCACGCACGTTGCCTGTGAGCTCAAGAACTGCTTGGTTCCAATGCCCTTTCATGTTCTTCTCCACTGCCTCCAAGATTATTGGAAATATTACATCTCTATTCTCAGCTATTAAGCTTACTATGTGCTCATTGTTCCACAGGCCCAGCGTTTTTTCAGCAACCTGATTCATCCATCCAAAACTGATTATCACAAGGAATAACCAATTCAAGGATTTCCAACTACAGAATGAATCATGTAAATTACTTTTCTCTTTCTTTAAGCTTTGGTGATCACATATGGCATTTATCTTTCTTCGATGGCATCATCTAGGTACTAGATTTAGAGAGGAGGTTTCAGAGCTCAGTCAAACTGAAGCAACAAGTGTGGTCAACTGAAGCCAATTGGAAACATTCCAATTGTCACGCACAAAATTTAATCAGTAAAATTAAAGGATGAGTTCTGCTTCAGAATTCACAACCTAAATCCAACAGCTTTAAGCCCATGAACACCACTAAACAAAGAAAAAAACTTGAACAAACGAATTATATTATAAATTCTAAACATTTCCGCACTTATTTGTATTTTACTTTTCCTTTGCTAGATTTCAATGGAAACCAGTGAGAGAGAGTATCATGATTTCCCCAGCCAAAGAAAAAGAAGGCAGAGCATGCAATGACAATAATTTCATCATCGCCGGTACATAGTAAACCTAATCCACTTAAGTACAAGATCCAATAAGGGAAGAGTACTAGCTACTAGCTACTAGCTACTCCTAGCTAGGTGATCTCAGAAGAGAAAAAAATGGTCCCGAAAATATTTTGATGGTCCTAAAAGATACTTGGTTGACAGCAAACTTCCAAGAATTCTATTATGGGAAATAATATTTTCAGTGACCGATATGGTAGTGTGCTCATATCACATGCACGTGGTTATGCAGAAGAAATATAACTATATATATATATATATATATATATCAATCATTACTGCAGGATATGACAAGCTGCATTCACAATACAAATTACTAAGTAAGATCAGTGCTATCAAAGTATGACATGAATTCTGTACCAAGAAATATCCCATGAATTTATATATAATGTACACAAAACCTGGAAGTGAGGGCTGTTAAGGCAGCGACCAATCTGCCTGAAAAGAAGGACCATGCACCGTTCAAATTCTGCAGACTGAGTTGCCTCCAGAATCTCTTCTAGTTCTGCAAGGAAAAGGACCTCCTTCTGGCAATTTGTGACTGGCCAGTACTTCAGTAACCCTCTGATCACATGTTCTGCCAATCTGTAGTCCTTCTCAACAAACTGAGTGATGCAATAAGACAGTTGTTGATGATATGTGGCGTAACATTTTGGCTTGTGAAGTGGTATTAGCGCTCGGAATAGAAACAATCTATTATCTTCTTTCATTGGCAATGAAAATCCGTTTATGACACTACCCAGAAACTCCAAAAGCTCGTTTATACCATTATACCTCTCTGTTTCAAATATAAACCTACAAAGTATATTATTTATTACTTTCCTTATGAAAGGCCTGTGCACCATGAACTTCCCATATATTCGGTGAAGAATGGCTTTCAAATACTCACGCTCTCGTGGGTCCTCCGAATCGAACAGATCCAGCAATTTTAAAACAAATGTATGATCAATGTAGCGCTTGGCAGTCTTTGTATCAATCTCAAATGACACAATGTACCTCAGTAGAATTTCATACACAAGCTGCAAATGGGGCCACGATAAATTTAGATATCTTTCGTCCTCTTCAGGATTAAAAGCTTCGGTCCCAGTAATTTCATGGGATGCTGGTGGCAAACAGCGGAAAATATTAACCGAAACCATCTCAATAAGCTGTTCTTGCATAAGTTCGTCGAATTTGAATGATCCATATTGTATAATATCCAGTAGCTCATCAAGGGTTTGGCGTTTTATTTCCTTTTCACGAACCGACTTCGAACTGTCCGAATAGTCATATACAAAGCAACAGAGCTGAATTTTTCGAAGTAACACACTCGATCGTTCTGAAATGGCAACTTCTCGCACTGGAGGCAGTAATTCTACAGCGGCGGACAGGGGCAGCGCCACAGCCGGAGCCAACTTGTTTGGGCCCGACTTGGCGGTAGCCGTAACGGTGGTGGTCCGAGACGCATGGTTGAAAGAGACTTCCAACGATCTATAACCGTCAACAGAGTGTCCCTTGAATTTGATTTGGATGATTTCTTGGTACCACGCTTTCTGAACTTAGCGAACATTTTACAAACAAATCTTTAACCAATCAAGAAACCCTACAATGTAGGAAAAGATAGGAAAATGAATGACAGAAAGAAAGCAAGAGAAAGAGAGGGAGCCTGTTGGGTATGAAAATCAGGAGAATTCGAACGTTGCAAAGGGCAGAAAAGGTGATTGAGAGCCGAGAAAATCACGTTGGAGTAGTTGGCAAGGTGGGAGAAATAGAGGTGATTAGGATTGCCTTTTCCATTCAAGTACCTAAATTAAGAATTGGAAGAAATGATTTGTGAGTACTTTTATAATTTTTTTAGTCCAAAAACTAAAAAGTACGACTCGTAAACATTCAGACCCAACTTGTCTGAATTTGTTTCAATCTGAAAATTATATTTTTAACTTCGACTCTAATCGTTATTTTAAAAAAAAATTACATAAAAGGATTATAAATTTTATGAATTTATGACTTCACTCCTATTTATTTTTTCAATCAATATATATTATAAAATTATAAGAAACTGTAATTTATTCATTATTAACTGTACAGTAAATTGTTTAGAATATAAGAGCTCTCTCTCTTTTCTTATGGACAAAGTTTAACAAAATAATAGACTCCAGGAAATAATATTGATCCGCTTTGCTAACTCACAAGATTGTTATGGGATTAAATCTCATTATTGATGTGACAATTTAATTGGTGAGTAGTCTGTAATTATCTTTATAAGTGTTCCTTGAATTCTAAATAATCTTGTTACCTTATTCATATAAAGTTGAAAAAATGACAATAATTTTTTTTTGAAATATATAAATGACAAGTTAATCTCTCAAAATGTCATAATTTTTCTAAAATCTTTAAGAACTTTTTTATCGTTAATGAATTTATATTAATTATCAAATTACCCTTGTTGAAAATAAATAATTCATAAGTTTTATTTAAAATATTCACAACTTTTCTTTTTATATTCACAACAATGTAACAACAAATAAAAAATCTAACACAAAATTTGTGAATATGAGAAGGAAAGTTGTAGATATTTAAATAAAATTTATGAATTATTTATTTTTAATAAGGGTAATTTGATAATTTAGATAAATACATTAATAACAGAAATTTTTTTAAAAATTTTAAAAAAATTATGACATTTCAAAGGATCAACTTTTTATTTATATATTTTAAAGAGATTTTATTATTATTTTTTTATAAATTTTTTTAGGTAAATTATAATTATTTATTTCTGGCAAAGAGAGTAGTTAATGCTAACAGCTTTCCTAGCTCTTATAGAAGGCTTTAGGTTTTGGTGGGTTATCCTGCGAGAAAACTCACCAAACAGTCCAATGACATTGAAGAGGGACCACAATAGTTGGGGTGCTGCTGTGGTAGTCCCAAAGATGGAGTGATCAACCAGAGTGTTCTATTCCTATGTTATTATTTTTTGGTTTTTGCATGTCTTAAAAATTATCATCCCATTGGTATTATAAGTATTGCTGTATTTAGTAGGTGATGATCTTCCAAGCAACATTACAACATTGCTGCACATTATTATTGCTCACAAATCAATGCTCATAGAGGTATCAGTGTCCTTGATGACACATCTTCTCACTCACAAATGAATGGTCATAAAAGCATCAATGTCCTTAATGACACATCTTCTCGCTGTTTAGAATCGTAGGTGACTACAAAAAATTCCTACGAGGCAAGCTTGTTTTGGTTGGTCAAGTTACTATGTTTACTTTTAGACCAATGTTTGCGGGTCTTCATTTGGTTGTTATGTCTATTTTATAATGACAATGGTTAGGTTTTTAATGTATTAATTGTCTTATCTTTATATAAATTTGACTTATATTCAAAAAAAAAGAAAAAAAGAAACAAGCTTTTCTTGCGCTGATGGCGCGTTCACAAGTGTTTGTCCAATGAAGAAGCATATTGTCAAATAGTAGGCTCTTGTTCGTAGTCCTAGCTTCCTGAAGTTTCCATCGCACAGTAAACCAGAAAAAAGAGAGCTCGGGTTCGTTGCCAATTGTTGAAGAGGGCAATCATGACATCACCCACAAGTCTCACTCCAAGTCAAAATGCCTTCTCAATCTTTCAAGAGTTTGTGAGAAGCTTGTCTTTGAAAGCTAGCCACAGGGACACCCCAACTTCCTCATCACCAGACCAGTCCTACACAACTTCCTATGTTTTATAATATAAGATATTTTGTTTAAGAATCTTATTTGATTTAAAATATAAAATATAAAATAGTCTTTATAATTTTTTTTCTATCCACTTCCTTCGAACTATGGTATATGACATTTTTAAAAAATTTATTTAATTTAAAATATATGATATTAAATAAATTATATATATATATATATATATTTAGTTATACCCTTTATTATATTCCACTCGTCTAAATAAATTAAATATTATATTCATTTCAGTCAAAGATATGATTGAAAGATATAAAAAAATTTAAAAAAATAAAGATTTTAACCAAATTTTTTAAAAATGTAAATTAGTTCACAATAATTTGTATTATAATTCAAAGAGGGCATACCCCTACGTTATTTTTTTATTCCTTAAAAAAGATCTATTAGATTTTTAATTATAATTATTCAAACACTTATCTAGAATATTTAATATAATAAAGGTATAATTAGAAAGATATAAAAAATCATTTTTCCAATAACAACAGTTAGAAAATTATTTTTATTTTTAATCCTTCATCTATTAAAAATATAAAAATAAAAAATATTAAATCTATACAGTCCACCGAACTCGCCAATCCAATTATCCTTCAAGGAGTGGATGTGTTTACCATCCACCAAGCTCCATTTAATTCCAATTCTTCATCATCCCAAACATTTCTAGGACTATTTCAAAATTTAAATTATTTAAGGTAGCATTTGAATTGATGGATTTGAATTTAAATTTTAGATCATATTTGTTTAGAGATTAAATGATTTATTTATTGTCTAATGGGCTAAATTTATTGGAATTAATCCAAGTTAAAGGATAGAATAATCTAGAGATTAAATGGAAAATGTTGGAAACTATTAGAGTTAATTTTGAATAAAATAAATTATAAAGACTTATTGAATAATTATATTTATTATTATTAATTTTTATAAACTAGCGTTTATGTTGGTGGTTTTGTGAACATTCCAAAATACATGATTTTAGTTTGAAAAATAGGTAACAATGATTATTCTTTTTATGTTAAATTTTTTTGTTATATTATATATATATATATAAGTGTTTAGGGAATACTGTGCCCATTGAGAGACTTGTTTGATTTATCTTGAACTAAATAAATATATATATATATATATTGAAATTGTCTAACATGCTTGGCTATGGGTTGAATTTACTCAATATAGTCTCATTTATAGGATACCTTCTAAAAGTATTTTTTGATCTAAAATATAGGATACTTTAATAATTAAATTATTTTTTAAATTTTACCCTTTCTTAATTAATGTAAAGGTATTTAATATAATTATATTATTATTTAAATGAGAGTGTTACATTAACCATTACCTTTCTCTGTTTCTTTTGGTAAAGGCTTATGGCCTTCTTTCTTTATTCCGTTGAGCGTTGCCAAAAAGAGTTCTTCTTTGCCTTCAAAAACTGTTGTGTGGGCTTCGAGCCCAGACCAATTCAAATCTCAATGGTGTAGTCATTACTTAATATAAGAAATGTACTTTGACTGTCAATGGTTGACTGTCATGTTGGTGTTGAGGATAATGATCCTCCCACATGTTGAGCGTTCGAACCATCAGACAACGAGAGGGAAGAAGAGTAAGAAAGAGAATGAGGTATTTTAAAATACCTCTTTTTGTCTGTCTTTGTTCGTTCGTTGTTAATTTTTTTTGTCACCTTCCAAATGGATTGGACGAATCACCAGAACAAAGGCCCAAATGTCAAACCAGATATTTAATGTTGGATAACAGAGGTTTAAAAGTCATTAAAGTAAGAAGACAACTACACTGAACCTTGCATCAAGAGAGACCCCTTTCGCCATTCTTGATTACATTTTTTAACACAAAAAAAAAAAGAACTGACATTTGGAAAGAAATGACCTGATGAGTGTATTTCTGTATCAATTAAAACTCACTTTTAACCAAAAATAATAACAAAAATGACTTTTTCACACACCTGAAATTGCGAGCGTTATTAATCAACTTTTAAAGTAATGGGACGTAACTAATCAACTTTTCCACATTCCTTTGTCATTTTTTAAAGTAAAGGGATGTAATTCCTACAACAGTACGTAAACATGGTAACAGTAAAAATGAAATGAACGACGCTAAATCAGTATGACATGCAATCAAATTAACTTACGGGTTCCCAAAAATAATTTTTTTCCCTTAAAATAATCCATCTAGACCACTGATAATAACTTTACGATTCTTTAAGAAACATTAATCTCTTAAAAAGATATACTTCTCTTACATTATACCCTTATTAAATATATTATATAAATACCTTAAAAATAACAATTAAAATTTTAATGTGCTAAAAAAATAATTATAAAATAACACAAGACTTATATTTTAAGGCAAGTAAAATTTTTTAAAAATATTTTATATTATAGTTTGGTGATAGTACATGGCATGCTCTTTTCGTAGACCCAGTTCTCAAGGTTGTAGATTTAGTTAATTAAAGGTGGGAACCTTGACTGTCAACATTCGGGTGTCATGTTGGTGTTGAGGTTTGTGTCCTCCCACATGTCACGCGTTCGAATGGACATTGAGAGGAGAGAAGGGTAAAGAAAAGGACGAGGTATTTCAAAATACCTCTTTTTCTTTTTATTTTTTTCTCTTTAATTTCATCAATTGACAATAATTTTTGTTTTGTTACATTTCAAACGGCTTGGATCAATCACCAGAATAGAGGCCCAATTGTCAAACATTTTCTTCACTTGAAGAGATGTGTCACTAACCTCCAAATTGATAACAGAGATTTTATTATGGATAACAGAACTCTACAGAATCTTAATGTTATCCTGGGTTTCTGGAGGAGAAGGGGTTAAAACTTAAAAGAGATTAAACAAATAAAACAAATAAACTGAACTTAACATCACAAGAGATCCCTTTCACCATTCATTTGAGTTATGAAGCGTTAACTATCCTTCCTTAGAGATAACGTGAATAATTCATGCACACCTAAGTAGTTTATCTACATTATCAAATAAAAACTTGTCAAAAAAAAAAAAAGTAATACCCTATTGCTTAACCTGAAAAATAAAATTGATGGAGCTAAATAAAACAATGCACCTAAAATACTATAGTGTTGCTTGCTTCTGGCATGCTAAGTATATGCTTGATTTTTAGTTTATTAAAAATCAATTTGATAAAAATAAGTTATTGTAACAAAATTTATGTTTAAATGTATTTTAAAAAATCAATTTACTAAATTGAAAATTGTTTTAAAAATGTTTCTTTCTATCATTTTTATAAGTCACTTGTAATTATTATCAAAATTAATGAGAATTGTAGGACTGTGCAAAAGTCTTCCATTCCTGTTTGGTCAAGTCCAACCCGAGATGATTTCAGTCATGTTCGGTTCATATAGACACCGGCCCTTCAGGATCAAAAAGACTGAAAAGACCAGACTATTTCTTCGGGTTGGACTGGACAAGAGACTAGGCATCCGGATCACTTGGTCTAGTCCAGTCCTATTAATTTTTTTATTATAATTATAATTAATTTATTTTTGACAAATGTTTGAAGTGTAATTGATGGTAAGGAGATGATTGTATGAAGATTTGTTGAGTTTGTTTCTAAATTGTTGTTGTAATCTAGTGTTGTTAAATTTTATTGAGTGTTGTTTTTGTTTAAAGTTATAAATTTAAATCATTTAGACTGTAACATAAATATTTTTTTCTTATTGTTGGAAATTATTATAAATTTATTATTATTATAAGTGTTTTTACTATCTTAATTGAGTTTATTATATTGAAATGGATTATTGCCTCTCATAAAATTAAAAAAAAAAGCTAAATGAGTATTGGACTGACAGGACCAGTTTTTCAGTCCTATGGACTAAGTTCGGTCTTGTTAATCTTCAAATTATCACTGGACAAGACCGAACTATGGGTTGTCTAATCCAGTCTTTTTCATGAAAGAGACTAGACTTCGAGTTAGGGTGAAGTCCAGTACTGTCCTGTCTTTTGTGCAGCTCTAGAGAAGTGGTTAAATTATTAAGGGATAATAGAACTTTTAGCTCCTTAAATTTGTTTCAATTACCAATTCAGTCTTTTAAATTTAATTTTTATTAATTTAATCCCTTAAATTTACATTCAATTATCAATTTGGTCATTATTAATTAAATAATAGGCAACGCTGTTAAAATTTTCTTATATGGATAACAGAAGATTGACGAAAGTTATATTGATGAAATTAATTTAAGGATTAATTTATTCTCATTCAACTATATATACATGTCAAATCAATATACTTTGCACATTTATTAATTTGAGATTCGGACAAAATATATTAATTTGAGAGTCAATTTGTGTTTTAAAACTTAAATGACTAACATGGCAATTTAAAGAAATATAGAGGACCAAATTGATAATAATTAAACTTAAAGAACTAAACTGATAATTAAGACAAACTTAAATATCTGAAAGTTTCACCATCCCAATTTTTAATATTATAAAAAATTGGATTAAGGGTCATTTTTGTTACTAAATTGTACAAGAAAGGTTATAAATCTCTCTAAACTCAATTATAAGTCAATTTGTTTCTCAACTTTAAAAATTTCCTCCATTATCACCTTGATATTAAAAACCTGACGTTAAAAATATTTAACATTTGTTAATCATCAATGAGTTTCATCATTTTTTTAATATTTTTATCAGGTTAAGGGTCATTTTTTCCTCAACTTCTATTAAAAGGCTCATTTTTATCCATCAACTCAAATATTTTATAATAATAAAATATTAAAAAAATAATGTGGGCTCTACTAATAGTGAGAAAAAGACAGGGTGATAAAGAAAATCTTTAAATTTAAGAAACAAAATTAACTCATAATTACATTTAAGGACATTTGTGATCTTTTGTGTACAGTTGAAGAACAAAAATAACCCTTACTCCTAAAAAATTCTCAATGCACCTTATTAAATACATCGTCTCTAAAAAAAAAAAAACACTTCTAATATAATTTTTTGCTATCGACTCCATTATCAAATATAAAAGAAAATAACAAATTCACATAGTTTAAGAAAGTTGATTAAATATAATAATTATGTCTTAAATTTAAAAAATTTGAACTAAATTATGTCCATAATTAATGGAACAAATTTATTTAAAAAATAAATATTGACTTCATGAGAGACAATTTAAAAAAAATGTAATAAATACTATTTAAATTTTATAATTTTACTTTCAAAAAAAAAAAAAACATGGTAGCTTCTCCCACATTTGAAAATGGAGAGTAATTATTGAAAATTATAAACAACTAAAAACGTTATCTTTCTAGATAATGTCGACTACCTGAATTTTACAACATATAACAAATTTTTAAAAATATTAATTAATAAATATTGATCAATAACTTTCAAAAATGTTTCAATTTAACTTTACTCTACCTTTTTTAACAAAGATTAAAATTATTCATTTCACTTTCATTACTAATCTCTCCACAATTTTAACACCTATCTAAACCATCTTAAATAAACCATCTTAAATAATTTTCTACCAGCTCAAACAATTTTCAAATTATTAAAAAGGTAAAATTACAATAAAGTAACTAATAATCCAACTTAACTTTTTATATAAAAAAAGTCTCTTATAAAAACAACTATATCTTCTAAAAGATGATTTATACATTTTTCCATTAGAAAATAATTGAAAAGTTATCTAAATAAAAAATAACTTTAAATAGTAATACCGGTTGGGTTTTGTCAATATCGAAAACATTGCCAATGAACCTTCCCCACCCCCCCCCCCCAAAAAAAAAAAAAAAAACACCATTACTCAAACAGCTCTCCCGTGAGCTAGGTTTCCCAAATGGACTTTTCTTACAAAATTCATCACCAAACACCCCCTAAATTGGAAACACAAGCATAGGCAATAGGATAATATGCATACATCAAGAAATAAAATTCTATAAACAAGATAACAACTCGGCTGCAGCACATCAGCACAGAACAGTTACCCGCTGAACATTGAACTAGTGAAAAATAAAGCAACTACTTCTATGTACCTAAGATTCATAAACTAGTAGCAGCAGTTCAGATCAATAGACCATAACACTAGACATTAAGTTCCGACAAAATGATTCGGGGATCTGTGCTGACTTTTAGATTGCAACAAAAGAGTTAGTAGTTATTATTAACTAGACGACCAAGCAACTGAGGTCAGTTTCCTTCTTTGGGCCATATAGCACGTTTTGGGGAGTTGTTCACCATCCACTGTTGCCAGTCCCGTCATTTTTCTTTCCCCAAGAACCTGCTCCTCCTGCATCACATTAATAGTCATAATGATATTTGCAATTTGAATTGTTCAGTTTGTATAAATGATTGCATTTTTTAAGGTGACAGATCTTAAATGGAATAAACAGAAGCTAGCTTCCCTTTACTCCAAAGAAGGTGAAGTCAATCTATCCTGCAAACTCTTATCTCTATTTCTGATGAAAAGGATCGATTGATATGGAAGATGAGACAGGATGGTGCCTATTCAATTAAGCTCGGACCTAACTTTCTGTGGGAAGCAATACCATGGGAGATAGATTGATATGTGGATGTTTGGCCTGAGCTTTGGAAGCTGGAGATTTCTTGTAAACCGAAAACGTTAGCTCCGAGGCTCCTACACAAGGCTATTTTTACAGGGAGAATATACTCAAGCATCACCACATTTAAATCAAGCCCAACGTGTTTATATTTGTGCTATGAATGAATCTAAGGATCATGTTTCACTAGAATGTCAAATGGCCAAATGAATATGGTTTGCAAGTGTATCAATTCAATCTTTGGAAGAAAAAGACGAAAGGAAGAATTGGTACAAGCTTTTCTTTCAGTAGCTTTTGAGCTTTGGAATGCTAGGACCAGGGCTACATAAGGGAATTCTTTTGGCTCCAAACCCAATCTCTCAGAGGATAAAAGAATAAAGTACAATACAAAAGAATGCTGTGTAATTTTGTAGAGCTCAGAAGAAATTTGTTATTCTGAAAAAAAGATGAGATGTCTTCATGATTTCAACAAGCCTCAAAGAAAATCAATAATGTACTTCTTTTATTAAGTAGGAATCCAAGGAAGTTGAGTAGGCTAAAAGGTCAATTATCTACTATTATTCCAATCTATCTGGCTCATTACTGACATACCATTTGACGCATTCCAACTTGATGATTGACCCTTATCAGTAGCAGTTGATTGGCTCCAACCATCTTTCTGATTCATCTCAGGCTTGCCCCAACTCCCAGACAGAGTCTTAGAACTAGGATTCTTATTCCATCCATCCTCTTGGAGCTTAATTTCATCAGCCTCCTTTGTTGCACTACACTTGTTCCAGCCACAACCCTGGTCCCCATGGGAATTCCAACCATTTCCCTTGTCCGTAGCATTTTCATGTGTAGACTCTGTTACTTTGTTCCAGCCAGAATTTTCTTTAGCATCTGCCGGCTGGTTTAAGCTCTTGCTGTTCCAATTACCCCTAGGTTCACCTGCTGAACCCCAACTCTGCCATTGCTTTTGGCTTCCACCCCCTTGGTTCCAGCTTGAGTCCTTGTCAGAATTCCCCTGGTTCCAGGCCCCAGACCCAGTGCTATTCTTCCAACCCTCAGTTTTATTATCCGTCTCCTTCTTCCAGTCAGAGGAATCATCACCAAAATCCCTTTTATTGCTCCAACCCCCAGATTGGTCCCTCCTTCCACGGCCTCGGCCTCGGCCTCCAAATCCACTTTCTGATCCCCATCTACCACCAGAGTCTTCCCTGTTTGATCTGCCTCTACCACGGAATCCACCCCGATCACCTCCCCTGCCACCACCAAATCCCCCACGATCACCTCTGCCACCAAAGCTCCCGCGTTCTCCTCTACCTCGAAAACCTCCTCTACCCCGAAAACCACCTCTGTCAGAGCCACCCCTACCTCCATTACCACCACTCCAATTCCCCCCAGCCCCGCCATCACCAGAAGCTTCATTACCACCACTAAACTTTTTGCCATTTAAGTCATTCCAATTACTGTTCCTTCCCCAGTTGGCGTCTTGATCACCAGATCCAGAACTCCAGTTGCTTTTCATTCCCCAATTGGAATCTTGATTTCCAGCATCAGCACGACCAGAATTCCAGTTTGAACTACTCCCTTGACCCCAACTAGTTGATGAATCTCTATTAGGCATCTTTTCACTTTCAGCAGTTTCTATTCTGTTCCAACCACTTTGATCATTAGCCAGACCCTCTTTAGAGGTGTTCCAATCAGAACTTTGTTTGTTGCCAGCACTTGATCCACTTTTCCAGCCAGGACTATTACCCCATCCAGTCGAAACATCACTTGAACTTTCTGACCATTACCTTGGCCCCATCCTACAGCAGGACTTTTATCTGATGTTTTCCCCTTATCCCAAGAAGATAGACCACTTTGCTCTCCAATATTCTCATCAGATTTCTGACCCCAACCAGAGGGCTCTCCTCCTGCTTTGGGAGTATTCCAGTTACTTTTGCTCTTCCATCCAGAGGGTTGGCCTCCATCCACATCACTTGAACTTGGTTTACGAGAGCCCCAGACAGAATCTGAATTTCCTCCAGAGTCATCTTTATTGGTAGACTTAGTCTTCCAGCCACCATCCTGAACAGAAGAGTTTTCGACTTCTTTAGCATCACTGCTTCCAGACTCCCAAGCACCCCAATTAGTGTTTGAGTTTCCTCCATCAGCCAATCCACTTTTTGCACCATTACCCTGACCCCATCTCACTGCTAGACTCTTATTTGATGTTTTTTCGCTATTCCAAGAAGATTGACCAATTTTCTCTCCAACATTCTCATCACATTTCAGACCCCAACAAGAGGGCTCTCCTCCTGAAGCTTTGGGAGTATTTGATTACTTTTGCTGTTCCATCCAGAGGGCTGGTCTCCATTCACATCACTGGAACTTTGTTTCTGAGAGGCCCAGACAGAACCTGAATTTCCTCCAGAGTTATCTTTATTGTTTGACTTAGTTTTCCAACCACCATCATCAACAGAAGGGTTTTCGACTTTTTTGGCATCACTGCTTCCAGACTTCCAAGCACCCCAATTAGTGTTTGAGTTTCCTCCATCAGCCAATCCACTGTTTTCACCATTAACCTGACCCCATCCTGCCGCTGGACTTTTATCTGATGTCTTCTCCCTATTCCAAGAAGATTGACCACTTTGCTCTCCAATATTCTTGTCACATTTCTGAGCCCAACTAGAGGGCTCCCCTGAAGCTTTGGAAGCATTCCAGTTACTTTTGCTGCTCCATCCAGAGGGCTGGTCTCCATCAACTTTGTCAGCAGGTTTTGCCAGGCTCCAGCCGTCTTCCCCTTTCCCCAAGCCACCAGATTGACCAGGGTCAGCAGCAGTTCCAGCATTGTCAGCAGCTGCACCCCAGGAGGATTTCTTAACTGAAGTACTTTTGACGGCCCAAGCATTATCTTCTACACCTATCCATCAGAAGGACAATGAGACATCCACACAATACATAATTATAATACAAGCTGGTAATATGGAGATATGACACAGTAAACATACCTTTACCAGAAGCATCACCCTCAGGATTTGAAAGAGATTCAGACTGCTGCAACAGCAAGATGAACAAACAAAAAATAAATAAAAGCAGAAAATTGGTCACATCAGTTTCTTTATTAACAAACATGAATCTATGGAGTTTGTGCTCATACATGACTACATGAGGACAGTGAAGGTAGGAATACACGAATTATTGGTGCTGATGATATATACAGTATGAGAAGCAAAATAGAATTCACACATTACTCTCATCCCGCATTGAAAATTCAAGACATACCGGGAAGTTTGATGTGGAAAGGTTAGACCAGGCACTCCTGCACAAGATTACATTATCATAAGACAAGAGAACAGTCAATATAACAAAAGAAACAAATCATGAACGAGAGAAGATACTGGATCACAGAAATTTTTCTAAATTGTAAGGTTCAATATATTTTACATAGATTTGCCAAAAATATATAGCATATGTTTTCCCTAAGCAAATTGATCAATGGAAGGACGTCAACGCAGAACATAGATAAACAGGCTATACCAACAAACAAATAAATCATAATCATAAATATTTCTATAATAGGCAAAGCAAAGCAATCATCTCTACAGCCCAGATGGTTTATTCTCAATCTATTGTTGCAATACAGATGACATCCAAAGTGAACATCAAATCTTCTGGCATAGAGAGCAAATAATGAAGTGAAGCAACTCAATCAGGTAAACTAAATGCTTGAGATGAAACAATCAAGTAGATAAACTAATGTCATCATTGTCTGTACCTTTCAGGTTGCACCCCTCCAGTATTCCATCCATCACCACCAGCTGATGCTCCAATTCCGTCCATCCAACCTTTACATATAAACTCATTGTCAAAATGCGAGATGCAGACAATCAATGGCGAACAGGAAATAGATACAGAACTAGCACCCAAATTAATAATTATCTCATTGTCAAAATTGCCGCATAATGTCAAAGAAGAAAATAGTAACAAATAATAGGATTCCTACCTCCTGAGCTGTCCCCAGTACCCAGTAGATCAAAAGGCTTGCTTGAATCAGGGTCAACGCTGATATATAAAAGATAAAACAAATCACGACAATTTTCAGTCAAAGTTTGCAATCAGAAAGAATCGCAACAATTATTATAAAATGTACCTTGATGACATGGCAATTCTCTTCCCTTGTACCTCAGAAAGATGCTCACATTTAACTGAATGAAAATCAATATATGGGGAAATTAGGCCATCACTTAACACATGAAAAACTATAGTTAGCACATCATAAACAAACCTGTAAGAACCTTTTGCTGAGAATCAAGTTTCACAGTAACATCAGAGCGACGTATAGCTATAACCCGACAGATATATCCCTTCAAAGGGCCCACTCTAATTCTCAAGGTTTGACCAATAGTATATAATCCATCATCGTTTCCTTTGCTGACTGCGCCAAAAAAAACTACATCATGCAATTATCATTAATGGGCAGGTCTAGAGCAAAGACTTCTACAAGAGTCAGGCTTCTTTACATTCACGGGTCTGTTCTCTTGCTTGCCACTGCCTTTCAGGTGACAAAGGGGATTTAGGAGATGTTGGCAAATCTTCGAAAGCTGAAGAATCTGGTTCATGACCCTGTGTGTATATAATTGGGGGGAGGGGGGCATCAAAACCCATTTTACGCAGCCATAAAGTTCATATTCTTAAAGAATAACAAAAAGAATTCCAACCTTTTCACTACAATCACCAGCACTAAGCTTGAGTTTCTCACACATATGAGGTTTGGCAGTAATATAACCACCATTCTCTTCCTCATTGCCATCATATATAAAGACAACCCCTCTATAGATGTACCTAACAATACCTTGTTTACCCTGCAAAATGACATGAAGTAGCATTCTAAATTCAAGACAGATTCCAAAACAGAAGATGACAACTACAAATATAAACATCCAAAGCATCAGACCTCAGATGGGCCCCCAATAATCCTGACAGTATCATTAACAGTGATGATCTTTTTCTGCTGATCTTGAGCACTAAGTTTTATATCAAATAGCCCGCTCTTTATCTGACGGCGTTCAACAGTAGTAGCAACAGGTCCATCTGGACTCTCTTTCAGTATCTAGAACAGATAAGGTAAATGAAATTGAGCTTTCTGAAAACAGGAGGTAGTCTAGATCAGACGCTTGTTGCAAGTGTTGCATAGGCTCAATACCATACCTTGTAGGTATCATCTTTATCCATGCCTATGATAACACCAAAGTCTTTCTTGCTGCAATAGTAAATACGTATGAAATGAAGGTCGTATGCATTTAATTGTATAAATTTGTGCAAATTCCTATATGCACATGAGAGAGAGAGAGAGCACAGGTTCGTGCAGTACCATGAACTCTGAAAGTTCACAAGGACTTACCCAAAACATACAAGATCATACATTTCAAAACCATTCCCCACACCTGAGCTAGATGAGCCCTCTCCTTTCTCACCTCCTTTATCTCCTCTTACAGTCCGCTTTTTCTTAGGCTCACCGTAAATCTGAGTCAGCCACTCCAAATCATTTGATTCATTGTTTTCAGATGGTGCAAACTTTAAGAGCTCCTCATCTTTTGGAACAACACCCCAAAAATTTAATGAATCCATAGATACTTTCTTGTATAGATATCCATCCTTGAGCATTAGACCATCAAGAACCTCAAAGACCTTGCCTATCTCACGATCACGTCTATAATGCATGAGAGGTCGAAATTCCCTGCAGAGTTAAAATTGAGACAGTTGTTTCAGAAAATCCATCAGACAAAGAATTAACAGCATATAAGGATACAAAATTTTACTCAAGTTCACTAGCGCTGATTAATCTTGCAGCTGGTGTGTCATTGTTTTGAATCCTATGTCCTCCACCCTGTAAATATGAGAAAAATAAATCCACTGAGATTGCCCTATTCATATATTTTTGAAGGCAAGCTTACGATTATAAAAGGATAACAGCAGTTTGTTTAAAAATTACCACCATCAATTGAAGTTGAATTAGAAGTACTCTGTAAATGATATAATACAACATCCACAACTTAAAATCAACAGAAATCAAAGGAGCATCTGATGTGAAATGAGCCAATGTTCAATCAATAACAAATAAATGCATGTTTCTAGCATGCACATGACAAGAATAATACATTCCTGACATTAATTCAAGATAAAGATTACCACTCCCCAAAATATTACGTTTACACACACAGGCACAAATACAACAGAAATATTTCAACCATGTCGGTGCTTGTTAGCAAGTGCATGAAATAAATGCGTAGAAAACACTTAATGGTGGAGAATGGATGAATCCCTTCTGATTTCATTTAGATCAATTATTTGCTAATGTACTCGGGCCTGCAGCTTACTGCAATACATAAATATTAGGAATCGATACCTATATGGTACTCCAATTAAAATAATTAACAACCACCGCAGCTAATATATGAAGGGCAGAAAAAAAAAAGAAAAGCAAAATCTAAAAATAATTAAGTTACGAAGATCTTGTTACAAATTTGGCAGCCATTGCTTGTAAATCAATTCTCGGAATAAGCTTCACTGTTACTTTTTTCCGTATATTGTTCACAGCCACAACCTACAGAAATAGAATTGATACACAGCAATAAGCTTTTCATGTCAGCTAGGAAGATATAACTAGAATATTTTATTTGTGCAGTACCTGTGCTAGGTCACCCTTGTATTTACCATTTTTCACCCGGGCCCACATGCCCACAGAAACTTCATTGCATCTACTTCGTACTGAGAACAGATGAAGAATTTCATTCTTTGGAAGAGGATGCACTCGAGTAACATAAATACTAGAGATCCCATTGCACGCCTGAAATTTAATATAACAGATCAAAAGATTTAGCTGCAAGTAGAAACATTTCAAAACTGACTGGTATCAATTATTTGATCAACATCTCCAGTACATGAGTTACCTCATAAATATCACATTGCTTTTCAGCTTCAATGTAGATATATCCCTTCATATGGTCAACAGCAAATGCAGATATTATCTGCAGTTTATTGCCCAGGGATTTCAACTCAACAAACTTATGCATCAGACAGAAAGCTGAATGCCTTTCACGCCCAACCTGCAGCAGCCAGAGATTAGAAGGGAGGAAACAAACTACTGAAGCATCCAAAATTGTTTTGACGACTGCAACTTTTATTAGGAAAAATTAGTAAAAACAGGATACAGATGTCATACTGTGCATTTGACTTTCCAAATAGTGGGCATTGATTCAATGGCAGTTGTTAAAGAATTCAACTCAAATGTTTTGTCATCATACTCTTCTCCAGCGTTATAAGTAGCAAACGTAGAACCATTGCCATAACGTTCTTCCATCATTTTATCAAATTCTTCCTCATCCATCCCTTCCTCTTTGGGAAAAACTGGAAGGCTATGGGCCTTGGCTGGTTCATTCTTTGTTGGTTGCACAGTATCAAAATCCTCATCTAGAAAATCTGTTAAAAACTTTTCAGAAAAACTACCCAAAGAAGCATAAATAAAAGAAAAATAAACTTGAACTAGCAAAAACATTAACAATTCCATATCAAAGAAGCCCAAATCAAGATATCAGCCACGGACAGGCCAATGACCTAAGAAAAAGATGCAATTAAAGCAAACAAACAACTAGAAAAAAATGGTGGCAAACTGGCCGGCTTGAGAAAAAATCCATAACAATGGTAATGAATGCAAACAGCAAATGCGGAAATAAATAAGAATACCATGCTTAATAAGAAACACAAAAATTTTCCCCATTTCACTATGAAATGCCACTCTTTCCTACAGTGTTATAAACATTAAAACAAAAGAAGAAGTACGCGAAAAATAGAGATCAGACAAGCTTCGATGGCCGCAACCTTGACAAATACTAGTCCTCCAAGCCCAGAAATCCATAAAAAAGGATCGAAATTCAAACAACCCAGACCACCCATTCATTAATGGCCTCTGTACAGAGCAAGAACACCCGGATTGAGAAAGGCTCGACAGCCAATGAAACCAAAAAATAGGTCAAACCCTAGGAGTTCCGGCGAAAGCGGGCGTAATAAACAGAATGTACGACCATAAGAGCCACAAGCATTTCTATACCATCGTCAAAGTCACTGTCGAAGCTGTCGTCAGTGTCTCCAGTCTCAGCAGCGTCTTCGAAGAACTGCAGAACTCCCCGGTTCCTCGTCTTGCGACCACCACCAGTCTTGTCGTCCCCATCGCTCCGCTTCCTCTTTCCGGAGGAATCTTTGCCGGCGACTTCCTTGCCCTTGCCCTTGATTGTCATTTCCGGCGAGAATGCAGAACGCCAACCGCATGCGGATTGTCAGGGACTGAACTCTGAAGAGAAGTGAAAAAAATATGGCCAGTGAAAAAATTAGGAGAGATTGAGAGAATGACATCCCGTTTGCTTAAAAGAAATATTTTTATGAAACTAGAAATAAGAAAGGAAAAATGATAAATAAAATAAAAATAATAATAATTTATTCTCACAAAATATGATAACAACAGTAAGATTTTAAAAAAAATTAAAATTAAATTTCTTTGTTAAATCACTTTAATACTTATGTGCAATCAATTTTATATAATTTATAAATTTAATATAAATATTTATAAGTTTGACTCTATCAATGATTAAATTTTAATTTTTTATTAGTAATTTTTTTCATCTATCAAAGTCTAATTAATTTTATATGATTTATAAATTTAATATAAGTATTCATAAGTTTGGTTCTATCAATGACTAAAATAATTTAAAAAATTACAATTTCCTATTAGTATAGTTTAATTAATTTTATATCATTTACAAATTTAGTATAAGTATTCCTAAGGTTAGTTTTGCCAATAAGTAAAATAATTTAAGAAATCACAATTTTTTAAATCATAAAATGCATTAAAATAATTTCATATAAAAATTTAATCTTAAAGAGGTCCCTTGGGACTTCATTGTTATCATCACATTTTGTAGAATCAAATTATCATTTTATTATTTTAAAGAGATTTATCTATCATCCCCCCAATAAGAAAAGTATTATAAAAAAATTAAAAAAGTAATAAATTTAATTATTATTAATTATTAATTAATTAACAATTTTTTCTAAAAGAGAAATTAATACAACGACGACATCCACTAATCAGTAATCACAACAAAACCAACACAAGAAATTCTTGCATAAACTTGATATATCATATCATTTCATCCAATAAAAATATGACATTTAGATGATATAAATATAAATTAATTCCTTCATTAATGATATTAGAGAGAAAATGTAAGAAATTAAATAAACATTTTATTACAAACATAAAGCTATCAAATATAATAACACATAAGATTGTACTTGATTGAACTGATCTGATTTTATTGAATAACATGTGGATGACATGGAATACCAAATCCATACAAAAATTAATAGAAATGGTTACAATGCTCATGCATTATCAATGATCATAGGCTATCATTAGAATTGACAATTGCATTTCATTCTTTAACTTAACCCTTTGTAATTATAATGACAATTGCATATCATTGGAATTGTAATTTTCCTTTCTATAATATATAGGAAGAAACATTTGTTCCTGTATTGTCGCCACTATTTTTTAGTAATTAATCCCTATTTATTAGAAAATTAACAATACACTCTGGAGAAGATATTACTGTAAAGATCAATAAATAGTATACATTTTTTTACTGTGAAGTTACTTGCTTCAAAGGATTGGAGTCTTTTTTCAAAAGAAGATAGAAAGCAGAAGGCCTAGAGAGAGATAGCAATGTCAGCCCATATCATGTGTTTATTAGTAAGATCATATTTTATAATGAAAGTTATATGAGAAAACACGTTTGGTAGTCAAGAAAATACGCATTTAGTGCAAGCTAATCAACACACTTCCTTGGGAATGTGGTCATAAAGGATCTCTCAATCTCGCATAACCATTTTTCTTTCATCTTACACGATTTATAACATCCCTTGACATTAACCCCATAATAAATCACATTTAATCACTTAAGAGTAAACGCAGTGTTGCGCCTAGATGGAGACTTTCCCAAAGAGGGAAGGTCAATGAATATAGAAAAATGAGTGTCGTCACTAAAGTTTTTAGAAAAACTTTGAAAAATTGTATAACAAAAAAGGATTGTTTGCGAAAAAAGTTCGGGAGTTGATTGTATATAAGAAAGATATTAGATACCCCACAATACCCATTTATAAGAATGATTACCTTAAGTTGATTGTATAGAATTAATTAGCCTTTTAATAATATATTAATTACCCTTTACAATCACATGCAAAAATAAAAAATGAAGAAATTAATAAAAAAATTATTTATTTATATGGGAGGACTTGACCTTGGATCAAAGCTTATAACCTACATATTTTGCGATGGAAATCAAAGTTCACGTAGTTCAAGATATTAGTATTTAGGTTTTCTTTTTCTTTTTAATTAATTTATTTTATGAAGAGAATGTTATTTTGGGTTGGGCATTTTATTATATGTTCTTTTAAGGGCTAAGGGGCAAAAATGCCCTAGAAGTTTTCACGAAGAAGCAACGAGTATCCTTACCTTTCTTAAAGAGCACTATTGCCCCGGAAGCATGGAAAATGGAGCCATGTCCCCCTAATCTATTAACAGACCAATGTTGACTAATGAATTGATGAAATGGCACTTGGACTCAATATTTGGAAGGCAACGTGGCAAGAAGCTTTTTAAAAATGAATATATTTTTATTTCAAACTTTAAAATGAAGAATAAGGGTCGCAAATGAAGGCAAACAAGCTGAGGGTGTGGATGAGGTCTTCAATTCTTGCATGGCATTGTTGAATGAAGGTGAAAGGTTGAGATGCAGTAAGGCAAGAACAATTGTGGACAGGCGAACTCAAATTCCTATAGGGTTGTAAAAGAAAGGCTGAATCAAAGATTTGTCCTTGACTTTTTAGGTATGGAATTGAGGCTTGCCAAATAAACACATTTGAGGTCCTAAATTTTTTTAGGCACTTGCATAATGAGTTAGTGCTCAATTTTGTCTTAATGTAGTATAATTAGTGTCAATGTCAAACCCAAATAAGGTATATTAGTCGTATATCGATGATTTATTAAAGGGCTTTGAAGAAGAAAAGGTTCAAATGAGAGGGGGTAAAAGATAATCACTGATAAATGACAAACTTTATATATTTTTATCCTTTCAATTTAAACTTTTAAATATTTATTTGATACTAATTAAGTTTAATTAGATATTATTTAATTTTATTAACCATTATTTAGTTTTGGGATTCTAACTATCTAAATTTATGTTTTTAAAATATAAATAATATCTTTGATATTTTTGCACAGTTGCTATTTAATTTTATGTTATTTGTACAAATATTCTAGATCGAATTTGAAGGATATTAATGAATATTATTTTGGATAAGAAGAATATGAGCATGCTTGAAGATCAAATCAAGAATTAAATCTTTAAAATTTTGTTTAAATTTATTTTGAGTTATTTAGTGTAGTTTTTAATTAGCATTATTTAGGGTAGTTTTATTATTTTATTATTAGTCTTGTATTAGCCTTACGCACAGGAATGCAACATCCATTCTATATATAAAGGAAGGAATGGCAGAGGCCAGATGACTTTTATGAGAAGAAAAGAAACAAGCAAGCGGCGCAACACTGTGAATTAAGAGAAGGAGGAGTAAAGGCTATTGCGCTTCCTCCAAACTTTTCTTCAATTTCTCATGGCAATGCTTGTACTCTCAATTTTCACTTGTCATTGTTCAATTTTTAGCTCTATGAAGAGCTAATTTTTTTGGTGTGATTAATCACAAACTATAATCTTAAACTTTGATCAAAGTCTTTAATATTCAGGAAAGATTTTATTCTAGCTTTATTTCAATTTGCTCTTCTTCTCTCTACCTCTAAATTTTATGCTTTAATTGCTATTGTTGATTATAATAGCTTTACTGCATAATTTTTGGGTTATAAATTTTATTTGAGATTTTACTTGCTATACTCGATTGATATAGTAACTTAAGAGTAATTTGACTTGGCTTGAGTGATTACTCATGCTTTATTTTTAGTGTGGCTAACATAAAACAATTATTAGGTTGTGGGTTAATGGAGATTTCAATTAATCTATAACTTAATTTCTTGTTTAATTCTTGAATGCTAATATAATTTGAGAAATATATAATGAAATCAGAACAATAAAGTTAAATAAAATTAATTTAATTTGTGGACAAGGAAGATTAAGTTTAGGTAATTGGGTTGTGATTGATTGTACTGCTTGTTCTTGATAACTTTTTTAGTTGAATTTTCTTTATATATTTAATTTTAATTTAGATTTTTTAAATTAATTTCATTATAAAAAGATCCCCCACTATTTACCTTCTTATAATCATAATTCAAATAATTACTTTATTGACTCTAAGGAAGACAATCTAGGTTGCGCTTTGCTCCAAAATTTAGTTTTATTAATTTTGATGCTATTCGACAATAGTGTCAATCACTGAAGAAATTAGAGCGTATGATCTACATCGTTCCAAGAATGAAATTGGAAGGGGCCTAGGTGATGAAGGTAGGGAACCATATAATAGAGAAAGTGAGGGTGAAATTGATAAAGACCAAATCACGGACATAGAGCCATTATCTATTAAGCTGCCACCCGAGTATGAGTCTCATAATGTGGCCATTAGTGTGGTAAACTTAGTTAACACTAAAGAGGATGAGTTTGAAGCTAATTTTAAGGGTGTTGAGACCAAAGAGAATGAGGAAGCATCTATAGAGTTCAAGCTAATTTTAGTTAGAAAAGAGCACTGGGTACCCTTACCTTCTAGTTGGAGTAATATCACATTGCAAGTTTCAAAAAGGGTACAATGTTACCCCCTTCATTAATATTTATTAACTTTTGATCATTAAATATTACTTTTAACTAAAAAGACCCCCTTCTCTTTCTCAATAATTAATGAGTCAAATCCTTCCTCTTTAATCCCTTCCTTACCCAAATCCTTCCTCTTCTATGTTGATTTTCGGGCTCACTAGTAGAAAGAGAGGGGTCTTTGGGTTGTTTTTCTTGCCATCTTATTTCTTCCAGTTCCTTTCCTAATCTAAAATCAGGCATCTTCATCCTCATTACCCACTGCTTATTGTGGTTACTTGATTTCGCCACTACTATTGAAAGCTCTGCCTTTACGATTCCTTTAGGCACAATCTCCCATATTTTCACACAAAAAAATCTCTCAAATCCATGTTTGCTTCCCCAACGATACATTTCTAGCATTTTTTTTGTTATCAGATAGTCAAGTTACTGACTCGGTTTCAATATCCAAATCAGTGGTGGTGATAATATCATTAAAGGTAAGGGGGCTAGTGATTTATTCTTGTCAAAATTTTGGGAAAGCTAGCGGACAAGAGCTTGGGAGTTATAAAGTGAGTTAAGTTCAAGTTCTGGACTTTAGGAGGTGTTTCCTTCTTTAATGGCAATTTTTTTTAATTTTTATTCTTATTTTTTATATTTTATTCCTTTCATCAGAACATTGACGAACCCTGTGGTTGCCACACAAGGTTGTGGCTTAGGAGGCGGATGGGTCTATGAAATTTGAATAGGGTAAAGGGTCAGCTTATTTATTTGATATTGATATGTACATGGAGGTCAAACTTTGATGTAGGGGATTGGAAATATCATGGCATAAAACACTAAAAAGGTTGTAATTCATGCACTAGAATCTCCCTCCTACGTAAGGAGAAATCATGTCATCAATAATAATATCTATAGAGGAATGGGAAATGGCTAAGCCAATGGAATGAAAGAATCTTGACCTTCTTGTAGGAGGTAATTGAGTAACAACACCAAGTATTAGATTGGAGAGGATAATAGTCATGGGAGGAAGGATCGCATATGCTACGTGCAATGGATTTTTTTTTAATTTTTTAAAAAATACTAGGTAGCTGCCACTTGGCAACAAAAAAGTCAAAGCAACAGTCAAGAAATAGTCTTACTAATGGTAGGGTAAAATTGCTCCCTTTTTGGAACTTCCAAGGTGATATTGCTCTAACTAAAAGGTAAGGATACCTAATTGTCAACCTAATAAAATTGATGCCAATTCAGCACATTTTCCTGTACTTTCTTTCACTAATTGGTTCAATTGTGAATATTTTGGCTTTGAATTTAGAAAAATGGACTTTAGTTGAAGTTTATCTTAATAATAGGATTTATTAGCAATTTTTGTAAAAATCTTGCCTTGATTTAAGTTTTGAAAGACCTTATAGTTGTATCTATTGTTTCATGTGACTTCCAATGAGTAATATAATGATAGAGAGCTAGATGATGCATGAAGATGCATTTGGAAACATAAAAGTAATAAAAATTGAGCCACAAATAAAGAATGAGGGCTTTGTGTCATATGTCATGGCGCATGCATAGTGCACCACAGCATGTGGCATAGAGATGGGCTTTGAAGAAATTGCACAAGTGCTATGGTGCATAGTCAACATGTCACGGTACATTACCATATTTTTGCACATCCATTGTGTCACATGGTTTAGATTCTGCAGTACGTTTTGAATTATAGAACTGAAGTTAGGGTTTCATAAGCCCATAGTGATGCCTCCAGTTGAACACACATGAATTTTAGAGATTCTTTGAAGCTAGCTCTGTAGGGTTTAGGGTTCTTGAGGGAGATTTGGCTAAGGATTAAAGATTTAAAGGGATTCAAGTAAATTTCCTTTGGTTTTTCTACTTCCCTTTCCTTTTCTCTTTGTGTTTTTGATATGGGTGTTGAACAAGTCATTGTTTATTGGTTTTTTTTCTGAACAGAGTAGCTAGTTTTCTTATTCTAAGATTATTTGAAACCTTTGTATGGATTAATACTTGTTTATTCCTCTCTTTTGATAGTTAATGATATGTGTGTGTGTGTGTGTGTTTTTTTTTTTAAATTTTATCCAATTTTAATGCTTCTAAGTGCTTGATCACTATTTAGTTTTTTGTTCACTTGTGTTGTTTTTGAGAAAGCTAATTTAAGTGCAAAATTTGAATAAAATAGTATTAGATTTGAAGTTTACAAGGATAAATGGATAGTTTGTTATTAAAATAGAGATATTTTATAAACCTTTTATAATCACATTAAGGTTGGTGCTTAAAATTTGTTTTCACTAATCTTTTGCAAGAGATTGTGAAAATTGTAGTGTTAGCAAATATATTTGATTCTGACTTAAGAAAGCTTTTTCAAATAAATTAGAATTTTAGACTAGCACTTTTTTTATTATAAATCATTTTGAGGGGAAATAACTAAAATCTTATGAAATACAAAGGGGAGAGATAATCCTAAGGTTTTAACTCTTAAATTCATAGTATCAACTAAATTTGTTAGAAAGTACCTTTTTAATTTGATTTTTATCTTTTCGCACAAATACTATACTTGATTTTGCTTAATCTAACCAAAAGCACAATAGTGAATTTTTAATTCTCTTATGCCTAAATCCTTATGAGAATGATAACTTTGGAAAACTTTTTATACTTGTGAGGACCCGTATACTTGTGGTAATGTTTGACACCTAACAACAATGCTCTTCTAAGAAAACTTCCTGGGCATTTTGCCTTCAACCCTTGAAATTATAAACTAAAGAGTTAATACATTAAAAGTTCATGGCTCCCAAAACACTTAATTTAATAATCAAAATAATTTAAAGTTCATAGTTCCCAAAATACAAGACACAGTCTACATTATTGAGTTGCAGTTGGTGATTAGGTAGGCATTAATAAACTCTTGAGTATTTGGTAGGACCTTTGAGAAGATGATAGATTGCCTCTTTGAGATGATGATTATTATTATTGGACCCTTTGAGATGATGGTTATGGGTAAGTTCTTTTGTTGTGGCCATACTTGCCACGAGACGTACATTAAAGGCTCGTGTTTGTCCTACGAAGTTTGTGAAGCCTAGGAGACTCATCCAATGCTCTTCTTCTCTTCTTCTTTGGCCTTCATGGTCTTTTGGTATAGTTAGATGGTTTAATGGGCTTGTTTTCTCTCTAGGGCCACTTATTTCAACCATTAATACTTAATAGGATTTTCTATTGGAGAGTCACTTCAACATATGATTAGATGGTTAAATATTAATGTACATACTTATGTGGATCTTCTCTATTTAGATATATTCAACGCACAGCATATAATGTCATCCCTAACATTATCAAACACACAGGACACCAAACACAGAATACTGTTATGATAATTGAGAATTAGTCTAATCTCAAGATAAAAGGTCATTATAATACAAGGGTTAAAAATATTTAAGAAAATGGGATTCCAAGAAAACCTTTTTTTTTCCAGATCATTTAAACTCAAACTATAGTTTAAAATAAAATAAATAAGATAATGAAAGTATAGGAAATTCATCATACTTGAAAATAATAAGCAAAACAAAGTTCTTTAACTAGAGAGACACAGTGTGCTGCAATGCAATCCATCATCTACTACGGTAAACTGCATAAAGGGAAATATTCTTCTTTGTGCCTTGCATTGCCGTGTGATAGACAATGCGCTGCAAACACACGACCACTATCGTGAGAGTGCCATTTCGCCATCTAATGTTTGATTTGAATGATTCAAGTGCCCACACATAGTTTTAAAATGTAATATCCACCTTGACATTACTAGGACAATACTCACACACCGTTGTGATAACTAGGATTAAATAAAATCTCATAAAGAAGTCATCACAACCTAAGGGTTTAAAGATAATTAGTTTAAAACATTAGGATCTCAAGAAAACCCTTTTTAAAATATTGTTTGAGCTCAAACCATGGTTAAAAATTAATTTAGAACAAATACGGAAGCATGGGAAACAAACCATGTCAAAATTAGGTTAAAACGCCATCCTTCTGCAAATTTTGGTCTGTCCACCGCGGCGTAAGTCACGCCCGCCGTAGCGGATGGCACAGAGGGACGAGTCCCTTGAAGGCCTAATGCGACGTGACAGCAAATTGCTGTCATGACAGCCCTCTGAACTTTCGAAAGCGTATTGTTTTGTTATCCGATATTCGATTTGAGCAGTTCAAATGTTCACACGAAGCTCTTTAAGCCCTCTAGCTAATGGCACTGGTCTCACACCCAAATAATTATCCATTTAAAAGATGGACACTTGAACCTAGAATGATTCGTTTTCACCTCAAAACATACACAAAGGTGTCCAACTCACAATACTAAATGCCATTAGCCCTAGAGACACTTTAAACACCTCAAATGGACCACACACAACATAACAATTCATTCATATCACACAATTAAGCAATCACACTCAAAATGACCACCAAACCCTCATTTGATAATATCACAATGGGGCAGATAAAATCTAACGCATAAATCAATTGGTTAATTTGGCACACAAATTACTTGAAATATATCACATGTAAGTGTAACTTGGCCAAGCGCACACACTTAATCCCCAATATCAACCTTGGACCAAGATACATACACCCTTATCACAAATTCATATCAAAGGATAATTACAACAGTGTTATGTTCCTAGGTTAGCATTATATATATATATATATATTGACAATATTCGTTACAATACCCAAAAAGAAGAAAGGAAAAGCTATACAAATATGCTCTTCACTCTCCAGACGCTCCTTCTTTCCCCTTGCCCTTACTAAAACTCTCACCTGTAAAATATAACAATGAGGTGAGTAACCAATATAGTTCATCAAATGCTTATTACCATAAATAACCATGATAAAGTATTAAAACTATAGTAATATTAAGTACATCGTATTTTTGAGATCAGTGTATCTTTTCACAACAATTTCACACTAGCATGATCATCTAACTACTAAACCTCTAATACTTCCCGACATGAAACTATAGGCTCTCCTGGATCAACCACTTGTTGACTCAAGCATACTTTTGATAGTAGAAATACCCAACTAAAGGTAATCTAGCCCACTTACGAACTATGATTTTTCCCTCTTCACACATTTGTGATAGAGACGTCGTTGACTCCTAACCGCACCTTAAAGGTACTAGGAGTTGTTAGACTGCTCGGATGTTTCATGATAATAATCCCATATAATGCTGCACTGGATGTCCCATGATACCATCCTGACCATATGGATTTTTTAGTCACATATTTCCACACACATACATCCTCCACATATTTCAGGTGAACTCTCATCCCTTATGATTATGCTCTTTCATAATTTTCACTACTTTACATCACATTTTCATATCACAAACTTATCGAGATTGGGAGAGTTGAGGAATGAGATTGGGAGAATCGACGTCTAAGATTGGGAGATGGGAAGAGGAAGACTCGTTGCTTGGAAGAGGAAGACTTGCGATTTTAGAAAAGTTTAATGCTCGCGTGATGGCAAATTTAGATTTAGAATTTAGAAATATATGAATGAAAATAAAAAAAATTAAATAGAAGAATTAAAAACCAATGAACATCAATATATATTAACCAATCAACAATGTTCTACAAGATTTGTTAATATATATTGATATTGATATCGTTAGACATTAGCAATGAGCATTCCTTTAAGAAAATTAGTTTAAAACAGTCGTGAAAACATTAAAAACAACTTAACAAAGCATGGGACTTAGCAATTTTCCTACCATAATTACAAAACACAACCAAGAGAGATATGAGTGTCCTTTCTCCTTTTTTTCAGTTTTTAACCATAAGCGAGCTCCATCGTATGCATATCGGCCATCCATAATAAATTGGGCTTAGAGTGTCATAGTATTTTTAATGTTGTAAAGGTCCTTGGCCATTTATTAGTATTTTAAAATTATGGGATTCCTAACTAGCATCATCTTATTAAAAAGTCTCTAATTATCATTTTTCCTTCAAAAATTATATTCTTCTAAAATGTATGATGATTCTACTTAGTTAATATCTAAATTAAAAAAATTATTTTTATAAGTTAAAAATAATTCAAAAGGTAAAAATTGTAATGATTTTCATTAAAATGATTAAAAAACATTTTGAAACAATTTTTACAAAAATATATATTTTATATAATTAATAGAATATTAGCTTTACACCTATATAATCAAATAGAGCGTAAACATTTTACTTTGTGAAGAATTATTGTAGGCTTTTTGAGAACCTCATTCATCTCAATGCATTTACTAACTAGTTCATCCACATCAAGTAGCATTTTGTATTCTTCAATATTGAGTTACGTTCTAATGCCAGGCATTAAAATGCAGAGTTTTAAAAACTAATATAAATTTTTCATGGCGCAAAAAGCCGAAAAAGTAAACCTAAGGTCTATTGTTGCTTACCGCAAGTGCACAGGTTGTAGCAAATAACATAATAAAAGTAAAGTATCATTCCCTTGAGGATTTGTTCAAAGATAATGATCAAATAAAAGACTAAGTAAATTCAATCAAGTTAAGCGATACATAGTTAGGTGAAAATGATTTTGCAAATGAAATTAACATTAAAAAATAAAGAAAAGTAATTGATTCAAAAACTTCAAACATAAATTAAGACCTAGGATTATTTATCCCCCTTTCATTTTATGACATCAAAATTACCTCCTCTTATAAATGCTTTTAATGAAAATAAGTGCTAACCTTGGGTTCTAAAAATACTTGGACAGGCTCTCTCAAGTTATGAACAAGTGTTTAGTTAAATTAATTGCTTAATCTCTTGTTACAATTAATAAAACTTAATTTTAAACACCAACCTTAATGTGACTATGTAAGGCTAGCAAGTATATTTCTATCTTACTAGCAAAAGCATCCATTCAACATGTAAATATTAAGTTCTTGCAAAATATTACCTAAGTTCTACACTCAACCTAACCCTCTTAAGAATCAATTAAATGAACCCAACATCTAAATGGTGGCCAATCACTTAGAAGTATTAAAGTTAATCTATATAAGGGTTCCAAATAATTCTAGAACAAAGAGTTTAGATACTCATAATCATCCACAGGCTATAAATATACAAAATAATTGGACTCATTTCAAAATACAAGATAGGAAAGGGAAGAGGAATAGAAAAACCAAAGAAAAGGAGTTCCAAATATCTTCAAAACTCCATTCCCTTGCTTCAAGCACTTCTAATGCTCAAACCCTAACACACCTAAGCTCCAAATGTGTCTAAAAGTCTGAAGAATGCTTTCTGAGTCGAACTCTCAGCATATATATGTCTTAGCCAACCAATTTCTGATAAATGAAATGTAGCATTTTTCTGACAGCGGCAAAAGTTACGAACGAAAGTCACGACTTTGGCAATTTTGTACTGTTTTTGCAGCAAACAAAAATTATTCATTTTGTTCTTGATTTTTTCATCCAAAAGCCTTCCAAAAACATCCACAAAGCTTAGAAATACTTCTAATTAAAATTTCAACCAAAATAACATACAATTAGGCCAAAAATATTAAATCAAAGTCAAGAATATAAACCCAAAATAAAATACATATTTTCCTAATTTAGGCAATAAAAACATATGCCATTGAGCCAAAACAGATTAGAATATAAGGAAAATGTGATGAAATAACATGAAATTCTAAAGTTTAATTTTTATGAACTGGATTGTGAATACATCTATTACAATAAATGATCAGTGTTTTCTAATTGGAGACTTAAATTAAATTTCACATGATTAAGACAAAAGAAGCTCGCACAGCAAATCTAGCTCCATGAATCTCTTCAAAGATTATATCTCACTTACTCGCCTAACTGATATCAAGCAATTTGGATCTAAGGTCACTTGGTCTAACAATTGCAAAGGAATAAATCTTACTCTAAAAAACCTTGACAAATCTTTTTGTAATTAAGTATTGGTTGGATATTTTCCCTTACATCCACATTCTTAACCTAACAAGAGTGGCTTCTAATCACAACCCGATCTTGCTTTCCAATTCTCTTCTTCACTCACCTCAGAAAAAATTCTAGAGATTTGAGAATTTTTTGTTATGTTTCAAGGAATGTAAAGACATTGTGCAAAGTTGCTGGCATCAACCTTTTCATGGATCTTCTAACTTTAAGCTTCATACTAAACTCTATCACTATTTCAAGCTTAATTTCTTGGTGTAATTCAAGTATTAGAAATCTTGAAGCACAAATCCATTAACTTGAAAAGAACATTCAAAACTTTAATACCACTTGTGATTGTCAAGATGTTGCAGATGAAGGGCTACATCATTTACAACACTCACTAAAGTTTCTTTATGACTGCCCAAATAGCTTCTAGGAACGGCGAGCTAAGTGGAAAACAAAAAGAGAATGGAACATAAATTTTTTTACATGACAGTGAATAAAAGGAAAAACAAGAACTTTATTAGGGGCCTAAATCTAGCTCCAGATTCTTGGGTTGAAGATAAAAAAGAACTCATCTCTTCTTCCTAGAATTATTTCATTAACCTCATTTTTGGTTCTTCTATACCAAATAGTATGGAGATATTATAGGCGATGACCAATCTAGACATTCTTGAATCAACTCCTTGAAATAATAGATCCGAATGGCACTCCTCACAATTTCAAAGGTCAAAGTAGTAACCTTCAATCTTCCTAAAGACAGCTCCCCCAGCTTGGATGGCTTCAATGCCAACTTCTTCCAAACTTTCTAGGACATTATTGATGATGGTGTTTTCCATAGTTTCCTCTTTTTGGCATTCTAAGCATATCCTTACTATTTTAAACAAGTCTTACATAACTCTTATTCTAAAAGGGCAAAATCCTACAACCCTCAAGGATCTCAGGCCAATTAGTTTGTGTAATGTCTCCTATAATATTATCCCTAAAGTCTTAAGTAACAGACTCAAGCTTATTCTTTCAAGATTGATCTTTCCTTTTTAAAGTGCCTATTCAAAAAGAAAGTTGATATCTAATAATGTTCTAGTTGCAACTGATTTAATTAATCAGATCCATTTGGCAAAAAGCAAAAGAAGGAATATAGGTGCACTTAAACAAGATTTTTCTAAATCTTTTGATCACCCTTCTTTGGACTTTATCCATGCTATCCTAAAAAGAATGAATTTTCCTAATAAATAGATAAATCCCTTACTTCAATACATCTTTTCAAAGGAGTACGATATCATCTTTAATGGGCAGCTTACTCAACCTATTTTTTCCCATGATGGCATTAGACAGGGAGATCCCCTATCTCCTTACATCTTTATCCTAGCCACCAATATTCTCTCCTATCTCCCTATTCAATCTGAACAAAGTGGCTCATTTCATGAAATTAGGGTATGGAAGTCTTCTTATCCAATCTCTTACTTTCTTTATGTAGATGGCCTTACCTTTTTCTTTGAATACACTTGATCTGGCATTCAATCTATAAAAAGTATTGTCAATACCTTTTATTCCTAGTATGGATTGCAAGTGATTTACCAAAAGTCTTCTCTTTTGCTTAGCCCAAACATACCTCTTGAGACTCAAGAAGAAATTTTGAATTTACAAGGGCTCAATTATCTCCTTCATTTAAGAGATACTTAGGCATATGGATTGATGATGCCAAAGATAAACATATAATCTATAGCCAAGTTTTGAAAGCTATTGACAAAAGAATTGCATCCTGAAAGACTAAGTTTCTCTCACAAGCCTCAAGACTTACATTTATAAAATTAGTCTTATCTGCTTCCAATATCTACATCCTCTCTTGCCTCAAGCTTCCAAAAAAGCTTTTTATGATCTTACAGATTCTAAGCTTGTGGATTTCTTTTGGGGGATTAATGAAGGAAGGAAAAGTATCTATCTCACTGAAAAAGAGATCTTATTTAGGCTGACTTCTTTAGGTGGACATAGTTTGAAAAACACAATGAAAATAAATTTGGCATTAATAACTAAACAAATTTGATGAATCTCTCAATCTAAACCTCATTTATTACTAGATAATACACTAAAACTCAAATATGTTGATTTTACAAATGGTTGTTCTTTAAAGAAGCCTTATAATGCCAGTTGGTATTGGAAAGGCATTTTGGAATCTGCTAATCTTATAACGTCTCACTTAATAAGGTAGGTAGGTAATGGAGATCAAATCCCTCTTAATCATTGTAAATGGTGGCCATCCTCTAATGCTTAACTAATCAAAGACTCATAGTTAAAAACCATTTCTAATCTTATCATCAGCTTATCTAAGCCTTGGCAAAAGGCTAAGTGGAACTCTAAGTTACTCAAAGATTTGTATAATCCTATTATGGTTGATGACATTCTCAAAACCCCCCCATCTCTTACTGTGATTTGAAAGATAAGATGGTTTGGATGAAAGGAACCTACATTGTCAAAGCTGGTTACAACCTACTCCAGCAACCACTTGTGTTTACAAATCCTCTTTGAAATGCTTACATTTGGTCATTCTTGTGGAAACTACATCTTCCATTCAAAACCCTTCTCTTCATATGGAAGTTAGTTCATAAGGCTATTCCTACAGATGATATTCTAAAAGCTCATCATATGCTGTAACCAATTCTTGTGTTTTTGGATGTGATAGGGATGAAACTCTAAATCACACTTTTTGTGATTGCCCTTTTTCTAAAGCTAGTTGATTTGGTTTTTTTTTTGTTTACTCCACTGTTATCTTAAATGTTGGTCTAATCAATTGCATTCTAACTATTTCAAACATGTTCTTCAAATAAGTTAAACTTAATGTTCTAGAAAGGACGGGTATTAAATTGGAAAATACACACACACAGCGCACACAAAAATTGAAAAAGGTTGACAAGGACAACTTTATCCTTAAATTATAATCCTAAATGTTTATGTAATTTTACTCTTGACATTTAAAAAAGTTGCAATACGCCCTTTTAATTATGAGGTAATATTTGTTACCCTTCATGTTATGGGCCCCATCTTTTCTTATATGATTTGATGGTCAATGTTCTTGTGATTAAGGAGATTAGAGGCATGCAACATTTTGAGATGTTGAGAGGTACATTTGTAAAAAAATATATAAATAAATAAATAAATAAAGTTTAGAATTTTAGATGCTCTCAATTATATAATTTAAAGGTAAAATTGCAAAAGATCATCAAACATTGAAACTTTTAAATTTAATTATATGGTACAGTAATAATAATAATCTTTATCTCATTTGATGGAATTTACGTAGGCATGATATTTTAGAGTTTGGCTAAGTTTAGTTGGAACACATTTCAAATCAGATATTTACAAAAGTTAGCTAGGTGCTTAGGTGGAACATTTTGGTTTGTAATTTTTCTTATTCATATAGTATGGGAGTTCAGCCCTAAAAAATCCCAACCCTTACCTGCTCTGAGGCGGAATTTGCAAATGGATAGAAATGGACTCAAAAGCACGAGTCGTGCAAACTGGGGAAGAAATTTGATTTGATTGAGATGTGAATAAATAATAATTAATATATTGAAAATTACTGGGAAGATTAATATGGTGGCTTGACCCCACCTTTGTGAAACATAGTTCAGTGTTCAGATTGGAAAAGTTATATGCACCAAGTATTTGTTGAAATTGAAAGATGGGGGCAGTTAATTATCACCAACAAACTAGAAGACTGGACAGCTTAGGAATACTAGTCCACATTCTATGAGAATTTGAGCACTAAATTTCATCCATAAATGATTTATAAATATCTCTGTATAATATTTGTTATATATATTAATTTTAATGATAACTTTTTCGTATCTATAACAAAAAAGATTCGTCCCGGCATCGACTAAATACATGGTACTCAATAAATATTTTGATTGGCATTTAGTTGATATTTAGCCCATGTAAGAGTAGCCCAAATGTATGGTTAAGGTAAAATGTAAGATTCAGATTTAGAGCCTATTTGGATACACTACTTTTGACTTTTGGAAAGCACATTTTCACTTTTGAAATATTGATTGTTGTTTGAAAATTTTATGGTTAACCAAATTGACTTTTTAAATGTATATTTAACAACCCGAACTTAGAAACTTGCTAAGAGGAAGCTTTTGAAATGCATTTTTTGAAATATTAACAATGTAACACACGTGGCATATGATGGGTGGTTCACGTAGCTTTTGAATGCATTCGTGGATTGATATGTTAAAGAAAAATAATTTTGGATGAAGAAGAGATGCTTTGAATTACCAAATTTTTTAATGAATCTGACTAAGAAATGTTGAAAAAAATTACTTTTGGATATAAAAATTAATTGGCAAATTTTTGTGGTGAATTTAGAATAGGTTGTAAAATAATAATAATCTTTTTTCAACATATCTAACTTCATATTTATTATTATTATTATTATTTAACATATTAAATTTATATTATTTAAAAATTACATTGTTATAAATTAATGTGTGTTTTCTTTTTGTAATTGTACATTCAAAAGTATTTTTCATTATATATAATCCAAACAACTTTTAATTTACTAAATTAATTTTTTTAAAAAAGTACCCAAATACAAATTTCATCACAACAATAAAATTTCATTAAATTAATTTTTATTAAATAAATTTTTGATAAATTAATTTTTAACTAATTGAAAACCAAGTGCGCACTTAGTGTAAGAAGCATAGAGCAGGAAAGAACATAGAGCGTCCGACAAATCAATGTCGGATAATGCTTGCAGGTGCCCAAGAGGTGAAAGGATTAGTGAAACAATGGAACACGTATTTTGTGTACTGTGGATAATTTGGGCAGGGAGGATTTATTCATTCAAGTCAGACCCAAAAATATTTGAACACATGCCCAAAAAAAAAACTGGCATAACTAAATGTAGCTATTCAAGTCAGGTATATTCAAATCTCTTGAATACTCAAATTGTTTGATTTTTTTAACCCAATTTTAATTTTTACCTTGAAAAACAAAGAATTCTTCAATCAATATAATTATAGGGCTTCTTTTAGGACTTCTAGAAGAAGAAATTAATAACAGTTATATTCTCAATATTTTTTTTTGAAAAATAAATTGTAAATATTTATTTAAATAATTGCAAATTCATATTTTCTAGTTAAGAAATAACACATTTAAATTCTAAAGAGCTAAAGTATAAATCTGTTCCTAATCTTTTCAAAAAGGTCCAATGTTGCCCAACATTTTAAAAAATAGTATAATTTTGCCTTGGACTAACAACTCTAGATGTTTGACTGTGGTTGACTGTCATTTACCTTGCTGGAGTGCTATATTGATGCTAGGTATGAGATTTTTTTTCCTCATTGTTACAGGAGTCTTCAATCTTCTCTCCCTCATACTTCTTCATCATTCTTCTTCTAGCACTACTACAAACAAAGCTTTTCGTGTCATTTTTTTATGGCATTTCACATACCTATCATAGGAGACATAGATCAAGGTAACTTAAAAAGTTGATTCATATACATTACTTTTATGAGAGACGTGGATAATAAAAACCATGTCACTTTTAATAAAGACACGTGATTTCTAAAGAAACAAAGTCACTTTTATTCATAAAAGTGACATTCTTTATTTATTTATTTTTAAATAGCTAATCAGTATTTTTCTTTATAGCTAATTGAACTTGTAAATTTTTACAACAGCAACAACTTAAAGTATACAATTAGAGTGTCTAACAAATAACAACAGCAGCAGCATAAGCATATAAACCAGTAAAACAACAAAACCATAATCTATTCAAGTGCTAAATATTTACAATCAAAGTCTAACAAACTACAATAATATACTAAGTAGAATTTCTAATTAGCCATGTAACTTATGTAATAAGTGTAGCTAAAATTCTAATTATAATGAACAAACTATAAAATTTGAACTATGTAAATAGCTCTTGAAAAAGTTGACCAGCCAAATTATTTTGAATATCATTTATTTCTTCCCTGATATAGGGGTACTCATTGTCAAAAGTTGCAAATTTTTATAATCTTTTCATTAGATCTGACAAAATTCTAAAGTCTCTATACTCCCTCTCTAAATTTTCATTGAGATTGAACTACATACCATGTGTAAATTCTCATTGGTAATTGAACAATCTCATACTATCATACATATAACGATAATAAAATATATGTACTCTGTGCTTCCTATCCATCGATGGCACTAGAAAAATCAAAATTAAATGATAAGTGTAAACAAAAACATATATGAAATGATTATGGAAAAAAATATTGAATAAAAATTACTCACCTTTGGAAATATTTAAGTCAGTAGGCCATTTTTTTTATTTTTTTGGTAGGTGACGGCTTCCTTCCATTATTTGGTGTATTTTTAGTGAACTTTAATAGAATTTAAATAAAAAAAGATATTAAAACAATTTAAATATTTGAGAAAACTAACATTTATAAAAATAACATTAATTTATGTGTTAAATACATCTTTAGTTTTAGCAGTCAGTTGTTTACCCATGAAACAAAACCAGTAAAAATCTACAGGGAATCCATTTGCATGAGTGGACCTATTAGGGGCAACACACTCAAAGTCTCAAACAACTTTAGGTCAACTAGGAGTCTAGGACAAGCAATTTCAACTTAAAGACTAAAGAACTCCTATTTTAAAATGAGAAGTAATATATGAATGCTATTGTGAATGATATATCCTAATATGCAAACTAGTTAGCCATATATTGCACTAAAATAAGAAATATAATGTTAATCCAACTTGGGATAAGATGTCTGAAAGATCCGAACAAAATCCCCAATACTTACAACCTATAAAAAATTATTCCTTATTTCAACCCCAAACTTACTAAACCTTCTTATTCCCTTATATAGAGTAAATTCTTCTTTGTCATTTTAACATTTGAAATTGTCTCTCTTTTTTTTTTGTCACTGGAAACATATATTTCGTTTCTTTTGTTATTTATCTCGGACAAGTAGTATGGAATCTATACTTGTTAGTTAATTTATTCTCTAAAGCAAAATTATTTATTAAATTGACAGGCCCATCAAATGGCTTTTAGTCCTCACACTGATGCTAAAGGCATAAGGGGTGTCTCATGAAATTTCTCTCTCCTAGGCATGTTATAGTAGCTTATGAAGAGAAGCCCAAGATGGCTTTTGTAAAATCTTCCTTACTTAATTACATTTAAATATAAAATTCAAGATAATCATGGGCTAAGTCCCTTTTTGATCACCAAGTTTGTAATTTGTAAAAAAAGGATTCAAAGTTTTCATGATTCAAGTTTACTTAAACATTGTTTATCCAACTTTAAATTAGAGTAAAATAATATTTTGAAGCTATGGGATACCTCACAGGAGTGGAAAAACTTAAAATCAATTAAAAAAATATCAAGGAATGAAAAATAAGACAACGCACTATGGCATGTGCACATGCACTATGGTTGCCCCTCTTTATGTCACGTGTCGCAATGTGTTACATATATCAAACATCAATTTTGTTGTCATTTGACAACAACTCGAGGAAACTTTTGACGTGCTCCGTTTCTCCATCTGACGTTCAAATAAGGTGATTTAGATATCTATAAAAAGCTCTTTTTATAAACTAGCTCCTGGCATAAATTTTACTTCCAAATTAAGCCACACAAGGAAGATGGATACTTGAACTCATTTTTACAAGTTTTCACACGTCACCACTCAAGGGGGTCTAAAACATCACACATGTGCCAAAAGCTATTCCTAACACTCATAACACACTTAAATGACTTAAGACTACTTATACAACACACCACACGTACATAATTCTAATTATTTCAAATTTTCACTTATTGATCCCTTTTAATGCCAAAAATAAAAGGGGAGGTTTTAGCATTGTATTTTACAATCCATATTCATAATTATGATCAAATTAACATTCCTACATTTGCGCTAGTATTTCGACCCTATTAACACTTTAACAACTTACATACAACATCCTAGGGGCTAAAATACATTTCAAGATTATAAGCAATAACATAGTGCAAGGATAAACAAAATACATCATAATTGGCAATATTCCAACTATTACATTAAAAATAAATGGAGTTAATAGACTTTATTGTAGGAATCCTAAATTTCTAAACCTCTAAAGCTTTTTTCCTTTTCACTCTGGAGCTAAAGCTTGTAAAATATTAAAATAGAGGGGTTAGTACAACCACTCAATAACCAAAGTACACATATCCTATGCAGTTGTATATCAATTAATTAAAGCACACAAAAAGGAGTTGAATACTTAAAAATATGTGATTATAAATAACACAAGTTGTATTTTCATAATTAAACTCATTTTCATATTTCGCACTTCAAATCACATGGTATATTGTCACAGTACTCACAAACATGTGACAATGACCAAATCCACAACTCGAATGTACATTGCCACAATCCAGACAACCATGGGGCAACAACATATTCACTATCACAACTATCACAAACTTATCAATTATGTAACACGTCAGATATACACATATGTATGATTAATTCCTCCTCATACTCTCCTAACATCTTCCGACTAAAACTATGGGCTGTAATATCAATCAGGGTTCCATCCATGTAATTAGACTATCTAAGCTCACCAATTGTAAGGCGTGACCCGATCAAAGATCATAGCACTCACTCTCGGACTATGGCTTCCCCCACTTTCAAATCTCTAGGGTGTCGTATACCCTAAGCTAATCTCCTCGACAAACATATAGAGATAGCTAGGTTCTAGTTCCTTGATGAACAATGAGACAAGGCTAACCTTCATGCATTGAAAGGCAACGATAAATATCATATGAATTTTATACTCCTCTTCCAAAGTGAACTCCCGCTAAAACAATCATGCAATGTCTCATGCTCACACACATATTTTTACATGTTCATGATTCGCATTATCAAACTTATTGTTTTCAAATCACCTAGTTAATTAACATATGTGAGCATAAAGAATGTTAACTTACCATACACCTTCTCTACTTTACTCAATCAACCATTCCTTACTAACACACAATCATCATGTTACATATTATACACTTCTCATCCTAAAACATATTCATAATTTGAAAATCATCTTGAATTCAACTCCACATTCAGGTCAAATTAAGGTTAATGCACTATCATATATTTTATAGCATGTTTTCACATTCACAATTTCAATTATACATGCAAATAAACCCATTTCATATCATAAGACAATTAACAAACAACTACTTAAGATACGTTTCTCTTGAATATCTCAAACCTTTAAGAGGTCAAAGGTTTTTTTCCTTAACAATTTGCTTCTAAACTTGTTTTCCAAGCCAAATATGGTGCTCAAATAATTAATCTACAATTAATCAAGTCCAAACTCATCAACATTATCAAATACATACTTTCAACTCTTATTTTCTATTGCTAAAATACTCAAAGCCTGTATTTCTCGCATGTAGGCTTACCCATTGAGTGTATTAACTCTCTTTAACTCATAATAGCTTCAATAAATACTCAACTCATCATCAATGGCTTCCCAACTAAGTCTAACAACCACAATAAATGGCATTTTTGGCCATTAATGCACCTATAATTGCCAAAATGTGAAAACCTATTATTATCAAGTTTACATGTCTCAAACAACTCCCATTAACTCCATTTGAGTCAATAGGTTTAGACCCATAACTTATATAGATCCAAAATCATCTCCTACTTACAAACTGTAATCATAAACTTAAGAAAATAGGTTGGGAATAGAGAAGAATAAGTTAGGAGACTTACCTTTAGTAGCTTTAAAATGCTCCAATCTTCCCCTAAAAGAAAACCCTAGCAAAGCCTAAACTCTCTCCTTCTCCTTCTTTCATTTTCTTTATTTCCTCTCTGTTTTTCACATCATTTTCGTGTCTTATTTTTATAAAAAATATACCATGCACCATGGCATAGCACCATGCATCACGACATATAGTACAAAGAAGACCAGTTCATGTTTTTTGGCCTTGTACACCATGGCATACCACACATGCCACATCATGTGGCATAAAGGCTTTTCTTATTGTTTTCTCTACCTTTGATGTCCAAACAACCTAACTTCACTTCGAGCCTAAATTTACGACTGAAATCACAATTAAAACACTCATTACTTCCCTTTGACCACACATCACAAAAATTCCATTTAATTATCCTTAATTATGCTGATTATTAGGGTTTAAAGTTTAGGATGTTACAACTTCTCTTAAAGAAAAAATTCATTCTAAGTTGGGGATTTAGTGTTACGATCTACAAATAATGAAACTGTATGCATCCTTTCATGTAAATATGTAAAAGCATAAGCCTTTGACACTTTTATTCAGAGTTGCCAAAATCCAAACTTCAAGCTTCAGAAATGTAGTTCGATAGGAGCCCCTGTTCCTTATGTTCAAAGTTGCTAAAATCTAGGCTCCAAGCCTCAGAAATGTAGTTCAGTAGATACGTCTAACTCATATTTGACAGAAAAAAGCTTAATGCCTCATCTCTAACTTAAGGATGAAAGAGTAGCAGAAGGAATTTTAATATTAGAGAAAAGTAAAAAAGCAAAAGTTGTGCACCAAGACCAACTTTTACATAAGGTAGGAGAAAAGAAACATGATATTTGATTTTCTTATTGTGTTCCTGTACATATCAATGACTCAATAGATATCCTAAGTAATCTTGACGGAGGTTCTTGCCATCAAATCTTACATTCAAATCTTATTGTGACTTAATAGATATTTGATTTTTGTAGTAAAACTCATTTTATCAAACGAGGAGGAGAGGAAAACTAATCAGATGTTGCTCACCAACGAAATGCTAAGAGAAAAGAGGAGGAGAAGTGTGAGTCTTGCCAAGCTCTCACAGTTGTGCTTTGAAGGGGGAAAAGAGGAGGAGATGTGGAGGATAAACATCGTGGGTCTTGCTCTCTCCATAGGTCTCGCCAAAGGAGACCAAGAGAGATGTATTGCTGTTGACTCGAAAGGAAGGGGAGAGAGTATGAATTTCTGAAAAATGCTATAATAGATGTGCAAGGGAGGGGAATGCGGGATTTAAAATTCAAAAGCAAAATCCACATTGCTTTTTGGTAAAAAGAGACGTGGATCCACTTAAATTTTAACACCACGTCGCTCTTTAGTAAAAAAGTGACATGGATTTAAAGCAATGTGGCTTTGTTACAAATTTAATCCCACGTTAATTAACTATTATTTCAATTTCTACGTCATACTTGGAAAAGCTATGTGGATTTAATTAACCACGTCGTATAACTATATCTACGACATGGTTAACATATCCACATTCATTTTTTAGAAAGCGACATATATAATGCAAAATTAAACACTAATTTAAAATAATTTTATTTTTAAAAATCCATGTCATTATCTAAAAAATGACATGAATATTATTTTCTACGTTGCTTTTTTTAAAAAAGACGTGAATATATGTAATTATTCAATACTTATTTACAAAATTGCCATTGCTTATATTTTTTATCTCACTTATATAAAAAGTAACGTAAATTGAGGGACATAAAATGTACATTTTGTAGTAGTGCAAGTTGAGGGGACTCTACATCAATCCTAAATCTTACACGCACCTTTATTCAATCAAGTAGAAATCAATCCAAATCTCGTGCTTCTTCATTATTTTATCTCTATCTTCAACCAATGCACAATCTGAAAGAATCAAAGCTGATCAACTAGATGAATCCCCTACAACCATCCCATGGCTTCATCCAAACAGATTGAAAGCATCTTGTCAGAAGAATAATGTCAAAGCTCTATCAAAATCTAATTTCCAAAATTACACAAAATTATACCCTCAAACTAACTAGAATTGGTATTTCAACACTCCATTTCAATATCACAATTACACATAGTTACACCAATAAACTAACCAGAAGTAATTTTTTTAGTAATTTCACAACCAAATATCATCATTCACATGCAAAATTACATCCCCAAAATACTGCAATCCACAAACTAAGACCAAAAATAGATAGAAGGTAGAGAAACTGAGCTCTAAGAAGGTAGATAAACTTATAACATCCTAATTTTTTAGATGTAGATAATATTAGAATGAGATTCTATGATAATTAAAATTTATCATGTAATTATTTGAATAAGTAAAACTCACTCAAAATGGAATAAATTTTAAGGATTTAATTTCTAGATATATTTTTGAGGAGTGGCAAATTTATAAGGTTAAGTGAGATTAAATAAACAGAGAGAACTTATTTATCAAATAAAGAAATTATATTTATTTAAATATTATTTAAATTAAATTGGAACAAAATATGGTTAAGATTTAATCTTTCAGACCTTTTAAAAGATTTTGATTAATTGTAGATAAATTATAACAGAGGATTTAAGGGTTTGGGAGAAAATAAAAGTCTTTATTAAATACATACATATACATATAATGCAAAAGAAAAGAGGAAAAGAAAAGGAAAAACAAATAATAATCAATAAATGGTAACTCACGTTGGCCAAGGCCACCATGGTTTAGGAGTGCCGTGCGTGAACATATACTCCCTCTCATTCTCTTTCGATCAACGCTGAGATAATACTGTGTGAGTGTGAGAGATAGATCGAGATTTGAGAGGAAGAGTGATTTGTGCTGTTGAATCCCAAAAAGTTATCTAATTGATTTAGAGACTTCTAAAAATTAAACTAGTATTTGAGCTGGTGATGTTGAGAATGTTCCTAAACGCATAATTTAAACTTGGAAAAGATGTGACAATGATTTATTCTTTCGTATTGTTGATTTTTATTATTAAATATCTATATGTTTGTATTGGCAATGACTGTGCCCATTCAGGGTTTGTTTGGTCACTTGAATTGGAACTAGAATATATGTTTAAACCTTTCTAGCATGCTTGTGTATTTTCTTGAAATATCTATATATATATATATATACTCTCTCTGTTCAAAAATATAAGGTATTTTTTTGATGTGTTGAATGTTTAAAAATGTAAGACATTTTTAGTCTTTTGAAGTGTAATCATTGCCTTTTTTTAAAAAGTGCCCCTATTGATAATGACTTTATATTTATTGTAGGGTATTTAATAGGGATAAATATAAAAAGATAGGGTTAGTTAAAAAGTAAGTAATTACTTTATTAGGGGGTAAGATTCGGTTAAAAATGTTTTACATTTTTTAAAGGAGGGAGTATTATTTTAATTCTTTTCAAGCATGCTAGTGTTTAGATTAGAATTCAATAAGAGATGGTTATATATGATTATTTAAATCCTTTCAAGCAAACTTGTAAATATTTGAAATGGTATAAAAAATAATTTTTGCTCCTTTCAAGCTTGCTTGTGTGTTTTGGAATGCTGTGAATGTGATGCATTTGTGAGGAGTATAAGGGTGGGTACTGTGATTTATGGAGGATGTGATGAGAGATTATTATTTTATTAATGCCATGTGGTACACCTCCACTTGGTGCATAGTGGATGGTTCTTTGTAGGCAATGCACTTTTGATTGAGTATGTCCTTAGTCTAGGCTTTAGTTGATTGCATAAGGTAGATAAGGCAGGCTACAAGGAAGGATCAAGGTTTGCATCACTTGTTTGATGGTTTTAAATGAGCCAACTTTCTTATTTATTGTGAAAATGAAATTCTCATAGTGGTGAAATTAGTTTGTGAAATGAAATTGTGAAAGTACCTATGTGTGTGTTGGGGGGGATAGTGAAATGAGTTTGTACCATTTTGTTGGTGTAAGTTAGCATATTCATTTGTTACTAAGATTTTAGATCTCACATGTAACCTCTTACAATTTTTAGGTAAGAGTTATGGTAGAGCACAAAGGAAGGCACCAGAGAGTTGAGCGATAGATCAATGGTCTTGCATCTCATATGTCTAGTTTACTTTGTTTATTGCTATGGCTTAGGACCACATATTTATTTTATTATTTTATTAGTTTTGGACCATTTTAATAAATATGGTATTTTGGGTCTTTTAGAATTATTTTAAAGGAGTTTTTACTAAATTGTGGGATAAATCCAATTATTTTTATTACAGTATTTTTTTATTTATTTGGTTTTGGATTTAATTATTTATTAAATGGTTGTGGTGGGCTTGAAAGCCTCAGTTGTTTTATTATGATTATTTTTTTTACTTGACGGGTTTTAGTTAATGTATTTTTTGTCTATCAAATTGAGGGTGTTACAAAACTCACCAGGTTGACAATGCAAAGGGAAGACTGGACACACAATGGTAGAGGGAAGAGTGGAAGAATTATAAGTCCAGAGGGACTCACAGTTGTAGGGGAACTTGATGACAAACTGGAGGGAAGATGTGAACTTGCCAAGCTTTGCCTAGGGAAGACCAAACATAAGATCATGAAGGCCGTTGTCTTCGATTGAAGCATAATGTGAGAGAGAGAGAGAGAGAGAGAGAGAGAGAGCATCTTCTAAAACCTATAATCCCTTAAGTTCTATTGAAGCTCACACCAGTGATTGAGGGGACAATGAAAGCATGAGGGAAGACAAGAACTCAAGAAGCCATGGGTGGGTTTTTTGAATCTGAGGGAAGATGAGAACTGAGAAGCCATGGGTAGGGTGGATCAAATATGAGGGAATACCAAAAAGAAGAAGCAAAGAATGTTGAACTAAAAAAGGCATGTATTTTTTTAATTCTACAATATATGACATGGGGCAGATAACAATCAACTTAACGGTCAAAATCTAGATATGTTAGTCTAACACAAAATTGTACCCTTTTTAAAAACAATGGGGTGACATTGTATCTTTTAAAATGTAAGGATACGAATTAAGTCTTTTTGAAAACATTTGAGGCAGATTTGTACTTTAGGCCAATTCTAAAGGTAACTCTTAATTTGCAATTAGGATTTTCGTTTACAACTATTTGAATTAATTTTTACAACTATCATTAATTTTTTTTGGACTTTAATGTCATTTTTTTTAAATCCTTGTGACGTGGTGCGTCATGGACCAATTGACCATTTAAGTGGACAGGATTTAAAGATTTGTTGAAAAAGGTGACAATAAGAGGGTTCGACTTGTTTTAAAGACATAACTAGAGTATAATTCTCCCAAACTACTATTCCTCTCGTCTTATTTACAAGACACTTCAAACATGTTTAATCAAAATTAAGAAAAACTTTAAAATTTATTAATTTTGTTTAGAAATTTAATAATTGTCAGCTTTATCCTTATTAAATATATATACTTTGATAATATATTTTCTCTCTTCAACATTTAATGGAGGTTAAATAGGAACATTTGTAATAAAAATTTAATGAGATGATTTATAAATAAAACCAAAAAAATATTTCTTTTTGCCCTATAAATAGGACCAACAAGACTATAAATTAGAGAAAATTACTTTAAGGTTCCATTCAGGACAATTAATTACTTTTAGATTTATTGACAATTGAGCTTTGTCATTCATCTCAACTCAGTTGTCAATAAACTTGAGAATAAATTGTCTTAAATGGTACTTGTATGTAATTCTCCCTGTGAGTTAAAAACATAAGGAAAAGTGAACTCCTGCTAACAAATTATAAGACGCGAAATCATTTATTCATGTCTAAATTCATTTACCATTAGTTCGAGAGCTTCTATGCAACACACATTCATCGGAAAGCATGACATAAATAAGTATATATTAATTATATAACTTTACAATACTACCCTCCGGCTCCATGCATGCTTTAATTAACTAGCTACCTTGGTGGTCCAGCTTCTTTGTGAGCCACATCCATTTCTGTCTCGTTATGAAGATTTTCTTCCTCTGATCTGAACTTCTTGTAAATGTCACTTCTGTAAAAGCTTCTTGTCCTCGCCACCAAAATAAGTGACACCAGTGCCCCAAGCAAGGTCACTCCTGTGATGATGAAGAAGGCCAATTTGTAACACTCACTTCCATTACAGTTCAGTTCTTCTCCTTCCATCCTCTTCAATCCCTTCGCCGCCAATTGCCTCATGGCTTCCTTGTCGTACAGATGACCCGCCACTCTCACGCTCATCAAATACGACCCTATAGGGCTCGCCATCGACCCTACATTATACAGCGTCGAGTAATATTTCAGCCCGAAGACTTCTGAAATAATAGAGAATAGTACTGGCCAGTTCGCTCCGAAGCAGAACCCTATAATCACTGATGCCACGTACAGTCCGTTTGGGACGTTGAAAGCCACGAGAAGATAGCCCACGCATGAAAGGACCAGAATTGATGTGAGCATGAAGGGTCTCGGGAATTTGAGCTTTGTAACTATGAACTCTGAGATCACCCCTTGAGCTATCTTCCCCAGATAGATCCAGATCGCCATCAGAGACACAAATGTTGTTATGCTGTGTGGCGAGTACCCTAAAGCTGTCCCTATTTGGCTTAGATTGTTCACCACTGTTAGGGTACCTCCAAGCCCACATATTGTCGCAGAAAACAAGACCGCCATGTCTAGACTTAAGATCGCTTGCAGGATCGTGTAGTCTTCCCCTCTTTCTGGTTTTCTGAATATGTTTCTCCACCATGAACACGACGTAGACACAGCCTCTTTGTGTTCTTCAGACTTGTGTTGGTTCGTCATCTCGTGATCGTACTCAAGCTTGGGCTTTTCTGTGGTAATGGTTACATTCTGTGGTTCTTGTTGGTTGGCTTTGCATAGCTTGAGCTCCTCTGTGATTACAACCACGAAAGGCAGGAGGAGGAGAAAGAGCATGAGAGAAGATGAGAGATAATACTCGTTCTGGGTAAATTTCAGACATTTTTCCAGAATGATGATGACGAGAAGAAAGCCTGCGAGAAGAAGCGACAGGTAGACGAACTTGTAGAAATTTCTGGTGTCGTTCTTCTGTTGAACACCCTTGTGGTGCCTTATTACGGGGAGAAACAAAATAGAAGCCGCCGTGGGAAGCCAGGCCATAAGCAAGAGAAGAGACTTGGAATCGTTCCCATAGAAAGCGTAATATAATTGAGTTATAATCGCCGCGCTCAAGCCCAAGTAGCCGCTCAGCATTCCGATGACAATGCCTCGGGAGCCGGGGAAGTTCTTGACGGAGGTGACGACGACGCCGGTGTTGGTGGAGCAATGAGAGTTGGCGCCGATGAAGACATAGAAGGCCATGAGGGGGACGCTGGGCGGGTGGGATAATTTGCGGTTGACGGCTAGCCAGATCATGAAATAGCCGAAGAAGTTGAGGATGGCGCCGACAGAGACGACGACAAACGGCGGCGTGACCTCGTTGAGGAGGCCGGCGAGGATGCCGAGGTGGGAGCCGAGGTCTTTGAAGAAGGAGAGGAGGTTGAGGGTGGACTGGTCGTAGCCGAGGACGGACTTGATGTCGCGGGAGTAGAGAGCAAACATGTAGCTGGCGCCGGAGACGGACATGATGAGGAAGGAGGAGAAGATCATGAACCACCGGCCGGTGAGGAGCTGGCGGGCGAAAGACTTCGTCGGTGGGAGCCATGTGGTGATATGAAATCCTGAAAAGGCCACCATGTTGGGTCAGGGATGAACGAAGAGATAATGAGAATTGATACATGTGAATATTCCTCTGTTCTCTACTCCTATTTATTATGTTTATCTTTATTATTTTATCCTTATCAAATATAAAATATATTAAAATATTTAATTTTAAAGTAGATATATCTAACAGAAATAAAGTTAAAAATTTATTAAGTTTTTAAATAAAGCTAATAAAATATAACATTTTTTGTTTTAATAAAAATATTAAAAATGATTTATAAATAACAGGAAGCATGTAAGAATTGTGACCACCAGACAATTCTGATGATTTATAAATCTAATAACTGCTGCTTTGAATTTGATTTCAACCGAAGGGTGAAGATCTGTTTGAGGCCTGGATCCCCCCCACCGCACTGCTAACTTCTTATACGATGATCTATACAACCGTAGCAATAGTAACATGCAAATTAAAATGCAAATGGATATCTATGACTGAAAAAACGAGGGATTAAACGTTATCAGCTTGTCTATTCACTCTTTTTAATATTAAACTATCCATTTTTAATTCTTACTGTTTAACAAATCAGATTGAAATTAAAATTAAATATTCCATATTTTAAAATAAAAATCCTTCTAATTTAGAAGAATTTTTTTTTTTATTATATATATATATTAAAAAATTCAATATAAACTTGTTAATGTTTTTTATTATCTCTTATATATTATTTACAAACATTTAACTACCTTATTATTTTCATCACAAATATTTTTCAAACATTTTTATAAATTACATTTCATCAAACATATTCTAAAATTATAAAAATCAATGTCTTTTTTTTTTTGTAGTTTTACATTCGAAAGAACTTTACACTATATATAATTCAAATAAATTTTGATTTATTAAATTAACCTTTTGAAATAATGTATCCAAAATACTCCCTCCATTAAAAAATGTAAAATATTTTTTGAGGAGTTGGATATTCAAAAATATAAAGCATTATTAGTCTTTTAAGGTGTAATAATTTTTTTTAAAATGCCCTATTGATGAATGACTTTATATTTATTATAAAATTTTTAATAAGAATAAATATGAAAAAATAGGATTAGTTTGAAAGTAGGTAACTACTTTATTGGGGGTGAGATTCTGTTAAAAATGTCATACATTTCTTAATAGAGAGAATACAAAGTTTTATTATAATAATTAATATTTACCATATTAACTTTTGTCTAATAAATTAAACTTTTGACAAACTGACTTTTAAGTTTTGACCAAGGAAAAACCAAATGGACGCTAAGATAAGAATTTGAGTGAGCAAGATAGGTTAAGGAGAGGAGTGGGCTTACGAGCATTGTGTGTGAATAAGATGTGCATGTAATGATTCACAACATAATTAATGCTCTTAAGCTTTCAAGCATTCCTCTTCCATCTGTTCGATTCCTCTTTCCCGTTTGTTTATTTATGTTGTTCCAGCACCCTGTTATTTGCAAAAAGATTATTTTTAATCTGGAGAGTTGTCACATTCAACCTATGTGTGGCAAAATAATTATTAAAGATAGTGTTCTCGAACACAACTCAAACCAGATTATCTACTGAATTTTTCAACAAGATCAACCTAGGATAATTCAAATACTTGAATTATTACATTTGATCCTTTTAAAAAAATTACATTTAGGCCAATTATTAAGAAAAAGAAATCAGAGTGTAAAAGAATTATCGACCAATTTTTTCATATTTTTTAAATTTAATTTAATCAATGAGAAATTTTTTTTTTAAGATTTTTCTATGTATAAGCCAAGGAAAAGAGGGGCAAGCTACACATTATCCATATCCATATTAAATAAATAAATGATTTTAAGATAGTTAATTTTGGAGATGACAATAAATGTCATATGAGCAGCATTAAGTTAGACTCCATTACTATTAAGAAAAAAAATTCATCAGGAAGACCAGATTAAAAAAAATCATCAGACTATGGTGATTTTGATATAGGCCTAAATCTATGTAAGTTGAATTCAATTCCTCCAGTTGATAAGATTATTGGGATTATATGAGGATTAAATCTATGTTGCGTTAGGAGATCCACGTACCAAAGTTGAAATTTACCCTGACTGTATTGAAGCTGTTAATTTGATTATCATCCTTTTGCTGTATTTATACTCTAACATAAACTCTTTTTATTTGATTTGAAAGTATTTTTATTTAATGAAAACTTGAGATCCCATACTTGTTATTATTCAGTTTAAACTTGGTTGTGATTAAGTAACTAGGGTAATAAAGGTGGTTTTACATGGATGCTGTGCATACAAGAGAGACTATTTAAATCTTAAACTAACTCAAAAAGGATTAGATTAGTCATGGTGAGAAAAGTGTGTATTGATAAATCTTAAACTAACTCAAAAAGGATTAGATTAGTCATGGTGAGAAAAGTGTGTATTAATAAATCTAAGACATTCAATGCATAAATTTAATTAAGAATAAATTAATTATAGAGTTATTTGTGCTGATCTTGATAGGATTTCTAGTACAAATACCTAAAATAGAAACATCAAGCCTATATGGTCATGGCAAGGCACCTAGTATGAAATAAGGAAGAAAAAGACATAAAATTAGTCATATCTTATCCACCAAGTGTGAATAGAAGATGTTGAGTTATTCATCCTTTGTGAATCAAAGCTCAAAATTAAAGTTGGGGCTCTATCAAAATACTTGGGAAATATGGGTCTTTATGCATAATAAAACTAGGACTATAAGTGCAATATTCCCATTGTTCATTTTTTGAATTTTGAGTAGAAATAGTTTTCCCTAAGAATAATAAGCATATTCTTTAGATAACCACATTGAGGGTGGTTTATAGGAGAGGCTAAAGAGAAAACATACAAAAGAGACTATCTAAATCTTAGATTGATTAAAAAAGGATTAGATTAGCCATGGTGAGAACAGTGTACATTTGTAAATCTAGGACATTCAATGCATAAATTTAATTAAGAATAAATTAATTATAGGGTTATTTATGCTAATTCTTAATAGGATTTTTAGTACAAATACCTGAAATACAAACATCAAACCTACATGGTCATGGCAAGACACCTAGTATGAAATAAGGAAGAGAAAGACATAAAATCAGTCATATCTTATCCACCAAGTGTGAATGAGAAATGTTGAGTTAGCCATCCTTTATGAATCAAAGCCCAAAATCAAAGTTGGGGCTCTATCAGAATACTTGATAAATATGGGTCTTTGTGCATAATAAAACTGGGATTATAAGTGCAATATTTTTGTTGTTCATTTTTCGAATGTTAAGCAAGAATAGTTTTCCTTAAGAATATGCATATTCTCTAGACAACCACTCTGTGGGTGGTTTATAGGAGAGGCTAGAGAAAAAAATATAGACACTTTACATGCTTAGAAAAATTTCTCCCATCTCTTTCTCTCTCTTCTCTTCGTACTCTTGCTATATTCCCGAACTGAGTCTACACTTTAATGTTGTTCTCACATATGTCCTATCGGTGCAACTTATCTCATTCAGGTATACTTTCCTCCTCCACAAACTTACATCGGTTAACATTTTGTTTCTATTAATAGAATTTTCAATTTCTATTCATAAAAAAAATTAAAAAGTGGTATACCAAGTTATATTTGGATAATTAATATTAAGAAGCAAGTGAGGGTTTTGTAGTTTGTGTGAGGGTGCATGCGTCAAAGTAATAACAAGTGATGATCTTGGGTTAATATACGGGTTTGGAAAAGAAGTGAATTTACAAGAAACTAATATAAAATAATTGTAATTGAAAACAATTAATTCGCTCCTCTATGCATATAGTAAATGCAGTGTCAGGTGCTTTTTTGCAAAATTTATTTGGGTTTGCGTAATAACTTATTTTTAAAAGATAGCCTACTAGAAGATCCACCTATTTTCGGTCTTCGCATCTGAGTTTCTAGGCTTCTGGAAATGTTGGGATATATATTTATTTAAATGGTTTTTAATCTCCACCATTTGAATTTCACTGAGTTTTATTTTGTCTGTAGATTTATATTTTGTTTTATTACACAATGTTAAGAAGCGTCCTGCATTGAACCACCATCATTTCAACGTTCAAAAAGTGTTGTAATATAATTGTGCCCAATGTTCCTGTTTGATTCACGGTCCGTTTAAGGCTTGCATGTAGAAGGATCAAATTGCACCAGTCTTAGAGTTTTCTAGTTATCTATTCTCCCTTGCTGCACTATTACTTTGTCTAAGCCACCTGAGTAGCAATTTGTTTCTGTAAACTTCTGTTATTCTATACCTCTGTTTTTGTAGAAAAACAATCTCTTTAATACAAAGAGCTGCTATATTTTTTTACTAATGTGCTGGAAGAACTTTTAAGAATATGTAGTGTAGTTGGACACGGCTCAGATTACATCAAACTTGCTACTTCCAGCAGAGAGTAGCTTCATGCGAAAGAAAGTTGTCGGAGTAAAATAAAGTTGTAATTCCCTATCCAATCCTCACTGGATCGAAATGTTTAAAAAAAAAAATGAGTCCAATAACTGTTTTTCTTTGAATTTTGAATTCAGTGAGTGACTTAATTTCATTCGCTTAATAAGAGTCTTAATTATAACTGTTATATTTTATCACTACTTAAAAATTATCAAAATATATTTTATTCCAAAATTTTAAAATAATTCTGACAATTAGAACTCTCCTTATATATATGTTTTCCTCTTTAAAAATGTAAAATTTAATACTTTTTAGTATTGCATAATAAAATTTCTAACAAGTATTCGGTTGATGATAGAAGATTACTGATTAGTGATTATTGCTATTTACTCTTCTATCCTTTTCATGAGACTTTGGTGAATTTTTTTTTCTTTTTAATAAGATATCATAATATGAGATACTAGTATTTATTACATCCTCTTCACACTACTGCAAAAAACACAATTTACGTCCTTCAATTTATATCACTTTTAAATAAAGTGACATAAAAAATAAAGGCGATGACAACTCTATAAATAAGTGCTCAATGGCTTGAAACATTCATGTCATTTTTAATAAAAAGTGACATAAAAATAATATTTATGTCATTTTTTTAATTTAGGACGTAGATATTTAAAAATAAATCATATTAATTCATGTCTCTTATCTTTAAAAATAAACGTAGAAACTAATCCACGACATGAATTTAATAGTTTATAATAATTAATATTTAAATAATCAATGTCCCTTTTATTAAAAAATAGATATGGATTACATGAGTAAAATCCAAAAACTTATAATATAAAAAATCCACATCTATTTTCATGAATAAAGGATGTGGAGTTTTACACTAAAAAATTTAAATATAATTTAAGTTTATCTATGTCCCTTTTTTGACTAAATGGGACGTGGATTTAAGTGATTCATTTAAAAATATAAATTTTAAAATTAAAATTATCTACATCACTTTTATATAAAAAAAGAATGTGAAATTTATTTTTAAAAATTGTAATAATTAAAATCTAATCCATGTCACTTTTTATATAAAAAAGGACGTGGATTTGAGTTTAAAAAATTATAATTAGATTGACAGTTAAAAAAATATTATTATTAGAATAATAATTTTAGAATAAAAATTATTATAATAAAAAAGAGAAAAGGAAAATGGGACAGTTAAAAAGAAGAATATTCTTTTTACAGGAAAGATAAATATTTAGACTTAATATTTAAGTTCACAGATGTCACTTTTTTGATAAAATGGGACACGAATTTGAGTGATTAAATTAAAAATATCAATTTTAATATCTACATCATTTTTCTTTAAAAAAGAACATAGATTTTATTTTTAAAATTTTTTTAATTAAACTGATATCGTCTATTAACTTAATCAAGTTACTTTTTATTAAAAGTGATGTGATATATATAATTTGCTTTTTTTTTTTAACAAATCTCTTAATATCCACGTCTTTTTTTAAGAAAAAGATACGTGAATAAGCCAATAAAGCTTCTAGCTCTAACTCAAAATTTTAATTTTTTTTAATTTTTTTTGCAAATTCTCATAATATCCACGTCACGTGGATAATTCAGTAGAATTACAATTCCAACTCAAAATTTTAATTTCTTTTAATTTTATTTTTTGAAAAATCTCATAATATCCACATCTATTCTTAAGAAAAAAGAGACATGGATAATCCAGTAGAAATCTCAATTCTAGATCAAAAGTTTAATTTCTTTTAATTTTAATTTTTTTGAAAGATCTCGTAATATCCATGTCTCTTGTTCAGAAAAAGAGACGTGGATAATCCATTAGAAATTTCAACTCGACTCAAAATTTTAATTTCTTTTAATTTTTTTAAAATCTTTAAGAATAATTTTTTTAAAATGTGGTAATATCGACGTGGATAATATTCCACATCTCTTTTTTTTTTTAAAGAGATGTGGAAGAGCATTTAAAACCTTTCCTGTTCTGTCTCTCGCTTGCGAATCTCAAAGTCTAAAAACCTCCAACTTAGAAACAGAAGCCTCCAACTCTCAAATCGGTGGTAGCCCATAGCTCATCTTCCTCATCTCATGAAACCCCAACTCATCTCCTTCCTTGTCTAGTAAAACCCATAGCTTATCTCCCTTAAAGCTCAGCACCTATAACTCGTCTCCTGAAGCTCAGCTCCCCTTCAGCTCATCTCCTTCCTCGTCTAGTAAAACCCATAGCTCATCTCCCCCAAAGCTCAGCACCTATAGCTCGTCTCCTGAAGCTCAGCTCCCCCTTTAGCTCATCTCCTTCCTCGTCTCGTAAAACCCATAGCTCATCTCCCCCCAAGCTCAGCACCCATAACTCAAAAACAGATTCAAGTTTTATAGTGTTACTTGAGTTTTTGAATAAAATACTTTCAACCCATAATTTTCTTCCAAAATATATGTATGAGGTAAAGAAAATCTTATGCCTGATGGGTATGGATTATAAAAAGATACATGCTTGTCCTAATGACTATATACTATACAAAAATCAGTATCAAGAGCTACACAAGTGTCTGAAATGTGGGACCTCATGCTACAAAGTGAAGAAAGATGATGGTGCTGATAATGTTGATGGTAATTATAAGATTAAAACTAAGGTCCTCTGTAAAGGTATTGTGGTATCTTCCAATAATACCATAGTTTAAAATATTTGTTGCCAATCCAACAAAAGCAAAGAATTTGAGATGGCATTTTGATGAGAAGATATCTGATGGAAAGCTTCAACACCTCAGCTGATTCTCTACAATGGAAGACAATAAATCACCTGTTCCTTAAATTTGGTAGGGATCCAAGAAACCTTTGACTTGGACTCTATATGAATGGAATCAACCATTATGGTACTTAGTAGCACAAACAATGCATGGCCAGTCTTATTAGTTATTTACAACCTACCTCCTTAGTTGTGTATAAGCATAAGTACATAATGTTTGTTTTTATGATTTCAAGACCGAAATAGCCCGAAAATGATATCAATATCTACCTGGAACCTTTAATTGAAGACTTAAAAATGCTATAGGAGGAAGGTATCGAGGTATTTGATGCTTATAAGCAAGAGCATTTCAAGTTGAATGCCATGATTTTCACTACAATAAATGATTTTCCTGCATATGAAAACTTGTGTCATGATATAAAGGGCATAATACATGTCCTATATATGAAGAAGGCATGCATTATTACCAACTTAAGCATGAAAGAAAAACAATCTACCTTGGTCACTGAAGATTTCTTCGATATCATCCTTACTGTAGGTTGAATAAGGCTTTTAATAATGGCTCACAAGAGTATGAAATGGCTCCTAAGGCCTTAAGTGACAGCAAGTTTATTAAGGTGTGGAAAAATGAAAGTTACTTTTGATAAGTATAAAAAAATGCAAGTGAGAAGAATTTGTGGAAAAAAAGGTTCATTTTTTTTAATCTTCCTTATTGGTGGAGTCTAGATGTGAGGCATAGTCTAGTCTTGATGTGATGCATGTTGAGCAAAAATGTATGTGATAATCTTGTTAGTACGCTCTTACACATAAGTGGAAAGACTAAGGATGGAATAAACGCCAGACTGGACTTAGCTGAAATAAGAATAAGAAAAACACTTGCATGTACAAAGAGAAAAGGGCCACTAGCAGTGCACACATTATCTAAAGACAAGAAAAGAAGTTTATGTGAATGTTTGCATGGTATTAAGGTACCACAGGAGCATTCTTCAAATGTTAGCAGACTTGTCTCCCTAAATAATTTGAAGTTAATAGGCTTGAAGTTGCGTGATTGTCATGTGTTGATGCAACAACTTTTACCCATGGCTATTTAAATCATTATGAAAAATGATGTTAGACACCACTATACGAGATTGTGTATATTCTTCATCCTATTTGTAGTAAATTCATTGACACTAATAAGTTAGATCAATTGAAAAATGAGGCTTATATTATTTTGTGCCAATTGGAGATACACTTCCTCCAACATTTTTTGACATCATGATCCATTTATAGTTCATTTGGTAGAAAAATAAGGCTTGTGGTCCTGTTATCTAAGGTGGATGTACCTGTTTAAGCAGTATATGAAAATCTTAAAAGGATATTCCAAGAATCCATACTGACCTGAAACATCAACTGTTGAATGATATGTTGCTGAAAAGGCTATTAAATTTTGTATTTTATATCTAAAAGGGTTGGAGGCGGTTTTAAAGTCCCTCAAACTTAACATGAGGGGATATGACTTTTTGGTAAGGGTACACGAGGGGTCAAAGTAAAAAGTATGTCTCGTGAAGAAGTGTTGCAAGCACATTTGTATATTTTGAATAACATGGAAGAAGTTCAACTTTATTTAGATGCTCATAAAAAGTTGTTAAAAGACAAGTACCCAAGAAAAAATGAGATGCATCTAGCTAATGAGCACAATATAGACTTTTAGAAGGTGGTTAAAGGACATGGTTATGAATGAGATTGGTGCATCCGATGCAATAACATGGTTAGCTAAGGGAGTTCCTTTTGAGGTTGTATACTAAGGCGGATATGAATAAATAGATATTCCTTCTACACAAAAGCCCAAGATGATAAAAGTACGATGCAAGATAGTAGAGTAATGATAAAAGCAGAAGCGATGCATTTTTTCTAGTTCAAAAGATAATAACCCCTGTTGGTTCCATACCTAATATTAAGTGATTGAAGAGATATGGTAAGTAAAACTACACCAACTTCAAAGTACCTATTTTTAAATGTAATTGTTTCACTTTAATGGTATTAAATAAATAAGGAATTTGGATTTGTTTAGTTAATCTTAATAGGGTTGATTCCAAAGATGAGCCCTTCATTTAGTGACTCAGGAAAAATAAGTGTTTTATATCACTGATCTCCCAAATAAACAGTGTTCTATTAACTGTAAAGGAAAAGACAAATTATTGATATGGAGGATGACGACTTAAGTTTCAATCTTGATGAAATCTCACCTTTTACTACAATTCTCTACCTAGATCAACTGAATTAGATTTGGTTGATGATAAATGTAGTTACAGATGATCACTGTGAAGGAATTTGGAAAAATGAATAAAGTATGACCCCAATTAATAAAACAATTGTTTTGTTTTTGCTTAATATTTCATTTATTTAGTTTTATATATTTCATTTAAAAGAAAATTACTCAATTGCATCATTTTTCTTTTTTTTTAATAGGAAATAGAGGGTTCTAGTGGGGATGTTGGTGACACGTCAGGTACATCTAAAAAAAGAAGGGTAGAGATAGTATAAGTTAAAAAGCCGACTCTACGTCAAGGTACTATGGAGAGGGTGTATTTAGATTTTCATGATTATAGAACACCATTTAGTCCATAAAGGGTTAAGTTCATAAGTTATATAGGCCTTATAGCTCGATTAAGGTTGGGATCTTGTACAATAAATGGAAGGAAGTATCAAAGCTATGAAGGACTTGATTTGGAATGACATTTTAGTATGAATATTTTTTTATGCTATTACTTTACTTATATTTGATGTTATTAACTCACTTTATAAATATTATACCTTATAGCTCACTTATGATGTCCCTCCTACCCTTGAGATGAAGAAAGATTAGCTTCAACAAGTACATGATCGATGGAAAGATTTCAAGTCAACACTTTCCAAGGAATACATTTAAGGAGAGAAGAAGAATGAGGATCCTTATTTGAATATAATTTTATTGATCATGAGACTTGGACACAATTTGTGAGGTCACGAAAAGATCCTGAATTTCAGGAAAATTTTGATAGAATCTATCACTAACTTAGTTTTATTTTATTTTAAAATCTACATCTGACTTTGTCAAATTTAATCATAGAAATTAAGTGCACTGAACAAAGAGAGACACTTAAGCATAAATATCAACATTACTTATCTCATATCAACATTACTTATCTCGGGGGGTATAGAAAGCTGGACATGAAGCTTATAGAAGTTGATTTTAAGGAATTAAAGAAGCTGTAAGTTCAGACCCAGCATTGTTGTTAATCCCCGCCTCCTCCTACTCATCAAAGAAAAGGAAGGAGGCAAGGATCAAGAAAGGGCAATACATCACTTCAGAGACTATTGAAGTTGCTGCAAGGATTGTGAGTAATTATATTAAATGAATTAAATTGAAATTTAAATTTCATGGTTTTCATTAGTTGTATATTATATGATTCATTTAGGACAATCTTCCCAAAATTCATTTCATCCACCGAAAGAATGGACATCTTAGCGATTGAAATTGAAATGCCAGATTACACTGGCCGCGTTAGAGGGATAGGAAAAGAAGTTGGTTTGAGGCAGTACTTCAGACCAACACCATGAAGATCGGGAGTTGTATCTGGGCCGAGCTTGATGAGATTTTAGATAAGGTTACTCAAAAGTACGAGCAAGATCATGTGTTGTTCCGTGAGCAGCTTCTTCAGGAGTTCAAATCCATGGTCTCCAATATGGGAGCTATATAGGAACTGAGCAGCAAACTGAGCAGTAAGGACCCCAGGTTTTTAATTAGTTAAATATTTAGTTTTTTCTATTTTTTCTATTTTATGTTTAACCTTTTCATTTATTTTTCCAGACTTCTCTTGTGCTTCAAAGCACGAAAGATAGTCATAATCCACTGGATACAGTAGGGCATGCCATAGTCCTTCAGCAAATGATGAGACTTCTTGTTTTCTTTATTTGGATAAGCCCATGAAGTGGGTAGCTGCTGTAGCTCGAGTATACATGCTCAGGGAAACAATCTATCATATACTATTTCAGACAACAAGTCAAGGTGTCGTTGAGGTTATTCTTGAGCCTCATGTGACAGTGCCATTCCTTACTGATAAGTTGTAAAATTAGGCCAAGTCCTAGGTCACTTCATTCTATGACCTAAAAGACTTGATGACATAGATATGTCAATTTGATGGTAAAAAAAAAAAACCTATTATTGTTTGATTTTTTATTTTACTTAATTTATATAACTTGTATTCATTTGATGTGTCATTAGGATCCTAAAGAGCTGAGGACTTCCCTTATCTGACATAATGTATGAGTTTTTTAAGGTAATGATAAAGCCAATCCAGTTGACGATGTCTAAAAGAATTGTGGTGCAGATAGATCATATCCTTTTACAATTAATGAGAAAGACATCCTGAAATTCCTATTGATGAGAGAGTTAGATATATCCTGGGCCATGTTATCAATCTTGTAAATTTATTATTTATATTTTATCTCATTTTCTTTTATGCTAATTTATATGCATTAATTTTTATCTCCTTTGCTAATAGGTTTCTCAACAATCTCTACACTGACCTAAAGAAAATCAATTGGATTTTTATGTCCCGCTTTTGTGGCGTTGACTCACAATGATATCCATGATAGGACGAGATACGTAGGCAATACTATTTCAAAATAAAATTACCATGTTATTTAACCCAGTTCTTGAAGGGCAAGTTATATATTAATTATATTTCTTATATCTTGTAGTTATCACTAATCTCTTTGTGTTGTCTTCCCGTATTTGCACAAGATTTACTAGTTTGCTCTATGGGCAAGCAACCTAATGGTGAAACTAAAGATATATTTAATATGTAAGTTAAGGTTTTATAATTTATAAATATTAGTTTTTTTATATATTTAAATTGTTTTAATCTCTTGTTTTTTAATTTAAATTTTATTATAGTCATGAAAGATACATCATATAATGGGGGAAGCCGCCACCCACCCAAAAGTGAACAAAAAAAAATGGCTCACCGACTTGAATATTTTCAAATGTGAGTAATTATTATTCAAAGTTCTTCATCTTCAATCATTCTATATATGTTATTGTTTATGCTATCATTTGATTTTTATTTGTCCAATGCCATCGACAGATAGTGAGTACAAAGTGCAGATACTATATTATATGTTATATGTACGAAATTATTCAATTGGTACCAATGAGAATTTACACCTAGTATGTAGTTTAATCTCAATGAAAATTTAGAGAGGAGTACAGAGGCTTTAGAGTTTTACTAGATCTAATGAAAATCATATAAAAATTTGCAACTTTTTGACAATGAGTACCCCTACACAATGAAAAGATAATGACATTCGAAATACATCTGACATCAACTTCATAGTTATTTACATAGTCTAAATTTTATAGTTTGTTAATTAGGATTTTAGCTTGACTTAGAAGTTAGAAGGTTCGAAACTCTATTTAGTATATTGTTATAGTGTGAATTTTGATTGTAAATATTGAACACTTGAAGAGATAATGGCTTTAGTGTTCCTTTAGTTTATATATGCTTATGCTACCGCTGTATTTGTTGGACTATTGATATTGGGTTGCGCTATTGGAAAATTTACAAGTTTATTAGCTATAAAGAAAAATACAAATTATATATTAAAAAAATAAATAATTTATCCCTTTTTCAATTATATAGAATGTGCCTTTCCAATGTTTTACTGACAAAAAATGTGTTTTTTTTTTTACATCCTTCTTAAAAGTGATAGATTTATTCATTTTTTATGTTCTTTGATCTCTGTCCCATAGAGGGATGTAAATACCCTTAAAAAAAACGTTAAAAGCCTTTTTATAGTAGTGTGACATTGCCCTTATTTAATATCAATTCATGTTTCTTTTAAATTAAGTTATATCACATGGGTTTGAATTTTGAGTGAAAGTAAAATTAAAAATAATGTTGAATTTGAGTTTTACAAGGCCCGAACATTGTTTGTTGATAAATTTTCAATTTCTCTTGATTTTCATGATGATGATAAAGTTAATTTAAAAGTGCCTTCTAAATTAAAAAAATAAAGACAGCATTGCCTTTGTCACAAATTATCAAACAATTTGAAACATGATTACATATACCAATAGAACTCAATAATAATATTTTAAAAACTTACTTTTTTAAAATAAAAATGTAAACTTAAAAAAAGTCCTTCATTTATTATCAATTTATTTTTAAAAAAATATATTTTTTTTATTTAAAATAATTAAGGGTAAAATTAAAATATTACTATGGTTTAAGTAAATAACCCCATTTTATTGATTTACATTGAAAACTAGATCAGTGACTAAACTGACTAAAATCAAGAGTCAGGGATCAAGGATTCAATCAGGGTTAAATTGAAAGTCAAATCAGTCATAATAAAATAAGATAATTTAAATAAAAAGACATTAGTATTACAACATTTATCTATATTAATGACAATGATTTGGGAATTTTTTTTACTGATTATTAATATTAATTTATTTCAAATTTTAATTTTTCCTTTTTCACTTTTTTTTATCATTTTTAAGTCTCTAATCATGATTTCCAACACTGATTTTACATGTCTTCAGCCTTGCACTCTCCAACCCTTTCTTTTTTTTCTTTCATTGTCATCACTTCCTTATCTTTTCTTTTATCCTCGTTCACTCCTCCGTCCTCCCTCCCTCCCTCTTCTTTTTTGTCTCCTTCAGTCCTTCTCTTTCCTTCTTTCAAATGCCATTTCGGCTTATCTTTTCTTTTCCTCGTTCACTCCTCCGTCCTCCCTCCCTCCCTCCTTCTTTTTTGTCTCCTTCAGTCCTTCTCTCTTCCTTCTTTCAAATGCCATTTCGGCATTTCAGCTCTTTCATCCTTCATTTTTTTTTTTTTTACCTCCAAAACTCTTAACCTTCCTTTCAAATACGGAAGCCAGGAAGCTCCGAGGGATGGCTAGTCTGACTCATCACTCGTCTCAGGGTGAGAAGGCGAGGGAGAATGGAGGAGAAATGAAGTTCAACTCTGAATCTGAAGTCTAGTCTCAAGGCTGAATGCTACCTGAAAGGAAAGGCGAGAAGGCTATTACTTCTGAATATTATGAATTCTAATTTTTATCTTTTTCATTTTTAGAAATTTTTGGAACCCTAAAACGTGATTTTGGAATTCAAAATTTTTTTAAAATATAACCTGCCCAACCCTCCGACCCATATGGAGTTGGATGGGTTAATCATGGGTCATTCGGGCTAATTAGAGCATACAGAAAGCACAAAACCAAATCAGATAGATGATCAGGTCAAAGATTCACCGGTTCTAACGGTCAATTTGATTTGATTTTATAAATAATAATTACATATTTGATTAAAAATATTTTATATAAAAATAAAGATATTAAATTTAAATTTATAATCATTTCAATTCTTCTTCACTTCTTCAACTGATAATATTAAAAAATATTATTAATAAAATTTTATTTTTATCAAATTATTTTATATTTTATAACTACACAATACTTTTAAAATTTTTTTATAATTTAAAATAAAAAAAGTATTTTACAAGTTTCAGGTGTTGTTTTTAAGCTTTGTTCTTTCTCCCATCCTTTTTGTAAGTCATATTTTTTTTAAAAAATACGTTTTATGTAAATCACTTTGCGCTCCGGAAGGAATGCTTTTCATTTAAAAGAATAGTCCCAGGGACCTTTTCTGCATGGGATAGTCCGAGTAATGAGGTCAAAATAGCAATCAAGAGCGTAAACCGTAAAGCACACTTCAATAATTGGAGACCATGGTGGACCCCTTTTACTTGCCCGCTTAGAAATCTGAGCGTGGTCGAAGCACAAGTATCAGGCTATTTTACTCTTTCTTTTTCGGCCAATAGACTATTAGTGCTGACTTGGCTCCTTTACTTGATGCATCTCAGCTTTTTGAACAAAAATTATATAAATCAAAAAAATATGTTACAGTTTTTTAATGAGAGAGTATTACTAATTTCTTTCATAATTAAAAGTTTTTTTTCACTTTACTCTTCAGGTGCACGCCACCGACCAACTGTTATAACTTATATCATCAATATTTGAATCTCCATACCACATCACTGTCACGGTTGCAACCTATTTTGATTTATTTTGTGAAAAAATTTGCATTTTGGTCCCATTATTTTACTCGTTTTTTGTTATATGTCATTATATTTTTTTATATTTTGGGTCCCTATATTTTTATTTTTTTTATATTTTGAGTCCCTACACTTTTATATTTTTTTAAAAAATGCAAGAATTAAAATATAAGTAAAGTATGAGGATCAAAATGTATTTTTTCTTTTTGTTTTTTTTATACTTTGTGACATTACCTTAATCCGAACACAAGACCTTTCTTTTTGCAAATATTTAGCTGGTGCCGGAGGACAGAGACGGACATGACGAGGAAGGAGGAGGAGACCATGACCCATCGCCCGGTCATGAGCTGGCAGGCGAGGACCGGTCAGAGCCATGTGGTGGTATGCGGTCTTGAAGATTGATATGTGACCGTGATACACGTAGCTTTTGCAAAAATAATTGTGATAGATAAAGGCACAAAGCTATGGAATTATACGTGGAGTTTTGGTTTATGAGTCATACGTGGAGTTTAATTGATGTTCAATACTATCTCGTGTAACCTTCATATTATCTCGTTATAATTTTTATATAATTTCTATGCATTGTTTGTGCATTTTTCATGTAATTTTTGGACAATTTTTGTGCATTCCTCTTCTAATCTTTTTATAAATTTCATTTTATTGACAAGCTATTATTTTATTTTTCAATTAAACAAGAGGCTCTCCTCCCAGATCATTAGCATATTTTACACGTTAATTAATTTGAAGTTCAATTTATATTTCAATACTTAAAAGATTAAGTCATAATTTAAAAAAATAAATTAATAAAAATTAAATTTAAATAACTAACAGTTTCATTATTTTTCATAAAAAACGTAGTTAAAAATTAAGAGCTGAAAGTAGTGTCCGTGTGGGGGAGAAGGTTGATTGGTTTGCAAATTTGGAATGAATGGGACCAAGCAAAGCAAACCAGGCTTGATAAAGGTAGGATGAATCTTCGGATTCTTCAATGGTCTTCGCCTCAAATGCCGAGGACAAATATAGAAGAGACTCTGTTTGATATTTCTGACCAGAATAAAAATAAAAATAAGATACATAACAGGGTAAATGATAAATAATTCCTGTTGAAATAAACAAATAATAAATAAGTATCACAAATATGGTAATTATTTTAAAGTTTTTAAAAATTTATCTGACATAATTTTTTTAAAAATTACTTTTCTGACCATAAGTAAAATAATAGAAAGTATGGTTGTTAAACTAAAGTTGCTAATAATAAAAATAAAATTTTTAATATAAAAGCGTAATTATTATTGTATAACTTATCTTTCTTGTTAATAAATTTAATTTAGATATTAAAAACAATACTTTGTATTATTTTGTTTATTGTCATAAACATAATTTTACAAAAAAAAAATCAAATGAGTCTCTAAAATCTTCAAAGTAATTATTGTATTCAATGATATTCATTTGTTATTTGTCTATTTTGACAGTATCCAATTTATATGTTTTTTTTATATTATATATAGAGAGAGAGAGAGAGAGCGTGTGCATAAACAATAGTACAATTTTTCAGCAGTTATGGGACTGTTTGAAACTATTTTATTTTATTATTTGAGAATTGGTGTTTTATAAAATATGTTTTGAGAATAAAAAAATAATAAAAATAGATATTTTTTTCATTCTCCTTTATTCTCCAAAATAATAATCTCAGAATATCTGAAAGTTATTTTCAATTTTCTGTTCTTCAGAATAATATTTTATTTTTTTGTTTTTAAAATATATTTTGAAAACATGTTATTAAATAAGTTTTTTTTATTCTTTTATTCTGAAGGATAAAAAATTATTTTTAAAATAGATTGCCAAATAAGTCCTATATTTTGATTCCATGTTACACATTCGACGAACGAAAATTAAAGAGCAATGTTTAAAAAAAAAGTGAGGCATGATTTTTTTTATTAACTTTGTATTAGAAATTAAAGAGAATGACAAATAAATTTTTTTAAAAAAAATAATTTAACATCTTGAAATGTGATAATAACAAAAAAGTTTTAATGGACTTATTTGATATTAAATTTTCATGTGAAATTAATTTAATATCCTCTTATGATTTGAAAGATTATAATTTTTTAAGTCATTCTAGTTACTAATAAAACCAAATTTATAAATATTTATATTAAAATTATAAATTATATACAATTAATTGTGAAGAGGTATTGCAGTAATTTTTTATAAAAATTTATTAGAAACTCACTCTCATTATCATATTTTCTAAGGCTAAATTATTGTTTTTTTATTTTAGATAAGTTTAACCTACATTTTCTCTAAAAATTATGACCACAAATTTTGCAGGGATATTTATAGAATAGCACAAAAAAGATGAAAAGGAAGCACCACGAAACAAGTCGCATCAAACAACACGTTTTTTTGACTTAGAGTGTAAATGGGTGGCGGTCCACCCTTATCATCACCAACAGTGTCTGGTGTTTAGTCATGGCAAAGAGACTCTTTTGTCCTTTTTTTAACTTTTATTTTTTTTAATCTCCTTCATTTATAATTATTTGATAAGATTTTAAAACCAGCTTGCGTAAAAAAAAATCTCTCTCTCTCTCTCTCTTTTTTCAGCCAAAAAAAAAAAAACTCTCTCTCAATGATATTTACTTACAATGGCAACAAGTCTTGTCTTGTTAGATAATACTTTATTATTAACTAAATTTTTAAAAATATTATTAATTAAAATTTTTTGTTTAATACTTTTATAAATATTCTCTTTAATTTTCTTCTATTTTTTTAATAGGAATCAAAATTATTGGCTTCGTTCCCTTCACATAAAATAAATTAATTGTTATTATCAATAAAGGTTAGTTTTAGTAGAATGAGCTAGTAACTTAATAATGATATATTGGATCTGAATTTGTATGATAAAAAATACTAGCTATTCATTTAGTAATTTTTTATTTAACAAATTATATATATTTCAATTTCAAAAAAAAATTATACATTTTAAACGCTTATACCGGAACTTTTAAATGAAAATTAGGGAAATTTTCTATGAGAATCAACATTTATCATAAAATATTGTGAAAATTATAATTTAATTGAAAGACTGGAGTATAATCAATGCATCAAAATATTCCTCCTCTATTATCAAGTAATTAGATGAAAAAATGATAATAAAATTTTATCAAAATATATAAATAATAAGTAAGTATATAGAAATGTTATAGTTTATTTGAAATCTATAAGTACCTTTTTGATGTTAATGATTTTAGGTCAAACTACCTTTTATTTAATTTAAAAAAAAGATTCACATGAGAAGTTGTAATTGTTTTTTCAATTATTGCAATTGACGGGATATAAATTGTGATTGTTTAAATAAAAGTTATAATTGATTATTTTTAGAACTTAAACTTTATTAATAAAAAAAATTATGTAAGAAATTGTGATTTTTTATTTAACTCTTATGACTTACATGTTAAAAGTAGAGATTTTTTAAGCAAAAATTGTGATTGAAATTGATTATTTTCATAACTTTTTTTATCAATCATAAAAGAAATTTTACATAAAAAGTTGTGATCTTTTGTTTAATTTTTTATGATTCATAGACCAAAATTTGTGATTGAAAAAAAATCAAGCCAAACCTGTTATTTTTATTTTAAACAAGGGACAATTCAGTTATTTAATTTAAAATCATTAATATCAAAAAGGTACCTAAAAAATTTAAAAAAATATAATATTTTAAAAAATTTGAATTATCATTTATATATTTTGATGAGATTTTATCATCATTTTCTTTAATTAGATTAGATGTAGACCTTGTTGAAAAAGTAATATATACATAAATCTCATATATTATGTTCAGGGGTCTAAAATAAGTACTCTCCCCCTTCATAATACAAGTAATGTCTTTAAAAACATTTTCTTGATCTATAATATAAGTCATCTTTGAACTATTAATCATTTTTTATCCCTGGTTTTAATTAACAAGTTTAGTGTTTCTTTTTTTGTGTTTGTGGGATTTTCTTAATATTATATAACTTGCTTGGCAAATGACTCTTATGCTATGAAAAAATTATTTATTCAGATATTACACTTTTAAAAATATTTCTCTACATATTACAAATTTAAAATTCAGTTTATATCAAACCAAATTTTAATATTTTTTTTAATCTTGCAGTACAAAACTTGGTTTACGCTAAACTGAGTTCTATACTTGTATATTAAAAAAAGATAAAAAAAGCAAAATGTAGGCTCATGCTACTCTGCACCCCACTCCCTCTATCCCTGCACGTTTTCTAACGAAAAACATTAGTATGTGGTGAGTTGCCTCTTTCACTTCAGCATATGTTTTTTTTCTTTTTTTTTTTTTTTTTGACAAAAGAAGACCCAACAATGTAATTGAATATATATATATATATATATATAAAATATAAATAATATATTATGTATGAAAAAATAATATATTATTTTTTAATTATAATTATAATAATTATATACTTCAAAAAATTATAAAATAACTACATAATCAGTCACAACATAAAATTACATAAATTTAAGTCATAATATATAATTTTAGAGTTAGATTGTTAAAAATCATGTCTCCCTTCAATGTTTTTCTAGCAACATCTTATAGGGTGGTGCAATATCATTCCTAAATATCCTATTCATTAAAAAATATAAGTATTTTTAAAAAGGTTTGACGTTAAAAAATGTAAAGTATTTTTAGTCTTTCAAAGTGTAATTATTATTTTTTTACCAAAAACACCTTCATTAAATAAATTATTTTATATTTATTTTAGGGTGAAACATTTTATTAAATAAGGACAAATATAAAAAGAGAATGTTAGTTTGAAGACAAGCAATTATTTTATTACGAAGTGAGATTCGATTGAAAAAAATTAGACCCCTAAAATAAATATAAAATGATTTATTCAATGAGGGTACTTTTAGTAAAAAAATAATGATTACATTTTAAAAAATTAAAAATGCTTTACATTTTGAACGGATAAAATATTTAGATATGATACCCTATAAGATGTTGCTAGAAAAACATTGAAAGGAGAAATGATCTTTAACAATCTAACCCTAAAATTATATATTATGATTTAAATTTATATAATTTTATGTTGTTACTGATTATGTAGTTATTTTATAATTTTTAGAAGTATATAATTATTATAATTATAATTAAAAAATAATATATTATTTTTTGATACATAATATATTATCTATATTATATATGTATTCAATTACAATGTTGGGTCTTCTTTTGCCAAAAAAAAAAGGAAAAAAAATATATGTTGAAAGCAAAAGAGGCCACTCACCACGAAAATGTTTATCATTAGAAAACGTGCAGTGATAAAGGAAGTGGATGCAGAGTAGTCTAAGCCTACATTTTGCCTTTTTTTATTTTTTTTAATGTACAAGTATAGAACTCGGTTTAGCATACATTGAGTTTTGTACGGTAAGATTAAAAAAATTGAAGCTTGGTTTGATATGAACCAAGTTTTAAATTTGTAGTATGTAGAGAAATAATTTTAAAAGTATAGTAGGGTAAATATATATATTTTTTTTTTTGGGTAGCATAAGAGTCAATTTGCCAACTTGCTTCCTCCAATCTGAAAAATTGTATTTTCCGAAGGTTGGAATTGGATGCTGAAGCCGCCGGGTCCGGGGTAAAAGAGAGATGAAATATGGATATAATTTTGGATGGGTAAAATTGTCAAATCAAAAAATAACCCAGAGTATACTGGTCAAAAAATCTAACCCACCCTAGAGCCGGTAATTCGAGCCAGCCCGACAAGGTAGCCCGAACTCACCCGAAAAAATTTAGAGTCGAGCTTTAAAAAATTATGATTATTTTATATTCAGGTCTATTCAGGCCAGAATAGGCCTGGAGAAATTCGAGCCAAGCCTATCGGGTTCAGGGCTTGGCCCGAATATCCGAATGAAAAAAAATTATTTTTTAAAAATATATAAAATATAATAAATATTAATTAATTTTTTTAAGTTTTAAGTCATTTTATGCTAAAATATCATATATTTGAGTTCTATATATCATTTAAGTATCAAAAATATATATTTTATATTTTTATAAAATAAAATAATTAATTTTAAAGTTAAAAAATTAATTAAAAATGATTTTTAAAATAAAATTTGGACATTCAGGCCGGGTTTAGCTATTCAAGCTTTTTTGAGAATTGGGTCTGTTTGGGTTTGGACCTATTTAGGTTGGACTTATTCGGGCCGATCCCCAAAAGGGTTGGCCCGTCCGAATTCCTAGCTCTAACCCAGCCAGAGCTTAGTTAGGTTTGTAATAAGTTGTTAGAATTTTTAACCCATCCAAATTCCAAATATAACCTTGGAGAAAGTCGACTTGGGCTCCGTGAGAAGTGTTGAAGTCCAATACAAAAGACCTCCAGTGGGGTGAAGCCCAGTTTAGTACCATTGAGTCAATTTAACTCAATGGTACTAGACTTAGCTTAACTTTTGTAAGGTGGTAAAGTTAGAGATTCAAATCTGAAGAGGTTCCAAAAAACCCCTATAAGGGTAGGGTGAGGAATAATTCAAGTATCACATTGGAAAAGCCGGCTTGAGCTTCGTAAGGAGTGTTGGAGCCTAATCCAAAATACCTTTGGTGGAATGAGGCGAGGACTGTTATATAAAATTATCTATTAAATAAAGTTGAATATAATATTTATATTCAACTTTATTTAATAGATAATTTAATCACAAATAAATATAAAGCATAATTGATTTCAAATATTCATAAGGAATTTTTTAGGCATTGAGTTTGGATTAAAAACTTCATCATTAAAAAGTGCGAATTTCTAAAAATTAGAACATCAAACCTGGATTAACAATTTCCCGTTAATCACTACATATTTTAAAATGTTGAAACATTGAATCTGGATTAAAAACTCTGTTTAGATCATTATGCCCTAGGCAAGGTAAAACACTTCAAGTTTAATGTTTGAGAATAGAAATATTTCAACTCCAAAAAAGAAAATATTTTAAATAAATAGTAATAACACATTTTATGATAAGCAATTTCAAATAAATATTTTTAAAGCTACAAAAATATTTTCAACAAAAAGGACCCATCATGGCGTAATTCATGGGATCAGTTTCGATACTTATCATAGTAATCAATACCATAATGCTCATCACTGTAATAAGATTTGAACCATCTAATAAATATAAAGTATTATTATATATTTTTATTTTATACTTATCAAAATAAAAATTTGTAAAATTATAAATTTTTTTACTTTAAATCTAAATTAAATAATTTAATTTAATATTTAAATTTTTATAATTATTATATATTAAATATTTAGATGTATTTTGTACTGTCTAAATTAAAATGTAGATGGTGCAAATTTCATCGCTGTGAAGACTGGTCCCGCGCAATTCACACGCAAATGCGCCCGAGACCCACTCCTCTCCTTGACGGCTTCCTCAATCTTGACTTACAACAGGTCTACAGTACCACTTCAAGGATTATCACATGGAACCTCCTTGAAATTTTCAAAGCTAGTAGCTTCGAATGTGTCATTTTTTAATATTTTTTATAATGTCTCAACATTTTAATTTTATTTTTTATTTTTTTTAGGTCATTAGTTTCTACATAAAATAAAAAATATTTAGATATCTTGATATTTCAAAATGATGAAGATTTATATTTTTATAATTTTTTAAAGAAAAATATCATAAATACACCCTTTTATTTTTGAAAAATCATAAAAAATATAAATCTTTATCGTTTTAAGATATCAAGATATTCAAATGTCTGTTATTTTACGTAGAAGTTAATGATTAAAAGAAAAATAAAAAATAAAATTGACATGTCCGGGCATTATAAGAACTTTAAAAAAGAGTACATTAAAGGCCCCTAATTTGAAATTTCACTATATAACTCCACATCTTCTCAGCAAAGACTTATCATCGCAGTTCTTTTTGCCAAGCTAAGTGTGTTACAATCGCATATCAATTCACTCGTTATTATCTCTTCCTAAATACACTGATCATCTCTGGCCCAAAAATTAACATGGCCGTCTCTTCAGGACCACATATCACAACATGGCTCCGACCGACCACATCCTTCGCCCGCCAGCTCCTCACTGGCCGGTGGTTCATGATCTCCTCCTCCTTCCTTATCATGTCCGTCTCTGGCGCCAGCTACATGTTTGCTCTCTACTCCCGCGACATCAAGTCCGTCCTCGGCTACGACCAGTCTACCCTCAACCTCCTCTCCTTCTTCAAAGACCTCGGCTCCAACATCGGCATCCTCTCCGGCCTCCTCAACGAGGTCACGCCGCCGTTTGTCGTCGTCTCCGTCGGCGCCGTTCTCAACTTCTTCGGCTACTTCATGATCTGGTTCGCCGTCAACCGCAAATTCCCCCTCCCGCCCAGCGTCGCCCTCATGGCCTTCTTTGTCTTCATGGGCGCCAACTCTCACTGCTCCACCAACACCGGCGTCATCGTCACCTCCGTCAAGAACTTCCCCGGCTCCCGAGGCATCGTCATCGGAATGCTGAGCGGCTACTTGGGCTTGAGCGCGGCGATTATAACTCAATTATATTACGCTTTCTATGGGAACGATTCCAAGTCACTTCTCTTGCTCATGGCCTGGCTTCCCACGGCGACTTCGATTTTGTTTCTCCCTGTAATAAGGTACCACAAGGGTGTTCAACAGCAAAACGACACCAGAAATTTCTACAAGTTCGTCTACCTGTCGCTTCTTCTCGCAGGATTTCTCCTCATCCTCATCATTCTGGAAAAATGTCTGAAATTTACCCAGAAAGAGTATTATCTCTCATCTTCTCTCATGCTCCTCCTCCTCCTCCTGCCTTTCGTGGTTGTAATCACGGAGGAGCTCAAGCTATGGAAAGCCAACCAACAAGAACCACAGAAAGTAACCATAACCACAGAAAAGCCCAAGCTTGAATATTACAAGCCTGAAGAACACAAAGAAGCCGTGTCGACGTCTTGTTCATGGTGGAGAAACATATTCAGAAAACCTGATAGAGGGGAAGACTACACGATCCTGCAAGCGATCTTAAGTCTCGACATGGCTATCTTGTTTTCAGCTACAATATGTGGGCTTGGAGGTACCCTTACGGTGGTGAACAATCTAAGCCAGATAGGGACAGCTTTAGGGTACTCGGCTCACAGCATAACAACATTCGTGTCTCTGATGGCGATCTGGATCTATCTGGGGAAGATAGCGCAAGGGGTGATCTCAGAGTTCGTAGTTACAAAGCTCAAAGTCCCAAGACCCTTCATGCTCACATCAATTCTGGTCCTTTCATGCGTGGGCCATCTTCTCGTGGCTTTCAACGTCCCAAACGGACTGTACGTGGCCTCAGTGATTATAGGGTTCTGTTTCGGTGCGAACTGGCCGATACTGTTCTCCATAATTTCGGAACTTTTTGGGCTGAAATATTACTCGACGCTGTATAATGTAGGGTCTGTGGCGAGCCCCATAGGGTCCTATTTAATGAGCGTGAGAGTGGCGGGTCATCTGTATGACAAGGAAGCGATGAGGCAATTGGCAGCGAAGGGATTGAAGAGGAAGGAAGGAGAAGAACTGAACTGTAATGGAAGTGAGTGTTACAGATTGGCCTTTTTCATCATCACAGGAGTGACCTTGCTTGGGGCACTGGTGTCACTTATTTTGGTGGCCAGGACAAGAAGCTTTTACAGAAGTGACATTTACAAGAAGTTCAGATCAGAGGAAAAAAATCTTCATAACGAGACAGAAATTGGTGTGGTTCACAAAGAAGCTGGACCACCGAGGCAAATATAGCGGGTTAATTAAAGCACCCAATGGAGGGTGGTATTGTAAAGTTACTCAATATATATTTACTTTTGTCTTACCTTTTCTCATGATTAGTGGGTGTTGCATAGAAGTTCACGAGCAAAGGTAACGGATTTAGAATTTAGACATAATTAACTGATTGCGTGGCTTTTAATTGATTCTTCCGAGTTCCCTTTCCCCCCTGTTTTTTATTTCATATTTTTTTGAAATAAAGTCAAATGATTATATTCACTAAAAAGTATAAAAAATAGTTTTACAACAAAAACAATAAAAAAAAGGACAATTACAGATAAAAAAAATTAAAAGACTATTGCAACTGTTGCTTCTTGATCGAAATAATATTAAAATAACCAAGCAGTTGAAGCACATCTTGAGTGAAGCAATTAACTTTTTCCTTCAAAGATTGCTTGAAGTTTTCTCTCTGAGTGAGAATGGTGATGTGACCTAGACTATGAGAGCAATATGGGCTACCCATGAAATTGTAGATTTAGTAAAGAATTTCTTTCAAGCATGCAAGCCAAAAGTATGAGGATCCTTCTGACAAGCTTTTTGAATTAGAAACCTGCTCAACTCATCACCATTGTACAGGATTTGAGCTCCATAGGTGATTAGTCTACCTTTTTTGAATTTTGAAATTAGTGATCCATTAGCCTGTGGCAATCCAACAATCAAGCCCTCTTTTGAGTTAGATGTTACCGACGAGGATAATGCTGGCTTCCATTGGCAGATATTCTTGATAAAGCTTAATAGCCCTTGAAATTCTCGAATAATTGAAGTTGGGGAGAATTCGAAAGCCCTATACATCTCTTCACCCATGTTAAGTGGAGGAGAAAGAAGATTCCTTTTAGGTCTTGAACCTCATCATCATGATATAGGGCTTCCAATGTAGAGATGATCTAGTCAACTCTTAATACAGCAAAAATAGCAAGAGAATGGATAGAGCATGAGCCATGCATGCCAAATGGTTTAGTGAAAGGATAGTCATGAAAAATGTGTTGTAGGGATTCATTACAATCACAACCAAAAACACATTAAATAGATATCGGTACGTGATGCTTAAGAAGTATATCCCTAGTTAGAATAGTTTTGTGAACAAGATTCTAAATAAAGAGCAGAGTCTTGTATGGAAGGTTTAATTTTCAAAGGAAGGACCAAATGTTGGCATCACGAAAAGACCAATTATAAAGCCATTCTATCAACATTTGATCACTGGATTGCCATTCCTAAAAGGATGGGTTGCTTTTTAGCTCATCATTCTCGAACATATATTTTGAGGGACACATCTTTGCCCCTGCAATATGTCCTTCCAGAAAGTAGCCACGTTTAATAGGAAGAACAACAGTCTGCCATAGAAGATAATTATCTCGATCCAACTTGATTGAGAGAGCCTGGGAACCTGATGACATGATGGAAGGTATTTTGAGTAAGGAAGTGGTAACAGTGGCAACGTTGGTGTTTGTGGCGGGGGGATTCTTGGTACTGGTGACGGAAGGTGAACTGAAGGTAGCCATGACTCTTGATACCAAAACAAGAAAAATGACAGAGAGAATATGATAGAAAAATGATTCTTGTTAGTATCACTGATTGTGAATAAGGTACATTATATAGAACCTGTAGAGCCACTGTCATGCAAGCGCACAATTGTGCAGAAACAATGAAAAAGGTACAGTACACATGTATGCTATAAGGGATAAGAACAAATAAAATATATGCTCTAATGTCTTCTAGTATCTTTTGATATAAAAGACTTAGGTTTAGACCTATCATGTGGATTGTAATTGGCATTGGACTTGTACAGAATATGGGCCTTGTTCTTAACTTTAAGAAAACGTGACAAAAAGAAATCGGAGTGTAAAAGACTTATAGACCAATTGTTTTTTTAATTTAATTTAATCAATGAGAAAAGATTTTATAATATTTCTCAATGTAAGCCAAGGAAAAGAGGGGCAAGCTACACGTTATTCATATCCATATTAAATAAATATAAGATTTTAAGATAGTTAATTTTGGAGATGACAATAAATGTCATATGAGCAGCATTAAGTTATAAATGTCATATGAGCAGCATTAAGTTAGACTCCGTTAGTATTAAATACAAGCAAGATGATAACTTGTCATAAGTTATACGTAAATTAAACAAAAAGCATTCATCAAGAAAACCAGATTTAAAAAAAAATTCATCAAACTGTGTTGATTTTGATATGGGCCTAAATCTATGTAAATTGAATTCAGCTCCTCTAGTTGATGAGAATATTGGGATTATACAGGATTAAATTTATTTTGGGTTAGGAGATGCATGTACCAAAGTTGAAATTTACCCTGACTATATTGAAGTTGCTAATTTGATTATCGTACTTCTGCTATATTTATACTCTGACATAAATTATTTTGATTTGGTTTGAAATTATTTTTATTTTAAGAAAACTTGGGATCCCATACTTGTTATTATTTGATTTAAACTTGGTTGTGGTTAAGTAACTAGGGCAATATAAAGGTGATTTTACATGGATACTTCGTATACAAAAGAGTCTATCTAAATCTCAAATTGACTTAAGAAGGATTAGATTAGTCATGGTGAAAAAAGTGTGCATGGGTAAACCTAAGACATTCAAGGCATAAATTTAATTAAAAATAAATTAATTAGAGGGTTATTTGTGTTGATCCTTAGTAAGGTTTCTAGCACTGTTTTTAGAATCAGATCGGATATTGAACTAGAAAAGTCAGCGATTCATAGTTTGTATAGTTCAACCAGGTTGGACCGATGGTCAAACTGATGAAGTGATAATTAAATTAAAAAAAATTATATATGTATATAATAATCTAAATATAAAAAATACATATAAAATTGCTATTTAACTTTAAAAACAAAATATTTTAAGTTTATCATGACTTAACAAGCCACATAATACAATATAATATCAAATGATTAAAAAAGTAGTCATTTTTTTAAAAAATTTGATAAAAAATAAAAAAAGTTTTTTTGAACAGTCCAGTTTTTGAAAACCGAATCCAGTTCTCAACTTGATTCTGGTTTCCAGTCCGACCGTCGGTTCAAAATGACTCAACTTCTAAAATAGATTTTTGTATGAACCAGACCGAAAATCAGACCAGTCAATGGTTGGACCGGTCTGACTATCCAATCCAGCTTTAGAAACACTAGTTTCTAGTACAAATACTTAAAATGAAGATACCAAGCTTATGTGGTAATGACAAGGCATCTAGAATGAAATAAGGAAGAGAAAGGGATAAAATTAGTCATATCTTATCCACCAAGTATGAATGGGAGATATTGAGTTATTCTTCCTTTGTGAATCAAAGCTCAAAATCAGAGTTGTGGCTTTACCAAAATACTTTAGAAGTATGGGTCTTTGTGCTTAATAAAATTGGAACTATAAGTGCAATATTCCCATTGTTCATTTTTTTAATTTTAAGTAGGAATAGCTTTCCCTGAGAATATGCACATTCTCTACATAACCACTTTGTGGGTGGTTTACTGGATAAGTTAGAGATAAAATATAGACACTTTGCATTCCCAAAAAACTTTCTCCCATCTCTTTTCTCTCTTCTCTCTAGGCATTTGATGTGTTCCTGAACTAAGTTTGCATCATGACTCCGTTCCCACATACGTCCTATCAAGTGCAACTTATCTCATTTAGGTATATTTTCCTCCTCCACAAATTGTATTGGTTAACATTTTGTATCTATTAATAGGAAAGACCAAATGTTGGCATCATGAAAAGACTAATTGCATCAAAGGGTGTAGAGAGATTCTTGTATGTTCCCTAATATATTTGGACTTAAAAGGAGTGAAGACTTATGAAAGTTCACCTAAAGCCTAGACTAATGACAAAAAACATCAATAATGTCCTTTAATACCTGAACATCAGATTGAGTATACTCAAAGAAGATGGCCAAATCATCAGCATGTAATAAGCCACAACCTCCTACTTATAGTTGATTTGTTAAAATTTTATTTAACAAAAGTCAATTGAGTAAAAGTCAGTTATTATAATAAAATTTATATTTGAATACTTTTATTCAAAAGTTAGTTTACTAAATTTAAAGTTATTTGGATTATATATATTAAAATTTACTTTTGAATGTATAATTACTAAAAACGACGTTGATTTATGATGATTTATAATTTTTATTATATAATTATAATACATTAAAAATGTTTAAAAAATGTGATAAATATGCTAAATAACAAAATCTAATATGTTAGATAATAAGAATAAAAAAATAGTTTGATATATTGGAAAAAATTATATAATAAATAGTTAAATATATATTAATATTGAAAATTTATATGATTAATTGTTCAATCTATATTGTAAAATCTTATTTTTGATTGAATTGTGAACTTTATTCATTAAAACATGTGTTTGAATATGATATGTTGAATAAAATATATTGAACTTATTTGTTGAAAAAATATATAAATACTATAAAAATGTTAAAGGGCAATATGGGAACTAAGTTTTCAAATGTGCTTTTCCAAATGCCAAAAGAAACTCTAGTGAGAGTTGAGTAAAAGTCTATTTGAGTTATATGAAATGTCGGCCAAACTGAAATTGAAAATAAACTAAACACCATCAAAAATAAAAATGTGCTTCCAATCACTTTTAGGATGTCGCTAAAAGTACTTTTAATGGGTACCCAAATGGGCAATAGAGTTTACATGTCATTCTATGATAGTGAACTTAGTATTTCTAAGTCTAAGCCCAAGAAGAAAACATGTCTAGAAGCCTATAACACTTTATAACCCATATTGTATAATATTCTTTCATTATCTGCATATTCTAGAATATTCTCTAAGGCTTACATTGTAACCTTTATACCTTGTGTTCTTATCCTTTGGGCTATATCACAGTTGTGCTGTCACTCTCTTATTAGAGAGCATTACAATCATGTTCTCTTTTTATAGTGGAGACTCTACTGTATTGAGGTTAAGCAGTGAGAGAAAACATTTCTTTAAATATTATGTAAGTCAATCTTGGTATTAGAACTAACATACTGGTAATGGTAACCATGAGTTCTTCAAGTTCATCTACCTCTATTGGGGCTGTTACTCCAATAGTGATGACGAACACCAAGACTGTTCCATTTCTTGCAAGTTTGAACCAAGCTAGTTTTGTCAAGTTAGATAAAACCAACTTTCTTCTTTAGCATTCTCTTGTTCTCTATATTCTTAGAGGATATAACTTAGATGTCTACATGCTGGGCACCAAAGTGCTCTATTAGAGTTTTTACTTGAAGGAGATGATGATATTAAGGTCAGTCCTTAATATGAAGATTGGCTAGCCACAAACCAACTTATTTTTAGCTGGCTGCTAAATGTCATCACCACTGATGTTGCATTTTAGGTTCTTTATTGTAAGACCTTTACTCATATTTAGAAAGCTGTGATAGAATATGCTAGAACAGATACCAAGTCTCGCATCATCATGTACATAAACAAACTCTATCATATTCGCAAGGGAGCAATAAAGATAGAGGAGTACCTTAGGAAGATAAAAGGATTTGTTGATTGTCTTTCACTTGCTGGAAGTCCAATCTCACATTTTGATCTCATTATGCAGACATTCTTAGGACTACATACTAAATATACTCCTTTTATCATGTACTTGTTCGATCGAGATATGACTTGAAGGGAGTTGCAAAATCAGCTTCTGACCCTTGAGAGGCACTTGGAACATTTCCACTCTATTAACACTTCTATTATGAGCAATGCTTTTGCTAGTTTAGTAATTCATTCTGATAATTTTGCTAGTCCTAATACAGTTTTAGCTCATTTTGGAAATAATTCTCATCCTCCTTGGCATAGTCGAGGTGGCCTAGTAGGGACTGAGGATGTTCTCATCATAATAACAATAACCAACCTACTTGTCAAGTGTGCAACAGGGTTAGTTACTCTGCATACAACTGCTTCTATAGGTTTGATAGAACCTACACTAGGAATGATGAGCAAGTCCCCTACCATAACAATAATAATGATGCATCTACATACCTTGCATTTGCTAAAACTGTTAATGACCCAACCTGATATTTAAATAGTAGAGCAACAAACCATGTTACCCATAATACTCCTCCAAATAGTAATATCAATTAGCATGCAAGTAACCTTTTAGTTGGTGATGTTTGTGGTTTAAAGATACATCAATAAACTTCTGCAGTTTTTCTTAATGGACATAAGCCTAAACTAGACATGAAAGATGTTTTAGTAGTGTCTCATATTAAGAAAAATATTGTTAGTGTTGAAGAATTGGCTGATGATAATGATGTTCTAATTGTCTTTTCTAAATTTGATTGTGTTGTTAAGGATGCTCAAACCCACAAGGTGCTGCTCCAAGGGAAGCATCATTTTAATAGTAGCAACCGACTCTACAAGCTAGATGAAATACCAAGTTGTGTCAGATCTTAGGCATTTTGTTCAGCTTTTCATAGAGCCAACCATTTTCTTATTTGAGTTACAGCCATGGCATAGAAAATTAGGCCATGCTTCTTGTAAACAGTGAGAAAAATCCTAAGCGATTGCAATATACCAATTGGCATTAATGAAAATCTCAATTTTTTAAGCTTGTCAGTATGGAAAATCCCATAAATTACCTTTTTCTTTGTTTGATTCTAAAGTTGAAGCATTACTTGAATTAGTTCACACTAACTTGTAGGGTCCATCCCCTGTTCTATCCAAAAATGGCTGTAAATATTACATCAATTTTGTTTATAATTTCAGCCATTTTACATGGATCTATCCTCTGCTTGCTAAACATAAAGCCTTATCTACTTTCACTCAGTTTAAACAACTTGTTGAAAATCAATTTGGTTGTAAGATAAAAATTCTCCAAAGTGACTAGGGAGGAGAATATAGAAATTTTGTATCTCTTATTAATGATGCTAGGATATTATTTACACACCCTTGTCCTCACACATTTGCCTACAATGGCAGGGTGAAAAGAAAGCAGCAGCACGTAGTAGAAGTTGGCCTTAGTTTATTGGCTCAAGCAAGTATGCCATTATATTTAGTGGGAGCCTTTGCCATGATTGTTCATATTATTAACAGACTACTCACTCCTATTCTGCAAAATGTTCACCTTATGAGGTTTTGTATAAACAAAAACTAGATTATACTGCACTCAAACTTTTCGGTGTGCTTGCTATCCTTGTCTTTATCCTTACAACAAGCACAAATTGGAATTCATAAGTGAGAAGTGCACCTTTTTGGGTTATAGTGGGGACCATAAAGGCTACAAATGCTTGAGTCCATCAAGAAAACTTTATAATTTACGCCATGTAATATTTAATGTGCAAGAATTCCCTTTTACAGGTACACATTCCTTAGAACCTATCTCTAGATCTGACAATTCTCCTTCTCTAAGATTAGTGCCTTTGACAAATTTGTCCTTATCTGCAATTAAACCACCATTAGTTGGGACCACCACCAATACACCTCCTTTTTTTCCTAACTATCCCATGTCACATTTGGGATCAACTTTTGCTTTGTCTTCCTAGAAAGTGGCTTTAATACTCCTCTTATAGTCATCACCACACTTGCTCCTAATACTAAAAATTCAAGTACTGATGACATGCCTCTTAATAATCATTCAATGGTGACTTGTGCTAAAAGAGGTATTTTTAAACTAAAAGAACCATATGTCGATATGGTTCAAGCCACACTTTCTGATTTAAAGCCACAATTTGCTATTAAGGCTCTCAGATCACCATACTAAACTTTTACTATGCAAGATGAAATTAATGCTCTTGTAAGAAATAAAATATGGGTCTTTGTTCCTCCTCATTTATCTTAAAATGTTGTTGGTTGCAAATGGGTATTTAAGAAAGCTGATGGAAGACTTGACAAGTATCAAGCACACCTAATAGCTAAGGGCTACCTTCAAAAGCTGGCATTGCTTTTAGTGATAACTTTAGTGCTGTTATCAAACTAGTAACTATATGCATTGTTTTCATTCTTGTAGCCTCTTTCAATTGGGATGTGCATCAGTTAGATATTAACAATCTTTCCTTAATGGCTAATTAAGTGAAACTATTTTCATGTCACAACCTGACGGGTTTATGGATACTTCTCATCCTAAACATGTCTGTAAGCTATCCAAAGCACTTTATAGGCTTAAACAAGCCTCGAGGGCTTGGCATGAACGACTGAAGAATACACTAGTAACTTAAGGTTTTTAAATCCTGCAAGAGTGACTCTTTCTTATTCATTTTCAAAAACTTTACTTAGATAATGATCATCTTGATTTATGTTGATGACATACTTGTTACTAGGAGCAACATGGCAAGTTTAAATCTATTTGTTCAAAAACTGAACTCTATCTTCTTCGTTAAGGTTATGGGAGCCATACATTATTTTCTTGGATTTCGCATCTATCATGACTTTAGTGGATTTTATGTTAATCAAAGTAAATACATTCTAAATCTACTCCAAAGGTGTGAATATAGTAACAGCAATTCAGTGATTACTCCTATGACCATTGGTCAAAGTCTTCCTCTTAATGACAATTCTCTTTTTTCTAATCCTCATCTGTATAAAGGCATAGTTGGAGCCTTACAATATTTGTGTAATACACGACCTGATATAAGCTACTGTGTTAGCAAGCTAAGTCAATTTCTCTCTTGCCCAACCACACTTCATTGGACAGCCATTAAACATTTGGTTAGATATCTTAAGGGCATAATAAATCTTAGTCTTCACATCAAAGGCTCCAATTTCCTTGACATGATTGGTTTCTTAGATGCTAATTAGGCAGTATGCCTTGATGACAGACGATCTATGGGTGCATATATGATTTTCTTTGGTGAATCTTTCGTCTATTGGTCTTTCAAAAAGCAAACGAGAGTAGATGGCTCAAGTGCTGAATTTGAGTATTGAGCCTTGGCCCACACCGCTGCTGAATTGGTTTGGTTGCGTTCCTTACTCTCAAATTATCCTTCTTCTTTAAGTGCAGTTTTATGATATGTTATGACAATATTAATGCCTTTGCCTTGGCATCCAACGCTATTTTTCATGCACAGAACAAGCATATAGAAATCAATGCTCATTTCATTTGTGATTTAATGGTCAATAAAGTCATTTCTGTTCATTATGTCCTAACTCAAGATCAAGTTGCAAATGGTCTCACTAAGCCTCTTTCCACATTCGATTCATTCTTCTTCATAACAGACTGGGGCTCACTACTTTACCCCATCGTTTGAGGGGGGATGATACTGAACTTAACATTTATAAGTCTAAGCCCAAGAAGAAAACATGTCCAGAAGCCCATAACACTGTATAACTAATATTGTGTAATATTCTTTTATTGTCTGTATATTCTGGAATATTCCCTAGGGCTTATGTTGTAACCTTTATACCTTGTGTTCTTATCCTTTGGTTGTACAATTGTTGTGCTGTCACTCTCTCATTGGAGAGCATTGTAACTGTTTTCTCTTTATATAATGGACATTCTACTACATTGAGGTTAAGCAGTGAGAGAAAGTATTTTTTCAAATATTGTGCAAGTCAATCTTTCTACTATGAGGCCACTGACTATGTTTCAAACTTTAGAATATGGGTTTGGAAGATGTGTAGCGTCACCTTCTTAATAAGGGAGAAACAAACATGTTTGTGCATGTTGTGATTACTTTGTTTTGGTCTAAGTCATTGAATCTAGCTAGCTATCTTGCTCTAAGCTAGTCTTGTGCAAGAATTTGTGAATCGTCCCCACCAATGCGAAACTAATTTTCACACGTATTTCCATGTTAGCTATCTAATTTTCACATTAGTTTTTTTAGGACTAATTTTTCTTACAAAACTTAAAGAAATAATTAATAACTGAAGAAAAAGTTAAAGAATAAAATTATAACAATTAAAGTTGATGGATCAAATAAATAGAACCCCTAAATGTGAAGGGCTAAAAGTTGTTTTATTCCAAATTAAAACTGTCCAATCATAGAAGAAGAGGACAAGGGAAGATTAAATATCATCTAAGAATCCCTATAGCATTTTAATATTAAAGAATAACTGATCTAAAAATCTGGAATATCATTGCAACCTTGGGACATATCTAAAAATAAGATTTTAGAAAAAAGACTTAATTACCCTTTTAGCATTTTACAAATAGTCTTGCTTTGGTATAAACATTCGGCTATCCAAAAAATTTATAGCCATATCATTTATATTTGATATTTAATATCAAATCCTCCACATGTTTATATATTTATTCCATCATTTAGGCATGATGTATTGTAAGGTATTGAAAATTGGGCTAATTATTAAATTGGTTAAAGCACAAGTTTAATGATTAATAATAGTCAAAATCATAATTAGATTAGTCATAAAAATAAAATATTTTATTAAACTAGTCAAGTTAAGATACAATTGATGCAGTTCAACTAGTCAAGTTGACTCAAACTTTAATACTATAGTATATTAAATTTGAGACCAAACATCGCAGTTGGTATGCATTTAGCATATATTTCCCAATTTGTGTTTTTACTTTTTGATATATTATACTGTGAGTTTAGTTTTATGAAAATTTAAAAAAAAAATAAACTGAGTCCGGCCAACCATGTCTTTTGGGTTCATCGCAGTTACCTGATCAATGAAGGAGTTGATTTTGGCATTGGGGAAAACATCATCAATATAAACTCAAGGACGAACGTGATGACCGCGAAACAAATCGTGTTTCAGGCTCTGGAGTAGAGCGGTAATTCAAGCCTGATCAAGAGTTTAGAAAATTCTCTTCACCTAAAGTTTATTCGAACTGCACGAATAAGTTTAAAGAAATTGGGGTTAAATATGAACTTGAATACTCAAATTTTTTTATTAGTAATAAAATAAAATTTGAAAAAAATAATTTTTTAACATAAAATTTGAAAAAAAGTAATATTTCATAATTCAGGCATTTGAATTAGTTCAAATAAGTTTAAACGCTCACGGTGTTGGGGTCAGACACTAGAGCTTGACTAAATGATTTGGCTGTCTTTTATATATTAAAATATTTTAAATCTAATTTAAAATGAGTCCAATTTAAATAAGCCAGCTGATCTGGATTCTACTTTGCATTGGAAGATGTGTTGTGTTGTGAACCGTGTGTTGGTCTAAGCCATTGAATCCAGTCGCTCTGAGCATGTATGGAACTTGTGAATCGTCCCCACCAGGCCATCAATACCAAAAAGGTGTTTGTTCTCTACACGTGGAGGTTTTCTGAATGCGTGCGACGCTACAAACGAATTACGGAATTCGTAAATTTTTGTTTGGAAAATAGGAAGAGGAAAACAAGTTTATGAAGATGTTTTCAAACATGGTTGTCATGAAAAGGAAATCTAGATACTTAGTTAATAAACGACATGATCTTCAGAGGCACCCCTTGTACGTCTTAAAGTGTCATATAAAAACAAATCAATATCACAGTTTTAAATTTTTCAGATGATGGATATATACAACCAAGTTGGGTAGATATCGATTTTGTACTTTTCGTGGATGGGCAGATTAGTAAGGATGCAAATGTGACCCAAATGCAAAATTTAATATAATTAAATTGATTTTGACCTATTGCTAATCTCAATGGTCATTCATAAAGGGCATAATTAATTAAGGAACAATTTATTTAAATTTTAAATTAAGTGATTTTTATATAGTTTAAAGGTTTTATAAAAAATAATTTATTTTATAGATATTTTAATAAAAAACATAAATTATTTTATGTTGGTTATAATTATAAAAAGTGATTATTAATTTCTTGGAACATAATTTTACATGAGCCCTTCGGGTCGATAGAAGAATTTTTTTCTGAGTCCAAAATGCAATAATATTATTTCTTGGAGTGTCAATGACGTTCTCCCGGATTCTTTTCCCAGCAATCAGAGAGAAAATAACCCCAACAAAAGTCTATGAAATTAAAACTATCCAATGACCGAAGGATGAAAAAAAGAAGAAGCAAAAATATCATCTAAGATTACTTATAACGTTTTAATATTAAAAAAGGATCCCAAAAATTTAAAATATCACTGCATTTCAGGGATATATTTGAAAGTAAGATTTCCAAAAAAAAAAAAGACCTAATGATCCCTGTTTTACAAGTCTTACTCTACTATAAATACAAAACATTTTATTATTAACAAGTTACTATATGTAATTAACAAGTAAAAATTCATTTATAAATGAGTTACAAAACTTAGTAGGCTTGATATATTATTTATAGCTGAATTCTTTGTTGTTCATACCAAAAAGAAAACTTGTAAAATTAAACGAGGAGGTAGAATATAAATTTGGGCTTGAAAAGTTTTTCCAAGAAAGCAAATTTTTTTATCATTCGAATTTATTTCAAAATATTTTTAGCATACCCATTGGGCTCTTTAAACTTTTTATTTCTACAATGAATTCCTAACACAGAAGCCCAAAACTAAAATTGTCAAAGTGAGTAAACAGCGCTGTTTTTTGTTTTTTAATTAAACTATAATAGCATATCATTGAGCGGTTTTTGAGCCAAGGCTTTGAATTTAAGTATGGCTAATTTTAGAAGCCCAATTTTTCACGGATTAAAGGTGTAATATGCCCTTGTGCTTCAGAGGATACCAATATTTGCAGATCAAGGACAATAAAACACATAACATATCCTCCAAAAAAACAAAAAAAGATTCTTCAGCCTAATATCTAAAAAAGTATTCAAAACTTATTATTCTCTGCTTTCTGTTTTAGTCCATAAGTTGATGGACTTGAAACCTCATTTTAGCACTTAATAAATGGCACTTTTTTTATTTTAATCTTTTATACAAATATTTTTCCACTTAATCTCTTCACGTAATGATATTTTTCAATTTACATATAAAAATGTATTGTGGTGAAATTCATTCTAGATTATTGAAATGACAAAAAAAAAAAAGAAGATAAAATTTAGAAAGTTAACTATTCGCAAAAATATTATATAAAAAGCTCAGTTACAAAATCTTTTGATGAGACTAAAAGCATCCTTCACGGCAAACAAAGACTGATGACATCCCTTAGAAGGCAGACTCCTCGTAATAAGATTTGTTTCATAAACAAAAAATTAATTTTGATACTTTAATTACTGATTTAATACCCCCTCCATCCCATTTTCTAAGACATTTTAGATGTGATCTAAAAATATATTTCTTTACCAACAAAGATTTGCTAGTTAGTAATGATTTAGCTCATATATAATCCACAAGATTGTAAAATCAAATCATACTGCTGATGTGAAAACTTTATTGACGAATGATTTGTAAATACTCTTTGAATCCAGAGGTATGCCTTAATATTTGTGAATTCTTGAGACCCAACTCAACTAAACATTATTTTGCCAAAAAAATATTTTTTATCAACAAAGGCTGATTTAATTTGTAAGAATTTAACTCATAATTCACAAGGTTATAAATTCAAATTTTATTATTAATATGAAGATCTTGTTAGTGAATGGAGGTTATTATATTTTTTATATTCAACACGCTTAAAGATAATATGCTCCACTAAAATAATTTAAGTCATTTAATGAGATACTTTCTAAATATATTATATATTTATAATCTATCTTTCAATATTTAGAGATAGGCCTTTTCTACCTTTTAATAGAGGCATTAATAGTACCACCTTGGAAAACACAAAATTCAACTTAGCCCTCCTTATGGACATACGTACGACCTCTATATCTAGAAAATGATTGGTCTAATGGGTAAGAAACTTGCATCAATTAACCGCTATTGAATTTGAATCCTAAAAATGGAACATCTTTCGCTAGAAAGGGCCCCATTTCACAGTTTCACCCAAGTTAGCTTGGGTGGTGTTAAAAGCTCCCCAAAATTGACACAAGCATCCAAAGCTCCATGAAAAAGACTTTAATTTTAATATGGAGGTACTGGACGCTCCGCATGAAAAAACACATATAATGACGTGGCTATTTCATTATATGAAAGTTGTGGTGCTATTATTAATTGTTAACGGATATGTTAATTAGGTGAAATCGCCCAACTATTCCATCTGCCAATTAACCATTTGTTTCCCCTAACGTGCGCGCGCGCACATAATCGCTATTTTGAGTAATATGAACTAACAAGGATTGCTTGGACTCCTCACATATACATGCAGTTTTAATTCGATGTGATAAGTGAATAACCTTTAAAATCACACATTATTTTCATGTTTTCTTTTATTTAGTATGATACTTCAAAAAATTTTCTCATAATATTGAAGAGGGAATAGTTTCACTTTAGATACTCGTGCAAAAAAAAATAATAATAATAATTCGCACATTGCTTAAAATCAAACACCTTGAATTTGAATCAATTTGCGCTTAATTAATTAATTTCTCCCAGAGTACTCGGAGTTCGTGACGAAGATCAGTCAAAAAACTTTTTTTAATTAAAAAGAAATGTAACGTGCTATCTCTAACAAGTTAATCAAACTTTTAAACTATCAGTGCTTGATCAAAATCCACCAGTTATCTTAAAGCACATGTATTAAGCTCCTGTGAACGTTGAACAGATTCCACGTAATATTAATACTCATTAATTGACTTGAAATTTGGTGTAGATAAGCCCTTTCTAAGGGAATCTGGACATCAGATTAATTTATCTGTCTTTTTGCCCCCTACGTATTGTAATTACTTCATTTTGGTCCCTTATTAAAACAAAGGTTTGGGATTTCGAGCTAAATGATTTCTTATTCTCTCAAATTAATCAGCATTTAGATCTTTGGACCACAAAAATAAAATAAGAACCCTACTTTATATGAGTTGCGGTGCCCTCTGAAGAAGTATATAGCTGAAAACAATCAATCCAAATGGTGAAATTAAAATAAACAAAAAATAAAATTAATATCTAAATATAAAATCTTCCCACATTAAATTCCATCCACATTCCATCCCTATAATATGTGTCCTTGTCCATGTTGTATAGTAAACAAATTAAAATGTTGATTTACGCGGTGGAAAACTGGGGATAAATGTGCGTAGGAAGAATGATAAGATAAATTAAAGTCTTAAAAAGAAAATTTATAATAACTAAGTTTCTGAAAAAAAATTTTAAAAAATAACTTACATTTCCTCCATTAAAAAATGTAAGGCATTTTTTGATAAGTTGGATGTTAAAAAATATAAGATATTTTTAGTCTTTTGATGTGTAATCATTGCTTTTGTTTTTTCAAAAGCACCTTTATTAATAATGACTTTATATTTATTATAGGATATTTAATAGGGGTAAATATAAAAAGACAGGGTTAATTTAAAAGTAAGTAACTACTCTATTGAGGGTGCGATTCGGTAAAAAATGTCTTATATTTTTAAAAGAAATGAGTAAATATTTATTTAAATGATTGCAAACATGGTTGTTTTTTTTTTTTTGGTTTCTCAAGATATCCTTACAATTGGTAGCCATGAAATTAATCCATCAAAAAATTTAAGTGCCTTTCAAGAGGTTATGCTATCCCAAGAGATGCTTTTCATGCATACCTCCAAGAATTATGAATTAATCTTAACAGAAAATTGAATCAATATTTATAACTTATTTTTAGATAATTATGTAGAAAATATAACTATTATTGATTCCCTTATGGGACTTAAATGCCATTCCCATAATATATACAGGTGCACTGCTGCAACTTTATGTTGCAACAAATTCAAATTAAATATCATTCCATTTCAAAAATTAACGCTGAAGACTTAATTTGAGTGAATATTTAAGACATCACAATGTTTGTTTCTTTGTTTTAAATTTTGTGATAGTTATTTTCATGGCAATATATCAAATAAAATATACAATATAAAATTTGCAAAGACGCATTATCAATAATCATAAATAATATAACTTATTTCTATATATCCAACGTTCAAATATTAAGCTTACATTTTTTTAATAAGTATTTAAAACTTCATTCCATCAAATAAAAACTATGCAAACAGAATCAACTACCAACCAGCTTACAAAAGAAAACGAAAATTAACACACTTCTTTCATGGGAAAATGTAGTACAATCTCCCCAAATTATATAAATAGTAATATGGTCCTTCAAAATAACATAATTTCACTAAAGTCCATAGGAACCTTTATGTTAATAAATTTTAAATTAAAAAAATTATTTTATCCTCATTGATAAGTTGTGATTTCTTGTTTAATTTTTATAATTCTTTAAGTAAAAGTTGTTATTTCTTAAATAAAGTTGTGAGTATATTTTTTTATTTTAAGAACTTTTTTTTTCAATAATTAAAGTTACGTTTGATAAGTTGTGACTCTTTATTTAAGTCTTGTGATTTATAAAATAAAAGTTATTATTCCTTAAGTAAAAGTTGTGGTTGGGGTTTGTTATTTTCAATAAAAGTAAAATAGTCTTTTCTACTTTAAAATTTATAAACACATAAGTTCCTAGATACTTTAATGAAACTATGATATTTTGAGTGATTAGATTATCATTTATATAATTCAAAGAGATTTTATTATTATTTTACCTTAAATATTTGAATTTTTGTCTTGAAATAATCGCTATTGAGTGGATATCCATGGGTCGAATGCTGGGGTTCATGCTAGCTCTTGATATGTCAACATCAATCTTCAACTTGCAAGCCCTCATTAGAAAAATCCAAAAAATTTGGATTCCTTCATGGCTGCTCGATATGATAATCTCCAAATCCATATAATATTAAATAAAAAATATTAAGCAGAGAGAAACCCAATGCTCATTTAGACAAAGCTGCCAGCATCATTGCCGATCTTATCTGTCACGTTAAAAGGCAAATTAAGGAAAACTTGCATAAAAAATGGCAGATTATTACAATAATTATCAAATCCATCACTGCCATATTTTATTCCACGTTGAATAGAATATGGAGCAAGATACAAAGAAAAGAAAATAACAAAATTTTGCAGCTCTTTGTGAAATCCAAGATTCATCACCATTTTACACTAACGCGGACAACCTTATGAAGCGAGCATCCATTAATTAATTTTCTCGTTCCTATCTACACAAGATGTGCTATTCCTAATTAACCCTTCATCTCTATTTCCTTCTCGCGGTTGGCTTCTCTGGTCCCGGCGCTACCGTTCTCTGCCGGCATGACTGTGTTTTTGGTCTCCATCTCCGTCGTCACAGGTGCGGCAGACTCCTCAGCAGCGGCGGCCTCACGGAACCGCTTATAGATGTCACCTTTATAGAACTTCCTTGTTCTGGCGACTAAAATGAGAGATACAAGAGCACCAAAGAAAGTTGCAGCTGTGATGATTATAAATGACATCTTGAAGCATTCTGCCCCAACACAAACCAACTCTTTGCCTTCCTCTCTTCGTAACCCTAAAGCTGCAAGTTGCTTTTTAGCTTCTTTATCATACAAATGACCAGTGATTCTCACGTTAAGAATGTACAACCCTATCGGGCTAGCTGACCCGCCAAAATTATACAGAGTTGAATAGTACTTTAGCCCAAATAGCTCAGATATGATAGCAAAAATCAGAGGCCATTGTGCTCCAAAACTAAACCCAATGATCACAGAAGCTACGTAGAGACCTTCCTTCACGTTGAAGGCTATCAGAATATGTCCCGCACACGCCACTATGAGTATCAGAGTGAGCATGAGTGTACGAGGGAATTTATACTTGGACAGATAATATTCAGACACGAAACCTGAGAAGACACGTCCTAGGTAGTTCCAAATGCTCACCAGTGACACGAACGTGCTTATACTGTTCTTCGGGTAACCCAAGGATGCCCCAATCTGACCCAGATTGTCAATCGCAGTCAACGTCCCTCCGATCCCACAAATGCCAGCCAAGAACAGTATAATCATGTCGATACTGAACAGTGCTTGGAGAATAGTATAATCCTCGCCTCTCTCCGGCGGGCTGAAAGCATTTTGCCACCACCTTATCTCTGGTTGACCTTCTCGTCTTGCTTTGGTTATATCACCGGAAGTAGTACTTGAACTTTTACGAGCACTGGTCTCGGTTATCTCCGGCGGGTCGGCGACCACGATGTTCTTGACGGGCTCGAGGAGGGCAAGGCGTTTGGCTTGCCAGAGCTTGAACTCCTCGATGTAGACGACGGCGAGGGGGAGGAAGAGGAGGAAGAGAACGACGGCAGCGCTGAGGCCGTACTCGGACTGGTTGAAGTTGGTCTGTTTCTGGACGATGATAATGATCATGAGGAATCCAGCGAGGCCGAGGGAGATGTAGAGGAAGTTGTAGAAGACCTTGAGCTCGTTGGGGTGTCGGACCGGGGTGATGTAGCGGATGGTGCGGAGGAAGGCGAAGGAGATGGCGGCCGGAAGCCAGCCGATGAGGAGGATGAGAGCTTTAGTGTCGTCGAAGTAGAAGGCGTGGTATAGTTGAGTGATGATGGCTCCGCTCAGACCGACGTAGCCTTTGAGAATGCCGAGAACTACGCCTCGGCTTTCCGGGAAGTTCTTCACACATGTTACCAGAGACCCTGTGTTCGCGAACGTCTGCGAGTTGGCTCCTGCAATTATGCAAACCCAGATTCATCATCACAATTTTTAATTTTGATCGAAAATACAAATTAAAATACCATTGATTAAGAGGAATTATAGGCACGTTTGATTGTGTTCTCGTTTTTACCGGCCACCGCCACCGATGTCACCGTTAACCACTGTTAACGGATTCTTATTACAGGCCATCACCATGTGATACTGTCATTGGTTGATGGCTCTGAAAAAAGATTTTAAAATTGATTTTTAAATTAACATAGCCAAACAAATTTTTTCTTTTATTTTATTTGGGATAATGAAAATTTTGTCTTATAAGTCAAACCTCAATTATTATTTATTAATTAAGTCTTGAAATTTTCAAAACTATGCCTAATTCATTATTTTTTTGAGGAAGAAATAACATTAAAAGATTAACTGTGCATAGCCATGAAATTTTAAAATTCGATTAAAAAAATTAAATTTCAGATACCAGATGGCTTATCGTTGTAACTGAAGTAAAATTTAAAAAAAAAAATCAAAAGTTTCATTATCCCACTTTATTCAAAAACTACATTTTTAAAATTTAGTTTATAAAATCATTTTTTAAAATAAAAAACGGGAACTAAATAAACAAGACCTACATATTTATGTCAACAAAAATCACAATCCATGTCAAGAGGTTTTGTTCTTATTGGTGTATCTATTGTTATTGCTGTTGAAACCTGAGTGTGAGCCATAAATTCAAACGATCCATAGCTGCCCAAAGTTTTTTTTTCCCCTTCCTTTTCGTTTTTATTAAAAATAAGGTGGTAAAAAACTTTCTTGAACTACAATATAAGTAATTTTTTAAAAGTATTGCATGATCTAAAATATAAGGTATTGAGCAAATTTTATGCTTTATTTTTTTTTTACAGTTATACTCTTGCTTTAATGAAATTATTATACTTGATAAGTGCAGTTTAAATATTTCACTCAAAAATATAAATAGAAAGACGAGAATATTTTTTAAAAATCAAAATATTAACTAACGTTTTTTTAAAGCATAATCCAGAATTCATGCTAACTTTCCTGGAGTATAAAATTATAAGAATTTTTAAAAAAGATTTAGTAAATTGTGATGACAAACAAAGAAAGAAACTCTATTTATTTGTTGATTTGTTCACAAGATTAAATGATAACAACAATTTAAAAAAAATAAAAATTGAGGAGCATTGCTAATTTTGGTGATGGGTGATGAAAGCGCCGGTACGCACCTATGCAGATGTAGAGGAACATCTGCCAAACTTTGGGTTTCGAAATTCTTTGGGTCACTCCGAGCCATATCATGAAGTAGCCGAAGAAGTTGAGGACGGCGCCGATCACCAGCACCACCCACGGCGGCGTCAACTCGTTGATCAGCCCGGAGAGGATGCCCACGTTGGCGCCGACGTCCTTGAAGAAGCTCAGCAGGTTCAGGGTGGTTTGGTCGTAGCCCAGAGCAGATTTTATGTCCGGCGAGTACAAGCCGAACATGTAGGTGGCTCCCGCCGCCGCCATAACCAAAAACGACGCAAACACCACGAACCATCGGCTGCCGATCACCTGCATGGCCAGACCCTTCATGTCCGACCACCCAAGGACACCGGTGACAGGTCTTCCTCTGGCGACCACCATGGTAATTTATGAATATGTATGTCTTGTGTCGTTTTGGTGTATCAGGGAACAGAGACGGTGGTCCTCCCTAAAACGACATGACGTTCTCTTCCACCAATTGAACTCCCCCTAATATCACTGAGCACTGGCGTACGGTTTCGTTCTTCACAATAATGCAAAGTATTGGAATGGCCGAATGAATATATAGAGAGAAAGAAAGACTTCACAGTACCAATGTTCGACTAACAATGACAAAATCAACAGTTCAGGAGTTGAATTAATTTATATTAAAATTTTAAATTTAAATTCTAAAATATATAATTATATTAAATAAATATATCAAATTCTAAAATACATGTGAAGTTATAGTTGATAATAACGATTTTACACATGAAATTTAAATTCTAAAATATATAATTATATTAAATAAATATATCAAATTTTAAAGTACCTGTAAAGTTATCGTTGGTAATAACGCTTTTACATATGAAATAATAACGATTCAGATTAGTTTAAGCAAGATTTGATAAAAGCCGCAATACAAGGAATCAAGACAAGCCTTAATAACAGTCTGACTATTCAAAAATCATTGACCTGTATGATTTGGGGATGACAACTGGTCCACACATGTGCCAGTCATTCTGACACATGGGAAAATGAAAATGAATATATATGTCATAATTCAAAAACTCATAGCTGGATCTGCAGATATGAGATAAGTTCTCAAAATTATATATATATATATATATATAGACTGGATAAAATAAATAAAAAACAGTAATTTAGTGGGCAAAGAGTTGTCCTGGTGGAGTGAAAATGCTAATTTCTTATTAGATTCTGAATCAATATCAAGCATGTGGGGATTATATATATATATATATATATGATTGAGGCATAAGAATTAATTAGTATATATTCTCTTTAGTCTTATTTATAGGGTAGAATGAATTTCTTTTTTGTTTTATCTATAAGTCATATCAATAAATTTTAATTATAAGTTTTTTCTTTTATTCTTCATTGAATGCTAGAGAAAAAATTATATTGTTAAAATAAGTATTTGATAAAGGCAAAATTCAAAATTCATTAAATTTTTAAATAGAGTTAATGAGTATTAAGGGTTACCTTGATTCTAATAAAACATGTTAAAAGTGATTTATAAATACAATTAGAGAAATATATGAATTAATGCAAAAGCTCAACAAAGAAAAGTCTCCATTAATAAGGTGCGTATTTTGAATGACTTATTATTTTTCTTTGAAGAGCAACTGATCAATTGGATTGCGAGTTGTTAAGGATTTAAAAAAAAAATTGAGAAACAAGCTTCCGTGATCATTATCATGTCAAACTGAAATAAGTTTTGTGTGAGAGAAGAATAGTTTGAAGGCAATTTAATTTATATGCCGCCACGTTCTTCGTATAATTAAGCTTAAGTAGCTCTCGAGCTTAATTTGTGGTTGGAGTATGCGGAAGAAGAAATTAAAAAATATAGGGAAGAAAATAGTCGAAATATCAAGATGAAATGATATTTAAGGAAAAAAAGATTGAATTAAATTTAAATAAAAACTAAAAATTATAAATAATAACCAAGAGTTGTGATATGTATGACAATTTTTTTTAATAAATTGGAAAATTTTACTTGTTAATTATTATTTTAATAAGGTGCAAGTCATAAAATGGAAGTAACACTTTTAGACTAGTTTACTAAAAAAAAAAAATCATCTTCATTTTAGATTTCCAAGTCTCTGGGTCTTTAAAGAGATTCCCAAATACCAAACATGATATAAATAATTAAAATGGAAAAATTGATTTGGACGTCATATGAATAAAGTGAGGAATAGAAGTCAGCCCCCAAAAGGATTTGACACAACGTTCTATTACCCACGCAGACACGCTTTGCAATTCCAACACACGTTGCTGCGTGCACATACAATCAAAAAGGACCCAAAGGTGAACGACAATAACCCAAGAGCGATAAAACAACAGTACATAGTGAGTCTAACAAACACTCAAAAAAAAAAAAAGTCTCATGCAGTCATATTGAAGCTTTTCGAACTTTTCTCGGCCCTCCGTTTGGATTATATGCACTTACTTTTTCAGAAGCAAAAGGTTGGCTACACCAAACCTATCGTTGGTTTGGTTATAACAGCCTCACTTTCCCAAGGTTGGTCCAAATGTGAAATTAAATCTTGATATGAAAACACTATTAATGGGGAATTTGTAAATATCTTTATGAGAGAATTACATTCAAGAAGCATTTGAATAAACTATTTATAGACAATAACCAATATAGAATAGATTGTTATTATGGGAATGTAGATTTGCCTTTTTTAAATTGGAAGTTATTGTTAGTCCTTGTCTATGATTAATTTGCTTGAGTGGTCCTTGAATGTGAGTTTTCTCATATTTATAAGAGTTATTTTAGTATGAAAGCATGCCTTGTCTTTGATGAGCTTGGGACCAGCTCATATAAACTTTTATTTTTTTCAAAATTGTAAAGGTGCATTTTTCGTTTGAATAATTTTTTGAAGAGCACTCAGTACTCTAAATTATTTGGTGTAATATTTTGCCCCTAGAGTAATTAAAATGTGATATTTTTTACTTTGACATTAAATAATAGACGTTGACTATTAATATAATGTGAGAGAAGGTAGTTTAACTATCTAACAAACGTTTGCAATTATTTAATGTTAGGGTGAAGAATGCTACCTTTTAATTACTTTAGGGGCAAAAATGCCACGCCAAATAGTTTAGGATATTAGATATGTAACATCTTGAATTATAATTCTTAGTTAATTAGTAAGATAATTAGGTTTAATTTGCTAATGGAGTAGCGGATAATTAAGAAAGGCTAAAGATTAACGTGATATATGGTTATAGAGAGCTAATAGATGTTGTTGGGTTGTGATTTCAGCCTTAAGATTGAGTCTGGAGTGAAGTTAGGCCACCTAGGCATGAAAAAGTGAGAAAAACAAAGAGGAATGATTCTATGCCACATGCCACGATGTACAGGCCAATTAGAACTCAAAGATCCCTCTCTATACCACATACTATGGTGTTTGGCACAGCTGTTATGGCGCATGGTATACTTTCTTTAGAATTAAGATACAAAACTAATGCAAAAAACAGAGAAAAATAAAAGAGAAAATGAGAAAAGGAGAAGGATGAGACTTAAAGCTTTGCTAGGGCTTCAATTTTAAGGTTAGAAGCATTTTAAAGCTATCAAATCCTAAAAGTAAGTTTTCTAACCTATTCTTCTTCCTTCCCAACCCATTTTCTTAAGTTTATGTTAGGGTTTGATAATGGTAGACCATTTTCGGTCCATATAGGCTATGAGTCTGAACCTGTTGACTCAAATAGAGTTAATAAGAGTTGCTTAAGACATTTAAACCCAAGGATAATGGATTTACATGTTTTGGTGATTATAAGTGTATTAATAGCCAAAAATGTCATTTATTATAGTGGTTAGACTTTGTTGGAAGCTGGTAATGAGCCTAGAAATAATTAATGGAACTAATGTGAGCTAAAGAGAGTTAATACATGTAACATCCTGAAAATTTAACCTCCAATAATTAAGTAATCAAGCATCATTAATAAGATTTATGTGGTGTGTGATCAGAGGAGAATAATAAGTATTTTTAGTTGGAACTTCAGGTACAATTTAGGTTTAAAGTAAAATTGGGTTACTTGGGGATCAAAAGTGAAGAAAAACAAGTTGAAAAGCCTCTGTGTCATATGCCACAATGCATGCATGGTACACCGCGACGCACAAGGCCACAAGGCGAGAAACTGTATTCTCTATACCACATGTGTAAATTTTACAAAGATAAATCACAAATTAATGCAAAAAATAGAAGGAAAGTAAAGGGAAACATAAGAATTTGTACTTGCTCTACTAGGGCACAAACTAGGGGAGGATTTGAAAAGGTTTGAAGCTTCAAATCATCTAGGTTAAGATTCTTAAACCCTTTTCTTTTCTACTTTCTCAAGGATTTGAGTTAAAGTTTGAATGATGATGATGATTTCAATCCATATAGGTTATGAGTCCAAACTCATTGACTCAAATGGAGTTAATGGGAGTTTTTTAGACTATTAAAATCTAGTATTAATGATTTTAATGGTTGTTGTAATATCCAAAAAAGTTAAGCTTGATTAGTTAACTTAATGAGTATGATTAATGAATTAATAATGTGTGTAACCAGATGGGCCTAATTGATGCAATTAATTATGATTTTAGCCCTAAAAGTGGGTCCAGATTAATGGTAGGCCATCGGGGCAAGGAAGGAGGAAGAAAAAGTAAGGTGAAGCCCTTTATGCCACATATTGCAGTGTGTGATCAATTTGCTGCGGCCCATAGGGGTAGATTTAAATGTAACGAACTCTCTGTGCCATGTGCTATGATGAAGGTTAGCATACATCGCAACGCATGGCCAGAAATTAAATATATCTAGTTCGTATCTGCACAAGATAAAAATAGAGAAGAAGAAGGAGAAACACGAAGAGCACCACTTAGCTCTGTTAGAGCATGACCTTGGGGATTATTGATGATATTTTAGAGCTTCCTAACTTATAAGGTGAGTGTATGTTTCTTCTTTCTTCCCTTCTCTTCCTCACTTATAGAGATTTGAGTTTGGGTTTAAGCATTAATGGTGATTTTCAGTCCATAGGAGCTATGGGCTTGAACCCATCGGTTAAAATAGATATAATGGGAGTTGTTTATAGTAGATAAATTCTACATTGATGATTTTATTAAGAGTTTGTTAGGTAGAGCCATTAATATATGAAAATTGCCATTAATGATGTAGTTGGGGGAGTTTGATATCCTTTAATGGCGGTTTGAAAATTTATCAATGATAATGTATATTGATGGAACCTAGTGAACCAATTAAGTATAAATGGGTAGTAAATTTATGGATTGATAGAATAAAGTGTGTGAAGATTAATGTTGAAAAACTCATCAAATGGGATAATGATGGTATTGTTGTATTGTGTTTGTAGTGTGAATCATTGTGGCACCATTCAAGCTTGTGAGAAGCTTTAGAAGTGTTTTGTATGAGGGGTAAATCTTTGATCTCTCAAAGGTTTGAGGTAATTAGAAAAAACCTAACTTTATATTATTGAATATTAATTGGTTATTGATTAAAAATGGGTTGATTTGGATTATAATTTATATTTTGAATCACAGATGCAATTTTGGCAAATGATGAACTTGTGAATGGCTTGCTAAATGAAAACCTTTTTCATGCCACCCATTTGTGACTTATGAATTTAATTATGGCATGTTATTGTGGGTGGAGAATTGTGATGTGTAATGTGTTGAGCATGTAGAGTATTTAAGTATGAGTATGTGAGTTTATATGCTATGAATTGATTATTTAAAATGCATATTCTATGTAAAATGTGAATAGTATGATTATTGGCGGGAGTTCACCTAAGGAGAGGAGTAGATTGATTTAAATCTACATGGTACTGATACTAACCATTAGAATTAGGAATTTGCTTTAGCATTGACTGTTAGAATTGGGAGATAGGCCGTGTCCCATGATTGATTCGGGACTATCCCACTTATTCTATGAGGGACTCAAACCTAATTACTCTCGATTGATTTATGAGGAGGTTAAATTAGGGGTACAACACTTCATAATTATTAGTATTAGGGGAAAATGGATTACACAAGGAAGCGAGTAACCCTGGCCTGGTAACTCCTCACAAGTGAAAGTTTGGGTTAGTTCGTGAAGGATGTAGCCACATGATAGCTACCGATTTTATGTCAAAGGTAATAGGAGGATATAAGGTTGGCATTTGATCGTGCATTTAAATTTGGTCACATAGTTGTTAGTATTGTGGTTGAGTAAGTATTAAGGGCGTATGGTTGGTATTATTGTGACTCTAGGATGTGCATTAACATTTTGTGGATATGAATATGTACCCTGAGCTTGGTCAAATGGCTATTAGTATTATGAACTGTGGCTAAACCCATCATATATATTATGTTTGTATATTTTTACCTATTTGCATTTGTTTATAATTGATATGCAATTGTAAAGATTAGGTGAAACTTGTTACTGAGTGATTATACTCACCCCTCAATTCTCAATATTTTCAAGGCCTAGCTCATCGAATCCAGTTAGGGGAAAACATTTTGAGGCGTAAAATTGTGGTGAAATCTTGCTTTCATACCTCTTTACTCTATTTTTGTGTTGATGTTGTATAATTGCCAACTAGGATCATATGTCATTATTTTGTACTATTTGCATTACTATAGTGTAAACTTGTGTATTTTGTGCCCTGGGTTAGTGAGTTTTGATTGTAAACTCATGGTTAGGGCTAAAATACTCGTACAAGTAGGAACATGTATATTTTGAATAATTTGAAATGAAAATGATGGTTTTGTGCATGAATTTCCTCCCCCTTGTGTTTTGTGAATTTAGGGTTGAGTGATGATTTTGAAAAATAAGTATTTTTGATTGTGTATGGTGTATTGCATGAGTCCACTAGAGTCTATTGAATGTGGTCAAAGAGTCGGTGTAAGCTTTTGGCATTTGTGATTGAGTTAGGATACCAAAATTTTGTATTTTATGTGAAAAGTAGTAAAAATAGGTTTTGGTATCTTGTTATAGAAAATAAATTTGACTGTGAATTGTGCCATTACCTAAAGTTAGGAGAAAGCTCTAGATAGACATCGAACCATCTTAATTAGACATCTGACAGTGATTTAGAACGCATCTAAAGTTTGCTCCTACTGCTGTCAAATGACAGTAGTTAATACTATCAAATTCATGCAATGTGTCGTAGTGGACGGCATAGCGGTGAGTAAGCTGTGGCAAATAGGTCATTTTTTATACAAAACATAGTTTTAAGTTTTAAAACTTATTGTTTTGGGTCCCATATGATTTTTAATCTTTCATATTATTTTAAAACTCTAATTTGAGCATATCAAATGTTTGTTAGAGACTATATATATTGAATTTAGGGATCCTATTGTAAATTATTTGAGAATTCTTCTCATTTTTGTGATCTTACAACTTTAGTAATTTTTTGAGGGTTAATCCTTGATTACCTTAATTATGGAGTTAAATATGGTTAGGTAAAGGGGACCTTACAGTTGTTGGATGATGAGTTCCATAAATGCCCAAAAATGAACATTAAATCTATAATTATTATAGTTGTTGAGGTATTAATGGCAATGTGGGTATTACATAAAGTTATATAATGTTAAAGATAGTTAATAAACCTAATGGGTAGGCCAAATATAAGCAATATGGGCATTGGGTGAGCTAGAAATGAAAAGTGAGTTGAGAATTGTGTGTGCTTGACATTGTTGATGAAATCCAACTTTATTGATTGTAGATTGAGCTCTTGAACACCATTGAGGCTTGAAAAATTGAACTTGAAAGCTTAAAATTGAGGGGTAAATCATTGATCTCTCAAAAGTTGAAGGTAATTGAGAGAATTTTACTTTAAGAAATTATATGTTAATTGTGTTGTGATGTTAAATATATATTGTACTTATGAATTGTGATTGGCAAATGTGTGTATCATGCAATGAAAGGTTATGTTTATATATTTACTTCAAAAATGAATTGTCAATGTTACAAAGGTGATCTTTCGAAGTGAATGGAAATTGAAATTATGTGTGAAATTGAATAGTTGATGATGATTGTGATATTGACGGATGGTTGGATTTAAAAATAGTGGATTATGTGATAAGTATGAAAAGGAGTATTGATGCTTGCTTAGGTAGTACACGGTTGTGAGCCCAATGTGTTGTCTTTGATAATGTCTAAATGAGCTTGTGAAAATTGAATAAGTATCACATATGGCATGATTTGTGGGTGGGAGTTCACTTAAGAATTAAGAGTAGAGGAAAATTCATATGATATTTAGGCTATCTTTCGATGCACGAGGATATAGCCTTGTCCCATAGTTTGTCAAAGGATTGTCCTATAGTTTGTCAAAAGACTAGAACCTAACTTTTTCTTCCAGTTTATTGAGAAGAATAGCTTAGGAATATGACACCTCAAAGATTTAAGAGTAAGGGAAGCCGTGATCTAAGAGTAAATATTGTAATCTTGGTTAGGTCATACCTCACAATTGGTGAGCTTGGGTAATATATTCATACGAACGGAGCCTTATTAGGTGCTATAACCCACGGTTTCAATCGAAGGAAATAAGAACGATATAAGGTTGGTTGATCATTGTCTATGTAAACTTATGATATGTCACATGTTTTGAGTTGTGGCAAGTTGATGATATATTGGGTCATGATCACATGGCTAAGTGTCTTGTAATTATGTACCCAGGATGTATGAGATGAAAATGTGCTAATTGGATTAGTAAGATATGATAGGTGTTAAAGCATGTTTTAAGAACTTGATTCTATATGCAGGTGTTCATTTACAATTGATATATAACTATATAAGGTAGGTTTTATTTTGATTACTGAGTAGTTAGACTCACCCTTTTTATTTAATACTTTATAGGCTCTAGTTCTGGTACAGAGAGGGATAAGACTCGAGAGGCTACAAATTAGTTCATTCATACTATATGCCTCTAGTTTACATTTATTTTATGTAACAGAATATTGTTACTAATTCTAGGTTGCATATTATTGCACTTGCACTATTTTGTTATTGTAAATATTTAAATTGTATTTTGGGCCTTGAGTAATTGTGTATATGAGATATATATGTTGATAGGGCCAAAATACTAATGTAAATGTAGAAATAATGTTTTAATCATGTTATGATGGATTTTGATGCAATATAAAGCAAATTACCTCCCTCTCTATTTTTAGTGAAAAAGGAGTTGATGAGTGATTTTATGTTAAACTGATATTTAAGTGCATGTGATATGTTGTATTGATAGTCCTAGGTTCAATAGATATGGTCTAGGTGTTAGGAATAGCTTTTGATATTTGTTATGAGTTTTGGACACCCTTTTTATGTGAAAGTTGTAAAAAGTGGTAAAAATATGTTTGGATGTCCAACTTCTTGGTGTAACTTGCTTTGAAAGTAAAACTCGTGCCATTAACTAGTTTGTGAAAAAAACTTTTCATAGACACCTATATCATGTCTTTTAGATGTTGAATAGAGAATCAAGATGGATCAAAAGTTCCTCGATTCTGCTATCAAATGACAACATAATCTACTATCATTTGCATACAACACACCGTGGTGTAGCATGCACGAGCCACAGTGCAGTGCCTTATTCTATAGCCAATAAATTGTTTTTTAACTGTTTTTAATTTCTTTCACTCCTTTAAGGTATTCCATGCTTCCATAACTTGTTTTAACTCTAATATTCAAGTTCATGATTGATTTAAACTTATTTTGACTATGAAAACTTGGGATCCCGTATTTTAAAAATTATAACTTGGTAATCTTCTTAAAGGGTTAATCCTTTGATTATCATGATTTGATTGGTTAATTGTGATTAGTAGAGTGAGATTTTATAATACACCTAATAGGTAGGCTTAAATGTAAGAAATAATGGCTTTGAGTAATTTAGAAGTGGAAAATGAGAATTGGAAGTGTGTATTTGACAATGTCAATAAGTTTAGACTTGACTAATTATAGATTAATTTTCTGGGCACCATATTTGACTTGGAAAGCAAGCTTGGAAGCAAATATTGAGGGCTAAACCTTTAACGTTTCAAAGGTTTGAGATAACTATGATCTTTAGTTTAAGGTCATACGACACCCTAGAGATTTAAGAATAGGGGAATTAAGCCGTGGTTCAATAGTGAATACTATGATCTTTGGTAGGGTCATATCTCACAATTAGTAAGCTTAGGTAGTTTAGTCACATGAACTAAACCTTGATTGATATTATAGCCTATAGTTTCAGTCAAAGGAAATAAGGAGGAATCATCATGCATATGTGTATTTGACATGTCACATGGTTGTCTGTATTGTGGCAATGTCCATCATTATTGTTGATTGAACTATTGTCACATGGTTGCCTGTATTGTGGCAATGCGTCTCGGAATATGAATATGTGAAATATTTGATAGCAAGATGATGGTGAATTTGTAATACACATATGTTATATATGATGTTATGAAAATGAGTTTATTTGTAAAAGCACCCTCTTGTGCTATGTGTAATCTCATATTTTTGTGTATTCAACTCTCTTTTATTGCTAGAAATCAATTGATATGTAACTACATAGGATGGCATACCTTGGTTACAGAGTGGCTAGACTCACCCCTCTCTTTTAATATTTTACATGCTCTAGCTTTAGTGTAGAAAAGGGAAAGACCTTAAAGGCTTAGGAATTCATGGATTTCCTACTGTAAAACCTTATCATCTTATTTATTTTATGTAATACATTGAATATTTTCAATTACGATACATTTTGTTTACACTTGCACGATACTGTTGTTAATGAAACTAAGATGTATTTTGAGCTCTGGAATGTTATATGTAAAATGTTAAAGTATTGATAGGGCCAAACACTAGTGTAAGTATAGGGATATTGATTCGATCATAATTGTGAATGTTGATACAGATAGTCTTAAATCCTTGGAATGGATAGATTTATGTGTGTCTGGTGTTATACAAATAGTCTTAAGTCCTTTAAGTGTGTTCTAGGTGTTAAGAATTGCTTATAGTACACGTGTAAGATTTTAAACACACTTGAATTGTGAAAAGTGTGAAAAGTTATAAAAATGTATTTGGGTATTCAACTTCTTTATGTGACTTAATTTGAAAGTAAAACTTATGCCATTAGCTAGTTTATGAAAAGAGCTTTCTGTAAACATCAAGATCACCTGATTTGAACATTGGACAAAAAAATGAGGCATGTCGAAAGTTGCTCCGAGCTACTATCAAATGACGGTAGAATTGCTATATGTTATGTGCAACACGTCGCGACACTTGGTACAGAGAGAGATAGCCACGACTCATGTGCACATGCCACAAGACGTCCCTCTATTTTTCATGACTTAATGTTTTTCAATAGAATTTGACTCTTTTTATTTTTATGAGGTATCTCATGCTTCTGAAATAATATTTTACTCTAATTAAAAATTTGATAAATGATTTTTTAAATAATTATAAATTATAAAAACTTAAGAACTCATGTCTATAAATTATAAACTTAGTGATCTTTATTGGAGCTAGGCCCTTGAATACCTTGGATTTGCAAACTTAATTGTGATTAAGTATTTGAAGATATTGCAGGATGCTCCTCGAAGAATACTTCAAAAGCAAAAATATACTTTATCCTTTTAAAAAAATATGAACTCATTTTTCTCTGGTTAACTTCCAACATGCATAATGTTGTTATTATTGATATTTTTTTCACTTAGGCACTAAGCATAAAGAAGGGGAAATATATTTAAACTTAAATTTATGTTTTGCAATTAATGGACCATACTATGAGACTCTAGATAATTCAAATTCTACCCTCAATTTCTATACCCTTGTTGTAGGAGCATACTCCCTCCATGTTTTATTGTCACAGAAACTAATACTTTTAGCTTATATTTAAAAAAAAATCAGTCATTTTAATAAGTATTTAATATATATTTCTTAAATTACATCTCAAAATTTACATTAACGAGAGGCGATTAATGTATGCTTATATTGATTAATACAGGATATTTTAGTTTATTTTTTTTATTTTTAGATGTAATTATAATAGTTAACTATTTTTTTAAACTGTGTGATAAAATTTTTTATATATATATAAATAAATGAAATATTTTAAATGGAGGGGAGGTGATATGGGTCCATGAGAGTTATGTTGGGTTAACAACTTGTAAAGCTACTTGAAACTAGCTATAACGACCTTTTTGGATTGTAGTTTATGAGGTCTAGAAATCCAACTTATCTTTTTTTTTTTTTGTTGTAAAAAAATAGAATACATACATATATAAAGGAGCGTGGTCTGCATTTAGCATTTATTTCTAATTAAGTTCCCTCACCGTCTGGGATATGGAATTGCCCGTTCTTTTGTCCAGCCAAATGCAATTAATGCCTGCCTTTTTTGATACGCCTCAAACCACCGACGTTACACATCCCAATGCTTGGCTTTGTGTGTAAATTATTTTTAATCAAAGTTAATAAAAATTAATTATCTATATAAAAATATAACAATATTTTAATTTTATTTTAATTATTATAAATAAAAAATAATTTTTTAAAAATAAATTAATGATAATATTTATTTTTCTCTCTTTTTAATTTAATAAAAGTATAATAATTCATTCATTAAAAAATATGTCAATAAACTCTTAAATTTAGGAATAAAAATGTTCTAGAAGATTTATTATATATAAAGACGGAGAGAGTATATATTAAGAAATAATTTTAAGTACCTAAAACTCATTAACTCTTATCTAAAAATTTAATAATTTTTTAATTTTATCTCTATTAAATTTACATACTTTAACAATATATTTTTTCTCTTTAAAATTCAATATTGTTGGTCAAATGGAAAAATTTGGGATAAAAATTTAATGAGGTGACTTATAAATAGAATAAAATAAATATATTCTATACTATAGAAAGGATGTACATCTTTCGAGGTTGTTAAACTAATATTAAGTAAGCTCGTAATAGAAATGTAAACTTGAATCATAAACTCGTAAGAATTTATTTTTATTAATAAATAGCTATTAAAAGTATATAACTGAATAATAAAAACATAAAATATGATCATAATTTGATTTGAATATATTTTAAATATAAATTATTAAAATTAAATCTAACTATATTGATAGATTATCATACTAAACATAAAAATTTTAAAACAAGACAACTTAATTTGTTATTTTTTTTATTAATATTAATTTTTGCTTTTTGAGTTTGATTTTCCTTTTAATTGTGTCCTATTACTTCTATGAAGTGAGTTCTATACAATATATATATATATTTATATATATAATTTTCTCAACTCAATTAAAAATTGACAAGTTTAGCAAATTTAATTAATTGCAACTAGTTTAGGGTTTATGAATAAATTGATATGATTTTGTAAATTAAAAACGTAAAAACAATGAACTCAAAGAGTTAACTCATAAATTTAACTGAATTTCATCTAATCTGAGTTTATGAGTGAGTTAACACGATTTTATACGCTAAAAATATAAAAATAATAAATTCGAAAAGTCAATTCGAGAGTTTGACAATTATGACATCTTTTATTATTATCTTTGGTTCTATTTATAAGACATAAAAAATAATTTATTTAGTTCTACTTATAAATCATATCATTTACTTTTTATTATAAGTTTTTCCTTTTACTTCCATTAAATATTAGTGAGAGAACATATATGTTACTCTCTCTATCTTAAATTATAAAATATTTTTAGAAGAGATTTGGAGTTTCAAAATATAAAGCATTTTGAGAAGATTAAAATTTTATCAAATAGTCATATTTTAATATTACCTTTTATCTTTCTATTTAATTTTTATATAACTTTCTTTTCAATATACTTCTTTCAGTTCTTATTATAAAATACTTTCAATTATTTCACACATTTTAAGAAAGATTATTATTTTTTTTATTGATGTCATAAAAAGGTAAGACATGCTTTTATTTTTACTTTTAACTTTAAATAATAATATAATTATATTAAATATACTCACGTTAATAAAAAGGGTAAAATTAAAAAAATAGTTTAATTATTATAAGATATCTTATATTTTAGATTAACAATTTCTTATAAAAGGTGCCTTAAATAGGATTGTAGGAAGTATTAAATAATGAGTATTTTTAAAATTTTATATTTTTATTTTTTAAAAAATTATTAAGTGTATTTAATAAAATTTATTTGTACGTAAAGTTTTGTTTAAAAATATACTATAATTTTGGAACAAAGGGAGTATTAAAGTATATATATTTAATAGAGATAAAGTTAGTAATTTAATTTTAATATAGAGTTAATAAGTTTTAAAAAAATTTTTAATTTCAATAAAATTAGAAAGTATATATATATATATTTTACATTTAATATCTTAAAATGTCATAAATTAAGGGCAAACATTTCTCCTAATAAAAGGAGTTATAAATTATAAGCTTATATAAATGCAAAAAAAATATCTTCAACATCAAAAGAATTCCCTCAAATTGATCAGCTCCACAAATATCAAATTTGACTCAGTAATCATGAATATCGGATACTTAATCAAAAAAAATGTCACAAATTTACACGCCACATTACATTTAAGTTGCTTCGGGCTCTAAATGAGAAGGACATCAAATTCAAGATTTGTTAAAAGGACATCAAATTTCCCCTCCATTTAATTTTTCCAACTGCCCTTATTCGATCCTTGATATCATCGCCCAACCACCTTTGTTCTCTTACTTTTCTTTTTCTCCTCGCAGCTAACACGGATCTGGATCCTCTCAGTATTCATTTTTCTCAGCGTCCCTCAACGTCTCAATTTTACACCTTGGATCTGGATTCAATATTCCATACTTTACCACATCAACCTATATTAAAATAATTTAATTTTTTTAAAAAAAATCTAAAAAAGATTTTTTTATTTTCTATTCTCAAAACTTATTCTAAAAATTTATTTTACAGATCTTTTGTAAAGAAACTTTCAGTCTAGCTTATTTAAATTCTAGCCTAATCTATTTAATAAAAATTTGTTTAAAAAAATCTACAGAGTGAGCATTCAAATTTTGGCCTGACCTTGTTCTAAAAATTTTTTTCTTTAGATTTTATAAGCATGTTTTTATTAAATAGGTCATGCCAGAGTTTGAAAAAGCTAAACTATAGATTTGCTTAAATAAGTCAAGCCAAAATTTGAATGAGCCAGACTGTAAGCTTACCCTGTAGATTGTTTTTAAACAGATTTTTATAAAATATGTCAAGCTAGAATTTAAATAAGTTAGATTGTAAGTCCCTATGCAAAAATCTACAAAGTAATTTTTAGAATAAGTTTTGAAAATAGAAAATGGAAAAAAAATCTAAAGAAAGAATTATTTTTAAAAAATTAAATTATTTTAATATAGGATGATGTGGCAAAATATAAAACATTGGATACAGATCTAAGGGGCTAAATTGAGATGCTGAGGGATGCTGAGAAAAATGGATACTAAAAGGTTCCGGATCCCAACTAACACTTCGTTTTCATTATTTGAAAGAAAGGATGGATTGTAAAATTGTTAAACTTGCTTTGAAAGCTGATATGAGTAAAGGGTACGATCATGTTGAGTGAGATTTTTTGCATGCTGTTTTGATTATAATGGATTTTGATGTGAAATGGCTGAATTGTATTATGGAGTGTGCTTCGTCTATGGAATTTGAATTGATGATTTTTTATAAAAGTATTGCAACAAGCCTTAAAATAGTGTGAGACAAGGAGACCCTCTATCTTTCCTTTTCTTTTTTATAGTCACTACTAATGTTTTATCTCAAATGGTTCTTTATCATGTTGAAAATGGTCATTTGAAGGGTATAAGATTGGCAAAGGGATGTCCAGTGTTATCTCATCTATTTTTTTACAAATGACTCGCTCTTTTTTATGAAAGTTGAGAGGGAGAATTGTCTAATTTTTTTAAAAAAATATTGTCGACATTTATTGCACTGCCTCTGGACAAATGGTCAATCTGTATAAATCTTATTTGTTTCTTTTCCTACCAATGGTAGTAAGGAGTTGATAGAGAGGAAATTTCTTCTGTCTTGCAAATTTTTTTATGTAGATTAGCATGAAAAATATCTTGGTTTTCCTGTTATTTGGGGTTGTTCTACAGCGGCTTCACTAGCTTTTGATAGGAATAAGGTAAGTTTGAAGATTCAAGGTTGGAGGCAAAGATTGTTGATTTTCTCTAGCAGGGAAGTGTTAATAAAAGCTGTTGCAAATCCTATTCTGGTTTATCCTATGTCTTGTTTTTCCTTTTCTATTAGAACTTGTAAAGAATTAGATAGATTGATTTTTGAATTTTGGTAGGGAAACGGTGAGGATGGCAGTGGTAAATTTCATTGGAGGAAATGGAGTTTGTTAACCAAGTCTAAAATGAAAGGAGGATTGGGTTTTTATGATTTTAAAGCCTTCAATATTGATATTGCCCTCTTGGCTAAAACAACATGGAGATTTGTTGAACCTTGGTATTAATGATTACAAAAAAAAAAAAAGAGAAGATTATGTTTTACAAGTTATCTAATCTTAACTAAAAATCAATTAGCTAAATATTGAACTAAAACTGACATAATAGCTTATCTATGTAGCAGAATCTCTTTGTTCTGAAGTAATTCTACCTTAGTTAAGTATTTGACTTAATTATAATCCTTATGCTAGAGATTTTCAGTTGCACCCTGTGTTAAAAATATTTTTTTGAAACTTTTTTAAGCTAAGTGTCTTTACCATCAATATTATACCTTTAACACCAATACTACCTATTCTGTTCCTTCATCTCTTTCCTTCATTCTTGTGTCGAGCTCTAAATAACACTGGTATTAGAAGTTTCTAACATCGGTATTATCCTGGGTGTTTGTTCAAATTGATCTTTTCTCGTTTGATTATCCTTAATTAGCATTGGTACTTTTTATATAACATCAATATTGCACCTCTCTTCTATCTTGATCCATTTTTTTGGATAAGTTAACACCTATGCTATTAAGTAGCATCAGTACTTGATTGCTTATAACTCCATTAACACTTGCATTAGTAACATAGCATCAGTATTGCTTCTTAACTTCTCTTACAGGGGCTAAGTGTTAAATATCTATCTTTAGTGTTATATTCTCTAACACCCATGCTAAGTTGGTTCTTGCATAATATTCTTTATTTTTTTCAAAATTGTTAAAAATCTTTATCATTTATGAAGAAGCCCAGCATTGATACTATTAAAGCAACACATGTGCTAAACTTCTTTGGAAAAGGCTTTTCATCTTTATAGTACTAGTGCTATCATTAGTAACAATGGTACTACCTTGCTCTTTTGTGCTTTTGTGACTGTTTTTAATCTCTTCAAAACTCATTCTTTAGCTATTCTTTTCATTTGCAATCAATTGTATTTTCTCTACAACCTTACTAAATGATATTTAAACACAATTATTGTCTTGAACTTGTTCATTTTGTCTATCCTTTCCTAGTCATAACACGTACGCTATCTGTTACACCAGTATATAAGTTTCGCCTACTTTTGTCAGAACATTTAATGTTTTTAGCTATTACATTGCGTAAAGAGAAATCTCTGGTAAAAAGTACTATTCTATTACCTCACCTATTGGAGAAACTCAAATAAGCTTAGATATCCAGAAAAACATGAAGAAAAGAAGAAAAAGATGAAGCAGGAGGGAGGAGTTGGGGGGACGAGAGGGAAAGGGGGCAGTATGGAAGGGAGGCTGAGGGAGGGGGCAGAGCAAGGAGGTGAAGGAAAAGGGGAGGGGAGGGATGGCAGATGGAAGGTGAGGGGTGGCGTGGGAGGGGTTGACTAGGAGGGAAGGCCGAGTGAGGGGGGTAGAGGATGAGTGGGAAGACAATGAGGAAGGGGAGTGGGGCTGTGGAGGCATGCGGCGATAGGGGCCAAAGATGAAAAAGATGAAGACTGAAAAGGATGGAAAGTTAAAAACTAAAGGGGCATGGGTTGATTTAACATTTAAAAGAGTTTTAACATCAGGTGCCTTGGCACCTAATGTTAAAATGACAATTTTTATTTTTTTAAAATTAATTAAGTTTTAACATTGGGTGCAAAAATTTTTATTTTTTTTAAATTTAAAAACTTACAACATTGAGTAAATGTATACCCAGTGTTGTAAGTGTTTTTTTTACAGTGGGTAAATTTTTATTCACTTAAAAATCTTCTAGACATGCCTTTATTTTTTCACCATTTGCCTTTGTACTGATGCTAAAAGTCTCATGTAAATGATAATTTGTACACTAGTGCCATCTAATCAGCTATGAAATTGCATTCGAAAATTAGAGGTTCCACAAAAAATTAGGCATTTTATGTGGAGGGTATTAAATGGTGCTATTGCTGCAAAAGGTGCCTTATTTTGCAGGAAGTGTGCTGGAGATTCAACCTGTCCTATATCATATGCTCAGTGGATGATGAGACTGTGAACATTTACTATTTAGACGTTTTTGAGTTAGGGTGTGCTGGCTTGGCAGTAGGTTGGATATTTTGATGACTGAATGCAACGTTTCCAATGCTGCAGCTTGGTTTTTTAATGTTTTTTTTTTTTGGTGATAATAGAGAGATTGGCATTCAGGAGACAGCCTTGATTGCTGCCATGTGTTGGGAAATTTAGAAAGGAAGATGTAGTAAGGTGTTCAATGGTGATAGGGTGGATGCTAGAAAGGTTATTGAGTCTACTACTTGAATAGTTGATGAATGCTTGAATCTAAAAATTGTTGGGAAGCAAAAGAAACAAGGAACGGGAGATGGGCAGGTTTTCAGGAAGTTGCATTGGGTCAAGCCTTTGGCTGGTGAAATAAAAATTAATATTGATGGTTCTTTTAATAGTTCCTTGAATTGCGCAGGTATTGGCTTTGTTTGCAGGAATGAATTTGGTCATTTCTTGGGTGGACTTGGCAAGAGCGTGATTGCAGATTCTCCCCTCAAAGCTAAATGCTCAGTGGCCTTGAAAGGTTTGGTGGTGGCGTGTAAGTTTGATTGTAATCAGATTTTAATTGAGATGGATTGTGAAATTTTAACTATAATAATTGTATCTAGAAATAAAAAATTGGACTAAAATACCCATATATTTCATCAAAATAAGGCTGCATTAATTATTTCTCGTGAATGAAAATTATGAGTTTATGAGGTGTAATTTAAGAAAATTGTAATAAATACTTACTGAACAATGTGACTTTGTTTATAAAGAAAAACAAATACTAAGTGACAGTTTCTTTTATATATAAAATCAGAGAAAATATATGTAAGCAAAAAAAGATCAATGAACTAAATAAATTAGATTTTAGACCCATGCAGTTTACAAGGATATTAAACATCTATTTGATTTGAAGGAAATATAAGGAAGGGAAAAGAAAAATTTAATGAATTCACTTTAAAATAAGATAGGGGCGTGGGGTTATAAGATTTTAATAGGCAAAAGATGCAAGAGGGAAATAGTAACTAAAGTCGTTTTAAAAACTTTTAACTTTTCTTCTCTAGTTTTTTAATCAAATGGCCTAAAATTATATATCTCCTCATTTTCCTTGAACCAAAATATCATAAAAACTAATTAGCCTTCTCACGAAAAATTCACTGTTCAGTCTGCTTACGATGAGACAGTCAAATTTGGCAAAAAAGTCATTGTTTTTTATTTCATTTTAATTAATATCCTAATTAAATTAATCATTTCTCAATATATAATAGTCATTGGACAAAAATCAAAATATCATAATATTTAATTACTTCCTTCATTAAAAAATATAAAGTATTTTTTAAGGAGTTATATGTTAGTCTTTTAAAGTGTAATCATTACTTTTTTATTTACTGTTCAGTATGCTTATGACAAGACAGTCAAATTTGGCAAAAAAGTCATTATTTTTTATTTCATTTTAATTAATATCCTAATTAAATTAATGATTTCTCAATATATAATAGTCATTGGTCAAAAATCAAAATGTCACTATTTAATTACTTCTTCCGTTCAAAAATATAAAATATTTTTTAAGGAGTTATATGTTAGTTTTTTTACGTGTAATCATTACTTTTTTTTAAAAATACCCTTATTGATAAATGACTTTATATTTATCGTAAAGTGTTTAATATAAAAAATATAGAAGTTTGTATTAATTTAAAAATAGGTAACTATTTAATTTGAAGGTAAGATTCAGTTAAAAATATTTTATATTTTTAAACAAAGGGAGTATCATTTACATATTTTAAAAATACTTTTTCGTCATTTTTTTAAAATAAAAGAAACAAATAATCCGTGTAAGGAACCGGTATATGGCATACCTGCCTGCCAAACCCAACGGACAAAAAACCGGTGTTCATTTGAGAAATTAGGGTACGTTGTCATAAACTACAAAAATATTAAATACTTTTTTTATTTTAAATTATAAAATATTTTTAAATAAAATTTTATATATTAATAAATCTCATTAAATATACTTAATAACTTTATCTTTTCAAGATAAAAATATAAATTTCTCAAAATACCCATCATTTAATATATTAAAAAAATTATAAAAATTAATTATAAAAAGAGAAACGGTAATATTAAAATTAGTACATTTAATAAAATATTAATCTATTCAAAGTATTTTATATTTTAGGATAAAAAAACTCTTTCAAAAGTACTTATAATTTAAGACGGATTGAGTACTTTTGTCTGGGCGCCACAATCTCCCAAACCAATAATGTATTAGCTTAGATATGTAATCGCTCTAGTTCTACAATGGCAGTTAATGCGCTTTATAATATTAAAAATAGAAAAAATAATAATAAAATTTTTTTAAAATATATAAATAATAATTTAGTTCCACAAAATGCCAAAATTTCCTTGATGTTTTTACAAACTTTTCTATTATTAATGAATTTATATAAATTATTAAAATTATCCTTGTTTAAAATAAATTATTTGTAACTTTCTTTCTTATATTTGTAACAATAAAACAGCAAATATACAAAGTTGTGAATTTAAAAAGAAAAGTTGTGAATATAAAAAGAAAAGTTATGAATAATTTATTTTCAACAAAGGTAATTTGATAATTTACTTAAGTTCATTAATGATATAAAAGTCTCTAAGAATTTCAAAAAAATTTTGACATTTTGAAGAACTAGATTTTTATTTTCAAATTTCCGAAAGATTTTATTGTCATTTTTTTTAAAAAATACTTTTTTTAAAAAAAGTAAACGGCAAAAATTATTTTGAAACGAAATGAATGGCTCAGATCAACAAAAAGATTGATGAGCATCCGTGCACCGAATGCAAATGTGCGTGTGAGAGAGAAGGGCAGAGAAGTTCAACCTCGATATGGCTCCAAGTACACTATTAAATCTAAATATGGAATCAAACATTATTTTAATTTGATGATATATCTATTTAATTTTGAAGATATTGATACTGACTATTCCTGAATTGAATTCTAAGCTCTAAGGAAGCCCAAATAAATAAACATGCAAGTTGTTTGGTTCATAAAATTAAAAAGGTTTAAAAATCAGATCAAACTTTTCAGTAAGCACACACTTTGTTAATGGAGAGATTGGGTTTTGGTTTTTGTAAACTTGCTTAAATTAAGCAATAATTAATGTAACACAGTGACAATAGGTTATAATAATTAAGTTAACAGATGGCAAAACATAATAATTAATTAAGTTCATAATCCCACAAAAAATTGTCTTATCAAGAATACCTTCAATATTGTAGCAAGTATATTGATGAAAGACTTGAGGTATTATTGCTGCTGGAGCCCATACGTAAGAGAAAGCATATATTAATGGGAGAGAAAAGTTAATGAATTAACTATAGTTAAATTTTCAACAAATTATTCTAAAAAATAAATTATCAATACCTATCCATACGTTTATAAATCCAGGAGTTTTAATTATAAATAAAACGTTTAAGTTTCAAATTTTACTTTTACTATTCTTGTTTACAATTATTTATACTGATATTTGCAAACAAATTTTCTTAAAAAATTAATTATACATTCTGAAAATTGAGTTGTAAAGAGTAAAAGACTTTGTTGCTGAAATTAAAAAAAGATTATTTGCAAATCAGTTATAATTCACGTAAGGGTTGTAAACTTCAAAATATTAATTAGTTGAAAAACAATGGAACTGACATTTTAAAATTGTGAAAATTTTGTTAGAAATAAATGGGAATCCAAAAAACACTTGAAAAATTAAATAAATAATTTTTAATTTTTTTTTGGCCATTGAATCTTTTGATTTTTATAACGCATATATAACAGTATATATTTCATAAACGCATCAACCTATATTTGTCTCCTGAACAATGTAATGCACTTCTACACCACTTATGACGATCTTCATACGAACGTAAAATAAAACATATTTCTCATTAATAATATAAACAGATTTTAATAAGTACAATAATCATCTCAACCCGTGATATATATCCATACACTAAATTCCAATAAATTTCAACTTGATGGACCACGTGCATGGGATTTTCTGGGGTAATGTTAAGTTTGAGACATTTCTACTAATGATTTAAAAATCAAACTAAATTGAACGGTCGAATTGATCGGACCTTCAAATAGAACCATTAATGGCGTGGTTTGGGTCGAAAAATCATTTTTATGATTGAGCCGAATTAAATTAGAGCTGAACAGCTATTGAGCTAAAAACCGGAGTTGAGCCTAGAACAGAAGCAGATTTTAGAAAATTGCTTTAAACCTAATATTAAAAAAAGCTTAAAAATTTTAAAAAGGTAGAAAAATTTAAAAATTAGATCCTACTAAAAGTCAGCTTTATTTTTAAACAATTCATATATATAAAATATAATTTGAGACCATTTTTTATAAAGATGCTGACAATTAAAGATGTAAACAAAAATACTTTTGAATTTACTCGTATCTAATTTAATCAAAATCTATCTATATTTGATAAGTTATAAAATTATAATTTATAATGTTATTAATTTACAGTTATGTTATGTCATTTTATTAACATATTATAAATTTTTTCTTGTATTTATTTTTTATATATATTTGATATTATTTTTATTTAATTATTATGTTACCGGTTCGACCATGTGAACCGTAAACTATAGCCTTTTTGATTCAATATTCAATTCAATTTTAAAAATATGTCTATACTTTTTTTATTTAAAAATATAAGATATTTTTAATAAAATTAAATATTAAAAAATATAAAGTTTTTTTTAGTATTTCAATATGAAATTAATGTACTTTTTTAAAAGTGTCTATAATAAATAAATCACTTTATATTTATATTAAAGTAAAATACCACATTAAATAAGAGTAAATATAGAATGATTGTATTATTTTAAAAACAAGTAATTATTTTATTGGAGTGAAATTTAATTAAAAATATTTTATATTTTTTAAAAAAGAAGTATGATTTAATTAGTTTGAGTTTTAGCGTTTGAGTTTTTCTTTTGCTTTTTTAAAAATCAATTCAATCCCTTGGTTTACAGTGTAGTATTCTATTTTATTCATGCTAAGAAAAAACATTTCCTACTTTATCACTTTCAGTTCAACTAATATTAAAATTATCCCTTAATCCGTTTTCAGTTTTTTTTTTTTTTTTTTTTTTTTTTTGAGGAAGATGATGGATGATGCATATTCAGGTCCTTAAAAAAAAAAAAAAAACTAGCGAAGAACGTACGAGGCACAAATCACGGAGATTTTTGTTAGACCTTATTTATTAGGAATATATAAAATTTATAACATCTCTAACCAAATAGTTTAAATTATTTTAGTCTATTAAATAATTTTAAAGCATACTTAATACTCCTTCCATTTAAAAATGTAAGTTATTTTTTGAGAAATTGAATATTAAAAAATGTAATGTATTTTAGTCTTTTGAGATGTAATTATTGTATTTTTTTAAAGTGTCCCTATTAATAGTGATTATATTTATTATTGAGTATTTAATAGGGGTAAATATAAAAAAATAGAATTAGTTTAAAAGCAGCTAACTATTTTATTGGAGGGTGACATTCGATTAAAAATATCTTACATTTTTGAACGGAGGGAGTATAAAAACTTGACACCATTAACTATTTGTTGAGATTAAGAAAATTAGTAAAATGTTAAAAAAATTTATAATTTTCTAAAATTATCCTTTGATTGATATAATTAACTAGGTTAGAGTTAGACCAAGAATCGATATCTATACTATCAATATGTGTTAGATTAGTGTTGATGAAAGAAATTATAATTGTTTAAACACAGTTTTATATTTGAATTTATATGAATGTAAAAGATGTTTTCAAAATAATTATCTTTCGTCAAGATCTTAACAATACTTGAATTTGACTTAATAATATCAAATATCTGATTAAAAAAGGAAGGAAAAGAAAAGACGCTAGACATCGTTAGTAAACAGATCGCTTTTGCTATATTAATTTGAAACCCACAAGCATTTGAAGAATACGGATATTGAACATTCAAATTTGGCAGTCTTCAAATATAACGGCCACTTTGGCCAATACAACCGCAAATAAAAATTGACTAATAATAAGATACTCCAAAATGATAATCATTTGTGACATAATAATAATAATAATAATGATTCTGAGCTTGAAAATTATGCCCGGGTCATTTGACTATTGAATATTATACTTTGGATTCACACCACGCTGCACAATAATAAAATTGTGGGATTGTAACCACTTATCAATTTCTTTGTAACTTATAAATATATAATATAATCTAATAAATTTATATAATTAGTGAGTCTAATAAATTATATATATGGAGATTGAGAAATCAACTATGGTGTCCTTGATCATTCCTAAATAGTACAATTTATTATATATAAATCTCACATCAAAGAGTTTCTATATTAAAAGTGGGGTTTTTAAATTTAAGAGACTCACTCATCTAACGGATTAATCTTTTAGAATGAATTTTTTTTTTTTAACTTATACTTATAATGCAAATTGTCCGGAACCTATCTCGGCTCTCCATGAGTACATTATTTTATAGACGTTTCTTTTGGCAGGAAAGCAATATTCTCACTCCTCAAGTATATGAGTTCGTTAGCCTTTATTGGAGTAGTTTTGCAAGTTACGTATTATTCTGCATTGCAAAACTATTCCAGAGATCATTAACATGGCGACAAACATATATTTAATTAATAGGTTCAAATTGTCTTAATAAGTCACTGTCGCGGCCACGGGGGGGGGGGGAATTAAAAAGTCATGAAACAGCAATTTGTATATAATTTAATTAAATAACATTAAAGAAATTAAAGAAATCACTTTCCGAGAACTTTGTCCAAATTAAGACTTGCAAGATTCAAACTAATATTATTGAGTTTATATTGTCATTACCAGCTCATCAATAATCATGCATTGCGTGTGTATTCATCTCTGTTAGGCTATTACTCCCTCTCAGTTCCACATTGTAAGGTATTTTTTTTAAAAAAATATATAATGTTAAAAAATATAAGTCATTTTGGGTTTTTTCAATGTACAATTAACAAGATTTTTCCAAAAATATCCTAACCCTTAATTTGGATGAGGTGGAAAATAAGGAGGAAGGAAAGCTAGGAGAGAAAAGTCCTAAGAAAAGGATTAAAAAATTATTATTTTTGAAAATTGTTTATTATAGTTTTATTTCAAATATTTTTCCTTCCATCCAAACCAGCCTTAATTAGGAGAAATTATTGCATAGACTAGGGGTGTTACATTATTTATAGTTTATCCAATAAAAACATGACATTTAGATAACATTAAATATAAATTAATTCTGACATTATTGATAGTAAATAGAGGAAAAGTAAAAAATTAAATATGCATTTTGTTATAAAATAAAATCAATTAAAATAATGTCACATAAAATTTTATTTAGAAACTTGAGGCATTTTAATTGGATATATTATAAATGATGTGGCATACTCGATCAATATAAGAATTTATCCGTAATTAGAGATAATGATTAATAAGATTTTTTAATTAAAACATCATATTGAATGATTAGTGACAAACATAAAATGAGAATATATAATTTTAAAAATAATTAATTAAGTTATTAAGAGTGTACAATGTATTATAATACTGAAGGATTGAAAATTTGATACGGTTGCTCGGCACTTGCGGATATCTTCAATCGCAACAGGTCAAAATATAAGAGCGTATTACTTTTTACGTTGTTCATTCTTAAATATTTAAAACTTGTTTATTAATTATTGCTTTCATCACGAACGTGCAATGTTTTCTTGTGCTTCTGTAATATTACACGCGCAGAGACACTCACAAGATCACTATTCTTCATAATTTAGGTTCGTAATTATCTAATATGTTCACACTGCCACATAAGCTACGACCAATTAAAGCATGATTACCTCACAATTTTCTTCGTTGTCTCATTATAAACTAGAGGTCGATTAAATAAATATACTTCAGATCTCGATTTCAATGAGCCCCAAAAAAAAAACACGGTTTGCCAAACAAAAAGTGACAAGTTGTTTTAACCCTAGATAATCAACCATGTATGTTACAGTCATTGACTTTAATTATATTTAGGGTTCATGTAGATGCCTTTTTTTTTCCCCAATCTTTTGGACTAAATTCTAGAAATATTGACATTCTTCTTTTAGTGTAATGGTATTTTATGTATACATAGGGAGATAGCGATAATTTAAACGTATGTACATATTTGAGAAGATTAATTACTACCTACATTTTATTTTTATTGATGCTTAAGGTCGTATATATAGTTTAAGAAATCTTTACTATTTAATGAATGTAAAATATTACCATATATATAGAAAAATTAATTTACATGTTCTTATGGTTATTCTCAATTTTAAATTAGATTCTTGTAATTTATTTTGTTTGAATTAAACCCTTATAGTTTGATCCGTTAGAATTATTAATTTGTAAAGGTTAAAATTGTTAAAAAAAATTTAAACAATGAAATCAAGCACTTTTATATTTTTTAAAAAATATATATAATTTTAGATTTAATTACATAAATTTATAACTCAAAATTTATATAATTAAGTTGTCTCTTAAATAATTATATATATGTATATATATTTTATAAAAATATAAATATTTTATTAAATTAATTTTTTTAAAAAACGTATTAGATCAAATGTTCTATAAATTTCAAAAGTGTTTTTGTTTGGAAAAAAATTAATCATTCATTAATAATTTTAACTTTTAGAAATTAATATATCTAATGAATCAAATTATAAATGTTGGATTCAAACAAAATAAATTATGAAAACTTAATTTAAAATTGAGAAATATCATAAATACTTACGGATTAATTTTATCTGTGTTGTTGTGAACTAAAAGGTCCTCATTTGATTTCTTTCATTTAAGAGAGAGAAGGAGAAATAAGACTAGTGGAAGATAATATGATCTTATTAGTTTTATTGGGTCTTCATAATATTGTTATTGCTATTATATTACCTAGCAAACTCTTCTTTCTTTTAATAATATGATCGGAGGGGAAAAAAAGAGAGACATGATAGGTTAAAAAAAAAAAGGAGGTGACGGCCATAATAATTATCAAATGAGGGTATATAGTTTTAAAATATAATCAGCAGCTATTGATATAATTGTAAATTTATTTTATAGCTTAATCAAATTTTGAATTAATAATGTAACGTCTTATTTTATTTTTTGTAAAATAGTTACGTGTATTTTCCAATAATTGATTTTTAATAATGTACTCTAGAAACACTAATTCAAGCAAGAATTGACATCTTCCTTAAATAAAGCCAAGACAAGTGTTATAACAGCAATGACATTGACGATATATAATGTTTATTTTAGCAGACAAGCATCAGTTTGTACTCTGTAGTTTGTAGCATTCCTTAGTCCTTAATAACTGGCTGAAAATGGATCAAATTACTAGATTTGACCACGAGTTTATGAAAAATTTATAAGAGTGCCCATATTTTAATTTTTTTTACTTTAATAAATATGATTACGATTTATAACTCTTTTTCAAATTACGTATATATAAAACAAGGGAGAGGCAGAACAATTTTCAAAGGGATATAAAGGAGATCTAATAAACACTTAAGACAAAATAAATGTGTAAAAAATTAAATCCTTCCTTGGTAAGAACGTTAATTGGCATATTAATTATTGATGTTTAAGAAAAATCCCCATTACTCACATTCTTTTTTCTTATTGTTTTTTCAAATGATATGTTCAGTGCATAAGTTTTTTCCTTAAAAAAATAATTTCATGGACTCCTTTTTTTCTTCGTCAGTGGTCAAGTCAAGAGTTGTGTACTCCAAATTCCAAAAGGTGGTATTCAATTGGAAAATGCAATTCCATTTTTTTCTTTTCTTTTCTATAGCCTACTTCGAATAGTAAAAGCTGGTCAAAGTCAAATATGCAATTGGTCCTTCAAAATTTCAAAACTCTCGCGCCAGCAACGGTGCATTTAGTCAAAGATTTGCATTATTTTATTGTTGTTGTCGACTTGTTACTTTTAGTGGATGAACACCATTCTATGATCCTATTCCTATCCTTAAGATATCAGCTCGTGCCGCTTTGACATGATTCCCTAATGAAAAAAAAAAAATTGCATTTTCATTATAACAATGATTTTTACATTATAATTTTTCTATTTTATCATAATACTATATTGAAAAATGATTTTAAAAATCACTAAAACTAACAAAATTAAGAACCAAAGCCGAAACCACATATTTTAAAGATAGATTAAAGTAGTATTGAGATGAAATGGTGTTTGGTTCAATTAATCTAGAGAGTTGAATCAACTTATCTTAAAATTTTAAGTTTGATATCTAGAATATGCAATTACATTAAATAAAAATATTAAAAGCATCCCAAAATACTTGAGACTATAATTGGTAAGGGTATTTAAAATTAATCCAAACCAATCACATCAAATCAAACCAAACCAAGTCGACATGAACCAATTAAAACTGATTATAAATGAGGTTTGCTTTGATTTTTATTTTGACAAAAATGATTGGTTGAGGTTTTTACTTTTGAAAATTTAAACCAAACCGAACCAAGTCTTATTATATTTGTTATATATTTTTTATAAATTTGTCAAAAAAAATTTTCCTTTTTCAAGTTTAGTTATTTATAAATCATTAATAAAAATAAGTTATAATTAGCTAAATGTTATTTATAACTATTTAAGATAATTTTTTAAATTTTATAATCAAGTGTTTTAAAGATAATACATTAATTTTTAATAATTAGATATGCTAATTAATTGTTTTTTTCCAACATGCTAATTAATTGTTAAAAAATATTTTTTGTGTTCAAGAGATTTTTCATTGCAAATAATAATTAATAGTTAAAAATTATCAATAAACATGAATATATATTGGTGATTATAAATAATATCTCATTAAAAAGTTTAAATTTGATCTACACTTAAACCAAACCCAAACCGATCAAAGGAAAAAACTGAATAAATCTCAAATTATAATAAATCAACTGATTTAGTTTGGTTTGATTTTTTTCTCAAAACCAAACCCAACGGAACCAATGAGCACTCTTAGTAGTTGGTAAAATGGCAAGATACTTGTAAAATCGCAGTCGGTAAAACGGTTCCACACAAGTGGTGTTAATACCGGCCAACCACAAATATTTGCCTCATTGTAAAACAGGCTCAGCTACAAATATTTACGTTATTGGAAATGTTTGAAGTCAAACTTTAAAAATTGGCTATAAAAATTTTGTAGCTCAACACCCCCCACAACCCACTCAAAATGGGTAGGAGAAGAAAATTTGGCCCCCAGAAAAAAATTATAGATCCGTCACTGTGGTGATACTATCACATTTCTTAACATGTACACGGGGATGGAGCAAACACAAAAAGTAATCCTATTTGTATAATGCTTCAATAATTATCATTTTTATTTTTATCCTTTTACCCCTATTAAATATTAAAAAATTATTATATATGTTAGAAAATTTTGTTTTTAAGGTATATATATTTAATAAGAATAAAGTTAGAAATTGTTGAATCTTTAGATAAAGTTAATGATATTTAATATTTTTCTTTGTTTTAGATTATAAATAAAATCAGAGGAGTATGTATTAAGAATAAACAAATCAAGACATGAGAAAAATAAAGGAAAAATGTTCTTTTCCAAAAAATTATATTGAACAATGAATTACGGAAATTGCCTAGGCCTTGATTGAAGAAAAGGCCTTCCATCTTTGAAGATTTATAACTCCATCTACCGTTGTAACATTGAAATAAAAATTTAATAAAATTGTACTAATAAATCATTCTTTTTAATAAAAGATCAAAATTATCCCTAAAAGTATTTACTCCCATTTCTTTCTCCTTCTTCTTTTTTTTTTTTTGGTGAACTAGTAATACACCCGTGCGATGCATGGGGTATTTTTTTATTTTTATGCAAGCTAATAATAAATAAAATATTAAATATTATATAATATGTATAATCATTATATAGTAAATTTTGTACAAATATGTTATATAATTGAAATATTAAAAATTGTCAATTTCATTAATAGTCATTGGTTCGATTGAAATGGGTCATTTAGTCTCTTAAACATAAGGTCTTGAGTTTGAATTTATGTAAATATATAGGCCACATAAGCAAAAATTAATGGAGTTAACCTAATTAGTGACGCATAAACATGGTCTATGCTGATCCACTAACCGCAAGGATAAATGTTTTAGACCAACCAAAGTTGAGCGCGATATGTTAAAATTAAGAAACTAGGTTACAACTAAATTAAAAGTTGAAAAACTAAATAATTATTTTTTTCTTTAATTTAATATCACTTGAGGTAACAAAGATTTACATTATCATTAATCAAGAGCAAGCTCTCTCTTTTAGTGTTGAGATGTCTCATTTCATCTCAAGTAAAATTTTGTATTGTTTTTTAAGAAAAAATGTAAATCTTAAAATTTTAAATTGATATTAAAATACATTTTCAAGATTATTTTGAGATATTTACATATTAAAAATCACATATGCATAACAATATGAATCTTCTTAGGCTCCGTTTGGTACAGTGGAAGGTTTTTTATGGAATTAAAATCAAAATTGGAATCGAAATAGAAATAGAATTAGATTTTAAAAGTATGTTTGGTAGAAAGATAAAATCCTGATATAATTTTGATAAGTATATATATTTAAAATATAAAAAGACTAAAATGTCCTTGGAAAAATTAAAAAAAATCAGCATTACACTCTTGCAACTACAGTACTACCGCCATAGCCTTCATATATGTTTATGCAACCATTGCACAGATCAAGTGCACGATGACGATGCAATAATTCTAATGAGACGAGTATGAAAGAATGATAAAATCTTGAAAAAAAATAATAAATAAAAGCAATCCCTTATTTGATGCACGGTGAAACAATGCAAGATAAGGCATGGGCATATTATTAAAATTGGGTAACCATTAGCCACTGAATCAAATCAAATCTAGAATCCTGATCAAGTATGAGGAGCAAAGTCCTTGATTCGTCATCTCCATGCTCTATTGCCAAGCAATTTTGCTACAAAGGTTCTTAAACAGCTAAAAGAAAACATCATCGTGATATGGGAGCCGTAGAGAACAGCTCGAAGATAGCAACCACTTATTAGGTGGAAGTTGTTAATCGATCTAGAAGGTGTGTTGTCACCAACGATGAAAGTGGTCATTGCCTAATGCTGTGATGGCCAGAAGTGAGTGACAGTGGGTGAGGGTAGAAAGCGATAATCAACAAGGAGGAGGAGATGACAATGGGGGTAGAGCTAGGCATAGAAATTAATTCCAGGGAATTGAATCAATTTCCTAACTAAGAGGATGGAATCTGATTATGGCTTTTCTCCTTGAATCTGGATTCTTAAGAATAGTGATTAGGTTGTACCAAACAACACTTGTCCAGGATTCCTGTTCCAATTTCATTTCTAAGTCTATGGTTCTTTGATACCAAATATGGCCTTAATTTTTAAGAAAATATCTATAACAATGCACTTAAATATATATGTATCCTCTAATACAAAATGAATTAAGTGTTAAGAGATTAGTTAATTAGTATTTAATATGAATATGTGTCATATACCTTGGCCAATTTTTTTTTTTGAATTGAGTGAAAGAAATTTAATCTTCCTAAGCTCAATTTTAAAATTTTTTAAATCTATTTGAGTTGGGATTTGGACCTCACTAATATTATCCCAGAGAGGATCATCCTTCAAGCATGCCATTGATTTTGCCTATGTTAGTATATTAGTATGGATATTTGCACAAATATTTCTAAAATAATCATTAAGAATTGAAAAACAATTTACCAAGGATATTTGCAATTTTTTCACAAAATAAAATTAAGATTATTTTTTTCCATAGATATTCATGAATTTTAAATTTGGATTGAATCTTATTAAATTTTGTTTGAGTAAATATTGATGCACTTTAAAAGCAATGTGATTGATCTTTATGTATTAATGTTTTTTGGTTGAATGTGAGTTGATTATTTTTCAATTCTTTTAAATTAAAGGACAAACCAATACTCCCTCTATATCACAATATAAATTACATTAAGATCTTGATTTTCTAAAAATTTCATATCTTTCCAACTGTTTGCCCTTGAAAGTGATAAATATATCATTTGACTTATTTAAAACACTCTTATTTTTTATTCAATAAAGTAAAAGCATAATTGAAAAAAATAAAACGCCTATCAAATGTCTTATATTTTGAATTAAAAAAAACTTTTAGAAAAGAACTTATATTGTGACCCATAGAGGGTAAAATTTATTTATAAGGACATTTGCATTATATCCACAAAATAAAATAATCATTAAATTTATTAAAATTTAAATTTGCATCCAATATTATTAATATTTACTTAAAATATTAATGGTTGATTATTTTTGAAATATTGCAAATTAAAGGAGAAATTAGTGAAAAAAATTGTAGGAATAATCAAAGATGGAGTAGTACTCGATGCCTAAAGTTTGATATTATTTAAAAATCAATGAGTTAGTCATCCACATGTTAGGATGGGAGGAAAAAGTGTGGCTGACATATCTTGCTAATACAATGGCACAGGTGTTTGCTTACCTTAATTTTACATAGATATATGATTTATGCCATTTTATTGTGCAAGTTAATTCAATATACGCCTCTAAATTCAAATGAATTTTTAACAATCAAATGCCATATTAACACTCTATATATAAATTAAATACGCCAACATGATCTCAAATGTAAATATAATTTCAATAAAGATTGCATACACCAATTAATGTATATATACAATATGGTAACAAAATGAAATTAATATAATATGTGTGTGTGTGTGTGTAAATATATTACCATGTTTAAGATTGAATGAAATTAAACGACATTGAGACTGTCTTACTTTACGGAGGCCTCATCTTGAATATCATAATAGATTTATGAGATTCTATTATGACATCATAATTTCAAGATGATAATATCTTATACATTTATAATGGTTACCAGTAATAATAATGTTAAATTTAACAAAACTTTATTTTACATTGCCCACTTAAAACTCCATGGAGAACTATATCTTATCGCTCTTGAGAATTACCTAATACCTCATATCTCAACTCTAGAGCACTACATTTTATCATGTTTGAGAACTCCATGATAAAAGAGTATGAACAATCATATGGAGAAAATGAAAAATATAAATACCTTATTTCATTGACTTTTTAACATAGTAATATAAACCTCTAAGGGATTTACCTTCCTTCTAAAATTTTTTGTATGAATTGTCAAACCACCCTCTATCAATTTCAAAAGCTTATTATTATATTATTGCAAGACTGAGACACACAGAGTCGTGCAATCAAATTGCAATCAAAAAGTAAAAAATAATAGACACTCAAATATTATATATCTAATTATATTACTTAAAGTCCCCAAGACACATGCAAAAACATAAACAAAGTAATATATACTATGAATACCAATGTAGAGGTGATGATCGCCGAACCATGAAAACAACATCTTCAAGTAAGTCCAGATAAAGGCATTCTCCATAGTATGCCTTCTCAAATGCCACCAATTCTCTTTGACTACGCTAATCACTTGAACAATATCAAAACATACAATTGTAGAGTCGATTGAAAGACACAAAAGACATGATTCCCACCAAAAGAGAGCCATACATATAGAGGATCTAACATTAATAAAAGGGATGTTTGAATTTCGAACCATACAACTATATGCCAATTATTGATAGATATGACATTAATGAAATTAATCATCAAATTTATATACTATTACAATATAATATATGCTATAATCAATTTCAACAATCTAACTTACACATAACAGCAGCCTATTCATTGAGATGTCATAATTTTTTTTTGTTGACTCTTTATTTGGTGTAATAATTGGTTGTCTTCATATACAATATGTGTTAACAAACTACCTGAGATTAAATAGTGGTCTGAAATTTATCTAACAAATCGTCACCATGATTTTTCACCGTCACTCTTAAATATTAATCGTTTACATAATAGTTACGTCTTATTATTATTTTAGACATATAGATACTCAATATGTAACTATTTTTCACCATCTAATCATTAGAAGAAGTTACAAAAATAACATCCCATGCAACGCACGGGTGATTTACTAGTTTTGATTTGAAATCTCAACTTTCAATTAGTTATTATTTTTTGACCTTGAAAGTTTCCCTTTACCATCACTAATTATAATTAAGTAATATCATTTATTGATATTAATTAAATAAGAGTCAAACCAAATTTTTCGTTTTGGAAATAAGTGAATCAAAATAAGAGTTATAAACATTATGCCAGTAAATGCACAAAACAGGCAATTTTTTCATCCACATGACTCAACCTGAGAAATTCATGGATCCTACATGGAAGCATAATATTTCTTATTTTAGTTGTTTTTATAACAAAATAAAGATAAAAAAAAAAGAAAGAAAGAAAATGTGCAATTGAAATACCACTATCTATATTTGGCAAAAAAAAAAAGAAAGAAAGAAAGAAAGAAAGAAATACCACTATATATATAGTCCAATGTATATGTTTGAAGTTGCGTGAGAAAGAAAGAAAGAAATACCACTATATATATAGTCCAATGTATATGTTTGAAGTATTCACGCAACTTGCAAATTTAAATATCTGGATTGTTTGAAAATAAATTTAAGTAGGTCGACATTAAATGAATTTATGGAGTTAAATGCAATCAATGTGATATACTGCAATTTATTCCAAGTTTCGTTCCAATATATATTAGTCTATAAAATTATATGCTATGAAATATTTGAGGAGGAAATTACCGTGCGTGTTTATCAAGTAAGATTTATATCAACAAAACTAACATAAGTCAATGACCATAATTAATATATATATATATATATATATATTCTTTTGAATGACAGTATTTTCACATTCCAGACAATTATAAGAAATAAATTAAATATCTACTATTATATATATATATATATATATATATGAATCATTAATTACGGGTGATAATAGGAATGATAAGTTTTCAAAATTGCTGTATGATTTAATATTTACATGCAACACGAAAGGATAATATTTTTAAATGGGAATAGGAATTGCAGATGTTGATGGAAATAATTGCAGATAACAATGATTACCGAATTTTTAAATGCGAAAGCACAATAGTAATTATAGGTTGTAATAGGAATAGTATTCAATGTGATTGGATGATGATGATCAGTTGGCAATAAAAATATTAATTGCAATTATTCCAAAAAACTAGATTGAAATTTTTTATCATATTTTCAATAAATGAAAAAATCAAATTCCAAAATTAAGGCATTGCATGCGTTAATTAAATGCATGCTGTATATTTTAAAATGTAGCCTTAAGGAAATAATAACTTCTTTCTACAAAATTAACCATCCAGTATCTACTTGTCATCATAAGAGGAAAACAGGGGGCTGACATGGTTTCATAATTTGCTAGCACATGTGCTTGGAAATCCAGATTTTGTGTGTGCACGTGCGCGTGCACGTGTGCGTGTGTGTATGTGAGAGAGAGATGAATCATTAATTACGGGTGATAATAGGAATGATAAGTTTTCAAAATTGCTCTATGATTTGATATTTGGATGCAACACGGGAGGATACTATTTTTAAATGGGAATAGGAATTGTAGATGTTGATGGAAATAATTGCAGATAACAATGGTTACCTAATTTTTAAATGCAAAAGCACAACAGTAATTATAGGTTGTAATAGGAATAGTATTCAATAAGATTGGATGATGATGATCATCAGTTGGCAGTAAAAATATTAATTACAATTATTCTAAAAAAATATATTGAAATTTTTGATCATATTTTCAAGAAATGAAAAAATCAAATTCCAAAATTAAGGCATTGTATGCGCTAATTAAATGCACATAGTATTTTTTCAAACGCAACCTTAAGGAAATAATAACTTACTTCTACAAAATTAATCATCCAGCATCCATCACAAGAGGAAAACAAGAAGCTGACATGGCTTCATGATATGCTGGTACGTGTGTTTGGGAATCCAGATTTTATATATAATGAATCATTAATTATGGGTAATAATAGGAACGATAAGTTTTCACAATTGCTCTCCGATTTGATATTTAGATGCAACACGGGAGGATAATATTTTTAAATGGGAATAGGAATTGTTGATATTGATGGAAATAATTGCAGATAACAATGGTTACCTAATTTTTAAATGCAAAAGTACAATAGTAATTATACGTTGTAATAGAAATAATATTCAATGTGATTGGATGGTGATGATCAGTTGGTAGGAAAAATATTAATTACAATTATTCTAAAAAAGTAGATTGAAATTTTTGATCATATTTTCAATAAATGAAAAAATCAAATTTCAAAATTAAGGCATTGTATGCGTTAATTAAATGCATGCAGTATATTTTTAAATATAACCTTAAGGAAATAATAATTTATTTCTACAAAGTTAATCATCCAGCATCTACGTGTCATCACAAGAGGAAAATAGGGAGTTGACATGATTTCATAATATGGGATGTGTACTTGGAAATCCTGATTTTATATACATATAGATGTCCTCTCCATTTATCATTACCAATTTACCAGTTATTCTTAACTAGTTCATAAAACTAACACAATATAGTTACTGTCCCCAAGACATTTTAATTTTTTTTCAAATATATTCTTCACTAAATACAGTTAACGCTTTAAATAGGAAATGAATTAAATTAATAGAAATTAAGTAATTTTTATTTGCTTGGAACATTTTGTAAAACACTTTATAAATTGAAATATAAAAGTTTAAAAAAATACAGCTACCTTATAATAAGTATACGAGGGAGAGAATTGTTTTTGAGTTGTAACAGAAGTTTGCTCAGGTATTTAAAAGAAAAAGAAAAGCAGCTTCCATGTATTTTTATTTTGTGTGTGTGTGTGTGTGTGTGTAACTTTAATACTTAAAAACGTGAAAGACGACTGTTTACCCCAAGTTCTTTATTCTCAATTTTGACGTCATGCTCTATGCTCATGCATTTTTTTTTTTTAATATCAACCAAACTTATATTAAGAGAAAACGGTTAATACATGAAAATTTAAGTTTCGTTTGGTTATTAAAAAAATGAAATAAAATTAATCTAAAAAATTAATATAAAAATAAACTAAATAACTCTTTCTCCTCATAGCAAATATGAAAAAACTCATTGATATATATTATAAAGTGAGAATCACCATACCCTCTAAAAATTTCATGAATCATAATTTCTAATCTCATGAATTAAATTACTCTAATCTTTATAAATTTGGTTGACTATTTTTTTTTATTATCTCATTTTTACTTTTATTTTTTTAATTTATTCTGTTTCATTTATTTTTAATAACCAAACGGGATCTAAGGTATCTAAAGTCTGAAGAAATGAGGCAGACAAATCAAAATACATAAACATTAGGACATAAACAAACATCAGGATTCGACCAATACCATCGTGTATTGCCAATGAAACCTCTCCTTGCAAGGATTCTCCGCAATTACATAAGTATTGAAAATGAAGCAACGTTGGAATGCATCCTCAAAGGACTGCAATGTTGCTTGGAAGAGTAACATCTTCCACCAAATAAATAGCAATACTTCTATCAACAATGAGATGGTAGTCTGAAAAGCATAACATACAATCCATGGCAATGAGTAACAAGGTGAAAGGCATATGAGTTGGAGAAAGTTACATAAATGATTGAAGTCCAATCTAATCTCAAAAGCCCATTGATGCAGCTCTACTTGTTGGACTTCTAAGTGGCTGCAAGAAAATTTAGAAGCCCAATGTAATATCATGTAAAATGGTGGAGCTTTTTGGTTGAAGCTCTGAATGAATACAATAATGAAATTGCGCTTTAAGTATATTAATCTTTGAGGATTAAGAGACTTAGATGGTGTTTGTTTTTTGTTTTTGTACACAAAAAAAATTAAAATATTTTAGTAAGTGTTTTTCATTTAATTATTTTTAAAACTGTTTTCATTTGTTGTTTTTAAAAACAAGAAAAATAAAATGAAAACTTTAAGTTGTTTTCATTTTATTTTTCTTGTTTTTAAAATATAATAAGTTTGATTACTGAAAATTATAGTTACCTTGACTAATTTTTAATATTAATCACAACCATTAAATATCTATAACTATTACTATCAATCCATTTTTTAATTTTAAATCTGTTTTTTAATTGACATAACCCAATGTATTTTTATTTTATTTTGTTTTAAAAATAATTTTAAAAACTATATTATAAAACAGTTTTTAAAAATAAAAAATAAAAACAGAAATCAAACAAGCCCTTAAACGACTTGCAAGCATCCTCTATCATACTTTGACTGCTTCCTGTGCTAATTGAAAAATCATAACCCTGTATCGCAAGCCGTTTAATCCTTATAAAAATAATATCACATAATGATTGTCGCTTCCTGGCTAATGCCATTTGCTCTTACTTTGTTGCGGTTCAAGCAAGGCAAGATATTTCTTGCAAAGTAACCGCATGGCATAAATCAAGAGTTCACTAATTCTGCAATTTTGTAGGGAAAAAAATTTACAATTTATCCTCGCACAAACCTACCAGATAAACGTACTTTTTTTTAGAAAAATATAATGATAAGTCTATGTACTTCAATTGATTTGTTTTTAATTTTAATAATTTTATTTTGTTGTTTCCAATCCCTTTAAATTAATTTGTCTACGACGTTGGTCAATTTTAAAAAAGCACGCAAGGGCCATGGTTTAACACGGATAAATTTTATTTTACTTGTATTTAATTCTGTTAGCCCCTTGAGTAACATGAACTAATCCTCACATTCATCTCACATTTTATCTAAGCCACAAATAAAATAAAGCTTTTTTTCTATTTACCTTTTATTTTTAATCATATCTGGTCAATTTATTTACATGTCATCAGCATATTTTTACTGTATCAACAAAGGGTTAACAGAGTAGTAACAAAATTACCTCTAACAATATCAGCTCACGGTCTTGATATACATTTTTAAAACTATACGTTATAAACCGATCAAACCAAAGGGAATGGAAATAATGAAATAAAAAAACAATTAAGAACCAAAAACAAAAACATAATCAAAATACGATTACATTAAGCAACTTTATATAAATGTGATCACCAGCATTAAGCAGGCATGATATGTGCAATTAGCAACCTTGAAAAAGGGAGTTGCCCCTCCTCTTAAAACACAGCCGATAAATGCGTCCACTAGGATATATAAGCATAAGCTCCGAAAAGCGTAGAATAAAACCTAACAAATACTGAAATCTATGGAACTCAATGTTCAGAGTCATCAACGCTCAATGGAAAAAAGAGTCCCTATTGCAGCATCTCTATTTCAACATCTGGTTGACACAGTAAGAAACAATCAGTAGCGGTCAAACGAAGACGGACGACCACCCCGGCTTGGACGGTCATAAGGACCACCACGTCTGCCGCCCCTAAAACTCCTTCCTTGATCTCGTGCTGGTACTCCACTTCCGTACCTATCATTACTTCTTGCACTGCCATACCTGTCATAGGCTCTATCTTTCCCATAACTATTTTGTGGGTAACGGTCTGAACCACCATACGAGTCATTTGCAAACCGATCTCCGCTAGCCCTGTACCTATACCGTTTTAGTAAAGCTTTAGCAATAGGGATGCATGTATAGAACTCATATGTCATGCGATTATGTATATGCTTATGCAATCATGGTATTTCAAAATGCCACATTATCAAAAGGGAGATACCAAGGGAAAATTTGTTAAATGTTGAATGTACTGAGGTTTGAAAACTATGGAAAAATGCAACATTATCAAAAGGGAGATACCAAAGGAAAAATTGTTAAATTTGATGGGATTAGTGATCCTGGGTAATTCCAAGTTCTTGTTTCTCTTTTGTCTTGTTTTGTTTTTTTTTTTTCCTAAAGGTCCTGTCTTTGGTCATTTCTTTTCCTCCTGTAATTTTTAACCTCTAAGGCATTGAGTAATATATAGTGACAGTTTTATTCCCAAAAAAAAACTATGGAAAAAGTATCAAAGCAGGCAGCAAATAAAGTGTGGTAACTTGCATACCTGTCACTATAATAGTGATCACGGTTGCCATATTTGTTATCTCGGCTGTCAAAGCGTTCCCTGTCTCCAAAACGTCCTCCATCATAACGATCATCAATGAATCGATCACGTTCACCAAGGCGATCCCCATGTCCACCAGCACCTCCAAACCTAGGTCGTGAAGAAAGTGAACCCCCACCACGACCTCCCCCTGCCAGAGGGCAATCTCGGGCCCAGTGGCCAGGTCGCCCGCATTTGAAGCAGTCATCCTGTCCGACCCTGCCTCCCACCCCATAGTTTCCTCTGCCACCTGATGAGTAACCATGATCTAGGTCATCTGACCCCATCTTGGGCTGCGCCCTGTTGACAGAGATAATGCGGTCACCAATTTCCCGTCCATGCATTTCCTTGATTGCATCCTCCATTCCCCTACGATCTGCAAATGTGATAAACCCAAATCCACGTGGACGACCTGTGTCCCTTTCCAACATGATCTACAGGTTGAACCAGCAAAGAATTTCATGCCAAGCAATAGCAGTGTGTGCAACTAATGCTAATAAATTCAATGACATTTACGATAGCAAACAACCCCAGTGCAGGCAAAATCATGTTGAAAATATGCTAGTTAAGTACAACTTTCAACAGTTGCTGAATATAAACACAATTATTTGGGCAGGTAAAATTAGATAAGAAACACAGCAAATAACTGGAATGTTGGTCAAAACTGCATAAATTAATAGCAAATCTGGAGCTAGAGCTACTCTAATTATATATAGATTTATAGCACTGAAACTAAAAATTAAGAAATAAAAAGTTGCTAGTTGCCACATAACCTCCTACTCAATATCACTATATTTGAAATAAACATCATATTATTTGATGCCCCATTCAAAATAGAATGAGGTGTATACAAAGATGAGCAAACCCTAATTGCAGAATGTTGTCTGTCGGAGAGTTAATTTCAGTATTTTACCTAAAAGGATAATTCAGTGAAAAGTGACGTGCTGGAATCATTTAACAAGAAGAAATCGTAGTCAGACGACTTACTTTGAGTCATGGTGACAAAGCACTGGAAGAATATTCATAGAGCTAAGCAATTCAATTCATCCAAAACCCATAATTGTGCGACACCAAAATACCTCATACAACAATTACTTCCCCAATCCGGGCAACAATTTCATCACATTCCATAGCAGTTCAGAACTTCATTGATTGATGGACCTTTAAACAGTCTCTCAATGCAAAATAATAACATCCGACTTACACAATCAGAATCTGTGTTATAATGGGCACTATTATTTTCCCACTTGAAAACAGGAAAGTATAAACAATGGGTAGCCAAAAAATAACAACAAATCATCAAAAACCCAAAGGTTTCTTCCATTCCTGCAGTCGGCATTCACTCTGTCCCAAATCCAATTTTATAATAAATATCACATGGGATATCTCAAAACAAAATATCTCTGGCAGCAATCAAGTTTCCGAAATTCAGAATTGGCAACAATCAAGACAGGTGCAATATTGACTATATTAGCTCTGAGGATCATTCCTTTTCTCAGTATGAAATTCTTCTTCCTTCTTCACTTAGTTAACTCAAAGGGAAGGCAATCTTATGCAGCAATAATCTTTGAGTAAATGTGAGACAAAAGTGTAACGTTCAGAGTTTTTCATTCTGGTGGATTATATGCCTAACATGTAGGTAGTTCTTCTGCCTCTTTACTGACTTAGCATACCAGCAAGGTGACAGAAAAATCAGTCTTATGTGGGAGCCAGGTAAAAAACAGTGACAAAAGCAGCAGCACTCAAAATCAAAAACCCCTCTGACCAGTTAACTATATTCAAACATTGAAATCAATCGCATTCAACCTCCAGCACTTTAAGCATCCAAAGGACCTGTGACAATTAGGAACCTCTTGATGGTCAAACGCAGTACCCACAGGTCCTCAATTGAGCCTCTGTGACATCAACTCTTCCAGGCTAGAGAAAATTTCTGATTAAATGTGTTTTAGGTTCCATTGAGAAAGTATTATAAACTCTCCAAGTTGTGGAAAGATCAGGTTCCTCAACTGAATTCGAACATATAAAACTTCGAACTGGCACAAAAAACCACCAACTGATCTACATAGCATCACACAATCCTAGCACCTTTTGAAAGGTCCTATGGAAAAGATTTCACTAAGCAAATTTATGGCCAACCATTCAGCTGTTAGAAACAAACAGCATAGCTCCCAGACATTATCTCTGGTCACATTAGCCAGCAGGGAATCCATATCTCAATCAAACGCATGGAGCAGAGATGCCACCTTAAATCCAGAGATCACTAAAAATGTAATTTCACCAGAACTCTCGTGTGCGTGTAAGTTGGCATATCTGCTGCCCCTGCCTCTATAATTAGTAATCAAACATATTGGAAGCAGTGCTTGTAACATTTATATATATATATATATATATATGGAGAAACTAAACTGACAGAAAAGCTAGAAGCATCAAATGATACTTTAACTTCTGTTCTGACTCTCTATGATCTAATTAAATTTTTATCAAACATTAAAACTGGGTCTAGAGCTAAAAAGAGAAATATTCAGCACAAGAAGTGCTTGTATCAAAGTAATCATCACTGCCACATAATAGTGACCGATGGAGGCCAATGTACAGACAAGGAATTGATTTCTTTTGATTGGAAAGGGGAAAACAATTCCTTATGCAAAAGAGATATATATCGCTCAATTGAACAAATTCAATCACAGTTCCACTTCAACAGCACAAAATCCAGGCATGCTCTAATATAAAACTTGTCCACTGATCAGCATAGTCTAACCGCCCAAGCCATTCCCATTATAATGAATTTACTTATGAATCTCAAACTTGGCACCTATCACTCATAAGAAGTCCCTTTGACAAACACCAAACAGGTCAGTCTGATTTTCTTAAAATTCTTCCATGCACCAATTTCACATATCCAAAACCACATTTATATTCAGCTTGAACTTCACCATAATAAGAATTAATGTGAATGCTGCCTGTACGTAAGTGTGAGTGCTGGCTGTATCATAGTTTCCCAAAAAAGAAAAGAAAGAATTAATTACATGAAGACAAAATTCAGTGTTGGAGATAAATTTATAAAACATGTAAAACCATAGATTTTTTTAAAAAAAATATTAAAAATATCAGTTACAAGTAGACAAAAGACAGCAATAATGTTCCGGTCCGTGCGATGGCACAAGTTTACTCTATAGATGACATTATGACTAGTGGAATATTACAATGAGACATCCACGAGTAAAGTAATCATGAGCCCTTGCAAAGTTTCGCATGAAAAAACAAATTTTTAAGGCTATTATCCATCCAAAAAAGTGCTGCTGTTGCATCAAATCAACTTTAAGAAAAATATAACATTAAAACTTTAAAATTCATGGAAGATCTACTAAATCATGCGTTACACTTGTTACTTCTAGTAATGAAAAAAACCGGGGCACAAACAGGGACCTCTCATCATCAATCATAGGCAAAGAGCAATACTTTCTCCTCCATGTTCACATGCTACTATAAATTAAAATAATTTCAAAAAGAATTTTTCAATAATTCGCAGCTGCGACTAAAGGAAACCGAGTTACGGAAATGAAGAACACAGCAACATGCAATTTTATCAAGAATCTTTGGTTTAGACTTCAGATAGATTAATTTTCTTTATGTCTGTTACTCTTACTTAATCATTTTCGCACGCCATACAATTAGCAGGCGCTCATGCATAGTCGTTCTCTTTCTTTCAATGCTGAATTAACAGAATGACACGGAACTGCAAATCTCACATTGTCCTACTAGAGAAATTATTCCAATTTCACCATTGCTAACTAGTACAGCCACAATAGCAATTACAAAGGAAGATAAACACATGAATTACCTATTGCCCATTTTTCTGAACAACCAAACATGACGGAAAAACAAAATTCAACGAATATGGTACCTGGCATTCAATAACTTTCCCGCAACGACTAAAGGCATGCTCGAGCTGACGCTCCGTTACGTCCCAAGACAAGCCTCCCACAAATATACGGTTTTCTTCTTTCCCCGCCATCGCCACTTTTCTCTCACTCTAAATCTGGGAAAACCAAACCACGAAGACGAATTTCTAGAAATCAAAAGCATCCAAACTAAAAAACCAACCAATTAAACCGAATCCTAAGGAATGAGAAATACGTGTAAATTTTAGCGGAAAGTGATTTACAGGAAAATCCTCTGAGAGTATAAAAATATGAAGACCATGATGCTTACCCTTGTCGGCGAGCCCGTGATAAAGAGATTGAAGTGCGTTTCTGGAGAATACAACTGGGAATATATTTAGGGTTTTCGAACGAACACCTCCCGATTAATGGAATCCGCAGCTTTTCTAGCGCACGGCTGAGTTAGGGGTGCTGCTCCCGAGAGGGTAAAAATCGTCCAAATCACTAAGGCGCTTGAAAATATAGGAAAAATCGCTTTCCTGCAGAATAAATCATACATCATTTATTTATAAATTATTTTTAATATATTTTATTAATAATAAAAAAATATTAAAATTTATTAACTTATTTTTAACATTTTTTATTAAAAAATTTATTAATTTTATCTTAAAATTTAATAAATTATTAATGTTATCGCTTTTAAATATATATATATTTTAATAATATATTTTTTTATAATATTTAATAAAAAATAAAAAAATTGATTAAAAATTTTAATGACGTGGTTCATTTTATAAATAAAATTAAAAAAAAATATTATTAATAATATGAAAAGTTATTAATATTAATGAAAGAATAAATAATTATTATTAATTAACATTTATAATTTACAAATTCATAATTAATGCAATTTATTATATTTTTTTCAGTTCTATTGATTAAAACATATAATACCATAAGACATTAATGTAATTTTTATTATTATATTAAAAGTTCTTAAAACCTAACCTCCGCTCAAATTTCCCTCACCTTACTGTTTTTCTTTTTTTGGACCAGCAATTCACCTTACTATTTAAACTTTCCTTACGTGAAAATTTATATTCTCTTTGTTTAAAAATATAAAATATTTTTTAAGGAGTTAAATATTTAAAAATATAAATATTTTTAATTTTTTAAGGTATAATTATTATCTTTTTTTTTAAAGCGTCCCTATTGATAATGACTTTATATTTATTATTAGATATTTAATATGGATAAATATGAAAAGATAAAATTAATTAAAAAGTAGGTAAATATTTCATTGAGGTGAAATTTGATTAAAAATATCTTACATTATTAAAAAGTAGGTAAATATTTTATTAAGGTGAAATTTAGTATTGTATCTTAAGCCAGCAGGGAGGCAGCATTGCCGCTCAGATAACTTGCCATTGGATTACACAATTTATGTTTTTCCTTTAATAGTTAACTTTATTATATTTTTACAATAATTTAATAACTTCTTCCCTGCTAATTAGTGAATTTTTTCTTGTTTTTTTAAGTAATCAATTTAATATTTACAATCCAGTACATGGCTGGTATCCTAGACATCATACTTACATTAAGGTGCCAATACTACTAAAGCAACTAGCTAGCCACCACTACCAAAAAAATTATACATAGCTGTTACTTCCTCCATTCAAAAAATATATAATATTTTTAATCAAATTTTATCTCTCAATCAAATAATTAATTATTTTTTAATTAATTTTATCTTTTTATATTTACTCCTATTAAACACCCTGTAATAAATATAAAATTATTATTAATAAGGGTACTTTTAAAAAAAAGTAATGATTATATTTTAAAAAACTAAAAATGCTTTATATTTTTAAATATTTAATTTTTTTAAAAAAAAATATTTTATATTTTTAAAAGAAGTATTAAAAAAACCAATATATAATCGAAGCGGCATTGGTGAACTAATGTTGTTTCTAATTTAAAAACTGAACAGACGTGCCGCAGTTGTTCAGTTTTCGATCGTCTTTTCCTCTGCTGGCTTTGCTCTCTCTCTCTCCCACACAGTAAAAGCTTCCATATTTGAGTCACGCGTCTGTCATTTGCCGCACATTGTGTCGTCATATCCTTGCCGTGCCGTACTCGCCTTTCCGCGTTCCTTCTGTTTCAAAGCGCTGTTGCTCCTCCTCTTTCTCCCTGCATCTCTTTAATCGTTGTTGTCATCGTCTCTTTGGTCCACTGGTGCGCCTCCACTTACCTCCTCCTGCTTCCCTATCCTTCCATTGTCGTTAAAATATTCTTTTTTATCTTTTTGTTTTTGGTTTGATGCTTCAATTTTTTTAATGGATGATTTCTTCTTCCTTCTTCTTACATTGTTGAAGTTGTTAAGGTTTTTGAATTCCACTTTCTTCAACTGTCAACTCCAAGTAAGTTTAATCTTTAGTTTTTCTAATTTTCCATTAACTTGTGAAATACATATTAGATGGGTATTTGTGATTTTAATTTTAATTTATTATAATTATTTTCTTTGGAATGTTGCTTATTTTCATTTGTTGCTGAATGATATTTGTAACTGTTGAAATTTTAGGATGTCTAATTTTAAGGGACACTTTGTCAATTTTTTTAAAATTTTTATAATACTTAAATTTTATAATACTTGAGAGTTTGATTAGAACTTCATTGTTGACGAGATTTGAAATGATTTGATTTTTTATAATTTTATAAAGCTTATATTTTGGTATTGTGATTGATTTGTTTCTAATATATATTTATAATTGTTGTTGGATATTTCTATTTGTTGTTGAGTTTATTTGTTATTGAGTTTATAGTGTTCCATTTTATGAGTGTTGAAATTTTGGGAAGTCATTTTTTTAATGGAAAACTCTGTCAAAATTTTTAAATTAAGTTAAGAAATTTTTGAATATAACTTTTTTATGTTGATTAATTAGGTAGTTAAACAAGGAATTGCAGTTGGATGAATGCTAGAAGAACAAGTGAAGAATATAATAACATGGTTGAATATTTTCTTGAATTTGCTAAAAGACATGTTCCTCGTAAAAATGGATTATATTTTTATTCATGTGTAAAATGTGTAAATGAGAGTCGACTAGGTATTAATGAAATAAGAAAGCACTTGCTTTGTGATGAGATAAATTTAAGGTATAAAAAATGGGCATGGTGAAACTGAATGATTGGGTTCTATGTTCCAAGAGAATGAAGTAGGTGAGAATGCCTAAGATGATGAATAGAAGATATGATCCCTGATATTGAAATGAAATCCTTTACACAAGCATATGCATACAAGAGTTTACAAAGCGATGCAGAGTAGCCTTTTGTATTTGGGGTATAAATAATATACACATTTGATAAGTGTGTTAAGATTGGTTAACTTAAAAGCAAGATATGGGTAGATCGATACAAGTTTTATTTAGTTGCTTGAATTGTTGGGAGATATGTTTCCCAATGGTAATGTGCTTATTATGAGGCTAAAAAAATCTTGTGATCAATGGGTATGCAATATAAAAAATATACAATTGTCCTAATGATTGTATATTGTACAAAAATGAGTATGCAAAAGTGTCCAAAATATAGGATGTCATGATGCAAAGTAAATAAGGATGTAAGTAGTGATGATAATGAGAATGGATTACCCTTGAAGGTGCCATAGTATCTTCTAATAATATCAGAATTTGAGCATTTGTTTTCTAATGCTAAGGATGTAAAGAACTTGATATGATTATTTTGATAAGATAATATCTGATGGTAAAATTTAGCAGTTGACTGATTCTCCTTCTCAATGGAAGACAATAGATCAAAAATTTCTTAATTTTGGTAGCGTGCTAAGAAACCTTCAATTTGGATTCTGTACTGATAGAATTAATCCTTTTGGTAATCTCAGCAACACACAGTATGTGGCCAATTTTCTTGGTTATTTACAATTTACCTCATGAGTTGAGTATGAAATGTAAGTATATAATGTTAACCATGATGATCTTAAGACCAAAACAACATAAAAATGATATCAATGTCTATTTGGCACCCTTGATTGAGGATTTAAAGATGATGTGGGAGGAGGGTATCAATATTTTTTATGCTTATTGACAGCAATCCTTTAAACTATATGCCATAATATTTTGCACAATAAATGACTTTCTTAGATATGAAAATTTTTTTGGGTACAATGTCAAGGGACATAAAACATGTCTTATTTATGAAGAAGGCACACATACTTATCATCTGAAGTACTAAAAGAAGACGATCTACCTTGATCATAGAAGATTTTTTGATTGGTACCATCCTTATTATAGATTAAAAAAAGCTTTTAACGACTCACAAGAACATGATTTTACTCCCAAATCATTAATTAGGGAACAAGTTTACAAATGGGTGAAGAAGATTAATGTAACCTATAGTAAGAATTAAAAGATTGCAATTGAGAAGAATTTGTTAAAAAAGAAGTCTATTTTCTTTTGTCTTTCATGTTGGTGGTGTCTTGATATGATACATGTAAAGAAAACTATTTGTGATGGTCTTGTAGGTACACTTCTGCACATTAATGAAAAGACTAAGGATGGAATTAATACTAGACTAGATTTGGCAGAGATGAAAATAAGAGAATGATTATTTGCACAATAAGAAAAGGAAAAGAGGACTTATTTGCCCCTAGAAGCCCACATACTTTCAAAAAAGGAGAAAGTAAGCCTTAATGGGTATTTACATGGTATTAAAGTGCTATAAAGATATCCTTCTAATGTGAAAAATCTTGTGTCGATAAAAGATTTGAAGTTAATAAGCTTGAAGTTTCATGATTGCTATGTATTGATGTAACAGTTATTACTGATGGCTATTTAAGGCATATTGAAAGATGATGTGAGGCATGTAATTACAAGGCTGTATAGTTTCTTTAATTCTATTTGCAGCAAAGTTATTAACTCTGATGAGTTCAATGAATCAAAAAATGAATGTTATATCATTTTGTGTTAATTAGATATGTACTTTCCTCCAACTTTTTTATATTATGGTACATTTAATTATTTACTTAGTGAGGAAATAATCTCCATAATCTTGTTTATCTTAGATGAATGTACTCATTTAAGCATTACATGAAAATATTAAAGGATATTTGAAGAATCCATATCGTCTTGAAGCCTCAATTGTTAAAAGATATATTGTTGAAGAGACCTTTGAGTTTTATACCACATACCTAAATGGGCTAAAGGTTGTTGGAGTTCCTAAATATCACCATGAGGAGACTATTCTCACAAGTAAGGGAACACAGGTGTCAAAGTGAAGAGTATGTGCCGTGAAGAGATGTTGCAAGCTCATCTTTACATCTTAAATAAAATAGAAGAAGTCTAATGTTACTTAAATGCTCACAAATAGATGTTGAAGGACAAAAACTCAAAAAAGAATGATATGCAACTAGCAAATGAGCACAACAAGACATTTATCAAGTGTTTTGAAGAAAAGGTTCACAACAAACCTAATGTCTTTTATACGATAAAATATTAATTGAGGGGCCTCATTTGAGGTTGTGTGCTAGGGCAAGTTTGATATAAATAGGTATTCATTATATACGAAAGCCCAATATGAAAAAAGTATTGTGCAGAATAGTAAAGTGATAGTGGTGACTAAAACTTAGCATTTTTTTAGTTCGAAAAATAAAAACCTAAAATGGGTACCAATGACCTATTATGAAACTATTGAAGAGATTTGGGAGATTAATTGCACCAAATACAAAATTGTTGTTTTCAAATATAAGTAAGCTCATATAGGAGTAGCATCTAGATAGACAAGATTGTTGGATTTACTTTAATAGATCTTGATAGGGTGGGTCACACTAATGAGCTCTTCATTTTAGCAAATTAAGCAAAACAGGTGTTTTATTGTGACCAATCTAACAAATAGTTGTATATTATTCTTTAAGGCAAAAAAATAAATTGTTGAAGTGGATAGTGATGATGACTCTAGTTTTGATCTTGACGAGACCTCATTTTTCATAACAAATTTACTTCAATTAAGTGTAGTGGATGAAATAGATAATGACTATGCTATTAGAGATTATCGTTGTGAAGGAATTTGGAAGAGTGAATAAAGTAATAGTTTTTTATTTGGTTTATTATTTTATTTTATTTTATTTCGTATATATTTGTTCTTGCCTTTTTACTTCTATTTTTATATTTCTGATCCATCTCACCTTGTTGTTTCCAACAGCCATATGTGTATGTGCGGAAGGTTTTGGAGGAGGTAATAACACTACTAGTTCACTTGGTAAGAATGGGGTAGAGGCCCTACAAAATTAAGAGAGTTAGCCATACATCATGAGACTATAGGGAGGTTACATATTGAACTTAGTTCAGATTTAGTTTTACTTGGTGTTGAGGGAGATCGATTTATCAACTTCATTGGCATTCATACTTGTGGCAAGATTACTGTTCTATGTAAGGATTGAAAAGAAGTATCACAAGCTATTAAGGATCAAGTTTAGGAAGAAATTTTAGTAAGTACTTTTAACTTTAGAACTATTATTTTTATAGTATTTTTTAAAAACATTTAATTTACTTAAAACTTAATTAATTTATAGCTAACTTATGATATTCTTGTTACCCTTGAGATGGAGAAGCATTGGTTAAAGGATGTTTGTGAGCGTTGAAAGGATTTTTAAATCAACATTGACTATAAAGTATATCTGTACAAATGGGAAGAAAGCAAGTCAGGATCTATGTTAAGGGTACAATTTTCTTGATCAAGATATAAGGAGATAGTTTGTGGCATCTCAGAGTGACCTTGGACTTCAAGTAATAAGTCGTCACTTTTTATTTAAAGTTGTTTAATATAATTTCATTGATTTAATTTTTTTTCATTTTCACAAAAATTAAGTACTGCAACTATAACGATATAAACATAAAATGAATATCCCCATTACATGTCTTATCGAGAATATAGGGAAGTTGATGGAGGAATATAAGAAGAAAATGAAGGAAGTAGCAAAACGAACCTCCTCTATATTGTTTAGCCCCCACCTCACCCAACTTACCATAGAAAATGGAAGGCTAAGAGGATGAAGAAAAGGGAGTATATCACTTCAGAGGTTGCTACAGTTACGAAAGGGATTGTAAGTAGTTAAATTTATGATTAACTGTTAGGTCAAGCTGCTAAACCAGCACAAGCACATGTTGACATTCATAAGCTGATCATATATATGAATTTATGTTTGAGTCATGAATTTGATTTGATTTCTAAAACTTTCTTTAATCTAGCTGTACCTGATAAGTTGTTTGGGATTTGAATATGTGTAGATTTTGAAATGAAAATAACATTTTATTTATATTTGAAATGAAATGAATATGTGCAGGTTTGATATTTTCACAATGCCTAGTACCTTGTTCAAATGTTTTATTTATAGATGATAATGATGATAGGGATTTAGATTTAGATTGAAAAATATTCTAATTAATATAGTCTTTTAAATATGTGGTGCTTAATTTCTTGAAGATTATGAGAATCTTGATTTGTTTTATTTTGAATTTTAAAATATTTTAATTAATTTATAATGTTTAATTTTATTTTAAATTTTTTAAAAATAAGGCCTATGGGCCTAATCCTGAGCCATTCAAATAAAATTTAGGCCTCAATAAATGAGAAACCGAGCTTATGGGCTTAGGGTCGAGCCTGTATGAGCATGAGCTAAGCCCTTATGGGCCAAGCCTGCTCGTTTTCCAACTCTATTTATTTAATTATTTATATAACTCTTCTGATGTTAATAGGAACCTAAAGATGTTGAGAAATTTTCTTGTCTAGCAACATTACATTAAATTTGCAAGAATATGACATAAGCCGTTAATATTAAAATGCCATTAGGGGTCGTGGGTTTTAAAACATAATATGTTTTTCCAATTGACAAAAAAAACCTTCTGAAGTTCTTAACTTTAAAGGAGCTGGATATCTTATTTGCCAAATTAGAAATCTTGTAATTTTTCTATTCACTTTTCTCTATTTTATCTAGTTTTCTTTCATAGCACTAATATTTTGACTACATTTCAATAACAGGCACCTTTATAATGTTTACTATGAAATGAGGAACAAAAAAGGAAAAATTCAAATTTCTATGCTTGGAAGCTTTGTAGGGGAAGAACAATGCGATACATTAGAGGAAGACATACATGATGAATCATGTGGTAGATACAAAGTTATAATGTTATCTAGTGTCGATTATTGATGGGCAAGTATTTTTTTTATTCATATCTATATATTTATAAAGGTTTTTCATGTTACTTTATACACATTAATAATTTTTTTTATGTTGTAGATATCATTGATCACTTTTTGTTCCTTACCCTTCTTAAGCTTTAGTATATTGGTTTTGTTTCTTGGAAATAAACCAAGTGATGAGATTAAATAGATTTTCAATAAGTAAGTAAGTTTATTTTTGTAAAACATTATTTCTTATTATATTTATACTTTTTAATATTTTTCATTTATAATTAATAATAGAATGCTTCAAATATATTATATGTCAACTGGATTATGTAAGGAAGAAATAACGATTTGTTAGATTCACTTGAAGATGAGTATAAACACTTAGCTTCTATCTTTAATCATCATACACATGTTAGTTTAATTCTAACTTTTTATTTATTTTCAATGTCATAAACAACTATGACAAACAGAATGTAGGTATTATATTATTCATTATATGTATAAAATAGTTGAAGTGGGAAGTACCACAAAATTGCATAAAATATTTATTTGATTTTGTAATTTTAATTTAAATTCTTTCACTTAACATCTTGTAATGTTATTTTGATTGATTTTATTCTTTAAATTTTTGATAATTTGGAGCCCTATAATGATAAGAAGATTGATAGTATTTGAGAAAACTTGACTTATTAAATTCTCCAAGAGTACTTTTCAATATGATAGGGTGCCAATTGATAGTTGAAAATATATATAGATTGATTAGTATAGAAATATTATGCTAGTTATGTATATGCGTTTAATTTACTGTATAATAACTGAATTTGTTGGCTAGTTGACTGTTTATATTTGCTAAATATTTTGTATAATTTACTTGTTTAAGTTTTGAATGTATTGAAAAACAAATTATATATTAAAAAAATACAACCAATGTGAAAAATTCTATTTTTAACAATAGAATTTTTCCCAACCCTTTTAATCCACATAAAAAAATTTAAAATAATCGATGTAAAAAGGCATCCCACAATAATATTATATATATGTGTATGTATATATATTTATATATATATTGTCCTGTAAGATCTTCACCGAGAGACAAGAGTCTGTTCCTTTTTGATATAAGATCCCAACAAAGTTTCGTAATATAATAATATGACTTATTGTTTTTTAACAATTTTTATTGAAAAAATATATAAAATACATGAATATTTATATATATATATATATATATAGTATAATTCAGTACATTATCCGCACTGCAGCATAAACATTTTCTTTTTTGTTATACAAACATAAATATTTTCTACTACATATTATATTACATAATCTCGGAGAGGTGTGGCGTTATTACTTTTGCCCTTAAATCATTGCTATCATTTGGCCTTGCATTTACATTTTGTGCATGTGACAAACTAAATTACAAGAGTTAGTGACATGGAGTGTATGTTTTGCCGAGTTTTCAATAATAAAAATCTCCATATTTCCCACTGTCCACGTGTTGCTTTGCATGTCAAGCAATATCATCGGCCACCTCCACTATATGCTTCTGCAACCTTTCCAAACTCACCTCCATTTACATTAATACCCTCGATACTAATCCTGACCACTGCGTCCTCTTCTGAGGTCAAATGTGTCATTTCACATCCACGAGAATCTCCCTTTATGCCCAGGAAACCCAAGCTGAAGATTTGCCATTGCATGCAGAACAGCACTAGGAGATATGGTGAATCCAGGCCTAGATGTCAAGCGCAGGGCACGTGCTTCCATCTTCCTCTTCGTTCTCACGCTGTCCGCGTTGCTCCTCGGAGGTGAAGGGAAGCTCAGTCTCAGAGACAAGGATATTATCGGCGCCGAGAATAAGTTCCGAATTTTCATGGAAACTTACGAGAAGAGTTACTCCAGCAGAGAGGAGTACCTCCACCGCCTCAGGATTTTCGCCGACAACTTGATCAGAGCGGCGGAGCACCAGGCCCTAGACCCGACCGCGGTTCACGGCGTCACGCCCTTCTCTGATCTGTCGCCAGAGGAGTTCGAGCAGCTTTATACCGGTCTCAAAAGCGGATCTGGGATCAATGGGATCACCGATGGCCAAACCGGGGGTGAAGCACCGCCCTTGGATGTTGAAGATCTTCCGGAGAGCTTTGACTGGAGAGAAAAAGGGGCTGTTACTGAAGTTAAGATGCAGGTAAAGCAAAATATTTACTACATATATATATATATATATATATTTAAATTAGCTGTACTATTATATCCGAGTTGCTATATGCTGAATAATTACACACATGTATACACCTTTATATATATATATATATATAAATTTTCTGAACTAGACTGAGCATCACTTAGGAGGAGAAATTAAAACATACACTAGGTAAGTCATAGAGAAGATTCAGAAGTGATACATCATCGCCATAATATATCTACTCGGTGCAGGGTGCATGTGGATCATGCTGGGCTTTCAGCACAACAGGAGCTTTAGAAGGAGCCAATTTTATTGCAACCGGGAAGCTTCTGAGTCTGAGTGAGCAGCAGCTTGTAGACTGTGACAACAAGGTGGGTGTGTGCGTGTGTGGGAACACGATCGAGATCATAAAAAAGCCATGCATGGTGCTGATTATATTTGTTGATGTCATGTATATATATAGTGTGACGTAAGAGACAAGACAGAGTGCGACCAAGGGTGCAGAGGAGGTCTGATGACAAATGCGTATAGCTACTTGATGGAGGCAGGTGGGTTGGAAGAAGAGAGTTCTTATCCCTACACTGGAAGACAAGGCCAATGCAAGTTCGATCCACACAAAGTAGCCGTCAGAGTCTCCAACTTCACCAACATCCCCATGGACGAGTCCCAAATCGCCGCTTACTTAGTCCATCACGGCCCTCTTTCCAGTAAGCCTCATACTCGTTTCATATTGGCGGACAAAGGAATATTTGTATATGGATGATGATGATAGTAAATCGATTGATGATTGTGCAGTGGGAATAAATTCAGTGTTCATGCAAACATACATAGGGGGAGTGTCGTGCCCTCTTATATGCAGCAGGAGAAGGTTGAACCACGGGGTGTTGCTGGTTGGGTATGGAGCCAAAGGGTTCTCTATTCTGAGACTGAAGAACAAGCCGTATTGGATCATCAAGAATTCATGGGGCAAAAAATGGGGTGAGCACGGTTATTACCGGCTGTGCCGCGGCCACGCCATGTGCGGCGTCAACACCATGGTCTCCGCCGCAATGGTCCCTCATATCCACCCTACTCAATCTCATTCTTCCTATTAGCTTGAACGCAGGTCTTAGTTTATAGTCAGGTTTTTTAGGCATGTACGTGTGCAGGGCCGTTTCCTTTTATATATTATATATAGCTGGCTATAGTTGGCAGTTTATTACGATTGAGATCTGTTTTAAGTTTTCTGTGACATAAATATGTACCAAAAGAATACAGATTTTTTCTAGATTAAGATCTTGCCAAGTGACACAGAGAAGAGGTGCGTACTTGAAAATTGGCGCTGAGCACCTGTTAGGTTAACTATTGGTATGATTAGTAGGATGAATCCTATTGAGTGTAAAAGATGGTATATATGAAGAAACTGCACGAAACGTTAATTATACTTTTTCCAATTTGCTCGGAAGCGTAGATATGTCTAAAACCATTAGGCCCAAGAAATATTCAACGTAGGATTAAAATAATTACACAAAAAATATTTATAAATAATCATCCTTCTTATTGTATAGGATTGGGATTATTCAATTATTAGTTTGTAATTTGTTGGCCAAGAAAATTAGTTTGTAATTTAAGTTCTATTATTTATAATCGAGTCTTTATCATTAAAATATTTTGCTGCGTATTTGAATTAATCATGCATTATTATCTACTGTTATAACTTTTTATTAACATAGATTATTCATATTTAAAATATTGAAATGATATATATGTGTGTGTGTGTGTGATCTGTTACATTAATAAATCAATTTTAACAAAATAGTGACACGATTTTCATATACTAGAGATGTCTGAACTTAATTAAAAATTTTAAATTATAAAAAAAACAATTCAATAGTAAAAATATAGTAATTTTCAAATATTTCTGGTGGCAAAAACAGAGATAAGAAATGTCAACTTGTTTTTTTTTATTGGAATAAAATAAAATAGAAGCAGCTATTAACTGAAAAAGCAATGTCCCTATCGACCGTCGTGGCCCACACCCTGAACTTACGTGACGTGGCTCTTTCACTCCCAGGGGAAGTGCGAACACACGAACACTCTCCCACCCTCGCTCTTTATATGTGTGTGTGTATATATATATATATGTATGTATGTATATGTACATGCCCTCAAAGGACTCGTTTCTCTAGAGTCTAGACGAAACCCTACGCAACAAATCAGGCCAAAATGGGGCTCTCTTCGTCAATCTTCCTCTCTTCGCTTCTTGTGTTCCTTTTATCCTTTTCACCATCATCGTCTGCGAAGATACGCGATGATCTTCGCCAGGTGCAGTCCGATTTTCCGTCGGTTCAGGCGAAGAAGCTCATCAGACAGCTCAATTTGGCCCCTGATGTGGATGTCAACATCGTGCGCAGTGGGAATTCTTCGGTCGAAGCCAAGAAGATCGTTGAGAGGCCCCTCAGATTCCCCAATTTAGTGGCTTCTGAGTCTGGGGTTTCTGTTGAGGACTTGGGTCATCATGCTGGCTATTACACGATTGAGCATTCTCATGCAGCTAAGTATGGTTTTTATTCTTTTTTATCGGATGATTGCAGATTATTGTACGCATGTTGGGCTGGAATGTGTAAATTTGGCTATCGTTTTTCCCCATTTTATTGTTTAAACTAGAAAATGCCCGGTAGGATGCAGGGGATTGAATGAAAAAATATTGTGAAAAAGTGATAAAGAAATAATTGAATTAAAAACAAGCAATTGTGGTCCCATGGCACTCTTAAAATCACTGTTGCAGGAACGGTGAATTTTTTTTTTTTCATATTTTACTATAGAATTAGAGTAGATGATCAGGATATTCTTGTCGCAAAGCAAGAAAACTTTTTTATCTTTTTTATCCTTTGTATATTGTTTTTATTTCTAACTGTGAGTTGTATCTGGCAGGATGTTCTACTTCTTCTTTGAATCTCGCAACAGCAAGCGGGATCCTTTTGTGCTTTGGTTAACTGGAGGACCTGGGTGTAGCAGTGAATTGGCGATGTTTTATGAAAATGGCCCTTTCAAAATTGCTGACAACATGTCCCTTTTGTGGAACGAGTATGGTTGGGACCAGGTATTTTTTATTTTCTGAGTTATTGTGCTTGAATTATCCTTCTTTTGGAGTCCTTGTATAGTATGCATTGTGCTTGTGCTGGGTTAAGGGTATGGGCATGAATTATGTGAATTCAAGTTTTTCTCCCTGTATATCAATATGCCCCCCCCCCACACACACACAATTTGTTTTATATATATAACAAGCTAGAAGAAAGCAAGCTTCTCTATTTAAAAGCCGTGGCAAATAGAAAAACGTCTTTTTTTTTTTTGGGTATTACCATCTTATTGAATGAAGCGTTGAAGTTACTATGAGATTATTGCATCGATGCTTTGCAGTCAATCAGAGGAACTTAAAACAAACTGACAATTGATTGAACTTATTTTTTATGCATGCTTTTAGCTGGAAGGAGTGACTAGGTGAGTGTAAGTAACAGCTTATTATCTGTGGTGCACCTTCAGCTGGAAGGAGTGATATGGTCCTCTTATGAGGAGAAGTTAAGAAAGTTATGAGTGAAGCTTGTTTTAAAGTATTTGAAGAGTTTTACAAGGGTTTTGGGACAAAGAATGGAAAACAAAAAATTTATAAGATCCTTAAAGAGTAGGGAAAGAAAATTAAGAAATTTAGAACAGGTACTATGTATGAAAGATGAAAAGGAAGAGTTTTGATTACATATGGTTATATTAAATGCAGATGGGAGACCTACTTTTATAAAATTTTCAATGATGGAGGGGGTTTGTCTAGCAACTTAAAGGATTTAGTAACTCATGAATGAGAATAGAATTTGTCATTCTATCAAAGGATGTGCGAAAATGAGGTAAAGGAAGCTATTAAGAAAATGACAAATGGTACAACTAATGGATCTAATTGTATTTCTATTGAATTATGAAAATGTGTAGGTGATGAGAGGGTGCGGTGGCTAAGTTATTTAATGAGATTTTACGGTCCAAAAAAAATGCCTTACGAAGAGAGGAGAAGCTCCTTAGTTCCTATTTACGTTTAGAATTATGTAAATTATCGAGGGATTAGATTTATGAGTCATACAATGAAATTGTGAGAAAGAGTGATTTGGCATGCTTTGAGATTGGAGATTGATATTTTTGAGAATTAAGTTGGCTTTATGTAGGGAAGGGCGACTACAGAAGCAATTTATCTATTAAGGGGATTAATAGAAAAGTATCAAAGTGAAGGTAAAGATTTATACATGATTTTCATTGATTTGGGAAAAACTTGTGACCATGTATTGAGAGAAGTACTTTGGAAAGTTTAAGAAAAGAAAGGAGTCTGGGTTGCCTATATTAGAGCCATACAAGATATGTATGAAGGGGCAACAATTAGTATAAAAACATTTGATGGTAAAACAAAGGACTTTCCTTTAAGGACTAACTACATCAGGGATTATCTTGGAGCCCTTATTTGTTTAATCTAGTACTAGATATTTTGACTTAGGATGTTTGAGAAGAAATCTTTTAGTACGCGTTTTTGGCGGATGATATAGTTCTTATTGTGGAGATAAAAAAAGAGATTAGCTACAAATTTGAGTTACGGAGGAGGATTTTAGAATCGAAGGGTTTTTGCCTGAGTAAGAGTAAGACGGAATGTTTACATTGTAATTTTAATAAGATGTTAGTCAATAGTAATTTAGAGGTGAGATTGAGAGATAAGATTATACCTCAAGTAAAAAAGTTTAGATATTTGAAAATTATTATTCAATATGTTTGGGAAATTAATGAGGATGTTGTATATAGGATACAAATGAGGTGGTATAATTGAAGAAAGGGTAAAGGAGTTATTTGTAATTGAAAAGCATCTAATAAACTTAAAGGAAAGTTTTATTGAGTTGCTATAAGACTAGTTATGTTATGTGGCAGTAAATATTGTGCTTTAAAGGTATAAGAAAAGCATAAAGTTAGAATGGTAGAGATGAGAATGTTGAGACGGATGTGCGAGCATACACAAAAAGATAAAAATCGAAATGAGTGTATATAAAAAAAAGTAGGCGTGACATCTATTGAGGGGGAAATAGTAGGAAATCATTTGAGATAATTTGGATATATACAAAGAAGGCTATAGGAGGCATCGGTGAAGAGATTGAAATGGATAGTCATGAATTCTATAAACAGAGGTAGAGGATGACCAAAAAAATATTTATGAAAATTAGAACGAGTTCTTTTAATTAATAATATTTCTAAAAACTTGATTGATAATCAAGTGCAATGGTGTTGTGTAATTTATGTAGCCAGTCCCGCGTAGTGGGAGAAGGCTTGTTGTTGCTATTGTATGAATTTGATTTCTAGCATTGCTTCTTTCATAAGAATTTTATTTTCTTATATTTTAGATTGGAACTCATCTGTAATATATAATTTAAAAAAAGCTAAATTATACATAATTCTTTGAATTTCAGGTTATGTCAGATAACCTTTCTAATGTCTAAAAATTCTATAATAGACCCCCATTAACTCTTATATTCCTGCAATTAATTCATTTCAATGATAGAATATATTATAACAGAAGGTTATCTGCATATGACTTAAGGTTTTAAAGGGGGTTATTTACGCATCACCCAAAATTTGGAGGGGCTATCTAGACAAAAAGAAGAAGAAGTTTAAGGGGTCTATAACATATTATGATTCGTTAGTAAAATAATGAAATAATTGACAATAGGGGGAGTTTACACAAATTTGATAGTTTAGGAGGTTTTTTTGCCAAGATTTGAGGGTCAAGGGGTTTATTTGTATATAGTCTTAAATTTATGGGAGTTTTGTATAGTTTAACCTTAAAAGATCGTTTAGTCATTTTTGTCTATGGAGATGGTAGTTTCGTGAAGTGTCTTTGAAAGTAAGAAGATTTGATAGATATTTTCACTGGAATAACCGTGTCAAGTAGCAACTTCATTCTGTGGTGCTCTTTTTTCTGCTTAATTTATGTACTGAAGCTAACACGTTCCTTGGTGATATGCAGGTTTCTAACCTTCTGTATGTTGACCAACCAATTGGAACCGGCTTTAGTTACAGCACTGATAAGCGTGACATTCGGCATAATGAAGAGGGTGTTAGCAATGACCTTTATGACTTTTTGCAGGTTCTTGTATTTGCTGTAAATGTTAGTTTTTTACTTGGCCAAGTCATACCAATGTTATATTGACTCCCCTTTGCAAAATTGCAGGCCTTCTTTGCCAAGCATCCCCAATTTCAAGATAATGAATTTTACATTACGGGTGAATCCTATGCAGGGCACTATATTCCTGCTCTTGCAGCTCGAGTCCATAAGGGAAACAAGGCTAAAGAAGGAATTCATATAAATCTGAAGGTTTGTCACATAACCCTTCAAATGAAATTGAAAGGTAGAATAACCTGCTCATCTTATATACTTGGTTTAACAGGGATTTGCCATTGGTAATGGGCTTACTGATCCAGCAATTCAGTATCAAGCCTATCCAGATTATGCACTAGACATGGGCATAATTGAGAAAGCTACTCATGACCGCCTCAACAAGGTGCTGGTTCCTGCCTGTGAATTGGGAATCAAGCTATGTGGTAATTTTTGTGTGACGTTATCCCCTTCTCTTATCTTTATGAACATTGACTTCCCTGTCATGATTGTGTTTTTAGAGTCTTCTCGTTAATACTTCTCTTAATCCTTTCAGGCACTGATGGCACAGTCTCATGCTTGGCTTCATATTTTGTTTGTAATGTCATATTCAGTGACATCATGTTACATGCTGGTGATGCAAATGTGAGTAAAAATTACTCTCCTTTCTGTGTGGTTGATATGCCTGTGATGTTTAACTTAAGGAGTCAATAATACTGACTGTCTCTAAAGAAGCATAAGTTCGCCGGCAGGGGCTAAAGAATAACTATCAATGAACTTAAACCCCCTTGAATGAAAGTGCATTGAGCATGATGCATTAGCAAAACACAGGCACCCTATGTGTTGTGCTGAAATTTACATAAGAATGAAACCAGCAAAGCAAAAACTCTGAGATTTGACCTATTTTTGCAAAAAAGCTCAAAACATGTCGAAGAATCACTCAACGAAAAATTTTATTTGTTGAGAAATATCTTGAATAATATTATCATCCTTTATTAGAATTAGGGGATTTAGTTTTTAAGTTCTTGAATTGCCAGAGCCCAAAATGCAATTTTTTCTCCTTTGGCAACTAGATTCTGATGTGTTGAAGGACCATGGGCAAATTCAAAATTTTAACCAGCATTTATTTATACTGCAGTACTATGACATCAGAAAGAAATGCGTGGGAAGTCTTTGCTATGATTTTTCAAAGATGGAGAAATTTCTGAATCTAGAATCTGTTCGGAATGCTCTAGGGGTTGGGGATATTGGTTTTGTGTCTTGTAGCCCAACAGTTTATCAGGCTATGATCATGGATTGGATGAGAAATCTTGAAGCTGGTATTCCTGCTCTACTTGAGGATGGAATCAATTTGCTTATTTACGCTGGAGAGTACGATCTTATATGCAATTGGCTGGGTACCTAACCAATCAGAGCTTATTTCAAATTTTTTATCTGCTCGGAAGTTTAATATTTCACATTTAAGAGCATGAATTGATGGACATGGCCTGTGGGCATTATTTCAATGAGCAGGTAACTCGAGATGGGTTCATGCCATGGAATGGTCTGGTCAGAAAGAGTTTGTAGCCTCAACTGAAGTTTCATTTGTTGTTGATGGCTCAGAAGCTGGATTGTTGAAGAGTCATGGACCTTTAAGTTTCCTCAAGGTTTGTCATTCCTTCATTTCTCTTTTCACGCACCCGTTTGAGGTGTGATGATAATAATAATAGTCTTAAATACAAAGTATTGCATGTGCTGTGGAAATATCTACTTGATTGCTCTACAGTTGTTTGCACGTTGATGGAAAATACTGATTCAGTTGGCATATTATGCGTTACCAAAAAAAAAAAAAAAACAAACAGGTTCGTGATGCGGGTCACATGGTTCCAATGGATCAGCCTAAGGCTTCATTAGAGATGCTGAAGAGGTGGACTCAGGGAACCCTTTCCGAAGCTGGTGCTCATCTGGGAAAATTGGTTGCGGAGATGTGATATCTTTTGTTGCCTCATTAGTCTTAGCAAAAAGGTATAGAAGCAATGAAACAAAAAGCAAATGTTGGGACTGATTAGTATGTGCAATAAGTAATACATGTATATATGATACTTGTATTATGTAATATCGGAGTTTTCATATCCAAAAGTACTCTTTGCTAGTTTAGATAATAGTGGAACCTTACACAGAATATTGGTAAGCTTATGTGTCATACAGAAAAAACTTGGATTTTTCATGCCCAAAAACACACTTTACTGAGATCTTGAAAAATGATTAAGTCTTTAGTCTTGGTAACTTTTTTTTTTTTTTACCAAACTTTAGTCTTGATAACTAGTGTGTTATGAAGGAAAAACACAGAAAATACATAAAATTTTCCAAAAATATAATTAAATAAATGATTATGCCCATAAAAATAGATAACTCAATAAGAAGAAATAATTATTATATGATAACAAATGAGAGAAATATTTATCTGAGTTCTTCTTTTTTGTTTTTTTGGCTCAGTCAGGGCTCTTCATTCCTCTTTATTTGAGTTTGCTCCGGGTTATCTTTGTGATAATCCTTTAGTAAGGAATGGGTTACTCGCTTCGGTTGTTTTGTTATTTTCCTTTCTCTAGTTATATTTCCTACTTTCAGGTGTGTGATGTTTTGTTTTTGCTTTTCGGGTGGTTTTCTGTTGTTGAAGCTTCCCTTGCCTTTAGGCTTTTGGGTTCATGTAACTGATTCTTGGCTTCTCGCCATTTTATTGAGAACCATTGGTTCTCCTTTTTGTGCCTTTATGGTACCCTTGTGCATGGAGGCACTTGTGAAGGTGGTGCTCATCAGACTTTGTAGATGGTGGGCTGTTGAAGATGGCTCTCCTCTAATGCTTGTAAATCTTCATCCTCCTAGTTACACTTTGCTTTTGCTGGAGTTCACATTAATAGGTTGTTTGTTGTTGCCTGCCTTGTGTTTTGGTGGTTTATTGCTTGTTCTCGCTCAATCCTCATATTGGGCTTCTTTTATTTTCTTTTATCATGCTTTCGTTTTTTCCATTGGGCTACTTTTAACTATGTAGTTTTTTTTAATAACAAAGAGGGCTAAGCCCAAAATAGAAGAAAGATTATATCAAAGGGGATAGGGATCCCAAACTTTCAGAAGAAACTAAGCTCCTTATAAAAGCAGGAGCTACCTCGAAAAAAAAGAGTAATTAATTGCCTCTTTTGCTGGTTTATTTGCCATTTGAATTTGTTCTCTATTCACAAGATGTATCTGGACATTCCATTTCCACTTGAGCATATTAATAATCTCCAACAAAACAAGGTTGCCTGTTTCACTTCTATTACCGCCCTTGTTAATCTGATAAGCCAGATTCTTACAATCAAACTCCAACATAACATGTTTGAATCCAAAATCCTAAACTAGGTGTAAATCTCTTAAATTGCCCATTTTTTAGCCTCATATGCACTACATTTGCCCAAGTTATGGCAAAATTCCACAATTCAGTAGCCTTTATGATTTCTTAGCACTCTTCCACAACCTATTTTAGAGTAGTAGCCCCATCCATGTTAACTTTCATTTAGTCATATGGTGGAAGGACCCAATTATATAGTTGGGTATGATCCATGGAACTACTAGGTGCTTCCTCGTCTACATTCATAACAAAAATTTTCCATTTGTACATAATCTCATTGACAGGTTCAATTGGTTCTTGAAAATCAAGTGCAAAAATACACCCATTCCTCTAATTCCAAAATTTCCAAACAACAACGCCCTATAAAAGATCCCAATTTCCCCTTTCCTTCTCGCTTAAACTGTTTTCAAGGTTTAAACCAATCCAATCCTTTAAAGAAGTAGCAAAGAATTGAGATTGATACCTTGGATGAACAATTGATCTCCAAATTTGTTGGGCATAGCTACAGTCTCTCACCACGTGCAAAATATCCTCATCTTCAATGTGACACCAGTTACAACATGGGGAATAATTAGACCATGAACTCCTCCAAGTGTTGGTAGGGAGTCTATTGTGAAACATTTGCCATAAAAAAATTCTAATTCTCTCCACTCCTTTCCACTTCCAAATGGCTTTGAAGATAGGATTCAATATTTTTTTCAATCAAAAAGTATGCACTCTTCATAGAGAAATAACCATTAGAGTTGCCACTCCAAACCCTCATGTCATTTCCTTTACACTGCATTAGCAGCATCACTGAAACTAATTTCTGCATAACTTCCAATGACACTACTTGAGATCAGCAAAGGTAATCCCAAGAACCATGAATAGTCCAATCAATAACTCTGCTATCTTTTTCCTCTTGTGATAAATTTCTAACACATATATCTTTGATCTTTTTATTTTCAAAAATCCAAAAGTTATTGAAAAAACTTACAAATTCTTGATTCCTTACCTACCATTTCATTCCCTCCTCAATGATTCTTTTTTGGTTGCAAATAAACTTCCAAAGTTGTGAGTCTCCCTTTTAGCTACCAGAAGATCTTCCTTATCCTTTAACATGTATTTACTTTATAGAATGTTTGCCCACAGCTTATCACTTCCAGTAATGAGAGTCAAAGCAAATTTGGCCCCAAAAGTTCTATTAACCGAAGGTAGTCTTCAAAATCCTAGACCGCTATGAGTCTTTGTAATGTCATTTTTAACTAGCTAACAGGATGGTAGGCATGAGCTTGGTCTTTTCCCCATATAAACTTCCTCTAAATCCTCTCGATTTCCTTGCATATCCTAATAGGCACCTTAGCAACTTGCATTGGATAAATGTGAATTGAACTCAATACTGATTTTGCTAAGGAAACTCTTTCAACAGTAGAGAGACAATTTGCTTTCCAATTTGCCAACTTTGTTTTAACCTTATCAACAATATACTTGAATTTCTTTTAAGGTTTTTTACTTTTTCCAGAGGAAATCCCAAGTAAATCCCAATTCCTTCGAGAGTTTCATCCCTATAGCTTCTTTGATTATCCTTCTTAATCTCGTGTCCACATTAGGAGAGAAAAAGTAGAGGACTTATTCTTGTTAACCTTCTCTTTGGATGCTTTGGTAAAAATCTCTAAACACTTCATTATAACTTTTGTAATATCTGAAAAATTTTAACCTAATTCATTAACTTAATGAGGGTAATTAGTGAGTTAGTGAAGTGTGTGGCTAGAGGGGCTTAACTTGGCATAATTGATGTGATTTTAGCCCTGAAAGTGAGTCTGGATCAATGGCAGGCCATCGGGCAAGGAAAGTGGAAAAAAAAAGTAAAGAACCATTCTCTGTGCCACACGCCACAACACATGGTTGGTCTGCTGCGGTGCACAAAGACAATTTAAATGTAACGGGCTCTTCTGTGTCATGCACCGCAGTGGAAGGCATCGTGCGCTGCGGCGCACGGCCAAAATTTTGATAAATCAATTCGTGGACTGCGCGAAAACAAAAGAGAAAAAGAAGGAAATGAAGAGCTTAACTTTGGCTCTGTTAAGGCACAACATTGGGTTCTATTGAGGCTAGATTGAAGATCCAAACACTCAAGATAAGATTATGGTGCCTTCTTCTTTCTTTCTCTCCCTCATTATGATGATTTATGGTAGGGTTTGAATTGGGAGATGGATTTTTAATCCACAGGAATATACTCACCCCTCAATTCTCAATATTTTTAGGACCTAACTCATCGGATTCGAGTTGAGAAAAACATACAGAGGCTTAGGATTTTCGATCTATAGGAGTATACTCACCCCTCAATTGTCAATATTTTTAGGACCTAACTCATCGGATTCGAGTCGAGAAAAACATACAGAGGCTTAGGATTTGTGGAGTAATCTTCTATATGCCTTTCTTTTGTTACTTACATGTGTATTTGTTAATGTAATTGCCAATAAGATTAATTGACATGATTTGTACACTCTTGCATGAATTTGTATATAACTAATGTATTTTGTGCCTTGGGTTAGTGAGTTTAGTTGTGAACTTGTGGATAGGGCTAAAATACTTGTGCAAGTAGAAACATTTATATTTTGATAAATTTGGAATGAAATGGTTGATTCTGTACAACTTTCCTCCCCCTTAATGTTTTGTGAAAATTGGGGTTGAGTAGTGATTTTATAATATAAGCATTTTTAATTGTGTATGGTGTGTTGCACGAGTCTGCAAGAGTATGTTGAGTAGGGACGTATAGTTAATGTAAGCTATTAACACGTGTGATTGAGTTGGGACACCCCAATTGTGTGATTTTGTGAAAAGTGGTTAAAAATGAATTTTGGTGTCTAACTTTTTATAGAAAATGAATTTGGGTGTGAAACTGTGCCATTAGCAAGAGCTAGGAGAGAGCTCTGTGTAGACACTAAAACCACCTCAATCGGACGTCGAACGGAGATTTGGGACGTGTCGAAAGTTCACTCCTTGTGCTGTCAAATGACAGCACTAATTTGTCAAATTTCATTCAATATGCCGCAATGCATGGCACGGAGGAGACACACCGGACACACAAGTTGTAAGCCGCGATGCACGTGTCATTTTCTATACAGAATTTTTTTTTGAATTTTAAAATTTATTATTTGGGTTCCAATTGATTTTCAAGCTTCTGCTTTATTTTCAAAACTCTGATTTGGAGTCCTTAAATCATGTTTGAGATTTGAATTGTCAAAAAAAATTAGATCCTTTCGAAATAATTTTGAGAAATTCCTTTTATTAAGCTTTACAATTTAGTAATCCTTTCAAGGTTAAATCCTGGATTACCATAATTTGAAGTTATTTGTGGTTTAACCTCAAGGAGGTTACAACTTTAACCTGTTGTTTTGAAGTTTCTGTAAATAACAACAAGTCATCTGCAAACATAAGATGTGAAACTGATGGTCCATTTTTAGTAACATAAACTGGCTTCTACTTCCCCTCATGAACTGCATCCCACATAATGTGTGACAGCTTATCCATACAAAACATAAATTAAAAAAGGTGAGATCAATTCTCCTTGGTGGAAACCTCACTAAAGGGAAAAATTCAGTTTGAGCCCTATTCCACAACACATTAATGGAAAAAAAAGAAATACAATCCATAACAAGCTAGATAAAATTAGATTGCATTTCTAATTCTTAAAGAACTTATCGGAAGGAGTCCCATTTGATTCTATCATAGGCTTTCTCCAAGTCTATCTTTATTTCCATAAATCCTTTCCTTCTTTTCTTTTTATCCATAATATGTAATATCTCTTGACTCACTATAATATTATCTTGACTCTATCTTTCAAGAATAAAACTAGATTGAAAAGGGAAAAATTACTTCATCCATCTTCTTCTCCATCCTTTTTAGTAAGGATTTTTGAAATGCACTTATAGTGCATTGTGCAAAGGGAAATAAATAGAAAATGGGTCACAAATTTTGGTTTCTCTCTTTTAGGGATCAAAGAGATTAGAGTCTTATTCTCCTCCTTGATTGGAATTTTGCCTTTAAACACTCCACTAACAAAGTTACATAGATAGGGTCTACTTTCCCTTAGTTTGCTTGAAAAAAGATTAAGGAAAAGTCATCCACACTAGGTGCTTATATGGTCCCATTAAGAATACTACTTCATTGATTTCCTCTTCAGAAGGTAAAGCTGCTAAATTACATATCAACATTTGAGAGTCTCTAAGGAAAGAGGTTACAGTCTTTAGTTCATGATAATCCTCCTCGCCTTCGCCTTAGAGTTGTTTGAAGAAATTAATTACCATATCCTGCAAGTCAATTTCATTTTCAACCCAATCACTATAATTATTTTTCAAAGCAATGACTCTATTTCTTCTTTGCTTTATAGTAGTCTTCAAGTAACGGTATCTAGTGTTTTGGTCACTTTGATTGATTCAATCAGCTCTCAATTTTTGAAACCACTTTATGTCTTCTTGTTTCAAGATTTCATCAAAATCTCTATATAGTTCCTTTTCTAAATTGTTCAAGAACATAGAGTAAGGGTACGATAATGCTTTTTGTATGCCATTCAACCTTGCCATAATCTGTTTCTTCTTCTTCTCCATTAAACCAAATATCTCTCTATTCCAATCAAGGATATTAGATTTAAAATTGCACATATTAAAACTTAAGTCATGTTCCCCACCTCAATTCTCCCTGAGGAAAGTTTTGAAATTTTCATGTTTCAGCCACATAACTTCAAAATGGAAAGGCTTTCTACTAGTAAGAGCTTGCTTATCTTCACGCAACTTAAGATATTTAGGATTATGATAAGAAAATAGAGTTCTAGGTAATACCTTGACCAAACAATCTTGGAAAGTAGTTAAAAATGATTATTTGCTAGTGCCCGATCAGATCTTTGATAAAATCTAGTCAATCCTATTAAGTGATGACCCTTCCAAGTGAATTTCAGCCCACATGACCTTAGGTTAGTCAATTTGCAATCATTAATTTTTTCCTTGAACCATCTAATTCTAGCTAAGTGATATTGGCTTCCACCAATTTTTTCATCTGGTGATACAATGTCATTAAAATCGCTGAACACTACTTAGGGATTAGAGATATTTGTGCTCAAATCATAAAGTTGCTGCCATAAAGACTCTTAGAAGTTGGAGTGTGGCAGTGCATAAATTGTAGTAGTGAGGAACTTGTCCCCTCCTTTAATAGACCAACAAAGATGAATAAATTGCCTGTCTTCTTCAATAATACTAACCTCACAGTGATCACTATTCCACATTGCAAGTAACCCTCCTGATCTTCTAACACTTGATATACATTTTAGGGAGTCAAGACCTAAAGTCTTCAGATGAAGAAATCGAGATTCATTCTCATATATCGTATCAAGGCAACTAAATTGGGCCTTGTACTATCAAATACAACTTTCAAGTTTATGAGTAGACTTTTTCCACAAGCCCCTCATGAATTCCAATAGAGTATATTATTCGTAAGAAAAAAATTTAATCAAGAGAAAAGCTTTCAAACGGAGAAGCCCATTACAAGCCTAATTAAAATTGGGTCTTTGTTACTATTGTATCACTCACTCGATCACTGGTTAGATAGACCATATGCACTGGGCTTATAATATCCGACCCATCAATATTTTCTCCTATATTTAGGATGTGAGGGAGTAATAAATATATAGAATATGATCTCAGCTCGTTAGGCTAGCCTGTTTAAGCTTGTTTAATATGAGGGCTGGGCTTGCAATTAAGACCCTTCAAATGTAATTCGAGCTTAAATGGGCTAGCCTTAATGGGCTTGAAAATAAACAGGCTGGCCTTTACCCTCGTAACTTTTTTTTTATATTCAAATGATTAACTTTTGATAGACTTTTGGACTTAACAAAAATTTTAAGCATGATCTATCTATACATGTTAGCCTATATCTGCATAGAAGAAAAAAACATTAAAAAAACAACTAAACCTAAATCTCCTAACTTAACTCTCCAGTCTACATTATCTCTTGTTCATGTGAGTTATGCTCATCTCTCATTATTCCTCTTTATCAATAGCATGACCCAAATCCTAATGGTGCTCCTTTTTTTGCGACTATGCTTCATTGTGCTCCTTCGTTTGTGACAGTTCTTCGCCAAGCTCAAAGACTCAAATGACAGCATCTATCAAGTCCTCCTCTTGCTTGAATAGAACCGTAGTCTGATTTGCTTTTCCTTATTCTTCCATCATTCTCAGTTTTACTCTCAGTCAGACTTGTGTCTATAGTTTATCTCGTTTGATCATTCTGATGCTATTATTTTGTTTGTGTTTATGGTTTATTTAGTTGTTTTATTTTGATTGTTGTCATTTTGTTTATTGATATGGTTGTGCTCTTGATCTATATATTGGTATGAGATTTTTGAATTGTGGAATGAAATGGAGTATTACTATTTAATTTGATAAAAAATTTAACAAAAAAATAAAAATAAATAACAGGGCCGGCCCTAAGCCCACTATCTCAAGGGCTGGGCCCTGCAATTTGATACCTCAAAAGAAAAATGAGCTTTTTAAACCCTGTTCTTTTAGACCCAAGCCCGTTAAGGGCTGTCTCATTTTTCCAACTCTAGTATTTCTTATTATATCCATTCTATTCCTATAAATTGAGAGATTTTTTAATAAAATCAGTACTATAATATTTTATTATAAACTAGTGCATAAATTTTAATATATAGTTAAAATAATTTTATAAATTAAGAAAAACAAAAACTGGAATGCATGTATCAGGATCTTGACGACTTGAAGTATATGCATTAATATTGCCATAAGAGAGAGGTACACGTACCAGGTGTTGATAACAATATTACTCGATTCGTAGTTAACCATAACTATAATCCTAGCTAAGCTTCGCCGTGTATCTAACAATAATTTAGGATTGGAGGGAAGGTCCCTCCATATTGGAATTTTTGGGAGGAAAGCCAAATATTCTGACTAGTTTGCCCTTAATAATTATTTCATATTCCATAAATGTCCATTGCTAACAAATGAAATAAACTCCCATGCTCTTGGCCGTTTTGCTCACTGTCGCTGAAACTGCCATTGTGTGTCGTCTCAGCATCGTCTCACTGTGAGTCAGGCTTTCTCCAGTGAGTTTCCCTTTGTCGCCGTTCGTCTTGTCATAGATCTCTGCTTTTGTTACTTTCAAACCCACATGGACTTTGTCTTCTCCAGCAAGTAGACTGTCCATGGTTCACCCAAGTCTTTGCCGCCTAAATCCGTAACATACAAGACCTGAACTTGACTTCTTTCGAGGACTCCCCATTTAATTCACGAGAAATTACAACTTACCTCTGTAAGCCACTTCGTAGTTTTGTTTTATTATTTTTAGTTAGGCTCTCGCTATCATTTCTTTAGGGGCATGATAATCGATTGGCTTCTTAGCTTATGGAGTTTTAGTGCCTATAGTAATAAAAATGATCGTGGTTATATCTATACTGTTTTTTATGTCTAGGTATATTTTCATTTTTTAAGTCAGTGTTAGATTTAATTTTTTATTGCAGTTGGTGTTGAATTTAACGTGAATTAACTCATTGCAACTAACAGAAAAATTTAATTTTTTTATGGTGCGAATTAATTTATATAAGATAGAATCAAAAAAGAAAAGTTAATATATGTAGATAAAATATTAAAATAATAACTGACAGAAAAATTAAAATTTTTTTCTGGTGTAAATTAATTTATATAAGATAGAATTAAAAAAGAAAAGTTGATATATGTAGATTCCTTTCCCTCCTCCTTTGAACCAAACAAAATATCATTAGAAACTTTTCTTCTTCCCTTCCCTCCAATAAAACTAAATAAGATAATATGAAAACACACCTCACTCTTGAAACAAACACAGAGTTAGACCACTTTTAGAATGCAAGGGGAATTGCACTAAGGGCTTTGAAAACGGATAGAATTGCATTATAAGCTCAATACATTTTGATATTACGCTACAAGGCCAAGAGCTCTTGTTACAATTTTTTTTTGAGAGCAAAAGTATAATTTTATCCTTGTATGATTTGAAAACTCAAATTATATACAACACAAAATCCATGGTGCACAATATGATATTCATGAATTCTTAACATAATGTTTATGCATGTCTAATTGATTAATAAGTTTAATAAAATGTACAAGTGATGCAGATAATATGCAACACCATGTTAATGGATACACAACACAAGGTTTATGCATTCTCAATTGAATGGATACCGGTGGACATTGTGTTGAAAATTCATGAACATTGTGTTGTACACTTATGAACATTGTGTGGTACATGCTCTGCGTGACTTGTATATTTTAATTAACCAATAGATTAAGTGGATATGCATGAATACTGTATTGAGAATTTCATGAACATCATGTTGTACTTTCATAGACATTGTGTTGTACATGCTTTGCATGACTTTTATATTTTAATTAATCTATAAATCAACTGGATAGGCATAGACATTATGTTAAGAATTCATGAATATCGTGTTGTGTATCTATGAACATTGTATTGTACATATTTTGTGTGATTTGTATATTTTAATTAACCTATAGATCAACTGAACACATATTGATATTATGTTGAAAATTCATGAATATCATATTATGCATCTATAAATATTATGTTGTGTTTCAAGGATGGGGTTTTGCACAGGTTGAGTTTTCAAATCACATAATGACAAAATTATACTTTCGCTTCCAAAAAAATTACAACAAGAACTGTTGGGCTTGTAGTGCAATATCAAAATGTATTAGGTTCAAAGTGTCATTTTTTTTGTTTTCAAGGCCTATAGTGCAATTCCCCCTATAATGTAAAAGCTTTGTTGGCAATGCCATAAATTAATTATTTTTTTATATTTTTTGTAATCTTGTACTCTCTTTATTAAAAAATATAAAATATTTTTTAAAAAATTGGGTGTTAAAGCATTTTTAATCTTTTAAAATAAAATTATTATTATTTTTAGGTGATCCTATTAAATAAATAATTTTATATTTTTTATGGTGAAATAGGTATAAATATAAAAAGGTAGAATTAATTTAAATATGAATAATTATTTTAGTAAGATAAAATTTAATTAAAATATTTTATATTTTTTAATGAGGGTATTTTTCTTTAAAAAAAATAATAAATGGCTATGGGCGGCGAGCGTATTGGATGCATGTCCTTTACCTTCTGTTAATTAGTTCGTTATGAACTGTAATGCCTCCGCGTAAAGTGCAGAGTAGAAGAAACAGTACTGGATTGCATAATCATGTTATCCTTTGTTGGATTTTCTCCCAATTATCGTTTGTCGTCTTTTGCTCTAAAGCCCTCCTCACCCCCTGCCCATTCCTTTGTTAACTTGCATGTCTCAACTTCGTCTTCTTTCCCTTTCACTTGGGTTTCGAAATCTAAGCGCAAGAATACCCAGAGAGCATCCGCTGAAGGTGAAATTAGCATTTTGAATTTCAGCGTCGGGTTCATCTTGATTTAGACAATTAAGACATGCGTCTTTGTTTAATTGAGCTTTACTACTCTCTGAGATGTTCTGTGACTTTTGCTGGCGGGAAATTACATTTTTGCTCGTAAATTCTGGGGTTGGAGCTGCTGCAGTTTTCGTGGTTTAGTGTTTTCACTTCAAATCCCAGACAGAATCTGGAATTGGGTGTCCCAAGAAGGCAACAATGAAGTTATTGCAAGATTATTATTTTTCCTTTACTCATTCTTCCAATTGAACATAAAGTATCATAAAAAGGAATTCGAAGGTGTCAAATTTAGGTTTTTTTTTTTCCTTTGCTAAGAATTTACAGCATTTTTAACTATTTAAAACATACTCTAATATGCAACTTGTTCTCAAGACACTTGAAAAAGTTTTGGATATATTCGCATGTTTCTGTTTTCCGCTCTTGTATATTCAGGAGAGTGAAGGCTCGAAACTACACGTCATTATTTCCTCACATCCTTCAAAGTTGTAATCCTCATTTTATTAAATATTCCTCTAGTTTTATTTATAAGGTAGAACAAGAATGTTTGTTTTGGTCCAATTTATTAGGTACTTCAATGATCATTACATTCATCTTTACTATTTTTCCCCTATTAAATGTAGGAAAGTTTATTAATTGTTAGAGTATTTTATTTTGAAGTAGATATATTTAACAGGGTAAAATTAGAAACTTGCTGATTTTTTAGACAGGGTGAATAGAGTTTAAGGTTTTTTTTTTTTTTGGTTCCAGTGAAAATGCTTGAAGTGATTTATAAATAGGACTAAAAAGAATAATGCATTTTGATCTTGCAGGAGTTCCTGATGAGTTGATTGAAGACTCGAAGTTTGTTCCTTTGAACGCTGATGACCCCACTTATGGTCCACCTGTAAGTCATGGTTAGTTTTGACTCCATCGTGTAATATTTTATGTCACTTAATCAACTGTTTAATATTTTTTCCATGAGTGCATAGTTTCCCACATATACTCATAACTCATAACGGATATGCGTGTTTCGGATGTCACTTTTTATTTGAAATTTGATTCTAAAAGTCACCTTACGTTGAGTTGTTGAAAACGGTACAGGGACCTAAGAGATTCAATTTCTGCACAAAGGTTTGAAAATGAATGAGTGTAAATGTACCATTTATTTCCCCATGGATCTGAACCCACTTCTGTAGGAGGCAATAACTTCACCTGGAAATCAGAGTGGTCTAAGTTGTTAACAATGAGTCATTCTATATTTTGTTCTGATTTCACATGAATTTAAAATATAACTCTTCTATGTTGTTGCAGGCTTTATTGTTATTGGGCTTTGAGGTGGACGAGGCTTTAAAGGTAGTATCATCATGATCCATCTAGTAGAATTTAACAAGGCTTTTAGAGTTACTTCTGCTCCTTCTGCTTGATATCTTTGTGTCTTTGTATAGGTTTTGCAGTCTCTGTAATTTAATCTTCAGAATATTCTTCCTTGATTATTGTTTGTGCTTTCTATGTGATGATCTGAATTACTGATAGAATTAATTGATCTGGAATTACTTCTGAAGGTCTTGCAAATTTTTTCAATCACAGCAAAAATACCACCTTATAATGTTACTATCAATATACGGTCAATAACAAATCTGATAAAGCCAAGATTAGAATCCAATTCAGCAAAGTTATATGTCCATACTTTGCGCGTGCCAATTAATAAAAATATTAATTGGTATTCTGGCCTTGTGCAGGTTCAACAGCTTCTGAAAGAGTTAGATGGTGAATTCCTGAAGGTAACTTTTCGTATGATGTTTTTCATGTTCACACCCCCTATTGGCATACCGAGAAATATATGTGGAGTAAATTTCCTCTTAATGATATAGATAGAGAGAAATGGGTCTTAGTTTCCCTCCTTTTCTTACACCAATAAGATGCTTTATTTTAACAAAAAATGTTAAATTTCTATGGAGAATCCTCAACATGGATGAGCATTGACCTAACTAGAGCTTTAGATAAAGCATTATAACTGTACTTGAACATGAGGTTGATAAAAATGAAAAAGGTTTTCAGCCAGCTTTTTCCTCAGTATAGTATTGTGCTTCTAGTCTTTCTTGTAAGATTGGATTGCATGATCTTTACACTTTAATAACTATGAAAATAGGGGTATTTTCAAATATCAAAGATATTTTTATGCAGAAGGCAAATTAGTATTCCTCGAATGTTCTGTGAAAAGGGAGTGCTTTAGTTTCTGTCTGGCCTGATGCTTCTTACAAATACTGTTATACTGAGATGGTCACATCTGAATTGACAATCATTTTATCCCATCCAAGTAAGATCGAAGTGATTCATTGTCTTCTTAATCATAATCGTATATCTTTCACCCTTGGACGAAGGAAGCTCCTCTTTCTTAAAAGACATCATTATATAAGATAATGGAAATCAAATGGCATAACTAATGGAGGCTGCATAAAATATTAAAGAAATGTTCCTCAATTTTCCCTGACTAATTTGTAAAGGTAATGTAGTGTATTTAAGTTCTTTATAGAAAATAAAATAGTGAAATAATTTTTCTCTTTGCAGGTTATCTTTTGTTCTAAAGGCATGGTCACTCGCTCTCTTTGGGAAGCAATGCATACGACACAATCCAATTTGGAAGAAGTTGAGGTACTTTTGTGCAGTAGCGAATGTGATCTTCATGTCATTCTGCTCCTCTCATCTGCTCATGAATGTTTTTGGATGGATTGGGTATTTGAAGAGTTTTTTTTTTTTGGGGGGGGGGGAATACATGGCCATGGATAGCTTGCAGGAAGAAAAAATTAAGTCAATTCTATATTCATAACGATTTGACACCCTATGGATTATCAAAAAATAAAATATCAAGATTGTCATTCGGAGCTTGATGAGCAAGCCAATGTGCACATTTGTTGAATTCTCTAAGCACATAGTTGAAAGTGATTATCCAATCCTTCACGACTAGGCATCTGATCTTTTTTATAGTTTCATTGAGAAGATGGTCTGAGTTGTGGTCATGTTGAAAGAAGAATAAGCTTTAAATTGTGATTTTTAAGGAGTATTTCCACAAATCTGCAATTTTTACATGATCTTCATGTCATTCTGCTCTTCTCATCTGCTCATGCTTTTTCTCATGTTGAAACACTTCTCTAGACTGAAGCAAAATGCATATCAATATTTCACTTGGATGATGTAGTTGTTTATGCTCATGCTTTTTCTCATGTTGAAACACTTCTCTAGACTGAAGCAAAATGCATATCAATATTTCACTTGGATGATGTAGTTGTTATAATCAATGCTTGTTTTGACCATTTTGTGCTCTGCAGGTTGATAAATCACTGCCTCGGATATGCTTCTTATCTGGTTTAAGTGGGGAGGAGATGATGATGTTCATAGATGCTTTCCCTGAAACTGGTAATGAAATTTTCATCATATTCCCAATTATGATATTAGTTAAAAATTTTATTTGTCCCAAAATATTTGTACCATTGAAAGATCATCTAAAATTGCCACCTAGAATATTAATCCATTCCAAGATACAAAGTTTGGAGTTCCTTTCACTTCCTCTGTCTAACATCCAGTATTTCACATATCTCGGGCTAAGCTTTAAAAAAAAAAATGTAAACCAAGGAAATTTATCCTATTTGGAAGTATCCATTTTTGTTCCAAAATGCTTTAAAAAAAAAATCATTTTTGAAAAGTTCTTTTGATGATGTTTCTAGCCCCTGTTGCCATAAAGTCTTAGATTATTGATCTCTTGCTTGTAATTCAAGGCTCAAATATGTTTGCTTAAGAAATGAGCTTATTTCCTTTATGCAGGGCTTAAACCAGCCGTATTTGCGGCTCTTGTTCCCAATAGTGCCAATAAACCAATTCAGGAGTTAATAGAAGAAATAATGGGTGACCATGAGATGTTGGTACGTGTTTATTTCTTTGCATTTAAATACGCTTTATCTTCCTCTGTGATCTCATGAGTGCAATTTGTTTTTCACGAAGACCGGTGAAAAGATGTGAAGAGATTCCAAGGTACACTCTATTCCCCCAGGAAGATTTGCGGAATCTAGCCTCTAAGATTTTGATTTTGTTGGGCAAGCTTCGTTTCCGCAGTATCACGGAAAAAATGCATTGTAAAGTTAAATATAATGTTTTCACCATAAGTTGTGTTGTCATGTATGTTAGTACTTGTTAACACACCATAGCCTCAACTACCTGGTGGGTTGGCTTTTTACCGAGGATGTAAATCCATCCTTTTAGTAGACCTTAGGAATGCACCGACTCGGCGGTAGACCTTTGCCATTTGAAAATTGCTTAAAAGTTACTCATTTTTATTTGATCCAAATTATTTTAGGCCTCGATAAATCCTTTAGTTGAAGTTAAATAAGCTCAAGATATTAGGTGTACATGCATGAAAAATAAAAGCTTAGAATTTTGCTTAAAAAAATAATTTAAAGACGCTAATGAATAGGAAAACTTACAAGTGTATTTGACCTCAGGTTTTTTACTTTGCTTCCATCAAACCCCTAGTTTTGTAATTTCTACCCTGCATACGTGAGAATGCCACAAAAATGAATGAAAAATAAAACCATCGAAAAGATTATTACTTATCTCATTTAGCTTACATGACTGAAGTATCCCTGCTCAAATACCACGAGCTGCATCATTCAAAAGAGGTATTCCCATAATCACACTCAATTTCCATATTAAAAAAAATAAAAAATAAAAACGAGAAGTTCAGTAGGATTTTTTTTTTGGGGCAATTAAAAACTACCCAATGGTAATTTGTACGATTGCAACCAATCCTGAGTCAAAATTTCTATGCCAAAATGGCTCAATACACAGCCAAGCAAAGCTCGAAAAACAATAAATGTGTGCTTGCATTAAATTAACGCATCTACACATTTTCTTGTACAAGGATACAGCTCTGCCCTACAATATACAAAATACAAATGCCCTATGGTAGAAGTAGAATCTCGTGGTGAAATGAGACTTCACAACAGCAAATATCCTCATGCTCTGCAATGTCAAAGAAGCCACAATTTGAATCCAAGAATTATCTCTGTTGATTTTATTATAGTCATCTACGCCACCAATATTGGAAGTCAACCAGAAGAACCTCTCCAAATCCCAGCAATGATATTTTTGTGAATATTTGTATCAGCTTCTTGATAGCCAAGCTCACAGAGGATCGATGGATCCACTTTTGAGTCTCTCCATCCGAGCTTGAAGGCCTGACAATGCTTTCTCATCCATAGGAAGGACTCCTTGCAAAGCATTCTCGTTAGAAACTCTTTCAGATGTCTGAACAGGAACAGGAACAGGTCCATGGTTCAAATTGTCATTAACATTTGTTAATGGCCTAGGAGCAGAATCAGTATTACCAGCCGCTGCTGCTAATTGCATGTTCTTCATCCTCTCTCTGATTGCATCCAATGTTCCACTAGTTACTGTAGTTCAAAATGAGTTCGTCAGTAAGAATTTTCATTTGAATTTGAAATCTAAAAGCAAATACAGGAAGCAATATTATGAGCATACCTCCAGACATAAATCTTTCATTTGATGTATAGTCAGCATTTAATGCTCTAGAAGTAACAGCTCTATTCTCTTCATTATATGATGATGGCGGCAAATTAAAACATGTTGGTTCAGGTTTTACATTTAATTTAGCATCATTTAATGGATTTGCATTTACAGGGGAGAGTGATGTAAAATCAGGGGAGGAAGCATTTAAGGAAGCTGGTGGAGGAGTAGGCATTGGTAAACTTGAAGGAGTTCTTCCAGCTGCAGCATTCTTTTCCATCTGCCAAAATAGTGAAAACTTGTTATTGCAAAACAGTAGCAAGAACACGTATTGTTCACTCGTTCTTACTCATAATCGTGCACCTAAAGCAACATAGTTCAAGGGAAATTAATACAGACAAGTGTTAGTACAAAACCTGAGCTAGACCATCTCGGATGTAAGTACGGAATGCCTCACTCGCATTTTGAAGCTGAGCAAATATATCAACCTAGCAAAATATTTCAAGAGAAATTTCACCCAGATAAGGAAAAATAAGGTAGCCTTTGACCTGATGCAGGCAACAGCAACCATCGCAATTCATGTAAACCATGGATTCATTAACATACCAAAAACATACCTGTGGGTACAATTGAGTAATGCGATATAGTTCATATAGACCAATTGAACACGTTTGCTTGTCTCCAATCTTCTTAAATATTGCAGCCAGCTCTTGCTGAAGAATGCATAACATCAGAAATGAAGCTAGTTTTCTTTAGATGCTAATATTGAGAAATATAGGACAGTTATACCTTCAACTGGGCATCAGCTGAATGTGTGCCAGGTGCCGAATTATTTGCCGCTGAATCACCCCAATGGGTTTGCCCTCCAGGTCCAGTTGCAGTTAACATTCTTGCAGCAGCCAGAGTCTGTAGAGTAAAATAAGTATAGAGAATTCTATAGGTAAAATAATGAACCAGTAGTTTATCTTAGTGACTACCTCAAGATTTAGATCAATGTAGGCAAGGATTATGGGTTGAGGTTTCATATCAATGGGAACCATTGATAGATGACCCTTTATTGCTGCTCCACGAAGCTTGACAAGCTCATGCAGAACAGTTTTGACCATTCGCAGTGGTTTGTCATCTGCACCAGCTCTGCACAAGTTTCGTATTCAATTTTTCAAAGAAAAATCAAGTGATCATCATTCAATAGGCAGAAATCTTGCACATGCTATGTAATTTTTTTTTTTTTTGAATTGGAAAGAAATAGGCTGCTTACCTTCTCCTAATTTCCTCCATCCCCAAATCTTGCAGGTATAAATGAATGCTTTGAAGTATGCGATCAAGGTCAACATCATAGATAGTGCTTTGGAGAACCTGCAGAACAAGTAAATAAGCATTTAATGTTAAACAATATTTCCTTAATAAAAAAGAAAAATAATCAAATATAAAGATAAAAATTAAATCTGGCCAAGACATCAATTCAGGTTTACCACAAATTGCTGCAAAACACTACAATCTACAAACTGCTCGTTTAAGTGAGGTAAGATAGGACCAGTCAAAATTAACTATTAACGACCCACAAACAAAGGAGGGGGCAAAAAGAAATCATGCAGTGCTGACATCCTTGCTACTAATTTTGCCAAGAATACGTTGGGCAAACCTATTTTATTTCTCTCTAAAGTAGGGTACAAAGGATAAAATGGCTTGTCGCCACAAGCTGCTAACAAGAAGATGGAAAAATAAAATATTGACTAATATTAACTAATTCCAATAAAATAAGAAAATAAATAGCAAAACAAAAAATGGGATACAGGAGCAGACGGAAGACAGAAACCAAGCAGGAACAAACAACCTATCTTGTTCTCCAATTAAAACATAATAAGTCTATGATATTCAAATAAAAACATGACATATGGTATGGTTTTTGCAAACAAGTGCATGGTTTTCCAATCAAACTATACGCTTTTCATGTTTTAATGTGGAAAACCTGATAACAAAGATATAAAGAACTGCATCTAAGTTCAATCTATAAAGAATAGAAACATAACCCATGTATAGACACACCACCAAAAACCCAAATTTAAAACCCAACCATGAAATTAATAAACACTGAAGGAATGGAAAAATAAACATTAACCAAGTCCACTGATTCTAACAACCAAGTTCAATCTAAAAAGAATTGAAACACAGCCCCCGTGTAGACACACCAACAAATACCCAAATTTAAAACCCAATCATGAAAGTAATAAAACACTGAAGGAATTGGACAAATAAACATTAACCAAGTTCACTGATTCTAACAACCAAGTTCAATCTAAAAAGAATTGAGACACATAGCCCATGTATAGACACACCACCAAATGCCCAAATTTTAAACCCAATCATAAAATTAATAAACACTGAAGGAATGGAAAAATAACCACTAACCAAGTTCACTGATTCTAACAACCTTGAAATCATTACAATCCATTAAGATCATGAATTATTTAAGTCAGCTTCAATATTGCAAATAAACAAAACTAATAAACCCTTTGATCTTTGGGCTCCTGCCGTCTATTGCTTTTACTACTCCCTACAGCACTAACCTTGGTAAGCTTGATGAGGCATTTCACAACCAGATCAGAGAACTTCTGGTTTCTCGTGGCAAATGACTCAACTGATGCAGGTGAAGGCCACCTTGAAGGATCTAACGGACGTAAGAGATTGATAAGCACTACAAAGGATGAAGTTCTATCTGCATTATCCTGTATAAACAAGCACAAGTTATAACTGATGCATGTAATGTTACAAAAGATAAATGATTTAATTATAAGTAAATGGCATACAAAGGTTCCTGACCAGAATCTTAAGCATCAACACATTCAGTGCCTTCAACAACTGGCTTCCATCATCCATATGAGGAACCCTTTCATCCAAAAGCCAAAGAAGAAGCTCGGTAATGAGACTATCAAGAGTATTCTCCTTTACAGCATATGCCAGTCTTTTATTTTGAAATGTCTGTAAATATCATAGTATCAGCATATACAAATAATGACCAAAGAGAAATGCCACAAAAAATCACAAACAAAACACAGAAACTAGGCATAAATTTACCTGCATGAGAGTGTTGAGTACATATTTGCAAGATCGCGATGAAGCCCCAGTCAAACTGAAGTCAAAGGTTCTTGCAACCTATTTGCAGAGAGTAGGCAATTGACACCATTATAGAAATTAATCGCTGAAAACAAAAAATGGGCAAAGCATAGGAAATTTCTTTTGGGAAAAAATGCAAATAATTTAACTTGCCTTGTTTGCCAGGCATGAAACGAGTTTATCAGCATCCTTCACTAGTTGATCCATGACATTACCTTCTGGATCACTAGTGGCCTGATTCAACTCATGACAAACAACTTTCATTCCTTCAACAGACTGCAACGCACAATTGTCAAAGCCCAGATATAAGCATCCATCTTTTAAAAAAGTGAGGGACAGAGAGAGAGGGCTCAAAAGGAAACAAATAAATCTGTATCCACTAGACAAGCACACATTTAACATGGGATGTTGAGGAATGCATATACCAACACCAAGAACCCAGTCCTCTACCTGCTCAGGAGAACCAAAAGAAATAATATCCAGTGCTTCATTCCAATCTGTAGGGCCACTAGCAACAGTGAAAGGATGGGCCATTGACTGTCTGTCCATGTGGATATCAGAATGACCATAATTTTTCCTGTAAGGCACATCAACAAATCAGTATGATCATGAGTAATAAGAAGTATGCAACGTGGAAAAAGCAGTGCAATTCTTTAGAAGAAAACCAATTCTGATAACCTTTCATCATCATACCTCAATATTGGGCCCGAAACAGATCTAGAAATTTCGCCACTTTGCTCAGCAATATCAGACCTGATAAGTGAAAGAATGGTTTGAATCTACAAAGTATCAAAATTAACAGCAACAAGAAGAAGAAACCTTGTCATTAGCCTACAAGAAAATGGTTAAAAATCATTTAAGGCCTCATGGACCAAGTGCCAAGAAGACTACTAGAAGTGTTGGCAATGAGAGTTGAGCAAACGATCATTAGCATTATGAAAAGAGACAGAAAGAGAACAAGAATGACATTTGAGTAAGTTATAGAATATGATCTCATGGTGAATGATATTTCTAAACAATTAATTGTTGATAGAGCCCAAAGACATCATGTGATCCATGTAATTGACCTTACTGGGCTACGATTCGTCGTAACAAATCTTTCTTAGTTAAAAATATTTTTAACTCACAAAAAAAGTATTTAACCCCAAAAAAAAAATCAGACAGATATATGCTTGTTTAGATCCATAACTCACAAAGAAACGATCAAAGCTTGAAATACAATCCAGTGACTACAACACAGCCCCTCAGCTTTCTTTCTTTCTTTTTTCGTCTTCTTTTCTTTTTTCTTTTTTTTTTCAGGGGAAGGGGCTTATTTAGAAACAAAAAGCATACCCATTTTCTCTGACAGATCGCCTTAAAATTGCTCTTGCTTCACCTGGCTTTCCTTCCTTCTTTTTTTCCATATCCCGGATCTGGAAAATCACAGTATCAACATGTATTTATACAAAAGAAACACAGAGATAGTAGCAAATTATGTACGGACCTTCCACTTGAATCTATCGTCTAACATGCTTTTTTGAGCATCTGTTAGCTTCCCAACATATTTCCATATGTCCTCACCTGAAGAATGTGATCAAAGAAAGGATTATGCTACAGCACCAAGATATGATACAAGAATTCAAAGCCTACATAGAAATTTCTAAACAAAACAGATCAATTAATGCATACACATAGATATCAATCTATCTGCCAATTTAAATATAAAAAAATCAAAGGACAAATAAAACTAGCTCAATGAAATAATATGTAAAAGAAAATCTGAAGGCAAAAGTAACCCTGCCATTAGAATTGAAAAATAAGTTCAGCAGATGCAGAGTATGTCATACCAAGAATCTTGTAACCAGTAGCTAGTGTATTCAATGCAGCTTTTCTAGTTTCACCATCTCGCTCAGCTGTCAAACTTGCAACAATTTGCAATGATTTTAACTGTCCAGTAATCTGTCCACAAAATGACAATAGTAAATATCTAAGAGTCATGGAATACAAGACATCACTGGGAAGTATCATTATCTTTACCTCAGCACCATGATTATCAATGATAAAACCAACAAGATCAGCACATTCTATCCGTGTTCGGGTGTTCTTAGAGCGCAGGCCCTCCAATATGTATGGGAAGCATTTAGAAGCAGAATAATGGGAAATAATCTGTTTCGTAAGCTCCCGCATTTTTTCTCGCACTTTTTCAATGTTGTGTCCCAACTGTAATATTTAAATTAAAAAAAAAGATATCTTAACTTTTTCCATCAGTTAACCCAAGGTCAACCCAACAATATATTGAACTCAAAATATCATAAAGTCTATCAATTCACACCCACACACACTAGTGCCAAAATTATCCTGAATGATAAATACTAACCTTCTCTACAAGACATGGAAGAAACACTGCAACTTCAGACTCAGTAAAGGAGTATCCCTCATCCTTCAAGGTGTCAAGCAGCTCAGGAAGGAAGTCTAGCACCTATGCATTTCAATTAGATTGCAGTCATAAGACCAATGACATCAAGGAAACATAGAGAAAGAAAATACTCATGACAATTTAAGTTAAAACAAAAGGGCACCTTTAACAGACATGTTGTATTTGATTTGCAAAACTGCAATACAAACCACCTAAGAAGTATATCCAAAACTTCTATGACTTCCTTAGCAATGGATGGAAGTGCCTGTAATGCGAAATAAAAATTCATGATGCAACAATACTTGAGTAATGACAACATTCCAAAACTTCAAGCTTCAGGATGTGACGCACCTTTTGTAGCATTTCAAGACCCTCAACTTGCTTCTTGAAATCTGCACTTAAGAGCCTCCTATGTAAATCCTCTCTAAAGTACTTCATCATATCACTCTACATTAAAGCATAATACAGACACATTTATTATATTTCAACAATCATACAGAACTCATAATTCATGTATGTTTTTAATTGCTCAAAGACAGAACCCACCTCAAGCTCCTGAATCTGCTCTATTCGTGGCTCCTCAAACTTAAACCTTCGAACTACCACTCTTTCTCTTTCACTCTGAATGGAAGCCAAACCAAATGAAAGATGATAAATGAATCCTTAAAAATAAGAAGCAATTATTAGTACCCCAAACTTAAGTCAAATTACCTTATTTGAATCCTTAACATTTAATAAAGCTTGTGACTGAACAGCTATATCTTGAACAGAAATTGTTTCCAACCTAGTGCCCTTTGTCAACATGGCCCTCTTTTGAGAAGATGAAAACATGCCGTGAGAAAAATCTATTCATTTTCATCTAAAACAAATTGAACCAAGTAAAATTAGCCATACCGAAGATACAGCTCTATTTCCCTGTTTTGAAACACCATTGGCAGCAGATCTCCCACCCTTTGAGACACTTTTTGAGCTCGCTCCTCCTGAAACTGCTCTAACAGACTCAAATGATTCTGAGGAAAAAGGAATATTGAAAAGGAAGAAAAGTTAGACGTGTGGAAGCTAGCATGATAACAGGCAGATAAATTCCAAATAAGTAAAAGCAACAGTGTCAAGGATCTTACCTTGAAAAGACCCATATGGCCTTAGCTTCTCAAGAACTATATTTAGAGCTGGTCCATGAATTTCTTTTGCAACCTTTTCAATCTAAATAAAATATAATTTGAAACATGTTCAGACGCTTGCCCATGTGTGGAAGTTAGAAGAACAGATGAGAAAGAGCAATTTACCAGCAGACATACCATTTCATTTCCACTAACTTTTAATATCTCATTGATGCAATTCTCTGCTGCCTTGCGAACATCAGATGATTTATCCTAAGAAGACATCATGCATATTATTTTAAAGATCATATTTATGCGTGTGGCCTGAGGACTCATTCATAAAAGGATACACAAAAAGTAATCAAATTAGTATCAGAATAGAAAACAGAAATTACTGTCATTGCAGATGAAGCTGGCTTAAGAAGCTGTGCAGCTTCAGAAAAACTACTTAATCCAGCAAGTTGCCTTGATAACCAATCAAAAAGATCTTTACGCCCTTCCGCACCAAGTTTAGAGTCCGTCAAAGCAGTTGTAATGTAAGGAACCTACAAGAGCCTCATATTCAAGACAAGCACAGCAAGATAAACGAATACCAATAGAGGACCAATGCACACCATTTTATCAAGATGAGCAGCCGCTAGCCAAGAGTCTAGAGTATTCAAAGTACATTCCCTCATGTGCTTCTTGTTGTCACCAAGACATTTCAAAACATCTGACAGAATACCCTGCAACAAAGCATTTCACAAAAGCCTGACTTTAAACAAAGCAATGAGATATTAGAAGAAAGCAGAACAGAATCCACCAACCTTGCTTGACTTCTCTACAGCTTGTCCCATTGCAGATGCAACATTGCCAATTGTAGTCAAGGTTGCCATGACAATGTTTTTGTTGCTATCATAGAGCCGTCCTCTCAGAGCCCCAAATAACTCCACTGATAAGGAGCCATAAGAATTTACATAGATTAACAGAATTAATGATAATGATAACAACAAAACTTGTAGGATTACTCCAAAACAGCACAAATGAACAAGGAAAAACAATGTCATGAGTTTTCAAGAGAGGAAAAAAACAGCAACTAGGGTACCAGTTCCAGTTGCTTGAATGCGCTTATTAGCCTCTTCCAATATCTTGTTTACAGCTTCAACAGACTCCATTCGAACCTATAATATGGAAAAGTAGACAGATCCATATGTCATAACATAAAATACGTCATTCTTCCTCAACATTCTAAGATTCAAATATCAAATAAAGCAAAATAAATGAAAAGTTGGATGATTATTATAAATCAAACCTTCCAATCAGGACTTTCCAAGCTCTTTAGAAGAGTGGGAGTGATCTTTCCACTGATATCTTCACGAGGCAGGCCATCAAGCCCACCAGCCACCACAGATGAAGTTGACTCTGATGCCCTTACAGATCTCTTGGGAGGAGCAGATGCTCCCTGAAGCAAACAAATGAGAACTTTAAGAGATTAAAGAATAGCATTCAAATACTTAAAACTCAACAATAAAATAAAAAGGTTACCTCAAATGGGTTCTTCTCATACTCAGCATCTAAGGTACTAAGCAGAGCAGGCTTAACATCAGCAAGAAACCCTTTAATGTCTGCATGTGGGAAAACTTGAGAACCTATATGAATGAGATAACAGAAGGTCCTTTGAACATAAAATGAAAGTCACCTGGACCAACAAATCTATGCAGAACACCTAAAAGCTTAATTGAAGCATTTCTAGTAGCAGCCGCACTTGACTGCAGCCCTATTTCTTTAAGAAAATCAATTAAATCCTGCAAAATTAAAATTGCATCAAACCTCAGTGAAGTTCAGACCAGAGTAGCACAAGAACATTAATAATAACAATGATAAGATTTGAAATAAAATGATATAAGAATTTAGATAATGCACCTTAAGCTTCAGATGCGATACTCCAAAATCATCAACAGCAGAAACCATCCACAAAATCCCCTCACTAAGAACCCTAGGGTTCTTGTGCTCCTTCATAATCTTGTAGAGCTACAAAAGAAATTTAAAAATTATAAAATACAAGCAAGGTTACAACATAAGAACATGCAAACAAGGAAAAAGTATCCAGTGGTATATAAATTGTAACACCTACATTTCTTGAAGGGTTGAGCAAAGTAGTCCTAACTTCATTAACAGAAAATGATCCCAGATAAAATTACATTCTGAAAATAACAACTTGCTTGAGACAATCTAATTAGGCTTTATTTACCCACAAACACAATATTAGCAATCAAACACTCCAAGATCTTGCATTTATTTCCTTAACTCCACCACTGTAAAAACATTCTATAAATGTAATGTTTCAACAACAAAGCTTGATTATTATTAATTTTAAAAAATGAAAAAAAAATACAAATAGAGCGTCTCACAAAAGAAACTAATATTTTGAAAGCTACCTTTTATTCTATATTATTAAAAGAAATGCTTAAAAGCTGCCAAGAAAAACATGTATTTGCAGTATGTCCATAAACAATCACCACAAGATTATGGAACAGGAATATTGAAACTCATTTGAGACATGATAACTTGATTAGGACACTAACTTGAAAGTGCGATCCTGAAAGCACTCCAACTACATTTTAACAAATTCTAATGAGGAGGACAAAACCAACTATCTTTCCTCAACTAATCTTCAGACATAGACAAAGCACACTGTTCTGGCCAATGATGAGAATATATAGGAACAGAATGCTTACTCTTTCAAAAATAAATCCTGGACCAACTGCTTCAGAGAAAGTAGTAAGGCACTTTGTAGCTTGTGCACGTGTCTTAATATCTGCTACTCGTTCATTAAGTCCTATAAAATTAAAAAAGAAAAAGAAATTAAAAAAAGATGAGGTTTGGAAAGAGGTTGACAATTACGGGCCATAAAAAAAAAAAAAAACAGAGCAAACCACCTTCAAATCAAACCACAATACATACCCAAAAGGCAAAGTACTACACACTTCTTCGGAAACTTAGTTGCTTTCGATGCTATACATGTGATCACTTCAATAACCTGCTGCTGAACCTGTTTGAGGAGATTCAAATCACTGATTGCCTCACCCAATAATGTCTTCTGTTTTCCAATTATTAATGAACCTTCCAACCAAATGATAAAAGAAACTAATTTTGAACCTGAACATTTTTCTCGCCCCATCCAGGCAAACAGCAAAGTAAACGAATCAAAATTTCCACTGACGGGTCAAGGACCTGTAAGCCTTCTACTTGCTCTTTCAATGAAGAAATGCCTGCGATATATGGAGCTTAGTGATTATACTCATCAACAAATTTTGAAAGACTAAATAGGAAGTCAAGCAGAAAATAGGCAGCACAATGACAACAAAACTTGGAAAAACCAAAATAATGTCAATGCAATGATAAGCATAAAATACGTGCAAATCAAAATATTCCCTGGCTGTTTAAAATAAAGAATTCCAGTCAACTACACAAACAGAGTGAGCAACTGATGACAATGCTAGCAATAATATTCAACTAACTAGCCTTGTAGTTAGTTGGCACACCCTCACCTTCACTGGTGCTAGATCGCAGGTTCACTGCAGCATGCTAACACTTCACTAAAAAAACTAGGAGATAAAACTGTACAGGAGAACACATTTGACAAAATAGACGAGTTAAAAAAGGGCACTGGACTTTTTGTGATCTTTGGTATATTTGATATTAATATTCTAAGATTAAAAGGAAATACAACCAAAATTCCAAGTGCAGAGAAATATGAGGAATTTATCCCCCAAAACGAACAGAAAAACAAAGAATCAGAAACAATAAAATAATGTTAGTGCTGACATGCATTGATAATAACACATTAACTTGTAAATATTTATTCAACATTACCATTGAATATAGTGCAAAGACCAACCACTTCAGCAGTATTCATCACACTAATCAAGGACTATACACAAATACAATCCTAAAAAGGACACCTATAAGCAGTAATAATTATCTGGTTAATTGCATAGCCCCTGTAAAAAGAATAATAGAAAACACAGAAAAATAAGACCATCAAAGATTCAAAAAATTAAACATGGGAATAACCTTGCAACTATTCACAAAATCAGAGGATACACCATCCCCAAACATCATGCTATAGCTAGAATTTCAACAGAAAGCAAGATTTATTAAGTCCTATACAATGAATGGATGATGATGATTGGACAAGTCAAACAAGCCAGGTGTCCTTGGATACAGAGGGTTCGGTAAACATAAAGTCAAGAGACTTGAAAATAAAATCAAATACCAACTCATAGCACTTCAGAAAATAAATAAATGTCAATGCATCCTCCATGACAAACCTTCTTGCTGTCTTAAAATGTTATAAATTGCAGCTCATGTCTCATACGACCAAGGGGAGATAAAATTTGGTGCATCTAGCAAGGAATTTGAACATCCATATTGCAGACATGAAAGCCATTATCTCATGCCAGCAAACAAAATAATACCTACAAATTACGATGATGGGAAGGGAGACGAGAGAACAAAGCAACACAAAAGAAGGTGATGCAATAACAGGATATGTGTAGAAATTGGAGAGGCAAACATGCCGAAAGAAAACAAACAATTCAGTTGAGCAAATTCTCAAGTCCTAAATCACCAAAAGAACTAATAGAAAGCCATGCAATATCCACAAAGCTCTTCAAAAGAAGGCCAAAATCAATCAAATTAAGCGTATATTGTATAAAGTTATCGATCATCACCAACCTTCCAAACGTTCTTTCCAAACAGTACTTTTTAAAAGAGTAATGGTATCTGGCTGTATCAAAGGACCTATTCGGCTCTCAATTTCTTCAAGGCTCATCTCAGTTGGCTGAAGTAGTTCAGTAAAACAGAAAAAATATACTATCATCAAAAATCACATGCATAGCTAACACTGTAGATTCAAATCAAGTCCCAGAAGAAAGATATTAATTTACCTCAACGTCTTCAGGGATTTCAATTGATTTTGAGGGCTTAACCTGTGCACCTCCATCTACAACCTTATTAGTCCCAGACTTCACAGGGCCACCCTTCTTGGGGACAGGCTGAAATCAGCAGGGCTCAGTGTAACAATTCAGACAAAATGAAAGAAACCAAAAACATACAAGCAAGGGCATGTACATACTGCTGCCTGAGCAGGCCTCTTTCCACTAAGCATGCTTGCTGCTGACTTTCTAACAAAAGTACTTTCTGAGTTCTGACTCACCAATGAGGAAAAAAGTGTCAACGTCTCCCAAAAATAAGAAGTAAAAAGTAAAAGCATACATATAATTTAAAAAAAATCCAAACATTATACTCCCACTCTTTTGCCCAATAGATATATTTTCTAAATGCCTTTTTAATGACAGCAATTCCTGGTCAACAAGTCATTGGTGCTCATATTATACATTCATGATATTCGAGGCAAACCTTTCCATTAAAATTTCTTCAGGGTTACAAGTTTTGCGAGACAGTAAACAGTAAAAGAATAACAAACAAAAAGCAGCCAGGATGACGAAGACCTCTCATTTTATCACCACCATTAATGATCAACAAGCATATTACAAGACAACTATCATCATTTCATCAAATCAAATGAGACAAAAGAATCAAGTTGAACTGAGAATTTTTAAACTAAACAAAGGCATAAACTATGAAGAAAAAAATAACCCCACCTCTAAAGAAAACACACTCCCACGGACATTTTGCACAGAAGCTGAAAAATCATCATAAAGTGTCAGCAAAAGCTAGAAACTCAAATTTGTAGGGCTATTCACATCCAACAACCGCTCAAATTTAAAAACCTGTTGTGGGACCACTAGGTGGAGCAACTTCGGAACCTGCAATCATTTCAGAAAGCTTCTTTCTTCTGACATCGTCAAGTTTCTCAATCGACCTCTCCAGAGGTCTCATGCCAACTGACTGCAAAAGAAAGAACAAAAAGATGCTCAAAATTAACTAACGAAAGCAAGTCCACATAGCTTTCAATTGCTGCAAGTGTTACCTTAGCTATTGCTGCCAATGCTGAAAAGGCAGCATCCCTCACTTCTGGAGTTCCATCATTTAGGCCCTGCAAAAAAAAAAAAATGGTATTATTTCAAAGGGGGAAGAAGGGATAAAACAAACAGACGTGACAATTATCTAAGAGGCTCTCCAGAGAAACACAGTTGACATAAAACAAACTTTAGAACATATGCCAACTCAGAAGTCACCAGCAAGGTAAACAAATTCATCTATCCTCAAAGTCAAGTTTGATTATTCTAGGCTGTTCCCCTACCGAAGGAATGAGGATACCGCTGAGATATAAACCATTTATCTCAAGAACTCATGCGATTACTATACAGGAAATATGCAACATGTGCCAACACAGATATTTAAAACAAGAAAAAGAAATAGAGCTGTAAATCAAAAGAAGACTAGAGTCTTAATTCCCATTCTAAATTTCAATCAAGTTTCATCTTTTGAAACAAAATGACAACACAACCAAAAAGCCAGAGCACACTGACCTCCATACAGATAGGGACATAATCCTTGTGCACCTTCAGGACAACACCCTTGTTACTTGTTTCAATACAAAATGTCAGCCAGGTCAAGGTTAAAGATCGCACAAGAGGAACTTTGTTTTTTGAGGCTGACTTGACATCTGCATATATCCAACCAAAAACAGGCACGAGACAAATTAACATAACAATGACACCATAAATCAAGGACCAAACACATCTAAAGAGAAAACTTGAATTAACAATTAGTAGCCTGGGTCCTCGTTCTTGCATATGAATATTTAGAGGAGATCAAGCTGCAATATATAGTAATGGCAGATATATGGGAGGTAATCATCAAAGGCATTCTGAATAATGTTTTGTAAGTGTTAGAAACCTATCAAATTTAAGAATAATTCAGTCAAAGTTGGAGTGATATGAAATGGATTTCATGAAACTATGCAGTCATCGCTTCATCAACATCATATGGAATGCCATCCTCTGGAAGAGCAAATCTTGTATACACTTGCAAGTATAACCCTTCTGAAGTCAGGCACTACAACTGTGACATCACCATTGGCTACTCATCTTTGGCATCATTTCCGGCCACTTTTAAAATAACATTCTCAGAAAGCATGATATGCCCCATGACCACCAGTGCATTGAGCCATTTTTGGAGCCGTTCCATATTCCAGATCACCTTGACTACACATCAACATTGGCTACACATCTTTGGCAACATTTCCGGCCACTTTTAAAGCAACATTCTCAGAAAGCATGATACGCCCAGTGACCATCAGTGCATTAAGCCCTTTTTGGAGCTGTTCCATATTCCAGGTCACGTTGACACTAAAAGGGATGCACTCTTCGTAAAGTCAAGATGACAAAGGATTGGGTCATAAAATTTTGTAACTTGTTTGTACCCTCAACAAGAGGAGCACTAGTTTCCAAGGATCTTGAATATTGACACAATGATTGAGTCTTTTTATTTGTGCTGGTTATTGCCCTGTTTTTTCTCTTCTACTCAGTTTAATTTGTAACAAGCTCAAACTAGTATAATCTCCAGCAGTTCAGTTTGAGCATGAATGTTGAGAAACCTATTAATACTCAAATTTCAAAGATAAATCTCACAAACTATGTGGATGTGCTGATGGAAGAGGGAGTTATTGCCTCAGATCTTTCAGAGATGTCACCCACTTGAAGGATTATTCCTCATAATTAGACTTAACTACTTTGGTTCAAAAGGGAAGGAGACTGAAAGTCTCAAAAGGTTTATGTGCACTACAAGTAAGCCATATATGGATGAGCATCTTTTGGTTTTGACCAGAAATTCCAGTAGTACGAAAGCAAACTGTTATGTCATTATAATTGTGACTGTTGTAGTTAGTTGTTGGTTATATTACTCTCGGGATACTAGCTCCTGATGATTAAGTTGGATTGGGGCCTATAAATACCATGACATGCATTTGTAAATCCTATGCTACGACATCAATAACAATTTGCGCACCATTCAGTGAAATCTCTCTCTTGTCTCTCATTCTCTATTCTCTCAAACTCCTCTGAAACTCCTTTCTCTTCTCTGTTCTTCCCTCTTATTCTTCCTATCTCTCTATTCCTCTCTCTTTCAATATTATTCTGCGACACCACATACATACAATAAAAGAATCTGATGTATCCATAATTAACAGGCTAAGGCTCAGGTATTTCTCAGGTTTTGGATATAAATAATACAATCCAAGAGTTCCAGCGTCTTCCATCAGAATCAGATTGTTTTTTTTCTACAGTTATTATTCAAAATGAAAACAACAGTTCACTTGTTAACTAGATTTTGGGGAAAAAACACCAAACAAGGCATAGACATTGAATCAGATTGCATACAACAAATTAAATCAAAGTCTATATTCTGGTAATCAAATAACCCGAACTCAAATCCTTTAGGTCATAGCCATTTAAATCAAAACCTGATATGAAGCTCAATAACAAAACGGATGGAAAACCTACCTTCAACAATATCCACAAGGCTTATGCAACCAGCTTTGTGCATTGCTTGCAGGGTCTGCGTTAATGCCTCGGTCATGGTAGGTTTTTTCTCCTTCAATTTTTCCTACACAACAAATAAACACATTAGGCAAGCCTTATTTCCATCATTAGAAAACCCTAATTTTTTGCCAGGTAAACACAAGGTGTACAAACGATTACCAAAGAACAGAAACAATTTCAATTGGGCATCAAACCAAATAGCTTGACGGACAATGTCTGTTTAAGATAACAGAAGGGAAAACAAGGCACGGAAACAGCAAAAAAGACAAAGGCAATCTTTGGATAGCCTGCGTTTCTAAATCAACTAACATTAAGCATTATTCAAAAGCTCAACACTCCTGCGCCCAACAAGCAAGCAGACTGGTATTCTTAGGTGCACAAAAAGAGCCACAGGTGCCAAACAAATAGCTGAAAAAATCATAATTGATTCTAAATATTTGCAAATTAATCACAAATGCAGAAGCTCAACACTGCTGCGCCCAATGAGCAAGCAAACTGGCATTCTTAGGCGCACAAAAAGAAGAGACACAGGTGCCAAACAAATAGCTGAAAATCATGATTGATTCTAAACACTTGCAAATTAATGACAAATTCAAGAACGGCTGAAGGCACAATCTACACAAGCAAGAAACACATGCACATCATTATTTAAATCATTAGAGAAGAAATATCTTCAGGCAATTAACAATAATCCCCTCAACAATCACATGGTAGCACCAAAAAAAAAGAAAAAACTACTGAGAAATTATTATCAAGTTAATGCTTTCATTTACAGATTAAAGCCATTAAGTAGTTCCTGGTATTGAAAAAGGTTTTTCTGGCCAAACTGGTATAGAAAGGGTTCAGAAATAGCTTGAGTCATGTTCAATCAAAAATTATTTTTAGCCAATAAAACTAATAGCATCAGACATGTTTGTATAAGCACCTTACACCCTCAAAATCGGGACAGACAAAATAAGCAATTACTACAAAGTACAACTTACAAGTAGAACAGGCAATACAAAACGAGAACTTGCAGAAAAGTGGGTCCTTAATCCCCGAGCAAGATTGCCTATAGCATGGACTGCTTCAACAGCAACTGCAATATTCACATCTGTAATTAGCTGCAAGAAAAAACCAAAAGTTCAACTTTAGAAGGCAAAACAACAACGGAATGCATAAATGACAAAGTAAAAGGACAAAACTCACACAGAAAGTAGGACCATAATTATGCAGAACCAACAATTTGAAATCAGAATCCAAGACCAGAGGAGGAAAAATTGGCGACCAGCAATTATATGCAGGTATATGCAGTATATGCAGTAAGTCCACAGAACCCCTCTAAATATCAGGGCATATGCAAAATAAGTCCCCTGATATTCAAAACAGTGGACTCTCCTAAACATTCCTACTTATTCAGAATAACAGGCTATTGGCTAATGTTATTTAATCCATTGACTTGCAATGAATCAGGCTTTATTTTTGTCTGGATAACCCTCTTAAATTTCGAGTAGCCCACCTAAACTTTAGAATATCAGCGGATAACCTTCATAAGTGTTGTATAGCACAAAAGAGCCTCACTTAAATTTGATGACATTCATCAAATCATGTGTAATGTGATGATCATCTAAACCATGAGGATAATACAAGTTCCCCAATTCTGCTCCTTCTACTATCAGACCCAGTACATAACATATGGAAAACATTCAATCCATGATTCTTAAAAGGAATCCTTACGTTGAGCATGTCCTGAAAGAATCCATGTTTAACATCCCACCCCCAAAAAAAAATGCACAGTACCTCAAAAAAAGTCTCATAGTTAAATCTATATATTGAGTAATTAGATGCAAATATGGAATGAGAAAATAATATTCTGGACCCAAAAATTTATAATTTTTAATTAACTACACAATTAAATATAGAAGTGCAGTATATGGTTTTCCTAAAAAAGATTATTCTTTTAGGAATTAACACGCATTATTTTCCCTCCTTTGATTCCCTTCATGCAACAAAAACTTATACTCTTAATAATTGTTCCATTAATGTACTTGCATAAAATACATCATATCCTCTCTTAGCTTACCAAAATTCACAAGCACAGCGTGTTGAATGGATAGCAATTAATGACCAAATCATTTTTATGCCCCATCTTCAAGTTATTATTGCTCACAAAACGTGAAAGAGAGGCAAAAGCAACCACAAGTACTTTCTACTGAGTACTACATCAATATCATCCAACCATCCAAAGTACATGCTAAGTCACTAAATTTAAAAAATAAAATATAAACTACCTTCTTCAAGGTCCGACAAACTTCAGAAAAATCACCAGGAGATATTCTTTTAGTTGACGCAAGCTTGGTCAGTTCACCAACTGCCTCCTTCCTTTCAGACCATTTGGTAGCTTTCTAAAAATTTTACACAAGACAGCATAAGAAATAAAGACAAGCAAGAAAAATTCGAAATACCCAACAAAAAAAAAAAAGGGTTTCATGAGATAACAAGCCTATGATCAGTCAGATGGCAGAGAAAGCTAACCACTCCGTCCCAAAATCCAGACTTCTCCAAAGGAGTCAATATATCAACAGGATCAACAAGCTCATATTCATCAATTTCTCGGGGAGCTGAAATTAAAACGATTAGAGAACAAGCATAAGCATATGATTGGTGGCTCAGTAATAGGCCAGACATGTTCGAGAAAAAACATATTCAAGCGTCTAAATCCAATTCCTTACCATCAGCTCCAGATTCTTCAGAAGGGCCAGGGCCCACCACCTCAGAAACTGCTTCTGGTTCAGGTTCCTTATCTTGCTCAGATCTATGAAATAGGGGGAAAATGTTTTAAATACGCAATGGCTCAAGACATAACAATGAATGGATAGATAGATGCCACATCAGGTGCATTTGCTAAGGATGCTCAAAAGAAATTACTTCACCCAACTGGTTGTCTAATTCATAAATTGTATGTCTCCCAAATATCATCATAAATATAAGAAATGTGAAGGCCTGCAATCATTGTCTTGGAGCATTAAAAAACTATACAAATGTGCCTTTTGCTTATGTCTCTATGCAGTGCACAGCAGGTGACGCTCTTGAACATAATGAAACAATGTTTTAAGGGAATGAACAGGCAAAAGAAAACTACAAGACCATATGATTGATAAAGGAACAGATATCTAGCAAAGAAACCTAGGATAATCATAGAAGTAGATCATTTTTATGGATTTAACGTAAATTCACATAAGATAAAGTAAAAGATTCAAGATCAGAATAAATTTGAAGCCATGAAATAAGATAAAAAAGTGTGGCATGTGTGTTGCATTACCATCATCTATCCATTTCCTTTGTCCCTTTTACTCCTAGGCATGGCCCACTTAAAAGAACATTCTAATACCTTGATGCCAGAACAATTCCTGAGCAGAGGAATGAAGCTACAATTGCATTGAAAACCCAATATGTAAAATTCAAAGACAACTACCTTATTTTGCGTGTTGGCTTAGCTGTTCCAGTAACATTTGCAAGCTCAGCTTCCAGCTCTTTTTTCTACAGAAATAAAGCATTACATGATTTCCAAACAGGAGAACAAAAGCAGTAGAGATAAGCAAAAACCAATTGACGTACCATTGTATCTCTCATTTTCTCAAACAAAATTGACTTTACAGGATCTTTACCAATCCAACGACAAAGCTCAAGAGTCAATCCTTTAGAAGATGCCCGGACATTTTGATCTTGATGGTCAAAGAGTTCAGGAAGTATCTTCAGAATCCTTTTAGGGGGCACAATTTTTGCTCCAAATTCACTAATAGAATATGAACAGATTCAGATTTACGAAATACCCATTGGAAAAAAGAAATTGTTGCCAAGTTTGCAAACAAGAAGTTACAAACCTTAATGCCTGAAACATGACATCTATTGCAGGTACTACAGCTTTAGCAACTTTATTCTTAATTGCCTTCTCCATAGCATCCTAAAATATATCAATAACAGTCAAATATGGTTAGCAGGTGTATAGCGATCTATGCGTAAAAAGATTCTCCCCCAAATAAGCTAATCAAGAACCAAAATTTACGCCTACACCAAAGGACTAACAAAAGTGAGGCGAACTAAATTCTGAATAAAAGTTATCAACAATCAAGATTTGAAAGAAGACAAGAACTGAACCTTTATTTAGAGGAAATAGATGTGAAGTTGTCAAACTCATGAGTTTATTCAAATTCATGGAGGTTTTCTAAGGATGCAAATTACATATTTCCCAGTAAACCTTTCGGATAGATAAGCTTTTTCCCCTTCCCTTTAGAGCTTAGCACATAATAGTTGGAAGTCACCCTAATAGTCATGTAATAAAGCAAGAGACAACAACAACAAGCCTTATCCCACTATGTGGGTTGGCTACATAGATTACACAACACCATTGTACTCTATCATTTATTAAGTTTTTAAAAATATTATTAATAAAGAGGTCTTGATTAACAACTTTCAAATATTATTAATAAAGCAGGGGAGCTTTAAAATATTGGCGTTCTTGTTTTCTTTAAAAACTTTGAGCCCAAGTTAAGAGGTTGCATGACTTCCAGAACAAAGTTGTCAACAATTACTTACAGTACAGATATTGTTAACTGAACGTGACTAAAGTGATTATTGTACCCCCAAGGACTGAAACAAATTGTAAGATAAATCAAAGAGGGAGGAAACTATTCAATGACAACTACACATTCGAATGAAAAATACCAGAAAAGCATCCACTGCTTCCAATTCTACCCAGAGCATAAAAGATGCCTGAGCTTTCTCCACTGTCTTTGGCCTCCCAGTCAAACACTTTGCGACAATGGCGTCACAGACTTCCTTAGCGTACCTATACAATTTTGAAATTCACGTTCCCCCCAGAGCAACGGCTAATAAGCAAAAATTGCGGATAGCAAGACATCCAAGAGAAAGAAAATCGAGCAGCATATTAAAAAACATCGGATATGAACCTTCCGGCATCGGCATCAGCTGCTCGCAAGTAAGCAATTAATGCATCAAGCGCCTTCTCCTGCACCGGGGCATTAGAGTCCGCCACAGTTTTCTTAAAAAAATGACCTGCATATTCAAAAATAAAAATTAAATAAGATCCTTATACCAAAATGCACCACACTACCTACTCATTACACTCAAGAAAACAGCTAGATCCACCACGCAGGGATCGAAAACCAACCTCCCATTGAAATTAAAGATGGAAACCCTAACGAAAACTCACCAAATTCACGGATGCGAGGATCCTTGGGATCGGAAATGGAGTCGCAGAGTGCTGCCAAATCGATGTTGGCCTCGTTCCGCACCTTCCAGTTCTTGTGGAACAGCCGATCCTCCCACGGCAATTTCTTCGCCTCCTTCAACAATTTCTCTTCCTCCGACATTTTTCACTCACACAATCCACGAATCTAATCACCCCCAACCTTAACGATCTCTGCGAATGCGGACAAAATTCTTGAGAGAAAAATCGAGAAAGAGACGAGAGAAACAGAGCGTCCCCCCGTTTTTTTTTTTTTTTCCTTTGCAGTCTCAGCCGAGAGCCGGCGAGAAGAATAAACAAAAGGGGGAAGTAAGGAACCTCTCAACGCCTTTTAATCTTCGCTTCAAAAACACAACAACAGAGGGAGAGTGCGCGGAGAGGAGAGAGAATGAGCAAGGGAGGCTTTTTTTTTTTTTAATATTTTTGGTTTCCTGTTCTTTTCAATTTTTCCCACTTAACTGTGATAGAGTAGAGGTTTTTTTTTTTTTTTTTTTGCTGACAGAGGTGGTATTTATTTTCAAATTCACGTTCTTGACGCAGATTTAAGCCCATGCGGCAGCTCAGCGCGTGAATGGACGCCCGGGAGCGGGGGACGGGTGGCGAATTGGAGGGGCGGAGTAGGTGGCGCGGTAGGGCGTTTAGTAAGCGCGTTATGTGACGTGAAGATAAAGGCGCGTTGACGGAAAAGGGTCATGATTTTGGTGGTACTTTAGATGGGCCGGTTTAATAAAAATTACGTTCCGAAGGAATGAAAGCGCCTCCGATAGGTTTAATTGTGGGGATTGAGAAGCGGGAAGAGGGACGTAGCACTTGTATTAAAATTAACATTAAATTAAATTATGGTTAAATCAAAATCACTGAAAAATATTGTTTTCTAGTTCATCGAGTTAAAATTCGTGCCGTTGCAAATTAATGGAGGTATCTCTTATTAGGCCAAAAAATGAATGACGGTATCTTGCATTCACATTTTTTCCTTAACATGATTTCACTCACTTATGATTGTTTAAGAATACCATAGTTTAATTTATGATTATGTAAAGGATGATTATATTCATATTTAAATTTTCAAATGCTAGCTTCGCATTCGGCATTTTATCATTTTAATGTAATAATAACGTGCCTATGAAAATGTAAATATAAACAGAATATATGATGATTAATTAAACGAAACAAATTATACATGGCCAAAAAAATTAATAAATGTAACAGAATAATATATACTTCCTTCGATTCTATTTATAAAACACCTTTTAAAAATAATTTTTGATTCAAAATATAAAGCATCTTGTAATAATTAAATTATTTTTTTCAATTTTACCTATTTTTGATGAGCGTAAAGGTATTTAATATAATTATATTATTATTTAAAGTCAAAAGTTAAAATGAAAATACATCTTACTTTTTTATAATATCAAAAAAAAACAACAATTAAAAGTATCCTATAATAAAGATCAAAAAGAGTGTGTGTGTGCGCGCGCGTTCCTTTTTGTCAATTAATATCATGTTTCTCTTTCTAGCTTTCAAAGTCAAAATTTAAGTATGATCTTCTCTTTCTTTCTTTTTTTGGTAAAGTAAATATGATATTCTCTCTAATTACCTTTCTCTCTTTTAACTCTCTAAATAAATGCTTCCAAATTAATCATGCAAAAGTTTTTTTTTTTAAACTAGTGAATCATGCAAAAGTTTTTATATGTAGATTACGGGTCTGTTTGGGTCAGCTACTTTTCACAAGCCAAAAAAACTTTCCCACTTTTGGAATGTTAAAAGTTGTTTAGATGCAATTTGAATGGGCTTTGCAAATGGACTTTCAAAGAGCCTTTGAGTATGGATTTTGGAACACTCAATCTAGTTACTTTCAAAACGTAAATGGATGTTCAAAGCATTAAATGATTTGTCATCTCCTCTTCTTGTGCAAGTCGAGTGCTCATCTTCACTGTTGCATCGTTGCTCCTCCCCATCTCTTGCGTCACCGTCACTTCTCTATCATTCGATGACAAGATCAAACATCACTCCCTCTATTTCTTCCTTCTGCGTGTTCTTTTTCTTGTTTTGTTGACCTCTTTAGTTTCATCATGTGCCATTCTAGATGAGTAAATCAGAGTCCACTCACGCCTAATACTTTGATTCTCTCATAGATCAAGTTCTTGTTGGCATTTAAAGGATATTTTGGAGATGAGAGAAGCAAACATCTAGGTTTGCTGCTTGTTCAAGAGATTATTAAAGGAGATCGAAGCAAGGGACTAATGCAGTTGAGAAGTTACAAGCATTTGGGTTCGAGTTTGGCTAAGTCTATACAAGTATATTGAGGTTTGATTCTAAGGAGATAGAGGTAACATTTTTTATTACTTCCTTTGTTTCTCTGTTTGAGCTTTCTCGATTTGAATTTGATTATATGTTCAAGCAAAGAATGAAAATTTTGAGATTGCTAGCTTCTTGATCTTTTAAATTTAGAGAATGACATGATTTGTAGCCAATTTCTTATCAAGGAAACTCACAAAGTCACTCACACATAAGTGATTATGGGATTAGTTTTTTGGCTTCATAATGAAGGCTGCTTTAATGCACAAAGGTGATTGTGGGGTTTTGAACAACTTGTGTTTGAGATTGTTGAAATATTTGGATTTTATTTGTTTATTTAGGAAAAGTCCTAGTTCGTGTGCATCATTGTTATGACCTATCTCTTGTAAAGAAAATACATTGAAGACGGTTAAATTAAATCATAAGTCTTGTATGGAAGTAGAATTAATGTTTACCCCTATCTCTCACTGTCATTGTCATTAGTTGGAAAAAATTTAGCATCTGTAACTAATAGCTAGAGTAGTTAAAATGACTTTCATTTTTATGCTGCGTAAGTTTGCCATGCATTGCAACCAATAAACATGAACAAATTTTCATAAAAATTAAAGTTGGAAAGAAGAATATTCCTTGGCATTAGAACAACACAAGTAAAAATGATGGACAATTTCAAAGGAAGAATTAAGGCGGATATTATTTGACCTCATAGAAAACATGTGAAATTAATTATTTTCTTTTGTTACAAATTAACTTATGAACAGTTTGTCAATATTTTAGCTTTATTAGGTTTGATAGTTAGCTTTATTTCTGTTACTTTACCATCCCCTTCAATTGTTGATGGTATGCATTTGGAAAAGTCTTTGTATTTTGGGTTGTACTTGTCTTTAGGTTGCATAATCTATCTATATACTTATTATGTATAAATATTTTAATTCTTCCAACTTGATTATTAAGAATATGATATTTTGGTAAGAAATATGAGTAAAGAGAAGGTATTATAGACTACAAAACAAACTAAACTCTTTATCAAATTAGCTTTACAACAAGTCAAAAAAAATAAGCATAAAGGCTCTACCTTATCAAAGAAGGATCAAGAGGTGCTAATGCAATATTTTATTGCATTAAGCTTAAGAAGTTATGATAAGAAGCAATTGAAAAACAAGTGGAATAATTTGAGTAAAGACTAGAATCTATAAGATAAATTGTTGAATAAAGAAACCGGCCTAAGATGGGATTGGAAAAATAATACTATATTAGCACTAGATAAGTGTTGGAATCAAAAGATTAAGGTATAAAATTTTAAATGTATTGTTATATGCTTGATGTTTTATTCTTTAAATATGTTGCACTAAGTTCTTATAAATGTGCAAGAGAGTTTAGAATACAAAAAATTCAAACATAAAGCACTTCCATATGTACATCAATTGACAAAACTATTCCAACTTGTTGCAGCATAAGGCACATACATGTAGACACTTGTGGTTGATGATCCAAAAGATGTATATAGGCCTGGAATGGATTTGACCAAAAGCTTAGGAGATAGTGATAATGTAAGGGAGATAAGTGGAGGACTTATCTCTGAGATTGAATATATTAACTTGAATAATGTTAATGCACACAATGATAGTACCAGTTTAAGGAGCAAGCAAAAGAGAGGTGAAAATAGTTAGAACATAAAGGGAAAATCCCTTGCATATGTCATGGTTTATGTAATGAGTTGCTTGGTTACTACACAAAAGGATAGGGATACAATAATGAGTCGACCCGTAATTTAATGGAGAGTGCAATAAGACCAATTGATCCCATTGTTCTGAATGTTGCAATAAAACTTTATCAACTTAAGGAGATTGTAAGTAATGAGGCACTTATTGAAAATTGTGACGTGGCCTTACTAGATAGGACTACAAGGGGATGTATATTGGGCTCAAGGGAAATGGAAGAGCATTGGTGGCCTATTTGAAATGCTTGGCTATAAAGGCAATAAAGATCAATTCTTGCTTGCCTTCCCTAGTATTGTTTATGTTGTTAACTTTGTTTTTAAAACTTACTGTGTTATTAAACTCTTGTTTTGTGTGTGTTTTTTTAAGTTATAAATAATGGTGTAATAATTGTTACATTATGTTATGTTGTTTTTATGGATGAAAGTAGATAGTCTCATTTATTACAATTACTTTTACAAGAGGAAAAAGATGAGGTTGAGGCTATTACTATAATAATAGCTAATTATTTAATAACATATTTATTTAAAGAACCTTATAGAAACAACTTGCAATCAGATCATGCATAAGTGGAAGAAATTTTGCATGGGTATCCTCAGTATTGTTATAACATGTTCCACATGAAAAAGGATATTTTTCTTCAATTTTGTGATGGATTGATGCAACATGGTAATCAAAAGAACAAGGGTTTATAAAATAGTTGGCATGTTTCTAAATATTTTTAGACATGGGGTGGGCAATAGGATGGCACAGGAATGGTTTCAACATTTAGCAAAGACTATTCATAAGCATTTTAATAATGCATTGCGTGCTTGTAAGAAACTAGTGAAAGAATATGTCAAATCAAAAGATCACACTTTTTAAAATATACATCCAAAAATTTTAGACAATCCACGATATTGGCCATTTTTCAAAAATTCCATAGGAACAATTAATGTAACACATATCTCATGTGTGGTGAGTTTTAAAGAGCAAGGGGAATATATTGGAAGGAAAGGCATTCTAACATTAAATATAATGGCCGTATATGATTGGGATACGTGCCTTACTTACCATGGCTAGATGGGAAGGGACTGCTCATGATGCTCATATATTTGACAATGCACTCACAAGGTAGAACATGAATTTTTCACATCCACCTCAACGTATATTTCATATTTAGCCAATTTAAAATCATTTGTTTCAATCTTTAATTAATTTCTACAATTTCTATTGGTAAATAAATATTATTTGGTAGATGCTAGCTATCCAATACCATGTGGATATTTAGGTCCTTATAGATGTTATAGCCTCATAGGTATCACCTCCCATATTTCAAGCATTCATCTGAATTTGCAAACAATAATAAAGTTTTCAATTATTATTATTCAAGTTTAAGAATCACGATTGAATGACTTTTGGAAAAAAGATTTGCGATCTTATATCACATGCTTAGTTATTCATTTGTCGTGCAAGTTCATATAGTTGGTGCAACATTAATTGTATTTAATTTTATTAGAAGAAAATATGCAACCAATTCTAACTTTAAGCTTTTTGAAGATGAAAATATGATTAACCTTTATGATGATAGCAATGAGCATGCATTTCCATCATCAATTTTAAGTGTAATTTCAAGTGTTGCTTTTGATAAAGAGATGAATTAAGTTTGTGACCCGATTAAAAATCAAATTGTACATTACAGATCAAACCATTAATCATGTTAGTGTTCAATATTAATCAATACTGAACTATTTATTACATAATTTTTTTCCAACATATTAAACTTCATATTTCTTATTCTTAAAAAAATTTTGAACAATAAAAGTCCATAAACATCCTTTCAAACCCAAACAAGTCATGCTTAGAAAGTTTCAAACAATATAATTTCGAACACTAATCTTTATTACAAACAATTAATGATATCCAAACATGCTTGTATTAACATACATATAAGTCATCCCACTTGGCAATATCTTCATAAACAAATCATGCTAACATATTCTATTTCTAAACAATAATTTCAAATAAACAAGGTACACAATCACAAATTAGTAGAGGTTACATTTGCTCCTAATTGGCAAATTTCCCCCAATAAGTGGTAGATTACTACAATCTCTATCAATATCACAACCTAAATCAATACAATAACAAACATAATTAACAATATGCTAAATCATTAATCTCACCTTAATTTTTAGGCTTAGATTACTTAATCTCAACATTCCAATACTTTCCCATATAACTAAACTTTCAAACTTAATATTGTTCACCGTCATTAATCTTAAAGCACCTATTTATGAGCTCCTAACATAACTTTTTCACCCAAATCATCCTTCAACAATCTAGGATTTCATATTTAATTCACCAATTTCAATAACTATCATCACAATAATCTAATATACATTTATTTATCCTTAAACATACCTTAAAATTCAGACCTAATGGCTAGGACCTCAGTTTGCCTCAAACCCAAACATTTTCCCTGCTTAAACTAAATAAAGAGAAGGATTAAAGGGTAGGAATAAGATTAATAATTTTATCTTAACCCCTTGTGGGCTTAAATTCATGATCAATGAATGTTCATCAATAAAGTTTGAACTTAAACTTTACCCCAAAATCCTAACATTCTATTATGTTTCATGACAGACCATCACTTAAAATTCCAACATGTGTACTGCGATGGATGGTATAAAAGTGGCCATTTGCCTCTAGCCCATGCTTTTGGGCCCAAGTATGACATCTTAAGTTTTCTAATTTAGAATTTAATTGCTACTTAATGGAAAATGAGTATATTAATTAAGTTAACGATGTTCTTGGATTGTTAATTGATGTTTTTAAATATTAAACAACTTTAAGGATAGGTTAGGGTGGAGATTATATCGAATTGGGATTGGATGGCATGAGCCAAGTAAGAGAGCTCTCACTATGCCACATGCCGCAAGGATGGCACCTAATCAGAATTAATAAGTGCATGGTTCAACTTGAAAATCAAAAGAAAAGCTTAGTCTTTTAGGAGATTAAAGGAGAAAAGAAAAGGGCCTGTTAGGGCATCAGATTAGGCACTCTTAGAAGTTGGTTTGGACCTTCAAACTCTTGAGTAAGCTTCATACTCTTTTCTTCTACCCTCCATCTTGTTTTCATGTAACTTAGAAGTGGGTAGAGTTGATACGAGTGAGAGAAGCTGGGGACCATATGTAAGGACTTGTATGAAAATCTAAGAGTTTAATTACTATTTCCTAAGCTTGTGGTGAGTGGTTTAATAAAGTTTAGTTGTGGAGTGTGAAAATTTGGATAAACTCTAACTTGATTATAGGGTTTGAAAGTAGTATAAGCTAATTAAAAGCATGATTTGGTTAAGAGGGAGTTAGAGGAGATAGGGCAAGTTGGCTATAACTTTAAATAACCTAATTATAAAAGTCATGGGTTGTGAGCAGTTAAATTTGATTAAAAATTAGCTAAGAAACACTTGTGTTAAGTAAGACTATTAACATATAATGCTTTATATTGTAGATCGTAGTAGTTAGAAGCCCATTGAGGTTAAAGACATAGTAGGAGCTTATGTTGACCACAGGTAACCCTTTTTGTGTTAAAAGAGTTGAGGTAATAAGATAATTTGCACTATTTATGACCTTGTAAAATTGTTTACAAGTGGTTTGTGAAATTATATAAGAGAGTATATAGATATATATTTGTTTGTGAAGTTAGAGTGAAAAAAGAATGAGTTTTGAAAATAATAAAATAAATTCATGCCTAGTTGTATTTTAATTGAAAGGTAATGTGGAGCTATTAAATAAGTACTGGAGCATACTTACTTGGCATAATGCAATAGGATTTATACATGTATAATAATTGTGGCGAAATGATAATGCATGGTATGGTGATTTGCATATGCGTGATTATATGGTGATTAAGGATGTTCAAAACCAATCTAAATTGAAAAAAGCAAATCAAACTGATTTAAACTGAAATGAACTAATCAAAACCGACTATTGATCAAGTTTGCTTTGATTTTTATAATTCAAAAACCGATTGGTTTAGTTTGTTTTTAGTTTTGAGATATGAAAACCAAGCCAAACTTGAACCAAACTTGATTAAAAATAGTATTTATTTATGATATATGTATCTAACTAATTCTAACACCTAACCCTTGAGCAAAATACTTTATTGTGCATATTTTTGTATATTTGCTACTTACTATTAAGTGATGAATTTTCTCCATAAAGATTCAAACAATGCATCTAATATAATCATGAAAATGATTAGTTGATCCTATCATTATTTTAATTTTCGGTTGCTTGCAATCATAAAATTAATTTGCATTATATATATATATATATATATATTGGATGGCACAAGGAAATTAATGAGATCATGAAGATATAGTACACTCAAGGCTAATGAAATGAAGAGATGAATAAAATTAATATAATATGAACGTATCTTTTTATCTTTAATTCATTTTAGACTAAGCAAAAAATAAATAAAAATCCAAAAAAAAGACAAATATGTATTCATATGATATGTGATTAGTCAAGGGTCAAAGACTTTTCAACTTTCATAAATATGATATGATTGTGATTGAAATAAAGCATAAGGTAAACAAAGAACTTCTATATAATAAAAGAGTTAACAATACATAAATCAATTTAAATTAAAAGAAATCTAGCTATTACAATGATGGAAAAAAAGGAAAAAAAAGTCAAATAAATTCATTAAAGCTTGATCCAAACTTTAACCAAATCAAACCAAACCAAAACCGAACTAAATAGATTTTAGTTGAAATCAATCAAGTTCCACTAATGATCAAACCGATTGGTCCAGTTCAGTCTGATTTTTGCCTAAAACCAAACCAAACTAAATCTATGGTGATTAGCAATACATGTTTAGTAAGGGTAGGAGTTTACCCTATTAGGGAAAGTGGTGAAAGAAATACATATGGCATTATTGACACCTTAAAATGCTAGGTGTAGTTTATATTCTTCTTAGTACTCAAAAAAGTGCAATGTTAGAGAACCATACTCCTTAGCATCTATAGGATTCAATATTAGAGTAACTTTACCATGATTACTTGTAATAGGAAAAATCTGCAGTCTGGAAGGGGATTAAAATGCTTTGGTTAGGTAGTTCTACTTGAAAGGTGAGCTTGAATAAGATATTATGGTTTGGATCTAATAGTATAGCTTATGGGTTTAATTATGAGTATTTGAGGTTCAAATGGATATAATCATGCATGATATTATGGTGATATATAATACTAATAGTGTGACATATTTTAAATACTCATTTCTTTTACTTGTTCATAATTTTTGCATGATATTCAATAGTATAAATTATCTTAGTAATTGAGATGTTTATCTTACCTCGTAGTCATTATTTTACAAATCTTGAGATGGATAGGGGATAGGGGAAAGAGTCAGGTAAGGAATAGCTGCTCAGCTATCTATTGTAATGTCCACTATATATGTTTTGAGTTTATATACACAAGTAGATATGTATAGCTTTTTGGTTACCAACTAGGAATGCATTTAATGTTTAAGCTGCACCTGTATGATATTGAGTTATGGTGTATTTCATCTTGAGAATTGTATAATGTGGTGAATTATGTGGTGATATATAGGGTGATGGGCTAAAATACTAATACAAGTGCATAGACATTGTAAATATGTTGTGATATGTTAAAGTACGCTCGTATCATGTGAATTTACAATATATTGGCCTAATGGAATGATTTGTGAAACATTATATATCTAGACTAACATAGTATTATAAGTTTGCGTGTGGTAATAAATAGATGTGATGTATGGTGACAATTTGGCTAAGTAGTAATTATATGTGAATATGTGGTAAATGGCCCTGTTAAGTGATATCAAGGTTTTAGGTGGCCAAATTTTATAATTAATGTGATATTGTGTGATTAATTGTCCACTTAGGTGTGCAATAGTCCATTATGTTAGATTATATGTTTTGATGGTTACAAAACTAAGAGAAGAGGTGTTTGTTATATGTGCAGATATATAAAGAATCATGGATAAAGACAAAATCTTAAGAGTATGATGAATTAAGAGAAGATGAAAATTTATAGAATAAGTTATTTAATTCTCTTATATTCAATATGAAAATTTTGAAAGCTTAATCACATGTTATTATTCTTGAAATGAATGCATAATCCTTAGTTCACAAGTCTTATTTGTGCATCTTAGAACTCATGTTAGTATATTCAAGTTTGTGAGTTATGTCATTTTAGCTTGTAGTAGATCATAGAAGTTGAGCTTTTCACTGTTTGATGATTCACGCGTGATTCAGTATGGTCACACATGTGATTTGTCATGTTAGGCACACCAACTGACGTTTCACGCTTAAATTAGGAGTGATCCATAAGTGATTTGTCACTTATATTTGTGTGATCCCTTGACAAAGCTTCTGTACTCCATTTCACATAAGCTTCCCTTAGGTAGGCGCAATTGAATTTTTATCTTGTGTTTCCTAGTTACCCTTAGGTAAGCGTGCTTGAATTTTTATCTTGTGTTTCCTAACATTTTGTGAAGTGTCATTTCACACTTGAATAAAAATGTATCCACGCATGATTTGTCACTGAGTCTCTTGAACACATTTTGTCCAATTAGGTTTTAAGCCATTTTAAACCTTCAACTTATACACTTGCATGATTTATCACTCTTCATTCTAAATCTTTTCAATCATACAATTCTTGCTTGAAAGCATATTAGTTCCACCTGTGATTTGTCTTCCAGAATGGCTGAATTTTGCAACTAACCATTTCATACATGAATAACAGAGTGTTCCAAATATGGTTCATCTTCCAGAATGGTTCTGGCTTTGGAACCAGCCATTCCATGCATGATGAAGAGATGGTCCCACCATGATTTGTCTCATAGAATTGAGCTTGGCATTCGACTAGCTAATTCACATATGAGAACTTGAGGGTCACATGCCTGTTTTATCACACAAAATGATTTGCATATTCATATCCTCTAAAACAAGCGTTGAGTAACCCTGGTGTTCACGCTTGAATTGTTACATATACATGTGTGGAACTTGGGTAGCTCTTTTTCATGCATTAACAGGCATGCTGTGGCATGAGACACAGAGAGGGTGTAACAGCACGAAGCCACCCCTTGGGCCTCGACTCAGTGCTGGGCATGCCTCCCCTCACAGGACAGTCGCCAGCTTTCCTACTAGTGGAATAATGATTATTCCTTACCCACCCTCACGAGGGTCTTTTAGAACCTTCCTAGACTCAAACCCTCAACCTCTACTACTTTAAGGAAGTTAAGGCTAATTCTAGTTAACCTAATGGTACGAGACTTAGCCTCAACTTCCTTAAGGTGGTAGAGGTTGACGGTTCGATTTTAGGAAGGCTTCAAAAGACCTCATTAGTGGGGTGAAGAATAACCTAAGTATCACCTTAGGGAAAGCTAGACTCGCTGCGCGAGTGGTTAAGGCTTCAGTCTAAAAGACCTTTGGTGGGGTGGGGTAAGGAGTGTTACAGTGGGAGCGTAATCTGTAACACACCAAATTTTTTTTTTTAAATAATTTAACTCAACCATAGTTGGGTTACAGCCACCCAACACATTTTTATATCAATAATTTTGATATAAAATATTTTATAATTGGCTTCAATTTACACACTATAACATTTCAGATAAATTTTTACCTCCCACATGCCATTAGGCTAAATCACATTTGTCCATCCTTATACTCCCAACAAGTAAACTAAATCACATTTGTCCATCCTTATACTCCCAACAAGTAAAATAAGCAATTTAGTCAATTTTCAACACAAGCCAGTTATTTGGCCTTATAATCATGCCATTTTAACCAATCCAAAGTAAACCAAATATTAAAATTACAGTCATCCAAATTGTACCAAAAATAGAAATAGTTTGAAAGGCATGATTACATTTATATATTCATATAATTGACAATAAACATAAAAAAGTCCTAATATTGGCAATATAACACATTATAAATCATAAATTAAATACCCAAAAGAGACGGTGGATCTATACCACTAAGCCTCTGGGACTCCTCCACGTGTCACTCGTGGCTCTTCTCCTGAAATTGTTAACCACATAATGAGACTCAAAAGTCCCAGTAACCAAAGCCAATTTATGATAGTGTATACAAACAGTTAAGTGTGTGCTTACTAAGTGAGAATTAAAAATAATATAATTCCAACAAATATAAGAAATATTACAATACATACAAACAACCATCCTTATATCCCTCCATTAACTTCGAGCCGTAGCCCTCACTCGGTGCTAAATTACCCGGCCAAAGGTAGATTAGCCCGAGCCCTTACAAGCCACCTATTGAGCTCCAATAGGGGCGTACCACGTGGCACATAAATACAACAATAATAGCAAGTCTCCCAACACCTCCCACAATAATTAAACAAATTCATAATAATATTGCACAATTATACAATATTACAAAATTCATAATTTTCTCAATAATCACCCAATTAACATGAAGTAACACTAATCACAAATTAAAAGCATGGTTACCTTCTGGCTTTTTCAATAAATTATTCCTTAAAATTTCTCTCTCACCACAATCTTCACCAGTAATACAATCTACAAATAACATATTATTTATAAATATTAGTTTCAATTTTTGAAACTAATAAAATAATTCTAATAATAGAATTAAAAATATAACATAATTCCTAATCTCAATCTTAATACAAATCTAGAGTCAATACTATTAAGTAAAATTTTTAACTCCTCTTTTAATTATCAATAAACATTAATAATCTAAAAATCAACTTCTAAACTAATTTTTATTATCAAAATTTTCTTTTTATTTCATAAATTCGTACCTAAAATACTCAAAAATTAAAAATTAAGTCTCTAGCTTAGAATCATAATCCTATAGCAATAATAATTCATTTCTCATCCCAAATAATCATCTAAACCTCAATAAATCAACATATATTTTCAGATCTAGTTTAGAATTTGATCCATAAGCAACAGATTCAAAGATCATCAATAAATTTATACTCTAGAACATTTATTATACTACTGACAACCTCAAAAATCATATTTATTCAACATAAATTCATCCCTCTTCCAGATCTTAAATTTTCTACCACTACAAACTCAGAAACCAAAGAAAAAGGATGACTAAGAAAAAATTTTAGAACACTTACTTAGTCTTGAAAAGCTTAAAATCACACCCTAAATATCCTATTAAAAACTCTTACCTTAAAAATTTAGATATTTCGCACCGGTGACTCGCGTTCTCTCCGCCTCAGCTCGCGCGCAGGAATGAATGAGGAAATGAAGGAAGGTGAGTTTTTATAAAAATTCAGTGGGTCCCACACATTTTTTTATTCTTTTCTCTCTTTCTTCTTTCTTCTTCTTTTTTTTATTATTATTATATTTTACTGTTGAGGCGGCGGCTGCGTTCACGTTTCTTCCTTTCTTTCTTGTTTTTTACACCTTTTTTATTATTATTATAATAATTTAATAATATTATTTTTTTAAAATTATTTTTTTTAAATTTCTATTAACCCAAATTAACTATTAAAATTTATATTGGGATGTTACATAATCCCTCTGTGTTGTCCGCCATGGCACACTGTACACTCTTTCTAGAAAATTTTTCAAATTTATTTTAATATTATTTTTAAGCATTATTTTGATTTCTATACTTTTGTTATCTTCTTTAATTTGCTTTAAACTATAATTTGAGCTCAAACAACTTTTAAAAAGGGTTTTCTTGAGATCCCAATTTCTTAAATCTTCTTTAATCATTGAGTTATGATAACCATTTTTAAGGGATTTAAATATCTTGGTTATCATAATAGTGTTTCATGTTTAGTGTTCTGTGTATTTGGTAATGTCAAGAATGACATTACACTACTCATACCCATTTCTCCTATCCCTATTTTTATAGGATGATTGCTCTTCATTTCCAATAAGTGGTATTAGAAATGAAGTTGTGACAAAAGATTTAAGGTATCTTTTATGAACTTCCTTGCCCTTAACACCCACAAATGTTATGATGCCAAAATTTGAAAAGCAGTGTAATATCTCAAGAATTTAATCCAAGATTAATTAAGTTAATTTCAAGGGCAAATGAGTAATTTTAGAAGAATATTTAGATATAAATAATTTTAATTAGAGGATTATTATTGTATTTAATTTAGAATAAGATCTTAATTTTGATTTTTTTAAGAAAATAAAATAATAGTAATATTATTACAAAAAAGAAAGAAGAAGTTGAAAAAGGAATAAAAAAAAATAAGAAGAAGAAACGGAGGACGAATCCGTAGGTGTGTGTGAGTTTAATATATATATATATATATATATAATAAAAAAAAGGAAAGGAGAAAGAAGAAAGAGGAAGTGGATTGTGGTAACCACACTTTCTTTTGAAAAAAAAAAATAACACATCTCTTTCTAGTTCATTTTCCTTCCTTCTTTCTTCATTCATGTGACAGAGAAGAGCAAAACAAAAGAAACGAAAGGTGCACGAGTCACTAACGGGAGCTAATATTGAAGGTACGACTTTATAATAAGATATTTTGGATAAGATTTTAAATATTTTAATACTATTTAAATATCTTAAACATTTTTCTTAATCATATTTTCTCTTGAGTTTCAGATTTTGGGGTTATGAAGAATCTAAGGTTTGAAATATGCATAAATTTTGATGAATAAATATGATTATTGATATTGTTGATCGTATAATAAAAAATTTTGAGCATCATTTTGTTGATAGAATTGAAATTTGAGGCATTTAAGTTAATTTATAGACTCTTATAGTTAGATTTTTGGTAAATCTAAAACATAAGTTGATTTATTAACTATTAGAGAATTATTTGGGAGTAGAAATTTATTTTAAAGCTATAAAATGATGATTCTAGACTTAAGACTAAGTTTGTAATTTTTGAATATTTTTAGGTACAATTTTTGGAAATAAAAATAAAAATTTGATATTAGAAAATTTTTTGAAGGATGATTTTAGCCAAACTTAAATGAAATTATTATGAAGGAAGCTATTGAACTAAGTTGATGGTTTTAAGTATATAGAATTAGATTTTTAAATTCAAGAGGCTAAGATTAAGGCCTTAAAAAAATAAAATAAAATTAAATAAATACTTGAGTGTTAGAATATGAGTAAAAATTATGTTAATATATTACTAACACATTGGGATATGATTAATTGTAGATTAATTTTCTTTTAACAACCATTTAAACTTTAAAAAGCTTTAAAAATATTGTAACTTGAAGGGTAACATTTGATCTCTTAAAGGTTAAGGTAATCGAAAAAAATCTATTTTATACATTTATGTGTTGATTAATTATTTATGTTTGCGAAACAAATAAACATGTGTGTGTATATATATATATATCCAAATCTAAAAATTATTATTTATAATGCATATATGACTTGTTGAAATATTATAATTTGTGACCAAGTTAATTGTGATATAATTTGAGTAATGAGATTAGGGGTTGATGATGATGTGCATACTCTTGATTATGAATTATAAATTATGCATAGTGATGAATTGTTATATGAATATGTTGAGCTTTTATATGATACTAATGCGATTTATGTGGTAATATAAAAATTGATGTATGAGGCATGTTTGAAATATGATGATTTTTTGCTGCTTGTTGAGCAAGAAAGTTGATAAGCATGTGGAATAATTGTGAATTATATATGAGTTCCTGAAATGCATTTTCTCATGAGCATGATCATAAGACAGAAGTTCGTCTTAGTGAAGGAGCTAGCGGTTGTGCAAAATTCATATAATACTTGGCTATTAACCAATAATCTTAGGGATTATAACTGCTACTTACCTTATAGGATATTGTACCATTGTTCCTATTAATAGACTTAACCCTAAAGTGTGTGATTTGGGGTTATAGCCGCTACTTACCTTATAGGGTACTGGAGTTTTGGGTAGAATTAGTCTTGAGTATGACATCCCATAGTGCATAATTTGGGAGAAATCGTGTTCATAAGTAAATAAGGTAAACCTAGCCTGATAGCCCTCCACGATATGATTAAAGCGTTAAGTAGTTTCAACACATAGACCCCTAAGTGCTCAAATTTAATACCTTACCGCATTAAACCATTTTGAGCTTTGAACTAAATCCAAAAGAACTAAAGACATACCTACTTGACATATTTAGTCACAAATAACACGTCTCATACATGTTTTGATCTCTCAATGCCATTTTATACACTTGTGGTCTTATATGAGGTATCACATTATATCACATCTGCACATTTATACTTGTTCTACTTTTACCCCTCTGACTTACACATATGGAGCCAAGCCTCGCCATATAGTCAAGAATTACAAACATACTTGATTTATACAAATGGGTTTAAGTCTCTCTATTTAGTGGGGTTTCACTCACATATGCATTCATCACAACAATTACATGAAAAACAGTGGAACAAGTCTAATAGTGATATTTACAAACTCATTTGAATAACATCTAGGCCTACTCATGTATTCATCCTAGTGATGTACTTGGCGAGATGAATGGAATTTATACAAGCTAGTTTTCAAAACAACACAAACATATGTACGCATCCTAATTGGCAACCAAAACCTTAAATACAGATATATACTTCATTACTCTACTAGGTAGTTATACAACTACTAAGAGTGAAGCTGCTATTTCTTGCTTCCTTTCCAGACCTTCTATAACTTTCTTCACTTGTACACTAAAAGTAATGAAGTGAGATATATGTTTTAACAACTTGTATAAATCCTAAAGATCAATTAACAAGTAAAACCAAATGCAAGAAATAGAATAACATCAATTTCAACAAAAAGCAATATAGCTAAACGTATATGCGATGCCATGCTCACTCATCCACTATGCTCATGCATTCTTGGTTCCCACTAACAGAGCATGCTCAATGTTTGGACCAAGACTTCCCAACCTTACACGATACATGGCCCACCAACTATTGTCTTAGACTAGGGTATCGTATATGTGTGGTATGCTCTCCTGTGTTCCCACTAGTGGATAAAATTAACGCTTGGACCACTAAGACTTTCTAGCCTTACACAGAGTAGAGTCACCACCCTTATTTTAGTCTAAGGTACACTCGTGGATACATTCTTAAATCCTCACTAGTGGATCATAATTAACGCTTTGAATTTCCAAGACTTTCTAGCCTATACAAAGTAAAGTCATGACTCCCTAACCTAGTTTAAGGTACACTCGTGGATACAAATGTATATATGCTACCACACACACATTTCAAGCATATCTACTCACACATACATGCATAGCTTTTTGCAACTTTGCTACTCTACTGTTTTTATAAAACATAATGCATGTAGCTAATATAAAATATTTGTAAATCATTTTATAGATTGATAAATAAAAAAGTTATTTCAGTTATCTTTTACTTTTACTACCAAATGTTACCGTTTGCACTATTTTACCTCAAAAGTGTAGACTCTCAAAAGCAATTTCTCAAGTGCTTAGTCTACACAATTAAGCATTCTCAGTCAGTTTTCAAGCTCAATACAAAACACAAATTGCTCAAGTTGCACCACTTAGCATTTATAACAATCTTAATGACATTTTTTGGGTCCACTCAACCCATTTACCATAATCACACATACCTAGGCTATCAAAGTAATCAAAACACCCTTTTAACTCTCTTAACTAGGATTTTTACTTTATTTAACTTAACCCATTCAGGCATTTTAATCATATATTCTTAATGTTTAACCTTAAACTTCAGATTAATTACAAAATTATAGTTTCACATCCAAAAACCCTCTCCCAACCTTTGGAGTGCTTTGATTGAATTGAATATATTAAAGAGTTTTTCGTAGCATAAACACGTGGGTGCCAGAGGACGGCTTGTCCAGCCACATGAAAAAAAGAAGGTCAACATGATCTTTAAAAATGACTATTCAGTATTCTCTCTAGGACTAAAGACGTGAACAAAAGATATTAACTATAATGGAAGAGGAACGAAGTGGAAGGAGGTGCAAGCATGCATGGATCGTTACGCTTGCCGGTGACCTATAAAAATTATTCCAAATTACCTCTCAGTTTATCTTTAAATATCTTTATCTTTCTATCCCTTATTAAATGAAGAATATTTTAGAAAAAATATATTCTTTGGACAAATTAAAATTCTAAACTGTATTTAATTGACGTTATGACACTCACAATTTTATCAAAAGAATATCTTATAATATAGGACTAAGGTAGTATAATTTTTATTATCTTTTGGATAAATAATGACTCACGCAGGTCTTATACAACAATTTGCCCTAATTATTATGATGTAACATGTATGGCAGCTAGATTATATGTATCTTTTATAGATATAACAATATGATATAATAGGATTAAATTGTGATTTATCTTTGCATTGGGAGATTCTCCCATCATCTCCTAAATTTGTGACTCATATTCCGAGGTAATTATGTCTATTTTAAGTTGGCTAAAATATAAATTTAACTTTTAACTTTACACAAAATTTTCATTTTAATTATTTAATTTTAAAAAAATGTTTTTCCCATTTTATAACCTTAAAATTGTTCATTTCATAAATTAAAAAAAAAAGAAAACATAACGTTGAGTCATTGTATTTTATTCAAATTTTGTTATAAATTCTTACAGTTTTTTTTCGGTGTCATAAGTCCCTATAATTTTATTTTTTTTGGTGTTATTACAAAATAAAAATATAGACATCTAAAATATCGAGAGAGAAAAAAATGTAAGAATAAAAATATCCTTGCGTTTAAGACTATGTTTGGGCTTTTGCCTCATATTGTTTACCTACAAACTTCCAAATATTGAAAGAAACATTTTTAAATGCTGACATACAAATTTGTTTTAAAAAAACAATAATTGACACAAAAAAAAACAATTATTTCAAATTAACAGTACGATGATAAAAGGATTGAAAAGATAATCTTTTCAACAATAAAAGAACATTATCACTAACAACAGTCTAATTGATATTTCAGGGATGTTTTTGACATTTTCATTTGATGCAATTGCATATCCCAGGACTAACACGAGACCTAAAAATAGTTGGGTCAATTTATTTACCCAGTTGAACCAAGCACTCCTTGGTTCAATTGTTTTCGTTGTTGAAGCAATTATCACGAAAAAAGAAAAAAGTATCTTGATTAATGACACTATGTACATTCGGTTTTCAAGAATTCACCGGAAACAACTACAAAGCTTGGTCACATGAACACATCACATCCCCTACAATATGAAATAATCGTTTGCGACCAAAAAGCATCGAAATCACCATAACTCTAGTTGGCACATACCTGAGATCCAAGAACAGAGATGGCACAACTTGAGATCAATACACTCATCAATCATCATCCACTTCAACAGAATATTTTCCTTGAGTGCAGTAAGCACGTTCCAGACTCTCTCTCTCTCTCTCTCTCTCGCTTTTCTGCCTCTTCTGCCGAGTGCTAGGATCAAGATGAGCTCTCTTGATTTGCAAGAGAAATGACCATCAGAAACCGATCGCTGGTGCTTTATTCACAACTTAAGCTCTTGGGTAGTCACCAAAACCCCACTATTAGGCATTGGCACCTCGGAAAGGTGTTTGTGGAGACCAAGCAAACCTGAAAGTTTCTGTTCAGAGATCATGATAATGGCATCCATCAGTTAACAGCATTAAACATACCATCGCTGGTGCTTTAATCCTATCTTGCCAGAGGTGGATTATTTTCACTCACTCCCATATTCTTTCTACCTCTACTCTACAAATGCAAATCTTAATGGGCCTAGGTTCATGGGAAAGTAGAATTATTCACATTTAGTTTCCACCTAACCACAGCTTACATAGTTCGCCTTCATGAAGGGGTTGCATCCTTTAACCAAATGGGATTATATCTTTCACTCAATACACTCCTATCACTGACTAAATGTCACAGGCTCAGGTTAAAATGTTGAACAGTATCCATGGACTAACCGAGCTAAGAAAGACTATCATACAGCCTATTTGAATATAAAAATTTTGTTTATCGAAAGACAAAAGTTCAATATATATTTGCGTTTCCTCCTATTGAATGGCACAGTACTAGCTCCTTTAAAAGCCAAAAGTCAAATAATATGTAATGCACAAAATCTCTCAGATAGAGTTGCTCAATAATCTCACCACTTAGCCATGAAAGAAAAACCATTCATTCACATTCACTGCTTTGACACTTCATTAGGATTTTTTCCCCTAGAAAAAATTATATAATAAATCAGTACTATATTCCATCCTGGCAAACTGCATAACTGGAGAAAAAATCAAGTACAATAACACATATTAAAGCATGCATAGTCAACTCACACGCTAATTCTGTTAATATTTTTATTAAACAAGTTGCCACTACGAGAAGTACATGCATTTGCCCAGATACAAAAGTGAGGAATCTAATTGAGACAGGCAGAAATAATATGCTGAACAGAAAAATTGATATTATGGAAATAATCATACCAAAAACACGTATTTGCAAAGGGTAACATAGTCATAAAAAGGATAGTATTTTTGGGGGGTGTTCCTTTCCCAGGTAAAAAAAAAAAAAAAGAATACCTGCACCAAGCACGTCAGGAAGATTGTTATCTGGTATGCTAACCTCTCCTGATACTTTGTCACCCTCCAAATTTTGTGCTAGAAGGAAGTATAGACCCATGGCTCTTGTTTACCACTTTTGCCTTTCTGTATTGACATAGATAATGGGGTGCAATAAAATTTCAAATCATTAGAAGCACAATATTTTATATGTGCTGAAACATTGATTTAAAGATTTTCGTTTCAGTTCATACCTGATCATCTTTCGCTTCATAATACCAGCTTTCAACTTTGACAACCCTTTTGCAAACCATGAAAGATATTGATCAAGTCCTCTAACAGTTAGGCACATTCAGATGACAAAGTAAAGTAAGAAGACAAGTAAATATGTTATAGCTTTACCTGGTTAAAGAGCCGTGGAGGTTGAAATGGGCTTGCGATTGCCCCTCTCAAGCTTTAATTGAAGCAATAACAGAATCAGCAGTAGGTCCCAGCCCTTTTCTTCCCCACCAGCTTTACTCCCAGCTTTTCACAAAGGTAATTCATTCTCATCTCATCACCACCTCTTACCTCTCTTAGCTGCAGAACTTGTTGCCTTGATAGCATAGTGTAAACATGAAGCTGGCTGCTGCTGATTAAAATGAGACGGAAGCTGCTGGAAAAGTAATTTGTTTGAGTGTTGCTGATCTTGTTTTGAAAGGTCATGAGTCTTCTTCCTAGGCTCACCAAATGTCACCCTTAAAATTGCTGGAGCTTGGGGTCTGCATTTTTCTGGGAAAAAATGACTGAAAAGCTCCCAAATTCTATATCAGGTTCTCTAAATAAATCTGTAAGGAGGGAAGCACAAGAATGAGCATTTGAAGGAGTCCTATCAACTTCATTCTAAGGGACCTAACACTAGCATAGTGGGCCATATTTGCAGCTTCTCTTAGGCCACTAAGAAAAGCCCCATGCATAGTAGCAGGATAGCGCCTCGTGGTCGCCTCCCCAGCAAAGAATAGTCTACCATCTCCAACACTTTCTGCTAGAATGTCATAGTCATCTCCTGAAGCTCCAACTGCAACATTAGAATAAGAACCAAAACAGAATGGATCACTACCCCATCTAGTACAGACAGTTTGAAATAGGTTCGGGGACATTGATTTCCTTTTGGCTCATAGATACCTGCACACATCTAAAGCAGTTAACTTCATGAAATATTTTCTTGAAACGAAAAAGTTAACACATCCAGGAGATGCAAGGTTATTAGATTTAACAATTCACATTTTTGTAAGCAATCATTTAGAATTATCATTATAAATATAAGTTAGAAAATCTATAAAGAACCACACTATTCATGAGTCATGAATAGTGCACTGCCCCTAGGCTCCATGCAATACATTTTATTCTTGCAATCTTTCTCCACAAATTTCACTGAGTTTTTTAGCAGCTTTTTTTAAATTCCTTCAATCTTTTTTTCAAACACATTTCAGCAGGATTCAAATGTTAGAAAAAAAGTGCAATCTTCCAAAAACTTTAAAATTATTATTTATCATATGCATCACACAGGAAACAGATGCCTAGTTAGCATTAAAAATGAAGCAACTAAACAGTTTATGCTGCAATATCATAACATGATATGAATAATTTTAGACACGATGGCATTATGACAAACAACACTGCTGTGGAAATAGTATGACACTACAACAGTCAAGTGCAGCTTTGGCAGTGATGCTGATCAGAAACTTGATGGCAAAAACGAGTCACATCACAATAATCTAATCATCAGGTCATTTACTAAATATATTCAATGGTGTTTTAGATCCAGCATTGCATTTTTGCTTCATCATGTGAACTGAAGTAATTCAGTAGCACTGAAAGCAATGCTGAAAAGTCCATTAAATGGTCCACAATCTGAAACTGATTATACTTCCCCTGCTACCAAAGCAATCAACAAGGGGCCACCAGCAACTGTTGAATAGCTGTAAAACAAAAGAGAACTCTCCACGACGACTTGGATCATCAAAAAGGTGGCCAAATGTATCCAGATCTGTCTCCCAGAACACATGAGGAAAGAGCATGGCAACCTTGTTTAGCAGACCAAAACCCAGTCTTCTTATTCCATCAAGCTTTCTCTGTGGCAACTCAGGAATAAATTTAATAGATCCTTTCTTTAATACCCCTAGAGGAACCGTGCACAATGCCATATCGCCATCAAAGACCTGATTTCCTGTAATAACTTGCACTCCATCACTACTGTAGCGAACTGTATGTACAGTTTTCTCATATAAAATAGGGCACGTTCTCAGCTAAAGCTTGAACCAGCCTCCATTTCCTCCTTCCGGGCAAGAAGCAATGATCCCCACCCATATCATATGGATCATCTTGGTCCCAAAATGCCAGTGACAGATTTGATAGTAAACCAGCATTAGCATATTCCAAGTTTGCAAGATGCCAATTGAACAAGTTCATCTCCTCATCATTCACCGCATCCCCATAAACCTGTCTGAAAGTTTCCAGTGCGGCACCAAGGGACACATCAACAGAGACATCGCCCATCAACTCTCTAAGCCTGCTTGCCTTATCTAGTAATCGATTAAAAGCAGTTTCTACCTTCATATCCATGTCCGGGTCAACTGGTTTTCCATCCACACTATAAAGGGGACACTTATCTCTAACTTTGTGAAGTGTATAACCTAATTGCCTAGCTACAATCCCGAGAGGATTCCCATGAGTACCCGTTAAAACACTACCACCTAATTCTGCAGCTGCAGACACCCTATTCCCTCCCTCCATCTTCTTTGTATAAACCCGCCCGCCGGCACGCTTCCTGCCTTCCAAAACTGTCACTTTAAACCCAAAGCGCATTAGCTGCCGTGCAGCAGCCAACCCTGCAAGGCCAGCACCAATGATAATAACGCTCGGTTTACTAGGTTCAGCTGGAATTTTCTCTTTTATGGCGGGAGCAATTCCAAAGTTGATATATCCACGGGAGACCAAATAGTTATACCGCCGAGTCCAAAAGGGCGCGGTAGTGTTGAGGTATGTAATCAATAAACATTTCCTTAGTGACCCAATTGGTCACGCTTTCACGCCATTTAGCAATAATGTGGTTTCTAATGAGAGTGTAATTAACTTGTTCGATTCCACCGATAACGGGGAGAACACCAGCTTCAATTTCCTCCTCAGTAAGTGAATCGGCAGGAAAACCAGCACTGAGAGCAATCAAGGCCTCAGCCTTGGGTTCCTTGTTTATCACAATAATCTCATCAGATACGTCGGGGACAGGTCTTATTCCCGATGGATTATTATCAACATTTGTCTATTAACTGAAACTGAAGTAGAAGAAGAAGAACCGTAAGGGAGAGATCGTTGTTATTACCGTTCATAACTCCATTGAAAATAACAGGAACACGAAAGGACGCTGGGCTTCGGTGGGGCCTGCCACGCCGTCTCTTCTTAGGGACCGAGAAAGAAAGATAGTGATTTAAGCTAGGGTTAGGGTTTTCGACCAATTTGGGACCGAATTAGCGTTAGGGTAGGAGAAAACATCATGGTTTTGTTGGGGAGGGCATGGTACAAAATGCGGAGGAGGAAATGCAGAGAGTTCTTCTGGAATTTGGGTCGGAGGATCCATGTAAGCGCAGGTTTCAGTTTCACTCTGATTTTAGCGAAAAAAGGGCGTATAATGGAATTTAAACGACAAGATCATAGAGGTTGCGAAACTGCGTCGAATAGGCATGCCCCCGAGCTTCCCTGGCCAGCGCCGCCGCCGCTTGTCGGATGACTCTGATGGGATTTTTAAATCTGTAGTCAAGATTTAATATCTTATATAATATGTAAGCGTATAATGGAATTAACGACAACGATCATAGAGGTTGCGAAACTGCGTCGAATAGGCATGCCCCCGAGCCTCCCTGGCCAGCGCCGCCGCCGCTTGTCGGATGACTCTGATGGGATTTTTAATCTGTAGTCAAGATTGATATCTTATATAATATGTAATTAATGTTTTTAAAATTATTTCACTCGTTATTAATATCATTATAAATTATTAAATATTAATTATAATATTAATGCATCTCAAATTTTATTTTCCTTCAATTTTTCTCATTTAATATTGTCATTTTTAAGTCTGCATGATGATTTCCCCGATCTTATTTTACATCGCATCTCAGTTCTCACCACCCTCTCCGCTTTTCTTTTTTCTTTCTTCGTGCACGCTCCGGGCCTCTCTCTTTGTTTGCTGTCACTCGTCCTCCCTCCCTTACCTTTCTTTGTCTCCTCCTCTATTTCTTCTTTTATTCACATTTCCCTCCTCCATCCCCAATTTTTACACCTTGCAATTTTTAACACCTTGATTTGACAAATCTTTCTACTTTCATGCTTGATTTCAGCTTCCTTCAACCTTTCGACTTAAAGCTGCACTGAATCGAGTGGGGATGGAGAGAGAACCAAAATATGAAGAACGCCGAACATGCTGGGAGCACCGAAAGAAGGAGAAGACTGAAGGTGAGAACACCGAAGGAAGTAGAAATGCAAAACTAATTAAGAGAACACGAGTAATGAGAGTGAAGGATTCAAGGTAACACAAACTGAAAAAAAGTTAAAACTGAATGAGAGAACACGAGCAATGAAAGTAAATGATTGAAAGCAAGACAAACTCAAAAAGTATAAAGGAAGTTAACTCAAGGCTTCATAATTTTCTTCAATTTTTTTATATTTTAAATTTAGAAACTGCATGGTTTTGAGGGTTTAAAAAATAAAATAATTAACGTACTCAATCCTGTTAGGAGTTGAAAATGTTAATTCAAATTATCTTTAATTGATTAGTTCTCATAAAAAAAACAAATTGAATCGAATAAATAGTCAGTTCACTGATTTACCAATTCATTAGCTCGATCAATTAGTTCAGTTTGATTTTACAAATAATAAATTATGGAAACAATTTTTTCCTTTGGGATTTTCTCTCATCTTTTTGTGGAAAAATCATAAATAAGAAACTCTAAATATGATAAATTTATAATCTACATCACAAAATTATCAAATTGAATTTAGAATCATAATTTTCTTAGTTTAAAAATAATATATTTTACTAAAACGTTTGTGTGGGGTGACCAAGTTGGTAAGTCTTGGAGTGAAAATTTTTTTCCACTCAAATAAAATAATTTATAATCCTTCAAATAAATTTTCAATACAATTGAATGATTTTAAATACTAACAATTTTAAGTTGGCTAATTATAAATTTAGTGACCAATTTTTATAAATTTAGGGGTAAAAGTTTGTTCAACTCAAGTGATTCTATCACCATTTTCAGTTAAGTGCGTATTTAATTAAAGTTCATTTAATAAAAATCAACTTAATAAAAGTTAGTTGTAAAGAAAATTATATTTAGATATATTTTTAAAAAATTAGTTTGGTGGAATGAAAATTATTTGAATTATGATTAAAATTTGTTTGGAATACTTCTTTCGTTAAAAAATATAGGATATTTTTTAAGGGATTGAATTTTAAAAATGTAAAGTATTTTAATTTTTTAAGGTGTAATTATTGTCTTTTTAAGTACCCCTATTGAATAAATTGCTTTATTTATTTTAAGATCAAAATCATATTAATAAAGATAAATATAAAAAGATATATTAGTTTGAAGACAAATAACTATTTTATGGATGGTTAGATTCGATTAAAATATTTTGTATTCATAAAATTACCACAAAGAACATTAATTTTTTATTCTTTGTAATTTTATTTTGCAATAGAAATATTTAAATTATTAAAATGTAATAAAAGTTTAAATAACATAAAATTCGAGAGAAATCCTTAAGTATATGGGTATATCACATTATTTATAGTCTATTTAATTAAATATATCAGTCATCTAAATAAAATCTCATATATATTATTTTAATTATTTTTATTCTTATAATAGAATGCATATTTAATTTTTTTACATTTTTTCTCTTACTATCATTAATGTCAAAATTAATTTACATTTAATATATTTTGAATATCATTTTTTATTAGATAGATCATAAATAACATGGCGCCATTCAATCTATCTAAGAATTTCCCAAAATTTGATATGTTAAATAATAAAACCAAAATTTGATATGTTAAATAATAAAAATAAAAAATATAAAGTTTGATATATTAAAAAAATTATATAATAAATAGTTTAACATATATTAATATTTAAATTAAATATGTTTCAAAAAATATATATGATAAAAAAATTGATTTAAAAAATTTTACTAATTGGACAAACCTTTTTGATTATAAAAATTTTAAATAACATAAAATTTTATATATTAAATAATAAAAGTATATAATATTAAAATTAATATATTTGACAAAATTTTTATAAATAGCTGAATATATATTAATGCTAAAAATTAATATTATTATTATTCAATCTACAATGCTAAAACATGATTTCTAATTATTTTTTGGACAAAGATCTCTAATTATTATTATTCTTATTATTATTATTATTATTTAAATGATAATATATTTCAATGAATTAATATATTTTTTTTAATAAAAGAATAATGCTACCACAAGTTTAATTCATTCAACTTGGGGTAGCATAGTTAAATAATATTTTACTTTTAACAAACTCCATCCTCTTATGTCTACTAAAATCCACTTTTAATAATATTATTAAAATATTTTAGGATATATTTTTATCTTTTTTTTCAAACGGCATTACACATCCCAAAAGTGGGTTATCTAAAAACACTCTAAATTTCTAACCCAATTAATATGATTTCAATACTAGTGAATTTTAAAGGGAGAACTTTAGCAACATACCAAGAATATGACATAATAATAGAGAGTGACCATTAAAACCTAAAATTTTAGTTTAGTTTACAACTGAAATGAAATTAATTTAAATGATGAAATGACCAAAATAACTTTTATTTAAGCATTAAAAAATAGCAATTAGATTTATCTATAATATTTGAAAATTAACAATTAAAATTGGATAATTAACAACTGAAGTTGCTTCATAAGTTATTTGTTTCAATTAATTTATAGAAAATTATGAAGTAACATCATTTGTTAATTTTTCAACAATTTTGTAAATTACTTTACTTGACTTACAATTCTTGATTTGTTCAATCAATTTTTGTAGACTTATGAAGTAACATCAGTTGTTGATATTGCAACTTTATTTATTAATTATCCAATATCACTTATAAATTACTTTACTTGACTTGTTAATGTAACATCCTAAGTTTTCAATTTAAACTTGGAGTATTTAAAAAGGGTAAATTGGTCAAACATGTGATTTATAAATTAATGGTGTGTTTGGGACACTAACAAAGTTATTTAACTTTTAGACAGCCTTGAAAATGAGCTAAGATGATTTATGAATCAATCGAGCTCAAGAGGGTGGCTAAAATGGCATATGGCACTCGCTATGCCATATTTGTGTATCGCGGTGCATGAGCAAAATTTAGGTTAAATCAAAAGTGAAAGTACATCTATTTCAAAAAAAAGAAAAGAAAGAAATGGGAGAAAGGCGACAGAGGGGACATTGAGAGTTGCTAGGGCTTTACATTGGGAGGTAATTGGAGGTATTTAGAACTTATTGCTGCCTTGAGCAAGTTTCCTCTCCCTCTTCCCTTTCTTTTAGGCAAGATTCCCATGATTTTAGGGCAATGTAGGGCTTGAATTGTGTTTCTTTAGGTTTTGACCTAACCTATTAGCATAGTTAAGATTTTAGGAAATCAAATCAAGCTTCTAATCTTAGGTTTATGGATTGTGTAGTGATTTGAAATTTTTGATTAGAGTTTGGATGAACCTTAAGTAAAATTGAGAGTTTTAAAACAATGTGGGTAAATGAATGAGGATATTAGTGTGTTTGGGTGCAAAATAGACTAATGGACCATGTTGAAAGAATTGATGTTGATAAAATGAGATCTTTAGATATAATGGTACCAAAAATGTAGTGATTTTTGGGTTTAATTAGAGTGATAATTAACAATTATCACTTAATCGTATAGATTAGGTATTGCTTGAGTATTGTTGCACGTGTGGATTGTGTGGAGTAACCATTAAATCATGGTAATCATTTTTGTGACAAAAGGGTTGAGGTAATGAAATAATTTATTCTATTTAATTAAGTACTTAACTATTTAAGAGTAATATGTACTTTACATACGTGTGTTTTGAATGTATTGTATATTGTGAAAGGAGGATTTTGTGCATTTGAAATGATTTTAAAGCAAGAAATTTGTGAAAGCTTTTATATAAGTAATTTATGGTTTTGATACAAATATGTGATATTATGAGAAGTGAGAGCATGATCATGATAGGGATGGAAGTTCATCCGTAGGAAGGAGTAGTAGAAGTCCATTGACATTTATTTTTCTAATACCTAGTAAGGTACGATGTTGAAGATTAGCTCCTTAATACTCACGTGTGTTTTGAATGTATTGTATATTGTGAAAGGAGGATTTGTGCATTTGAATGATTTTAAAGCAAGAAATTTGTGAAAGCTTTTATATAAGTAATTTATGGTTTTGATACAAATATGTGATAATTATGAGAAGTGAGAGAGCATGATCATGATAGGGATGGAAGTTCATCCGTAGGAAGGGAGAGTAGTAGAAGTCCATAGACATTTATTTTTCTAATACCTAGTAAGGTCACGATGTTGAAGATTAGCTCCTTAATACTCATGTAGGGTGTGGTAATACTCATGTAGGGTGTGGTGTGTGGAGAATTACACTCCTTAGCATTTATGTGATACGGTGTTAGAGTAACGATATCTCAAACTGTATGTAATATGGGGAAATTATAGTTCAGAAGTGAAATAAAATACTTTTAGTTGGGTGATTTTACCACTGAAGGTGCGCTTAGGCCATTATGTATGTGTGCTTGGTTTAACAGAGCTCTTAGTTTCAATCAGGGTGATATAAAGGCTCGAATGGTAAAATAATTATGCTAGAATGGAAATGACCTATGATTATAGAAAAGCTTATGTTTGAATATGCTAAATAGGTGTTTTTACATAAATAATTTTTACTCGCTTATAGTTGTGCATGTTAATTGATAGTTGTGAATTATTTTATTACTGAAATATTTATCTTACCTCATGATTATATTTTCACAGGTGAGGGTTCTGATAAGGGCAAAGGAAAGGAAGGGATTACCAAGGATTGAGAGCTTTATCTATATAGCTCTTTCCCTTTTTATTTTGGTATTGTAATGAATTTGTGTTAATTATGCTAATTTAGGATTGCTTATTATTTCGTATTCACTTGCACGAGAATTGTGATTGTATAAGTGTATCTTAACCTAGAATGATGTATCTGTGTTGAAATTGTTGTGTGAGATTAAGATATTAGTGCAAGTGATAATCTTGTAATGTTTTATATGTATGGATGACCAAGTACGTTATTTGAGATAATATTATTACCCCTTGATATTAGCGTGAAATCAAGGTTTTAGTGGACATTGTGTATATATGGTTGTTGTTGTGATATAATTAGGTTTATCAGGTTGTATATGGTCCATTTGAGTTAGTCCAAGTGGTTTCAGGTTTGGACACCTTTGTGTGTGATATGGGTTGAAAATGGACCATGTTGGATTCAAGTACCCAACTTTTAAATAGTTGAATGTTTGGGTGCGAGACTATAGCCAATAGTTAAAGGGCTTGAAGAGCTATATGTGCATGCTTGAATCATTCAAATCAAATGTTGGATGGCAAAATGATGAGCTTTGAAAGTTGGATCTAGAGTATTGTCAGGATAGCAGCAACGTGTTGCAGCAAATAGCACATGTGTTGTGGCGGATAAAGCAATTTTTAAACAATAAATGGCCTCTTTTAGTGCTTGTTTGATAGGTTATTCGATCTTCTTGCTTTCGCTACCTTATTTGATTTGTTTTAAACTATAGTTTGAGCTCAAATATCTTTTAAAAAAAGAGTTTTCTTGGAATCCTAATATTTTAAACTATTTATTTCCAAGCCCTTAGATTGTGATGACTTTATTTAAGGATTTTAATAATCCTAGTTATCACAATGGTGTGTTAGAATATTGTTCTAGTAATGTCAATAAGGACATTATAGTTAATCCTTAAAAAAAATGAAAGAACTATTCAATTAATTTATCTAAATTTATGAAATAACTTCAGTTTATTAATTTCTAACTTTAATTGTTAATTCCATAACATGACATGTAAATTTGACTTCTATTTTTTTAATGTTTAAAAATGAGGCTATTTTTGTATTATCATCATTTAAGTTAATTTTATGGGTTAAAGGGCAAATCTACAAATAAAGTAGTCAGCCAAGGTACCAAGTATCATAAAGTAGAGAGTGGTGCAAAGTACCACACACGTTAATTAATGAGTATAGCTATTCCATATTTGTTTGAGCTAGTAAATGTTGACCATGAAAGTACACAAGTAAGCTAACAGTTGAAATACCTGCTTATATGTCCGTGTAGCTTGTCCTTCTCCTTATTAAATTTGACCTTCTAGAAGTAATAAGGGTATACCAACCATAGTAGAATCATGAGCATTAACAATAAAGAAGGTCTTCATCTTCATTGGGTACTAGCATGGCATTGTCTTCATCTTCTACCATAAGAAGTAGCAAGAAGAGGGTTGTGATCATTAGACAAGGTCAGAGGGTTGTGATCATTAGACAAGGTCAACGTGAGGAGGAATATGAAATTGTAATAAGGTATTACCATTGTGGCTTAATGGCACCCAGATAGACGGCATGGACCAAAGATAACCCAGGTGGAAGATTCTATAGTTGCAAGAGCTATTATTAGGTATAAGATTTTGAAATTAATTTATCCTCCCTCCCTTTAATACAGTCAACGGAATTTTGATGTTGAGGCTTAATTTAATAAGGTGTGGTGGTTGTTGGTTCTTCATCTGGCATGATGGTGACTTAAGGGAGAGGGAGAAGGTTTTGATTAAAGATTAGATTTTAATGGTATAGACAAACTTTATGATGAGAATACAGTACTCAAGAGAGGATACGATGGTCAAAGATTCCATGAAGAAATTATTGTCGTGCAAGCAAATTTAAAGAAGTTGAAGGAAAGATTGTGAAAGGAGGATTAAATTTGTCATGGTAGTATTGTTCCTATCTTGAGTCTTTTTCTATTCAATGTACATGAGTTGTGTGTTCATTAGAAGCTGTACATGACTTTGTAAAGGCAATACTTTTATATGTTTATTATCTTGTTCATAGACATTAAATTTCAAAAGAGATAGGAATATGAATCACTTAAGTTTGAATCACTCCCCCTTCTAAAGGTAATGATTAAATCCCCTTAAGCTCCTAGGTTTAAGAGCCTTTATTTCAAGAATAGAAAATAAGGATAAACAGAGTAAGTTTAAGAATGACTTGTTAAATGTTTAATCCTACTCAATGTTGTGCTTAAAAGGTTTCTAGATAGATAAGAATGTAAACATAACATTTGGAATATGGAAAGATTATACAAGGAATGGGAATCAAATTACATAGCAAAGGAAATGAAAAATAGAGTACAAAAATTGATGTTTATATTAGAATAAGTCAGTATAATCAAGCACAATGTGAGAATATGAGCTAAGATGTTGTTTGTGTATAAAAATTGTGTTGGAATAACTTTTTATAAAAATTGGTGATTTTGAGAGGAGTGAATAAAGATATTAATACCCTATATATCAAGAAAGTTTATATCTAAAAAGTAAGCTTATACCAAAATAAAGATAGTTATTCCTAAATAAGGATGGTTATACCCAAATAAGAGAGCTAGTTATGCCCAAATAAAGGTAGTTGCTCCTGAATAGAGATGCAAGGTGAAGCTTAAGGAAACAAAGGTCACTATATTAGAATAAAGAAGCTTTGTATGGGTATAAGGAAGCTTTGTACTGGTATAAGAAACTTATATGGGTATAAGCTGAGAAGATAAGGAAATAAGAAGAGCTATACTGATATAAACAACATTGTTCCAGTATAAGCATTCAAGACAATATGGGTCAATTTCTATTAGTCATAACTCTTTTATTTTAAATCTAAATTAGACAATGACCTATGGTTGAAAAGATCTAGATGTCTAGTTTCCAATGAAATAATATCTACTTGAAAATCTGATCTATTTTGAGAGATATGATCAAAAAAGTAAGAGAAGGTCAATAACATTTTTCAACAAAACTGGAAGCTTTAGCAGCTAATTTTGAAAAGTCAAATCTATTTCATATAAAATCTATTTTGAATAAATAAATGTCTTTAAAAAGATTTACAAGTCTATTTTGAAGTGATATAATTTTCATATTAAATGGATTTGCATGTTAAGAGATATAAAGAGAATATTAATTAAATGTTAAAAATCATATATCTTCAAAACTCTTAAACTCAAGTGCTAATAACATAATTAAACTTAAGCTAAAACTTTTCAATACTCAAGATAGATTCAAAAAGAAATTGAGATAAATCAAATATTTATTCCAATGATAAATTCAAAGAAACTTAGAACTTTGGATAAGATGATAGAGATTAATTATATAGATCAATTACTCTTAATTGCCATAAAACACAATTAAAATCTCTACAAAAACATTACAAAATACACAATCTAAGTACATAAGACAAAAATTTTGAGCAACCCAACATGATTGTTACAAGATTAAAACATATAATGTAGAACAATCTAAATGTCAACCTTCCTTAACTTGGTCTTTGTCTTTTCAATTCTCTTTTCTCATTTTGTTGACATATGAGAGGTTGTTACACAAGATTATCCATTTCACTTGAGTTTAGGGGGTTTGAATAGGAGCTGTGAAGGCTGTGTAATAGAAGTATAAGCTGTGTATTGTCTTTTCATAGACCGTAACCTTAGCGACAGATTCTCCCATCACATGTGTAACATCTTGGAATTGCAAACTTGAGAATTTTAAGTATTTTGAAGGGTATATTGGTAAAAGTATGTGAATTTTTGATTAATGATATTTTGAGAAGCTAATGGATCATTAGATAGTCTTAAAAGAGGGCTGGATTAGAGTTTGAGCAGGTCATGGCATGGAGAGAGGTTCAATTTATGTGTGGGGCACTTTATGCCATGCATCGCGACACACGTACAAAATTTACACTTATTAAACCCTCAAAAACAAATTAAAATTAGAAGTAGGAGAAGAGAAAATGTGAGAAGGTGACGAGCAACAACCGGTGGGTGCTAGGGCTCAATCTTGCAATTAGTTTGGAAGCATTTGGAGCATAATTTATCTTTAGGTGAACTTCCTACACCTCTCTCTTTATGCAAATTTTTTGAGGTTTGGGGTAACGTGGACTTGATTTTGGTTGTTCTTGGGTAATGATCGAACACATTGCCTTAATTAAGGTCTTGAAAATTTAAATCAAGCCTTTAAACCTAGATTTATGAATTATATAGTTATTTGAAATTCTTGGGTAGGGTTTAAACGAATCGTAAGCAGAAATTGAGAGATTAAAAGCAATGTAGGTAGAGATTTAGAGTTTTTAGTGTGTTTAGGTGTTAAATAGAATTAATGAAATGTGTTGGGAGAATTAGTCAAATTAAATTAAGGTTTTGAGTATAATAGGTACTCGAAATATGTTAAAAATAGGGTAATTATCATGTAGATTAATGATTAAAAGTTTAATCTTATAGATTAATTGTTGATCAAGCATTGTGTTATTAATAACACGTGTGAAGCCATTGTTTAATTACGGTAACCCTTTTAGTAACAAAAGGGTTGATGTAACTAAATTGTCTAAACTCTATTTGCGTATTTGGTTATGTGATTACTTTTAAAGCTAATACTCTTGTTTTGTAATAGCATAGTATTGATACAAAATTATTATGATTTAGAAACCCTATATGAAGTGGAATGAAAAAGTGTGTTTTGAATGTCGTGGATTTGAAAGACTAAACCTTATATTCAAGTATAATTATTTGTAAATTTTTTATGGTTTTAGTAGGAACCTCCTTGTTATAGATATGTGTGGAAATGATTAAGTTGTAAAAATTTTATGTTATGGCTATGTGAAATCACTGAGCATATGTTTGACATGATCATTGTGAGAATGTAGGAGTTCACCCTAGTGTATTGTTAGGGATGTTATTTGAAAATTCATATGATACACTTGCATTGTGGAGGCGCCAATACTCGGTATTATATTGTTTGAAAGTTTAAGTACTATGCGAGATAGATTAGGTATCGACATCCCTAGCATTCGAGACCAAGGGGAATTTGTGGTTATAGTAGATGAAGACGCTCTTGGCTGGAGCTGCCTCCTACTAATGGTGAGCTTGAGCCAGTCCAATCACATAAATTTGGTTCTATAGAGTTGTCAATTCACAAATTTAGTCAAAAAATATAAGGATGGTATAAGGTGGTGTGATGATCATACATATCATTCTATAACCATATGTATGTTTGTGTAGCTTGCTATGCATTTTAAATTCCACTTCACATACATACTATCTGTTCTCATGCACGAGTAGTTTGTTTAGACTATTTAGTTATTGAGTCCTTGACTCATCCCGTGGTTATATTTTACAGATGAAAGCTCCAATAGAGGCAAGGGAAAAGAAGGTGTGACTGAGCATCAAGGGGCCTAGCTAGTGTTTGTATAGCCCTTTTTATTTCTTTTGGTTTTGTAACGAATGATATATGCATATGCCAACTTAGGAATTATATGTTATTTTAAGAAGCACTTGCATGAATGCTAGGTCTGTTTGGTTTTCCTCCATTTCACATTCAGAAAGTAAAATTTTGCTTTTAGAAAGTTGGAAGTTGTTTGGGTAGAATATTTTACAGGAAAGCACATCTTGAAAATATATTCAAACAGTAGCTGAAAGTGAATTTCTGAAACGTAACTATTTGAAGCTTTTGAAAAGTGGATTTGAAAAGTAGGATGTTATTTGACCATACTACCCTAAGTTTAATTTCTTATTCTTTTATTTAAAAAATAGTTAATTCATTAAAAATATAATTATTATTTTAATAATAATAATTAGGTATCAATTTTTTAGTATTATAAATTGAATA